>NC_134531.1:151863406-153089239 GCF_050624435.1 Tenrec ecaudatus | reverse complement strand
AACCACCAGCCAGTTCCAACCGGAGGAGTCTCTGTAACATCAGAAACCAGATTTTTCCCAATCACTGGCTTCTAGGAAAACACGTAGGAATCCAATTAAAAAAACAAAACAAACAAAACAAAACGAGAAGACATCTGGTGGAATCCTCCACTAGGGAATGCTTTAAGTTAGTCTGAAGAGGCCTCATTATCTGGGTTGTCTCAATTTGCCATCATGTTATTGTGGTTCTTAGGTGCTATTGAGTCAGCTCTAACGCATAGCTACTCAATGTACAACAGAATGAAGCACCCCACATTCCTTCATAATTGTTCTTATGTCTGAGCCCATTATTTTGGCCTCTGTGCCAATCTCTCTTGTTGAAGGTCTTCTTATTTTGATGGCCCTCTACTCTACCAAACACGATGCCCTTTTCCAAGGACTGGTCTCTCCTGACAATATGCCATCACACTACAGTCCATTTCCTTCTTCCTAGGTGTTATGCATGTACTACCTGCTTCTTGCAGTAAAATCTGCTCTTGTGATTCCATTGTATACATACTACCACCAAGCCTAATATCATATACTGCTAGATTACAAATAATTTTTTTCTTAGCAATATTACATTGTATATAGCCTTCTTCCATGCCTCAACCCCCTCAGAAGCACACACTTACTCATTTATGACAATGAATAATTGGAGTTCCATGGGACTAACATTGAACTAAAAAGAAAGACACACATATTTATAAAAACCCATGCTTTCAGAATGCATTCTTTCAAGGAAGATATTTTGAATTCCTAGTCTGTCCCAAATGATTGTATGATTTTTGTGATCAAAACCGTGAATCAGACAAAAAAGATCCCAGCTCACATTCCTAGTGCAGGAAGCCACAATAAGTAAGTGAGCAAACAAGCATACACACACGGCTATACACCTATGTAAACAATGAGTGAAACAAAACTGGGCAATGGGATAGAGAGTTGTATGAGCTCCGGTTCCAGAGAAGATCCATCAAGTTGGTTCCTATCCATAGGGATCTTCGAAGGAAATGCTGCCTCTATCCCCAGCCATCTTCCTAATTGCTTTTCTGCTTGAGCCCATTGTTGCAGCCATTGAGTCATTCCATTTCTCTGAGGGCCTTCCTCTTTTTTAATGTCCCTCTCCTTTCCCCCAAATAATGGCCTTCTCCAGGGACAGGTCTCTCCTGACAATATGTTCAAAAATGTAAGATGATGTCTCATCATCCTTTTTTCTACGGAGTACTCTCGCTTACATCTTCCGAGACAGAGCAGTTTATCCTTTAAGCAGCCCAGAGTACTTTCAATCTTCTCCTCCAGCACCACAATTCAAATGCACCCATTCTTCTTCTGTCTTCTTTCTTCAATGTCTACCTTTCACATGTGTATGAGGCAATTGAAAGTACTAGGACTTTCATGAGGTGCTCTATAGTCTTCATAATAATGTTTGCTTTTCAATGCTCTCAAATTTAGAGCCTAACAGATTTATCGAATGCAATGCATCTTTTGATTTCTTTTGTGGAGCAAAGCTACAAGGCATCATCCTGGACAACATCAACCTTCACTCCCTGTCTCATGATGTTACTCACTGGTCCAGCTGTGAGGATTTCGGTCTTCTTGACATGGAGAGTCATCCATACTGAAGGTTGCAATCCTTGATCTTCATCAGCAAGGGCTTCAATTCCTCCTCACTTTCAGCGAGGAAGGTCATGTCGTCTACATACCTCAGTGATGGTTAATGAGTTTTCTAATCCTGATGTCACATTCTTCTTCATATAATCCAGCTTCTCTGATGATTTTGTCAGCATACACATTGAATAAGATTGGTGAGAGGATACAACCCTGATACATACTTTACCTGATTTTAAATCATGTTGTATTCTCTTGTTCTGTTCACCCAACTGCCTCTCAATCTGTGTACAATTTCCACATGGGCACAATGGAGTGATCTGGAATTCCCATTCTTCTCTAGGCTATCCATTGTTTGTTATGATCCACACAATCAAATGTCTGGGCATACTCAATATAACACCAGTAGACCTCATTCTGGTATTCTCGGCTTTGAGCCAAGATTCATCGGACATTAGCAATGATATAACTCATTTGATGTCCTTTTCTCATTTGGGTCTGAATCTCTGGCAGCTCCCTGACAATGTGTTGCTACAGTTGTAGTTTAATGATCTTCAGTAAAATTTTACTTGAATTTAACATCAATTATGTTGTTTTACAATTTGAGCATTCTGCTGGGTTAGCTTTCTTTGGAATGGGTAAAAACATAAGTCTCTTGTGGTCTGATGGCCAACTTTCTGTCTTCCAAATTTCCTGCATAGGCTATTGAGTACTTCTGGTGCTCCGTTAGCTTGTTGAAATATTTCAATTGGCATTCTGTCAATTCCTATAGCCTTGTTTTGCCAGTGCTTTCAGGGCAGCTTGAACTTCTTCCTTTGGTACCATTGGTTCGTGCTCATATACTGTATGAGAAATGTTGCAACATTGACTAGTTCTTTTTGGTACAGTGTGCATTCTTTCCATCATCCCTTCATGCTGCCCGCATCATTCAATATTTTGCCCATAGAAGCTTTCAAGATTGCAACTTGAGGGTTGAATTTTTTCTTGAGTTATTTCAGTTTAAGATATGCTGAACATGTTCCTCCCTTTTTGTGTACCGATTCTAGGTGTGTGCACATTTTATTCTAATATTTAACTTGGTGTTCTCAAGCTGCCCTTTTAACTTTTTATTCAGCTGTTTTACTTCAACGTGGCTTTTCTATTGCTTTAGCTACTTTGTGATTAAGAGAAAATGTCAGACTTTCTTCTAACATCCACTTTTATCTTTTCTGCCTTTTTAATGATTTTTTTCCCCATGAACGATAGTCTTGATGAGCTCCCGCAGCACATTAGGTCTCTATCATTAGTGTTCAGTGTGTGAACTCTGTGCTTTGGTTATTCTGGAGATCCAGGTGGGATGGGTTAACGGCTGTGTTTGGGCTGTAGTGGACTTGAACTCACTTTCTTCAGCTTTGTCCTGAGCTGATATATGAGCAATTGATAGTCTGTTCTATTGTAGGTCCCTGGCCTAATTTTAGCTGCTGATATTGAGCTACTCCATTGTTTCTTTCCTCAATGCCATTAATTTGATATTGGCATTTTCCATATGGAGAAGTCCATATGTACCTTTTGCATTGTTGGATAAAGGTATTTTCAATGAAAAAGTCATTGGGCATGCAAAATACCACTTTGCGATCTTTTTGTCTATCACCAAGTCCACAATTTTCAACTACTATTCCTCCTAATTTGTTGCAAAATTTTACATTCCAATCACCAATAATCATCAATGCATCTTGATTGCATGTTTGGTCAGTTTCAGACTGAAGATGTTCATAGAAATTTTCAGCTTCCTCATACTAGCTTTTGTGTTTGGCGAGTAAATTTGAATAATGGTTGTATTGACTGGATTTACTTGATGGTGGATAGATGTATTTGTATTACACACAGCATTGTCCTTCAGGATTGATATTGCAGTGTCTATTTTTCAACTATTTGAAAAAATTTTGGGAAAAAAGTCAAATATTTGAAAAATAGTTGACATTCCACTTGAATGTGTCATTCCCAGCATAGTAAACCACATATTTTTAATTCAAAATGGCCAATACCAGTTCATTTCAGCTCACTAATGCCTAAGATATCGATAAAGCATTCCATTATCAACAACTTATACATTCCCTAGATGCATACTTTGAAAATCCCAATGAGTAGCAGAGTTTTGAAGCTGTTTCTCCTCACCTTGAGTTGTGTCCCCTCAGCAAACGAAGGTCCCCAAGGCTCTACTCCCCAGGACTTGACACAACTCATGTCCCCACGCTGACTCCACCCGGAGACAGCACTTCTCCTTGGTCATGTCTTGAGTGCCCTCTGACCCAAGGGACCCAGCCTTTGGCACGGAGGCTGTAATAGTGCAGCTGAAGCTAGAAAGAGAAAGACTAGAGAAAGGGCTCGCGAAACATGGCAGAGAGGATTGTAGGTTCTAGGGCTTCTCTATCCTAAAATAGCACTAGATATCCGCACTATTGGGACAGGTAACTTTGTAATTCTTTCTTATTGCTAGCAGAGTATAGTTTCCTATCCCCTTGATGTTGAGCTTGGCTATGTGACATGTTCTGACAGGTGGAATGTTCATTGAGACTTTATAGTCTTTACTGGTACTTGCAAGATTCAACTTTTCCTCTTATCTTCCTACTACTTGCAATAAAAAGAATATGCCCCGGGTAGCAGCTGGTGCAGGGAGAATGTGAGGCAATTGAGGGCAAATTGAATCCAGCTTATAGCTGGAAGCCAAACTCAGTTGATTTGCACTTAGAAGCAGAGCTGACCTCTGCAAAACTACCTCTGACCTGGCAGTCTGTGCATATGAAAGAGATGTTTATTGTGGTGAGTCACTTGTTTTTGAAGATATTTTGTTATGTAGAATTAGTTGACTAATAGATGGAACAAAAGCCCTGAAGTGTAATAAATTTGTAACTTTGTATGACAAGAAACCTAGTCATTATAACACAAGCATTATAAGCAAGGGGGCAGTAGTTTAAGGTGGGAAAAAACAAAGAGGGCCAGATCAGACAATTTCATATGGGTCATGACAAGGACTTATCCTTTTATCCCAAGTGTTATGGAAAATTGAGTATGACACTTTGAAACAGGACAGTCACGTGTTCTGATTTATATTTGGAAAAGATCAATGGATCTACTATTTTGAGAACAGAATATAGGCTGTCATGAACAAAGAAAGGGAAAGATAAAATGTCCTTTTTTTTCTTTAAATGATTTTATTGGGGGCTTGTACAATTCTTATCACAGTCCATACATACCTCCATTGTGTCAAGCACATTTGTACATTTGTTGCCATCATCATTCTCAAAACATTTGCCTTCTACTTGAGTCCTTAATATTGGCTCCTCATTTCCCCTCTTCTCACCCCTCATGAACCCTTCATAATTCATAAATAATTATTATTGTATCATATGTTACACTGTCCCAAGTCTCCTCCCGCCCAATTATCTGCTGTCCATTCCCCAGGGAGGAGGCTATATGTAGATTCTTGTAATCGGTTCCACCTTTCCACCCCACATTCCCTCCACCCTCCAGGCATTGCCACCCTCAGCACTGGTCCTGAAGGTGTCATCTGTCCTGGATTCCCTGGGTTTCCAATTGCTATCTGTACCAATGTACATCCTCTGGTCTAGCCAGATTTAAAAGGTAGAATGAGGATCATGATAGTGGGGGGAGGAACAGAGTCACCACGTATAGTTGCTTGGGATGGACAGTGTTGGGGTAATGTGGGTTCAAATCCAGTCCAGGCTAGAAACAGTGCATGATCTTATAGACAACATCTACTAGGTTGAGGGCCCTTTTCTAATTTGCGCAAAGATATCACACAGACTAGGTGTATCTTTAGTATTGTTGGTAATTTGGAATAGGATACAGTGAATTTGGGTTTGCTACTTTCTCAGTTATGGCCATTATGTGTGTCGTATTGATCAGAAGGGAAATCTGCATTGGAGGTCAGAAATGTATATGATTTAGTACATAAGATGCAGTAAGTAAGTATGGACTATAAAGAAGAAGTAGCTTGTCAACATCTGAGGACAGTTACTGAAATCCTAATGAACGGAAGCAGGATATTGTCATAGATAGAGTGATGATGAACTTTTCAGGTCATAAGGAACTTATAATGCATTAGATAAATATGTTGCACATGATGATAAGCAAGGATATTCCTATAAGGACTAAGGTGGTCCTGACTCAAGCCCTGTTAACTTTAATTGCCTCGTGTGCATGTTAAAGTTGGACAATGTATAAGGACATCTGAAGAAAAATCGATATATTTGGTATTGGTGGCATTGGTGGTAACAAATGTATTAGTGAAAAATACTGAAAGTATCCTGAACTGCCCAAACAAAACAAAATAAAGCAATCTTGTGAGAACTATAGCCAGAATGGTCCTTGGAGGTAAGGATGGCATGGCTTCTTCTGACATACTTTGGAGAAACACGTCCTGGAGAAAAACATCATGCTTGATAAAGTGGAGAGGCAGCAAAAAAGAGGACGACCCTCAAGGTGACAGATTAACAAAGTGGGTTCGAACATATAAACAGTCATGATGGCACGGGGCCTGGTTGTGTTTCTCTGTTGTTCAGAGGGTCACTATTGGCTGGAACAATTTGATGACCCCTAACCACAACAACAGTGTGCTTGCAAAAGTGTAATTCTGCAGTTAGGTTTCCAGACCTATGTTATTGACAGTGTATAATTGTCGCTGTTGCTTGGTGCCTTGGAGTAGGTTCTGGTGCTTAGAGACCTTGTGCACAACAGAACGAAAGACTGCCCTGAGTCCAGAACATTCTCGCGATCGCTCTTATGCCTGAGCCCCTTGAGACAGCTATGGATCAGTCCATCTCCTTAAGGGAGTTATTCTTTTTCAACACCCTCTACTTTATCAAAAACGATGTCCTCCTCCAGGGATTGGTCTCTCCTGACAACGTAGCTAAAATATGTAAGATGAAGTCTCGCCATGCTTCTAAGGAGCACTCTGGCCATACTTCTTCCAAGACATACCAGTTTGTCATGTTAGCAGTCCACAGTGTTTTCAATATTTCAATATTTTCAAAGATTACAGTTTGGATGTATTGACTCCTCTCTGATATCCTATGTTCAATGTCCAGTGTCCCATATGCATATGAGGTAATTTAAAATGCCATGGCTTGGGCCAGGTGCACCTTAGCTCTCAAAGTAACATGCTTCATTTTCAATACACTGAAGAGATCTCGTGCAACAGATTTACCTAATGCAGCATGTCTATTTATCTCTTGACTGCTGCTTCCATGAGCATTGCTGGTGGATCCAAGTAAGATGAAATCCTTGCTATCTTCACCCTCTTCTCCATTTATAGCGATGTTAATGGTGCAGCTGTGAGGATTTGGGTTTTCTTTACAGGGAGTTGTACACCATCCTGAAAGCTGCAAGCCTTGTCATCAGCATGAGCTTCAAGCCCTCCTCACATCCATCAAGCAAGGTCGCATCATCTACATTTCAAAGGTTGTTAATAAGCCTCCTTCCAATCTTGATGCCACATTCTCATTCATATAATCCAGCTTTTCTGATGATTTGCTCAGTATGCAATTGAAGAAGCATCATGGGAAGGTACAACCTTGATACATACATTTATTGATTTTAAACCATGCAGTATTCCCTTGTTCTGTTTGCACAACTGCCTCTTGATCTATGTACAAATTCCACACGAGTGCAATGAAGCGTTCTGGAATTCCCATTCTTTTCAGGGTTATTCATAATTTGTTCTGATCCACACAATCAAAAACGTTGGCATAATCAATATAACACAAGTAAACATCATACTGCTAGTCTCTGCTTTGAGCCACGATCCATCCGACATCAGCACTGATGTCCCTGGTTCCAAGTCCTCTTTTGAACCTTGCCCGAACCTCTGTCCTCTGCTCCCTGTCAATACACTGCTGCAACCATGGTTGGATGATCTTCAGCAATATCTTACTGGATGTGACAGCTTTCACAGTCAGGATCTGTTTCTTCTGATCGCCTAAGCCGTTGCCTTGGTGAGAGTGTCACTGAGCAGAAGTTTCTGGTTGCACACTTTTCTGTGTAGATTATTGTCCAGTCGTGCAAAGCATCATTTCTGAGAGTAGCCTATATGGCATTAAATTCTGATTCCACACTTTTGTAAATTGGGCAAACCTCTTTCCAATGATAATTTATCACAGAGCATGGCAGAAAGTTAGTAACAGTTAATTTTTACTTTTTCTATTACTTTTTGATGATATACTCTAAGGCACCCACCTCCTTCTTCAGGAAGATTCAAATAGATTTTCAGAGACTTTGACCTCAAGCTAAAGGCTAAAGTTATGGTGTGTTTCCAACTCTCACATCTACCGGAGAAAAAGTACTTCATGATCAAATGAATTTAGAAAACAACTCACATAGAATCACTATGCAAAGTAGAATATTAAAAACTGTGAGGTACTGTAGTAAATAAATGTCATTTACTTCCGTCGTTCTTATATTGATTTGGCCATTGAAGTGGTATTGTGATTCAGTGAATATAAGCAAAATAATTCCTAAGTGAGGTTTTAGTCATTCGGCAAATCCTTGCCCTTGGCTCTGTTAGGCTCTGTCCCCATCTGACCATCTGTGAAATGGAAATACTCACACCTAGCAGGAACTTAGTATGTGGGAGCTCATTATCACAGTTATTGCCCCCAAGTCTGAAAACTGATATCATCTTGCGCGTATTTTTCTTCCATGCCCCAAATATCTAATTATAGATTTATTTTATTATTGCTATTATAATGTGGTCCCTTTAACTGTATCAGACTTTAACCTGTGGAAGGAGGAACAGGAAAGAGGACCTGAGTATTGATTTGAGGGTTAAGTAGGGTCCCAAACTTGGGAAAGTAGAAAGTACCCCATCAATAAAGTAGATGTGGTCTCACTATTACTGAAGTTTTCAAACACATGAGGTGGGAGAGCCTGGTTTGTGAGGTTAGACTGTTAGTGAGGGGCTAATACCATGGACCTCCTGGCTTTGAGACACCCTCAAACCCCCCTCCTTTGCATCCTCTCCCCGTCATCCAGCCACTACTAAAAACTCCCGTAGAAGCAATGAAATTAAAGCTATTTTTTAAGTTAAAAAGAGTTAATTTTGTGAATATTAACTGTACGTCTTTCTGACAAAGACCAAAATGGGTTCGGGATTCCTAGTAGTAATCCAAACTCCCTGCTAGGTCTCATTTATTTGAAATCCTTAACATGGGACAGTGGGTTGAGTGTTGGGTGCCAACCAAAAACCCAGTGGTTCAAGCCTATCAGGCCCTCTGCGAAGAAAAAGATGCGCAGTCCGCTTTAGTAAAGATTTCAAAACTCACTGCCATTGAGCAGATTCTATAGAACAAAGAAGACCTGCCTGTGTGGGTTTCTGAAACCATAACTCTTTACAGGAATAAAAAGCTTTATCTTTCTTCCACAGAGCAGCAGGGCTTGTGGTTAGAAGCCCAACTAGGAACTTAGAGAGCAGACAGACTCTGTCCTATGGTTGGGAATGGATTCGGTGGCAGTGGCTAGCTTATTTATAGAGGTATGGCAGGGACAAAACTTCTGGAGATCATGAACTAGGAAGACCTTCATTTTCTTCCTGGCACAACTACTTTGGAGGAGCATAACTATGGATACAGGTAATTCACAGAGTATCATTAATCAACAAGTTAATTGATGTGCTCATGCTCATTAATTCATTATGCTTTTATTGAGTGGTTGCCATGTATCAGGTACTCTACTAAGCTTTGGGAGGGCCAAAGCTGAAGGAGATTAAGTCTCTGCCTTTGAAAAATCTCAAAATTCTGTTAGGAAGTAAATGCACGTGGAAAATGACTTTAATACAGGGTCCTTTTCCACATGAGTGATGGACATGTGGTAGGATAAAATTTATCAAACGGGCTGGGGTTATACAGCCTCGCCCCATTATTTGCTCCTTTCATTTGGTTTCCTCTTACCACTAGCCTAGTTTCTCTCCTAGAGAGTCTGCTTCTGCCAGACAGTATCTAGGTTTGTGTGTATTTGTGTGTTTGTGTGTGTAGATGATTTAAAATCACAAGGCAAGCCTGATGAAGGACAAAAGAAATACGTTCTGGAGAAAGTATAAGTCTTGCACATAATGAAAATGGAAAAGAAGAAAAAGGTGCTGGGGGCATAGGAGATGCTTTGTGGTGAAGGGGTTCTTGCCAGTTAGAAGACTTTATAGACTGTAGGGTATAAGATGGTTTCTTACCCACATGAGTCATGGTTTCTGAAATGTAGCACCACTGTACATTTAAACCCACATGAATCATTCTTTTCAGAGGGTTAAGGCTAGGGTCTCATGGGTGTCCAGTGGAGGCTGGGAACGCGTGACTGGTCATTTGGGATCTTGCAGTGAGCATTCCAAGCTTATCCATCAGCACCACTAGGGTTCCTTTCAATCACGATCAGCAGGGGAAAGCTCAGAGAGAAGCTGACTTTGGAACTGGCTCTCAAGAATTTTGAAGAAATTGTGGCGAACACGGGAGCATGCTCTGTTTTTGAATATGTTCAAGATGTTCTTGACAGAGTTGTGAAGACAGAGACAGAGTGAAATACTGTCGGCGCAGGAGAAACAATCACAAGTAATCTGAGTCTCACAAGAAGTGATGCCATAGGAAAGGAGCCTGGGGAACAAAACCGGTGAGAGCTCAGCTGCTAAATGGATGTCTGGGTGCTTCAAACACTCTGTTTCATAGAGATTCTGGCCAAGAAACCCATGGGGCAGTTCTCCCCATGCCAGGCGCTCGCTAGGGGTTGGGATTGACTTGATGCATGCAGCAACAACAACAACAATGAAATAAAATCACAAAAGCAGACTGAGTTCATAGAACCAGGCTTACTATAAATATAAAAGTTGTCAAAATACTTTATTCTTCGGTTGAACTGATGTGGGACTGACCTGGTCACTTTTGGGGTCTTTTTTGGTTGCAAAAGCAGAGATACACCCATATGAAGAAGAATGACCTTCAGCCCTGCATACATGCCCCTGTTGAGAAATTGATTCTAGGAAACCCCTTTCCACCACCGGCTCAAAGGGGCACCCTAGCTCCTCTTGCTGCTTTTGTAGAATCACCATCCCGACACAGGCGCTGCACTCTGCTGCTTGGAATACGTCACTTGAGTGACTGACCCACGGACAGGAGGAGTAGTTAGTGATGGTTTATTGCCGCCACAGCACCGATGACCGTGTGAACAGCCAGCATAATTGGGTTTCCCCTTTAGCTGTTCGGCTGCTAACCAAAAGGTTAGATATTCAAATTCACCAGACACTCCTTGGGCGAACGGTGCGGCGATCTTCCTCCGTGAAGATTCACCACCTGGAAAGCCTATGGGAAAGTTCTCCTCTGTCAGCAATGAGCTGGACGAAATGGGTTTGCTTTTAGTTATTGTCTCCGGTTGTCATCTGCTTGCACATTAGATTTAGCATAGTCCTTGCTCCTTTGCAGTCTTGATAGTCTAGCCGTCTGTTATTCTTCGTCCACACTGATGTCTCTCAGAGAAATCCTGCTTAGTTTAAGGATTTCTAGAACTGTAACTTTCAACATAGAACCTTGAAT
Organism: Tenrec ecaudatus; assembly: GCF_050624435.1. NCBI lineage: Eukaryota > Metazoa > Chordata > Mammalia > Afrosoricida > Tenrecidae > Tenrec > Tenrec ecaudatus. The sequence goes on along the minus strand of NC_134531.1, from coordinate 153,078,047 downwards.
CCTCTTTCTAGTTACTCTGGATCTGGTTGTGAGTTCAGGAACATCAGTCCAAAGATGGGGTTAAGAAGAAAACTCTTGCATATAAAGATCATAATGTTTATGAAGCTTCAGAGACTTCTGCTTTTGGCAGCTATTTTTCAACATTTATACGTAACCTCGCTGGGAGAATGGACAGGATGATTACCATGTTTGTCCAGATAGCAGAGTGAAAGTCCTAGGAGGTTAAGTGACCAGCCTAAGGCAACAGAGCCAGTTGGTTTTGACTCATGATTAAAATCAAGTGTCCAGCTTACAAATGTATGCAGAAAGTTCAGCCTCTGTAAATTAACTCGTGTCTATAGTTATATGTCTTCGAGGGAATTAGTCTTCTTTCTGAAAATGGAAGGTGAATATACAGGGTTCTTCTCTGACAGATTTTGGTTTATAGAATTTTCTTTTTTAACCTCTCATAGCTTGGAAGGTGATAGATGATTCTTTTTCTCTCACTAATTATTCCTTGATTGGACAGAGGGACATAGGCTTCCCTAGGCTCTGCAAAAAGCTTAGGACACAGAAAGAATAGCAGAGTAAAATCACTATTTTACCATTCAGAAATAACCATAGGTGATACCCTTCTAGTCTATTTTTCTTTAAATATGCATGTATAAATGCATACATGCATATATATCATATACATTAAAATAATTTCAGAGAATTCTATGTCTGCTTTGTGATTTTCTTTTATCCAATACTGTCTCATGAATATTTCTCAATGACTTTTATTGGCTACATAGTATTTCATTATATGACAATCAAAATCCCATTGCCATAGAGTTGATTCTGACACAGCATTTCCATGTAACGGTTTTGAGGCTTTGTGACTCTCTGGGGAAGCATACCATTTCATCTTTCCTCTGTGATGTGACTGGAGTACTTGAATCACTAGCCTTGCAGTTAGCAGCTCAAAGCTTATCGGCTGGCAACCCAGTTGTTAAGCATTGAGGTTACCCCTGTTTGCAATAATATTGCTTCTCTTTGATTATATTTTCTTTAGACACATTTTTAGAAGTGGGATTGCCGAGCCCTAGAGCAGATGCTTTGGAAGTTGATTTTGCTGTTTAGTTAAAGTTCTAGATTTTCTTTTAAAATGGCTCTGCAGTTTCACAAGGCACGCCAAGATGGGAGCAAATGGCATGGAAAAAGTCTTAGCCAGAGAGAATGCACAGTCAATTTTGGAGAGCTGACAAAAGAATTAGCAGTGATCCCATGGAGAGAGGCTTTCTTACCCAAAGTGAACCTACTGGTGACCTAGAAATGTTACTGAAGACTAAGAGACTATAAACAAGAAAAGAGTTCAAGACTGAGAAAGGCCCATACTTTTGGAAACAGAATACTTCCCCAGATGCCTTGTAAAAGGTTCTAACAATCAATTCTTTCACAAAAGTCATAACCCTCTTGATCTATGTCCAGGTGCCCAAAGCATTCATCCAGATGTGCACTCCACCATTTGGCTCACTTACTAGACTTCTTTCCATTCATAGTACAGTCTCTGCATGTAAATAAACCCTAGACTATACCAGCCATCTGTTTTACCAATTACATTCAGGGTGGAGAACATAGAATTCTTGGACAGTGCCTGACGGAACATAGGTGGCATATGACTATGACCATTTTCTGTGTACCTGTTGATTTTTTTGGTACCTGGCCAATATGTGAATATTTCTATCTACCTGGAACCCAGAGAACAGTAACAACATATACTATTGATGGGTAATACTTACCAGACTTATAAACATTGTTCTCTCTGTAACATTTGTCTTAATATGAATTTCCCTAGAAACAAATTTTCAAGTGTAAGCAGTTCGTTAGAAAGTGCAAGGGACATGGGCAAATAAGAGGCTGGAGGAGATCCTAGGAGGGGAAGTCCACCACCAACAGGTACATTATAAGTCCCTTAACAATGCAGAGACATATTGGATGAGGCACAATGGTTGAAGGGAGCATAATCCCCTTGGTAAAACTCTGAAACATAATGTAACACACAAGCCTCAGAGTTATTCTGGTCTGAGAAACAGATGCTAGCAGGGGACAAAGCATGCATGAGATTAATTTGAGCAAATCCCTTTGAGAGATCAAGGAAGAATGAACAGGAGTGGAAAGGGTGAACTTTGAGACCAGGAGGCAGATCTGACATTAATGAAAGAAGAGAGGGAAGAAGGACTGTGTAAAAAGAGCTTCAGGGCACAGCAAAATTCTGAGAACGTCTCAGGCCAAGGGACAGTTCTCAAGCAAAAGTAGTCCATTCTGGTGGGAGAGGGTTGGCTCTGGCACTCCTGCTGTGCTCATTGTCTGGGAGTGACCCTGACTGAGAAGGGGCTAGTAGATCCAGATGGGCAGCAGTATGGGCCCTCAGACCAGCGGGTCAGACAGGTGTGGCTTCCATCGGGGCTCCACTGGTCACAATTAAGAGAATTATTGTTAAGGGCTGATTCTGTGTGTGTGGGGGGTGTATGTTTATTAGCAGGAACTTTTACCCTCCTTTTTCTCTGGCAACCTATATTTTGGAAAACAGCCAGGCTGCAAGGAGACAGGAAGGGAATATAAGAGACTATCAGCTGAGCGTTGGCAGAGTTTGCTATGATAGCTATTTTGGGATGGAACTGTCCAGGCAAAGGGTCACTAAATTCCATATTCAGCCCATCCAAGCTTTCTCCCAGCACAAGATTGTTCCAAGACCCACATATTTTACTAGGTCTCATCTTGCTTTAAATAACCGTAAGCGCCGAGCCCTTTTTTGGCTCCCCTCGGGGAAACTATTCCATCATGAATGGAACCAGCTTCACTTTCAGAGTTTAAAAATGTTTCAGAATAGTTACCTGAATGTTCACTTACATCTCAGAAGAGAGCATAAAAGGGAAAAAAATAATAGCTTGGAGTCAGATAAATCTGAACTTGAATCCCACTGCTCCTTTTTATTTGAGAACATTTCTTAAGCCTTCATAAAACAAGAATAATGCTAGTTTCTCACTTGGCTATTTTAGAGGGTATATGCAATGATTTATTGTAATGCATTACTATTGTTATTGTGTTTAATTTGATTCAGTGGACTTTTCTATGTTAAAATGGTAGATTTGTGTTCTCTTTTAAGGTAGTTTACAATTGTTGAAGTTCTAAAACTCTACTGTGCCTGAGTTTTGCACTCATTCTTTACTCTTCACCATTGAACAAAAATGATCTGGTCCACTGTCTTAGCTCAAGAGAGATATGTATTTAATTACATCATGCCCTTAAGATGAGGTATTATATAGTGTTTATCCAGACAGTGGTCAACCTCACAAAAATGTGTGTGTGATTCATTTCACAAATATTTAAGGACCATTGGGGATAGAGTATGGAACATGAAAAAAGAGGTTCTTATTCTTTTGGAGTTTATATTGTAAGAGCGGGGCAGATAACTAAAAACACAAATAAGGATGGCATTAAAATGTCAGTTGCTTTGGATTTGTAACATCGGGATGTCTACTAGATTTCAAGCTGGCAGTTGAATGTATAACTAGAGAGTTCACAGGTGAATTTGGGCTGAGGGTACATATTTGGAAATTATAAATAAATATATAAGTTATATTGAGAGCTATGACACTAATCTAACCATTCTGGAGGAGGTATTTACAGAAATAATAATAGGTAACTGGGAACTCCAACAGATAAAGATCTAGAAGAAAAATATAAAAATAAATGAGGGAGAAATGGCTAGGGAGTGAGGAGGGAAACTCCACTGAACGTGGTGTCCTGGAGCCAGTAAGGAAAATATTTCAAGGTGGTGATGGTGAAAGACTAGGTAATAGTGCTAAGAGCCCAAGTTGGTTGGGAGTGAGAACTGACCATGGATGAGCAACCTGGAAACTTCTGGTGGTCCTGAGATGAGCAGCTTTCATGGAGAGACTAAAACGGGCTTAAGGGAGAATGGAAGGAGACTCCAGAGCTAGAGAGAGGAGAGCAGCCCCGGACAGTTTGATAGAGACGTTCTCGACTTAAGAAAAAAAAGGAAATAACTGCCATCATATCATTTTACAATAGTGAATAAATACAACCATTTTCATCAGCACAATTACCACAATAAAATATCATACAACTTGCATCTCAGGCACATCTGAGTTAAATTCTGATTTTCTTTACAGCTCTATGCAGTTGTTTCCCATTTTTTAAATTCCCTTAGCTTTACAAGGATAATATTTCCAGCTTTAGACATCTATGATTCCATTATTTTCAGTAAGATAGACCAATTTGAATTTTCACAAATAAAATCTAATTTTCTTTCTTTGCACAATACATAAACTGTTATTTGTTGGCAATATCTTTAGTAAGAACATATTTTAAAGTTCCTATTTTCCCTCTTTTATTTACTAACATACTTGGTCACAAAATTATTTCTAGAAATTGCCTCTACAGTATAGGATGAGCTAATTTCCTTATTTCCTCTTGGTTATGGCCTGCCAGTTATCCTTATCATGGGTAATCTTGGCAAGATATTGTATCTACAGGATAGCTTTTTCATTAAACTCACTACTAGATACTTATGACATATTTTTTATATAGTAACTGTAGTTGGAATTTATCTGGCATATATTGTTGTCATTTAGAAAAATTTCCAGTATCTGAAATATATTCCAAGGAAGTATTTGTAAATATTAAATACTGCTTTCAGTCTATTTTTTCACTTTTCATGTATACATGCATTTGAAAATTTGATCAGCAATGTTTCTTTATTTTAAAATAAGCTCTCTCTTTTATTTTAGCACAAAATTGAATTAATGCCACTTAATTTTCAGTCTGCTGAAGAAAAAGAGAGGGTTTTCTACTCCCATAAAAAGTTACAAAGTCAGAAACCCTGTCCTATAGGGTTGTTATGAGTCAGAATCAACTCGTAAGCAGTGAGTTTGGTTAGTCTTGGTTCTGCCATCTGATAATATTATGTCCTTCAAGTTACTGAATATTTCTGTCTCATTTTTGGAAAATAAGTACACTGTAAGTTTTCATTTGGAAAAATGAAGGGCAGTATCACTTATAAAAATTCAAACATATCTTTTAATAAAACCATCTATGTAAAATCTATGCAAATATATCATATAACATGATTTATTGTAATTGAAATAAAGGTTTTGATGGAAATATATTCTACTAAGATTTGGAAAAGATCGAAATACATGCATTTCATTACTTAGAGAAGGGTAATACTTTCAACATGTTCTAAGGCATAATTCTGAAGGTACAATGGGTCAATTAATTTTAATTGTCCTCCCAGTCATTTTATCTTCCCAACATTCTACTTAGTTTCCATCTAACTTGGAGATAGAGCATTAGGGGCAATCATGATAAAATAGACACTTTGAGGGTTCAGGTGATTTCACTTACAATCCCTGCTCACAAGATGAGTCAGTGGTAATAGGGGGCACTCATCCAAGACTAAGTGCTTTGTGGGTGTAAGTAAAGAATACTGCCCATAATCAAGCTAAAATTCCACCCCTACCCTGGAAATATGTCAGAAGCCTCAGGAGAAGCTGGGAAGAATACACAGAGTCACTGTACCCAAAAGAACTTATCAACATTCCACCATTTCCTGAAGTAGCAATATGAGCAAGATCCAAGGGTTCTTTAGGAAGAAACTCAAGGTGCACTGGATGTATTAGTCAAAGACAAGGCTCCAGGAATTGTTGGAATGCCAATGGAAATGTCTCACCAAGCCGAAGAGGCACTAGAAGGACTCTTTTGTCTGAAAGGAAAGTTGGAAAACAGCTACTTGGCCAACTGAAGAGAGCCATATTTGTGCCGATTTCAAAGAAAGGTGACTCATCAGAATGTCCAAACTATGGAGCTATATAATTGATATTGCCCACAGATAAAATTTTGCTGAAGTTGTTCAGTAGTAGCTGCAGTAGTGCATTGACAGGGTGCTGCCAGACGTTCATGCAGGAACCATGTGAGGACTTGGAAAAGGAGTGTCATCGCAGATGTCACATGACTCGTGGCTCAAGGTGGAGAACACCATAAAGATGTTTACTTGTGTTTTATTGAGTATGGAGAGGATAATAATAAATTATGGATAATCTTGACCAAAATGAGAATCACAGAACCCTTGATTGTGCTCATGCGCAACTTACACATGGATTCAGTGGCAGTTTTGTGAACTGAACAAGGGAATTACATGGTTTAAAATCAGGAATGGTGCATGTCAGCTTTGTTTCCTCTCACCATAATTATGTATATATACTGAGCAAATCACCGGAGAAGCTGGATTAAATGAAAAAGAATATGGCAACAGGATTGGAGGAAGGCTTATTAATAATATGAGATACGCAGATGACACAACCTTGCTCCCTGAAAGTGAAGAGGACCTGAAATACTTGGCGATGAAGAAGGATTGCAGTCTTCAGTATGGATGAAGGCCGATATCCTCACAATTAGACCAACAGGTAATGTCATGACCAATGGAGAAAAGTTTGAAATTTTCAAGGATTTTGTCTTGCTTAGTCACACAACCAATTCTCAGTGAAGCAGCCGCCGCTCAAGAGAGACCTCGCTAGAGTGTTGAAAAGCAAGGATATTGCATTGATTCTTTGGTGCCTTTGGCCCATGCCATGGTATTCACGGTTGCATCCTATGCATGTGAACGTTGGAGTTTGAATAAAAAAGACCAAAGAAAAATGGATGTTTTGAATTGTGCTGGAGAAAATTATTGAAAATTCCATGGATTTTTAGGAGGATAAACCAATATATTTAGAAGAAGGTAGCCTGAGTGCTCCTTGGCAGCAAGGATGGCATGATTTCATATTATACACTTTTGGCATATTTTCAGGACTGACAAGTACCTAGAGAAGGACATCATTCTCGGTAAAGTGGAGGGGAAGCAGAACCAAGGCCTCCCATGAGGTGGATTGATAACTGTGGATAAGACTGAAATCTGGTAAGAGGGCAGGAAACATCATCCTTCTCATACGAGTCCACTTGTGAACTCAAAATGCTGACCTTGCACTTAGCAGTAGAGTGTGCAACCCCCACGCCACCAGGGGACAAAAGTAAGGCTAAAAAGAACTGTATGCACATGGTCCGAATTAATCAGGGGTCTTTGAGTTAAAGACACAGTTAGGAATGGTTCTGGAGTATAACCCAGAAACCGTCTGGACCATGAATGTAACTTTAGTATCCATGCTCAAAGTTGTAGGAGCCCTGGTTAGCAATAGTTAAGTGCTAACCAAAAGGTTGGTATATCAAACCCATTAGCTACTCCGCAGGCAAAAGATGTGACTGTTTGCTTCTACAAAACTCACAGCTTTAGCAAGCTTATGGGGCCGATCTTGTTTTTCCTACAGGTATACGATGCATTAGCATTGACTCAATAACATCTGTTATGAATCTCACACTCAGAAGATCTTGTACGTAAAATATGTAATTATAAAATAATTACAATATTACTGAAATGGACATGGTTTGCTGCTCTTGGAGTTTGGAGGAAAACAAGTTGCTATTGTAACCCGAATTAAATAGCTATTGATCATGCTTTATAAATCAGGTGGAATTCTGTAGATGTCATTAAGAGACACTGACTAAAGTCAATTTAAGTTTAAAATAACTTATTGGAAGGAGCTTCATGGGTTAAATGTAATTGGTGACTAAAAACCGGGCTTGGGACTAGGCAGGAATCATGGCAATCTTGGAGAATATCTTGGTTTATGCATTGTCGTGTGCATGGACCCTGTCTCTTTGAACTCTGTTTCATTATTTATGAGACTCACATTTTAGGCCTGAGCACATCCCTGCCATAAGCTCACATACTTTCTTATTGGCAACACTGTTCCCCCAAAGTAATCAGAACTATTTTTAAAATGGGAAATAGATTTTACACAGTCTAAAAAGTGACAGAACTAACAATTTTACAAATACAAGCAATAAAAAAAAACAACAAAAGTTATTTTCACCCACTGTCACAAATATTTAAGTAAAACTTGTTACAGGCATCACAGGGTCAGAATTTATTTATGTAGATACTTACAGGCTATTACTTCTTAGTATTTATTCAGTGCATACTCTTTGCCAAGATTTTTGCTAAATCCTCTGAGCAGGTTATATAATATGCACAAGCTCTGACATATATGTGGGGACATCAAAAATGCATGAAAAATATTCTATTATCTTTTACACTGGATCTTTGTCAAAAGGCCATAAAGTGGTTTCATAAATTTTTAATATCCATTTTTCCACAAATTTTCTGAAGCCTCATTTTATGATCATGAGGGCTAGATAATCAGGAAATTAATAATTTCCTCTTTTTTCTTTTATTTGCATAAATAAAGGCAGCATTCATTTTCTGTTTTACTCCTCACATTATTGTCAGTTGCAGTTCAGTCCGTTTGACTCGGGAACCTGTGTTGTACAGAGTAGAACTGCAACACAGGGTTTACAGGGCTTTGCTCTTTGGGAAGCAGATGACAAGGCCTAAATTGGGAAGCAATTTTGCGTGGGTTTGAAGCACCAAATTTTCAGACCTATACTTATTTACTTAACTGTTTGTGTCATATAAAGTGCAATACCAAACCAAACTCAGAGTCACTACATTGACACCAACTCATAGGATGCTGATAGGTAGTTATACTTCCGGAATCACTCATGGTTCTTTGTGTTATAAGTGACAGAAACGCCTATGTCTAACTGAATTAAGCAGACAAAAAAATCAATATACTGTTACTCATAGGAAAAATATTGATGTGGTCTTTAGCATTCACAAATTTCCCAGACATCAGGGCATGAATTCAACAAGTCAGTCACTTTTTCCATCATGATCTCTTTGTGCTTATGTCCAGTCATCGTAGTTCCTTGCCACAGACAGACCTTCTTCGCATGGCTTATATTGTGGTAATATGTCTGCTAGCATCTTCAACCTTCCAACAGTTCTTCCCTAAATCAGCACACACGATGCACATGTAGGATTAAAACAAAGCAAAACACTCTGCACCGTAATCAACCTTGCAAGCTCTCTCCCTCCAGCTGAAAACAGGCGATTCCAAAGTTGGAAGGAGAAAGGGAATATTTTATTTCAAGGACCAGGAAGTGAGGTGAAAGGAACTTAGAGGACACTCTGTCCTCAAGAGTCTACCCAGTCTTTGTCTGACTCCCAAGGGAAGACATCTGTTCTGACAGTCGCCTCCAGCCAGTTCTTCCTTAAGCCCTTTAATGCACCTCTTGGAATCTTAACATATTAGACTAATTCCGTTTGCAAAAAGAGACTATTAAAATCTATAACATTTATGATATGAGGGACATACTTCATATTGCATAGTTCCCAAACTACACAATAATATGCAATCATGAAACTTTCACAAGTCCTCTTCAATATATATAAAACACAATACATATAAAAAAGCAGGGCTTTTACATATACTGCGGTGGGGACTATGATCTGAAGAAAGACCCTTGCCTTCAGCATATCTGGCTTGAACAGAATATCAATAATTGGAGACATCAAAACACATATTGTGTTATTCTGGGTTGACTAGAGAAATAAATTCATAAACACGCATATGTGTATAAGAAAAAAGGTTTATATACAGAGCAGTTGAATATTAAGAAAACATCCCAGCCCAGTCCAGATCAAGTCCATAACTCTGATATTAGCCCATATGTCTGATACCAATCTGTAAAGTTCTCTTCAGACTCATGAAACATATGCAATGACACTGAATGCAGAAATATAACAGACCAGTAGGTTGGAAGTCTTCTGGATCCAATGGCATTGTAAGCATCTCACCCCTGGCAGGGGTCTCCATGTGGCTCCTCTAGTTCCCAGGGCTGCATCAGGGTAGGTCCACGTGGCTTCTCAGGGATGTCTCACAGGAAGTGAACAGAAGGAGAGTCTTCCCTGCCTTCAAGGAAACCCAGGAGTTCCCAGAATCCTCAGAAGACGGTCATGCCCACACAGTGGCCTCATTGGGCATGACCCAATTGACAGAGTAGACTCTACCCCTTCATTCTTAATCCTCTCAAATTGACACCAGATTATATAATACCACACAGGCATTCTGAGTAATATATTCTCTATCTTTCTCTTGTCATGTCATTGATTTCATGAGGGATAATCTGAGAGAGCATTCCCTGTATCTGTACCTGCAGTGAATTTTCCACAAAAGCTGCCATACAAACAAAGCATAATGAGATGCTACTAATGTTCTTTTACAGAGAGCGTGGTATGTAGTAGCTACTGTTGTGACTGACAAAAACATTAAGGTTATTGGACTCATCAGAATTAGATTGAGAAAGTGCTTGAATAAGTGCCTTACTTATTCATTCATGCAATAAATTGTGGATAGAAATCTCCCCCAGCTGGCTAGACACCAGGATAACATAATGAGCACCACAGGGATAGACACTGTTCTGACTCTGGGTGGATGTGCGCATCTGTGAAGGACAGACGCACCGGCTACCGTGAAAGTTGTGGTAAATGCGACGCCAGTGGAAGCGTCGTGTACTTTTACATTCCCGAGAAGAAAGAACAATAGATCTGCGTGCTCCGGGAAGATGTCCTCACCGGCTTCTGATTTGGCTATGTCCTTCTTTCCTGGAGTCCCTGGCTTTTGGGCCCTTCCCTATAAAATACATACCCCAACCACATTCTGACATGAAAATGATCAGAGCTTTCACATGGAACGTAGCTACTTTCCGTTCTTCCTACACTGAGAGATGCGTGTGAAAAGGTAAGCGTGCTTCTTCACATTGTGGCTATGGGCAGAGACAGATGGAGCTATTCAGATAGTTTTTCATGGTTAACATCAAATCATCAATTAAGATCTCAGTAGGCATTTAATACAGAGCTCCTAAGTGAGATTCTTTGTAATTGTCTTGATCAACAAATTGCTTCTCTCTGTGATAACCACAAACTGCTTGATTTAGTAGGAGAATGAGCACTCACCTTTGTCTTTGGATAAATAAGGCGTGGGCCCCTGACTCTGAGGACCTAGGAAGGCTCCGGTCAGAGGAAATACGAGGTGGCAGATTGGATTACAGGACTGTGGGCTTAAGGATGCTATTCTAACCCAAGCACCAGAGAATGCCAAAAACGTGACAACATGACAGATAGTAAAAGAAGCCCCGCCAGTTGGAGGTGGCCTCCAGTTGATGGTCGACAGCCAAGGATAACTTGTGGTTGACGGAGCAGGACAACTCACAGTTCACCCACGCATGCTCACTCTGAAAGTGCACTAAGGGAGACAATCATGATGGAGTCTGAGATAGTTTTGATCTTTAAACACTGCTTGTTTGTATAAAAGAGTCTCTGGCTCCTTTTAAAGCGCTTGTTATTTATGTGAACTGCCATGGATTATGCCCCAACTCGAGACATTTTGATGCAGAACAGAACAAAATGCCACCTGGTTCCTGCCGTATCTTAATGATTAGTTGCAGATGGAACGGTTAGAGTTTCATTGGATGCCTTTTGGAAGAAAATCAGCACTTAGATATTTCTTCCTACTTCACTTTATCCTGAAAACGCCACTGAAACCTGTTCACATTATAAAATACAGAGGCTGCCACACATGATAGCTGCATATGAGATTATGATCATATTTGGGTCCATGGAATAAGAGGGCTAGTTATATTCCTTATGAATAAAACAATCTAAAAATCAGTGAAATTGAATTTACTTTTTAAAAATATCTATTTCTATTTAATAGCTACATTTTTGAAGAAAGAACAACAACAGTTACCTGATGTGTATTTTCTATGTGCCAAGCATACTGAGATGAACAAAAAAGATCCAAATAATAAAGTCAAGTTGAAGGTAGGAATTTTGTGATAGTTATTTTCCCTAAGTATCAGATTCCATGTAGCTCTGGGGCAGAGGAAAGGCAATGAAAATGGGTGCTTTGGTTTGGGTGCTCCTTATGGCAATTGGACACATCTGTTGACTCAGTTTCTGCATTTGTAAATTGATAATAATGATACCCACCATTGAGGGTCACATGTAATGGTATATGTGAAGGTACCTTTAATTTACAAAATGCAGTGCACACAAAATGATTATTATGGATTGAATTGTTTCCCCCAAAATACATGCTGAAATCCTAAATTCGACATCAGTGCATGTAATCCTGTTTGGAAATATGGTTTTCTCTGTCACATCAGTGAGATCATCATACTGGATAACTAGGGTTCTACGTACAGCTACTTATGAAGTCACTGAAGAAAAGCCGATTAGCCACAGAGGTAGGAAGACAGTGGGGAGCTAGATGCTATGCGAGGATTGCCAAGAATGAAGAGATGCCCTGGGCTAAGCACAAGGAAGGAATCCACAGGCTGAGACCCTGATTTAGACTTTTTGTCTCCAAAACTAAGGGAATACATGTTTGTTCTTTTGATTCATCAAATCCTTCCCCACAAACAAGCAGACAGACAAAACACAGACCACCAGTGCCGTCCAGTTGATTTGGAGGCAGAGACCTTTCAGGGCAGAGTATAATTGCCCAGAGAGTTGGCACAGTTCAGATCTTTGCAGTAGCAGAATGCCATAGCTTTCTCCCACGAAGTGGTCACTGGATTGGAACCCCTGATCTTCCAACGATTATCCCAGCACTTAACCACTGCTCACCTGAGTAAGACAATAGCATTTAACTTGGGCTCTTACACCTGAACGCTCATATACAAGAACTTCCTTGACAATGAGGTTTAGTGAGATTAAACAGCAAAACCAGGAGAAAACTTTAAATTAAAAAAATGTGACTCATGGATATGGAAACACTTCACAGATCACTGAAATCCCTTTTTGCCAAACAAATAACAACAACAACAAAGCATATCCAAATAAAGTGCAACCAAAAATCAACTCCAAAACAAAATAAGAGGCAACTTTTAAAGCCATGTTTGGATGTCTTTGAAGACATGCCATCTGCAGGAGGGTCTCCGGGAACTGGCGTTGACTTGTTGGCAGTGAGTTTGGCTTGTTTGGTTTGGGTCGATCATATACAGTAAAATAATGCCACAATTCAGTAATATATCTTATTTCTTCCAGTAAGTCATTAGATGCTTTAGAAAAGTGGCTTATTCAAGTTTTCTTTTCATTAAATATTCATATTTGCTAATGGAGATTGTTCTGACAAATTTAGTAAATTGAGCAACTTATAAATGTGTGCCTTAAAACGAAGAGTTTTGGAATTCCCAGTGAACAAGCTAATGCTTAAATCATTAACACTCCATTGATTTTATCATTAAAAAGCTGAAAAGTAAATATAGCATGTTCTTTAAATACGGTGATAGCTATTTATCTTAATGGTTAGATCACATGCTTTGTGATTGCAGATATCCATTAGCTATGGAATGTGCTACCTTGGTTTCACCAGAGTATCATCTTTCAGTTATCTGCAGATAAACCCCTCCATTGTGTCACATATGGAGAAGTGAGTGACAATTATTATTGCCACTCATTTGTTTCCGCCCCCCCCCCCCCACCCAGTGCTAACTGTGAAAACCATTTTGAGCCTTTGGGGCCCTATGCACCTGGAAGAAAATATTGTGCAGTTCTGTATCATCTGCCCAATTATTGTTGAATTTGATTGCATTGTTGCAGCCATTGTGTAAATCTATCTCCCTGGGGGGTCTTTTCTCTGACTCTGCATTTTAACAAGCACGATGTCCTTTTCTAGGGACTAGTCCCTGCTAATAACCTGTCCAAACTGTGTGTGATGGTCTCTCTATCCTTGATCCTAAGGAACATTTTGGCTGTACTTCATCCAAATGTCTTGCCTCTTTAGGAGCTAAGAAACTTATCATAAATTACAGAAATTTGAAAACAGATCAGATATTTGAGAACAGGATTCCAGTCTTTGCCTGGAAAGCAAGGGGAGACTTCATGTTTTTGGAGACCTAGGAAGAAATGAGCCTCAGTTATTAAACCCTCAATACTTAACTCTAGTACTGAAGGAGCCCTGGTGGCAAAGTAGGGTAGGCACTGAGCTGTTAACCGAAAAGTCAGAAGTTTGACTTCACCAGCCTCTTCCTGGCCCCAAGATGAGGCTGTCTGATCTCGTAAAGTCTCATAAACCCTATACAAAGTCTGTATAAGTCAGATCAACTCCATGGCAGTGGATTTGGGGCTTTCCAAAGTTCCAAGGGCAGTGCTCAGGGTATAGTGGTGAACAAGACAAACATAGCACCTGAACAAAGAGGACTTAAAAAAGCAAGCACAACTCATTACCAATGAGTAGATTATGACTGCTAGGGCCCCTAGAGAGCAGGGCAGAACTGCCGCTGTGCATTTCCCCAGGTGTAAATCCTGATGGGAGCAGAAAACCTCATCAATCTCCCTTAGAGTGGCTGGTGGATTTGAACTTCTGCCACTGCAATTAACAGCCCGATTTGTAACCCACTATACCACCAGGACTCCTTTGGGACTCTTAGAAGACAGATAATTGATTAATTGGTTAATTATTGTTATTAATTAATTAAGCAATTAACCACAGAATATGAGGATGTAAGGACAGGGAGCTATGCCGTATATAGGGGATGTGAAATTCAGAGACAGTCAATGGTAGAATGACTAAGGCCACACTCTCAAGATTGAGCAGGAGGCCGGAGAGCTGCAGCAAAGTTGACAACATGCGAAGCATAGGAAATCGAAAAGAGTATGGCGTGTTCCATCCTCTGCTAACACAAACCAAACACAAGCAATAAATGTGAGTTATATATGCAATTTAAAATTTTCAGGTAGTCACATTAAAATAATAACAGCTCAAATTACTTTGTAAAATACTGTGTGCATATATAATGAAATTGCTCATTTGAACAATTTTACGTGTGTAGTTCAGTGAGATTAATTTTATTCACAGTCCTGCACAAAGATCACCACGCTCCATTTTCAGAACGTCATCACCCCAAATAGAAACTCAGTGACCCTTAAGCCAGAGCTCCCTATTTCCACCTTCCTTGCGTTCCTGGCAACCACTAATCTGCTTTCATCTCTCTCTCTTTACCTATTCCAGATATTCACATAGGTGGAACCAGGAACCATACAATATTTGTCATTTTGTGTCTGACTTGTTTTATTTATTCTTAAATTTCAAGGTTCATGCATATCGTATCTTGTGTCAGAATTTCATTTATCTTTACTCATGAATAATACACATTTCATTTATCCATTCATCTGTTGATAGACACTCAGATTATTTCCACCTTTGGACTATTGTGAATAATGATACAACAAACATGAATATACCATAAATCCCTGGTTTCAATTCTTTTGTGTAAGAGTCTAGAAGTCGGATTGTTGGGTCACATGTAATTCTCGGTGTATCTTTCCAAGGAACTGCCAAACTGGTTTCCATTTGGTGAAATGTGTATTCAATCCATTTTTCCTTAGTTGTGGTGATTTAGTGGATTGAATTCTGACTCACGATAATCCCATGTGTGCGCAGTAAAACTTCTTCACCGACCGTGACCTTTCTGAAATAGATTAGCAGACCTGTCTTACAAGGTGTCTTTGAGGAGGTTCAAACCCCTAACCTTTTGGCTAGTAAATGAGTACTTAACAATTGACATCAATGAGTGTAGTTATTTTGAATAGCAAATCATTTCCAGATATATAGTTCCCAAAGATTTCCACCAATTCGGTATGGTTGCCTTTCTAATTTCTTGATGATTTCCTTTGATTTGCAGATGTTTTTAATTTTGAAAAAAATTGGCTTATCTCTTTCTTTATTATTCTATATAAGACTGAACATTATTTTAGTTACTATCGCTGTACATAAGGGACCACTGATGGCGTAGTGTTTACGCATTGGGATGGTAACCTCAGGTCCTCTTGGGGGTGGGGGAAAGATGGGGCTTTCTACTCCTGTAAAGAGTTACAGTCTTAGAAACACACAAGGGCAGTGTTGCCCTGACTTGTAGGCTTGCTATGAGTTGGCATCCACTCAGTGAAAGTTTTTTTTTAATAGATGTACACAAGTTTTAAAATTGGAAAGTGTGACTCCCACTTTCTGTTTTTCAATGTAGTCTGCCTTTTAAGGGTGAAATTACTTACAACAGCTGTTTTATCCAGTCTTTGTGGCTTCCACCAAATGACTGGGTAATGACTGCTGTTTGGTGTCGCTGAGTCTGTTCCAATCGAAAGGGACTCTATGTCCAACAAAATGAAATACCAACTAACCCTGTGATATCCTCACAATTGTTCTTAGGTTTGATCCATGGGATGAGGTCTCACCATCCTTGATTCTAAGGAGCATTCTGTATTTTTTCCTAACAGATTTTTTTTCCAAGTTCATGGTACTTGCAATGTTCTTTACCAGCACCATAATTAAAGTACATCAATCCTCCTTCAGCTTTCCTTATGTAATACCCAACTCTCACATGCATGTGAGGTGATTGGAAAGTACCATGGCTGGATTCGGCACACCTTATTCCCCATAGCGACACCCTTACTTCTCAACACTCTACAGAGGGCTGGTGCCGCAGATTTACCTAATCCCAGTTTCCATGTCTTCTTCTGAATCTGACCTGGATTTCTGACTGCTCTCTATCCATATATAGCAGAACCAAGGAAGGATTTTTTTTCTATAATAATTCTTTGTATACTTTATACTTAGTTAGAGCACACAGAAACTTGAACTCACTGTGTTTGAAATGCTCAATGTAGCTATTGAGGAGTACAGTACTAGAGAATAAAATAAGAGATGAAGTGATGAGAGAAAGGAATGGATAAGTTGGAGGTGGCCAAATTTTTTATTATTTTTCTTAATTGGCAACAGTTATTAGACTAGATGGTTTTCAATGTTTGTCTAATCCTACATTTCTTTAAATCCCTATTCTACCTCCATCTAGAGCCAAAGAGAAGTATCCCAAACTGATTTTTCTTACATTAATATTTTAAATTTCTGAAGTTTTTATATCTTCACTTGTGATGATATTTGCATATGCTTCTGACCTAAGAATAGCACAATAAATATATGAATTTATATACCCATTAATTTTTCATTAAGCCTAATTTTCTTGTTTTTGCCATATAGTACACATTTGTAGATATTACCTGCTGGTAATAGTACATTAATATTTCTCTGAGCACTGCTATTTCTCAATTCTCTACCCAGGTGTCTCAGATTAGGGTAGATGTGTCTGAGTGAGGCTGTGTTCTTGGTCACAGCCATTGATTAGTTCAATGATCATCATGTAGCTTATGCTGCTGCCAAGTTTACTCAGAGCTCATTGTGGGGACTTTTATGTGATATATTGTGATAGAAGCATTTTAATTTTTTCTATTAATAAAAGTATGGATAAGATAGAAATTGCAATCTTGGAACTTCTCAAAGCTGTCTTGTCACCATAAGCAGAGTAGAAAAGAGCCAGAATCATGAAAAAATCTTTTGTGTACCTGGTGTGGCAGTACTTGTCATCAAATTTGCTCTTGTGCATGCTATTTTGTTAAAAATCTGCATTTCTGTTCCTTTCCTCATTTTCATGAAATCTGTGCATTTATGTACTATTTCATTACATTTCATTTCATCAAATGAATTAAATCTGCATTTCTGTCCCTTTCTTCATTTTCATCAAGCCACTTGGAAGTGGGTTTCTGTCTCTTGGAATGACATGGATCATGGACTGAAGACTTTCAATAGTAAGATTTTTCAACCACAACATAGCTTTACCAAATGAATGCCAGAATTGTGTTCAGGAAAGTTTTGTTAAATTAAAATTTTCAATGTCTATATAAATAGTTTTCATTCTCACTGCTACTTTTATTACTCATTAATTAAGAAATGTGATTCTATTCAATAAATATTTGCTGGACATTGTGTTATGCTTTCTATCTTATATTGTGCCAGTAATTTATATGATTACCTTTTCCATTCATCTGTAGTTTCCTGGAGGCCAGAATCCCCTACCCAGTCCAAAATGAAACTGAGACTTTGGAAATAAAAATAGAAACAAGATATGTGTGCTTGAAAAGTTTTTAGTTCTTTTTGAGATCGTGTATGTAATGATGCACATTATATACACATGCTCATTGGCAAGGAACAATTGATTCACCCAACTTTCTCTTTTTCCATCTGTTTTATTTATGTCCCATATTAATTTTCTCCATAATATTCTGACTATAAGTCTGGAGTACTACTGAATTGATACTCTCTCGAAATTGTGATTAGAATTAATAGGCAGTTTAAAATTAAATCCACATTTAAACCTTACCATACTCCTGTGTTGGAGTGACGTTTCTGAACATGGCTCTGTTTGTAACTATCATCAAATGATTGGATGGAGAGTTGCAAATAGGGCCAGCATAGCACTAATGTATGGGGTTGGTCTCATTCATTATCAGCTCCCTGGCTATAAGGATGAACCTTTCTTTGAAGCAGAGATAGAGAAGACAAAACCCCTGAGGACTATTAAAGAGCACAGTCAAGGTCTCTGTCTGAAGTAGCAAAAGCCGACAAGAGCAGACACATCAGTGATGTGGCCTGGAGCCTCAGAGGAGCAGTGCCTCGATTCTGGGGTACCTTCTCCTCATCTGGCCAAAAACTCATCTGGCCTGAGACAGAGAGACAGGGTGCTGCCATCCTGGTCCATGGAGGCAAAAGCCAAGGGACAATGTAACCGAGAAACAGAGGACCAGACAGAGACACATGGCTACCACATGATTGACAGAAAGGAGATTTGGCTGCTGGCTGAGAATACCAATGACTGAATTCATACTGTTTGCTGATCCTGACTTGTTGTAACTTATTGACTTCCCCAATTTGTGAGTATTGTCTAGGAATTAGTGTGGCCATTGCAATGAATTATCAGATCCAGCAAAAATGCAGCATTTAATGGGAGGAACAATTGGTATCAGAAGTAACTAAGAATGGAACTTGAAGGCATGCTGAACTCTTTCCTTGAGACCACAGGGAAGGTGGAGGAGGTCAGGTATGTTCACCTTCTTAGTGTTTTATTGCAACTGCAACTGAATCAATTGGGGTAATGATTTGAAATGTAAGGTAATGATTTGAAGTGTAAATAACAGGGCTCTTTTGTCTTAAGGTTGCTCATGCAGAGTTTTCAGGGAAGTGCTTAGAATCTTAACCACATTCCATGGTGAATTTCATAAACAATAATTATGTATAACTAGTTGATTTTAAGTGAAAAAATCCATAAATGTTCTAAGAGATGGTGATGGTAAATACATGACTTGACTTTGAAATATAGATCATCAACATTTAAATATTATTTATCTGATCTAGTCTACCTGACAGCAAATAATTATTATTATTGCTCATAAATATTTCACATAAAAAGTACTTAAAATATTATTCATGTATTAATGTGTGAGCACAGTATTATTAATCACTGGTAAATGCTATAGATCATAATGACTATTTATTAAATTTAATTATAGTTGGAGCCTGAACTCTGTGTAATGAGGGATTAGCTGACAAATATTAACTTAAGCGGGAGAAATTAGGCTAATGTTAATTTTTCCAAACAACAAAAATGGTTTGGTCTTAAACTCTCTTCTTACATATTTCATGGAAATTCTTAAAGCATTATGTTCAAATTTTTGGTAAAAATTTTAGAACAACATACTCTGTAAAAGTTAAATTATGAGAATGAGATTTTGCAATTCAACATAGTTTCCTGAAGTTAGGAGTTGGAGAAGAGAGCTGAAAAGAAGCTCAGATCCCTACAGCTTTATTTTCCTCCAAGTTTCATAAGCCAAATAGAAATATTAATATTTTCTGGTCCCTTGAGTTAGGCAGGGTTATCTAGAGAAACAGAAATCAAAACCAGGACACTCATGATTATATATATATGCGTGTGTGTGTGTGTGTGTGTGTGTGCCACTGGATCCACAAGACTTCCAATCCATATGTGTGTGTATGTGTGTACACTCCCCCAACCCCCACAAACACACATATAAATACACTCAAAATTTGCTGAAGGACATCCAACAATGGTTGCAGCAGTACATTGTCATGAAGCTGTCAGAGATTCAGACTGGATTAAGAAGCTGACTGGACCAAGGAATATCATTGCTAATGTCAGATGGATCTTCCCTGAAAGCCAAGAGGATGACACAAAGACATTTACTTGTGTTTCATTGACTTTACCAAGGTATTCAACTTTTTTTGGATCACACAAACTATCAATAGCATTCACAATGGGAATTCCAAAACACTTCACAGTGCATATGTGAAACTGGTACATGGATTTAGAGGCAGTTGCATGAATAGAAAAGGGGCATGCTGCGTGGTTTAACATTAGTGAAGGCATGTGTGTTAGTCTGGGTTGATTAGATAAACAAATACAGGGACATTCATATATGTATAGGAAAGAGCTTTATAGAGAAGAGCAATTATATACTGAGAAAAAAACCTACAGCACAGTCCAGATCAAGTCCATAAATCAGATATTAGCCCATATGTCCAGTACTAGTCCATCAACTACTCTTCAGACTCACACAGCACATGCAATGATGCCAATGCAGGAAGATCGCAGGCGGTGGGTAGAAAGTCATGTGGATCCAATGCTGGCGGAAGCATCTCAGATCTGGTGTGGCTTTCCACGTGACTCCTCCAGTTCTCTGAGTGTGGTTCTTCAATAGCAAGGTGAAGCAGAGAGAGAATGTGACCCAACTTCATAGAGAAGGAGAGGAAGTTCTCAGAGTCCTCATGGGACGGCCACACCAACAAAGAGGCTTCATCGGGCTAGACTCCACTCCTTATCTATTTATCAAGTTGACATGAAATTATGTAATGACCACAGTGTGCATCAGGGTTGTAACCTTTCACCTTATAAATTTGTGGGGGGAGGTCAGATGCTTACAGACATCCTCCAGAAGGCAGTTAGTCACCAGACTACAGGGTAGGCCCCACTCCCTGCTGTTCAAGGACAATGGACTGGCTTTGCTTTTGGTTCCTGTAGGTGGAGTTCACAACCTACTCATAATGGTCTCTATCAGTTGAGCCAGGGAACAGGTCAAACCAGCTCTGTGACATCCAAAGTTAGGCTGCCATCCTGTATCTAGGATCCACCCATCTTGTCAGGTGTATACCCCCAATCCCTCCTCTTCCTATTGCATGGACACCCCTAGATCATCCCCTCCCATTACTGGATTACCTGTAGCACAACCCCTTCCTGTGACAGATGTCTTCACCTGTAATTAGGGGGCTTGCATGTCACCCAGTGAATATAAAAGCCTTGGTTAGCATTAAAGATTCTCTCTCTCTCTCTCCTCGTGGACCAGCAAGTGGGGCTGAGGTGAACATGCTATCATGAAATGTGTCTGACTCCATTATTTCAATCTCTTTCTCTTTTATCTCTCATGCTCTCTATGAGTTTACTATAATCTTTACTTATTATAGCTGTACAGTTGTGCCTACCAGACCCGTGATGATATGTTAGGATCTGGCTTCCCCTGGAAGTAGCACAAATAATCAAAGAAGTTACCTTATATGAAGAAGAATGTGTGGTATTGGGTTTGAAGGAAGGCTTATTAACAACTTGTGATATGCAGTTGATACAACCTTTCTTTTGCTGAAATGAGGAAGACTTGGAGCCCTAGTTTATGAAGATCAAGGATCATAGCCGTTAGTATGGATTACAACTCAATGTAAAAATAAAATAAATCTTCACAACTGAACCAATATGCAACATCATGATAAACTGAGAGAAGATTGAAATTGTCAGAGATTTTATCTTGCTTGGATCCATAATAAATACTTATTGCAACAGCAGTCAAGAGATTGAACGATGCATTTCAATGGCTGGATTTTCTGTACAAGATCTCTTGAGAGAGCTGAAAAATTTGGATCTTACATTGAGGACTCAGGTGTTCTGTATAAGCATATGAAAGGTGGACATTGAATAAAGAAGATCTCCTTGCTTGAATTCTGTGTTTGCCTCCAGAGGTTGCCCATTGTGGGCTGCTGACCCTGGGAGTTGGTGGCACCCTGCTATGTTCCCACCAACCCTGAATCCGTGAGACTCTGCACCCACTGACCTGTGATCTCTCTGCTTCTGCCTTCACCTTTCTGTGCCATTGACCTGCAACTACCGGAGTCTGAGGAGAGCACTAGCTAGTCTTGGACCGAGGGACCTGAGCTGGACTAGACTAGGATACCTTCCTGATATAAAATTCTTTCTCATACATATATGAATATCACTGGTTTTGTTCCTGTAGAAAATGCCAACTGGGTGGGGTGAGTAGTGGGTTGGTGTGCACACAGTAACAACGCTGCCACCTCACGCATGCACCTAGCAGGGGAATGTGAAAGGAGATGGGCTGAATTGGCAGGTGGAAGGGATAAGAAAACCAGCTGGCGCTGTACTGCGGTGAGCAGCTGCCACTCATCAGCATGCCTCTCAGAGTAGACTGGTGAGTGGCTGTTGATGGGGAATTGTGTCACTAATCTCGTCAATAACTGGGACTTCATTTCATATCTAAGACATTTAAATATTTGCCTAAGTCCTTCTGGGAATTCTGTGAAGTTGTTTTCTATGTTCCTCACCAGGTTATATAATCATTTGTCAATTTGAGGATTAAGAGTGTAGGGGTGGAGTCTAGCCTGTCAATCAGGAAATAGTCAATAAAACTTCTGTGTGGGCATGGTCTTCTCCTGAGGATTCTGGATACTTCGGTATTCCTCCTTGGAGAAAGGAGACATACTCTCTTTGTCTGCTCTGGGAGACATTTCTGAAAAGAAGCCACATGAAGCTACCCTGAGGCAGTGTTTCAGTGCTGAAGTAACTACGTGGAGACCCTTGTCAGTGCTGAGATGCTCACAACACCACTGGATCCACAAGACTTCCAAACCACTGGCCTGTGATCTTCCTCCATTCGGCATCATTGCATGTGTTTCATAACTCTGAAGAGGACTTTATAGATTGGTATCAGACATATAGGCTAATATTGGACTTAAGGATTCGATCTGGACTGGGCTGGGATGTTTTCCAAATATTCAATTGCCTCTTATATATAAAGTTCTTTCTTATTCACACATGAGTCTCCCTGAATTTGTTTCTCTAGTCTATCCAGACTAACACACAAGGGATTGTTGCTGTCTTTGTCTCAAGATGGCTATGTGGTGCCTTGCTGACTGGCAGCACCTGCCCATCCCATTTTTCTTGTTTCTAGTTTTTATCCAGTTTCATCTTCTTCCAGTAAGTGTTCAATCTAGTTCCTTATTCTCCCCTTTGCTGCTCAGAGTACCAGGATTTTTTTCTTTATGTATTTCACATAGTTTCTCTGGCCTTTGCTTAGAGGAATGGTGTAGCGCATCTGACTAAGGCCCTATTTCTGGCTGGAAGTCCTGCAAATGCTACTTTTTTGTACTAATAAGCCCATATGCATTTTCATTTGAAGAAGTAGGTCACATTCCAAAGAAAGTGCTCTAGAAAAATAACATTATAATAAAAATGTGACTCACAGAACGATGAGCCTATAGGGGCCTCAGATCTGCAAACAGTCATTTAAGCCCAAGACTAAAAAATCAATAGAGATTTTTTAAATGACTTATGCCCATATTCTTATATACTATCCACTATATAAATGTGGGAGGTAGACAAGAAAAGTATTCTCCATATGTTGTAAGTGAATAAACAGTGGCCCAGAGACTTAAAGGTCCTAACAAAAGAGGCAAACATTCTTCCTCTTCACAGACAATAGTCTTCTGTGTTCCTGAGATATATGCACAAATGTTTGGGGGCTGTTTCTCAGGCTGATTAAACTTGTGAGTAGGTAGTGTCCCTGACACAGTAGAAATGGATATAGTAGGAAATTTTCCCCAGTTGTATTAATCTCCAATTTAGCTAGTATAAACTATGAGTCAGAAGACTCAGGTCCCAACCCTGCTTTGACATATCCTAGCAGATAAACTGGGTTACTTAGCTGTTTTTCCTTGTGTGGATAATACACAAGGAAAGTGAGGACAATGATGCTTTTCAGTCCCGCCTCACAGAGCTGTTGGGGGCATCTAAAAGAAGACTATAGATAGAGAATAGTTCCAATATTTATGTTGTAGACCCTCTCATCAACCTACTTTCTTAACGATCGCTTGACTTCCTTTTGAGGGTCTCACTTTCCCAGCATGTGCAGTCTTGGCAGGAGTGCCAGTCAGAGGGTTCTGCTTTCCCATTAGGAGAGTCAAACACACCCTGGAGTCTACTTCAGGCCCCTTTCTCCAGATCCCTCTTCATGATTCTTGCACACACATGGACTGGGTCAAATAAAATTAGTTGGAACACCATGTGTGTTAAAGGAGAATCATGCTTCCTAGCATTTTTTAGCCTCCGCTTTTTCAGAACTGGGTCATTCCACCAAGGCATCTCTGGGTGGACACAAACTTTCAGCCTTTTGATGACATGAGGACACATTAACTATTTACACCGCCCAAGAACTCCTCAGAACAGGTCCAGGACCTCAATTCAAGTCAAGTGAACTTTTTCTTCTAGAAGTAAATCCTCAGCAGAATGACAGAGAAGAAAGTAAGAAAACTCAAGCAGATTAGAGACTGTCTTTTTTGGAAGCTCCCCGAGGCAAGGAAGATGGTCCTGCTACCCTCCTTATGTCTTCTGTGAGTGTGAAAGTGCCCTTGTAACCCCCAACAACCGTCTGCACCACAAAATGAAGCGTGGTCCGTCCCAGTGCCACCCATACGATTGTGTTATGTTTAAGTCCATTGATGTAGCCAATTTATCTGGTGAAAGACCTTCCTCTTTTTCTTTTATTGTCTCATTATGGGGTGAAATTACCAGACATTCCATGGGAAGTGCTCTCTCCAGGAATCTCTGTCTTCAGTTATCTAGATTTGGAGTTTGTTGATTTTAACAAAAAAATTCTATTATATATATAGATTGATTTTTTTCAAATTGATTTTTTAAAAAATCATTTTATTGGGGGCTCATACAACTCTTATCACAATCCATACATACATCAATTGTGTAAAGCACATTTGCATGTTCATTGCCCTCATCATTCTCAAAATATTTGGTCTCCACTTAAGACCCTAGTATCAGCTCCTCATTTTCTCCCTCCTTCCCCACTCCTTGCTCTCTCATGAACCCTTGATAATTTATAAATTATTATTTTGACACATCTTACATCGTCCGATGTCTCCCATCACCCACTCTTCTATTGTCCATCCCCAGGGAGGAGATTAATGGAGATCCCTGTAATCGGTTCCCTCTTTCCACCCTACCCTTCTTCTACCCTCCCGGTATCGCCACTCTCACCACTGGTCCTGAAGGGATTATCCGTCCTGTATTCCCTGTGTTTCCAGTTCCTATCTGTACCAGTGTACATCCTCTGGTATAGCCAGACTTGTAAGGTAGAATTGATCATGATAGTGGTGGGGGCAGGGGGGAGGAAGCACTTAGGAACTAGAGGAAATTTGTATGTTTCATCGTTGCTACACTGCACCCTGACTGGCTCGTCTCCTTCCCGTGACTCTTCCATAAGGATGTCCAGTTGCCTGCAAATGGGCTTTGGGTCTCCACTCTGCACTCCCCCTCATTCACAATATGATTTTTTTGTTGTTGTTTAATGCCTGATACCTGATCCTTTCAACCCCTCATGATCACACAGGCTGGTGTGCTTCTTCCATGTGGGCTTTGTTGCTTCTGAGCTAGATGGCCGCTTATTTGTCTTCAAGCCTTTAAGACCCCAGACGCTATAACTTTTGATAGCTGGGCACCATCAGCTTTCTTCACCCATTTGCTTATGCACTCATTTGTCTTCAACAATTGTCTGAGGGAGGTGAATACACAATGATATGATTTTTTTTGTTTTTTGATGCCTGATAACTGATCCTTTCGACACCTTGTGGTCACACAGGCTGGTGTGCTTCTTCCATGTGGGCTTGGTTGCTTCTGAGCTGGATGGCTCCATTGATTTTTATGGGGGGAAAGGGAGCAGTAGAAGCACTACACTAAATATACACATCAACCATCAAGATGCATCCTGATGAAATGCGAATATGTGTACATGTCTTAGAGTTGAGAAAAACGATACTCATATTAACATTACTAATAAATTATAGCAGGACCATGGTATGACAAGTGAGCATTTTGTGTTTATAACACCCAAAAGAAATCAGAGAATTTTGACAGAGGACTCGACTCTGAAATTTTCTTGATGGCTACACTAAGGATTCTTCAATTTATTTGCTTTGGTGTGAGAAATCTCTGGTTTGGCAGCTAATTTCCAGAAATCCAAGGCAGCTCTGACTTACTCTGTGAGTGGGAGGATTGCAGGAAAATAGCAAGACAGCAGTTGGGAAAGACTCCCTGAAGATGCTCTGAATGTACAGTTAATGGCCAGATATCTTTTAGAGATATTTTTATATCTTTCTATGTTTATATCTTGTAATAAAATAAAATAGAAGCCAGGTTATTGGAGGAGGAGCTTGTCAGTTTGTTTCTCATCATATTTAGCTTTGTTAAAGAGTAAATTTTCTAGTGTTTTAAGAATTTATTTCTGAAGTAGGTCAGTACTTCATCCTTGATTAGTAAGTTATCCACCATTGATTGCTTCCACCAATGCCATCCTGATTGCCTCCACGGTAGATCTGTATATTGGCCTTCATTCTGAGTGAGGAGGAGAGGGCGACACAAAGTAGCACAGGAAGAGTGAAAAATTGGAGCTATTTAATTTAAAAGCAAAAGAATACCCTGGAGATACAATTTCCTAAGCCTCTGTTTTGACTTGACAATGGTAGTGACTTAATTAGAAGACAGTGTGAAAATGAACTACAGATGAATCAAGAATATTGTATCTATTATTTACTTAGTCACCTGATTGTCCAGGCCTGGGAAGTCCACTTGCATTTTGGTCTCCTTCTCCGTAAGGCAAGAATAATTATTCTGAATGTGCCTGCCATTTTTTGGCATGACCAATTTATCACAGAGAGGCTCTATAATTAACAAAGGGGTAGATCCCTGCTCTGTCATTTCCTAGTTCTCTAAGCAAGGGCAATTGTGTCCTTGGGTGACTTGTTAATGTCTCAGTGCCTTATTTGAAAAATGGGAATAACGTCAACACCCATCTCATCATTTTGTTAGGAAAAAATAACTCTCAGTGGCACCTGTGTAGGACTTCTCAGTGTGTAGAGTAACTATTCAGTAACTTTTATCTAGTAGAAAAGATCTGGTGGCACTGTCAGCTATGTCATGGCTGCTAACACTAGAGTCAGAGGTTTGAATGCACCAATTGCTCCACGGAAGAAAGAAGAGGCTGTCTGTTCCTGTCAAAATCAACATCCTCAGGAACCTTACATAGAGTTGCTATGAGTCAGCCACCCAGAAGGCAGTTACGTGGCCAACTGGTCAGAAGTGATTACGGATATCACATACAAGAACATTTTTCCTTAATATAATCTAACAATGCTTATAGCAACACATTGACAGGGAACTGCCAGAAGTTTGGGCAGGATTAAGAACAGGACATGAAACGAGGGATATCATTGCTGATGTCAGGTGGATCTTGGCTCAAAGCAGAGAGATGTTTACTTGTGTTTCATGGACTATGCACAGCCATTCAACTGTGTGGACCATCATAAATTGTAGATAACCTTTGAAGAATAAGAATATCAGAATGTTTCATTGTGCTTATTCAGAACTTGTATATAGATTAGAAGGCAGCTGTGCAGCAGAAAAATGCAACCCTACATATTTAAAATCAAGAAAGTCATGCATCAGAGTTGTATACCCTCACCACAATTTTTCAGTCTATATATGCTGAGAAAATCATCAGAGAACCTGGATTATATGAAGAGTTGGGTATCAGGATTGAAGGAAGTCTTGTTAACAACTTGTGGTATACAGTTAATACAACCTTGCTTGAGGAATGTGAGGAGAAATAGAAGCCATTGGATAGGGAGATCAGAGATTGCAGGCTTCAGTTTGGATTACAACTCACTGTAAGAAAGACCACAGCCATCACAATTGGCCCAATAGGAAATGTTATGAAAAATGGAAAAAAGGTGGAAGTTGTCGAAGATTCTGTCTTTCTTGATTTTACAACCAATTCTCATGGAAGCAGCAGTAAAGAGATCAGAAGACAGACAGACATATTGCATTTGGTACATGCACAGGACCTCTTTTGAATATTGAAAAACAAGGATGCTATCTTGAGGACTAAGGTGTGCCTGACCCAAGCCATGGTCTTCTCCAGGGCATCATATGCACAGGAAAGTTGGACACTGAATAAGGAAGACCATAGATGAATAGATGTATTTAATTTGTGGTGGTGAAGAATATTGAAAGTGCCATGAACTACTTAAGGAGAAACCGATCATCTGTCTTGGAAGGAGTCAGGCCAGAGTGTTCCTTATCAGGATGGCATGACTTTGTCTTACACTTTGGATATATTTTCAGGAGAGATCAATCCTGGAGAAGGATATCATTTTTGGTAAAGTGGAGGGACAGCTGAAAAGAGGAAGGCCCGCTATGAGGTGGATTGACACAGTGGCTCCAACAATAGGCTCAGGAATTGGCTCAACAATACCCTCACAATTGTGAAAATCCACAGGACACTGCAGTGTTACTTTCTGTTGTGCATAAGGTCACTATGGGGTGGTGCTGACTCAATGACACCTAACAACATCTGACTTGTTGGCAGTGGTATTACTTAGTACAGGGGCATGGAGGTACTTGTGGAAGGGTGTTAGGCAAATGAAAAGCAAAAATATCTATTGCTTAAAACTAATATACCATGAATTGCCAGCAAAACAAACAAATTTGTTTTGTTAGAACAGCTAGACTACTCCTTAGAAGTAAGAAGAGTAAGACTTTATTTCACTTGCTTTGGACATGCATCTGAAGGAATTAAATCTCTGGAGAAGACCATCATGGTTTGCCGAGGAGAGGGTCTGTTAAAAAGATAAAAACTGTCAACGAAGTGGATTGACTCAGTGGCAACAACAATGGTCTGGAACATAATCATGATCATGAGGGTGGGACAGGGACAGGTATTGCTTTAATAAGTTATAAGAAGGGTCACTATGAATCTGAACTGACCGGACAAAACCTAACAACTACCTACTTATGATTCATTTTAGGAAGGGCTGAAAAACTGTGAACTTGGACTGTAATAGGACTTGCCGTATGGTTCTGTAAATAACATTTTGTTGTACCATAGCCTTGCTTATTTGTTTTGTATTATCTATGGTTACCTCCAAGTCCAGCCATTATTATGGAAAATCTCTGATCTGCAAAGCTTAACATGTTTGTTACATGGACTTTTTTTTATAGGAAAAAGTGCCGTCCCCTACTCTTTATCAAGAAAATAAATCCAAATCCCTGAATTCATAAAATTTACATTTAAATAACATCAACAGTCTGCTGGTGTTGTTATTTCTTGAAACTTTCTGTTTCTGAAAATAAACAACATTTATGTAATCATCATTTATAAATAAATTTCCAGTAAATGAAAGATATATCTGTAGGATAATATTTCTAAAGATTCAATTCATATGTAATTATTTAGGAAACTTCAGTTTGTATGCTTCCATATTTACTGATGGGACATGCCAAATTTCTTGACACCAAAATTGTCAAAACAGAATAAGAATTAAGCTGTCAGTTCTACTTTCCTAAAACAGAGTTTATCATCAATTAGCTCATTTGATCTAGCCAGAGATTGCAATCCCCAAAGATAAACAAAAACTGAAGCCGGAGGAATTGACTACTTGTCAGAAGAAGTTAGTGAACCAGGTTTTTACCTATCACAAGGAATCTTGTGGCCAGTCAATGACTCGATCTTCCAGTTCACTGTGGATGCCTTTGGGCCCTGCACGAAGTTGCATGCCTAGAGACATTAGGTCAAATGGAAGTTTCCAGCTGAATCATCACAACGGTCAGCAGTCACAAGAAGCTGGTGCTCTCTGTAAAACAGAGCATTACCTTTTCATAAAGGTAATATTATTTATAAAACACATTTTCCATTGTGAAACATAAACACTGTAAGACCTCATAGGGGAAACACATTTTCTGCTTCGGTTTGGTTACAAGTCCCTTTGTTTTTCTTTTGACGTCATTGAAGCATGGCATCTACAAGGCAAAGGTGAAAATGCTCTGCAAGATTCTGCTATGACAATCTGGAGATTCTTTGCCTGTGCCTCAATGGCATTTGAAAATAAGAGAAAAACATATTATGCTAAAGCAAGAACCTCAAACTCAAGTGCTTACAAGAATCAAGCAGATTATATTGATCTAGAACTGTACCATTTACGTACTTTATGAAGAGAGGGGCTACTAGTAAACTACAGGCATTGGTGCCTAGATCTGCCTTTTCGTTGTTGTTCCCAAAAGGAGCTAGGCATACACACTTGTATGTGAAACTCTTCTAAATCTTAAAAGTCACTGAATAGTTCAAAATGAAAAACAAAAGCACTCACGGCCAGCTGAATGAACTATGTCTGTGATTTGAGCCTGCCCAGGTCATGGATGTTAAACATCTTTCCCAGTGACGAATGCATGATAAGTGATAGCTATTGTTTTTGTTGGTGGTGTCACTGGGTTGAACTTACACACAACAGAACAAAACACTGCCCAGTCCTGTATCATCATCACAATCTATACTTGAGCTCATTGCAACAGCCACTGTGTCAATCCATTCCATCGAGGACCTTCCTGTTTCGTTTTGTTTTTTGACGCCCTTCTACTTTACCAAGCATGATTTCCTTCTGCAGGGATTGGTCTCTCCTGAACACATGTCCAAAGCATGTAAGATGAAATCAGCCACCCTTACCTTTAATGAGCTCTTTGGATTCACTTCTTCCAAGACAGATTTGTTTGTCCTTTTGACAGTCAGTGATACTTAATTGCTGGTAAAATAATGTGGCACCTTTGCACCATCATTTAGCATACACTTTATAAAAATGTATTATGTACTACATCTTTGATCTAAAGATATTTTATTATCTTTATAAGACCAGTATAAATTTAGACAAATTTATTTGCCACACCCCATTTCCTGATGGTTGAGTGTCCAGCTGGCAGCGCACTATCCGTGGTCCAGATCCACTAGCCGCTACTTGGAAGAAAGGAAGAACAGGCTACTTCTTTACAGATTAAAACCTTGCAAACCCTATGAGGATAGTTCTACGCTGTCTTACAGGGTTGAAAATACTTAAAAACAACTTGATAGCAATGGGGTTTAATTTGTCTGTCTTTTAATTTCCTGAAGACCCATTATGAAATAATATCCCATTATTGTATTATGACTGGACAAGTAAAAGACTCAGAAAATTCTGAATGACACACTGAGTCCTCTATCACGGAGGAGTCCCTAAAGCATACAGAGGTTTCAGTGCAAGTAGGAGCTTGTTCTGAGGAGCCACCTGGTCCGTCCTGATTCCTGCCAACGCTCCTGCCACGGTATGAAGCGCTGCCCCTCCCGGCAGCATCCTCACCATAGGGTTTTCCTTTCTTTTGAGGCCATTGGTGCAGCCATGGTCTCATTTGATCTCATTGAGGACCTTCCTCTGCTTCGCGGACCCGCTACTTGCAAAACATGGTGTTCTTTCCAGGGACCAGACCCCTGACGATATGTTCAAGGCTGGTGAGAGGAGCCCTCGCCAGCCTCTCTTCTGAAGTGCGCTCCAGATGAGCGGCTTTCAGGACAGGGTGGTTTGTCTGGCTGTCCGTGGAACTTTCGATATTCTTTCCTTTGCCAGCACCACAATTCAGACGTTTCCCTTTTTCTCTGGTCGTTCTTACTCATTATCCAGCTTTCACATGCATATAAAGCCGATGACTAGATCATGGCTTGGATCAGGTGCAGCTTCATGCTCAAAGTAACATCTTTGCTCCCTAACTCTTTCAAGAAATTTCATATAGCAGATTTCACCAATAGAGTACATCATTTGACTTCTTGGCTGCTGATTCCATGAGCAATGATTATGGGTTCCAATAAAATTTTACCCTTGACAATTTCAATCTATCTCTCTTTGTCATGATTCTTTTTCTATTGGTCCAGTTTTGAAGATTTTCCTTTTCTTTCATTGAGTTATAGTTCATACTGAAGGTTATATTCTTTAATCTTCATTAGTAATTGCTGTGGAGCAATTGCTCCTCTTGGCTATAAGCAAGCAAAGTTGTCTCATTTGCATATCACAGGTTGTTCATGAGTTTTCTGATGCCATATGTTCTTCACATAGTCCACCTGCTAGGATTATTTGCTCAGTATATACATTGAATAAGTAGGGGGATAGAATTCAACCTTTTCTGAATTTTGAACCATGCAGTCTTGCCTTCTTTGGTTCAGAAGAGTACCTCTGGGTCCCTGTACAGGTTCCACGTGAATACAATGAAGTATTCTGGAATTCACATTCTTCGAATTTCTCATAGTTTGTTGCGATCCACAGAGTTCAAGGCCTTTTCCTGGCAAGTAAAATACAAGCAAACATGTTTGTAGTGGTCTCTGATTTCAGTCAGGATCCATTTGACATCAGCAATGATGCTCTTTGCTCGACATTCTTGTCTGAATCCAACTCTCAGTCATTGCATTGCTGCAACCATTTTTTAAATAACCTTCAGCAAAATTTTACTTCCATGGGGCATTAGTACTATTGCTCAATAATTTCTTCTTTGTGTTGGGTCATCTTTCTCTGTAATAGACACAGACACGGATCTCTTCCATTCACTTGGTCAGGTAGCTGTATTCCAATATCTTGGCATAGACTAGTGAGTGCTTCCAGCGCTTTCTCGGTTTGTTGAAATATTTTCATTGGTATTTGTCAATTCCTTGAGACTTGGTTTTTGATAATGTCTTCGGGGCAGCTTAGACTTCTGTGGGGGAAGGCCAGCCCCCCACAACAAATCACAGGTTCAATAGGTGCAATTGTACATTTGAGATATATAAATATTATAATAAAATCACAGAGAATAAGGAGAGCTAGAAGAGAGATTGAAATAATGGAGTCAGACACATTTCATGGTAGCATGCTCACCTCAGCCTCACTTGGTGGTCCACGTGGAGATGGGAGGTCTGGAAGGCAGGAGAGAAAGGTTGGGGAACGAGGGCAAGGAGAAAGGGAATAGGGGAATGAGGACAGGGGGAGCGGAGAGAGCTCTTGAATGCTAACCTAGACTTATATCTCTTTGGGGGGCATGCAAGCCCCCTAATTACAGGGAAAGACATATGTCATAGGAAGTGGTTGCACTATAGGTAATGTAAGGCCTCTCTCTCCGGGTTAAATTCCAACCTCGGTCCTTGGCTCCGCACAAGAAAGATTTCACGCCGAAGCCAGGCTTGTGATCCAAGTGAATTTAATGAGAGTTAAAAGAAGCTTCAGGTTTTACGCGGCACCCATAGGATTCCTTTGACCATGAGGCCTGGCAGAGGCTGCTCAGGGTCACGCAAAGATCTCTCTCCTCAGTTTCCTCCGAAACCAGAAGACCAGACCAGACCAGCCCAGCCCAGCCAAGCCAAGCCAAGCCAAGCCAAGCCAAGCCAAGCCAAGCCAAGCCAAGCCAAGCCAAGCCAAGCCAAGCCAAGCCAAGCCAAGCCAAGCCAAGCCAAGCCAAGCCAAGCCAAGCCAAGCCAAGCCAAGCCAAGCCAAGCCCCCTCTCCCTCCAGGTCCTTGCCTTTTCAAGGGTTCCCGGGGGAGGCGTGGTGAACAACCCTAGGTCGCTTCCATTGGCTGAATTGAAGTCATCTGGCCCAGGTGGGCTGCTCCAGGTGTAACGCCCAGCCCATCCGCACCCACGGGGTGGGGGGGGGGGGAGGGGGGAAGGGGTGTGTGGGGAAGATCCAGCTTTTTCCTATGCTGGCTCTCCTGGGCATGCGTAAATGGACTTTCCAATTCCCTAGGCTAAGCTGCCTAACATTAATACCGTAATGAGAGGGCGATGATCTAGGGGTATACATGAAATAGGGAGGGGAGGGATTGGGGGCACACATGTGACAAGTTGGGCCAATCCTAGATTCAGGATGGCAGCCTAATTTTGGATATCACTGAGTGGGTTTGACCTGTTCTCTGGCTCTCCATGGAAACCATTATCAGTTGGGTGTGAACCCCACCTAAAGTGGACCAGACTGCTGGCTGCAATTCTTCTGGGAGAAGTAACCCATTGTCCTTAACAGCAGGGAGTGGGCCCTACCTGTGGTGGGACCAGACAGTGGCTTAATGCCTTCAGAGAGGATTTCTCTAAGCATCTGACCTCTCACCATGTGCTGGCAAGCGGCCTGTAATGTTTTGCATATCTTTGAGGGAGACAAAGCTGGGGCAAAGTCTTTTTGTATCCCACAGACTTCTCCCTTCAGTGGCATCAGCTCTTGATCATCTTCTGCCCCTTGATATGGATGAAGGTTTCTGTGTGATGAATTCTTGTGCTTCTTTCATTTTCTTTTGATGCTTCCTGCATTATTTAATATTTTGTTTTTAGAAATATTTAAGATGAAAATTGAAGGCCTGATTTTTTTCATCAACATTTTTCAGCTTGAGAAATATCAAGTGAATTTTCTTTTTGTAAGTCCAGGTCTTTGCACATTTCATTAATATATTTTACTTAAGGAACTACCCTGAGAACTCTGCGATTTAGCATTTTTTTCACTATTTCTTCCATTCACTTTAGCTGCTCTCTGTTCAAGAGCCCCTTTCAGAGTCTCTGCCATTTGCCTCTTTTTTTTTTCCTTCCTATTTTGGCCTCTTTTTGTCTATCTTACCTGTCTTTTAAACTGCCTTTTGTTTTCTTTCTCTGTGATGTCTTTGCTGTTGTCTGGTGTCATCAAATCAGTTCCAACCCAACCCATCACAACCTATACCACAACATAAGGAGGCACTGCCTGGTCCTGTGCCAGCCTCACAATTGTTTCTGCGCTTGAGCCCTTTTTTGCAGCCAAGGTGTCCATCCCTCTCCTTGAGGGCCTTCCTCTTTTTCATTGCCCCTCCTCTTTACCAAACACCATGTCCTCTCCAGGGACTGGTACCTCCTGAAACCACATCCAAAACATGTCAGATGAAGCCTGGCTAGCCTAGTTTTTCGGAGAAATCTGGCCTGACTTCTTCCAAGACAGACTGATTTGTTCTTCATGTTGTCCGATAACTCCTCTGTTGTCCTAACACTCCTCTCGTCATCAGTCTTTCACATCCAGTGCATCAAATGCATTCCCGAGACATTTGTGCCTTGACTCTTCTGGGCCCCTGTTCATTTCTTCAGCTCCATCTTGCACTTGCATCTAAGGAATTATCTGTTCAGTAGTAGGCTGCTGGTCTTTTACTAACTGATAATACAATCTCACAATGATCTCCCTATATTGATGTAGTTGATTTCCCTCCGACGTACTTCATCCAGCTAGGTTTATGTGTATAATCACCATTTATATTGTTTAGAATAGATATTTTCCATGGGTAAGTTATGGGTGTTACAAAATTGTAACATGCTGTGCCCTGCATAATTTTCCATCACCAATGCTATATTTTTCAATTGTTAAATCACCTTCTTTGTCTCTAATTTTTGCAATCCAGTCACCAGTAATTATTAATACATATCAATCACTTGTTTAATCAAATTCAGACTGCAAAAGTTGGTCAGAATCTTCAATGTCTTCATCTTTGGCATAAATGGTTGTATAAGTTTGTATAAAAGTCATAACTGATCTTCTTTGTAGGTGTATAAATATAATCTGACATCACTGTACATAAGTATAAGGAATAAAATGCAATTTTCACAATGAATGCAACATCCTCCCTTTTCAACTTATCATCATTGGCAGAGTAGATCATATGACTGCCCAATTCAAAATAATTAATCACAGTCATTTCAGTTCAATGACAACTAGGATATGGATCTTTAAGTGTTTCATTGAATTTTTGATGACTTCTGATCTTCCTTGATTCAGACTGCATGCATTCCATTTATGTTTATCAATAATGTTTGCAGTTGCTTTTTCATGTCTGAGTCTTGCCACATCAGCAAATGAAGGTCTCAAAGGCTTTGCCCCACGCACGTTATTAAGGTTGGCAGTGCATCGACCATCCAAGCAACATGCAAGCACCCACAATATGACAGACGGACAAACATGTGGTGGCTTTTTGTCACAGACGAATGATTTTTCAATTGCATATATAAACATATATGCCTATGATCCATATATACAAACATATTATTTATTATGTATCATGTAATCTATTTTATTTTGTCACTAGTTATTAAGATATTATATGAACTGAAGTTAATTGTACACTACTTCCATACAGTAATCTATATTTATAATTTTTCATTTACCTTGTCTTGGAAAAGCATTTATTTTTATGCAAGTTCTCATATTAATCATAATGAAAGGAGCATTAATTACTATAATATCTCTCAAGATATTAGTCATGCAAAATTGGTACATTTATATTTTTATTGAAATGTTTTGTTGCTATGGCAAGGTAAATTTTCCATGGAGCTTATCTGTTTAGATGTTACCTAACTGTTTTGCTCATTTATATTATTAATTATGGTCAACTGTTAAATTGTTAAACTTAAAGGATTTCATTTTTCCCTCTAGTGGCTTTACTGTCTCACTTATTTAGAACAGAAAAAGAAAGACAAATCTCAGAGGAAGAACTTACGGATTCTAACAAGCCTCAGCTTACGTCAGATTTCCAAAGGATAATTATAGATGTCGTGAAAGTTGAATTTATGATGGTTATATTGTTGAAAAGCTTGCTTATAAATGTTGTCATATGCTATGAGGGACTATTATTTTACTTTGGAAAGGAGAAAGTTTGAAACAAACCAGCTGACTGAGTTTGATGCTATCTCTGGTTTAGACTGCAGCAAAGCATCAGAAATATCTGGAGAGTTTTGAGAGATTTAAATGAAAGTAAACTCAGCCACTAATATGTATTTTCCAGTCAATGTTTACTACTGACTAACACTGAACTTACTCTCTGACATTATTTTAGGAATGTCTGGGGGACACAAATGATTAAATGTGTTACCATCATTAACTAACAGAAAGATTGTTGGTTATCATTCACTCAGGATTGCATTGACAGAAAGTGCTGGCACTGTACTTGCAAAATGCTGTAGTATTTAAATCTCTAGGGCACACAGCTGACTCTCAGCACACAGGGTGACCCTGAGTTGTACTTCAGTCAGTTCTTTTAACAACCCTGTGAAGCAGAGTGTTGCCGTAAATGACTTAATATGGATCTTTACTTATAGTCTTTGTTAACTCCCACCAAATGATTTTTTTCCCCCTTGAAGGTTTTGGGAAGAGGTGAATGGAGATGCTGATAGCTTATGATTCAACTGTTAGTGGTTTTTAGCAGGATTAATTGTGATTGCCCTCCTGCTGAGTGTAAAGTGAGACAACTCAGAAACAGGAAGGGGGATTTGATGACCATCAAAAAGAAAACCAGGGGTAGAATATCTCCTTCAGAACCTACTGTATATACTCGTGTATAAGCCAAGTTTGAAAAACTGGGGTTCGGCTTATACATGAGTCTGTGGTACCCCAGCAAGAACAGCATCTATGATGACCTCACACCAGCTGAAGCTCTGCATTGGGATACGGATGATGATGAGGAATCCAGTTTTGAAGGATTTTAACTCTTTATATTTTAGCTTGGTTGCTGATTGAGCTCAGGGAACAGTACTCTTGAGATATCATTGTTGATACCTTGTTGTTTTTGCTGACCCTATTTTCCACTTATTGTGCTGGTTTACTAATGTTAAATGACTTGTTATTTTATTTATGTTTTTTATTTAAAATAAATATTTAAATACATTGACCCACTGATGTCTCAGTTTTTAGTAATTTTATTTTCATTTGTTTTGATTATTAAAACTCACCAATAGCTTCTGCATTTCCCACCCTAGGCTTATACTTGAGTCAATCAGTTCTTCTGGTCTCCCAGGTAATAATTAGGTACCTTGGCTTATACTCAGGTCAGCATATATTCGAGTATATACGGTAAGTTCTAGGAGACAGAAAGCTATAACCACAGAAGAATGCAATAGAGGTGATGACCACAGAGGCAGAGTGTGAGACAAAGTGGTGGGTTTCCCAGATCATGCAGCAACTTACTTATAGAGTGAGATGCCTTTGGTAAGTTCACTAGGGAACTAGGTTTACCTATCCATGAATCTGGATGCCTTTGGGCTAAGGTTCATGGTGGAGAGGGGTGCCCATGGGTTATTTACCAAACAGATTCATGTTGTTGTTGTTGTTAGGTTCCATTGAGTTGGCACCAACCCAGAGTGACTCTACATAACAGAAGGAAACACTGCATGATCCTATGTCATCTGCACAACTGTTCCCGTGTCTGAACCCATGGATGCAGCCACTGTGTCAATCCATCTCATTGAAGGCCTTTCCCTCCTTCCCTGTCCCTCCAATTGATCAAGTCTCGAGGGACTGGTCTCCCTTGATATGTCCGTAGTGTGTAAGATGAAGTCTTGACATCCTTGCCTCTAAAGAGCACTGGACCTTACATCTTTCTAAGACATATCAGTTTATCCTCTTAGCAGTCCATGGTACTTTCAATATTCTTCTCCCAGCACCACAATTCAAACACATTGATTCTTCTTCAGTCCTCTTCTTTACTCAATGTCCAAACTTCACATGCATATGAGGCAATTGAAAACACCGTGGCTTGGGTCAGGCACATCTTATTCCGTAAAGTGCCATCTACATATCACCTTCCTCCAATCCTGATGCTACATTCTTCTTCACATACTCCACTTTCTTAAATTATTTGCTTAGCATCTGTATGTAAGTAAGTATGGTGAAGTGATACAAACCTGACACACATATTTCCCAATTTTAAACCATTCAGCATTTTCTTGTTCTGGTTGAATGACCACTTTTGGTTCATGTATAAGTTCTGCATGAGCATGTGTTCCAGAATTCTACTTCATGTTATCTTTGGCTATTTTTTAAATGATACCCATAGTCAAATATCTTTACATAGTAAAGAAAACACAAGTAAACATGTTTTCTGGTAGTCTTATTTTTAGTTAGGATGCTTAGTTGCCTTCTGAATTCACCTTCAACTTCTGGCAGCTCTCTTTGGTTGAACAGCTTTATCATTTGTTGAATGTTCTTTAGCAAAACTTACTTGCACATAATGTAAGTAGATTGTTCAATGAGTTCCACATTCTGTTGGGTCCTCATTCTTTGCAATGAACATGTTCTAGCTGGTTGTCCAGATAGTTATCATCCAGATTTCTTGGTGTAGACCAATGAGTACTTCCTTTACTTCATCAGCTTGTTGAAACATTTCCATTGGTGTTTTACACATTCTTGGAGCATTGTTCTTTGCCAATGTCTTCAGTGAAACTTGAACTTTGTTGTTTTTTTTTTTTTTCCTGTACCAATGGTCCTTGAAATGTTTGAATACTGAATAATTCTTTTGGGTACAATGACTGTGAAGTACTCCAACATTCTTCTTTTATTATTGTAAGTAAGGTAGGAGTTTATATTTCAGATCAGCAACATTTATTCAGCAGTTTAAACAACTCTTCAACACCCTCCCCAGTAGTTTACCCCACTTCTGATTTCTTGTTGCTTTCTTATAGACTGCTATCATCCATTTCATCCAAGTTAAGACGTGTTAACTGTCAAATCTATTACTTTATCTTCCCTCTTTGTATTTACCCCTTGGCACACTCTGAAGTTTAATCTCTTTTGTATGGAGTCTTTAACATTTCCTTTTTTAATATAGTGGGTTAGAAATGTGAAGGGGCTTTCATGCTTGTCCTCCTCTGACTACCGTATTACCACCAGGCAGGGGTCAGACAAGCCTTCGCAGTCCTGAATCTATTCTGACACCAATCATTCCTCTCGTGGCACTATACTTCTATTTGGGGCTCAATAATTAACTACAATGGCTACACAGAACTCCAGGACAATAATCAAAATCACAAAGGTTTACTAGGGAAGTTACCACAAGTCACAACCAGTAAACCGTTAGAATAAAGTCATTGATCTACAATAATACCTCTTGTCAGCTAACAAGGGATAAGTCTCTCTCGGATGCTTAGTCTCTCTACCGCATCTTCCTTTGGCCTCGGCCTCTGTGGACCATCCCGGGATGCCAGCATGTCTATCTCTCTCGCAGTCCTATAGTCTCAGGATTGCTTCTCTATTCTCTCTCATAACTTCCTTGCCCGGGTCTCTGGTTTTAGACGGCTCCATTGTCTGTCTGTTCTCTTTTGGGTATAGAGTGTATTTCTGAGGAGCCCTGGTGGAATAGTGGTTAATTGTATTCAACAAATATGCACATTAATTACAGTTAATTGGTGAATATTGTGCTGTGACTATTGTGTTTCCTGTATAATTTGATAACCACATTACTGTAAATGCAAGGAAGATCTTTTATCCTAGTCATACTTTCTACTACACAGGAACCAATCCTCAGTACTTTGCCAGTTGCATCCAGTTTGTCAATCTATTTCTAAAAATTTTATGCCCGGAATAGATCCCAGTAGACAATGATTTTAATTTGTTCAAGATTCATGTCAGCTTTCTCATAGTTATTAAATTGGACAGGGAAGCTTAGTGTTTGTCATATAATATTCACCAATTAACTGCCATTGATGTGTATATTTGCTAAATAAAGATAATTTGTAAAATTAAATGGAAATTAAGCAAAATATATAGAATTTTCTAAATTATTATTTTGAAAGTAGAGAATTGTTCTAACTACCTAGAGAACTATTGTAAAAGAAGGAATTGAAGTGATTATGTCAATTAAAAAAATTAAAGATTAAGCAGAGTGTTGTAAACAGTTTGATTTGTATAAAAAGGATGAGGTGATATCAATAATTCCTACACAAATTGTTTGTTAATCCACCCAATGTCTCAGCACTCTCCTTGATTACAACCTTGGTTCTAATTTTCATCTTTCCGGTTTTCACGGCACTTCGTTTTTTTCATTTTGCTTTGGGGCAGGACTTGCCCATTTGTTCTCACATTCTAGCTCGCACTAAGGAACACGCTTCTTGTGAGTGTTAAAGCTTATTTTGTAGACTGATCTAATATTTAACTGAAAGGTTAACTTTTCAAGAAAATTGAAAATACTGTGGACTTCCAGGGGAACGAACAAATGTGTCTTGAAAGAAGTACACCAGAATGCTCCATAGCAGTAAGATAATGAGACTTCGCCATGTACTTTGAACATGTTCTCTATCAGGAGAGACTTGCCCCTGGAAAGGGCAGTGTGCTTGATAATGTGGTGAGTTAGTGGAGAAGAGGTCAGGAAATGAGGGGAAGATAATCAATGAGATGAACAGATAGAGTGGCTGCAAGCGTAGGTTCAAACATAGCAATGACTGTGAGAGTCGCAGAGGACTGGGGTGTTTTGTTCTGCATCTGATATCATCACCACCAACACCAAGGTATAGGACTGTCTGAGAGCTGAAAGTGGTAAGGTTGGTGATGCAAGTCTACCAAGGAATGTTTGTGGAAAAGGCCTGCTGATCTACTTCCCGAAATCTAACCATTGCAAAGCTTTGGAACAGAGTTCTGTGACTTACATGAAGTTTTCATTTCTTTGGATCTTTTTGGAGTTGGTCATCTACTATATCCAATCTATTCTCCAGATTTTGGTCATGTTCAAATACGACCTGTGCCAATAATCATAGAGTTACTGATGATAATGTTTCATTGGGCATGGATACATACTACTATAAATAAAACTCAAGATACCAACACTTCATAGTGTATACAACTGATTAGGCTACCTTGTGCTACACATTAGCCAAGGAATCTCAGTGGCTTTTAACTACAACATGTGTGCTTAACTAGTGCTGCATACTTCTCATAGTTCGGCAGCTATACTAGAACTATCAGGCAGTTCAAAATGGTAGATCATTCATGATAATTTGGTGAGCATTGAATTTCAAAATCATTTAGATGGAGTCCTCTGAACAAAGTTGAGTTTAATTTGCTCTACTTTTATCTAATCTACTTTTCCTGAAGACTGTTGTCACTTATTTAGCATCATCTATAGAACGACAGTCATCACTACACTTTTCTATTTAATCTTCATGACCAACTGATTAGATATCGTTGTTGCTATGTGTGTGTGTGTGTGTGTGTGTGCGCGTGCGCGTGTCAGAATCGACTCATTATCTCATGCATAACAGCAGGAAACACCACAAGGTCTTGCATTGTTGCCCTGACAATTGTTGCTACACTTGAACTCACTGCAAGGCCACTGTAGTCGTCAAAGTAATATGTGTGCCGTGAACACTTTAAAGATATTTATTGCAATGGGTTTGCTCAATGGCATGCACTCTTTAACTTATTGGCTGCTGATTCCATGGGTGTTTATTGTGGAACCAGGCAAAACTGAATGTTTCAACAAAAGGATATAGAACGTATTATATAGGATATGTAAAAGGATATAAAAGTACTCATTCACCTATGCCAAGAAATTTAAAAACTGCTATATGAGGGGGTACCCTCAAACAACTGGAATTATTTTCAAAGCTATGTATTTAAATATTTTTATAAAATAATCTTAGTACCTTCAAAGAACTCCCCATTACACTTAATATATTTATCAAATCTTCAATTCCATTCTTGGAAACATTTTTCAAACTCATGCGTTTGGATGGCTGAAAGTACCTCCCTCATTTTTTTCTTCACCTCTTCTACATCATCAAACCTCTATGCTTTCATGTCCCTCTGCATTCACAGAAACAAAAAGAAGTCACACAGAACGGGATCTGGTGAGTAAGGTGCATGGGGCAAGAGAGGTGTGCTATTTTTTTGCCCCACACTGGTGCACTGAGATGGCTGTGTGAGAAGCCATCACAAAAAACAAGGTTCAAACAAAACTGCTTTTACGAAAAAACCCACTGTGAGCAGAGTCTTCCGAGATGGCACCACTGGGTGTACTAGCTCCAGGCTGCTTGAAGCTCACGTAGTGGGGAAATAGGGCACTATGATAGCTCAGCTCTGCCCAGTGCAACCCCATTTTGTTTTGTTTCTTTTGGTACCCCCTCTTATGACCAACTGACTAAAAGAGATATCTGTGCCAATTATAAAAGAAGATGAACCAAGAGAAGGGAAAACTTTGTCAAAAGTATCATTATTATCACAAAAATACAATGCAGATATACACCAACAGAGCACTGCAAGAAATTAAACAGATTTTAGAAGCAGGAGTGGAATGAGGGTTATCATTGCTAATATTAAAAGACGCCTCAAAATAGAGAGCACCATCAAGATGTTTACTTAGGTTTTATTGATTCTGAACAGGCATTTGATAGTGTGGATCATAGTAAATGTTGCAATAAATGAGTTCTCAATAAACAATTATGCTTATATGGAATGTGTACATAGATCAAGATGCACCCATTCAACCAAAATAAGCAAATACTGCGTGGTTTTAAATCAGAAAAAGTTATATGTCCACTTTCACTGTTCTTATTTAGTCCTATAAGATAAACATTACCATTTTCCTTTTATAGAGGAGTAGCTAAAGTTTAATTACAGCAACTACAAAAACCCAAATTCATTGCCATGAAGTTGATTCCAAATCATAACTACCCTGTAGGACAGGGTAGCACTCTGCTCATATACTGCTGAGATTGTAAATCTTTATAGAAGTAAGAAAGCCTCTGTTTTCTGCCTTAGAACACCTGGTGATTTCAAACTGCTGACTTTGTGATCAGCAGCCCAAGGTATACCCCACTGTGTCACCAAAGAGATTCACTATATTGTTTAAGAAAATATGCTCAGCAAGTAAGAGGTAGAGGGAAGATTTGAACCAACCCATTTCAAGCACACATATTGCTTCCTGTTAATGGCATACACTAATCCATTGTCAAATAATGGGGAAAAAAGGGAGGGGGTGTAACCTGAGATCAGCTTAAAATAGGACAAATTGACTTTTCTTAGTCAAGCAATTATTTTTTGTACTGACTTGTACCACAGTCTTCTGCTTATTATATTCATGTACTTAATGCCATCATTCTTTGTCTTTCTCCATTATTAATTACTCCAACAAATGTTTCTGGGGAGTTATTTGCATTAAATTAAAAATGACTTTATTTTTGTATTTTTCAGAGCTATTTTTTAAAAGAGAGATCACCCT
This sequence comes from Tenrec ecaudatus, assembly GCF_050624435.1. Lineage (NCBI taxonomy): Eukaryota > Metazoa > Chordata > Mammalia > Afrosoricida > Tenrecidae > Tenrec > Tenrec ecaudatus. The sequence continues at coordinate 153,034,017 of NC_134531.1, read as the reverse complement.
CCAATGAAGAAATATAAATCTCTAGTTGTGAGATATGACTAATCTATGAAGAGGCTTATTTGAGTACAGAAATATCATTTTAGCCCCAAACTTTTATCATTGAGCTGCTAGTTGTATGATTTTAGGAGACAGCAGAGTATAATAAAAAGCATGGGCTTGGGCTCAACAAATGAATATACCCCGGTTATAGTTCTGTCATATTTATCGATGAGATCTTGTGCAGTATGTTTAAATTTCTGTGACTTTAATTTTTCTCATCTATAGCATGGAATATATAATAATGCTAAAGACTGAATTTCTTCTTCCAGAAATATATTTTGCAAACCCTGACTCATATACAAATAGATATTATTGCACTTCGGAATAGGGCCTTCTTTAGCATGTGAATATGATGATAACAGTGTAGGAAATGCCTTGAGTCAATCACGTTTGATACATCAAAGTAGCTGTTCAGGCAGAGGAGCCAGCAAGGACAAATTTGGGAGGACTGGTACCACGTGGAGATACCTGGGGAACCAAGGAGCAGAAGTTGAAAGAGAGTAGGGCTTTCCCCTCACAGTCGAAAGGAGAAAGGCTCTCCGACCTTAAACGTTGTGAATTGAGTCTGGATGTCAGGCCTCTGGACTATGAGAAATACATTTCTATTCCCCAAAGCTACTCAGTCAGAGTAGTTCTTTATAGCTGCCCTAAGAAATTAAGAAACCTACTTTATGTTTTTGTGAAGATTAAGAAGAATAGCACTTAACAGATGCCAAAAAATACTTGAGAAGTGATTTGAATGAATGATGCCTACAAAATGCCAAGCAGTGTTCCACACTGAAAAGACAGTCAATCCTGTCAGAGTTGGCGGTAGAGCCTCTGAGAGAAGGAAGGACATGTGAGAGAAATAAATGTCAGCACCTGGTGACAAGTGTGGAAATTATTAAGTTTGTGCTTTAATTTTAAAAAATCTATATTCTCTTGGTATGCCTCTCAGATAAGCGGGTAGAAAATAATTTATTTTGTGATCTATCCACAGAATTCTAAACACTCAATCATTTTAATATGGAACCTCTAGACAGGCCAAGAGACAACCATTCAAACAGACCAAGAGGATATGAAGTGGATTAAATTCAAGAAAGGGGTTCATGAAGGTTGTATCTTTTACCATACTTTATCGATCTGCATGCCAAGCATATAATTTGAGGAAGTGAACTCCATGAAGAAGAACATAGCTTCAGGATTGGAGAAAGGCTTAATCACAACCTTCGATGTGTAGATGACTCATACTTGTTTGCTGAAAGGAGGACTTAAAATATTTGCTGATGAAAATCAGTATAGGTTGCAAATCTATATGAAGAGAATAAAAATCCACAGAATTTCACCAATGGACAACATCATGATAGAGAAAAGAATGAAGTTGTAAAAAATCCATTTTGCTTGGCTCCACCATAAACTTCATAAAGAATCCACAAAAAACCTTCATGGAAGCAGCAGCCAAGAAATCAACTAATGTAGTGCATTTGGGCAAATCTGCTGCATAAGAGCTCTCTGCAGTGTTGAAAAGCAAGGATACCACTGAGGATGAAAGTCCAGCTGATCCAAGATTCAGTGTTTTCAATGGTCTCGGGTGCATTTGAGAGTCGGAAAGTGAATAAGGCACACCTAAGAAGATTTCATACATTTGAAGGATGGTGTTGGCAAAGAATGTTGAAAGTACTAGCAGAGCAAACAAATCCGTCTTGGTGGGAGGACAACCCGAAAGTTTCTTGGAAGGTGGGATGGTGAGATTTCATCTCACTAACTTTGGACATGTTCCAAGACTAGTCCCTTGCAAAGAGAAGCCTGCTGAGTAAAGTGAAGTTTCAGCAAAAACGAGGAAAATCCTTAATGAGATGAAATGACTTGCTGGCTTAGCAATAGGTTCAAACATTTATGTATGTTGTTAGTCTGACCCATCGGGACCCAGTGCTCAACAGAAGGACATGTTGCACAGTCCTGCTTCACCTTCACAATTGGTTCCTATGCCTGAGTCCGCTGATGCAGCCATGTGTCAGTCCATCTCCTGGAGCGCTTTCCTCTTCCGATGTCCCTCTACTTTCCCACGCATGATCCCCTTCTCCAGGGCCTGGTCTCTCCTGGCAATATGTCCAAAACATGTAAGATCAAGGGTTATCATTTATTTCTTCCAATACAGATTGGTCTGTTGTTTTAGCCATCTATGGCACTTTCAGTATTCTTCTCTAGCACCACAATTCAAATGGACTGATTTTCTTCAAGCATCCTTATTCAATGTCCAACTTTCACAAGCATATGATGCTTTAGAGACTACCATGGTTGAGGTCACGTGCCCTTATTCCTCAAAGTAACCTCCTCAATTCTTCAGTACTCTAAAGAGGCCTTGTGTGGCAGATTTACCGAATGTAACATGTCTTTTCATTTCTTGACTGCTGCTTCCATGAGCATTGATTATGGATCCAAATAAGACAAAGTCCACATCTTTGACCTCTTGTCCATTTATCTTCATGTTATCCACTGGTCTGGTTGCGAAAATTTGGGCTTTTTTACAGTGAGTTGCAATCCATACTGCAATCTTTGATATTCATCCTCAAGTGCTTCAATTCCTCCTAACATACACATACATAGTGTGTGTCCATACACACACAATGCGGACACGCATATATACACACATAAATATCTGTGAAGATGTCACAAAATGGGGCGGTGTTTCCATCTATTAGATTTAGGGTAATTATGAGTTGGGACCACCTTGATGGCACCTGACAACATTATTCACCAGACACCTCCAAATGATATGCTCTACACCTGTTGTGGACTGAATTGTCTCCCCAAATACGTGTTGAAGTACTAAACCTTGATCTTGTGAAAGCGATCTTACTGGGGTCTTTCTTGTAGATTTTACCAGTTAAATTAATGAGATTATACTGGAGTAGGTTGGAATCTAATTCTTTGTGAGGGATGTCTTATAAAATGTAAGAACAGAGCGTGACACGAAGTCTCATAGGGAGAAGCTACCATATGAAGAAAAATGTAAGAGCACAAGGTAATGCTGGAAGGAAATAGAATCTAGGAGAGAGGTGTGGGGTAGTTCTTCTCTCAAAATCCTCAAAGGTACCAATGTGGCTGATACCTTAATCGAGATTTCCAACCCACCCCCCCAAAAAAATCTGGTTGGTAAAGGAACCCATTTTGTTTGGTATTTTATCATGATTACAACTGAGATTGTGTGTGTGTGTGTGTGTGTGTGTGTGGTGTGTGTGTGTGATGTGGTGGCAGGTATGGTAGCACAGGGACTGGCCAGGACTCTTCATTGAAAAGTGCTGGACCTACTAGCGAGATATAATCAAGCTGCAGGCAAATAATAGGGACTCGTAGGTAGGGTGCAGCAGTCACATAGCTTCATACACTGAGTTATCACCTTTGGCCATTTTATTGTCATTGCTATAACAACTGCTTTAAAACACTACATTTATTGACACTATATTCTATAAATTCCACTTGGAACATTATAGACAATAAGGATAAGATCAAGGAATACATCCTGGGGATGCTGAAGGCTTAATTGAGATGTTTATCTTTTTTCTTCTTTTATTGCCATTGCAAAATTAGAGAATAAAGATAATTTGAATCTTAAAATTCTTAGAAATTGCAGGAGATGCTTTCTTATTTGAACAAAACCAGTAAATATGTTAAAATAACATGTGCTTCTGATCTCAAACAGCGCACATTATATTTTAAATGTCTCTAACAAATTAATGAATTGAGGTAGTTAGTTTATTGTGCCAACCTGTCCAATAAACACATGTAGGGTTAATTGAAGGGCAGAGGGATAAATGTCTCAGTGAGTCTTGCTTTTCTATTTCTCGGATCTCTTGCTTTCTGATGGTCAGACCAGGGTGTAGGTGCCTTAGCCAATTCCTTGATTTAGCGGGCAAGGCTCATTTCCTGCAAGACATCCCTGAGGAGAAGCCACATGGACCTACCCTGATGCAGCCCTGGGTGCTGGAGCAGCCGTGTGTAGACCCCTGCCAGCACTGAGATGTTTACACGTTAACTGACTCAGCTTTCCTCCTGCAGTCGGCATCATTGTGTGTGTTTTGTGAGATGGAGGAGAACTTTATGGATTGGTGTCAGATGTATGGGTTAATGTTGAACTTGTGGGTTTGGGCAGCACTGGGTTGGGATGTGTTCTTGATGTGCACTTAACTTTTATATAAAATGCTCTTTTATACACGAGTTTCTATGTATTTGTTTCTCTAAAGTACCCAGACTAACACATGAATTAAATAAATAAAATAAACCTTAAATGTCTACAGACATTTTTTGAATTCTTATGCTTTCCTAGATTTCCTAATAGATTTTTAAATGGATTATCATACAATTCATTTTAATTGAGTTTTTATTACTATTCCTCTTTATATCACAGGCTATCTTAGTGATTAGCACATAGTAAACACTAATAACATTTTTTAAGGTGGGAAGTTTTGCATACTTAAAGAGATTAAGGAAAAAAACCTAGTTATTAATCAAAGGAAGGCATCGTGCGTTTGTATGTGTGTTTTGTAACCCCACACATTTGTTTTTGCAGGGGCTGCCTTAAAGTAGTTTCCTCATTTTAATCCTAATGATGTCCTAGAAGAGATTATTGAATTCTCCAAGAGAAAGCACAAATATTGTTGGTTTCCTAGAAAAAACATATTTGAAGTTTTAGTACCCAAATATCATCCACCTTAGCATACCTTTCTTGAATACCAGTCTCTTTCTTCTGTCATAATTTAATCTGATATTGTTTACAGGGTATTGCAATTAATATATTACTCATAAACTCAGTGGTAGAATTACTATGGGGTAGCATGCTCTTCATGGTGAAAGAACACATACCTATATTTTTTCCTTGTCATGAGACTCTATATAAAATCTTTTCTGAGCCATTTAAAAAATTTTATTAATTGAAAATAGAAAGCCTTAGCTAACAAGACAATTCCTGTACCTCAGGTTTCCGTTGTGGCATAACATCTAGAGAAACACGTGTAAATGCATAATTTGTAACATATTACTCCAAATATTAAGTCCTTAAGAAATGCAGAACACACATTTCAGGAGACATCAGAATTTTCTCAAGATAATTTAAATACTTGAAAAAGCCTGGCAATCCTCACTTTGTGTCTTCAGGAAACTGTCTTCTATCAGACACGAGATAATGATGGATGTAACAGCACGCTGCTTTGCATTGCCAGCACGGCAGGCAGTGGATGACATTGCCATTTCCACTCCCCAAAGAATTTCAGGGCAGAAATTAAACCCCAAATAATCACATTCATGCTCTGTTGATCCCCTCCTCTGAGTTATGACCAATTTCTCAACAGTTTCTAAATGGATTTCATTCATTACTGACTTGTTTCTAAAAGGAATTGGAAATTTTGAACTTTTCTTTTGTTGTTATTATTATTATCTGATTATATAAGAAATATATATTTATTTTTGAATATTTCAGAAATATCTAAATGTATAAAATCAATAGATAAAATCATAGATACATTAGCTATCATAGAAATATATTTATAATGAATTTTCCCTTCTATAATCAGGATATCTCAATTTTTTGATATTATGGACCAAAATGTGTTGGATGGTTTTTCTGTGGATTATAGAGCTTTTAGCAGAATACCTGACCCATACTCACTAGGTATTACTACAACATCCCATCCCAAGTTGTGATAATAAAAATATGTGTTCAGGTATTGTCAAATGTCTTCTAGATTAAGATTAACAGCTATCCTACATTTTAAAAGAAAAATAGAAATTTTGTTCTCTGTAAAAATTCCAGGCTGACTTTTCTATATCATTCAAGACTCTTGAAATGACTGTCTTCCCTTGCTATATTCAATTATATAATGAGGATGTATTTTATTTAATTGTCGTCTCATTGCTGGTCACATGTAAGGTATTTCCTACTTTTCTTATAAGTAAGCTATTAATGACCATATTTACACAAAAATTGTTGACCCTTAACTCCAATTAAAAATATTCTTTGCTCCTCAAAAAGTCACAGGCTTATTTTCAAAGTAACAAAGTACTGTCAAAACTAATAAATACATGGTTGATAGTTCTGAAGTCTTGGTAGAGAAGTAGACATCTTTGATGCAAAACAAGTCAGGAGGTTAAAAATACCTGTGAATCTGTTTCCAATAGCTTGAAAGATAAGCCTGATAGACTACACCAAGTATTATACACACACACAAACACATACAAACACACACAAAATGCTTACCAAAATTACTGTGCTATGGATTAAATTATTTCCCCAAATGTATGTGTTATAAATCCTAATCCCTCTATACTTGTTAATATAATCTCATTTTTGGAATAGGGCCTACTCTGTTATATTAATGAAGCCGTGTCTGTGAAGAGTGTGTCTTGATGCCAATCACTTTTGCGATATAAAAGTATCAGATTGGATACAGAAACAAGGAAGCACAAATGTAGCAGAAGATGTATGCCACATAGAAATCACCAAAACAAGTCAAGAAAAATGCTAGAGTAATGGAGACAAGTGTTTGCTCCACAAGCAGACAGAAGAGGCCTTAAACTAGGACTGGTGCTGTGGGAAAAAAATCTTGTTTGATGAAGCCTCCAGTTTTTATTTCTCTTATAGCAGTACTAAGAAAATAATTTCTCTCCTCCAAAAGCAGAAACAACAAAACCCACAGTCATTCAGTATATTTCGATGCATACACATTGGGCAAACCTTTACGGGGCTAGACAGGCTCATCTTTCTCCTAGGGAGCAGCTTTCAGATTTGAACTGCTGACCTGCAGTTAACCATTCAGCACCAAATTCACAGTGGTACCTAAGGTGATAGAACAAATTTGTTTAACCTCAGTGAATGCTAAGGAATCCAACATTAAAAGTTGTAGGGCATATCACGGCCAGAAGCAGAATCCTGAAGCCACATTAGGTTCAGTAATGCTGATGAACAAAATTAGAGAAAGGTTTGGTTGCACTCAGTAAATTATTTTATTTGTACTTTGGATCTGAGGTAGTAATGGATGAGTGGGTGTGGTAGCTACATAATCTGGTGTCAGTTTGAGACTATTAAGAGTGAAGGCGTGGAGCTTAGCCTGTCAATCAGGCCGCAGCTTGATGACCTCATTTAGAGGTGCTAAGGAGATAAATAGCTCACTGGAGGCCAGACCTACTCTCTCTCTCTCTCTGCTTGGATTTCCTGATGACAAGTCACATGGAGCTACACTGATGGAGCCAGAGCCCTGGATCTAGAGGAACCACATAAAACCCACACCAGTGCTGAGATGCTTCCACTGCCAATGGATCCACAAGGTTTTCAATCCACTGGCCTGTCATCTTCCTGCATTTGGCACCACGGCATATGTTGTGTGAGTGTGAAGAGAGTTTATAGATTGTTATTGGCCATATGGGTTAATATCGGACTTATGGCATTGGTCTGGACAGGGCTGTGTTGTTTTCTCAATATACAATTGTTCTTTAATACGAAGCTCTTTCTTATAAACATATGAGTGCCTCTGGGTTTGTTTCTCTACTTAACCCAGACTCATACAGTGGGGTTTATATTTTCTAAACGGGTATAACCCAGCTGAAAAGTCCCTTTCTAATGCCATTTGAATGGTTCAGTGAAAGCTAAAATAGCACCAAGCACTGAACATCAGCAAGCATCTGTCTACATTTGTCCTTCCTCATAATCTGATGGTCATTTATTGCATAATCGATCTGAGGCAAAATCATTGCTATGAGCATACTCTTTCCTGTACCTAGTTTTAGTGTAATGACTACAATCATGCCCACAGTCTTTCAGTACAGATGTAAGACAAGAACCAAAGGGCAATGTCTCAGGCTGGGTCTTCCAGAGTGGCAAACCCAATGGTTTCTATGTGCATATGCAGAAATGTTTATGTGACGGAAAGCACTCACAGGGTTTTGAAACAGACACATTCCAAGTTTGTGGATCAGATGTTAGGCTAGAGATATCTCCTGACTTATACACCTACAGGGGCGAATAGAGGCAAAATCAACCCGTCAGATGGTCAACTTCTGGCTTTGGAGGGGGAATGAAACCAAGCAGGTAGGTAAAAGGCAAGCTGCTGAAGACTACCAAAAATGAGAGGTCAGAAGGCCTGCCTCTTACTGCAAAGATAAAGGATTCCCAAGATGGGCAGGTAGGATGGCAGGTTGCTGATGAGGTCAAAGAACTGATGATGACAAGACAGCCTCTAAGGAGCACTCTGGCCTCACTTCTTCCAAGCCATTTGTTTTATATTTTGGCAATCCATGGTCGTTTCAATATTCTTCTTCAGCACTGCAACTCAAATGCCTTGATTTGTCTTCAGTTGTCCTTATTCAACGTCCAAGTTTCGCATGCATACGAAGCAATAGAAAACACCATTGCTTCAGTCAGGTAAATCTTAGTCCTCAAGGTAATATCTCTGTTCTTCAATACTCTATAGAGGTTTGTGCAGCAATTATACCTAATAGAACACATCCTTTATCTCTTACCTGCTGCTTCCATGAGCAGTGTTTGTGGATCCAAGCAAGATGAAATTCTTGACAATCTCAATCCCTTCTCCATTTATCACGATGTTACCTATTGGTCCAGTTATGGGGATTTGGGTCTTTCTTACAGTGAGTTGTACTCCATACTGGTGGCTGCAATCCTTATCTTTATCAGCAAGTGCTTCAAGTTCTCTTCGATGTTAGCAAAACCAAGGTGGTGTCAGCTCTATATCACAGCTGGTTAATAAACCATCCCCCAATCCTAATGCTGCATTATACTTCCTATAATCCAGCTTCTCTGTTGATTTTCTCAGCATACACATTGAATAAGTATGGTGAGAGAAGACAAGCCAATGCACACAATTTAGGATTTAGTCTCAGCACAAAGAAGGCAAGGTTTTTCAGTGTCCACATAATAAAAACAGATCACCCTCCTGAGGAAACATCTTTTCAATTAATTAGATACTCACATGAATCATATCAATTAATTAGATGTTCATCTGTATTATAGCAATTAACTGGATTTCATCATGGTGGTGATTAAATTAGAGAATCCTGGCCCACCAAGTTGACACAAATCTTAAAATATCATAGAAGGTAAATAGCATGTACTGAGTACTTATTGCGTTAGGCAAATCTGTTGAACAAGGTTTCTTCAAAGTGTTGATGGGCAAGGAGGTCACTTTGAGAACTAAGCGTTAATGTTATAACAGCACTAGATAACAAAGAAAAGCAATGACAGAGGAATGAAAATCAACGCAAAGCTTCCTTCATCCAGGAAGCTTGCCGAGAAAAAGAAAAGGCTGACGAAAGTAGCAGTATGCTTACTGACATAGGTGCCTTGCATGCTGAAGCAAAGACCTGACTCATCCTTTACAGACTAGCTGCTTTTAGTAGCTTTGGTAACGTGAAGTTAAAATAGGATCACGCAGGGGCTTGGCAAGGTATTTGAATTTTATTCTAAGGGTAATGGTAATAAACTTGAGCTTTATTTTAAGAGCAGTTGGAAACCTTTGGTGTTTTAAAATAGAGTAGTAGAAAGATGTGCTGAGAATAAAATCAGATGCCATATGTCCTGGAAAACATTTTATAAGTGGCAAAGTGCTGATGAATGTAAGTTTTGATTCAATAAACTCATTTAATCGAGGCTCCTCTAGTCACTCTGTCAGCAGCCTGTTTCTAATGTCTAATTAACATGACTCTCTAAGGCCATTTTACAGCATTATTTTGAGTTACTTTTATCAAGTTAAAAAACAAAAGTGTTTGGAAATTTAACAAGCTACAGTACTCTAGCTTGGGGGTGTCAGATCGCACAAGGAATGCCCTTCCTTTTGTGCAACATTATTTCATGTTAACATGGAATTTATTACTAACGTATTTTCTATTTTGCTAAAAATATCAAAGGTTTAACATCATTACATAAGCATCTATATTTCATTCATATGGGAATTTTTAGTGTTCTAAGCAACAGAAAATAGTCAACTTATTTTCTTATCATTTAGGAAACACCTATCTCTCTTGGGAAGGTTGTAGCCTTTTGTTTCAGTGTCTTGTCATCCAGGAAACATGTAAGAACTCTGGTGGTTCGGTGGGTTAATACGTGGGCCTGGTAACTGCAAGGTCAACATTTCTAACACTCCAGCCTCTCCACATGAGAAAGGTGAGGCTGTCCACACTTGTAAGAATTTACATTCTCAGAAATCCTGGGGCGAAATCTACTGTGTCCTACAGGGCTCTTATGAGTCAGAATCTGTTAGGTGACAGTGTGTGTGGCTTTGGTCTGGAGGAAATGTGCTCATCTTTTGGAAAGGCTCTGTTTGTGGAGTGTTTTCCTTTCCAGAAATTACTAGTGATTCCCTTCCACTCATATGTTCCTTTCTTCATGCCTCCCTTATGGCTAAAGCTGTTTACCTGTACTGCAGACTGAGAAGTGTGCTAGGCTCTGGCAATAGCATGATCGAGAAGAAAGGAGATTACATCCTGAGCGAGCATAGAAAGTCAATAGGCCATTGTGTTTGAGTGTGCTGAGACAGGGAGGGGGGGTAATAGAATGCATGTTAAAGAACATAAATTGTTATTTAACTTTTAATTTCAGGGCAGGTTGGAGACAATGCAACATGTGCTAAGATCCAAATACTGAAAAAATAGTATTGGAGACAGGTAGAGAGGTAAATCTTGGCCGAGACTCATGAGCAAAAGAGTAAAGCTGAGACCATGCCGTTGAATTGTACTAAATAAGAAAAGAGAGGTCTGACTAGGGTTTGTATTCACATAGAGGATTAGAGAGGGAAACGGAAGGAAAGGTGAGTAGGGAAGTAATCATAAATGGTTTCAGAAGCCATGCTAAGGCCTATGAGCCCCACTCGTCTCCTCCCAGTGTGTCAGACTGTGGTATATTGCCCGTTGCTGTCTTGCTAGGAGTTATGTCATCAGTATTACACATACCAGTAGGGTAATGTATCTAAAGCAAACAGTTTTCAGCAAAGCATCAAGAATAAGAACAGACTACTAAAAATGACCAGTCTGTCCATTTCTGAGGGATTAGGCACTGAAAACCTTATGAAAATTGTCAGAAGAATATTGTCGGACATACTGAAAATTTTATGCAAAGCAGCATACTACTAGAAGACGAACACTCAAAATATGCCTGAGGAAGAGTTGTCCTTTCAAAGCATGTTGCTCCTGCAAGGTGACATGGAGTCGATTCTGACTCATAAGGACCATAAATACAACAAAGCAAAACACTATTGAGACCTATGCTTTCTCCATCACTGTGCTTATGGCTGAGCTTATTGATACAGCCGCTATGTCAATTCATCTCAAGGACCTTCCTCTTTTTTGCTGCTCCTCCACTTTAGCCACCATGATGTCTAGGGACTGGTCTCTTCTGATAACATGTCCAAAGTATAAGAGCCAGGCTTTTGCCATCCTTACCTCTGAGGAACATTCTGGCTGTATTTCTAAAAGAGATCTGTTTGTTGTTATTTTCACCAACACCAGTATTCAAATGCAATGATTTTTTCCTCCCTGGTCTTCCTTATTCATGTCCAACTTTCAAATAAATATGGTGATTGAAAATACAATGGCTTGGGTCAGACGCATCTTTATCCTTAAAGTAACATCCTTGGTTTTCAGCACTGTAAAGAAGTCATGTGGAGCAAGTTTTACCTGCTCCAATGCATTGATTGATCTTGCCTGTGACTTCCATAGTAGCATTGATTATGGATCCAAGCAAGATGAAATCCTTGACAACTTCAGTCTCTTCTACCTGTAACATGATGTTACAAATTGGTCTAGTTATAAGGATTTTGGCTTTCAATATAAGGATGTAAAGTCGTAGTCCACAATGTAGGCTACAAGTCTTGATCTTCATCAGCAAGTGCTTTACTTCCTTCTCACTTCAGCAAGCAAGGTTGTGTCATCTGCATATCTCAGGTGGTTAAGTAGCCTTCCTCAAAATGCTTTGCTTATTGTCATAGAGCGTAGCTTCTATTATTTGCTCAGCATACATGTGACAGGATACAACCCTGACACATGACTTTTCTCATTTTAAATCATGAAATACTCCACTGTTCTCTTTGTAAAACTTTCTCTTGATCCATATACAAATTCATCACAAGCACAATGAAGTGTTCCGGAATCGGCATTATGCTCAATGCTATCCATACTTTGTTATGATCCACACAGTCAAATTCCTTGTCATATTCCATATTCCACACAAGTAAACATGATCTGGTATTCTCTACTTTCAACCAAAGTCCTCCAGATGTCATTGCTGAATGATATCGCTTATTCAATGTCCTCTTCTGAATCACATGGAACATCTGGCAGCTCCCTATCACTGTACTGCTGCAACAGTTGTTAGACAATCATCAGCAACATTTTACTTGAATGTTATATCAATGATATTATTCTATAATTTGTGCTGTCTTCCAAAAATTTTTGGCCTAGACTATCAGTATTCCCAGTGCTTCATCAGTTTCTTGAAACATTTTAATTGGTATTTTATCAATTCCTGGAGTCTTGTTCTTGGCTAATGTTACCAGTGCAGATTGACTTTCTTTCAGTAACATTTCTTTTCCAAGTACTTCCTCGAGAAACGGTTCATTGTCTACTATTTATTTTTGGTATAGTGCCTTGTTTTCTTTCCATCTTTTTCAGATGCTTCCTGCATCGTTCAGTATTTTGCCAATAAGTTCTTTCAGTCTTAGAATTTGAGGCTTCAATTTTTTTAGTTAAGTTTTTGAGATATATTATGTTCTTCACATTTATTTTTTTAACCTTTGGGTCCTTGCACATTTTATTGTAATATTTTACTTTATCTTCTTGAGCTTCCATTTGAAATGTTCTGTTCAGTTATATTACATCATTATTTTCCCCCTTTGCCTTAGTTACTCTACCATTAAACTTATGTTTCGAAGTCTCTTCTGATACCCACTTTCATCTTTACTTCTTTTCTGTATTTTTAAGACCTTTTGTTTTCTTCATGATTAATGGTCTTGATGTCCTCCCACAACTCATCAGGTCTTCTGTCATTGGTGTTTAATGCATCAAATTTGTTTTTGAAATCTTCTCAACATTAAAGTGGGATATCCTCAAGGTCATATTTTGGCTCTTGAAACCTTTTTTCATTTTCCAAACTTCAACTTGAACTTGGTGTTATTGTGGTCAGGTGCTATCGAGTTGGTTCCCATTCCTAGTGACCCCGTGTAGAGCAGAAAGAAACCCTGCACAGGCCTCGCATTTGTTCTTCTGTTTGAGTCCATCGTTGCACGCTCTCTGTCAATCCATCTTATTGAGGCCTTCCTTTTTTTTTTATTGCGGCCCCTGTACTTTCTCAAGTATGATGCCTTTCTCCAGGCCTGGTCTCTCCTGACAACATGCCCCAAGTACGTGAGACACAGTCTTGCCATCTTCGCTTCTAAAGAGCATTCTGGTGATACTTCTTTTGATACTTCTTTGTTGTTCTTTTGGAGTCCACGGTCCTTTCAACATTCCTCTCCAGCACCATGGTTTAAATGCATTCATTTTTCTTCAGTATTCATAGGGTCAAGTACACCTCACTTCTCAAAGTAACCTCATTGGTTTTCAGTGCTTTAAAAAAGCCTTGTCTAGCAGATTTATCCAATGCAATGCTTCCTTTGACCCCTTGTCTGCTGCTTTTATGAGCAATTATTGTGGATCCAAGTAAAACAAATCCTTGACAACTTCAAACTTTTCTCTATTGGTCATGATGCTACCTATTAGTCCAGTTGTGAGGATTTGGGGTATCTTACACTGAGTTGCTAATTCATATTGGAGACTGCATGTGTGTGTGTGTGTGTGTGCGTGTGTGAAAACCATTTGAAATCTTTTATTTATAAAATAAGCAGGTTACCCAGAGGCAAGCTGGAAAACAGGCACTTCTGTGAGTGCTGCACTACTGGCTGATGCTGACATCCAATTCAGGCTGAAGGCAATCTGCCACCAACAACAGAATGGGGATAGAGATCTTCTGCTTAGGGCCTCTTTCCCAGGAAGCCAAGCCCCAGGAGGCCCCCAAACACATGATCCCTCCAAAGGCTTGTACAGCAAACCTCATCAGGCAGGTAGACACCTTACCTGAGATTCAAGGGCAGGGAAGTCAAACAAATAGAGCCAGGATGGGCAAGGGAGACTTCTCCCTCCACCTGCCTCCCCCGACTCATCCTGCACCCCATCCCGGTGAGGGGGGCTACACCAGATGTAGGGAAACAGCCACCATCTCCCAAGGGGCAGGTAATCTTGTCTGCAACACAACTTGAGTGACAGTGGAGGTTGGAAGGTTAAAGAATAATCAATCTTAGTCTCCTACTCAACTGGGTGTTTATGAGGCCTGATACACAGTAGGTGCTCAAAAAATGAAGAAACAAAGGGACTTGTTTTCTTCATCTTTGTCCCAGCACTTGAAACCCAGTCCAATACCCAGCAGGTAATAAGAACAAATGTGAATGAATTAAAGTCACATGCACTCTTGCATCTCTTGTGCCTAGCACATCTTTGGTGTTTCTTCAGAAAGGTGGGGTGTGGGGGTTGAGGGGAGCAAAAGAACGAAAGGTATCTTGTTCTTCTCCAGCATCACAATTCAAATGCATTCATTCGGTCTAAGGTCTTCCTTATTCAATGTACAACTTTCACATGCATCTGAGGCAATGGAGAATACCATGGCTTGGGCCAGGCACTCCTTAATCCTCAAAGTAACATTCTTGCTCTTCAATATGCTAAAGAGGTCTGGTGCATAGATTTACCCAATGAAATAGGTTTTTTGATCTCTTGACTATTGATTCCATGAGAAATGATTGTGGATCCACACAGGACAAAATCCTTGACTATTTCAACCTTTTCTCCATTTATCATCATGTTACCTTTTAGTGCAATGGTGAGGATTTGGGTCTTTCTTACATTGAGCCATAATCCATACTGAAGGCTGAAATCCTTGATCTTCATCAGCAAGTGCTTCAAGTCCTCCTTACTTTCAGCAAGCAAAGTTGTGCTATTTGCATTTTATAAATTGTTAAAAAGTCTTCCTCCAGTCTTGAAGCCACATTCTTCTTCATATAATCCAGTTTCTCTGATGATTTGCTCAGCATACAGATTAAACAAGTTTGGCGAGAGGGTAGCCTGACACAGACCTTTCCTGATTTTAAAGCAGGCAGTAGTCCCTTGCTCACAACAGTTGTGCACAACCACCTTTTGATCCTTGTACAAGTTCCTCATGAGCACAATGAAGTGTTCTATAATCTCCATTCTTCTCAAATTTATTCACAGTTTATTACAGTCCACACAGTTGACTGCCTTTACATAGTCAATGAAACACAGGTAAACATCTTCCTGATATTCTCTGCTTTGAGCCAAGATCCATCTGACATCGGTAATGATATCTCTTGTTCCAAGTCCTCTTCTGAATACAACCTGAACTTCTGAAACTTCCCTGATAATGTGTTGCTGCCACCTTTGTTGGATGATCTTAAGATAAATTTTACTTATGTGAGATATCAATGGTATCATTCTATAGTTTGAGCATTCTGTTGGGTCACCTTTCTTTGGAATAGGCAATAAAATGATCTTTATTTTTCAGTTGGCCAAGTAGCTGTCTCCCAAGTTTCCTGGCATAGATGACTGTTTTGAGTTGCATTTCAGCATGCTGAAACATTTTAATGGGTATTCCATCAAATCCTGGAGCCTCGTTTCAGAATAATGTTTTTAGAGTGGGTAGACCTATGGCCGGGGGTCTTTGGCATATTCCTTGATGAATGGGGCACAACTCAAGGTCAAGAGAAACAGCCATACAATTGCCTAATATCAGAACTTGGAATGTGCAAAGTATGCATTTTGGAAAATTAAAAGTGGTCAAAAATGAAATAGAACACATGAAGATTTATACTGCAGACATTAATGAGGTGAAATGGACTGAAATTGGCCATTTTGAATCAGAAATTCATATAATTTACTATGTCAGGAATAACACAATCAAGAAGAATGGTACAATATTCCTTATCAAAAAGGATCTTGCTGAACTCTTCATGAATTATAATTCTGTTTGTGGTAGAATAATAGCTATCATCCTTCCAGGAGATCCAATTGAAATCTGTCCTTCAGAATCATTTGTTCATACTCATAAGCTACCTCCTAAGATGCTGGACTGTCAACTAGTGTGGTTTTGCCACAGTGACTCTATGAGAGCATCACTGGTTTTGCAGTCATATCATGTGATCCACAGCTTAATTTGTATCCCCAAGCCCATATTTTCCAACTACTCTTCCTTTCAACTTTTGCATTTTAATCACCATTACCTATCAATGCATCTTGATCGCTTATTTGATCAATTGCCAGTTGAAGACATTAGTAGAATTCTTCAACGTCTTCATCACTAGATGTTTGTTGGTTTATAAACTTGAATAATACTTGTATTAATTGGATCTCCTGGAAGGAGGATAGATATTAGACAATTTGTACGGCTGTTTCTATTGACCTTGAGTTGTGTCCCATTAGTCAAGGAAGATCCCGAAGACCCCCCGGCCATAGGTTTACCCGACTCCCACCGCCCTGACCGACTCCCTTCCAAGAAATCACCTCTTGCTTAGTCACACTGGAGTGCTCTTGTCCTGAGAGGCCCATCCTCCCCCAGTAGCTATAAAAATCATCTGCTTCCTTTGTTCAGCCTTTTAACAATTTGGTAATGCTTAGAAGCTATGCATAAGGTTTCCAGTGTGCTCTTTCTCTGAAGTGGGGACCGGAGTCTTACTTTGTTGTCAGTTCTCAGACTGGAAGCTCTGCTGAAGCCTGTTCACTCTGAGTGGCCCTGTTGGCATCTGAAATACCAGTGACAGAGTTTCCAGCACCATAGCAACTCACACGCCATCACAATATGCCAAACTGACAGTCAAGTGGTGAATTCAATCTGTATGCTGAGCAAATAGAGAAAACCAAACAATATGAGAACAAACACAGCATGGGAATTGGAGGAAGGCTGATCATATTAGATCTTGCAAGGAGATTGGATTAAAGGCCAGAGTTGGAGTTAGGTAATCTCATAGGAAGTTGTTCTGGAAATAGCAAAGTAGATGAACAAATTAGAACATCATGCCTGTGGAGGGCAAGGTATTACATTTAATTAGTTACAAAGAACAGAGTTGATCAATATTCTGGGGGTCATATGGAAATTCAGAAAAGCAAGGTGTATGGCCAGGTCTCCCAATCTGTACCTTTTTTTTGCCATTAGAGTTGATTTGAGACCCATTGTCACGCATTCTTCCCTAACTCCCCAAACTTTAGATTTATCTTAGTCTTAAGGTGGGAGTTTCTCTCTGACAATAATTTTACTCTTGGGAACTGTCCAATATTCCATTGCTGTATTAAAATATAAACCAACTTTTAAAAAATAATGAAGGGGAGATTATCCAGACAGCTGTCAAGGGAATGATTTGATATTAGTGCTGAAATCTTGTTGTACTACACCCTGCAGATTTTAATCTATCTTCCTAAGGTTTTTCACAGCCCAAGTATGATAGGAAGAAGGATCAATCAAAGCCCAAGTCTCTTCAGCATTTTCGTGTACTCAACACAGAACTCAACACCCTGGAAATGACAGAGACCTATGTCGTAGCCTCTTCACTGAAGTCTAGTTTAAAAAAAAAAAACAAACTCACACATATGTGAAAACATAATGCTATTGAAAATATGACTTTAGAATGTGTCAACTTAATTGTGTACTAAAAGGTATGATGTCTTAATTGTTTAGGAAAACTAAAAAGGCAGAGAAACATTTCTGGGG
The DNA here is from genome assembly GCF_050624435.1 of Tenrec ecaudatus. NCBI lineage: Eukaryota > Metazoa > Chordata > Mammalia > Afrosoricida > Tenrecidae > Tenrec > Tenrec ecaudatus. The sequence continues at coordinate 153,016,199 of NC_134531.1, read as the reverse complement.
AAAGCCAAAGCTTTGGAAAGACAGAAGTGAAAGAACAGTTAGTTAGGGATGGGATTAAACAAGACAGTGGGTGTGAAAAGGCTCTGTGGATCCTAAATGAACCTATTGTTATTCCTTCACCATCGCTGCCATGGTCACACGTTTTTCTTATCTTGACTAAGTAGCTTTCAGAAAATTCAGTCTAAGTATCAATCTGGGTACATTCTTCTGCCGCCTCCAGCAAAGCATCCTCCCCATCACCATGTTTCGTTCCAGACTTCTATGTCTGGCTTTATTCCTTCGTTTTCTTAGGAACATTTTCTTCTCTAGTCTCATACACATCTAGTTGGATAGAACCCAGTCTGAATAACCCAACAGAGCAAACTGTGGTCTGAATCCGGCAGTAAGAACTGCAGGGTGGCTTAATCAAAATTAATTTTTAATATTTGCTCTGAGTGTGAGGATTTTGTTGTCATGACTTGAGTCTTTCACAATTCTCCACAGGATACTATTCAGCCTCAATAACTGATGGTTTTCAATACGAATTCCCAACCTACTATCCAGAAGGTAGATTGTTACCTCTCCTTATCCTGAAAAGAGGCAGTTTAGCAGCTTTTCCATTATGGCTTTTAGCTAATATTTTAGATGGCCAAGATGTTATCAAAACATGGTATTTAGTTGGATGTTTTCAATTATCATCCCTTATCGACAACAGAATGCCAACTTTAGGGCTATGTCTGTGGAAGTCCTCCATTTCTTGCAAATTCTTTGCAAGGCCCTGTTATGTATGTTCCTCCGTAAGGGGTTGTGTGTTTATCAGTAAGTTCCCACGTAATGAAGATCCACAGAGACATGACTTTTGATTGATGACTGTATTTAAGAAGCTATTTAAGAAGTATTAGGTCTCTATGTCCCTTTGCTCAGGATCGGTTTTTTAAACTACTCTTTTCAGCAGCTTCAGACTGACATGGAACATTTTGTTTGCATTTCATTTTTATTTTTAGACATTTGCAAATGAGCCCATCCTGGAAGTACAATCTGCTCTATCCAGAGGGAGGCAGACTGGTGTCAAAAATCCATGTATGTGCTCCACAAATATTTGTGAAGCAAACGAAGACTGGCAGGCTCTGTTCTAGGCACTGATGATGCAGTTCCTACCCTCCAGGAGTTCATAGCTTAGGGAAAGTATGAGTGTTTAATTGCAGTGTTGAAAGGAAAATCTCTGGACATAGTTCAGGCTAAAATAAAGTAGCTCATCTCATCTGGCAGGCTCAAAATAGGATGTCCTGAAAAAGTGTCAACTGAATATTTTTCTGAATAGTGTATTCAGAAATTTAATAAGCGAGGAAGAACTGAGTCGAAAGTGGGCAAAGTAAACAGAATAAAATGAATTCCCTGAGGATGGAAAGAAGATGAAGCATTGAAAGAACAAAAAATGGGGAGGAGTATCAAGTCTGAAGCTTAGAGAATGACCTTGAAATGTGAGAACATACATTGTTACTGACAGTTAGAGAGGGGCTGGATTATAGAAAGATCTGGTGAACTACTGAGCAAAAACCAAATCAAAATCAAACCAAAAACCAAACCCAATGCTACCAAGGCAATTTTGACTCATAGAGATGACAGAGTGTAATGACCTCATGTTATTTCCCAGTATGTGATCTTTATAGCAAGCGACTGCCACACATTTCTCTGGCATTGTGGCTCATGGGTCTGAATTGCAGACTCTTTGTTAGCAACTGAGTTCTTAGCCACTGCACTACCAGAACTCTTTAGGATATTGACAGGTTTGTAATTTTCCTCTTAACAGTAAAGGGAAAGTTACTAGAAGATTTAAGTAATAAAGGAACAATGTCTGACTTATATTTCTAGAAGTTATCCTGGGTTTTAGATTTCTATTACAACAAGGTGAGAGATGATGTTGACTTTGAATTGGAAATGGCTGTGCAAATGGAGCCATGGTATTACAGTGGTTACACACTGGGCTGTGATCTGCAAGGTCAGCAGTTCAAAGCCACCAGCATCTCCTTGGGAGAAAGAAGGACCTTTCCACTCCGATGGAAATTCACAGTCATGGAAACTCACAGGGGCAGTTCTATCATGTCCTATAGGGTCTCTATGAATCAACATTGATCCAAGGATGGTGAGTTTGGACTGTGTGTGTGTGTGTGTGTGTGTGTTAAAGGAGTAAAGCAATTGCAGATGACAAATATCTAGGAAGTGACATGCGACATGGACAGGATGGGTCACTGAGTAGGGAGAGAGAAGTATGAAAAGTAACATCAAAGTTCCTGGTGTCATGCAGAAAGGGAGAAGGGCAAATCAGATATGGGAAAGCATATCCACTTATTTCCAGGTGAATGAGGAAACTTCACCACCTCTTGCTAACTGATAGTGAACCAATTTGTTACTGGTTTCAGAGACTTTCTTGTTCAAGGAAAGGAGTTGTCCAGGAATAAGAGAGCGAAGGAATAAATATCAACTTTATCTATATGGTGTCTCTGGGCGCCATAATTAAGTAATTGACCACTCACCTGAAAGTTAGGTGGTCAAAGAAGCCCAGAGGTGCCTTGGAAAGCGAGCCGGGTGAAAAGCCTCCAAGAGCAAACCGTCTTGAGCACCCGATGGAATGCAGTCCACGGTCACACTTGGAGTTACCATGATTCAATTAATTTGACTACAACTTAAAAATTGTTATAAACTCCAAATTATTTCCGGATATTTTCACTCATTTTTTTATTCAGCTGGCCTCATATTATTTTTATTATAACCCCAGTGCATATATAACTGGTCATTACCAAATCACCATTTAATCATCTGTGTATATGCTAGTCTCTTAGATAAAGACTAATAATTGATTTGCTTCTTGAATATAGGACTGTCTTCATTTTAGCATTCTAATTAAGTCTATCTCTTTTGTTAGTAATGGCACCGTGATTTGTCGTTAGGAAACACCTTCATTTACTCAAAGCTCATGGGAGGCTGAAAGGCTCCCTCCCTCTTCCTGCTTCTCTACATTGTATTGGTCACTATACAATACCCTTCAACGCCATGCGTTACTGTCCACTCAAATAAAGCAGCGATTTCTGTCTTCACATCTGTACAACGACATTGTATATACTTCTACTCAGGTGTTTCTTAGTGTCTCTGGCTCACAGATGCACCTCTAATTGACTCCTCTTGTTATCATTCTATTTCATCAGTGGTGGAACCAATTGCTCAGCTTCTCAAGATCACAATGTGGCTATATCTTTGATATTTTCTATTGTCTTTTCTATATCAGATTTTTCAGGAATTTTGGATATAACTACATCACAAAAATACTCCCACTAACCACACTGGCTCTTAATAATACTTAGAACATTCTAAATGCTTTTGCATAGCAGTAGGTTACCCTTAGCCCAAATGTTATTTACCTGGCTCTTTCCTTGGTTAACTTTTTCTATTTCAGCTCTCAATATGAAAATCAATTTCTCCTAGGCCTGTTTCAGACTACCCTATCCTATTCAGCATTTCTCCTCACTCCCAGATATTCATTACCGTCTTTGTACACCGTTTATTTCAAACTGCAATATAAATATGTTGTATACAAAATTTATTTTTTGTGTGTCCCAGTAGAATAAAATTTTTGTGAAGGCACATTTCTTATTTGTTTTGTTGTCCCTTGGTAGTGTCATAATTCAGTACAAAACACAGATTACTTGTTCAATAATTTGGTCAAATGAACGGACAAGTGGACATATAGTTATATAAAGATGCATCATTAGAAAATCAGATAACCTTCTCTGAACTATCTCCTGGTCTCGCTATACATCATTGATCAAGTCACTGATAATCCCTGCATCTTTTTCTTCTAATCTCTAATCATGTTATCCTCCTCTACCAGCAGGATCACTAGGTCTATAGTCGGAAGGAGATGCAGCAGTGAAAATATCCAGGGGAAGCCATCAATTATGACCCATGGCTGAGGAGGCCGGCAATGAAAGCTGTGACACAGTGACATGAATGACAGTGTGGGGACCAAAGAGTAGCCCACTTATACATTTGCAGAGTAATGAGTGCCACACAGAGCAAAACATTATCTACATTTGTTGCTGAGATACAGTCAGCCATATGGAGTTTTCTTTAAACATTGCAAAGAAAGTTCTGGAATCCTGTTCTCATGCTAACATCTACAGCTTGAGTCCAAGGTTCATGGTTGAGAGTCTTTTCACTCAGCAAAACTTTGTGCACATTAAAACTTAATTCTTGGGCAGATAATTACATGTAAATGCTTCTGGGCTATTAGTTTCAAGGGGACAATTTTCTGGCCATTTGTTGCCATCTCAAATGTCAAATATAATACACAGAGGGCATCCTGATACATGCAGCATTCTCTCCTAACTAGTATATGAAAGGCAGTAATCAACACTGCAGCTGCAAATGATGAAGGCAGTAAGATATTACTTGAGTTAATAAAAGGATGTAAATTAATTACATGTATTATTTTAAAGAAAATAAAACACTCTCCAATTATGCTACCTGAATACAATTATTCAGTTCAAAGACTGCATTGTCCTAATGAACACTCATATTTTCTGGGACGAGGAGAGAAGATAAGCAAAACTGGAACAATGCCCGACTTTCTGACCCTGAGCATGTTGTTTCCTCGTCTGTAAAGATGAGACGTGTGCTTTACTGGTGCCATCCTTGAAGAATCAGAGAAAGGAAGTGGCACTTGAATACTTTGAAAACCTGAAAATACTATATAGTTATTGTTGTTCTGAGGTGTCATACAGTTGGTTCCAACATACAGCAAATCTATGTTCATCAGAATGAGACACTTCTTGGTCCTGTGTCATCCTCATAATGGTTATTTTAGGTCTGATGCTGCAGCCACTGTGTCAGTCTATCATATTGAAAGTCTTCCTCTCTTTTGCTGACCATCTACTTTACCAAGCATGATGTCTTTTTACAAGATCAAGTCTCTCCTGATAATATGATCAAAGTATGGAAGAAAAAGTCTTGCCATGCTCCCTTCTAACGAGCATTTTGGCTGTACATTCTCCAAGACAGATTTTTTTCGCTTTCCAAATATATATATATATATATATAAAATCATAATTGAAGTTCAATAATTCTTCAGTGGTATTTCTTATTCATCGTGCAGCTTTCCTCTGCATATGGGGCAATTGAAACCTTTACTTTTTTTCCTTTCTTTTTTCTTCTCTTTCTTTTTTTCCTTTTTTTTCTGCCAATGTCATCCCTCATTCAATCTGGACCTGCCACAAAGACAGCCAGAAAGCGCAGGGACTTTGTATTCTTTCGCATCCTAGTGCAAACCAGAACAACGGTCAATTTAAACCTTTGTTTTTTAAAGAGATCTTGTGCAGAAGGCTTGCCCAATATAAAACATGGTTTGATTTCTTGTCTACTACATCCATGAGCATTGGTTGTGGATTCAAGTTAAATAAAAATTTTGACAACTTTAAGAATTACACCATTTCTCACGATTTTATACATTTATTCAGTTAGAAGGATTTTTTTCTCCCTTTACACTGAGCTGCAATTCATACTGCTCTCTCGCTTTCAGGAAGTGAGACTGGGCTATCTGGGTCTCAGAGACTTTTAGTGATCCTTCTGCCAGGTTTTATGCCACACTATTTATGTAGCCCACCCTTGCCTACTCAATAAAATGAGTGAACATCTTTCTGAAAATCTGTGCTTCATGGTCAGACCCACCTCATAAACAAAGACACTCTTCTTTCCACCTTCTCTTCTGAATCCAGCTTGAAATTCTTCAACGTTTAGCTTCAGCAAAATTTTGCTTACATGTGTGATTAGTGATATTGTTGTTAGGTAGCACAGAGGTGGCTACAACCCATAATGACCCTATGCGCAACAGAAGAAAACACTGCGCAGTCCTGCCCTCTCCCCACAGTTGTTCCTCTGCCTAAATCCATTGTTGCAGCCACAGTGTCAGTCCGTCTTGTTGAGCGCCTTCCTCTTTTCTCTGCCCTTCCAATTGACTAAGCATGATGTCCTTCTCCAGGGACTGGTCTCTCCTGATATTATGTCCAATGTATGTAATATGAAGTATTACTATCCTTGCCTCTAAGAAGCATTCTGCTCTTAATTCTTCCTAGACAGATCCATTTGTCCTTAAGCAGTCCATGGTAGTTTCAAAATTCTTCTCCAGCACCACAATTCAAATGCTTTCATTCTTCAGTTTTCTTCAGTCTTCTTTATACAACGCCCAACTTTCACATGCATACGAGGAAAAGGAAAATACCGTGGTTTGGGTGAGGGACACCTTCGTCCTCAAAGTAATATACTTCCTTCTCAACACTTTAAAATGTTCTTGTGCAGCAGATGTACCTAATGCAGCACATCACTGGCTCTCTTGACTGTTGCTGTGAGGACTTTGTTCTTGACAATGGAGACTAGCACAATCTATACTGCAGACTGTGCCCTCGATCTTCCTCTGCAAGTGCTTTACGTTTTCATCACTCTCAGCAAGCCGGGGGTGCCATCTCCATATTGCAGCCTGTTAATAAATCTTCTTTTGATTCTGATATCACATTCCTCTTCATTCAATGCAGCTGTTCTGAGGATTTTCTCTCAGCATTGTAGATTGAACAAGGGTCGTGAGAGAATTCACTCCTGGCACACCCCTTTCCTGATTTTAAACCATGCCGCATGCCCTTGTTCTCTTTGTACAACTGCCTCTTAATCCATATACAAGTTCTTCATGAAGACAATGACATGTTCTGTGATTCCCATTCTTCGCAAGGAGATCCACAATTTAACATGAGCCACACACAGTTGAACACATTTGTATAGTCAATAAGACACAAGTAAATACACTTCTGGTATTCTCTGCTTTGAGCCAAGATCCATCTAATATTTGCAAGGGTATCTCTTGTTCCACATCCTCTTCTCAATCCAGCCTGGCTTGCTGGCAGTTCCTGGTCAATGTATTGCTGTAACTATTATTGGATGACCTTCATCAAAATTGTACTTGATGGGATAGCAATGACACGGTTGTACAGTTTGAGCATTCTGTTGGGTCACTTTTCTTTGGACTGTGTACAAATTTGGATCTCTTCCAGTCATTGCCTTGGTAGCTGCCTTCCAAATGTCTTTCCATAAATGAAGAGTGCTTCCCACGCTGCCTCGGCTTGCTGAAATGTTTCCATTAATAGCCCATCATTTCTGGAGTCTTATTTTTGGCCAATACATTTGGTAAAGCTTAAACTTCTTCCTTCAGCACCATTGGTTCTTGCTCTTCTGATACATCTTAAAATAGTGGACTGGCGATCGACTCGGTGTATGCTTTCCATCTGTCCTTGGCATTTCCTGCATCATTCAATATTTTGCCCATAGAATCTTTGAAAATCAAAACTCAAAGTTTGCTTTTTTTTCTTCAGTTCTTTCAGTTGAAGGTAAACTGAGCATATTCTTCCCCTTTGGTTTTTTAATTTTAGATCTTTACACGTTTCAGTATGATATTGACTTTGTTTTCTTTAGTTGCCCTTTGAAATTTCTATGTAGCTCTTTGACTTCATCCTTTCTTCCACTTGCTTTAGCTACCCAACAATTAAGAAGAAATATCAGAATATCTTCTGAAAACCACTTGACTCTTTTATTTCTTTTCTGTCTTTTTAAGGATCTTTTACTTTTTTCATGAATGATGATCTTGACACCCTCAGGCTCATCAGATCATCTCTCGGCAGTATTCAATGCACAAAATCTGTTCTCAGAATTCAGGTCATATATACACAAGGTTGTATTTTGGCTCTCATGTATTGGTTTTAGTTTTCTTCCACTTAGCTGAACTGGCATAGGAGCAATTGATCATCTGTTTTACAGTCTGCCCCTAGTGCGATTTTTATCTTCTGATATTGAGCTTCTCTATTGTGTCTTCCCACAGATGTAGTCAATTTCATTTCTGTTTATTCTCGCTGGGAAAGAAATGTGTGTAATCTCCTTTTATGTTGTTGAAAAAAGGTTTTGGCCATGAACAGATCATTTGTTTTACAAAATTCTTCCATGTGATCTCCAGCTTCACTTCTGTCACCAAGTCTATATGTTCTTTCCTTTTTTGTTTGCAACTTTGGCATTCTAATTGCCAGCATTTATGAATGTATTTTGACTGCATTTTTGGCCAATTTAAGACAAGGAATTGGTAGAATTTCTTCAATTTCTTCACCATTAACTTTTGTGGTTGATAAATAAATTTGAATAGTTGTTGTTTTGATTGGATTTCCCTGATGGCAGATAGATATAATCCTATCACAGGATTTTTGCACTTCATGATGGATTTAGCAATGTCCTGTGTGATGCCATTCCTCTTTAATGTGGTATTCCAGGCATAGTAAGTGATATGATTTTCTGATTCAAAATGGCCAATTCCAGTCCATTTCAGCTCACTAATGTGTAGGATATCACTTTTCATGTGTTCCATTTAATGTTTGACCACTTCCAATTTTCCTAAATTCATATATTGCACATTCCAAGTTCAGATCATTAGCAGATTTTTTGCAGCTGATTCGTCTTACCTTAAGTTGTGCCCCATCTACAGATGAAGATCCAGAAGAATCTAATCCTACAGACTTTTTTTTAGCTCATGTCACCATGGTAAACCCAACTCAGAGAAGTCAGCTCCTCCTCAGTCACAATTCAAGAGCCCTTGGACCTAAATAACTCTTCCTCTGGCAGTGTCTCCAGCAAGGTTTTGCTTCCATTCTGTTCAAAGCCATGCATACAATTGTCAGGGCCTCCTTCCTTCGGAGGGGGAGCCATGTCTTTCTTTGTCCATTCTTAGTCTGGAAGTCTGCTGAAACCTGTTCAGTTTAGGTGACACTACTGGGATTTGAAATACCAGTGACATAGCTTCCAGCATTGCAACCCACAGACCAGTACAGTACAACCAACTGGCAGACAAATCATGGGATATAGTGGGATGTAGTTGAAGAATTTTTATATTTCATCGTATCAGTATTTTTGAGAATGGGCACAAATATGAACCTCTTCCAGTCTGTTGGCTAGGAAACTGTCCTCAAAGTGTCTTTAATTGGCCTAAAACAGTGCTTCCAGCACTGCATCTGTTTGCTGAAACATTTGCTTAGCACACTGATTGGAATTTCAAAGTGGACTTTTATGGAAAACTCTGATGCACACCTTTCTTGATTTTAAACCATTCAGTATTCTCTTGTTCTATTCACACCACTGCATCTTGATCCAGCTTCCTCCATTCGCTTTATCTATTCTACATTGAGGAGCAACTTTTAGAGTCTCTTCTGACAGACACTTTGGCCTTTTCTTTCTTCCTTGTCATGGTCTGTTTCTCTCGTTATGTGGTTTGTCTAGGAGCCCCTTGAGGAGAGGAACCATTCCATATTCACTCACATGATAGCTAGAAAAGTTATAATTTTATCATGCAACGATCATGTAGTAAATCAATAAGTATGCTATCTGGCTGCTAAAATTTTGCAAAGAAGAGTTTTCCATGTGGTTCAAGAAGGGAACAAATTTTGCACTGGAAAGGGATAAGGACAGGGAAAATGCTCAGCATGTGTTCTAATATCTAATATGGTCAAAACCCCTCCTTTACATCTCCAACTAGGATTGCTAAAACATGTCTTAAAAGACTGACACAATTCTATGATCTGAGCCTCTAGAGAATGTATAAGAATGGATCATTTCCTTTCCTGCTTGCCTGCCACAAATATATAGATCAGTTGTTATGTACTAAGCACCGACATAATAATTATGATTAAACTACTTACCTTTACTCTTAGCTCTCATGGCATCTAGAATTTAATGGTGGGGACAGACATTGCCAAATATTCACAGAAAAAATTGTGCAATGGCAAATGTGATAAAGATATCCAGAGCTGTATGTACTTATACGTCAAAAAGATGTAGAATAATTAATTATATGTAGTAGAGAGGTAAGCAGCTTTAGGAGGAGGAGAACAAAGATTCAGCGATGGAGAAACAATTGTCATAAATTGAGACTAAGCCAGACTTGTTATTAAGATACTAAGTGGTTTAGTGGATGGTGTGGCATAACAGTTGTTTGGAAATCCAGTCTAGCCCTACTGGACTCAGTAGTCCTCATTGGAAGAGTACAAGGAATGGGAAGACAGTAGCCGGCTTTAAACAGACAGTCTAGGGATGAAACAAGATGGTATCTTTTAGTTTGGGCCGAGTATTTTAACCACTGCACCACCAGGACCCCTCTTTGGACATATCTCACTGCAATTGATTTGAATTCAACTCCTAGTTCCCCTGGAATACAGAGGATAACTGCCTCTGGGGATTTCCAAGACTACAAATGTGCGGGAGTAGAAAGCCTTAACTTTCTCCCATGAAGTGACTGCTGGCTTTTAACTGCTGACCCTGTAGTTAGCAGCCCAACATATAAATGGATATTAGTTATTATTTTCAGTCACTAGATATCTAAATTCCTTTTATTTGCAATTCTCTCTCTTCTGAGGGAGGGCCCATTTCAAACTTTGCTTAGCCAAGGCTTGTGAATCTGGCTGCGGTTTCACCAGCTGGATGTACCTGCCACAGACTTTAGTCCAGAACATATTATGCGATGATATACTAACTCTCCACTCTTAGTTTTGCAGAGAGTGGTATTAATAAAATGACTATGTCTGATTACCTTTGAGTTAGATGGGACAGTGATAATTTTAGCAGCAACATCCAAAGACCTGCCTCAGAGATATTAATGGTGTACATTTCAGAGTTCACTTTGCAGGGCAACTGTGTGTTGTCTCCTGCTCATCTTTATGAAGAAATTGTAGCCATCACTTTTGGCTAAGTCAATTCCCATCTAGGTCTCTTGATTTACCAGGGATTAGGGAAGCTTCCCAATATCTATTAAGGACATTTTCTTTCCCCCCTCAATTAGCCAGATTTCATTTCAGTTCTTTACAATGAGGATATGATTGGTACTGTAGTTAAGGTGATAAAGACAAAGACAAAGATGATGATGATTAAACTTATGCTGTAGAAAATAATTCAATATCTCAGGGAGATAGCATATAGGCGGAGAAGGTTGAGATTGAAATTTTATTTTGGCATGAGGTAAATGGTGTTGAGTATTAGGTGGTCTTAGGAGATGGTCAGATATGATGTAGGCTGATACTAAGTATTCACAAGGCAGACAGAGAGAAAGGAATATATTCAAGGAAAATATTGAAGATGAGATTTTACATGATAGTTTCTTTAGCCAGGAGATCACACAGGATAGAACTAATGACCTAAGATGCAAATGTTATTAGTCCAATCAGAGATATTTGGACTTCAAGGGACTCGCCTCCCATGTGCATCATTTAAACTGGGTCAACGACCTCAAGGGAGGAGGCTCAGAGGTTAAGTCAGCTAACACAACTTTGACCTTTTTAGTAGGTGAGTCAGACATTTCTCTAGTAATTCCTTATGCTGGTAAGGACCAAGTATTTTGCAAATGTGATTATGAAAGAAAGGTATTCATAAATAATGCTTTATTTGGTGCTTTCTCAAAAGTCTCCAATGCTAGAAGGCCAATACAATGAGAAAGTTGTGACCAGTGTAGCAGCAGAGTCCAGCAAGGGGAATCACTTTTATTGGAATTACTTTTATTGGGGTGCGTCATTGTTTCCCCTTAAATTCATTAAAAGTTTCTGAGACAAATAAATAAAACATAACTGATACAGATTCAGTCTGCTTTCCTTGCATAGATCATTAGAAGTGGTAATTGCTTCCCAACCCCCAGGAAGTTCTCATCTCTAAGAATAAAGTGTCACTGTGCGATTGCCTGGAAATTGTTGTTATTCTGAGGAATTAATTTACTCTAATTAGTTTTAAGCCCATTAACAGGAATAGAAAGCCGAGCAAGGGAAGGGAGTTCTGAAAACAACATTTTCCTCAGCCAGTGGTAAGAACTTTCCAGGCGCTTAACAATTTGGCCACTGGAAATCAAAACTTGTTAAAATACCAAACAAAACATATATAAATCAGGATATAACTAGTATGATTTCTAGAAGGCACATTCGCTTGTGTTCTATTTTTGGGGGATAAAGTTCAAGTATATGCCTTTTTCTCTCCCAAGAAGGTTTCCCAGGACACCAGAATCAGGGATATGAATGGTAATCCAAGTTTGCAAACGGTTGAGAAAGGGCAGCTGATTGTGTTGATTTGTACACATTGAAGTAATCCAATCTTCCCTATTAGGCATCTAGGACAACTTTCTACACCTCTTCGAGGTCTCCTGTTTTAAAATATTTGCCAGTAATTTTTCCCATTCCAGTTATTTCGGTACACTCCCATTTTACAAATTCAGGTCTGCTCCAATTTTGTTGACTTGGCCATGTTAAATCCATTAGCACTGAGTTACAGCCCTGCAACTAATGTTGACCTTAAAGATGACATGTGTTGGGCATGATAATCTGAATTTTCTGTAAAGCAGATCTTGGTAAGCCTCCTACGTAATAATAATAATACATAAATAAGCGACTGACTGAGCTTTTGGGACTCTCAGGAGAACATGCCCCACATAATGAGGCAACTGCTCCCTGTTGCTTGTGGGTTATTACTGCGCAAGAATGGGAGCTAGAATTGCCAAACCATCCACCTACTAAAGAGAAGCCAAAATCAGAAATCAGATGTCTATAAGCTCCCTTGATTTTTTTAAATGTTGGCAACTAACGCAATGAAGTTCTGTTTTTCTTGATGTGAGCAGACTTATCCCAGGTAAGTCTGTAGAGTAGCCAGGACTTAGCACCTTCACATCCAATAAACTAACCAGACTTGTTATGGAGTGATGCAGAAGAGGAAGCCACAGCAAAAGTAAGATCAATGGAGAAATGTTTGTGACTAAAAATGTACAATTGTCATACCGTTTGGTTTACATATGATGCTGCTAGAAGCTAGGCTTCTGATATTTCAAATATCAGCAGGGCCACCTACAATGAATAACTTTCCAGAATAACACCGACAAGGAGGAAAGACCCAATAGTGGACTTCTTAAAATTCGCTATAAAAATCTTTTGAGTCACAGTAGATTATTGTTCAACCCGCTTGCTCTTAACATATAACCAAGAGGGATTGATTACTATAATAAAATCCAAAATTAGAGGAGGGAATTGTATTAGACATTAAAGTGTAAGGACCAGGTTATATTGCAAAAGACATTAAATTGCAAAGAGCTATGGATGACAATCAAAGCCCCAAATCTAGCAGCAGAGTCCCCACACAGATTCAGCCCCCACTGAATAACCTTGGACCACTAACCAGGGTTGTGAATAGTCTTGCCCTCAAACAGTGTGCACTGGGAAATAGATTCCTGCAGCTGTAGTAAGGATAAATTTAACATATTATCAATTGTTAATCTTTTGACTGATGTTAAATTTGTTCTAGTTTCTATTGTTTTCTGCTTTCTCTTGAATTGCAGTTTTGCTTTGTTGTATTTTGCTGTCATTGTCAGTTTTGCTTTGTATGATTTTCTCTATATGAAATCCAGGGGAGATAAATGTATAGAGAAAATAACTATATTAAGAGTTCCTTAAGGTTATGGCAAGGATGGGATGGAGCAGAGGATAATGAGAAGCTAATAATAAGGACACAAAATTTAGGACAATGTTCTAAATTGATTGTGGTGATGATTGAACAAATCTTTTTATTATATTTAAACTATTGGATTGTATGGTATGAAAATTATATTAAATAAATATTTCCTGGAAAAAAAGAGAGCTCAGTTACTAGAAGGTAACATTTTGGGAAGGAGAGACTTGCAAAGATAAGAGAACCTGTGGTACAGTAGCTGCAATGTCATGGGCAAAATCATGCCAGATCATCAGAGTGATGCAGGACTAGCTAATGTATCATCTGTTGTATAACATGTCACCATGAATCAGAGCTTACCATTTATCCAAGTACAACCCCTCCCCCCAATTTATTGTGGTTTTAATGAAAGTTTACAGAGCAAATTAGTTTTCCATTCAACAATTAATACACATGTTTATCATAACATTAATTTAAATTCCCTCAATGAAAGAGCACTCTGTGCACTTCCTTCTTTGGTTCTCTGTTCATTTGTTCCTTGTACTTTACTGCCTTGCCGAACCTTTAAACCTTTAAACACTGCTCCTTTTTTCTCACACAGTTAATTGTTCTGAAGAAAATGTACCACACACAGTATTACTGTTCACTTCAGAGGCCTGACCACTCTTTGGCTTTCAGTTCCAAATTTGAAGAGTGCCCGTGAGTGACAGTCTCAGGGTTTCACCAGCCTCTATCAAACCACTATGTGTGATCATTAGGTTCCTCCCCATTCTGTGTAAGACTTTTGTAGTCTCTATCAGAGTGGCTGGTATTTGGTACCCAAGCACCTTAGGTTTACCTATCTATCATCAGTACATGTTTCCACTGTGCTGTCTGTTTTATGGAAGATTCACACTATGGCTGCTTTCCCTCAAGAAGTTGACAGATTAGTTAAGAAGATTATATAAAACACTGCAGCACACAGTATGATTAAAGGCTATGGTTAATAGGATTTCAAGCAGGTAAGATTTCAAGCAGTAATGGATCAGTCAGAAGGACTTTATGAAAAAGTGCCACCTAGGCAAGGAAGGGCTTTAAAAAGGAGCCAGAGGATGTACAAAGGTCTGGAGAAAACTCTGCAAATTCTATTTCCATGTGAAAAACTGTAATTCAATAAGTTTACTTATTTTAGAGTTTAGATGGTGTTAGAGTAAAAGTAAATGGAAAAATTGTAAGTGGAACCTGGATCGACCCTAATGATCATCAACGGGACAGTTTGGAAGAGTTAGTATATTTTATTTTAAAAGGATTTCCCTTTCTGATTGATGGACTGTTGGCATCTTGCTTATGAATTAAAGACAAATGAATAGGTAAATAAAATCCTGACAGTTTACCTTAGGAGATTTCACATATCTCTAAAATAGTGAGATAATCTCTGCAGCTGTTTTACTGAGGATTGTCCAAAGTGCATGAGAAAAGGTTAGCTGAAGACTGAAATTCTCAGGTTAGGGGAGGGCTGCATACCAGGTGGATTTGTCATGTAACTGGCCTTGAGGGATGCAACAGACATCAAGCAGATTTTCCCTGACCAATTGCTCTAAATTTGCTTCTGGATTCCTTTTGTTTCTCTTTTCTTTGTAATCTTGTTTTACCCTTCTAAAACTTGACAGTAACCATGTGGATGGATTTATTTGTTGGGGATTTTTTTTTAAATGGTTTATTTTCCTGGGTTGGTATCAATCATTTTATTTAAGTGGGCTTTTTGCTGATAGAATCAGTTGCATTCGATTACCTCAGTTCAATTACTGTGGAAGTTGCTCCTTGGCATAGGTGAGAAGAAATAAGAATATATTTTTGCATCTCTCCTTTGACACAGGAAGATAAAAAATGTAACAAGCTCATAGGAAACACCATGAAGTCTGGTTGACTGTTCATCTCTAGGAATAAATGGGTCTGGGGAGTAGGAAGCTTTTTCAGAGTTGAGGTGCAGTTTTCCAAAAGATGATTATATCTCCTTCTTCTTTAGGATTCTTACCATTAGCCAATTTCCATTATTCTCAAACCCTGATGCAGTTCATTTCAAATGTATTTTAATTGGGAGTTTATATATATATATAAATAATATTATTTCATATCAATCACATCAAGAAGAATTGTACAATTGTCACCACAATCCATTTCCAGGCATTCTCTTTCTTCCTGGACTCCTGACATCGTCTCCTTTTAACCCCCACCAAAACACCACCATAAGTGTACCCCCCAATACTTATTCTACATGTTGACCCTATAGGTCCATCAACCCTAGAGTTCATATACCAAAAAACAGAGGAACTTATAATACAACTTTAAAAGGGTGACCTCCAATGACATAACAACTCAGAGATAAACCCCACGGTGAATAAACAAAACAAAACAAAAATGCAGAAATGTTGAAAACCAGATCCAGTCCAATGTGCATCAGAGGGGGGTCCACTGACAAAGTTTTACGTGTCTAAGTCAGGTTTATCCCTTTGATCTTCTCTACTCATCTCTCATGGCAGTCTTTTCAGTGACCACTCTCCTCCCATCCCTCACTTATGGAGAGTTTGTAGTATCTCGGGCTCCCACTGTCATCTATAGCCTTCTGTAAACCAATGCTCACAATTGAGGCTCTGATACTAATGCTTCCTTCGACTTTAGATTATGTTATTTACAATCCTTCAGTGACTGATATTGGTATGCTTCTTCTATGTAGACATAGTTGATATCTAACTTAGATTCATGCTTGTTTGGAGAAAATCCTTAAAACGAGCTGATTCCAGGAACCCAAGTGGAAGGTGAATTATGAGAGTGACGAGTGCAACGAATGTATAAGGGTGCTTTGCTCATGTGATGTATGTACAGATTGTGATAAGAGCCTTATGAGCCCCAATAAAAAGATTAAAAAAAAAGAAAGAAAATGATTAGGGCAAAGCATGTACGGATGTGCTTTATACAATTGATGTATGTATATGTTTATGTATGGATTGTGATAAGAGTTGTATGAGCCCCTAATAAAATGTAAATAAAAAAAATAAAAAAAGAACTCAGATGCTATTTTATCTGGTAGTCGGGCACCACCTAATTTCTTCACCACATTTTGCTATAGCACCCATATCTTCTGTGTTCCTGTCCTGAAGGTGAGTATTGAGCAGGGCCATAATGTAAGAACAAATTGTTTTTATGTTGGAGCTAGGATTTAGTGTGAGCCCCAAACCCATTCCTGGATCCATGTTTCTTTTTTATCTGTCTCTGGCTCCCATTCAAAACCCTCTTGCTAATTTATGGTAGGGAGTCTTATCAATCATCCCTAAAAAGTAGTGATGAAACTATGAACAACCTCAAGAAATAGAGGGATCTGGAAGACATTGTGCTGGATGAAATTAATCGATCACAAAAGGACAACTACTGTGTGAATCTACTGCTGTAGGCACAAGTTCAAACTTGTAGGGCTTCCAGTATGCTGAGTGGTACCAATGACTTGCTCTTGGCTACAAACTAACTGAGAGACTGGTAGTTCAAATACACCTACTGGTGCGATCAAAGGAAGGTGTGGTAGTTATATAATCTGGTATAAATTTGGGACTTGAGAGGATTAAGAGTGAAGGGGTGGAGTCCAGTCTGTCAATGGGGTCATAGCCAATGAGGCCTCTGTGTGGACATGACCTTCTCCTGAGAATTTTGGAAACTCTTGTATTTCTTCCTTGGAGCCTGGAAACACTTCTGTCTCTCTGCTCACTCCCTGGGAGACAGTGCAGCTGACAAGACACATGGAACTACACTAGTGCCCTGAGCTGGAGAAGCCACATGACCATAACCTGATGCAACTAAACCTCTGAAGCCGGAGAAGCCATGTAGAGACACCTGCCAGTGCTGAGATACTTTCAATGCCACTGGATCTAAAGACTTTTTAACCACTGGCTTGTGATTGTCCTGCATTCATTATCACTGCATGTGTTCCATGAGTCTGAAGAGGACTTTATAGATTGGTATCAGACATATGAGCTAATATCGGACTTACAGGCTTAGACAGCACTGGGTTGGGATTCTTTCATAATGTACAATTACCCTTTAAATAAAACTCTCTCTTATACACATATGAGTTTCTATGGATTTGTTTCTCTAGTCCACCTTAACACAGAAGGCCAGAGGATCTACCTCCGTAAGCTTATATCATGGCTCACCCGATGGAGTGCAGTTCTTCTACACACAGGTGCTCATATGAATTGGAACTGACTTAACAGCATCACGTCTTTTTAGATTATTAGCTCCATGTAGGGTCATATGGTAAATTGAGCCCAAAGTTCTTTTAAGAGTCCTTTGAGCTAAAATATTCCTCTCATGAGACACTGCCCTACCCATTAGAGTGGGGTCTGTTTTGGTTGTGCACAGACAACAGATACTTGAGCGATGCGTAAAAGTCTTAATGCAGAGAAACTAAAACACTAATGTCATTTAGTTGCTTTCTGGCTAACTTTGAAAACCCAAATTTTCACTTTCTTTGGGGATTGGGGTGAATTCTTTCAATTTCCTCTCTTATAGGACTTTGTTTCTTCCTTCAGTGATCAAGCAACCAAGCATTGGAGCAATGCTAGGAACAGTCCTTTGGGTTCACACAAACAACTCATGCTGTACAACTCAGGAACCACTGCGATTATATGCATGCCTTGGTTTACAAACAACAAATTAAAGTCATCCCTTATTTGGGAGGGCTGAACTTTCTTTCTTTTTTCTTTTTGCATGCCTCAGTCCGGGCTGCTCTCTCTCAATATAGATACTGAGATATCCAAGTCAGAGAACATTAGCTGGGGTATGGTGTCTTGTCTAGAGAAATTCACAGTTGAATTTATCAAACCTATTGGAAATGTATATTGAAAAGGTATTGGGCTCTGTGACCAGGGTGCATAGATGGATGGAACACATTGTTGCCATCAAGAAGCTAATAGCAGACTAAAGGAGCAGACACTATAATTGGGAATTTCCATATACAGGGATCAGCCAGAAGTCATGAAAAACTGGGGCCCCTCACTCTGTCTAAAAATCTAGGAAAGGCATATTGCATGAAATGACACCGGATTTTAGTCCTAATTAAATAAGGGGAAGTAACCAGAGCTAACTGTGAAGAAAGAGGACACATCTATGAACAAATGGCCAGTGACAGTTAGCCTTCATGGAGCATCTTCCCCAAGTCAGCATCTGTGTCACACACATGCATTTAAAGAATTCTCACCACAGTCCTGTGAACTAGGGAGCCTAAAATTTATCTTCATGATTAAAGAAAGAGAAAACACTAAGGCTTAGAGAAACGAATTGTTTCGAAGTTCATACAGGCACTCTCTGGAAAAGATAGAATTCAAATTCAAGATCTGACTCCAGGATTGCATGGTTTACCCATTGTAGTATACACTCTTTCTGGCCCACCAAACGTAAAGTGATGTAATTGCTTGCAGCAAAAAATCGAACAAAAAAACTAGATAGCCCATCATGTGAAATTTGCATCATGTGAAATTTGCCCATATGGCAAAGGCTAAAGAAGAAAAGAGAAAGTTTGTACAAATATTAGAAAGGCAATGTCAATTGAATATTACCCAGAACGTGAGTAGCAGAAGTCAGAACTTGTACGAATAGCATGAATGAATGGAGCCTTGGTGGCATAGGGTTTATGTGCTGGGCTGCTAACCACAAGGTCAGCTGTTCAAAACTGGCAGCACTCCGTGGGAGAAAGATAAATCTTTCTACTGCCCATAAAGAGTTATAGTATCAGAAACCTACAGAGGTCTTTCTATTCTGTCCAATAGAGTCACTATGAATTGGCACCAGATAATGGCAGTGAGTGAATTAATGAATACAACAGAACAATCTATTTCATACAGTGCTTAAGGTATGTCAGACACATGACCAGTTATGAATTGTCTTGTGTCTGTGGGATCATCTTGATTTAAAGATGCTCTCCTCCATTTCCTGAACTCCAGCCATATGGACCTTCCTTTCTCTTCCTCAAAACCACAAACTTGCTTCCACTTCAAAGTCTTTTTATTTATTGTTCTTTCTCTCTCTCTCTAGAAAGATTTTCCTCTAGATCACCTCGTTCCTGTCTTCCCAGGGCTCAAATGTCTCCTTCTCCAAGGACCATTCTTTTACATCTCAGCCTAACAAATTCTATCACTAATATCATATTTCCCTTTTTAATTTCCATAAAACTTACTTCAATCTGGAACATCATGTTAATACATATGTTTATCTGTATATTGTCTACCGTGATTTAGAGAGAGGTTACTTTTAAGAAAGTGAAGAATTTGTCTTGCACACCCATAAGTTCTAATACAATGCTTAACCCAAATCCAAGTCACTGTTGTCAAGTGGATTCTTACTCATAGTGACCTATAGAAGCAGAATAGAGCTACCCTAAAGGATTTCCAAGACTATAATTTGTACCAACGTACACTGACACATGTTCTGGCTCTAGAGTAACTGGTCGATACAAACAGCCAACTTTTAAATTAGCATTTGTGGTACTTGGATTTAATGTGAACATGCACTTGTGAAGGGATGGAGTCCAACAGGTTTTATCAGATCACAGCCTGATATCTTCTGGGAGGTGTGGCCAGTTTATAAGTGAGAAACTAGTAACGTTCTCTCTCGCTCTCCCTCTCTCTCTCTCTGGAACTATTCATAGGCTTTTCCATTTTTGTCAGTGGCTTTCTTTTTGTTATTTTGTTTTTATTTGTTGTTGTTATTGTTTTGTTGGTTTTGACTTCCTTTTTTGTTTTATTTGACTTTGCCTGGTTTTTGAACTTATTAATGTATCTGCATGTCTATGTAGATAAGATAGGTAGGATAAAGAATTTGGAGATGAAAAGAATGGGACCAATGTTCCGGGAGATATAGCAGAAGGGAATGTGGGAGAGAGGGGCGGGGGAACCAATCCAGGACAAGAGAACAACAAGTGAACTAAAATGAATGGAAGGAATGTCTTAGGATGCCTAGTGGGGCTTAATCAAGGGAAATGTAGCAGCAAGGAATTACTAAACCTGAATGAAGACTAAACATGATGGTGGGACAAGAGGAAAGTAAAAATTTATAGAGGTCTAAATACAGGCATATATATATAAGGAGAGGGGAAAGGAACTATATACTCATATCTATATGTCAAGAATTAAGGTTGTAGATGGGCATTGGGCCTCAAATCAAGTACTCCCTTAACACAAGAACACTTTGTTCTAACAATCCAGTATTCTGTGATGCTCACCTTCCCGCCATGATCGCTAAAGACAAAATGGATGAATAAGCAAATGTGGTGAACAAAACTGATGGTGCTCGGCTATCAAAAGATATAGCATCTGGGTTCTTAATGGCTTGAAAATAAACAAATCGCCATCTAGCTGAGAAGCAACCAAGACCAAATGGAAGAAGCACACTAGCCTGTGTGATCATAAGGTTTAATGGGATCAAGCATCAGGCATCAAAGACCCAGAAAAAAAACAGACCCAAGGTAATTGGTGGTGGGGGGGCATGGAGTGGAAATCCAATGTCCATCTGTAGACAGTTGGACATCCCCTCACAGAGGGATCACAGGGAAAAGATGAGTCAGTCAGTATGCAGTATAACATTGAGGAAACCCACAACTTTCCTCTAGTTCTTTGGTGCTTCATTCACCCCACTATAATGACCTCAACTCTACTTTACAAATTGGGTTAGACTAGGGCATGCACACTGCTACAGATAAGAGCCCAAAACACAGGTACTCCAGGATAGATAACCCCCTCAGGGCCAACAGCAGAGTAGAGATACCAGGAGGATTAGAGCTGGATGGGGGAAAGCGGGGGAATCAATCACCAGGATCAAACTAGAAGCTATTCCCAGGGGGATGAATAATGGAAAAGTGGGTGAGGGGTGACAGAGGATGATGTAAGATATGGAAATAATAATCTATAACGTATCAAGGGTTGATGAGGGAGGGTGGGCAGGGGAGGGAAAGGGGGAAGAAATGGGAAGCTGATATCTGGGGCTCAAGTGGAAAGAGAATGCTTTGAAAAGGATGATGTTGGCATTGTGTAAATATGCTTGACACACTGGATGAATGTATGGATTGGGATAAGAGATGTAAGAACCCCCAATAAAAGTATTAAAAATAAAAAGAAAAGAAAACATCTCAGCCTAGTCCAGATCAGGTCTGTAAGTCTGCTACTTATCCAATACTAGTCCTCAAATCCTTCTTTAAGACTCATGCAGTCATGAGAAAAATGCAGGAAGATCACAGGGTGGTGGGTGCAAAGTCTTATGGATCCAATGGCAGTGGAAGCATCTCGGTACTGGCAGGTCTCAGCAGCATTGCTGGCCAACAGGACAGTGAAGCAGAGAGAAGCTTAGGGCTCAGAAAGACTCCGTGTCGCTTTCCAATATGAAGATGAAGACAGAGAGACAGTGTGGCCCTCCTCCATGAGAAGGCCACGCCCACAAAGAAGCATCCTCACGAGAAGGCCATACCCACAAAGAGGCATCAACAAGCTGTGATCTAATTGACAAGTTAAACTCCACCCCTACACGTATTCATCAGTTTGACACGAAATTACGTAACTACCACAACCCTTGACAAGTTGGACTGTCATATTGAGAAATGCTTGCAACCATGGCTCAAACACAAGAACAACTGCGGCGATGGCATGGGACCGGGTCGTGTTTTGTTCTGTTGTGCATACGGTCACCATGAGTTAGAACAAACTCAGTTGCACCTAGCAACAACAATATCCTTTCATCACTGTTCTTTTGGGGTTTTTTTTTCTTTGTTTTTTGTCAGTCAATTCAGAAAGATCTTTTCTGGTATTTTGTTTTACCACTCATAACTCCTTACAATCAGACAGGTATTTCCTTTTAATCTTTATGGAGCAGTAGCTACAGAGGCCAGAGCTCCCGGGTAGAAGTGAGGTGGAGGAGGAGACTGTAGGTCAGGAAATGAGCCTTTGATAGGAGTCTTCCAGTACTTTCTGCATGACCGTGGGCCTACCCCGTCTTCTCTGTGGACCTGGTAAGTGAGGGGGATGAACTCAATGATCTTGAACCAAGGGCTTCGAGATTGCTCTTTCAGTGTGAGGCAGATCATACAGGAACTTGTTAGGTATGTGTGTGTGTTATAGGAGGTAATATCAGAAATTAATGATGCAGCTTTCTGCCTTGGTAAAGCCGGAACATAACGTTCTTGGGGTGCCTGAAGCTAATTTCATGCAGCAAGAACATTGCTCATTGGACTTAATGAATATTTGTGTCTGAAAGATGGAGTGAATGAAGATAGTTGCCTAAACCTTCATATTGTATTCCATAGTATCCATTTGTGTATTCACATGTAACAGATGCTAATTATAGCTAAACTAAGCTAAAATGATTTTTTTAAATGAAGTTTTCTTGAGCCGGTATGCAACAAATGTACTGAAGGGTCAGTCATGAGGATGAAAAAGTAAGACTAGCAGAGGAAGGCTTGGGAAGCAGTAACATGAAAATAGTTCCGCAGCAGGAACAATCTAAGACCATTTCTATAACCATCCTCACTTCTGATTTTAAAACATCTAACTAGTACCTTTCATTCTTCCTCACTTAGGCAGGAATCAACATCCAGGGTGAGAATTCTTTTAGCAACCAGGAGGCAGTAAGGATAGCACAAACATATTAGCTATTTTAACAGACAGACATTACTGTAGGTAATTAGTTACACATATGTTGGAGGATCACAACACTGAAAAGAACATTGAGGCAAGACAGCTGAAATAACTGCAAGAAGTAACTTGCCCCTACAAGGACTGGGAAAGTTTGGTGCTGTCAGTAATCTAGAAACCTTGGAAAGGAGTTCAGACCTTGGAGGCACTGACCAGATTGGAATGTGCGAATTTGTGAAGCACCCCTCAAAAGCAAGGTTTAAACCCAGGGGTCCCTGCCTGGTAGATAGCTCCAAGAGAATGGGATGAGGCTGGCCCTAAGACTGTGAGTGCTGTGTTATACACATTTGTTAATAGCTTACGCACACAAGCAAAGTAAATATAAAACAGCTCACTGGCAGATGATCAGAGAGAGGCAGGCTCTGACCTTTCTCTGCGGTAGCTAAGAATGGTGGGCTTGATTTGTGTCCCCAGTGCTACATCCCAGAGGGGATAAGTAATTACCCAGGTGGAAATACAGGTGATAACCGAGCGAAGGAATGAATGCCAGGGAGGTAAAATGTCAAATGTCTACTGTGGCCTCTTGGCAAGGGATGTGTTGGAGTAATACTGCGTGTAACACCATTTCCCCTTCTATATAAATGTATGGAGTTCACCCTTCTCGTCCTTTCACAGCATTAAGGCTGCTTATTTATGTCAGGCTACAAATTGCCAATGGCCTGTTTAGATAGAGATTATAAATCCCCCACTTTGAACTTTAATTGGGGCCAAATAAAGAAAAAAGTTTGGGGTTATTTTCTTCCATAGTCTGGAGATTTATACAGAATCTGTTTATCACAGGGAGCAGAAAAGATAGCTGCTTAAATGGATTTTCATGCTTGTTGCTTCAAAACACAAAGCCCTATACAGCTTGGTGTTTGTTTGGTACATCCTTATCACAACCAAATTATTGTTTGCTGAGGGAGGGAGGAAAACAGTTTATGGCAATGGCCCCCATCTCCCTCAATTTCTCTATTTTATGCCTAAAGAGATACACACAAACGTGTAATAGATCTGCATTTGGAGGAATTCAATGCATGGTAATTAGTCCACCAGCAGCTTTGAGTTTCTTGAAATTAAGAACATGGATTCTTTGCTGAAATGCAAGTTACTTGGAGATACTTTATTCCTTTTACTCTGTTTGTCTAAAGCAACCTGAGCTCATTTTAAGTGAGGTTTTTCACTTGTGCTTCATGCTGCTTTGGCTCAGAAGATTTAGATGGGCAGTTTCTTGAAATTAGAACTTCTTGCGGATTTCTTCCAGGGTGCTTACAAAGAATCACTGACTAAAGTTTGACAGCCCAGAGGAAGATCGACTGTGGAATTTCCCTGAAAATTTATTACTTTAAAATAATGGAAAATTAAAATTGCCAACAATGTAATTCTTCCCCCTCCCCCATCCCCTCTTAGTTCCTTAGGAGTAAATGTATTGCTTATTATTTCTCAAGGTTCATATATGTGAGGACCAGAGAAAAAGTATTGCTACGAGGACTCCAGTTCACACATACACGGATTTATTCCAAACAAAATGTGTTCAGACATGGCTCTGTAACCAGTGGGTGGCTACAGACAAGCCGACAGGTTCTCAGTAATGCATTTGCCTTAGTCTCTCTAGGGCATCCTCATAAAAAGGATACTTTTTGTGTCATGGGGGATGGGGGGAGGTAAGCTGAGGTAAGGTACAATATCTATTTAAACAATTAAAAAAAACCTCAAGTGGACATCTTCCCAATTATGGAGGCATTAACATGAGTTTGTGGGAATACTGCCCCACAAAGCTTTTTAGATGATCAAGCATTTTCAGGGAGGTCAGGAAGACCTCAAAATATCCAAGTGAAGGAAAATGATCACTCTTGACAAAAGAATAAACTGCAGAAACTAAAGGAAGAATATCATAGAATTACCACTGATCCCATAGCTGCTGAAGTTGGTGTCTAACACGGTTTGGCATTTTCCATGTTAGCCAACACCTTGGCCGTGGCAAGCTTAATGGGTGTCAGAATCATGGCACTGGCATCAGCTGGTCTCCAAAGCTTATCTTTCCATCAGTGTTTGAGGCAACACTCATGCTCAGGAAGATGAGTTTGTGGAATGATTCATAGCCATGGAAAAAGTCCAGTCAGCACTGTAATCTCCAAGGGCATCTGCTTAGCTTGTTAAATTCAAGGCGGAGAGGTCAACCCAGCGGGTTATGTGAATGTTTTATGGAGATGTGGGGGATGGGGAGGTAATCTTTATAGATTTTTCTCAAAGGCCACAGGACCATTGGGACTTACAATGAAGACATCTTAAGACTATTAAAAGGTGCATGGATGAGAAGCAAAAGCCAGGAAAATTTCTCTACATTGTCTTTCTGTTGTTGTTTGTTCCCATCATGACAGTGTAGCGGCTCATTCTTCCAGGGTAGCAAGAGCAGTTCTGCAGGGATAGCTTTGAGAAACTACACTATATGCATTGTAGAGCCCCTTCAGACATCTTTTTGTTCCCCAGACTCAAAGTTTATTTAAAAAGAACATGATAGGAGTCCCTTCAGGATGCTGAAACTATCATTTTGACATGGTGCAAATAGAAGAGTGAAACGTTTATTGGGGAGGATTAGAGAGATGGAAATGCTGCCTTCAGAAATGTATGCACCTAGATGAAAGACATGCCAAGAAATAATAGCTTTACATTGTGATATTTTTGCTTAATTAAAAATTTTCTGGCCTGTAGCAATAATTTCTGACTTACCCTTGCATGTGGCCAGCTATGTGGTGACTGGAGGCTGACTGCTGTAGGGTGGCTTCACTCACATGTCCGGAAGTTGAGTGGACTCCACATCATCTTTCATCCTCCAGCAGCCTAGCCGAGGCGTGTGCACCTGCTGGTCACCAGACTCCAACAGGTAGAAGGAAAGCACACGAAGCCACTTTAAATTTTAAGATTAAAAGTAGCACATTGTTGCTTGCTCCAGATTTCATAGTCAATGCAAGTCACAAAGCCAGGTGAGATTCAGAGCGGGGAATTAGACTCTACCTATTGCTTTTATTTTCCATTTCAACCTACTTATTCATTGATTTAGAAAATATCTCTAAGCTGTTCTAGACACTGGAGATACAGCCAGGAACAACTAATGCATGTCTCTGTGAAACTTACATTCTAACAGCAGGGATCAGACAATAAAAACTATTCAGCTGGTAAATATAGAATTTTTGAGTATAATGCCATGATGCTAATTGCACTCACCCACTTGCCCACGCGCCACCACTATGCGCTTGCAAACAGTTTCATCCTGCTTGCCCTGACTGTGGCAATAGCCTTCTCGTATGTCTCGGATCCCACCCTGACCTCTACTACTAATATTGTCAATTACCAGAGCGATCTTTTAAAGATGTAGTCTTTTTATGTCACTTCCCTGCGGAAGACTCTCAAATGCTTCCCACCTCCTTGAATAGTAAAGCCTGGTGATCCCTCCTAGAAGACACCATCCTGTTCCTGCACCAGGGCGTTTAGCTCTGCTCTTCCTTCTCCTTGCAACACTCTACCTTCCTGACACCTACTGACAGCCGAGGACTCCCAACCCTCTGTGTTTAGGTAGCACACTTTAGAATTTCAAGGTGTCCTGGTGGTATACTTGACTTAACACGAAGCCACCTTTGTAAAGATTTACAGCTTTGAAAACCCAGCGGGCCTACTTCTATCCTGTCTTATAGGGTCTCTAAATTTTGAAATCAACTCAGAATCACACACCACCAGCAGCCCTCTTTATCCTCCTCACCCTGTTTTAGTTTTCTCCCCAGCCTTCTGACGTCTGACAAATTCTTTATTAATTCTTATTCTCTGATTCCTCCTGATAGAATGAAAGTTTCATGGAGACATGCATCATTGTTCTTTGCTGTACTTCTAGTGCCTAGAACAACTTAGAAATACTTTCCAAAACAGTGAACAAATACTGTTGGGAGAAGAGAGATTGAATTTCTAAAGTCACAGACCCTCCAAATATATTGTGATGTTGACAGTAATGGGAACTGAATTATTACAGTGCACTTCCTCTTGGAGATCATGAGAATCTAGACTCACTATTACCCCGCCAATATGTTCTTCCTTTACTGCCTAAACCTGATGATTAATCGCTCATGATTAATATCCTAGTTAACCTCTCTATCTCCCATAGATCTAAGTGTAATTTTCACACTCTTGGCATTTCTTCCCAAATAATCTTTATATGGTGATAGCACAACTTACCATTCTCCTATCGCATTTATCCCAGGAAAAAACTGTAGTTAGTATGATTTCTTTTTGTACCCCCACCCCTTATATTTTCAGAGGACAGGACATATGACTGAGTGTGCTCATCAGTACACTATGGAGTCTTGTGCAGGCCTTGGTCCACACATCCACTCAATACTTACTGTGCACCGCATTGAAGATTGAATAAGTGATCTCTTACCCATGTAACACTGATTACTGGCTCTGCATGCCTCCAGGACCTCTAGTTAATTCTACGGTGGCTATTTACAAATATATAATTTAAATCCCATCTTTAGATTATATTCCTTTAAAAATTGTCAAGGCTGGGATACAGGGTTAGAAGCAGGGGAACATCTTAAATCAGATTAATAAAAGGACTGTGTTTCAGGGGTCTTTTGATAGCACCTTAAAATAGAAGGTTACAAAGCACAGCAGAGCTCTGTGATTCCCGTGGTGTCCATGCCCGGGGTCTCTGTTTGAGGTCGTCTAACACCAGGGCTTCGGGAGTTTCTTCCAAGGCAATGTTGCAGAGGAGCCTCAGTCTTGGCAAACTTTCCTGAGAAGTAATGTCATCTGTTAACGCCCCAGGAGCATTTAGATTTATTTAACAAAAACAGAGTGGTGTTTGTAAAGGAGCTTGAAAGAGTCCACGGGGTACATCAAAATTGATTCTAAGTAGGTCAGAGCCGTTCTGAACCTAGTCCAATTATGATGTGTAGGCAAGTGATTTCAGTTACCCAGGGATTTGGCTCAGGAAGAAAAAAAATTAAGTCTCAGTGGTAGGTAAACTGGTTGTCATTGGAAGCCGCCAGCCGTGAGAACCTACAAGACCACCTCAACTAGAGTAGTAGAACTCTGGGAGGGATGGTAATGTATTTCCTTCCTTCCTTCCTTCCTTCCTTCCTTCCTTCCTTCCTTCCTTCCTTCCCTCCTTCTCCTGCTACTCTTTCCACTTATTCTTTTCAGTTCCAGGCAAGAGTGTGGACTTTGAGTTCTAGAATCATCAGATAAGAGTTCAAATCCCAACTTTGCCACTTATTAACTGTGTGATCTTGAAGCAAGTGACTTCACCTCTCTATGCCTTTGTTTCTTCATCTGTAAATAGCAATAAAAAATAAAAGCCACATGGAATTAGGCCAGCATTAGAATAAATAATGGATGTAGATGGCTTAGGATGTACACAGAAAGTGAATCTTAAAAGTTCAGTATGGTCATTCATCAGAATATTTCTATTTTACATTTGATAAAGAAATGGAGCATCTAGATCCTTCCTCCCAGTGGCAGCTTCCTGGGGTCCGCCAACTCTGTAGCTATTCGATTCTGTTGCCATCCTAGCATTTGATTCATGGTATAGAGCATGCCATTTAAGATGTGGTGGAAAGTCAGTTTTATGAGGAGAATTCTTCCCCATCCCTCTTTATTCCCTCCCTGCCTTTTCCACACCAAAATGAAAATTTAATGTCTGAAGAAAATGTCAGTTATTTTTATATTGATCTTGAGAGACAACTTATTTCTGTTTTAGAGAGCATGGCTGTTTGGGCTGGACATCACTGAGAAACACAAGGGCTGAGGAAACAACCCTGCAGGCAAACCACAGGATGGCTTTAAAGATGGATTTTATTTCTCTCCTCTTGTCTGCTAGCTTTCATGGCTCTGACTGAGGCCTCTTCTTTTCCCAGTAGGAGACTTAGGAGGAAAAGATCAGCAGAGTGAACTCAGAGAGAGAAGGAAGGAGACGTAGGTCAGACTTGAGCTGAGCTCCAGGTACAGAAGTCATAAAAATGCTGGGATGGCCTGGCGCCTATTCTTGCTTCTGCGAATAACTACAGGAGAGATCTGGGCACAAGTTTAGAGGCAGAGTGGACTTGATGGGAATAAACTGACTTTTGTAAAAGTCTTAAGCAAATAGAATAATCCCAAGTCACATACCAAACCGATCAGAGATTCGGGCACATCATGTAGTCATTCTTTCATTCATAAAACAAATAAATAATTATTTGAGGCCTACTACATGCCAGCCACTCTTCCAGACACGGCAGCTGCAAGACATACGCATTTCCTCCTTTCACGGCGTTGATGTTCTAATGAGGAAGAGGTAGACAGTACATGAAATGCGTAACGACAGATTATGAAAGGTTCTATTGTAGAGGAAATTCTTGGGTGAAACAAATGATTAATGCACTTGGGTGAAAACTGGAGAGTAAGGGGTTTGAGCAAACCCAGAGACATCTTAGAGGAATAAAGATCAGGGGGTGGGGTGTTGTTTTAAAAATGTCAGCTACTGAAATCCCTAGGGAGAACAGTTCTACTCCCCAAACACATTGGGGCACCATAAGGCAACATTTTTTTTAATTTATAGAAATAAACTGTAATGGAGACAGATTTCAGGTAGGCATGGAGGACCTCTTCTGACGTGGTAGTCATAAAAGGGTATAACCTTTAGCATAGGTTTGAGCTATATCAAAAGCAGCCAAGCAAATGTAATAGCATTTCTGTTGGAAATTCTTATTACTATGTCCTAAGTAGTCAAGTTTCACATAGCCAGAAATTTATTGTCACTCTAGGATGAGTCTGATAGGGAGGATATCCCTTGGATAGGAGTGTCTCAATCAAATGGTCATCAACCTTTTTTATCAGAGTTTGTGATAGTTACATAATCTCCTGTAAACTTGCAAAGGGGTGGAGTCTAGCCTGTCAAAGAGGTTGCAGATTGACCAGTTCGGGGCCTCAAAAGAGATGAATAACTTGCTGGAGGGCAGAAACATGCTGCTAGATCTTCCTGCTGACAAGACACATGGAATTACGCTAGAGCGCTGGAGGTGGAGGATCCATGTAGAGACCCCTGCCAATGCTGAGATGCTTCCAGTGCCACTGAATCCACAAGACCTTCCAGCCACTAACTTGTGATTTTCCTGCATCCAACATCTCTGCATGTTTTGCGTGAGTCTGAAGATGAATTCACAGATTGGTATTAGACACATGGGCTGATATTGGACTTATGGACTTGATCTGGACTGAGCTGGGTTGTTTTCTCAATATACAATTACTCTTTGATATAAAGTTCTCTCTTACACACATATGAGTGTCTCCCTGGATTTGTTTCTCTAGTCAACCCAGACTAACGCATTATGGTACCTTGGGAGTGGGGTGCTAGAGAAACAAATCATAAAGATGAAGAGTGACTGCATGTTTGACCTCTGTAGCATGGTAGTTTTTCTTTTTTTAGCTAGCCATAAAAAATGATCTTTAAATGGGTTTAGGACATGCCTGCAAAGAAGGCTATGAAAAGCTAATCCCCACCCAGTGCCTTGAGTGCTTAGGTATGTGTCCATAAGAAAAGTCAAATCAGGACAGGCCATCCACAATTCTGCACATCAAGATTAGGATTGTCTCCCCCAGATTACTGGATTGATGTAAGTGGGCAGTGTAAAAATTGGATAACCAAAATGGGGGGATAAAGGCAAGAAGTGGTTGGCTTACAAATTTTCCTAAGGGGGCACATATATTCATAGGATTATAGGACAAAGGGGTAGGTGTTACTTAGCTGCAACTGTTAGGCATAGAATAGTATTGTGCTGTTCACTTATAGAATATTCTACTTCAATGAAGCTTTGGCACATATCAAATTGAATGCATTTTAGTTTTTTCCTGTTAGATACAGATATGATGTTACAATTGTTTTGTTTAAAAATTATATATGGCCAAATAGTTGTGTAAAAATATCAAGTTAGCAAGGGGGTCTGTAGTAGTTACATAATCTCCTGTCAACTTGAGAAGGGGTGGAGTTTGGCCTATCCATCAGGTTGCAGCTTGAGGGCATCATTTGGAGGCTTGAAAGAGATAAATATCTCACTGGAGGGCAGACACATTCTGCTTTATCTACCTGCTGACAAAACACACAGAGCTATGCTATAGCACTGGAGGTGGAGATGCCACTTGGAGAAGCCTGTCAGTGCTGAGATGCTTCTACTGCCTCTGGATTCACAAAACATCCCACCCACTGGCCTATAATCTTCCTGCATTTGTTGTCATTAAATGTTTTGCATGTGTCTGAAGATGAATTTGTAAATTGATATTAGACATATGGGCTAATATCTGATTCATGGACTTGATCTGGCCTGAGCTGGGACGTTTTCTCGATAAACAATCACTCTTTGATCTAAAGTTTTCTCTTACGCACATATGAGTGTGTCCCTGGATTTGTTTCTCTAGTCAACCCAGACTAACTCTGGGGTGTTTGTCATACAACAGCTAATGGGCGGGTAAGTTTTGGAACTTTATTCAAATAAAGCCTCAGACGGAGCCCACAATATATGAACCTGTAGGAGCCTTGGCGGCACAGTCACGGAGCATAGCTCTGTAGTCCCTCCATAATGTCTGCTGTCTGAAACCACTGGCTGGTCCATGGGACAATGATGGGTCTTTCTACTCCAGTCAAGGGCGACGTTCTCTGAAACTCACACGGACACGTTTCCCCTGCCCTAGAGCATCCCACGCGTCAGCATCGATGCCACGGCAGTGACATTTTGTAGTTGGTAAAAGAGGAATGTCCTGCCGATAAAGTCCTTACTCTGCGCCCGTCTGCAGCCATCCTGGGAAACCCCAAGGTGCCTGTATTCAGGAGCATGCCATATAATGAACGCTGCGGCAATTTGCCACGTGCATAACGCCGTGTGCTGTTCGACAACGTTGAGTCTTCTCTGACTCCTCTAACAGTATGAATAGAGAGGAAGATATCAGTCAGTCTTGGGCTGTCCTCATAATTTCCGCTGTGGTTGAGCCTATCGTTAAATACGGTGCGTTAGGTCACCTTTCTGATCCACTGCTTTCAGCTCCCTCTACATTCTCACCTTGCTCCACATTTACTAGGTGTCTCATTTATGCTGAAATAAGGACAGTCAAAGCCACAACTCTATGTCTATTGTCAGATGTCAACTACTTCTTTCCAATATCGCAGCTAAACCTCACAATCACCTTATGAAATAGCTTTTTATTACCATTTGCATTTCGTAGAGGAGGAACTGGGATTTAGCTAAATGGAACTCAACACTCTCTGCCCTCATAAGGACCCTCCCTGATGGGTAGACCTGTCCGTGTGGGTTTTAAGAACTGTCACTATTTATGGGAGTAAGAAACAGCACTCTCCTCCCTCCGAGCGGCAGCGACGGACCTTAGAGGTGAGCAGCTGAGTGAGTTCTTCTTTCACTACTTCACCAGGGCTCCAGAGGAATGAAATGAGATACAAGTCCTCGGCATGCATCGTTGTCCCTGCAATTTCTACACGTTTTCACGCTCATGTGTCTCTTACTACATGGTGTGCTCCTTGAGGGCAGGGACATACTGACTTCACCTTTGGTTCACTGTGCTACCACAGTGCTGGGCAAACAGGAAATAGTCCTTCAATGGATACAAGCACACAGCACAGCAAGAGGCAAAGCTGAGAAGGAAATCTCTATCTGTCTCATCTTACATCTATTCCTTTTGCTGTCCTTCGAAGGCCAGCTCCCTGCAGGCTGCTGTATGAGCTAACGGCAGCGCAGAGAATGCATCAAGAAGAGAGTAAGTCATCTTTCTTTGCATAAGCTAAAACTTCAATAAGTCACACATTTTCACTGTTCCCTGTATGTTCTGTTACTCAGAATGAATGAATCCACCATTTGGCGGTGTTAAAGGATGGTGCAGGGAATGTTACATTTAATTTACTATGTCAGCATTCAGAAGTCACAGGTGCCATCGCTGATATTTAATCCCCTTCCATTCAGGGTGGCTGCCATCTACAAATGAGACAGGTCGGTACAAACATTTCTCTCAGTGTTAGTGCTGTGGCAGTTTACAGACCAACCTTGTTTCCAGAAAAGATGCACTGTCCTAATGAAGATTGTCCGGATCGATTTGGCTTTCCTGAAGCTGACATTGGCTGCTATAACCATGCAGTGTCTCGAGAAGTTTCTCTTTAGGGTAGGCAGTATAACAGGGATTATAGGTTTGGGGTCGGACAGACCTTGGTTTGTGCCCTGGCCTTCCCCCTCTAAGTGATACTGGTAATGTACTGGATCTTGCCAGTATTTGGTTTCCTTGTCTGTAGAACAGGGGTCATAATCCTTTTGCCAGGGGAAGAAAATGGTGCAGCACAATGCCTGGCCCTCGGCAGACCCAATTGAAAGCTCCCTCTGCCCCACCCCCACCTCCTCCAACAATCTGAGTGATGGTGATCTGTGTCCAAACAAGGGATTTGATGGCTATCCCTGTAAGGGGCATGAGCATGTCCACTCCAGATCTTTCTGCATGGGAGAAGGACCAGACCCAAGAGAGATGGGGCAAGCACAAGGGGAGCCCCTACAAGACCTCCTTCTTCAGGCTTTCTACTTTTCAAGAGTGAGGCAGACGCTGAGCTTTAACCCTTGGGAGTGCAAATGGTTAATGCTCAGTTACCAGCTGTCAGGTTGATGGTTTGAATTTCCCCAGAGGTTCCTTGGAAAACAGGTCTAGTGATCTCCCTGTGAAATATCAGAGCCTTGAAACCCCTGTGAATCAGCTCTACTCTGCACACACGGGTTCATTGTGAGTTGGCATCAACTTGATAACCAGCTACAGTAGGTCAGTTACTTTGAGAGTCTAATAAGCAGGGAGAAAATGGAGGACACTGCAGATGTGGGGAAGCTTTGCTATCCAAAGAATCCTCAGAGTCCCAGGACCTTAAAAGGTCACTGCCGTGGAGAAGATTCCAACTTCTGGGGGTCTTTCCGATGGGGCAGGTGATAACCCTATGGGGCTTCAGAGACCTCAGTCTTTAAGGGAGTAGAATGCCTCAACGTTCTTCCAAGGAGTGCATGCTGGTTTCAAACTCGGACTTGGCGGTGAGAAGTCCAGGCCTGATCCTTGGACTGTCAAAGTATGCTTCTAATTTCTTTGGCAAAAGTCACCTTCCAACTGCAGAATTTTATAGCAGGAAAAGCATGAATGAGCCTGAGAACACAGGGAGGTGGGTCTAAATCCCAATTAGGCCGCTTAATCCACAGGCGAATGCTGGGAGTTCTTTTACCGTGGGACTTCGATTTCCCTTTTGGTAAAAATGACCCTCGCTAGCCTTAATTCATGGAGTGGTACTAAAGAGTACATCAACGCCTGTTCAGGGCTCAGGGGCGCTAGTGGTGCGGTGGTTGCGAGTTGAGCTGCGACTCATGGTCGGCAGGGAGAAAGACTGGGCTTTCTATGGCTGTAAACAGTCACAGACTCAGAAAACCACCGAGGGTCACTTAGATTCAGCAATGATTTGATGGTAGTCAAGTTTTCTTTCTTTCCTTTCTGTATTTGAGGCTAAGGTGGGTGGCTGGGGGTAGGGGAAGTTGGTCCAGGGCCCAGCATAATGCTTCTCCTTAATGCCTGTCCTGATCTCACCAGGTCTGTTGCCTGTGTCCTTGAGGGACTTTAGTCTCTTAATCTCTTAGCAGGGATTAAGGGGAGTCTGAAGGTTGGTTGAAATGAGGAAACCCTTGTCACCACCACCACTACCTTAACTGGATTTCTGGAATCAATATCTGAGAAAAACAATCAAAACAATTAAAAACTAAAAAAATCCACGTCTCTTATTTTGATATATCCTAGTTGAAAGTGACCTGTCCTTTCTGGAGAGCCCAGGATGACCATGCTTCATTGTTGTTAGCGCTTCATTTCCCTCCCAACTCCAATGCCATGTGCATTTGAAGCTATTAACCCAGTTTTTGTTTCTATAGACTTACTTATCTTGGGTTTAATATGCAGAACAACCTACAAAATGAAAACACAACACAAATGACTCAACAATGACAGAACGACACAGAGAAATTCGTCAATCAAAAGCAAAATAGACAATATTAGAATCTGGAGAAGTTATACATTGAAATAAGAAGAAATCTAATGATAAAGTGTGCTATTTTAACCTAACTGTAACTCTAGCAATCACCCTTCAATGTATTCTCTCTGATAACCAAGCCCTCCCATCCCTGGTCCATAGACAGAGAGGATTCACAGAGGACTTAATTCCCATGGGGGCCCCTGAGAATGGATTTTGGAATTTCAATGCCATCATAACCTTCTGCACACAGAGTATCCAGAATTTAGGCTCTATTATCATCCTCTCCTCCAAGTTTTTATTATTTTCAATTCTTATACCATATAGGCTGGTGTGCTTTTTCTGTGTTGACTTAAACTGATGCCTCGTTAGGTGGTTGCTTATTTTAAGACAAACCTGTAACATCTGTGTCGTCAGTAAGCCTTCATGGGGGCAGGCATAGAGCAGGATAGGGCTATATATGAACTAATTAGCCTTAGATGAGAGCTGTGCTTAAGAGCGCAAACTCCATTCAAATAGCTGTGGATCATATATGCTCCATTCACGTTAGAGACCTCATTATTGCTTTGTGGAGGATTTTACAGATTATCCTCACAGGGTCTATGGCAGTTCTGTTGATGTTGCCATTCATTTAGCCAATGGATACAATTTAAAACACTCTTGAGAAAAAGAATGAACACATATATACAACTCCTTTTTAGACAAATATATATGGATTTTTGTTTGTTATATTAACAATTTAGGTGGCCGGATGCTGTTTTCATAAACAACGAGAGTTGAAGATAGAGCAAAACTTTCAATAATGTTTATTCCTAACAGTAGAATTGGACTAAATGTGTCACAAAAAGGCAAAAAAAAAAAAAAGAAGAATGGAAATAGCACGTGTTTGGGAGTCCTGAGTTGCCATTTATTGGGCATCCTAATGCCATGTATTCTGAACTGAAGCCCAATGACTTCCTCACCCCCAGTCCTGGGAGAGTAATTATCCGCTTCTCACACCAGGGCATTTCAACCTTAGCCCCCGGGAATATATCCATTCCACTGATCTGCTACTGGCGTATTTAGGAGTTCAATTTACTTAGTGGAAGTTCCAAATCCGATCCCTTAGGTGCGGCCTGTGAAGGATGTTGCGTGCCTCAAATGAACAAGCGTCTAAAGTCCTGGTTGTCCCAGGTCAACAGGGCTGACTATGGACTCGATCACTCGTGCCCAATTAGGAATATATCCTTTTATTGGTGGTCTATATACTTGATGTTGATCTGTTTCCCCAGTGGCAGGCTGCTCCACCCAATTTATTCACCAACCAAAGCATAGTTGTAGTCTCCAAAACAGACATGAGATCCATCCCACCACCTATTGGCTTGGGTTTTTATTAAGGTTCACTAATTACTCTTGTAGGAATGTCTATTAAATTGGGGGGTACATAGAATAGTGTTGTACCAGCAGAAAATGGTTAGTTTCTCTCTCCACATCATGGGAATTTGACCTAGTTCAAGGTGACTTTTAAGATGTACAAATAAGAGGCTGAGCACTCTTAAGAACGGGTTTATGAGCACTAGGAAGCCACACTGTTTCATACCCTGGGAAACTGGCATAGTTTGGTGACCTGAGTTCAGAAGCCTGGCTCTGCCATCGTGTTCATTTTGATAGCAGTGATCTTGTACAATATTTGGCATTTTGCGACTGACTAATTTCCCGCACCATAATGAATTCCCAGTCCATCTATGTCACCAGGTATGTTTTTAGGGGGCAGGGAGGACTTGGATCAGAATTGCATTGTATTTATTCACTGTTGTAGGAATAATTAGCACTTTCACAATATTGTCTTCCTATTTGTAAGTATAAGGTTGCATCCGTTTATGTAGGTTTTTGTTTCTGTCTCTTGGAATAGTGTTCTGTAGTTTAATTTGTACAGGTCTTTTGTTTCTTTGGTTAGGTCACTACTAGGTTTCTAATATTTTTTGTGGCTATTGTCAATCATATTATTCTCTTGATGTCTTTTACTGAGCTTTTCACTGGTATACAAGACTCCATTTGATTTATGCTTATTAATATTGTATACTGCTAATTTGCCAAACTCCTCAATTGTTTTCAATATTATTTTGGGTTTTTCTAGATAGAAACATATCATCTGAAAATAGTGAGATTTTTGTTTTTTTCTTTGCCCAATCATATTCCCTTATTTCTTTTTGTTGTCAATGGTTCTTGCTAAGACTTCCAGCATGATGCTGAAGAGTGGTGATAGGTGGTATCCTTGTCTGGTCTTGTTTTCAGAGAAATGTTTTTAGCTTTTCCAACTGAGTATGATGTTGGCCATTGGATTTTCATATCTGGCCTTTATTATGTTGAAGACTTTCCATTATATTTCTGTTGTATTGAGTGTTTTTAATAAAAATAGGTGTTGCACATAGTCAAAGCCTTTTCTGAATCTATTACTATGAACATGCCATTCATGTTCTTTGCATTTTTATGTGGTGGGTTACATAGCTTGCTATCCCAGTGTGGAACTACCCTTGCATCCTTAGTATGAACCCCTCTTACCTGATTGTGGTGCATTTGTTTTGATACGTTGTTAGATTTCATTGGCCAGTATGTTGTGGAGAATGTCTATGTCTATCGTTATGAGGGAATTTAATGTGTAGTTTACTGTGTTTGTGAGGTCTTTGCCTGGTTTTCATATCGGGGTATGCTCATAGAATTCGTTTGGTCATTTGTTGTCCTTTTCCTACTTCCTAGAATGATGTGCATAGTAGTGGTGACAGCTTTTTACCAAGTCTTGGAACAATTCCTCCGTAGAGCCATATGGTCGTGGACTTCCTTGGTTGAAAGTTTCTTGATGAACTTCTTTCTTTATTCTTTGCTGTGGGTCTTTTGAAGTTTTCTATAGCCATCTGCATTAATGTGGGTAGATGATATTTCTAGGTATTTTTAGAATTTCTTCTAGGTTATCAAACTTGTTGGAATATAATCTTTCATAGTAGCATATTACTATTCCTTTTATTTCATCTAGATCTCTTGTGATGTTAGCTTTTTTCATCTCTAGTTCTAGATATTGTCATCTTCTCTTGCTTTTACTTAGTGAAGTTTGCCAGAGATGGGTCGATTTTGTTGGTCCTTCAAAGAATCATTTTCTTGTCTTGTTGATTTTTTCCATTGTTTTGGGGTTTTATTGTTTTTTGTTATTTTTGCTCTGACTTTTATGATTTCTTTTTTTCTGTTGCTGGAGGTCTTTTGTTATTTCCCTTGTTCCAATTGTTGAAGGTGTTGATTTTGGATTTTCCTGTGTGTGTGTGTGTGTGTGTGTGTGTGTGCTATAAATTGCTCTTGCTATTTCCCTGAGGTTTTGGTATTCTGTGTTATTGTTCTTATTTGCTTAAAGACATTTAATAATCTCTTCCCTCATTTGATTTATCACTCACTTGTTTTTACATAGCATATTTTCAGTCTCCATGTGCTTGTCTTTATGTCCCTGTTCTTTTCTTAATTTCAGCTTTATAGCATTGTGAGCTGAGAAAACTGATTGTAGGATCTCAATTTTTTTCTTTGTTGTGGTTTTCTTGGTGCCCTAACATATCGTCTAGTCTTGAGAATTTTCCATGTGGACTCTAGAATAATGTATGTTTTATTGTTGTTGGATGAAGTGTTCTGTAGATGTCTAGTAGGTTTAGTTGCCTGATTGTGTTGTTTAATTCTTTATTGAATTTCTTTATTGAGTTTCTTTCTTGAGGAATTTATTGAAGTCTCCTACTATTATTGCTGAACCATTTATTTCTTCAATTCTTTAACGGTTTGATTAATGTACTTTGATTAATGTATTTATAATGTCTTTCATGGGGGTCATATATGTTTATTATGGTTATGGCTTCTTGGTCTGTTGTTATTTTAATCATTATGCAGTGTCCTTTCTTGTCTCTTATAATGTTATTTGCTTTAATGCCTACTTTTTCAGAGGTTTATATCGCTATATCTGATTTTTAATTACCATTGGCTTGATATGCTTTTTCCAGCTTTTGATTTTGAGTCTGCTTTTATATATCTGTCTGAGATGTGTTCTTTGTAAACAGCACATGGAGGCATCATGTTTTCTTATTCAGTCTTCTACTCAATGTCTTTTGACTATTGCATTCACATTAGGGTTCAGTGAAATCATTTATTTGTATTGGTTCATTGTTGGTATTTTGATTTGTGCTTTTTTGTGTGCATGTGTGGCTATTTGTACTCCCTATATTTCTGTGCTTTTGAGTATACGGCTTTGTTGGTTTTTCTGGAGAATTATCTTATATCTTGGTCAGGTTTATCTGATGCTCTTGTTGATTTTGGTGGGCATATAACTCCATTTACTACTTCTTATAGTTGTGGCCATATTTTTACAAAGTTTTTAAATTTCTCCTTGTCGGAGAATATTTTCCTTTCTTATTCATATTTAAGTGATAATTTTCCTGGATAAAAGGTTCTTGGTTGATGTTTTCTTTTTATTCCTTCAAGACTTTATATGCCACTCCATTTTTTTTTTTTTTTGCCTGCATGCTTTCTGCTGGAAATCTGAGCTTATTCCAATTGCTGCTCCTTAGGACATGACTGTTCTTTTTTCTCTGGGTGCTCTCAGAATTTCTTCCAGGACTTTTATATTGGGGAGTTTAACTACAATGTGCATGCTGTGTTTTTGAGGGATCGATCCTGATTGAGACTCTCAAATTCCTGGATGGTTCTCCCAATCCCCCAATCTTTTATACAGTTAGGAAAATTTTCTTCCAGGAGTTCTTGGACTATTCTCTCTTTGGAGTTTTCTTTTATTCTTCTTCTGGAAAACTTTAGGTCGTGGGTTGTTCCTCTATATTGTGTTCCACATATCTCTTTGTCTTTCTTTAGTCTCATCTGTGTTGCTGCTGTTGTTGTTATTTTCTTAGGTTGGAGTAAAAAATTTCAGTAATTTAAGTTACATTCTCTTCAATTCTATATCTCTGTTTTTTTAGTTATTTTTAAAAATAGTGTGGAATAAGTTTTTATCTTGATATTTGGCTTTTGGGTTTTATTTTCAGTTTTTCTTGTAACGCTTTTTCTGATGCTTCTAGCTTTTCTATTCTTTCTTATTTTTCTCTGACTATTCTTCTGAGCGATCATTCTTTGGAATTAGTGTTCTGGTAACTGGCTAAATTTCAGCTATTTCCTTTAAGTCTAGTTGTTCTTCACTTGCGTTTGCCTGTTTCTTTTTGTGTCTGTGTGTTCGTGTGTGTGTGTGTGTGTGTGTGTGTGTGTGTGTGTGTGTGTTTGGACCACTATTTTCTGTTGTTTTCTTGACATCTTGGTGTAGCTGTAAGGGGTGACAGGGAGTTTGGGTTGGTGTAGAAGAGGAATAGTAGACACTTCAGAACACTGATGGGTGGTGTAGAAGAGGATGGGTGGGTAACTCTGATGGTGTGGTGTAGAAGAGGAATAGTAGACACTTCAGAACACATAGTAGGAGAAGAGGGATAAAATAAGGGAGTGATAAAAGGGAGGGATAAAATAAAAAGAATGAAAGGAGAAGTATGAGCAGAGAGAGAAAAAAAGGTCAATTAGTGCTGGTTTAAGAATTGTGGGGGGGAAAATCTTTTGAAAGGATGAATGAAAGGCCATACCGAAAAAGAATTTTAAAGGTAGTATCCAATTGTGTTTTGAAGGAAAGGACAAATAAAGAGAAAGAGAAGGGCAGATAAGAAAGAAATACAAGAGTGAAGAACTGTAGGTATTTGGTTAGGGTCTAAGCTCTGCCCAGGAGCTTTGTAGCTGTGCTGAGAGAAAAGTGTGTTTCTAGGTGTGGTAGTTACAGAATCTTGAGTCAACTTGATGGTATTAAGTTGAGAAGTGTAGCCTGCCAATCAGGTCACAGCTTGATTGGAGGTTGACTGAGGTAAATGACTCTCTGGAGGCTGGCTTCCCTCTCTCTGACTTAACCTTCCTGTTGACAAGCCATGTGGAGCCACACTGAAACCTGAAAAAGCCTTGGAGATACTTCCACTGCCACTCAGTCCATAAGACTTTGTCCCCATTGGCCTGTGATCTTCCTGCATTTTTTATCATGTCATGTATTGTGTGAGTCTGAAGAGGAATATATGGACTAGGATAGGATTTATGGGCTAATATCAGGACTTAGGGACTTGATCTGGACTGAGATGTTTTCTTAATACGCAATTGCTCTTTGATATAAGTCTCTTTCATATACATATATGAGTGTCTCTGGACTGGTTTCGCCAGTCAACTCAACCTACCACACTGGGCCAAGGGTGGGGTGTCTAGATGTGTTTAGAACTTGGAGGGGAATCATGAGGAGTAAGGACCAGTAGAGCAGCTGCAGTCATTGCCTATGAGCAAGTGACTGCATCTTCCCCGGGGATTGGGTTGACTGGAGTAAATTTAGGCTCAATAATGACCGGGGCAAGTGGGTTGGGGGGACTGGCAGGATAGGGGGAAGTTACTCAGAACATTCTTTGATAGGGTGGCTCTGAAGGAGATGGGGTTCATGGTTTCAATAGGAAGGGGTCTCTGAGAAAGGCCCTAGTGGAAGCATCAGAGCTAAGGACCTTTTATTAGAATCTCCCAGGGTTGGGGGTTGGGGTGGGATTGAGGCATTACTTTGAATGATCCTAGGTGGTCTCAATGAAGTGCTTCCTGGGAGATGAGGGTAATGTTAATTTAAGGTTTATAGAAGTAGTAGAACCATTTTTCGCCTGCAAGAAATGATAGTAGTGTTTAAAAAGCAATTATAACAGTAGTATAAGGTTTTTAAAGGGGCTGGGCAAAAAGAAGCTAGAGGTCTAAACTCTGCCTTGAGAGTTCAAGAATGTGCCAGGTAGGGTTCAGATGGACAAAGGCAAGAGGTGAATTGGGGTTGTTGACTTTACATATTGGGTTGTTTAGTCTAGAAGAAATATGTTTAGGAAGAAAATGGGCTAGAAGCAAGGAATGGATCTGCACACCCTTAGAGACTGGAGAGCTTGTAGCTTGTGAAGCAGAGTGTCTTCACTGGTCCGAGGCTGAGTGGATGTGAGCGCAGGCCATTCCTTTCAAGAGACAGCGGTCTTTCATTAGGGTCCCAGGAGGAGGTAGCAAAGCTGGACACGTTTTATTGGTTGTCCAGCAGGAAGTAGGAAAAGCATGAGCAGCCCCAGGAGATGGGGTATTTCTCTGAATTTCCTGGGGTGGCCTAATGAGGTGGTGGCTAGGAAATGATGGTATTTATGATTTAAGGATTGTAGAAATAGTAAAAAAATATTGAAAAATATGAAAAAAGGTAATAGATATTTAGAAGTTATTAAGATAGAACCTGATTTGCTTTAAAGATGAGAAGGAAAATATCTGAAGTTGGGGCCTAAACTCTGTCCTGGGAAATTTCAAGAATACTTGAGAAAGATAGAGATCAATTGAACAGTTGGAATCAGTGCCTAGAGGTGGTTGGCTGCGCCCGCCTGGGTGCTTGGACTTGTAGGGATAGTTTTAGGGAGATCTTTTTCTAGAGGTTAGGGGTTCAAGTGTGACTGTGAGAGCTAAGAGACTAGAGGTCTTTTCATTAGGGAGGAAGAGTGGGGCTAAGTGTGGCTGGATATCCGGTGGGAATGGAGTTCCAGTGGCCCAGTTGCCCACGTTGGAGGGGCTGGCTTTACACTGTTCAGCAGAGGTGGGTCCCCAAGAGGGACTGGGAAGGAGGGACCTGTGCAAGGCATATTCCCGGGAAGAAATATTATCTCTTTGGATAGTCTAAGGACAGTGGGGTGGAGCATGAACCTTCTCAAAGAGCAGACCATTGCTCTGGATGACCAAGGGTGGTTTAATGGGAGTGCTACCTGAGGGTGGGCTTGTGAAGGTACTGAGGTACCCAAGTCAGCTGGTTATACAGGCAGGATGCAAGCCGGTTACAGAAGCCATTTGAGCCCAGGGCATGCGATTCTCATGCCAGGTAAGGGGCACTCACCTCATGGGGAGAGCTTGTCTACTGAAGATGAGGAGGCTGCATGAGCAGTCTGGGACTCCAGTCTATTGGATCCAGCAGCTGGGAAGTTAAGACACCGGTAAAGACTTCCATGAGGTCAGTGACTTGGTATGGCAGGGAATAAGTGCTAGGTTTCTCATGGGCACCCTTATTTGCCCTTGCTTTTTTGCCTCTGCCACTCACAAGTCTCTGGACCTCAGAGGGCGTGGGTTAATTATTTATTAAATTGTTGTCTGAGATTGCTTCCACACTGCTTTTTCTTTCTCAATGTCTTCTTCCTGATTGCTGGAGAGGGATTCACTGTCCATATGATCAGTATAGTCGGCTATCTTGAACAGGAACTGATTTCACTTTTAATAGCTGATATAACCCTTAGACCAGACCCTCATGTGGGTACTATTATCATAATTATTCTGCAGCTGCAAATGAGACTTAAAAACTTTCAATACTTTTTTTAAGTGCATATAATCAGAAGGCTTAGCACAGGAAATATAATAAAGCCCACAGGGGCACAAGCACAAGCATAGATACTTTCTAGACATTATCAAATACCTTATAGGATTAGTTTACTAGGTTTGAAGGCTTAGGACTCAGAAAATTGCATAACGTAGTTCATAAAGTCAATGTTCCATGTTCTAGTCAAAGGAAGATTTTGAGTGGGCATCAAATATACAACCTTTGGCTGGAGAATAAAGAGAGCAGGAGACCCAAAGAAGGAATTACTCTACAGGAGTAATCAGGGTTGGAATGATGGCCTCACCTGTCTTAAAACCAGAGGAACTAGATGGTGTCTGGCTTTGAATACTAACTACTTTGACCAGAGATGCAGCAGTTGACCCCCCGCTTAATGCAGGAATATGTGGAAAAAACTTCAAATTCTTAAAAAAAATAAGACTTATTGGACTAGTACAGACTAAAGAAACTTCCCTCACTACTGCCTTTATATATTTTTTAAACTTTGAACTGAAATCACCTTTGGAGTGG
Source organism: Tenrec ecaudatus (assembly GCF_050624435.1). Lineage (NCBI taxonomy): Eukaryota > Metazoa > Chordata > Mammalia > Afrosoricida > Tenrecidae > Tenrec > Tenrec ecaudatus. The sequence goes on along the minus strand of NC_134531.1, from coordinate 152,971,987 downwards.
GGAGAGTCCCCTTTTCAGCTAAGTAGAACAATTGGTCATAAAATAAGTAATATTACCCATGAGTACAATGTTTTCTTCTTTAAAAAAATCATCAGCATGATGGGACCTCATGGTCAGCATTTACCCTCAAGTGCAGATGAGAAGAAAAAGGGATCAGGGAAGTTAGAAGAAGGAAAATCAGGCATGTTGTAAAAAGCAAAGCTAAAGTCATGGAACAATATTCATACAAATTGCTTCATAGAAATCCAATATCCTAAAAAAAAGAAATCCAATATCCTGCCTGCATAAGCCTTCACCCAAACCACAGTAGAGTATGATGTTTAAACATGGAACAATAATTCAAGAATTCAAAATAAGGAATTCTGCTCAAGAGTCCTCATGCTGCACTGAAAATTTTGTCTTTCTTTCTTGATTTTCCTGGGTTTTGTTAAAAATAAATTTCAAATGTATACTGTCATACATTCCATTTCTCTGCCCTAAAACCCAATGGTTTCAGAGATATTGCTGTTATGGCTAGGTGTGGTCTAGTCAATTTTAACTCACAATGACTTCCCATGAAAGAGTGGAACAATTCCACAGGGCTTTCTATGCAGTTGGCCTTATGGAAACATATCAGCAGCTGTCTGTGAGAGAGAGGAGGCTTTTTGCTCCTGTAGTGATATGCAGCCTCAGAAACTCCAGGGAAACATTTTCCTATGACCCATAGGGGGCTGCACGTTGAAATCAACTAACTCGATGGCAGAGGGTTTGCTTTCCTTGGCTTTAATACCATCTCTTTGCCCCTGGAGCAGCTGGATGAGGTTAAACTGCTACTTTTTTGGTTACTAGCTAAGCACTTTATTGTTGTACGCCAAATTTCCTTTTGTATTTTACTTTTTATCATTTGATTCAGAAATGTCTTATTTACAGACAGACAATTCCAAATGTTTTCAGATACAAGTTGTCACCATTGTAGCAGCAGGGCTTATGAATCACTTTTCTCAGCAAAACTTGCTTAGTCTTGATGAGTCCACTTGGGCCATCACGTAGCTTCCCTTTTCTCTGTCCCATTCGCAGGAGTGTCAGCCTTGCTAGGACCATCCAGGGAAAGGCTGTGCCTCTTTGGGAAAGCTATTTCACCTCCCTGAGCCTTTGTCAAAATGCAAAGTGGAGCTTCTGTTCAAATTAAGCCATTTCATTGAAGGTGAAACTATTCAATCTGGAGACACAAAGGGCTACACATGGAAAGGAAGTGCTCCAGGCTTCTGAGGAAGAGGGAGCTTTCATTCAGAGAAGCAGAGAAGGGTGTGCTCCACCGCAGTCATCGTGGCCAGCCGCTGTAGAATCAGTTTGAACTCCTTCTGCTCATGCGCACAACCAAACGAAACACCCCCTGGTCCTGCACTGTGTTCACATTTTTCCTTATGTTTGAGCCCATTAGTGCAGACACTGTATCAACCCATCAAGTCCAGTAAAAACTGTTCAGGTTAACTAACGTATTTTCTGACCTACATTTCCTGAAGCTAATCTAGCAAGTCATTTTATAAAATGTTTACCTGAAAACTCTTCCTGAGGTGTGCTGCAAAACCATCTTCCCAAGACCATTCTGGTAAACATGGCCCAACAAACTTTTTTTTTTACATGGACAACGTTTCTGTCCTCTCCTTATCGCCAACGTTTTTTGTAAGAATACAGCGTTGCGTGGTGCTGCTCCCTCGTCACTGTCATCACTGTTTGAGCTCTTTACAGCCACTGTGTCAATCTTGTTGAAGGTCTTTGGTTTTCCCTGATCCTTGATTTTACTGGTGCCTCCTAATGACATAAGGAAAATACTTGAAATAAAGTCTTGCTGACCTCCCTTCTAAGGAACCGTTTGGATGTTAACAGAGACTTGTTTGTTCTTCTGGCAGTACATGGTATAATCACTAGTCTTTGCCAACACAATAATTAATCATATGGATTCTTCTCTGGTCTCCCCTATTCATTATGCAGCTTGCACAGGTATAGGCATCTAAATATATCAAGACATTGGTCAGTCACAGCTAAGTTCTTAAAGTGACATTATTGCTTTCAAACACTTTTTAAATACTCTCAGATGTTATGTCATTGGGGGTCACCCTTTTGAATTTTTGTGATGTGTTTTTCAGTGTATGAAACCCAGGATTGAGGAAACTGCATGGAGAGCAAGTAGAATAAGTGTTTCAGGTGTAGGGTGTGCAGTGGTGGGGTGGTGGTAAAAGGGAGCTGATATCAAGGAATTTAGGAAGGATAATAATGTTCAGAAACTGTAGTAGCAATTGTACATTACATGTGATATAATATAATTGAACTATGCAATGATGTGATATATGTATTAACCCCAAGTAAAAAAAGTTGTCTTACTACAGATTTACCCAATGCAACACATCATTTAAATTCTTGACTGCTGCTTCCATAGACATTCATTATGGATACAAGTAAAATGAAGTCTTTGACAATTTCAACATTTTCGCCATTTACCATGATCTTATTTAGGGGTCTAGCTGTGAAGATTTTTTGTTTATTTATAATGAGATGTGGTTTACACATTGGGTTGCTAACTGCAAGGTCAGCAGTTCTAACTCACCAGTTGATCTGTGGGAGAAAGATGAGGCTTTCTGCTTTAGTAGGTCCCTCTGAGTCAGAATCGGCTTGATGAGAGGGAGTTTTGTTTTGTTTTATGTTGAAGTATTATTTATACTGAAGACTGTAATCTTTTACATTCATCGGTTAGCATTTCAAGACTTCCACAATTTCAGCAAGGAATATTGAATTAGCTGCATATTGCAGGGTATCAATGAGCCTTTCATTAATCTTGTTATTGTGTTGTGTGCTTCTTCATATAGTCCAACTTCTTTGAATATTTGTTCAGTATACATATCAAATCCATGTGATGAAAGAAGACAGCCCTCTTGTCTTTCCTAATTTATAGCCATGCAGCAGTCCCTTGTTTTTGATTTCCCATGAGCACAGTGAAGTGTTCTAGAATTTCCAATCATTGCAAGTATACTTTATTATGATCTTTCTCATAGTTTGCTATGATATTTACTATCACTATGATTCACCCAGTCGAATGCCTTTGCATAGGCAATAGAACACAGGTAACCATCTTCTATTCTCTGCTTTCAGGCATATCCATTAGACTTCATGACTGACAACCTTTGTGCTAGATTCTTGTATGGCTTGAATTTCTTACAGTTCCTTATGAGTTATGTTAAGCAAAATTTTACTAGATTTAGGATAATAATCTTCAATCATGCTAAGCTCCTCAGTTTTAGAGTGCCATCACATGGTCATCATGACTGAATGGTAACATTTTTTTCATGCCATTTACATGCACCAGTTACCCTACAGATTTCCTAGATCTTGCCTCCACAGAGACTTTGTGAAAATAGACCTGTGTGTATTCTGGGGATGGAGGAATAAACGCACTCTTCCCTTGTTTGCACGGTTATTTTGGTCAGCAGTTTCTTGGAGCAAGTAGGGAGATATTCTTCCCAAGAACACTTCCATTCTTTAGATTACCTTTCAGTATAAGAAGTTTTATTTTTGATACAGTCTACTTAGAATAGTAAATAGCAACATGGTGTTTGCATGTACCCTGGGCAAATACTTCTCTTATGACAAGCATGTCATTTTTGGAGCTCGTTCACAACTTTAGTTATAATATTAGTTGTAATGCAGATTATTATCTTTGTCGTTTTCACCTCACAAGATTATCTGGTTATGTTGGTTTCCGCAAATTTATCATATGAAGTAATGAATCAGAAATGCATTGTTCCTGCTTTATACAGAAGAAAAAGATAACAAAATTCTTGAAAATAATTATGTTATGCTAGTTATTCTGAAGAACAGAATCTGGTAGTGGGTGTGAGTAAAAATAATTTGAAGTAATAATCTAAGGATGAACGAGCTCTGGCAGTGTAGTGATTACGGGTTAGGCTGCTAACTACAATGTCTGCTGTTTGAAACCACGGGTGGCTCCCCAGGAGAGAGAGGGACCGTCTGCTCCGGTAGAGAGTTCGAGTCTTGCAAGCTCACAGGGGCAGTTTCTAGCCTGGCCTACAGACTTTCCATGAGTTGGCATCTACTCAATGGCTAGCATTAAAAAGTATGAGGATGAGTAAGCATTAGTCGAGACAACAACACTCAAAGTAGAGGAATGAGCTTCTTCATCTTTCTCATTTCCTCATCATCAATGGAAATAATAGCAATGAGCTTACTAAATTCTTGGAAAACAGTGGGCGAAGTCCATCATCTATATAAGAACAGGACAAATATGGGTTACATCAGAAAAATCTTGTATACAACTTGTATACATCATATTTCTAGTATGATCATTTTATTTTGTCTCCTACAAAAAAGGAGGACAATGAGTGCATACTTAAGCTTACATGCTACTGGGGTGGTGGGATTTGGAGGAGAGAGGCAAATTTATAAATAATATTGAAGAAAAAACATCTACTTCATAGGTTTCCTGTGAGAATTAATTGTATTTCAAAATCCCCAGGTCAGCCTTGGGATATTCATTGAAGGCTATTGCTGCTATTTTCATTTTAGAAACAATTTTAGATAATAGATGAGACTACTCCAGAGGGAAACACTAGATTCGCTTATGGGAAAATACCACATCCTATTAAATCCATATTTTGTCAAAGGGGGTGGGGGGTGTCTAAAGAAACTGTAGTGTACAAACAAGTAAAAACCCACATCTCCGTGTTCTGAAACCTATCATGTTTTCATTCAGAATGGCACATTGTTCACATCCTTGAACTTCCAATTGTGTGGTTTAAGCTTCTACTTCCTGGCTTTATCTCTGTCGGTAGAAGAGAGGTGCTGTATGGATAACGGAAGAGTTGCTCGTCATTGTCATTTTGGGGCTTCTCAGAACCATGGGATGGAACTGTCTAATTGTGACAGCTAGGACATTAACAAAGCTGCCGTCACAGTGGTCACCCTTATTGAGTTATGTTTTTTATAGGGGAAAATGGTACAGCACATGGATTTGTTTGGCCATTTATGACTCTGATGTTTTCTACAGTTAACCTAGAAGTGGATACTTTTAACTCCTGTCATAGGACATGGTTGATAATAAAGTAGTAAGCTTGAATTCTCTCAATGTGTCTTCCTTTGGAGAGAAAGACTTAGATAAAGTGTCTTCTCTTTATGCTCTGAATGGTCCAAAGAAACAAAACCAGATATCCTTCTCACAGAGTGGAGGATAAAATGGAATGTGGGAGAAGAATGAAAAATACATGCTATTTTCTACAGTCTGGAGCATGATGTATGTTTCTGGAGGTAACCTGCTACCCCAGAATTAGTCATTCGACATCGTGTTCTCTTTGCTCTTTGAAGTGTCTCATTTTAAAAATGTTAGAGGTTTTTTTCCCCCCTCTCACTTAACTTTAGGAACATTAAATGCACGACTTTATCAAAATGACATGAGATATATGTTTCTGCCCAGAGCAACAGGAGAGGATTAACAATTCAAATGGGAACGCAGAAAAGTTTCTCTCAAAAGACGCAGGAAGAAAGCTTGGCTGGGATACTGCTCTCTCCTCCACCTGGAGTTCCTTATCACACATTCGGAGCCCCCGAGGTCTTGATAGAGAAACAGCTTTATTTTATAAGGGGAATATTGTTATTTTATATTATTTTGTCTCGACTCCCTGTGATCAGGACCAACTGCACATTTTACAGAGTGCAGGACCATTTAAAGGCATCTTAAGATCTGAATTTGATCAAGAATAATCCTTCTCATCATTGCCAGTCCAAACAAGTACCCAGGAAGTCAGCTTTGAATGGAAACAGAAAAAGGAAGGGGAGGTTGTGGATGTGTAGCCCTAGGCTGGGAGAGGACTGCTTTAGGGAGTCAGTTGTGGCACAGAAGAAAAAGGATCCCATACATAGAGATAACAAGTAGCTTCCTTTGCCATTTGACTGATGGAAGATGTATTTATACTAGATTCATTTGAGAACATTTCGGGTAACAGGTTTGCCTTGGTCTTAAGTACGGCATTATGGAAGAATTTAAGTATTATGAAGGTAAGCAAAAATATTACAAAAATATCACAGAAATCTTCATTAAACAAAAATATCAAACTATAAAGCCATTGTTTCTCAACAAACCCTCCTTCTAGGCAGTGCTTTCCATTTCTTTAACATTGCTCCTATAAAATCTTTGCTCGCTGATTTGCACAAATCAAAAGTGAAATTGTGGGCATCCTCAAAGGGCTCAAGAGTGTCTTTTAAAAATTGTCTTTGAGTTTTATGAACAACAACAACAAAAGGTCTAACGGGTAAATGTCGGGGCTGTGAGGTGTATAGGGTAGTTTCCTAGTGAAATTCTCATAGGACATCCATCTCTATCTATGAAGAGTAAGAAGGTACAATGCTGTGGTGAAAAAATGTTCCTCCAGGTAACCTTTTTCTCATCCATGCAGCTTTCCATTTTCTCAATACTTCCTCTTAATAAGTCCCGGTGATTACTTTGTGTACTTCAAGAAAGTCTATCAAGATGGTAACTCCCTCTTCCCACCTCCAAATCTTAATGACCTATTGAGTTGACCACTTTGATTTGAATGTAACTGATCCAACAAATCACCTTGGAAATCACTGCTTTGCTGGACCTTTTTAATTGAAGATATCTTAATGGGACTTACACAAGTATTACTGAAAGAACTTACCTTCAGGTATCCGTTGATCACAGAGACATGCTAGACATGTTGCATACGAACAGACCTCTACATGTCTGAACTGGAATCAAGCCCTTTAAACCTACTTGTGAATTATAGCAGATTATAGAAATGAATCTTTTAGCTTCTCAAGATCCTTTTCTGATATTTAATTCACATATATTGGTTTATGTTTTTTGCTTATTTTTTCTTAACTAGGAGTGACTTTAAAATTGTCTCTTCCACGTCTTATCTAACTAATCCCATCACTGGGCACGTGATTGTAGCTAAGACATCAGCATCTACACAGTGCAAGTGTTCTATAAAATACTTTCTTCCAGAGAATGGCTCAGATGCTTCTAAGAGGAAAATCATCTTTACTGCAATAAGACAGAAGTGATGACTTTGACCAAGTGGGAGCGTTTTGTTTCTTTGAGAGGGGAAATAATTATGGATGTAGTCTGCTACCTTGATTAGCCCTCCACCTCCCCAGTCTCAGCTCATGTATATTTCCTGCTTGCTAAAATCCATTCAGTTTTTTAACCCTAAAGCTTTTTAACTAGAATGTATTTTTATAAGACCTTCTCATGACTACTTTTTTAAATTGAGTTTTGGGCTAAGTTCAAAGTTCACCTACTGAGAAAGGACTTTCCTCATTGAATTATTTAAAATGTCACATCCCCTCCACTCACCCAATTTACTCTATGTTATGTTGATGTGTTTTAATATCTTCATAGCTTTCTGAGATGACATTGTTTATTTGCTTATTTAACGAATATTTGCCTCTCTCTCAGCTGAATGCATGTTCCGGGATGACAGGAATATGTGCAATGCTGTTTTCCCTAAAGCATGGCACAGAAAAATTTAAAAGGCAGCTCCAGGTGAGAAAGTAGAGCATTATAATGATATGTGTAAGGACCTTGAGTTTGAAAGTTGAAAGGGAAAGAAAACACTCAGCATATCTCAAGCTGAAAGAACTGAATAAAATATTAAAGCCTCCATTTGCAATATTGAAGAGTTCCGTGGGCACAATAATGAATGGCACAGAAAGCATCAAAGGAAAATGGAAGGAATACGCAGAGTGCAATTATTTCAAAAAGTAGTATATGATCAAGAACTGATGGCTTTGAAGGAAAGAATCCAACCTGCACTGCAGGTATTTGGGGAAAATAAGGCTACAGGAATTGACGGGATACCAACTGACATGTTTCAGAGAACGGATGCAGCACTAGAAACATTCCCTTGTCCTTTCCCCACCAAATTTGGAACAGAGTTACCTGGTCAGCCAGCGGGAAGAGATCCGTGTTTGTGCTAATTTCAAAAAAAACCATCAATGAATTGAAATGATTGAACAATATCATTATTATCATATGCAAGTAAAAATTTTCTGAAAATTACTAAAATTGGCTGAAGCAGTACATCAATAGGGAACTGCCAGATATTCAAGCCAGATTCAGTGGTAGACTAAGCATGATGGATATCACTGGTGATGTCAGATGGATATTGACTTAAAGAGACTACCAGAAAGATGTTTACTTGTGTTTTTTTGGTCTATACAAAGACATTTAACTCTGTGGATCATAACAAACTATGGATAAAATTGTAAGGTTGGGAATTTCTGAATTCTTTATTATGCCATGCAGAATATGTACATAAACAAAGGGCAGTTGCTCAAATGGAACAATGGAATACGACATGGCTTAAAAACAGAAAGGGCATGCCACAGGGTTGTATCCTTTTGGGATACTTATTCAATCAGCCTATGCTATGCAAATAACCCGAGAAGCTAGACTATATGAAGAAGAGCAGGGCATTAGGATTGCAGGAAGGCTCACTTACAGCCTTTGATATACAGATGTTATTACTACCTTGTTTGCTGGAAAGGAGGGGCTGGCAGATCGCACTGAAGAAGGAAGGGAGTAAGACCTTCAGTGGGGATTGTAACTCAATGTTAACAAAACTAGAATCTTCCTACCTGGAACAATAGACTACCACAGAATACATGGAAGAAAATATTGAAAGTGTGAAGGATTTCATTTCCCTTGGATCTGCAATGAATGCTCTTGGAAGCCGCCAGTAAGAAGCCAGATGATGCACTGCACTTGACACATGTGCTACAAAGGACCTCCTTGAAGTGCTAAAGGCACTGATGTCACTTTCAGGACGAGGATGCCTCCATTCTAAGCCATGGTATTTTCAATGATCTCTGATGTATGTGACAGCTGAGCAACGAATAAGATATACTGGAGAAGAACCGGTGCATTTAAATTATGGCATGGGTGAAGAATTTTGCACGTTCTCTGGACTTCCAGAAGACTAAACCAGTCTATTCGAGAGGAAGCAGAGCCAGCATGCTCACATACTTTCAATATTTTATCAGGAGAGAGCAGCGGCTGGAAAAGGCAACAAAAAAGAGGAAGACCCTCGACGAAAGCTGTTGACCCGATCGGTGCTTACCACCCTGCACTCAAGCATGACAACGACTGTGCGGACGGCGCAAGGCCAGGCCAGGTAACTTCTGCTGTTCGCAGGGGGAGAGAAGGAGGACACCCAACAACGACAGCATACCCCCGACTCCTGAAAGAATGCTGCGTGCGTTCCAGGATCAAACCAAGCAAGTATAATTTGGATTAGTGAAGAAACAAAGAATCTAGAAGACCGTGTTTCAACACTCCTCGCATTAGAATGGATAAAATGAACTCCTGTCTAAACTTGGGTCTCGCTAGGAGCAGATTGTGGACAAAGGTCAGTTTGCAGAGTTTTGTTTTGTTTTTTTTTTTTTTTTTTAGAAATTCCATCCTAGAGATCAGGCATGAAGGATAGGGGAATAAAAAGGAGAAAGGTGGGAAAGCCACCCCAGGATATGTTATTGATTTGGCCACTGCTAAAAACAACTGGTATGTTCTTGTACAAAGGGTCACTATGACTCAGAACCAATTGGATGGCATTGAACATCAACACAGACAACTAGCAATTGTTACCCAGAGGATTTCTAAAGGGCTTCCTGAATTGCATCTCAGAACGGTTTACGTAAAGAAAGGCTGAGGGCTTATGTCGCACTGTAATTATGACGTATCCATCAGCCTATTGTGTTGCACAGAGGTAAATTTCTAGCCGATCCCTAGAGGATGTCCAGGGCAAGAAGTGAGAGTGAGGGGAACAGCGCTCACTGAGGTGACACACTGCCAGGATGCCCTGTTTTAAACTAGCTGGCATCTGTCCGGCACTGGTCCATGCAGCCAGAGCTGGAATTGAAGGTGGGGACTATACAATTTGAACCAAAACCTAGCAGGGGGTCCTATGACTATTTGTGGTTCTGGCCCTTCTGGAAGTAATTGGTTTATTACATTTTCTATTTCAGACATCGTCATTATACATTTTTACTAGACCCGATGCATTGAGCACTCTGTGTGTTTCAACTTTGTTTATTAATACCCTCCTCACCACATCTCCATCTTGTGCTTTGAGCTAGTGTTTCTGCTTTGAGTTTCTCAGGACATGGAAACTCACCATCCTTTGCTCTAATCATATGAGCCACTGGCACAGATAATTCATAAACTCTGGGCCATCTATTCCTATGTATCTGTGGCAGATTTCAGGATTTAGGTGCATGGTTTCCTGGAAGCTCTCACAAAAAAGCAGACAATTGTCTTGTCCCTTTATCTTCCCATCTTCTCTCCCAGGGTCCCAGAGAGTTGTGTGAATGACTAGTCAGCTATCAGAGCAGACAGGGTCTTTGGCAGAAGAGTTAGCAGAAACATTGTCAAAACAGCTGTGGATTCTACAATCTAAAGGAAATTGGAAATTGCAAGAACTCAAGGTGCAATACAGTTTGACACTGCATTTTGTTGTGTAGGATTTCCTTTTTTTTCTTTTTCTCCCTACCCAGATACATGATAAATGAGATAACTTCTTGCTTCTGGTCCCGAGATGAACAATAGAATGACCATTCCCTGACAGCAAGAAGCATGCCATTTCCTTTGGTGTGTGTTATGTGAAAATATGTTTCCTAGGAGATACTCCTGAGCCTCAGAGTTTTATTTTCAGAGTATTTTTGCTGATAGACCTAATTCTACCTGAAATGTCTGTATTCACCTGAGGGCTTTAGAACTATATAAGAGGGCAGATAGATTTTTATAGATCTTCGGATGTCTGTCCCAGTTGGGCTTGTGGACCTGTGGACCAGTAACTTCCTCTGTCCTCCACTCAACAGCCCCCATGACAGCCTCACATTCAGGGCAGGGCCGGACTCATTGGTCTGGGGATGCTTTGCGCTGAGGAATAAGTATTACAGAAAGCAGTGAACTGCCGTTCCAATGGCCCCCCGGTGCCATCAGGGTAATATCCAGGTGTTTTCCTGCAGATAAGTTTTTCATTTCGAACCTTTATTTACCTGGTTAGTCTCATCTCTCAGTCTCATTGTACTCTGAGCTGCAGGCAGGTCTCCTAGTGCTTCTCAGACTCCCCCTATTCTCTTGTACTCAAAATCTTTTCCACGCAACTAAAACTCTTCTGCGCTTCTTCACTTGAGTGCTGCCTGCTGCCTGCATCATCCATGTTGTTGGTTCTCTGGCTTGGTTTCTACTAGGCATCTTGTGTCCACATGTTTAATACTTTCTTTGTTTATAAAAACAGGTCATTTAAAAAAAGGTTCTAGGAAGCTTTACTGAAAGAATTGTTTTTACCCCCTACTCTGCTTGAAAATTCGCCTCAAGTATAAAAGAGGCACCTAGTTCTTTTTTATCTGCTACACAGTATTTAAATAATAGAAGGATATATTTAATCCAGTTCAAAGGTCAGGAACCTTTTATGATAAAGGCCCATGTATTTAGGCATCGAGGGCCACACACTGTCTGTTCTTTTTATCATGCATTAAAAACATAAAAACCATTCCTAACTTGCTGGCAGCGGGGTGTGTTTGGTTTGCAGGCCATGGTTTTATGACCCTTGGAACTCCCATTAGCTGTACTGTACCTAATCAAACATCAAAATGCTTCCCAGCCTCCAAGAAACTGGGAAGGACAAAGAGCTGTGCTGACCAATGGAACTGCACTTTCAGGCTCAGTTACCCCTTCTCATCTGATAATGTCCCAGCAGCCTGTTACTGGATGCGGATTGCTATGGTGATGGGATAATGGAATGGCAGTGCATTTCATCTGACATAAGCCTTTGAACACGCTTTCTCTTTTAACCTAGTTTTAAGAGTCATACACAGCGGTTCTCAACCTGTGGGTTGCAACCCCTTGGGGGTGTCTAATGACCCTTTCACATGGGTTGCCTAAAGCCATCGGCAAACACATATTTATGATGTCTTAGGAACCAGGACACCACTCCTCTATTGTTTCCTGGCGTGTCTGCTCACATGCAGATATGCCCACCTATGAGTACCCGGCGTGAAGACAGTTACCCATGCTACATCATGCATCAAGACAAAATTTCATTTATTTGTAATTAGAAAGAAATATTTCACAATCTATAATTACATATTGTTTTGTGATTAATCACTATGCTTTAATTATGTTCAATTCGTAACAATGAAAATATATTCTGCATATCAGATATTTGCATTATGATTCATAACAGTAGCAAAATTATAATTATGAAGTAGCAATGAAAAATAATTCTATGGTTGGGGGTCAAAACAACATGAGACATTGTATTAAAGGGTCACAGCCTAAGGAAGGTTGAGAACAACAGATATAGAACGTACATATAATGTTGCTATTACATAGTCAGTATTCCAAAATTAGTTTCTCTTTGTTAGAACAGTTTCTTGTTTTGCTTACTTAGTTTGGACATCGATAGCTACAATGATTATAGCAAATGGGGAAGAGGGAGCTATTAGCAGCCGAGAAATAGAGGTCATTCTTATTGTGCGTGGCTATGGCAAAACCGATACCTTGACCATGAGGTATAAGCTCCAAAGGGACCTGTGTGAGCATGAGTGCAGAAAAGTAGGCTCCCGCTTTGAAGAAGACCTATCTGAGATAAGACTGGAAGCCTGTCTCCAGAACTCTTGTCACTGACTTTTTCCACACCTTATTATGCTGTCATCCCTAGTTTCTAGTTTTAACTTACCCATCTGGTTGACACACCTGTTCATCATGGTCCCACCTGTGTCAGAGTAGAACTACGTGCCATACGGTCTTCACTGACTGATTTTTGGGGAAGTATTTCAGTAGACCTTTTCCTGGTGGTGCTTCTGAGTGTACTTGAACCTCCAACCTTTTGTTCAGCAGCCATGCACATTTATTGTTTGCACCACCCAGGATCCTTTCAATAACAGAGACCCTTTTATTGAAGCCTGAAGGCGCTTTATTGCAAGCCTGTAACGTTCTTGTCTAGTCCACCGATGAACACAATACTCAGGATCTGGCCTTCTCCACTGCCAGCTCCCCAGGGCAGGCTTCGCCCGCAGGAGGCTCATCAGCATGAAGGTGGTTCCACGACTTGCACTGGCCACATGGACCGTGCAACCCAGTCAAGTGTCCTTTTCCCCGAGAGAATGACACGTGCACTGTGGTGCTGAAGTCAGTATATCTGAGGATTGTTGCTCCTGGTGTGAAGGAAGGACTCCTGGTTAAAATGCTTGACTGTTAACTGAAAAGTCGGCAATTTGAACCCAGCAGCTGCTCAGTAAGATAGGGCTATAGCAATATGCGTTATCAAAGATTCACAGTCTTTGAAATTGTGGGACAATTCTAATATGTCTTACAGGATGTCCATGAGTTGGAATTGACCCGAGGCAATGGGTTTGGCTTGCATTTGTTTCATACTCTTGAAAGTCTGAACATGTCTGTGCTACCACTTTGTGCTACCACTTTGTGACCTATTAATACCATTTTCTTTAATGCACGTATGAAAGCAAGGCCAGGGACTGATTATGTGTAGTTAGCTAATCCAGACTCACATTACTATACACATTAATTGGACACAGTTAGCAGTAATCACCTAGTGGAAGCTGCTCTTGGTTTGAAGTTTGATGCTGCTCCAGATAAATGTAAGCTGCCTAAGGAGAGAGGCAGGGGAGCAAGGGATTAACTATCTCGGCTATCCAAATAAGCTCTGAAACAGAGGGAGAGTATAAGGAGATCAAAGATAACCAGACGAGGTCAGTAGCCAAGGAGGATCTCTGCCATCAGCAGCACTGGGTGGGAAAGGGGAAGGCTAAGTGGAGGAAGTGGCCTAGTCTGGAGAGCAGTTGGATGGTGTGCCTGCGAGGACATTCCTAGGCCTTTCTGCTCGGACTGTGCTACTTGGTGGGTGATAGGATGCCAAAGGTTGTTCTTTTACAGCTTTCTTTTCTTCTTGTTTTAAAAATCATAGATTGTGTTGTTTTGGTATATATCGCTAAAATCAATTATAACTAGAGGACAAATTATGACTGTTTTCAGTGTTTTACATCCCCAAGAATCCAGTTATAATATTATTTAAATGTCTCCTTTACTGTACAAAATCCTCGGTGTCCAGGCCTTGGTACATTCTGTTATTTGTGTTTGGAATGCTTCTCTCTACTGCTAATTTGGCCAGCCCCTTTCATGCCTCAGCTGATGCCTCATTTCCTTGAGGAACTTTCTCTCATCTTTCAAAAAGGACCAGGTGTCCTTCCTAAGTATTCCCACTCCCCTTACCCTCATCAGAGCACCTCTGATACCGCATTAGGGGTGCTTCTTTCCCTGTTTACCCCCTAACGAAATTTTGACTGCAGAGGCATGTTTTCAGTGTTCGTGGTTATATCTTGGCCTTGCGCTCACTGCCCACCATATGGTCCCATAACTAAGCCAAACTACCTGCTTTCCAATCAACTACAACTCCTCGCAACCTCACACATGCAGAATACAGCTGTGCTTTAGAGTGTTTTCAAGTCTGGGACCTTTGGGGAGTATGTGGTCAAGTCTTTCTTCCAAGGCACTTCTGGGTGGTTACAAACGGCCAACTTTCTGTTTACTAACCAAACACTTGACTGTTTGTGTCATCCAAGAACTCCCTGTGCACAATGGGTACCTAATAAGTCGTTGCTAAGTATCTGATGAAGTCACATAGCTTCCTCCACTGAATTACTAGTATTGTTTACTAGAGAGACTTAATGAAGTAGCTACCAACTTGCCCAACAAAATTTTCTGTCTTTTTTGTATGACTTCAGCCTCTCCCCATGGGACTACCAAGAATTTAAATTTTAGAAGTGAAGTGAGCAACCCAACTTTCATTGCAAATAACTGTATCCGCAGGTTTCCCGAGTATATGTGCTACGCTGCCAAGAGAGACTGGAGAAAAAACTCCCACGAGTTTTAATTTCAATTCATTTGTACTGTTTGAGATGTACACTGTGCTTTATGTTAAATAGAGTTGCTACCACTTATTTGATCTCTTTGGAAGGAAGATGCTCCCTTAATGCAAAGTGATCAGAACATCAGAGTTTACATTTTAATGCAACACTTTATCCTTTTAGTATAACTCAGTGTGAAGCAGGGCGACCTCACACACAAACTGATATTGACATTTGGGCTATTGTAGGTACTGCAGAGCAAGGATGTTTAGTGCCTCTCTGTCAGGTGATAAGTTGTCGCATTACCCATTCTAGACACGTAGAAGTAGTTAAATTATATTGCCCACAAATCCTGTAAGGTTATCCATTTTTATTTTCCTTCTCTGTACCATCTGTGTAATAACCACATGCTCTGATCACCAGTCAATAAGTAGTTATTGCGTGCAGATAGGTCTGGTTCTTTGCTAAGAACAATGGAGCAGGGGACAGGAGACGGGTTAAATGTGGAAAATGGTTCTTAGCCACAGAGAAGTTACAATCTACTTGGGGAGCTAAGAAAATCAAATAAACAGCATGTAGTACAGTGTAGAATGTGAGGTGGGATATTAATTTGGCAAATATTTATTACCAGTTAGCACTTACCAGGCAATGTACTAACAGCTAGGGCTGTAGTAATAAACATGATGAAGTCCTTATCTCTATGGAGCTTACGTTATAGTAAAAGAAATAAAAAAATAAATAAGTAAACATACATACGAAAATGATCATTTCAGATACTGATTACTGTTTACCACCGCGGCAGCAACAAAAGACTCGCTGTCAGGGGAGCGTTCTGTGCCATGGAACTCTCGCGTGCATCAGAGGCGAGTTGGGCTTACATTTCAGGAGATTCTGAGACCTTTCTTTTGAGGAATCTCGGGGTCAACTTGAAGGACCAATCTGTGGGTTAAGAGTCAGGCAATTGCACTGCTGAGGGACTCCACGTTAATTTCTATTTGAAAAAGTCAACAGGACGTGATAGCTGCTGATGGAGAGTGGTCTGCAGTAACCGTGCCCCCAAAGTGATATTTAAACTGTGCCCTAAATGCTGAGAAAGAGCCATCCACGCGGAGATTTAAAGGACCATGTATCAGACAGAGAGAACAGTAATGGCCGAGTGCTGAGGCAAGTATTAATTTAAGTGAGTTGAAAAACAGCAAACAAATGTCCAAATGTGGCAAGAGCACAGCAAGGAAGGGAGAGTGGTATGACAGCATGTCTCGGTGTCGCGAGCACACAGTGCGGACTTCACAGAGCGCCCAAGTAGAAAGTTAAAGATGGCCACCTGAGAGCTTAAACCTACATGAAAAACATACGAGTAATGAAGATTATAGCAGACCTTGATTGACAAAGAAAACATCAAAGGTCAGGGGAATATTATTATGAAATGCCAAGAAACCTGTTAGCTTTATAATCTAGACTATCCATATTTAAATCTGCCTCTGTAGCACTGTTGTTAAGTGCTATAGCATTGACTCTTGAACATAATAACCCTATACGCAATAGAATGAAATACTGCCTACTTCTGCCTTCTTCCCTATTGTTCCTGAATTTCAGCCCATTGTTGTAGTCACTGTGTCATTGTATCCATTATCACTTCAAGGGCTCCATCTGGCTGTACTTCTTACAAGATGCATTGTTTGTTCCTCTCCCAGTCCATGGTATATGCAACATTCTTGGCCAGCACCGCCATTGTTGCTGATCGGTGCCACCGAGTTATTCCAACCCACAGAGACCCTATGCACAACAGATTGAAACCCTACAGGATCATGCTGGATCCTCACAGTAGTTTCTATGCCTGCGGCCCTTGTTGCAGTCCTTGTGTTAATCTGTCTCATGTGGACCTGCCTATCTTTGCTGCCGCTGCACTTCACTAATCCTGTGTCTTCTCCAGAGACTGTTCTCTCTTAAATGTATGCCCAAAATATGGAAGAGGAAATCTTGCCATCCTTGCCTCTCAGGAGTACCCTAACTTTACTTCTTCCACCACTGATTGCTTTATATTTTCAGCAGTCCTTGGGACTTTCAATATTCGCCAGCACCCAAATTCAAATACATTGGGTTGTTTTTTTTTTTCAGTCTTCTTTATTCAGCCTCTTACTTTCACATACACATGATGAAATGGAAAATACAATGGATTGGTCCAGGTGCATCTTAATCTTCCAAGTAATATCTTTGCTTTTAAATACTTTAAAGAAGTCTTACACAGGAGATTTACCCATTGCAACATGTCTTTGATCTCAACTACTACTTCCATGAGCATTGATTGTGAATCCTAGCAAGACAAATTCTTGACAACTTAAGCTTTTCTACATTAATCATGGTATTACCTATTTGCATTCAGTGCAGCTTGAACTTCTTCCTTCAGCATCATTGGTACTTACTCATATGCTACCTCCTAAAATGGTGGAACGTTGACTAGTTCTTTTTGGCCCACTGACTCTGTGTATTCTTTCCATCTAGTTTCAATGTTTTTTGCATCATTCAATATTTTGCCCATGGGATTTTTCAATATTGCAACTTCGGGCTTGACTTTATTTTTAGTTTTTTCAGTTTAAGATATGCTGAGTATATTTTCAGTTTTGATTTTTCTAATTCTCTGTCTTTGCACATTTCATTATAATATTTGATGTTGTCTTCTCAAGCTGCCCTTTGAAATTTTCTATTTGGCTCTTTGACTTTTCTTCCATTTGCTTTTGCTACCATACAATCCAGAGAAAATCCCACAGTGTCTTCTGACATCCATTTTGATCCTTTCTTTCTTTCATGCCTTTCTAATGACTGTTTGCTTTCTTCATGCATGTTCTTGATGTTTTCCTATGCTCTTCTCATCTTCTGTTCTAAGTGATCAATGTGTCAAATCTTTTTTGTGGTGTTCTAAAAATTCAGGTAATATGTTAGTTCAGGTAGACTAGAGAAACAAATCCGCACAGACTCATATCAATAGAAGAAAAGGTTCATATTCAAGAGTAATTGAATATTGAGAAAACGTCATAGCTCAGTCCAGATCAAGTCCATAAGTCCAGTATATTATCCCATATGGTTTGATACTGATCTACAAAGTCCTCTTCTGACTCAAGAAACACATGCAATCATGACAAATGCAGGAGGATCACAGTCCAGTGGGTTGGAAGTTTTGTGGATCCAGTGGTGTTGTAAGCATCTCAGCAATGACAGGGCTTCTCCAGCTCCCAGGATGTAGTGCCATGTGTCTTGTCAGTAGAGTGCCTCTCAGGGAGTGAGCAGAGAGAAAGAATTGTCTCCCACATCCAAGAAGGAAATACAGGAGCTCCCAGAATTCTCAAGAGAAGGCCATGCCCACACAAAGGCCTCATTGGTTATATCTTGATTGACAGGCCCTTCACTCATAATCCTCTCAAAATGACACCAGAGGATGTAACTACTGCAGGTAGGATAGAGTCAAGGTTGTATTTTGGCTCAGATGAACTTGTTTTTAATTTTCTTCAGCTTTAAATATGAGCACTTGATGGTGTGTTCCACAGTCAGCTCCTGGCTTCCTTTTTTTTGTTTTTTTTTTTGTTTTGCTTTAAACGTTTTATTAGGGGCTCATACAACTCTTATCACAGTCCATACATATACATACATCAATTGTATAAAGCACATCTGTACATTCTTTGCCCTAATCATTTTCTTTTCTTTCTTTCTTTTCTCTTTTCTTTTTTTACATTTTATTAGGGACTCATACAACTCTTATCACAATCCATACATATACATACATCAATTGTATAAAGCACATCCATACATTTCCCGCCCCAATCATTCTCAAAGCATTTGCTCTCCACTTAAGCCCTTTGCACTGATGATCCTCTTTTTTTCCCCCTCCCTCCCCGTTCCCCCCTCCCTCATGTGCCCTTTGTAATTTATACATCGTTATTTTGTCATATCTTGCTCTATCTGGAGTCTCCCTTCCCCCCCTTCTCTGCCGTCCCTCTCCCAGGGAGGAGGTCACATGTGGATCCCTGTAATCAGTTCCCCCTTTCCAACCCACTCACCCTACGCTCTCCCAGCATCGCCCCTCACACCCTTGGTCCTGAAGGTATCATGCACCCTGGATTCCCTGTGCCTCCAGCCCTCATATGTACCAGTGTACAACCTCTGCCCTATCCAGGCCTGCAGGGTAGAATTTGGATCATGGTAGTTGGGGGGAGGAAGCATCCAGGATCTGGGGGAAAGCTGTGCTCTTCGTCGGTACTACCTTGCACCCTGACTGACCCATCTCCTCTCCTAAGCCCCTCTATGTGGGGATCTCCAGTGGTCGACACTTGGGCCTTGGGTCTCCACTCTGCACTTCCCCCTTCATTTAATATGATATATATATATATATACATATATATATATACACACACACACACACACACACACACATATTCTTTTTTTTTTTTGCATGATGCCTTATACCTGGTCCCTTTGGCACCTCGTGATCGCACTGGCTGGTGTGCTTCTTCCATGTGGGCTTTTTTCCTTCTGAGCTAGATCCTGGCTTCCTTTTTGCTGCTGATATTGAGCTTCTCCATTGTCTTTTCTCACAGATGTAGTCAATTTGATTTCTGTGTATTCCATCTGGGGAAAGCGCTGTGTACAGTTACCTTTTGTATTGTTAGCTATAGGTATTTGCTATGAGCAAGTTGCTGGTTCTTCAAAATTGCATCATGTGATCTCCACCTTCGTTTCTCTCACCAAGTCCATTTTTTTCAACTACTTACCCTGCCTTCCTCTTTGTTTCCAACCTTTGCATTCTAATTGCCAATAATTAACAATGTATCTTGAACAAATGTTTCATCAATTTTGAACTGAAGTCATTGGTAGAATTCTTAAATTTCTTCATAACTAACTTTTGTGGTTGGCAGCATTGCACTTCATGATTGCTTTTTAATGTTCCTTTTGACAATAATTGTCATCCCATTACTCTGAAGAATTCTGTTATTCCTGGCATAATAAATCACATGATTTTCTGACTCAAAATGGCAAATTCCAGCCCATTTCAACTCACTCATTGCTAACATATGGACCTTTATGCATTTGAGTTCATTTTTGACCACTCCCAATTTTCCAAGATTAATAACACACACATTTCAAGTTCTGATCATTAGCAGATTTTCACAGTGGTTTCTCCTTACATGGAGTCATGACCCATCAGAAAATAAATATCTTGAAGGTTCCACTCTCACCAGCTTTATCCAACTCACCCCCCATGGTTGACTCCACTCTGAGACTTCAGCTCCTCCTCGGTCACATGTTGAGTGCCCTCGGAAGGAAGGAGCCTGTCCTCCAGCACTGTCTCTGATAATGTTCTGCTTCCATTCATTAGGTCTGTAATACTGGGCAATATTTCGAAGCTCTACATAAGGTTTCCAGCAGCTGCTTTCTCTGAAGTGGTGAGCCCAGCCCTCCATTGTCTGTCTTAGTCGGGAAGCTCTGCTGAAAACGGTTCACTTTGGGTGACCCTGCTAGCATTTGAAATACCATTGACACAACTTCCAGCATCATAACACACCAGCTACCACAGCACATCAAAATGACAGATAAGCGCTGGAACAAGCGCTCCTATAATTAGGAGACATCACTTTTCTTCAGTCTTCCTATTATTGTTCAACTTTGGCAGGAATATGAGCTATCTGAACAATCTGTATTGCATTCGGTTTGCCCTGGTCCTCAAAGCGCCATCTTTTCTTTTCTCACACTTTCACAAAATCTTTTGCCATAAATTTGTCCAATGCAATACATCACTTGATTTCCCAACTGTTGCTTCTGCAGATGCTGATTGTGGATCCCAGGAAAAACAAAATTGTTGACAACTTCAATCTGTCCCCCATTGTATGATGAAGTTGGTTGTTTGTTCTGCTGTGAGGATTTTTTAATTTATATTGAATTACAATCCATAAAGGTATGATGCTTAAATTTTCAAAATCTTTGTCAGGGGTTTAAGTTCTCTTCACTGTCAGCAAGCCTTGCTTTGCTCATGTGCCATTGCAGGTTGTTAACGGGTCTCCTTCCCCTCCTGATGCTCACCTTTCACATCTGTGAATGAAGACGTGGCTCCTTTAGTATGCTGATTTTAGCTTAAAATCAAAAGTACCTCCCACATGGAAATTCTCTTTATCATGTACATGGAATTTCACTTCCCCAATGTGAGCGTGCATGAAAGTGTTAAGGAAGAGCTCATAAGTATTTGGGGGGAATTGATTTATGTAAAAGTAAAAAAGAGGCTGGTCCTCAATAATGGATTGACACAGTGGCTGCAACAAAGGCTCAAGGATGGGGACAATGGTGGAGATGGCACAGGACCACTCTATGTGTCGCACTATTTTGTAGGTGTTCACTGTGAAGCTGAACTGACAACAATAACAATAATATTTAGGGGACCCGATGGTGTAGTGCATTATGTGCTGAGCTGCTAAAGACCAAGTCAATCATGTGAATGTACCCATCGCTCCATGGGAAAGATGAGGCTGCCTACTGCCATACCATAATGAGGGTCTCAGCATCCCACAAATACAGTTCTATTCTGTATTGAAGGGTCACTATGAATCAAAATTGATTCAATGTCAGTGGTCTTGTTTGTTTGTTTTTGAATAAGCAGTATTTAGCCTTTATTTTTTCAGGTAAGCTATGGCAAATGGAATCATTTCATGATTATATTTGGTCATTCACATACTAATTGTATTAAATTTACCAAGTAGGCAGTTTGTAAATATGTATTGGATTTTGTTGTTAATTCATGTAAAATAATTATAGGGGATCATATAATCTCACCACAACTTGTCTGTCAGTTTCTCGGACTGTGGTGGCTTGCTGTGTGCTGAAAACTATGGCACTGGGATTTAAATACCATCAGGATAACCAAAAGTGAAAAGGTTTCAGCAGAGATTCCAGACTAAGAATAGATTATGAAGAAAAATTCGGCTGTACACTTTGGAAGAATTAGCCACTGAAAATCTTATACATTGTACTGACACATTGTCAAACACTAAAAACCTCATGACTATCAGCTTAACCTATTCAGAGACAGCGTCAGAGAATGAGCCCCTCAGGTCAGAAGGCACTCAAGGTATGACCAAGGAAGAGCTGCCTTCTCAAAGTCGAGCTAGACATAATGGCATGGATGGAGAAAACCCTGCATGATGAAAGCCATCTGGACCTTCATGTTCTGATGGGGCCTGACTCAAAATGAAAAGGAACAGCTGCCCACATCTAGTAACCGTTGGAATTGGGAATGTATGATGTGCATACCTAGGAAAATTGGAAGTTGTCAAAAATTAAATGGAACATATTATAATTAGTACCTTTCAGGCATTAGTGTTCTAAACTGGACTGGTGTTGGCTATGTTGAATCAGAAAATCACAAGGTTCCCTATGCCAGGAGTGACCTAATCAAGAGGAATGACTTTGCATTCATCCTCAAAAGGAATTTTCAAGATCCATTTTAAAATACTGTGTGTAATAGGAAAATATCTATCCACACACAATGATATCTAGCCATTATAATTGCTATCCCAACCTATACACCAACCACTAAAGCTAGTGAGGCATAAGTAGATTTTACTGACATGTTCAGTCTGAAATTGATCAAACGTGCAATCAAAGTACATTGATAATTATTGGCAACGGGAATGTAAAAGCTGAAAACTAAGAATAACAGTAGATGTAAAACATGGCCTTGATGATAGAAATAAAACATAATATTGAAAGCTGCAGGAAGCAATAAAAGAAGATGGATATGATACACAGAGTTATTGTAACATAAAGAACTATCAATATTCATCCATTTCAAGAGTTAGTATATAAGCAAGAACCAATTGTACTGAGGAAGAAGCCCAAGATGCACTGAGTGCATTAGCCAAAAACAAGGATCCAGGAATTTATGGAATACTAATTGCAATATTTTAACAAACTAAAGAAGCACTGGAAACACACACTTGTCTATACCAAGAAATTTAGAAAACAGCATTGGGTCAACTAAATGGAAGAGCTCCATATTTGTACCTATTCCAAAGAAAGGAAGTACAACAGAGTGTTCAAATTATAGTATAATATTATTGACAACACATGCAAGTAAAATGTTACCTAAGACCACACAAGAATGGTTGCAGTAGTACATTGACAGGGTACTGCAAGAAGTGCAGGCCAGATCCAGAAGAGGACATGCAACAGGGATATGATTACTGTAATCAGATGGATCTGGACTGAAAGCAGAGAAAACCAGAAATATGTTAACATGTGTTTTATTGACTATGCCAAGTCATTCAACTGGGCTAAACATAGTAACTTATGGATAGCTTTGATGAGAATGGGGACTCCAAAACACTTCCTTGCGCTCATGAGAAACTTGTACATCGATCAGGAGGCAGTTATGTGAACAGAGTAAAGAAATACTGCCTGGATTAAAAAAATATAAAAGTTGTGTGTCAGGGCTGTACCTTCTCACCATGCTTATTCAAATTGTAGAGCAAATAATTAGAGAAGTTGGATTACATGAAGAATCATGCAGTCTTAGCAGTGGAGGAGGTTTATTAACAACCTATGATGTGCAGATTATGTAACCTTGCTTGCTGAAAGTGAAGAGGAGGCGAAGCACTTGCTGATGAAGATCAAGGATTATTGATTTCACTGTGGATTCAAATCAATGTAAAGAAAACTAAAACCCTCAGAATGGAACCAATAGGTAAAGGTTCCAGTAGATAACATCATAGTATGCAGAGACAAGTTTAAAATGGTCAAGGATTTAGTCTTGCTTGAATCCGAAATCAATGCTCAAGGAAGTAGCAGTAAGAGATCAAATGACACATTGCACTGGTTAAATCTGCTGTACAAGACATCTTTAGAGAGTTGAAAGTAGGGAGTTTGCTTTGAGGATTAATGTGGGCCTGACCCTAACCATGCTGTTTTCAATCGTCTCATATGTATGTGAAAATTGGACATTGAATAAGGAAGATCAAAAAAAGAGTCAATACAATTGAACTACGGTGTTGGAAAAGAATATTTAAAGTACCATGGACTGCCAGAATAACAAACAAATCTGTCTTGTAAGAAGTCTAGCCAACATACTCCTTGCAGGCAAGAAACGCAAGACTTTATCCCACAGACTCCGGACATGCTGTCAGGAATCATCAATTCCTGGAGAAGGACATCAAGCTTGGTGAAGTAGAGGGACAGTGAAAAAGAAGAAGACCCCCCCACACGAAAGATTGACACGGTGATGATAACAATGGACTCAAACTTAAGGGCACTTTTGAAGTAGGCACAGCACCAGCTGGAGTACACAAGGTCGCTAAGAATTGGAACAGACTTGGCAGCACCTAACAGCAACAACAGAAATTAAGAAGCTTTCAGAGTGCACTTTAGCAGTGGCAAGACTTTATCAGTCAGGAAGACGTGGCTTGCTGAGCGCTTTAAAAAGTAGACAAGTTTTTCAGTTTTGCTGGGATCATGTGAAGGAGAACCAATATCGTGATATGTGTAGATCAAGCAATCTCCTGAATGCAACACTCTGATCCGAGTTTGAAGCTCCTTTGCTAAAATGACTATATAAGTGGTCGTTCATTATTTCAACAATTTTGAAAATTTACTTTGTGAAATATTTGCAAGGCAGTTTTTTTTTTTTTTTAGAATACAGCTTCTATTCTCCAAGAAACTGCGAGCCAAGTGTTTGAATGATCAGCTACAAAATAAAAGTTGAGTGGTTGGAACACACCAGCCACTACTTAAGAGAATTACATGGCAGGTTGTGTCATGGAAATCTTTAGGGTAATTGTTTTCTTCTGTAGGGTTGCTATGAGTCAGAATAATCTGGGTATATCGTCTTCTAGTGTGATATGTAACTTACTGTATACAAATAATGCCAATAAAAAATAGAATAAAAAGGACCAAGAAGGAGAGAAGACTCAGAGAAAGAAAATATGGTTTCAGTTTGTAAAGGATCTAGAAATGCATTCGGAAATACTAATGAAGTTGACATTTGAGTTTTGCCTTGAGGGATACATAATCATTAATGGTCTAAAAGTAAATAATTCCTATTTTAGATACTATCTCAATTAGTTGAATTCCCATTAATGGACATATAAATAATAAGAGTTCCCTTGTGCTAGCTGTACATATAAGGCCAGATTCTGTAGGAAAAGAGGATATTATTTACTACCCTGTGTTACAGAAAATAAAATATGAGTTTCAAAAATCAAATGTCTAAGATTTCTCACTGTGTTAGTCTGGGTACATTAGAGAAATAAATCCAAAGAAACTCATATGTACAAGAGAGTTTTATATAAAGGATAAGTGCATAAGAAAACATCCCCACCCAGAGCTTCCCAAGCCCACAAGTCCAACATTAACCCATATGTCTGACACCAATCCACCAAGTCCTCCTCCGTCTCACAAAGCCCATGCAATGACACTGACTGCAGGAGGAAAGCTGAGTCAGTGAGCGTGTAAACATCTCAGCACTGGCAGGGTGTCCACACAGCTGCTCCAGCACCCAGGGCTGCATGGGCTAGGTCCATGTGGCTTCTCCTTGGGGATGTCTTGCAGGAAGAGAGCCTTGCCACCTGAAGCAGGGGACTGGCTTAGGCAACTGCACCCTGGTCTGATCATCACCAGCAAGAGACCCGAGAACTAGAAAGGCATGTTTCACCGAGCCCCGAGCCATTTATCTCTCCGCCCTTCAATTAACCCATGTGTTTGAAAGTTGGCACAATAAATTAACTATCTCACTCACCAATAAAATTAATTTGTTTTCAACCTAGATCCTATCAGACAAGGTGTTCACTTTACATTTTTCCTGCCTATAGTGTTACTTTGACAACTATCTCCTCTGATGGAAAATGCCATTTGAGCAGCACTTTTACAAGCATTTTCTGCAGAACATTAGTGTTTCATGATGCTCTGGAAGAGGAAGAAAACAATGCCATAGAAAAATCCCATAGACAATGATAAAGGCTATATTGCTTCACAAATGCTACAATATGTGATTGCCTTCTTAAAACTTTGAAAAGTCATGAAACACTCAGAAAATCTGGTGTTCTCTGATCTAATTTTGTTACAAGACTTGTTTTTAAAAAGTATACACTTTGTGTTAGTCTGGGTTTACTAGAGAAGCAAATTCATAGATACTCATAAGTGTATAAGAAAGAACTTTATATAAAAAGTAATTGTATATTAAGAAAACATCCAAGCCCAGTCTAGATCAAGTCCATAAGTTCATTATTAGCCTATATGTCTGATACCAGTCTATAAATTCCTCTTCAGGCTCATGCAGCACATGAAATTACACCAAATGCAGGACGGTCACAGGCAAGTGTTGGAAAGTCTTTTGGATCCAGTGGTGGTGGAAGTATCTCAGTGCTGGCATGAGTTTCCACAGCGCTCATCCAGCACCAAGACTCTGGCTCAATCAGTGTAGCTGTATGTGGCTTTTCAACAGGAATGTCTCACAGGGAGAGTGTGTGTCCCTCCTTCTGGGAGGAAGACAGGAATTCCCAAGATGCTCTGGAGAAGGCCATGACCACACAGAGGCCTCATTGGCTATGACCTGATTAACAGACTGGACTAGCCCCTTCACTGAAGTTGACAGGGAAATATGTAGCTGTCATAGAATACCCCTTGTCAACTTGATATTTTTATACAACTCTTTAACCATATACAATTTTTAAACAAAACAATAATAAAATCATATCTGTACCTAACAGGATAAAACTAAAATGCATGCAATTCAATATGTGACAGTCTAATTTAAACAATATTCTATAAGTGAACAAAATAGCAATATTCTATGCCTAACAATTACAGTTAAGTGAACACCTACACCATAATCATATAATCCTATGCATATATATATTCCCCCACTTATGAAAGTTTATAAGCCAGACACTTCATGAATTTATCCATCTCATTTTGGGTATCCAGTTTCTATACTCCTCACTAACTTCAACCCAGTGCTCTGAGAAGACAAACATGTTCGTTCTTCCCAGTTGGAACTTAGTAAGTCTGCATCTATAAGAAAAGTCAAATTAGGACAAACCATCTATAAAATCAGCAGAAGTTCACAATCTCAAAAATCTTATCTTCATCTGCTCAGGTTCTGGTAAATTTAATGTGGGCTGCCTTACTTAGCCTCACCAGCATGCCCATTGGCTGCTTGCCTTTAGACTATGTGCCCCATCACAAATTCTCAACAATCTCAGGCCCAGCCAGCTAGGTAACGAACTTAGACAAGTCAACCCACTCTCGTTTTCTCCTATTCCCTGTGAACCAGGTCCACCGGTATCAGTGGCCAGACTCAACCCGTATCTTTATTGGTGCATTTCTCCCACTTTCATTCCACAAGTGGATCCATCTAACTAGCATTAGAGCCTGCCAATAGGCTCCCTTTAATAGTTCAGTCCTAGAGAGGAGAGTTCCTTTTGTGGCTCCAAATTTTTCCAGCTTTGACACAAACCACTAGTTCAAAATTCAAAATATCCAAAGGGCTCAATTTTTTATTCAATCTGTCAACAACCCCATAGACAAGTTTCTTCACCCTCAAATAACCTGAGCACTCAAAACACTGGGTGGGGCTTAACTTTTCAGAGCACACTTTGTAGATGTGTCCTAACCCATCTAAAGATTCAAGTAAGGACTGAAGGTAAGTGGGCTTACACATTCTCTATACTTCCCAATAATCATTTATATCAATGATTACATCAGTAGCAATAGTCAAAAAGAAAACAGTATAAACCTAGCATAGCCAGATCCTAAACTCAATTCTTAAAACAGTCACGTTCAATCCTTATCTATTTTATCTTAATCCTTGCATAAACTATTCCATAATACAAAATATGGCCTTATGCCTCTGGTAGAATTGCCTCAAGCCAGGTCCAGGCATTCTATCAGCCATTTTGACCTTCTGTCAGCTATTTTCACTAAGCATCATGGTATCTGAGAGATTCAAGGGGTGATTTCATCCCCTAAACTCAAAATATATGTCAAGCCCATTCATTTTTGTCATTTCAAAGAGGAACAACCAAAGACAACAACAAAACAAAAATAATTGTGGATTCTCTAGAGAAACAAAACCAGGACACTTATGGTTTTACAGACAGATATGTTTATACAATGAGAAGGAATCTAACAGCTAATTAGTCCACACAGACATATAAAGGGTTCTGTTCAACTCACTTCTGTGGAACAGATAATATACTAGAAGTCCTTCAACTCAAGTGGGCTGCCAAGTTCAAGGTCAAGGAACGCAGACAGCAAGGCAAACAGAATCTTCCAACAGGCAGCAAGCAGCAGATGGGTCACTAACAGTCAGTAGCTCAGGAGTTTGTCAAAGGAGACCAGGATGGGATAACAGATTCAAGCAATGCAAGGTGACAGAATCCACCAATGCAAGGTGACAGAATCTACCACCCTCAATTTCAAGCAATGTACACACCTGCAGCTTGGCAAAGCAGCTCTCAAAGGAGCCTCAAGCTCTAGGGACACGATCCACAGGTTGGCCTGACCCACCGATAGTGTAGCTCACAGGTTCAGGAAGAGAATTAGCTACAGCAACATGCAGAAAGCAGGAGAGTGAGGGGGACAGGCCTTGCAGAGCCATTTATCTCTTTGCCCTCCAATTGAACTGTGACCTGATTAACCTATCACACACTTTTATTGATATTGTCCTGTTTAGACCAGGTGCCTAACTTAATAAATTTTGATAAATAATTTATTAAGTTAGGCACCTGGTCTAAACAGGACAATATATATGATGTAGAATAACCTTCCAAGTCAGTAAAAAATTAGTCCTTCTTTGGTCCAGTCAATTTTACTGTCCACTAGAAACCACTATTCTGGTTTCTATCATCATACATTGTTTAGTCTACTCTTTAATTTTATATAAGGGAATCATACAGGAAAAGAAGTTTGTTTCTTCCTTCATTTGTGTTAATGTATATACCAGTACTTCATTTTTATTTCTAGAGGAATATGGAACTGTATATGAGTTTGATTATCCATTATTTTGTAAGTTGATGAATTTGCATTGTCTTTAGTTTGAACACAGTAGCTTTGAATGTCATTGAACACATCTTTTTGGTGATGTGTGTTTTCACTTATCTTGGTAAATGCCTCCAAAATAAGCTGGTAGATAAATATCCATTTTTTAATTCTCTCTAATGATGGTGTTATCTCTTTAAGCACCTTCATTCTAGACGGTGTAACATTTTACAACACTGTAGTACGTTATTATGATTTTCATTTTCATATCTTTGAATGTTAATGATTTGAGCACATTACCATATGCATATTATTTGCAATATAACTTTTTTGAAGGAGTAGAAATCTTGTCTTCCCAGAGGCTGGTGATTGCAAACTGCTGACCTTGCAGTTAGCAGCCCAACTGGTAACTACTACATTATCAGAATTTATAGTAGTTCATTTACAATTTTAGACTCTAGAATATATATAAAAACAACCAGAAAACCTCATTGCTGTCATGCCAATTCCAACTGATAGCCTCACTGCAGGACAGGGTAGAATAGCCTCTGTGAACTTCAGAGAATGCAACTCTTTATGCGAGTAAAAGCCTCATCTTTCTTCGAAGGAGCAGCTGATGGTTTGGAACAGCTGACCACACAGTCCAACAAGTATACTACTATGTCCCCCGGGCTCCTTAGAATACACACACACACACACACACACAGGTGGGCGTAAGGAGACTTCAAACATTTGTAAAATATGGAATTAAAAGATAATTGAAAATTCCTACAAAATTTTTGTAGCCCTTTTTGTGTGCTTGTATATATATGAGTATTTCCAGTCTGTGGTTGGCTATTAATTTTTTAATAATAATGTGTCATTTGAAGAGCTGAAATTTTTAATTTTGAAGCATTTTAAATTATTTTGTTTTTCTTTCATGGCTATTAATTTTGAGGGTTCTACGATAAGAAAATTTTAATGCTTACACCGAGGTCACAAAAAATTCCCTATATAATATTTTCTTCAAGATGCTTTACTTTCTATATGTAGGTCAGCAATCCATATCAGAGTAACTTTCTATTTGTGGTATGAGTAGGAGATGAAATTTATTATTTTTCTATACTTACATTTAGTTATTTCAAAGTGATTTTTAAAAGGGCTTTCATTTCTTTTTGAAAATTAATTGTCTTGCTAAATATTTATCAATATTTTGATCTATTCTTTGCTTTCTATTTATATCTGCTCCCATTTTCATGATTTTCTTCCTTGTCTTTGGGGTTTAATTGTTAATTTAGCATATTTTCTAATATAAATATTTTAAGAGTTTTTAATCCAAGTATAACTCATTAATAGACTTTCTTATATTGCATTTTATTATTACTTTCAGATAATTTTTATTTTCCTGTGCTTTCTTCTCTTACCCATAGGCTATATAAAAGTATGTCAGTTTCCAAGGAGCTGGGGTTTTCTATGTGTCCTATGATTCATAATGTATTTATGTTTTGTTGAGAGAATATAATCTATGATTGTTTTATAGTTTATTATTTTTTAATAAATCATTTTATCAGGGCTCATACAACTCTTATCACAATCCATACATACATCAATTGATTAAAGCACCCTTATATATTTGCTGCACTCATCATTCTCAAAATTCACCTTCCACTTGGGTTCCTGGAATCAGGTCATTTTTCTTTTTTCCCTCCCTCTCCCTCCCCAAATCCCCCTCCCTCACGAACCCTTAAAAACATATAAATTATTACTCTATCCTATCTTACACTGCCCGGTGTCTCCCCTCACCCACTTTCCTGTTGCCCATCCCCCAGAGAGGAGGTTACATGTAGATCCCCGAGATTGGTTCCCCCTTTCTACACCCCCTTCCCTCCCGGTGTTACCACTCTCACCACTGGTCCTGAGGGGTCCATCTGTCCTAGATTCCCTGTGTTTTCAGATCCCTACTACACTGCTGTGCATCCTCTGGTCTAACCAGGTCTGCAAGGTGGAATTGGGATCATGATAATTGGGGGGAAGGAAGTGTTCAAGAACTAGAGGAAGGTTTTGAGTTTCATTGTTTCTACACTGAACCCTGAGTGATTCATCTCCTCCCCACTACCCCTCTGCAAGGGATGTCCAGCTGTCTACAGATGGGTATTGGATCCCCATCATGCACTCCCCTCATTCACGGTGACATGATTTCATGCCCCCCCCCACCTTTGTTCCACAGGTTTGAAACCTGGTCCCCTCGGCCCTTCATGATCACACATGTTGGTGTGCTGCTTCCATGTGGGCTTTGTTGCTTCTGGGATAGATGGCCGCTTGTTTACTTTGAAGCCTTTAAGTCCCCAGACACTATATCTCTCAATAGCTGGGCACCATCAGCCTTCTTCACCACACTTACTTATGCACACATTCGTCTTCAGTGTTTATATGAGGAAGGTGATCACACAGTGATGATTTTTGCTCCTTGGTGTCTGCTACCTGGTCCGTTCAACACCTTGTATTTACTTAGGCTGTGTGTTTCTTCCATGTGGGCTTTATTTCTTCTGAGATAGATGGCCGCTTGTTTGCCTTCAAGCCTTTAAGACCCCAGATGCTATATCTTTCTGATAGCCGGGCACCATCAGCTTTCTTCACCACGTTTGCTTATACACATGTCTGTCTTCAGTGCTCATGTCGGGAAGGTGGGTATCATGGAATGACCGTTTAGCTGGGCAAGGTGCTATTGTATTGAGGAAGTGTGCGTGAGGAGGCCCAATGTCCACCTGCTACCCTACTACTGAACCTATAAATATATGCAAATAGACATATTTCCCCCATAATCGTAAATATATTTACACATGTACATATTTGTATTTAGGCTTCTATGTATACTCTTTGCTTCTTACTCCTTTCCTTTATTTCCTATGTTTTTCTCCCATCCCACTACCATGTTCAGCCTTCATTCTGGTTTCAGTAATTCTTCTCAGTTACCTCACCCTTGGGTCACTCCCTACCAGTCCTTCCTTCCCCTCCCTGGCACTGGTTTTGAACCACTCGCTTTTCCCTTGGCCCTGTGTTGGCCAACACCTCCTCCCTTCCCCTACCTCCCATGCTCTCATGTCCCTCCAGGACTGTTGGTCCCATTATTTTCTTCTCTCATTGTTTGTCCAGCCTATCTTATCTAGGTGAACCTGCAGATATAGTAATATGTGCATACAAATGCAGGTGGCTTTGACAGCACCCAAGTGGCACATAGGAACATGACATCAACAGCAGCAACACCGACACACCGACAAACAAAAAAACCACTGACATACAAAGTTTAAAAGAGGAAAAAGAAAAAAGACAGCAAAAAAAAATTCTGTTAGTAAGTTCAAGGTCTGGTTGTTGACATTTAGGAGTGTTTTCCGGACAAGTCTGATGGGGTGCCACGTCCTGGTTCCAAAGTATATCCTTTATACTCCCTCGGGATCTCCTTGCTCTGCTTCCCCCGCTGCTCCATTGCACGCCCCCTGTGTTTGCCTCAGCGTGGTGGGGTCAGCTCAGTCAAACATCCCCCCACTGTGTCTCAGGTGCTGTCCCGTGTAGGGCCATGGGTCAGTGCAGGATGTTGCATCTCGTCGTGGAGCCGGCTGTATGGTCCTCTCTGTACAATGGGCTCTTCGAGCCGGGCTATCGTCCTCTGAGCTTGGTGGGCCCAGGTGTGCTCTGCTCCGTTCTTCCTCCTTCCTTTGCTTCAGCTTCCTTCTGGGTGTGCTGTGGTAGGTCAGTTCTTCTCCCACACCAGACAATCTATTTTCATTTTCTGAGGTACTCCCTTCGATGGTGGGGGTTGGGCTAATTCTGGTTGGGGCCGGTGTATGGTCCAGTCTCTTTCTGTATTCCTCCATACTTTATGTTGCCCTCCTAGTTTGGTGTGTGATGGTGGGGTCTGTATGCATGTTCCAGTTCTGCGGGGACAAAACAAATACTCTCCCCGGGGTAGGTTAGTTCCCTGTTCCCCCCATATTATTATTATTTTTAAAAAAATCATTTTATTGGGGGTTCTTAAAGCTCTTATAACATTCCATACATCAATTATATAAAGCACATTTTTTCATATGCTGCCATCATCATTTTTTAAACTTTGTTTTCTATTTGAGCCCTTGGTATCAGGTCCTCTTCCTCCCTCCAACCCCTCCATGACACTTTGATAAATTATATATTATTACTGTTTTCATATCGTACACCAACCATTGTCTCAACTTCATTCATGTTTCTGTGCTTCATCCCCCTTAAACGGGAGAAGGTTATGCATTGAACACATTGTGATTGTTTCCTCCTTCCTCCCCATCTTCCACACCTTCACCTTACCCTCGTGGTATTGTTACTCCCATTTCTGTCCCTTGCGGGGTTTATCTTACCTGGATTCTGTGGGTTGTGAGCTCTTAACTGTTCTAGTGTACATGCTTCAGTCTAGCCAGAATTGAAAGGCAGGACTGGGATCATGATAGAGGATAGTGAAGAAGCCTCAATAAAACAGGGAATTATTCTGTGATTCATAGGTGCTATACTGCGCCCTCCTTGACTCATCCTTTCCTTGTGACCTTTTTGTGAGGTGATATCCTATTGTCTGTCTGCATATGGGTTTGGAGTCTCTGCTACAACTCCCCTAGTTCTCAACAATATATTGTTGTTTTGTGTTTTCTGGTGCCTGTTACCTGACTCTGTCAACACCACACAATCACACAGCCTGGTGTGCTTCTTCCATGTGGACTTGTTGTTTCTCTGATTGATGACCACTTGTTTAACTTCAAACTTTTAAGTCCTCACACAATGAATTTTCTGGTAGCCAGACACCATCAGCTTTCTTCAACACATTTAATTATGTACTCATTTGTGTTCAGTGGTCATGTCGGGAGGGTGAACATCACAGAATACCGGGTTGTTAGAACAAAGTGTTTTGTATTGAGGGAGGGCTTGAGCAAAGTTCATCTGCTTTCTCAATGTATTGCCATATAAATATATGTAGATAGGCCAATACCTCTATTTTTATGAATTAATATATTTACATAAACACACACTTATATTTATACCTCTATCCATAGCTTGCTTCCTAGATCTTTCCTTGGTTTCCTTTTACCTTCTGCCTGTCCCACCATCATGCTAGCTCTTCTTCTGCCTCTTAGTAATTCCTTTCAACTAGATTGCTGTTGCTCCAACACCACCAGGATCTCTGTGTACCCCTCATTGTTGCTTTTAATTTCCTAGTTTTCCCCTTGTTTATGGCTTTGTTTGCTCACCACTTCTTTACTCCATCTTCTCCTCCCTCCAAATCCCTCCAGAATCATTGATCTTGTGCTTCCTTTCAATGTCTATGCTATATAGGTAAGCAAAACAACAGAAAGACAAGACAAAAATAAAACAATGGATTGAATAAAAAGAAAAAAATCTAGCAAATAACCCCCCAAGCATACATAATTCCAGGTTTGTCCACTGACATTTATGAATATCTCCCCACCACTCCCGCAGGGTTCTGGGGTTGTCCCTCCCAACCGAAAGTCTATTTTGGTAGCTCCTCAGTGGTTTTGATTTGCTCCTGTTGCCTATCTGTTACATTCTCTTCTTGGTTCACCCCATTGTGGAGTGGTATGACTGTACTCACTCCCTGCAGTCTATCCAAGTATTGTCTTTTGTTGTGGTGTGCTCCAGTGAGGGGACATAATGTGTATTAGTGTGAGTACTTTAGAGAAGTGAGCCTGGTAAGCTGAAGCAGGAAACTGGCCAAGGCAGCTGCACCCTGGTCCAATCATCAGAAAGCAAGAGACCCGAGAACTAGAAATACGAGGCTCACTGAGCAGTTTATCTCTCCACCCTTCAATTAACCCCACATGTGTGTATTGGCCAGGTTGGCATAATAAACTTTAACTATCTCAATCCATCCCTTGACAACTTGGCACCTGTACATAATTCTTTAGCCTTGCAATTGCAATTAAGTAACACCTACACCTTAATCCTATAATACTGTGAATATATTCCCTCACCTATGAAAGTTTGTAAGCCAACCATTTCATGCCTTTATTCCCCCAATTTTTGGTATCTGATTTATATACTGCCCACTTACATCAGCCCAGTGCTCTGAGGAGACAATCATATTTTCCGACATGAAAAATCTTCATTCCAGTTGGAATCTTGTGAATTCTGCATTCATAAGCAAAGTCAAATCCGGACAGGCCATCCATAAATTCAGCAACAATATGCACCAGTTCACAGGCTCAAAAATCTCAGTCTTGTCGGGTTCTGGTCAACTCAATGTGGGCTGCCTCACGCAGCCTCCACAGGGTGCCCATTGGTTGACTTGATTTTAGACCAAGGGCTCTCACCAATACTCAACAAGCCTAGCCCCCTTGTGCTAGGTCATGAACTTTAAACCAGTCAACCCGCTCTCATCTTCTCTTTTCCCTGTAAATCAAGTCCATTGGTGTCAGTGGCCAAACTCAACCTGTCTTATTGCTGCATTCCTCCCACTTCCACTCAATAAGTAGATTCAGGTGGTCACCTAAGCAAGCATTTCAGCCTGCCCACAGAGAGGACTTTTCTTCATGGTTCCAGATTTTTTCAAGCTTCTGACAAAGACCATTGGTTCCTGAGTACTCCAAAGCACTGGGTAGGGCATATCTTTTCAAAGCTTTCTTTACAGGCATGGCCTCAACCCATCTAAAGATCAAATTTTAATGGCTGAAAGCAAGTGGGTTTACAAACTTTCTGTTTTCATACTTCCCATATTTTCCCCAGAAAACAACCAAGTAAACAGTGTGGCTTTATCAGACCTCTGGCTAGACAAAGAAGAAAAACCACCATGAAGGAGAGGTCAAACAAACATCTACTCACCATCTTATGATTTGTTTATCCAGTACCCCTCTCCTGGTACCATAATGTGTTAGTCTGGGTACTTTAGAGAAGCAAATTCACATAAACTGATATGTGTAAGAGAGAGTTTTATATAAAGGATAATCGCACATCAAGAAAACATCCCCATCCAGTACTTCCCAAGCCCACAAGTCTAATGTTAGCCCATTTGTCCAACATCAATCCACAAAGTCCTCTTCCATCTCACAAAACACACACAATGACACTGACTGCAGGAAAAAAAATCTGAATCAGCGAATGTGTACGCTCAGCACTGGCAGGGGTCTCCACATGACTGTTCCAGCACCCAGGACTGCATTGGGGTAGGTCCATGTGGCTTCTCCTTGGGGATGTCTCGCAGGAAGTGAGCCTTGCCAGCTGAAGCATGGACCTGGCTAAGGCAGCTGTACCCTGGTCCAACCATCAGAAACAAGAGACCCGAGACTAGAAAAGCAAGTTTCACCGAGCCATTTATCTCCCTGCCCTTCAATTAACCCCACATGTGTTGATCAGCCAGATTGGCACAATAAACTTTAACTGTCTCACCAAGTTTCAAGCTTTAGTCTGCCCTACAACAGGTCTTCTCTTTGTCTTAGCAGCTCTGTTCAGGAACACCATCCTCAGGGCTTGGTATGCGAGTATGGAGTCTAGTCCCTTGCTGTCCCTTTTTCCTTTTTTGTTTGCTTCTCTATGGGTATGACAAATGGGTCCCTCCCCCAACCTATAGGTTTAGTGTTGTCCTCTGTAGCACATACTTCTGGGGCTGGGGATGTGGTGTGTCAGTTTGGCTCTGATTGGGGCTGACTCTGTAGACCTCTCTGTTCATGATTGTATGTTTTATTTAATTGAATTTTATTTTGTAGTCCAGTGTGTGATTTATCTGTTAGTTTTCTATTTCTATTTGCAATTATTATAATTGTTGTTCTTAGGGGACAACAAATGGGTTGTGACTCATAGTGATCCCATGTGTAACAGAAAGTAAGACTGCCCAGTTCCATGCCATCCCCACAATTCTTCTTTAGCTTGTGTCCATTTTGGTCACTGTGTCGACCCAGTTTGTTGAACGTCTTCCTTTCTTTCACTATCCTGATATTTTACCAAACGTGGTATTCTTCTCCAGAAACTGGTCTCTCCTCACAAAGTCTCTCCATCCTCACTTCTAAGGGCCATTGTGGTTGTACTTCTTCCTAGAGAGATCTGTTTGTGCCTTTGACAGGACATGGTACTTTCAATATTATTGGCCAGCACTATAATTCAAATGTATTATTTCTTCTCCAGTCTTCCTATTCATTGTCCAACGTTGGCTTGCTTATGAGTCAATTGAAAACCTCATGGCTTGGGCCAGGCACAGGTTAGTCTTTATTATTTAATATTTTTCACATGTAAGTTTTCAATATTGAAACTGGAGTTTTGAATGATTATTTTTAATTACCAAAGCTTAAGATATTTTAAGCATGTTGTTTCTTTTAGGATTTCAAACTCCAGGTGTTTCAACATTTCATTACAATACTCTACTTATAAATACAAAGCAGATTATTACTCATGTTACCCAGAGGAAGGTGAGTGATTCAAGTACCTCCACTCCTCAATTCTTTTCCCACTCACAAGAAAAATTTCAGATGAGGGAAAAAATCATATAAGAGATAGAGAAAAGGATTGAACAGAAAGAGGAGGTTTACTGCAAAGAAATGCATTGGAAAATAAATTCAAGGGTCCCATAGCTTATCTAAAAGGCTTGACAAAATGTCAAGATGGAACTATATTCTGTAAATGGTGGACCTCCCACCATGTGTTGGCTTTCTGGCGGGTCGTCTGCTATTGGCTGGTCCTCTGTAATGTTTCTCCTTTCAGGTATCTGTATTCTGACACCTTAGCACTCTCGACTTCATGCTATGCTCTTGTCTCAGCACCCAAACCCAAAAGTCTATTCAGTCATTGTGGAGGCTATGTGAGCATCCTGTCCTTTTTTGCCCTGCCCGTGTCCTTATTGCCAGTATCTCAGTTCTCTTCCATTGACAAGAAAAGTGGTTTGATTCTGCCCATCGTGTTTCTGTGCACTACAGAGGGTGTGCAATGGCATGTGCCCACCTTCTTCTGGGTTTAAGATTCACTGCCACTTTCCTTCCATTTCTCCCCTCTACTCCCCATGCCAGTTTCTGACTAGCTACCATGCATATGCAGTGTTCTATAAATATTAACATCAAAATGACTGGTAGTGTTGTTCCTTTGCTTTATCATTACTTCTATACTGTCTATTTGCTGTTTCAACGAAACCCCCCCAATACAGCCCTGGATTCACTGGCAAAGGTAAGTCAAGTGTTGCCATTAGAGTGCCTTGCAGAAGTTTATTCCGAATAAACAGTCCTTTACATGTATCTGCACTTAGTTGAAGTCTGTAGACAGTTTGCTCACTAATATACCTATCTCGGTTTCTGTAAGGTACCATTAAAAAACATCCAAGCACATTGGGTCTTCACTCAAGTACTCTCTCAATGCAAGAATATTTTCTTCTATTAAATTGGCATTCTATGATGCTCACCTTCCCAATACAACCACTAAAGACAAAGGGGGTGAATAAGCAAATGTGGTGAAAAAGGCTGATGGTTCCCGGCTATCAAAAGATATAGCATCTGGTGTCTTAAAGGCTTGAAGATAAATAAGCGGCCATCTAGCTCAGAAGCAACAAAGCACACATGGAAGAAACACACCAGCCTGTGTGATCACGAGGTGCCAAAGGATCAGTTATCAGGCATCAAAGAACAAAAAAATCATTGTGTGCTCGCCTCCATGATATGATCGCTGTACACAAATGGGTGCATAAGCAAATGTGGCGAAGAAAGCTGATGGTGCCCGGCTATCAAAAGATATAGCATCTGGAGTCTTAAAGGTCTGAAGGTAAACAAGCGACCATCTAGCTTAGAAGCAACAAAACCCACATGGAAGAAGCACACCAGCCTCTGCGATCAGGAGGTGTTGAAGGGATCAGTTATCAGGCATCATCAGAACAAAAAATCTCACACTAGTGCATGAGGGGAGGAATGTAGAGTAGATACCTAAAGCCCATTTGTAGGCCACTGGAGATTCCCTTGCAGAGGGGTCTTCGGGAGGAGATGAGCCAGACAGGGTGCAATGTAGCAACGATGAAAAATACAACTTTCCTCTAGTTTCTAAATGCTTCCTCCCCCTCCCCCCTAACCCCCACTATCATGATTGCATTTCTACCTTGCAAGTCTGGCTAAATCAGAGGATGTACACTGGTACAGATAGGAACCAGTAACACAGGGAATCCAGGGCAGATGATCTTTTCAGGACCAGTGGTGAGTGGCGATATTGGGAACGTAGAGGGAGCTTGGGCTGGAAAGGGGGAACAGATTACAGGATCTACATGTGACCTCCTCTCTGGGGGATGGACAACAGAAAAGTGGGTGAAGGGAGATGTCGGACAGGGCAAGATATGACAAAATAATCATTTATTTATCAAAGGGTTCATGAGGGAGGGGACTGCGGGGAGGGAGGGGAAAAATGAGAACTTGATGCCAGGGGCTTAAGTGGAGAGCAAATGTTTTGAGAATGATGAGGGCAATGGATGTACAGATGTGCTTTACACAATTGAGGTATGTTTTGATTGTGATAAGAGTTTTATGAGCCCTTAATAAAATGATTAAAAAAAGGAAAGAGAGAACCTTACAAAAAATTAAAACAAAAGAAAACAAAAACATCCAAACAGAGCAGTAGTTTTCACGGGGATCTTTTTGCATCAGTTAAATTCAAGGCAGAGGTGTTACTAACTCAGAAAGTTACCAATTCGGTGTAATAAGATTCTAAAGGAGTAATCATGATAGATTTTCTTCAAGGACATAGGATGATCACAGAGGATTCTTAGAAAGAAGTTTTAAGAAAATGAAAAACTGCAATGGTGATAAAAAGGCCAGGGAAGTTGCACTGAGTAATTACATTTAAAATTTTTATTTATTATTATTTTGGTTGGGAACTCTTACCCTACACACCCTCAGTTAGTTCTGATACTTACCCTTCAGATTTCATTTAGATTCCTCAAAATTAGAGAACTTCTCAAAGGAATATTATTTGAGTCTTTCAAGGAGACTAAAATTGCCATTGTGGTGTAATTTAAATAAAATGCTAAAGAATTCTTAATGAAAGCATTAAAAAGTTAGAAAAAGAACTTCAGAATCATATAGACCTAGATGGCAGCTATGTCAAGAAACAAGGGCTTCCTACTTTGATATTTTTGTTTAATAAATCTTGCTATGTTTTTATAGCAATAAGTTGCTTAGAATCAGATATTTTTCTAGTTTTGTCTATTTTTGTTTCATATACAAGCTGTTGTATTTTGAAGCTGTTCTTAGAAGCATGTAGATTTAGGATTTGCATACCATTTTGATGAACTTACTCTACTATAATTATAAAATGTTCTTTATCCTGGAAAAACTCCTTTCCTTAAATTTCGCTTGACTGATAATAATTATACTTCATTTTTCCTATGCTACTTTTTAATATTTTATTTTCTCTGTCTTTTTGCTTTTAACATATTGCTGTGTTTCTACTTAAAATATGTATCCAATAGACAGAATATAGTTAAATTTCAATCTTTATTTCTTCTGATTCTATGACTAAAATTTAAGGGTTTAGTGATTTACAGTTAAGCTCATTTTGATGAGGTTGGATTAAGCCTACCACTTCAATGTTTGTTATCTATTTTCTGGCTGTATGTCTCATTTCATGTCTTCTTCTGGGCTAAACAAATGTTCTCTAAGTATTATACTTTAATTCCTTTCAGGGCTTTAAAAATAAAGAGGTACTCTAGTTCTAGACTTTTGTATATTTTTAAAATGTTACATCCTTAACTTATTAAAGTTTACTTAGAAATAACACTGCACTTTACATAAAATACCTTCTTATTTTCCAGCCTCTCTGGGAGTTCTCAACTCTCTTTTCTAACATCTCAACTTAACTCAACATGCAGGTATATTCTTTTTATGAATTGACCTGGAATTTATAGTTCTTAAATATAAAAAGGTCCAAACAAACAAACATGCCTAAATGCCATAGTCATGAAGTTGATTCTGACTCATGTCAACACTACAGGTGACATTTGGTTGTTGTGCTTTTCTGGACTCTTTTACAGCTAAGAACAATCCACGCCAGATTAATTAATAAAAAGAAAACAACATCAAAAATTGACAGGCTCTGAAGAGTGAAAAATGGCAGGCAGAAACTGAAATGAATTT
Source organism: Tenrec ecaudatus (assembly GCF_050624435.1). Lineage (NCBI taxonomy): Eukaryota > Metazoa > Chordata > Mammalia > Afrosoricida > Tenrecidae > Tenrec > Tenrec ecaudatus. Next base: position 152,930,942 of record NC_134531.1, on the reverse strand, counting down.
AGCCCTAGACTCAGTGACTAGAAGCAAGCAGGATCAGATGTGTGTTTGTAGGCCTATCCCATGAATGGTGCTCTCTGTCAAGACATCTAACGTAGAATTAGCTAGATGATGCAGTCTTTGATTTGAGGTGCTAGAGAAGAAAGTCCAGGGCTTTCAGAGAGACTGGAAAATGAGGAGGACTTTTTACAGGAATTACACGATGTTATTTTAGAAAGGCTAGAAAATGAGGAGAAAAAACCTGGAGTGAAAGGTGCTGCAGAGTGGGGAATCCCAAGATCTTACGCAAAATATGCTGCTGTTACTAGAACCAGACTTGCTAGTGAATTTCTAAAGATATATATGTATATATATTCAAGTGTCTATGAAATTCGTGTTACATATTATGTAATTTGTACTGCCATAATAAAGTTACCCAGTTTGTTTCTAAATACATTCTCTTGATGTTTCTGTTGGATTTCATTTATTTACCACTTATAAAGCCACGATATTGTGAACTGAAAAGATCTAGGCCTTTGTAACAGCGCAAAACAAGGCACAATGACCATTGTCAGAGACGAACAGTGAAAGTTAGGAGCCCAGGTGGGTTTAGCAGTGAGCTGCTCAATGAGAGACTAGTGATTCAAAATCATAAGTTGCTCTCTGGAAGAACGACAATGCTGTCTGTTTGATTCCGTATAGTGCTTGATTCCCTAATAAAATTATTTAAAGACGTTTAGGAAGTCTTACACGGAGTAATGTTACAAACATAGGACATCTATAGAGGAAATTTCTGAAGTCCAAAGGAGCTACTCTTATCCCTTGTGGGCGGACTTTAATGGATATATGATAGAAACTTGATCATGTATGACCCTTTTGATCAAATATCACAATAAGACACGATTACCAGATCGTGGCATTTCCAAGTCTATGGGTTCTTTGGGCTCACTACAACCTGCTAAATCAGAAACACACATTGTTTTTCTTTATCAATAGAATAAAGGTTGTCAGGGATGTCACTTTTTGAGAATTTACTTGAAGTTGTATTAATTTTCATGAAAGGGAGAATCTGTCATATGTCTGATGCTGTGTCATCTACATGTCATCATTCATTTGAGAAAAAATTAAACAAAGAGGATCTTTAAGAGTGCTATGCCACTGTGCGGGACACACACAGGGTTTGTGAGGACATGCAGAACCACAACGAGGCCAGTCAGACTTTGTCGTCAGCTGTATGGAATCAAAGAGAGGAAATGTGTTTCAATGGAACACTTTGCAAGCTGTTCTATTTCTTGATAGGATTTAAAGCAGGGATCTTCCTGTGAGGAACTGCCAAATCCTCCAAAACACAGTTGGTGACAATTGAAATTCCCTGTTTCCTTCCAGGTGTCAGGTTGTTAATCTGAGGGGATTTGAAAAATCACTTATTTGTCAACTAAGCAATACTCCAAATTTCTGCCTCCACTCACATTTTTTTTTCTGAGTGTGAAACCTTTCTATAAAAAACAATGGGCTCTTTCTGGAAGGCATAAATGTGCATGCAAATCACACCTGCAGACACGAATAGCGAGCTATTAGTGTCTTTATGGAACTCTTTAGCTTATTTATGCCTAAATTACTCCCAAAAGCAAGAATTAACTCTGAGGGAATTTGTGGATGGAGATCATCTCAAAAATCGAGTCTAATAGTTGTGAAACATATATCCTCCCACAGTTTTCATGAAATCCCTCTTCTCTTTCACTTGTCCCCAACATATCCACTTACGTTAATTTAGATAAAACCTGCACAGGTAAATTGAAGTAGAGAGAAGAGATAACTCATAGAGAGATCTCAGAAACAGGAAAAAAGACCCTTTACTGTCTGGTTGTCTGGAGAGCCTTTGATACCACCTCTGTTTCTCAGAGAATCATTTACTTATTTCTCATGATGTTGGGCAACTTTTTGGTCATATATTTTAAGAATTGGGACACTGGGGTAGTTGGATTATTTTCATGTCTAGCCATGGGTGGAGTCAACCCAGTCAATAGCATGGTAGCTTCATCACAACTCCTGAGGGGTGTGGCCTTTTGTCTGTGAGTAAGGGACTCAGAACTGCCTTTCTCGGTGTGTTATTCACCTTCCTGCTTGCTGGGACCCTGCTGCTGACCTTGAGAGCCTTAGGCACCCTGCCATGCTTCCACCTACCTTGGATCCACCCAACTCGGAGCCCACTGGCCTGTGGTGTTCCTGAATTCACACCACCTTTCTGTATTATTGCCTGCAGCTTCCTGCATCTGAAGAGAACTTGTGAATTAGCATCAGACTTCTTGACTTAAGTTGGACTGGGCTGGGTGGCTTTTTGATATAAAATTATTTCTTGAGATAAAGCTCTTCTATAAACAGGAGTGTTACTCTGTTTGTTTTTCTAGACAAGCTAGCCTAACCCAGACACCTGGCCATGGTATCTGTGCCCCAAAGATTTTACTGATACTATGAACTTGATACCAGAATAACTCTGAAGCATGATCTTGTCCCACAGTCTTGTTTAGACCCATGTGGCTGAAACATTTGATCAAAACCGTAGTTCATAGCAGAGTGAGACCGACTATTTGTATCCCGTGTTTTGTTCTCTATCTTCGACCAGAGTAATTTCATGCAGATGTTTTTAATCTGATCCAACATGATCTAAGTTATTCAACTACATCCTCGCTATTGTACAAAAAGGCTGAAAGTAACCTGAGCTCTGTGTGAAAGGTACAAGGAGCCAAGTGCTGTTGAGATGACAACTGCTCACGGTGACCCCAAGTACACAGAATTTCAATGTCTGTTTTTTTATTTAATCCATGCTGAGTGGACTCAGGCCCCCATTGGCTTGTCAGTAGTCAAGAGGTTTAAACATTTGCACTCTTCAGGACCTCTGTGTGGCAGGCACTGATGTCAAAGTTAGGTTAAAATCTCCCTTCAAGGATTTCTCTTTAAATATGCAAACATGGCTGGAGGAGCCAGCTCCATGTGTAAACCCCTAGTGTGGGAGAAAGTTGCCTCTCTGCTCTCTCTTCTCTAGAATGACACCAAGAGAAATGCAATAACAATGCGTGCAGACTGCTGTGTGCAATACCATGATTTTATGCATTGTTTGGTCTGTTTATCCCTCTCTGGCAGTTCTAAATTCATATTGCCTCTTGGTAATTTTAAGAAATGCTTTATTAAGAATGCTGAGTTTGGTGGTGCAAACTACTTGCAGTTATCTACATGAAGACTGGGAGTTCGAATTTATCAGCATTGCCATAGAAGAGACTCTAGGCAATCTGCTTCTGTACAGATTACAGTCCAGAAGCCAAGACCCGTTTCACTCTGTGACTCACGGGGTTTCCAGAGTCAAATTAATTTGATTGTAAATTGGTTTGGTTTATTGTGCTGTTTTTTTAATTTGGTGGATTGTACAATGTTCATCAAGGTATAGAAAGAACACACACACATAAATCAAACATGTCAATTCATATGTGTCAGGTATTATGTAACTAGACTATATAGGTGCATGTGTGTGTGTGTGTATTATCTGTCTGTGCTGTAACATTCTAACTCTAGGTCAATGCCCAGGAGGCGAATTTGCTCTCCAGAAGCTGCTTTTGTTCCCTCACCTGCTGCCTTTCTTTCCATTGTAATGGTGCCTCCAATCCACCACTCCCTTCTGTGCCTTCATTCATCCACCATGGAGCAAGTATCTATTCAATGACCACAGTGTACTTGGCAATGTATTAGGGTCTGGGAGTACAACAGCAGATAAAACAAGTTTCTTTCCTTCAGTGAGCTTACATTAGAATGGAGGTACGGGAAAATATAATAAATTATTTAGAGGAAACTAATGAGAGAAATGCATAACTTATTTCCTTACATATCCTGGTATGAAGGAATTATTTCAAGCATGGCAAATTACCCATTTGAAAGGAATGGAAATCCAATTAGTGTAGCACCTCTCCCAGATGCCAAAAATCTAATCAAATCATCATCAGAATCAGGAAACTTAAAGGAACCGCAGAAAGAAGAAGAGCATTTTTGTTTGAATATTGACAGAATATTTCTCCCTACTTTCATTTCAAACCAAATAGCTTTCCTTCCAGTTTTGTTTACATTTGGCATTTGTATCAAGTGCTTATTTTCGTCTGATAAACCATTAACTTAAAAGTAGCTCTTATGAAGCAATAGTGACTTTTCCATTATTGAGTATCTTTTTCAAAGTCATTTAATCTTCCAAGCAGAATTTGTTGTGTGAAGTTTTATGCAGCCAAAAATAATTTATTTGCAAATGTAGCAATAGCATACAATCAAGCAAACAAGATTGAGTTTTTTCTCCAAATAATATTCTACTGAAAGTTTAAATGTTTCTCATCTATGTTTCATTAGAATTTGAATAGGTATGTGCAGCTACTCAAAATGTTCTCTGATAGTGAAATATTATCTTGGAAACAGAGCCCTGTAAGCATACCTCTTCTCAGAATGTCAATATATTCAAATATCCTACTCAAGGCAAATGTAATTTGGAATACAATATTGATTAAGTGAAAAAATTCAATTCAGAGTATGATTATAATGTAATGTACTAAATTCCTAATTAATTTAGCAAATAGTTTACAGATATAAAGATGTATATATGTTCTTCAATGATATTAAGAATTTGCAAACTAAAAAGAATTTACTCTGTCTTAACAGTGTAATGGAAACTTTAAGGGACTTGATTTCATCCTCTATGTGGACCTATTCCCTCTCACAACACAATACAATGAGCCTAAATGGGAATTAGGAATTTGCTAACTGGCCAACAGACTATTTTGCATGGCCGTTCTTGCAGTAGCTGTCATGGAGTTGGATTTGGCGTTACCTACTGGAGGAGAGGCAGAGACTTTCAGGATAAGACCACGAGCAGTGAAAAATGGAAAAGAATTGTTTCTCTCATTTGGATACATTTATTTGGGAGACATGAGTTTTTCAGGTTCCAGAACTTGGATGGGCATATTCTATAGGTATTAACAATGAAAATCCAGCTATGAATCTTATCAGGAAATGTCATCTTTTTTTATGGTTTTGACATATTTGCAGTGACCTAGCCACATCCTCTGCTCTGGTTCTTAAGGTGATCATATTTGACTATAATCAAGAGTATCGGCCTTGTTCATTCAAATATTGTATTGATCTCTGTGGTAAAGAGAAGCCCTAAAGCTTTGCATGTTACAGTTCCAAATCTTAAAGACCTAAAGTTCGAGGGAGTGATATTGAAAAAAAGTGACCCAAGGCATGGTATCCCAACAGATACAATTTAATGTATCATAGTTCCTCTACCTCAGAGAGTCTGATGCTTGTCCATTAAATATTGTCTATATCTCTTAGAAAGACCTAATCCTTTCATCCCACCCTAATAGCGAATATATTATGCCAGTATTTTGTTACTTGTTTGTCACCAGAGCAAGTGTGACTATGTCTATTATAATGGTTTCTCTGGCATCACAAAAGTAGTTAAACCCAAAGCAAACCTGCTGTCATTCACTTGAACCTGCTAAATGCAATTTAGACAATGTAATTAGTAAGAATAAATTAATGTCTACGTTTTCTCCTTAGTCAGACACCCTTGACCGTGGCCTTTTAATCTTATGGCCACATTGAAATATTTTATATTATTAAGCATTCAATCAATTTAAAACTATTTATGAAACTTGATTCTGAACCCCGGTCCTAGGGACTCAGAAATGATCAGAATCAGAAACTTGTCTCCATGCATTCAAGAGAAGCACACCGTCAAGTGAATCATGACATCAGTGTAGTAAGACTGTGGGGATGGGCATGCATGTGGCTCTGCAGAAGTACAGGCAAGATGTGTAATTGTACGTGAAAATAGCAGGGACATCTTCCCAGCTCATGAGCTGAAGTTTGAAGAACTGTGAGGACCCTAAAGATGTGAGCTCTCACATATTCTTCCCCCCAACCCCTGCTTGTGGTTTGTTTTTTATAAAAGGCTTCAAATGTTCGCCAAAGCTTTAATGAATTACCTTGACATGGAGGTGATTCCTTTCGGCATATGATTACCGAGCACCCAGCAGACTGTACTGGGCACTGAGAATACATTAATGAGGATCACGGAGCTTGCTCTTGTGGAATGCATATCCCAGTGAGGAAATCAATCATAAAGACAACATCACCCACTCAGTTCTTTAATTATAATTGTGCTGAGTGTTCAATTGAGAATTACAAGGTGAGCCGACTCTGCGTCGCAGGAAACCTTTAGAATCTGGGATCACAAAGGTTTCTGAGGTGCTAAATTCACAAACTGAAATCTAAGCACAATTTAGAATTTGCTAGACATAGTATGGGATCAAGGGCAAGGAGTAGGACTGCTTTCCGGGCAGAGAGGTGGCGTAAGCTTAAAGGTATGCTTCCATCATGATTGCAGCCCAAAAGATACTTCTATTCTGTAACACGTAACATCACTATGAGTCAGAATCAAATGAACAACAGTTCTGATTTTGGTTTGGCTCTTGTGTAAATATTTGATTTAAGGAAATTGCTCTGGGACCCTTTACCAATCTGTTCCTGTCCTTTAAGAAATACAGAAGAGATGACAAAGTGGGTGAAGTCTCAAAAGGAATCAGAGCCCGCTTTCTGCCATCTGTGTCTTGTCACCTGCTCTTAGGGACCCCTTGGTAGACACCCATGGAGACAGCCGTCTTTGAAAACATCATGGAAGCAGTGGCATTTGCTTATTGTCTTCACTCTGCCGCTCATTCTCCAGCCTTGCTATTACCTGCTTTCATTTAGAAAGCATTTAGAGCTGCTTTCATAACAGAGCAAACCAAACATCGCAATGTCCTTACCTGTTGCTTTCAGCAATTGCAAATGTAATCTCTTTACTGCACATCCAGCCTCCAACATTAAAGACATTCTTTGGACAATGGATGCATAATTGGGACTGTGTAGCCGAACACAGTAGTTAGGATGGTCTACCCAATAGTGCTTTCACTCCTGCTGTTTTTATTGCCAAATGTGACTCTAAACCTTAGCTAAGGTATATTTGAGTATTCAAATTTATCACACAGGCCCTAATTATGGGAGAAGGCCTTACTTAAACAAACAATTAGTCAGTATCCACTTGATTACTGGACTAGGGTCCTAATTAGTAACCCAAGTCCCACCTCCTTGGATGCAACCAAGAAAACAGGCTGGACTGGACATGGACGGAATTTCTCAAACACAAATGGAGGTGCCATTTCTTTTCTTTACAGTGCTCCTTCCGTTGCTCACTCCCCACCAAACAAAAATCCCTGTGTGTTTTCTACTGCGGAACCCAAAAGGATTTTCCTAAAACAAAATTATTTCTGGAAGTCTGACATCCCCTAAACATATTTTTTCCTGTGTCACAATCTGTCAATTTCAATGTTCTAGCAATGTTAAACAATATTTTGATTTTAATGTAAAGTGTTAAGGACTAATTTCATTTAAAATGCATCATTTCAGAAAACATTTGCATTAAAATGTCAGTTCTTAGAGCTTTACACAAACTTGAGTATTGAGACTATCAGGTAGATATTAATCATAAAGAAGACAACTTGGGATAGAATAACTTTCATATATATATAGCATTTGAATATTGAATTTTAAGTTTACAAAGTAATTTTGCATCAGTATCTAATCACTTGACCAACTTGGTGGAAGAAGGCTGATAGGTCTTCTGCTCAGTCCTATCTCCAGAGCACAGCAGTGGAATACTGCTGTCACTGTAGCTTGAGGGAGTTCAGAGTGTCATAAGTATCATGTAGGTAGAAGAGCATACTTACTTACATGACAACTCTTTGAAAAGGTACAAAGAATAAAAAATGTAGAATAGGATCATCCAAAAATTATGTGGTAGAGATATGTTCATTGGAAAGATTGAAATTATTAATCATGACTAAGTATAAAACTGAGTTCTGGAATTCCTAGAAGCCAATTCCAAAGGAAGTGGTTAGGATCATCAACCTTACTGTCTAGAAGAATAGGCTTTCATAGGGAATCAACATCCTTTATTTTGATGGAACAGAATTCTGAAAGACTTTCTCAAACAACATTTTATAGAATGAATACTGAATGATGAAGTGGGCAATTGCTTCAGTGACTGTAATTTTATAAAAACAAATCTAAATGGATCCCAGGCCTATCCATTCAGGATTCCAGCTGAGGATACTTAAGGATTTGTTTTTATATTATCCAGCAAGACTTTAGTCCTCCCTCTTTCTTGTGTCAATATGGGAAGCTCACCCGCTTTTCTGAACTGGCTATTTCCTTGCCTCCCTATGTATTATCCTTTCTCTCCTTGCTAGCAACTCTCATTCTGCACATTGTCATGGAAATACCAGGACTGTCTCTGAATCTGTGCAGCCTAACCTTGCACAATTGGTCCTTAGTTTTAAATTCCCCAGGGGGCTACTCCCCCCATCAGTGCCACTTAGAATTCCTTGACATTATCTGTTTAGGTGCCATTCTAACCAATACTCTCCTGTTTATGTGGCTTATTTGGGGGTCACAGGGGTCCCCAGGAGGAGGAGTGAGCCCCCAGTGATGGAATTCTTCCAGCTTGACTGGGGTTCTCATTCTGCCATACAGGCCTCCTCCCCTCGCCCAAGCTTCATCTGGCTTAGCATGTCTAACCTCGCTTTCATTTCTGTGGTTGTTCTCGTTGAAGTTCTATTTTTCTCTAGTTGCTAACTCACAGTCTATCCAATATGTCTGTATAAAATTGAGCCACGCTGTGAACACACTTAAAATTTATTACCATTATGCTCCTTTGAACCAAGAACAGGAGGTAGGGTTTGATAGCAGACAGTGTTGTGCAGCTCAAGTATATCAGTATACTTGAGGCTCAGCTCAGATAAAGATGGGATCCCATGGGAAGACAAAGCAGAAGTGGATTTCAGAATTCTATTTTTTGTAGCAACTTCTAATAATAGTCTTTAAAAAGCAATTTTGCCAAGAAGGTTCTATGAGTCTAACGTGGTACAAGTGCATAACAGGAGTTTTTTAACCTGGCACATGGAATGCGTTACAGTAGTGAGAAAAGTAAACGCATAGTACTAAAACCATGCTTACTTTATGAAACTGGAAAAATCAATCCTGCCTCTCATTTTCAGCACATGAAAGTAATTAATATTGTGATAACCAAGGAAAAGCAAAGGACACCTTTGTCCTCATTAAAATTAATGGGGGTCATTTTCTTTTGAAATCCTAGATACTGTTTTCCTTAATAGTCAATCAAATTTCTCCTAGCCCTGGTACTCACTGAATATGGAAGAACATATATGAGATCATGGGAGATTAATGAGGAGTGGTCATGGTTCATCCTTTGTGGACACCTGTGATGGATTAAATGCCACTGGCTATGTTGAAGTAGGTTTTCTGGCAAATCCTGTTCTGACAACACACTGTCCAGAGTATTGATTATGCTAACCTGCAGTTGTAAATTCATGTCTGCAGTTAAGAGTTGCAATAAGGCCCATTAGTCAAGCACAGGCTTAATCAAAGATTATAATTGACATTAATGACTCTTCAGTAAAAGGAAAGGGTTGGAGTAACAGTTAAAGATTGGTCCAGGTCAGTGCATCCGTCAGTCATTACCATCTGGAATAGAAGCTGACAGCTGTGCAGGGAAGCTGCTGGCATCCTTCTTTTCCTGATGGACAGATGCTCACAATTTTCATTAGAATTATGTTTGGGCTGAATAGATAACCCTTTTCGGCAAGCTTTATTAATATGTTTTCTCTGAACTTTTCTTGTGGGAGTTCCACTCAAAAGACCGTTGGAAAAAGCCTGCAGATGGCGAGCAGAGGACCATATTAAATTTAGTTCTTGAGTCCAGGAGTTGTTCATCCTAATTTGCATGTGTATTTTGTCAGCCAGCTCAAGACCTCTCTCTGCTTCTCCAATAAGACCAATATCTAAAATGCTTTTTAAAGCATTTTCCTAGGGGTCTGTTCTCTGGCTCATGCTATTCCATCAGTGCATACCATCTGTGATTTAATTGACTTTGTAGTAGTTGTTGTTATTTTGTATCATTGTAGCCCATGGTTCCGACCCATAGCTACCTGCTTAGTCCTGCATTATCATCACAGCTATTACTGGACTTGAGCTCATCACTGTTTCCACTGTTGTGGTAATCTTTCTCATTGAGGGTCTTCCTCTTTTTAATGCCCTCTATTACATTACATTAAAGGAGTAGCATCTCTTTTCTTCATAGACGTTCATCTTCGCCCTCTTTAGGTATGCTTTCCATCTGTGAGTTAAAATGGGCAAGCTTTCCAGGTAGATACAGAAAAAGAGGCCCATTTTCATGGAGTTTGATATATTGTACAAGGGTGATGGGAAGAGAATCCAAACACAAGGTAAAGTTCTAAATTGGTTTGTCTTGCTTGTTTTTATTTTTTCCATGTGTAAGAGATAACTTTATATCAAGAAGCAATTATGCAATCATATATAAATTTTCCAGAAGAGTTCTAAGAGCCCCCAATAAAAATTATTTGAAAAAAAGCAATTATGCATTAATAATAGATCCCAGTCCAGTTCAGATAAAGTACATAATTTCAATATTAGCCCATGAGTTCCTCTTGAAACTCATGCAGCACATGCAATAATGCCAAATTCAGGAAGATCATCAGCTGTGGGTAGAAAATCTCTTCTCACATTTTATAATAAGTCAAAAGGAGAAACCAAGAGGCTCAACATTTTGCCTGAAGAGATCCTTAGCCATACATAACACGTAATCCATTATTACCTCTCCTTCTCTCCACATTACTGCAATTGAGAATCCCAACGCATGGCCATCAAGTCGATTCCAACTCATAGCTATCGTAGTAGGACAAAGTAGAACTTCCCCTATGGATTTCTGAGACTGGAACATTTCCCACCCCCCCTCTCTCTCTTTAAAAAAAAATCATTTCGTTGGGGGCTCCTACAGCCCTTATCACCATCCATACATCCATCTATGTGGCAAGCACATTTGTTGTCATCATTATTTTCAAAATAATTTCCTTCTGCTTGAGCCCTTGGTATCATCAGCTCATTTCCCCCTCCCCTCCCCTTCCTCCCTCATGATTCCTTGATCATTTATAAATTTTTGTTTTCATGTCTTAACTGACTACTGTCTCACTTCACCCTCTTTTCTGTTGTTAAAACAGAAAAGTTTTAGCCCCCCTGGGGGGTGTTGATTATATGTCGATCATAGTGATTGATTCTCTCTTTCACCCCCACCCCACCCCCACCTTCCACTTCCCCTCCTGCTACTCTCATTATTGGTCCTGAAGGGTTTATCTGCCATGAATTCCCTGTGTCTGTACCAGTGTGCATTCTCTGCTCTAGTCAAATTTCTAAGGTAGAATTGGGGTCATGACAGTGAGAGGGGCAGGTGGAAGCATTAAAGAACTAGAGGAAAGTTGTGTGTTTCAATGGTGTTGTACTGCATGCTGACTGGCTTATCTCTTCCTTATGTCCCTTCTGTAAGGGGATGTCCAATTGTCTACACATGAGCTTTGGGTCTCCAGTCCACTCTCCCCCTCATTCACATAGATAGGATTTTTTGTTTTGTGTCTTTGAGGCCTGATACCTCATCCCTTTGACACTTCATGATCACACAGGTTGGTGTGTTTCTTCCATGTGTGCTTTGTTGCTTCTCAGCTAGATGTCTGCTTGTATATAATCAAGCCTTTAAGGCCCCTGACGCTATATCTTTTGATAGCTGAGCACCATCAGCTTTCTTCACCACATTTGCTTATGCAGCCATTTTGTCATCAGGGAAGATGAGCATTACAGAATGCTGGGTTATTAGAACAAAGTATCTTGCATTGAGGGAGTACTTGAGAGGAGGCTCAGTGTCTGCCTGCTGCCTTTCTACTTAACAAATAAATGTATGCACATAAATGTTTCCCTATCATATATACATGCCTGTAGTTAGACCTCTATAAATATCCTTTGCCTCCTACTTCTTTCCTCTATACTCTTTTACTGTCTTCTTGTTCCACTTTCATGTTCGGCCTTCATTCGGGTTTCAGTAATTCCTCTTAGCTACATTGCCCTTGATCAAGCCCCCTGAAGCATCCTGTGCCTTCCTTGACATTGATTTTAGATCACTTATTGTTCCCTTGTCTCTGGGTTTGTCTCTCACCCCTTCCTTTTCCCCACCTCTCCCTCTCCCGTGTCCCCCTGGAACCATCGGTCCCATTGTTTTCTCCTCTAGATTGTTTATCCGGCCTATCTAATCTAAATAGACATGCAGCAACAATAAGCACAAAAGCAAGACAAATCAAAACATAACAACAAAAGAAAACAAAAACCAAAAAGCTACAGTAACAACAACAACAAAAACCAACAGCAAAGAAAGAAAAGCCTATAAATAGTTCCAGGTCTGTTTGTTGATCTTTATAAGTGGTTTCCAGTCTAATCTGATGAGGTACCATGACCTGGCCTCAAAGTCTATTTTTAGTATTGTTCGAGGACTTCTTTGCTTTGTTCCCTTTGCTGCTGTGTTGCTAGCCCTTACTGTTTCGCCCTGGTGTGGTGAAGTCAGATCTGACACAATTCCCACATGTGTCTTCCACTGTTGTCTCCTGTAGAGCTATGGGTCAGTGAGGGACATTGTGTTTCATAGAGGGGCAGGCCCTATGGTCCTCTCTGTGCATTGGCTGCTCTGGGTGGATTAGCATCCTTGCAGTTTGGTGAGCCAGGAAGTGTTCCACTCTCTCTTCCTCCCTCCTCATTTGCTCCTGATCAGAAGCATCCCTCTCCCTGAGCTGCAGCTTCAGTGCTGTCCTCTGAAGTGCATTTTTCTGGGGGGTGGGGTCCACATAGTTGGGAAGGGGCCAGCCCCGCAGACCTCTCTGTTGATGCACAGCTTAATGCGGTATGTTGCATTCATGTCTTGGCGCACAGGGTTCAAATCTGGTCCCTTTCTCCCTCTCCTGTGGAGATATAAACAATATCCTCCACTTGGGTGGGTTAGTGCTCTGTTCTGCCCTTACCCATATCTTTTTTTTTCTCTTCTCTTTCTTTTCCCCTCCTTTTAACTTGGCTGCCACATGTATCCCTGGATTAGCTTTGACCCCTGTCATAGTTCCTGGACCTCACCTCGGGAATATATGTATGTAGTAGCTTTCCTCCGATGCCCCTTTTGCATTTTTAAGCTTACCTCGGTAGAATCATGTTTTATTTGCCCTTTTGTGTTTGGCTTACTTCACTTAGTATGATTTCTTTGAGTAGTTCTCATGCGGTGAAGTGCTTCATGCATTCATCACTGCTTTTTAGGGATGCGTAGTACTCCATTGTGTTTATGTACCACAGGGTTTTGATCTATTTGTACATCGATGGAAATTTGGGTTGTTTCCAACTCCTTGTGGTTGTGAATTGCACCAAATGAACAATGAAACACAGATGTCTGGCTATGGTTTGATTCTTGCCTCTTCTGAGTATATGCCCAGTAGGAGGATTGCTGGGTCACATGGTAGCTCGATTTCCATCTGTTTTAGATATCTCCAATTGTTTTCCACAATGGCTGTACATACCTACAGGTCCACCAGCAGTGGATGAGAGTTCCTATCTCACTACAACCCCTCCAACACTGGTTACTTTATTATTTTTTTTATTGGTCTATCTTTGAGGGTGTTAGGTGGAATCTCTTAGTTGTTTTAATTTGCATTTATCTTAACGGCTAATGATTGGGAACATTTTTACATATGTTTATTGGCCATTTGGATTTTTTGCTTGGTTTTGTTTCTGTGCATGCATTCTCCTTGTGATTGATTTATCTTGCTATATTTATTTTCTCAACATCCTGGGATGCAGGAAATACATAAGTTTGATTATGATTCTTGGCTACATCTAAGAACTTGCCAAGTGCACTCTGCTTTCTTAATCTCCCCTCATTATGCTTCATTAACTGTGCATTTCTGAAAGGTTGTTATTCTTCACATTGCAACAACTTCACTTCCTGGAAATAATAACCGGAAAAGACACGGTCCAGAGACCCAAACCTTTTATTTTCCATTTTTAGCTGACATTATGGTTTTATTTCTTCATTGTTTTGACTTTTTCATATGAATTAGGTGGGAGCTTCCTTTCGAGTAACCATTTTTGTATTTCACTTTATAAAACAACTTATCACCCCCCATAGTTTTACCTGTCTATCCTCTCCTGGCTCCAACCCCCTTTATTTCTCCTTGGCCATTCTCTTCCCCTTCTCCAAAATTAATGCCTACCTACCCTCTAACCTCACATCTCCCCCCCCCTTCTTTCCCTTTCCCATTGGTAACCATCCAAAGCTGTTTCTTTGGGCATGAAAACTTTTATCTTGATGTTTGTTTGTTTGTTTTCTATAACAGTAGTCTGACATTTGTCCTTTTATGATTGATTAATTTCCCTTAGCAGAATATATTCCACATCCGTTTATATTGTGAAGTGTTTCATAGTTTCATCATTATTTTTAGCAATGCCTACTAGCCCATTGTGTGTACATATACAAGTTTATTTATCTGTTCTTTCTTGTTGTATCATTGCAATAAATCAGGGAATATCATAAGTGCATGTCTTCAAATATACCATACTTCACTGATTCATAGGAGCACTATCATGAATAGAAACTGCCATTCAGTCATACATTCTTTCATCTGACAATATTTCCCACATGTATGCAGAAATGTTCTGAGTGTAGATTTCGCCAAGGTAACAAAGAAAGAGAAGGTCCCTGCACTCAAGGAGCCCCTCCTCTGAGTACATGCTAAATTCTGCTTCATGCCTAGCAAAGATAGCAAGTGCTTGCGTTCGTTAATTAAATCATTTCAGACACTGCAAAAGAGCTCTTTAAAATGTTGAAAGTATATATATCATTTGGAAGATTAAATGTACCCCATCCATACAATGGGATTTTTAATTCCCTTGAATATATGTAAAAGATGGACAATGAATAAGGAAGACTGAGTAAAAATGGACGCACTTGAATTATGATGTTGGTGAAGTATATCAAACATATTATGGACTTATATGAACAAGTCTGTTTTGGAAGAAGCACACCGCATATTCTAGAGTAGTGAGGATGGATAAACTCTTTCAGATAAGTGGGATCTATTATCCAGAGAAACCAGGCCCTGGAGAAAGACATCATACTTGGTAAAATGAGGGTTACTGAACAAAGAAAGGCCTTCCATGCGATTGATTGACACAATAGCTGAAAAAGTGGGCTTAAACTTAGCAATGATTACGATAGTGGTGCTCACTCACTGCCTTTGCCTCTTTTATGACTCCTAGTGACAATCTCGGACAAGGTAGAACTCTGCCTGCGGGTTTCTGAGGCTGCCTATCTTCGTGGAAGCAGAGAGCCTCATTTTTATCTTGTGGAATGACGGATGGGTTCAAAATACTGACTTTGAGCTTAGCCGTGCAATGCTTAACCCACCATGCCACCAGAGCTCCACCAGGGTTGCTATGAGTCAGAACCGATTGGGTGAACACCCCACAAAAGCATACACTCCAACTGTGACTTCTTTCTTGACTCCCAGCCAAGTGTTTTAGGAAACCATCTCCTCCCAGTTCAACCAGGACATGCGAAGCCCATACATAGAATTACATGGGGATCACATTCAATCCTGTCGATTCTGATGAATTTATCTGGGGTGGAAATGCAATTTTCACCTGAGGGTGAAAAAGAAGGATAAGCTGTTCAAATCCCTATTATAAACACACATGATCTATTAAAGAAAAATTAACCAATTAGAAACAATGCCAACAGCAGAATTGTCTTGTTATTGAAAGAAATTGAATACAGCATGATCAATCACTCTTTATACATATAAATTCACATGTGAAAGAAAATTGTTAAAAGTAATTTGTGATTGCATTATTTAGCACTTTAGTGACCTGTGGGACATGTATCACTAACTAATATTTCCCAGTTGTAGTATTTGCTAATGCCTGTAAGAGATCTGTTTAACTGTGGTAATCTGAAAAAAAAGGGGGGCTTCAATCCACAAATCCTACCACAAGAGTCCACCTGAGGCATTTATGCATCCCACATTGCTATTAAAATCCATGTTTTCTGTAAACAATTTTCCTGATTTCAACATACCTGCCATATAAAAGACCTTATGGTGTCAGCAAACAATAATTAACTCATAAAATAGATAACATTTAGAATTTCTTTTTGTACAGTTACACATGAAATCATTGTGCTTGTTATAGGGATCATTCAAAATCCACCCTGTTAATACTGTGACTAATTCTATGACATTTTTTTCAATGCTATTTTTAAAAGTTTCTTCTATTTATATTTATTTATTTCATAAAAATATAGAGTTTATTTTTGTCTATTTAAAGAAAAACATCAACTTTTATTGCTATAATATACCACTTAAATCTCCAACACCTTATCATTTGATCTCCCTTTTGACTAATTTTACAGTTGTTTCAGTATTTTCTGCTTTGTTTCTTTTTAATGTTTTTCTCTATTTTGATTTTTCCTGGTGTTGACTTTTTATTTTTGCTTTTGCTTACTTTGAGTGATTATCAGTATATGAAATCCAGGGTAGGTAAAACCTAGAGACAGTGAGTGGATTAATAATTATGATGAGGTATAATAGGCTAGGTGAAAATGAGGGGCTAACAAAATAAGTATGAGAAAGAAGAAAATGATCTGAAATTAACTGTGATAATGATTGCACAACTCTTCTTAATATGAAAAAACTACTAAAGTGTATGATTAACAAAACAAAGTTTAAAGAGTCACACAATGAATATAAAGCCTAATTATTAAATACTATTTTTAATAAAAGGCTCATTATATACTAGTTAGTGGTTCTAGACACCAAACTCATTTGCATTCCACAATCAATTTTGGTTGATATTTAATATCATCAATTGAGAGACACTTCATTGTTAGGGTCAACTCAAAGGAAAACATGTTCAATCATTTGAACAGATCAAATGAACAATGTAGACATTGTGTGATAAATTAATTTGTCTGGTTGATTAGGCCTCACTAATTTTCTCCCAAAAATTACATAGTGAAAAGTTCAAGAATGATCTATGATTATATTAAGCTTTCCATAGATTCTGAACAAATTTACTTAGAAAATGTTAGCTAATATATTTATATTAGTTGGATTTTTGCTGCTGTTGTCTTTGTTGAAGTTTTAAAAACTTAATATGAAGTAATTCCTTACAAGAGGTGAGGCAGAAAGCTACAGTCCTTTCTAAAAATGAAAATTACAGAAATGGGTAAGAAGAATGTTTATTAGTGAAAAGACCTAATAAATAGGAAAACACTAATCTAGGAAGGTAGGGAAAATTAATATCTCACCAGAAATTATTGTAACCATGCATGCTTACTATTCTCATCCATGATCCTTTCATCAGAAATGCTTAACTTTGAATAAAATTGGGCACATTGAATATGAAAAATAAAAATCTAATGTGGTAACCTCTCTAACTTGTGTCAAATTTAATCTCATCGGGTGGAAAGCCCAAAGGACAAGAAGTGGAGGCCTCGCTCAGAAACTTGTTTCTGCAGGGTGGTGCCTGTGCCCTCTGAGAGATGTCTGAAATTCTGGGAGCCTCAGTTTTGTTATCTCTGAAAGTGAGATGATAACTCGACCCACAAGGTTCTCGGCATCATTCATAGAGTTTCTGGAAAGCACTCTGAAATAACAAAATGCCATCTGAGTTTGGTTATCATGTAGAGGTCGGACTAGTTTGATTTTCTGGGGTCTTGTACTATTGAGTTTCCACCTTCCCTTTCTTTTATGCAAGAACAGGACATGAAAGTGCTTAAATTAAAAAATACCCAGAAGTAGTGGCAATTTAGTAAAGTTGTTACATCAGACTAGAGATTGAGCTCCAGCCTCTGCGATTATAAATGAGATACTTTCTTCTCTCCCAGATAATCTGTGGGAATCAGGCTTTCAGCTTTGAAATCTCATGGACTTGAGCAAAATTCCCTAGCTCTATAGACTTGAGAAAATCACTTCAACTTTTAGCCTCAGTAATCTTTTCTATGTATTGGAGTTAATTTTCCTAAAAGTCCTGGTGGTACTGTTGGGTAACTGTTGGACAGGTAACTGTAAAGCCAGCAGTTCAAACCCAACAGTAGGTTTGCAGGATGAAGATGAGACTGTCTGTTTTCATAACAATTTATGAAAACATATGCAGCCTCCGAAATGCTCTAGAGAGAGCCTTACTCTGAGTCAGAATGGACTCCATGGGTGTGGGTTAATGGGTATTTTGAGGAGCCAGAGTGCTCCTTAGGGACAAGCATAGACAGACTTCATCTTACATTCTTTTGAACATGTTTTCAGGAGAGACCAGTCCAAGAGGAAGGACATCATGTTTGGTGAAGTAGAGGGACAGGGGAAAGAGGAAGGCCCTCAAGCAGATGGATGGAGACCAGGGCTGTAACAATAGGCTTAAGCATCAGAACAAGTGTGAGGATGGCAGAGGACCTGGCAGTGTTTCATTCTGTGGATCATGAAGTTGCTATGGATTCGCATCTACTCCATGGCATCTAACAACAACCTACTCATTGTGTTGTCAAGAAGATGAAATTGCATTTATCATCGCAAATAATTAGCATATTGACTGGTACGTAGAAAGGCTCAACAATTGTTTGTTCTGATCATTATATGTGTCCTGGTTTTGCAAAGTTAAGTAGTCAGCTGCCAACTGACATGTTGAAGCGTAGAATACACAGAGCCTCCACTGAAGAAGAGAGCTGGCAATGAGCTCCAATAAAGATTAAACCAAACCAAACCTACTCTCACCATTGAGCAGACTGCAATGTATGTTATTCTCATCGGACAGGGAGAACTGTTCTGTATGGATTCCAGAGATATGAATCTGTATGAAAGCAGACTGCCTCATCTTTTGTTCACAGAGCTGCTGGTGGATTCAAACCATGGATTTTAAGTTAACAGACCACCATTTAACCCACATGAGAAATGGGGAGGGGGCTATGTTGACCCTCCTCAGGCTTGAGAGGAGGGAAGGAGTATCCAAGTCCACTCTAGTCCAAGGCAGAGTACCACAAGACAGATGTAAGCTACGTCTCCATACTCTGCTCTCCAGCTTATTCTGACACCAAATACCCCACTCATGGCAGGCACTCTCCTTCTCTGTTAGGTTCTCTGTGTGACTTCCACTGGAGCCTATGCGACCTCTGCGACTTCAAGCAGGGATATTGAAGGTTCACCGCTGTTGGCTCTTCTTTCTTGATGAACACGGGAGTCCTTTATTCTTGCTTCTGAAATGGTTCTCTTATATTCAGAGACATAACACAACTGATTAGTCCCCTCTATTCGTGTTCCACATATCGCATTTCTGTGTCTTCTTCTTCCAATCTTTAGATGAGAGTTCCAAAACCATAAACAGAAGAGCAACAATTTAAGCAATTGAATCTCACTGTATCCACTATGCCAGTAGTATAGGCTACAGTCTATGAAATGGATTACATTGGTCACATTGGCTCATCATGAGTCTAAATGGATGCAATGGAATATGAAGATAACAACAATTATTATTATGCAAAACCTGTCCTCTGTGTTCAATACGTGAATACATTGCACATACTCCATGCTGAAGTAATCTCCCTTTAATATATCCTACATACAGATAATTCCGGGGGCACATGGGAGAGAGGACATGGGGAAAGGAAGTGGGTATTAACAAACCCAGGGAAAAGAGAACAAGGAGTGATCTAAAAATCTATGGTGAGGAAGACGTAGGATGCCTGATAGGGCTTGATTAAGGGCAATGTGACTGAGAGGAATTACTGAAACCTGAATGAAGGTTGGACATGATATTTTCAATAATTTTGATAATGATTGCACAACCCTTCTTAATAGGATAAAACTACCAAATTTCATGATATGTAAAAAAGTTTGTGATTATGAGATAAGAGGAAAGTAAAAGGAAACGGAGGAAAGAACTAAGAGGCAAAGGGATTTATAGAGGTCTAAATACAGGCACGTACATATGCAAATATATTTATACATAATGATAGGGAAATAGATCTGTGCACATATAAAAATATGTTAAGTATCAAGGTAGCAGATAGACATTGGGCCTTTATTCAAGTACTCCCTCAATGCAAGAACACTTTGTTCTAATAACCTGGCATTCCATGATGCTCACCTCCCTGATATAATCACTTAAGACAAAATGGGTGCATTGCAAATGTGGTGAAGAAAGCTGATGGCTCCCAACTATCAAAAGATATAGCATCAGGGGTCTTAAAGGCTTGAAGCTAAACAACCGGCCATCTAGTTGAAAAGCAACAAAACCCACATGGAAGAAGCACACCAGCCTATGTGATCATGAGGTGTCAAAGAGATCAGGTATCAGGCATCAAAGAACAAAAAAAATCACATTATTGTGAATGAGGGGGAGTGTGGAGTGGAGACCCAAAGCCCATCTGTAGACAATTGGATATCCCCTTACAGAAGGGTCACAAGGAAGAGATGAGACAGCCAGGGTGCAGTACAGCACCGATGAAACATACAACTTTCCTCTAGGTCTTTAATGCTTCCTTCTCCCCACTTTCATGATAATTCTACTTTACAAATCCAACTAGAACAAAGCATGTACAGGGTTACAGATAAAAATTGGAAACACAGGGACTCCAGGACAGATAAAACCCTCAGTACCAATAATGAGAGTAGCCATACCAGGAAGGTAAGGGGAAGGTGGGAGGAGATAGGGGGAACCAATCACTATGATCTACCTAAAATCCCCCTTCCTGGGGGATGTATAACAGTGAAGTAGGAAAATGGAGACATTGGTCACTGTGAAACATGAAAAATAATGACACTTTATAAATTATCAATGGTTTGTGAGGAAGGGTGGGAGAGGGAGGGAAAAATGAGGAGCTGATACCAAGGGCTCAAATAGAAAGAAAATGTTTTGAAAATGATGATGGCAATAAATGTACAAATGTGCTTGACACAATGTATGCATGTATTCATTGTGATAAGAGCTGTATGATCCCCCGGTAAAATGACTTTTAAAATAATCATAAACAAGTAGTAATAAAATAAAAATTTAATGACTTCAAATTATCACAATGGAGAAACTATGGTATTCTAAGCTCTCTTAATACAATACATTTTTATGAACACACAATCTATAATTATGTTCATTTTAAAGATAGAAAATGTACAGCTTAGAGAATTTAAGAACTAGGAGTATTTCTAGGGTCACAAACGCAGTAAGTAGAGGTCTACGTGTATTTAAAGTTTATGTTATTACTCACCAGTGTACTATTTGCTTTAGGCTACAAAAAACCCTCTACTAAGCTGTTTCTTTGTCTTATTGCTCTTGATATTTCTTCTTAGTAGCTGCCAAACTAGGTCATATCCAATGCCACTGGATCAATTCTGTCTTGGAGTGACTGTTTAGAGCATTTCCTAGATTTAAAATCTTTACTGGCGAATAGAGCCTCATCTTTCTCCCTCAGATCCTGTGGTAGGTTTGAACCACTAGCCTTTCAGTTAGCAGCTCAATGTCCAGTGCATCCTCTCCTTCGCAAATAGTAGGGGCTTACTATTTAATTATTGAATGTATTTAGATATTCATACTCTATAAATATTTCTTTAGTGAGTATATGTAAATCAGCACTTATATTTAGAGCATGCTTTTTCATAGAGTATTCTTCACTTCTGAAAACACATGAATGGTACTATAATTTATAGTTTGAATTATTATTTTTTGATATATTTACTTATCACATTGAATATCTTTCAGAAATAGATATAGAAATTGTGAAATTTTCATCATTAATGTATACTATTATATGATGCACAGTATAATGCTAACTGGGGAAATTTCTTCTTACTTTAAAAAAATTAATTGAGGGTGTGTATATGAAAGGAAGGAAATATTGTTCTTTTATCCTTAGGGATTTGCTACATGAGTAGCTCTCATCATTTCAAAAAGCATATATCTTTCCAGGCAAAGGACATGGTGCAAAGAATCATATGATTGTGAGAGTAGTTTCTTCCTTTTTGTCCAGCATGTTATGGATTGAATTGTGTCCCCTCAAAAGATACTGCACTGACGTTTTAATCAGTCATGAATTTGTGAATAAATAGTCTTTGAAGATGTTATCAGTTAACATGAAGTCAGACTAGAGAAGGACGGATCCTAATCCATTGAATGATGTCTTCATCAAGGAAGCAACCATACACTCGGGGAAATGACCGTGTGAACAAACACTCAGAGTGGAGTGATCACACAACCAAGCAATTCTAAGGATCAACACCATTATCAGGAGCGAGAGCTATGGAGCATATTCTCCCTGAGTAGAAGGAAGATCAAAATCGCTGATAGTTTAATTTTGAACTTCCAACTTCTAGAATTTCAAGACAATAAATCTAAGTTCTTATAAGTCACCCCTGTATGATTCCTTGTTAGTGCTGCCCTAAGGGAAAATAAATCTTACTGGAGAATGATATTTGGACTATAATTCTGAAATTTTGACTTTGAAGATTTGTTCAAACAGCAAACTATAAATTCTAATGGATAGGAAAACATCATGGAGATGCTCAGTCAAGATCCATGGACATAGATTTGATTTCATTCATTTAGAACAGGTGAACAGGTATTGTATATCAAAGGGAATACACTTTTTCAGTTTTGTTTAAATTCAGAAACCATTGATCCAAAGTTACGTTCCATAGTGTCTACTGATTTTAATGAAGAGATTAGGTTGAAAATATGGATATACATTTGCATTAATTAAAAAAGACATGAAAATATATAAAACTAAAAGGTTTCTTTATTTCTAGCAAGGCTATATTTAAAGTTCATTTGTTTACCATTAATGGTTAAATTAGGTATAACAAATAAATAAATGGTCAAACTGTTTAGATTTCATAACTCTGAGTCAAGAGTCTCAGGTCTTACCTCCTAAAATCTATGTTTTTATGTTCCCTCCTCATCATTAGTTAAGTTAGAATGGAAAATAAACAAGCAATTTGGCAGATAGTCCAGATTGCCTTATCAAAAGCTTTCTTGCTCGTTGCCTTCTTCCAATTATAGAAACTTACTTTCCCTGTGTTCACTGTAGCAAAGTGTGTCCTTATTTTCACATTATGGTCAATTACATGTAAGAGGAAAGACTGCTGGTGGTTGCTGGTGGGGGTGGTGTTGGTGGCACTTTCCGGATGTAAAAGCACATAAGCAGCCAGGGCGGTTGCTTTATCCCCAGATTTCTTCTTGCAACTTGTAGCTGATGGCCCTCGATGCCGTCTACTCTTTAACTTTGGTATGTTTTCTATCAAATAAGCAGATTTTCTTCTTACTAAATACAAATAGCTACCTGACTTATATATATATATGTTCTCTACTTTTATCCATGTCGTGTTTAAGAGCGTTGTCATTGTTTTTTAGTGGTGCATAAAAATTCATTGTATGAATGTACTGAGTTTGTTTATCCATTCATCTGTTTATCCATTTGGGTTGTTTACATGTTTTGGCCATTATTCCATTTTTTGAGATAAATAGCGGTGTGCTTGTGGCTGCTCATGTTTCACTATTTCTTGAGGGTCTATACCTGGTAGAGAGATTGCTGAATCATAACACACTCGGATTGCGTTTGTTTATGTAAGTAAGCGCCACGCTGATTTCCATCATGGTTGTGCAACTTTCAAGCTCTCAACATCCTCTTCAGCATTTGTTTTCTGTTTTATTGAGTTTTTCTCAGAGTGTTGGTGTGAGGTGGTATCTGACTTTTTAAAATTTGTGTTTCTTGTACTGTTAATGAATGAGAACAATTCTTCATATGGTTGTTGGCCACCCAGATGTCCTCTTTGGTAAATTGTTTATACATGTCTTGTGTCCATTTTGTATATGTATTTTATTGCTAAGATGTTGCAGTTTTCTGTAGACTTTGGAGATTAGCCCTCTGTCTGATGTGTCATTGCTAAGTATATTCCTCAATCTGTGGGTTCTCTCTGAACTTTTTTGATGAAGTCTATTGCTGTGCATAAATGCCGTGGGTTTAGCAGGCCGTAGTGTGGCTTATTCCATTATGCTCAGTAGTGTGTTTCTGCCTCGCATGAGAATCCTTAACCTTTTCCCTATTATTTTTCTGTTATTGTTGATGGCCTTTATCGTTGTGTAGTTTATGGTTAGGTCTTTGATCCATCTGGAGTTTATTTTTATACATGGAATGAAGTATGGGTCCTTACAGCCTCTCTATTTTCATATTTCCCCAAATAATTTCTATAAATCCTTATATCCACAATGATAAGCAGAAGAAATCAGTATAAACAAAGTACAATCAGATACGAAACTCATTCCTTAGAACAGTCATGTTCAATCCTTATTTAACCTACCTCAATTCTTATCTAAACTATCCTATTGATACAAAAATATGGGATTAGATCTCTGAGAGTATCAAAGCAGATCCCGGCTTTCTGTCAGCCCTTTTCTCTAAGCAGCATGGTTTCTGGGAAATCCACATGGTCATGTCTACCTCTGACCTCAGAACATATACTACTCACATTCATTTTGCCATTTTAAGCAGACATAACCAAAGAAAAGAATCAAAAGTTTAACTTCTTCCCATATTCTTTCCAGAAAAGAACCCAGTAAACTGAAAGGCAATATCTGACTTCTGGCTAGTCCAAGAAGAAAAAACTACCTCGAGGGAGAGGTCAAACAAACATCCACTCTCCATCTTTCTGATTTGTTTCTCTAGTACCCCACTCTCGGTACCATCATGTGTTAGTCAGTAGATTAGAGAAACAAATCCATAGAAACTCATATGTGTATAAGAGAAGGTTTTATATAAAGGATAATGGTCCCAACCCATTCCAGTCAAAGCCCATAAGTCTGCTATTAGCCCATGTGTCTGATACCAATATATAATGTCCTCTTCAGACTCATGAAACACATGCAGTGGCACTGAGTGCAGGACAATCACAGGCCAGAGGGTAGAAAGTCTTTGGATCCAATAGCGTTGTAAGCATCTCAGCACTGGCAGGGGTCTCTATGTGGCTTCTCTGGCTCCAGAGGTCTGGTTGCATCAGGGTAGTTCCATAATATGGCTTCTCCAGTTCAGGGAACTAACATAGTTACATGTGTCTCGTCAGCTGCAATGTCTCCCAGGGCACAAGCCGAGAGAAGAACGTGTTTCCCACATCCAAGGAAGAAAAAACAGATTTCCCAGAATCCTCAGGAGAAGGCCATGCCCACACAAAGGTCTCATTGGCTCTGACCCGATAAACAGACTAGACTCTACCCCTTCACTCTTAATCCTCTCAAGTCCCAAATTGACACCAGATTATGTCCCTACCATAGTCCTCATCATTCTTTTGCTGGTTAGGATCCAGTGTTCTAGCACCAGCTGTTGAAAAGGTTGTCTCTTTCCCACTTAATGTGTTTTAGCTCTTTAACAGAAACTAGGTGGGGTATTGTCAATCTTATCTCTTTGCCTTATATGCATGCGCAAGTTGGACACTGAATAAGGATGACACAGAAAAATCTATGCATTTGCATTATGATATTGGCCCCGAATATTGAAAGTATCATGGACTGTGAAAAGAACAACAGATCTGTTTCTAAATTAAAAAAAGAAAACATATACACACCAAAATCACTGCCATAGAGTCAATTCCAGCTCACAGTGACCCTTTAGGAGAGAGCAGAACTACCTCTCTGCTTTTCAGAGACTGTAACTTTCCTCGAAGTGGGACACTTGGTTCTTCTCCCGCAGAACCCTGGTGGCTTCGCACTGTTGACTGGCGTGTTAGCAGCCCAACGCAGGACGCCAGTCCCGAATGAGGAAATCATGCTTGGTAAAAACAGAAGGGCAGCGGAAAAGGGAAATGTCTTCAAAAGTGGGTTGACACAGTGGCTGCAACCATGGACTCAGACATGACAAGGATTATGAGGATGGCGTAGGACCAGGTCATCTTTTGTTGTACATAGGACCACTGTGAGTCAGAACTAACAACAAGTATTTGTACGTATTTAGAAATCTATATGCAAGAATCCATATTGATATTAAGCTGCCTACTCGTGATGATCCAACATCTAGCAGATCAAAGTGGTTATCCCCTTCACTAATACCATGGGCATCGCATTCATCAACTAGCGGGCAGTGCTTATGCAGTGTTCTGTTGGATGTTAGTCTTCAAAACGACTCATTTTCAAGGTTATTTAAGCCAATAAGATCATCACATGCATCACAATTAGATTCTCTTTTTAAAGCCTGCATTCCATTGTGGGATCCTCTAACTTCTTTTACTGTTTTATATTTTATTAAAAGATCATTTCATTGGGGGCTAGTCCACCTCTTATAATCCATATCTAACTTCTTAGGTGAAGTAATATGTGTGTGTGTGTGTGTGTATTCTGATTTGTATACATTAAGGTTTACTCTCTGTTGTCAAGTTCGATGCATTTTCCTGCGTGCATAATGTGTT
Source organism: Tenrec ecaudatus (assembly GCF_050624435.1). NCBI lineage: Eukaryota > Metazoa > Chordata > Mammalia > Afrosoricida > Tenrecidae > Tenrec > Tenrec ecaudatus. The sequence goes on along the minus strand of NC_134531.1, from coordinate 152,904,513 downwards.
TATCTTCCATTACCATATCATGACGAATAATTGCAGGGTCTGGAAAGTCTCTGAAAGCAAAAGTGTTTCATTTACTTAAAGGAATCAGATTCTTCCAGGAGGATGTAGTAGTGAAGGAGCACTCCGGCAACTCACTCCTCTGAAACTCTGAAAATGAGCTCATGTAACAGAAACTAGAAAAAGGTATCTACATAAATAATAGCAGAGTGTAACCACTACAAATGCAGATTATTTGCACACTAGAATCAAAATAGGGCCAAATTCAAGACGGACACTCATAGATGACATCTACTTTAATTTTAAACAAACAGCAGTTTTCAGGAAAGGCTTCCATAAAAGGTCATACCAATGCACCTTGAGGATTGTGAACAAAAGTAAATAAGGAGAATTGTTGTCCTTGTGGCTCATTTCCTCATGATAAAATATGGGGTGATGTTGAAAAGACAACATGCCCCAACTTGGACACGGTATTGAACAAGTAAAGTAAGCACACTCTTACCTTTGTTCACAAGTGAACTTCTGCTTACTTTGATTTTGGGGAAATCTTCCCCAGACCACACTTTTGCGTTCTCCAATCATACTTCCTAAATTGGTACAGCAGTCTTGAGGCAAAGTGTGGCCACAGAGACAAATTGACCCAGCTTTTCCCTATCTGGACAACGCTGCTTGAGTACAATAAATCAGCACTCATTCACCGAGTGGGGAGCCCTGGTGGTGGGCTGTGATCCCTAAGATTGGCAGTTCAAAACCACCAGCAGCTCTGCTGGAGAAAGACTTGACTTTCTCCCCCCCCCCTTATTTATCCATTTATCTATCTATTTATATTAAAAGATCATTTTATTGGGGGATCTTATAGTTCTTATAACAATCCATACATCAATTGTATTAAGCATATTTGTACATATGTTGCCATCATTATTTTATAGACATTTACTTTCTATTGAGTCCTTGGTATCAGCTCTTTTCTCCCCCCCCTCCCCACCACCCTAGTGACCCCTTGATAAATTATAAATTATTATTATTTTCATATCTTACACTGACCGCTGTCTCCCCCCCATGGAGACCTGGAGGGTGTGTGTGGTTCTGTTTGGATCATGGCCATCAGTTTCCCTTCCTTCCCTTCTCCCCCACCTTCGCCTGCCCTCTGGTCTTGCTGCTCCCATTTCCGTTGCTGGATGTCATTCTCGGAGCTCCTATCTCTTGCCTGCACCAGTGCACATGCTGGGGTCGAGTGCCCACAGTGAACGGCAGGACTGGGGCCATGAGAGCTGGGGTGTGTGTGTGGGGGGGGGGAGGGGGCGTGAAAGCCTCAAGGAAAATGAGGAATACTGTAGCATGCTTTCTCAGATAAATAGTTATAGCCTCAGAAACCCACAGGGGATCCCTCAGAGTCAGCATTGACCTGATGACAGTGCGTTTGTGTTTTGGTTAATTTACTAAGTAGAAGGTTTCTGAAAGATAACATTACATGCTCCTAGCCTATACCCACCCAGGGCAATCTGCTGCTCTAAGAGCTCTAAGAACGGCTTCTCCCCCCCAGGGGACCAGACACTTCCCTGGGCACACAGACACGGTTGCTCTCACTCTGTAAACCTGGTGAAGGGTGGGATGCTGTGCTTAGATCTGCTTTTTAGAGTGTGAATATGTGTCTTTCTCCAGGTGAAACAGCATCTGGGACCACACATAGTTCATGGATGCTCATAATCAGTTTACTTGCTTTCATTTCACATCTCCGAGCCCTAAAACTGATGTTTTTCCCTCCTGGCATTGAGAGATAAGCATCGATCACACCAAAGGAAATGTAAGTCTGGAGAAATTATCAGTGATATGAGACCCAAATCAGCTTCTCTCTCCACTGACAGATAATATCACCTGCCCAGAACTGGAGAGGAGAGTATTCTCTTGCAGAGGGCCAGATGGTTTTGTCAATAATTTACTGTGACAGTGTAGAAATAGTCAGATTCCAGCGACAGGAGTGCAGGTTTGGATGCTCATTGTGTTTTCAAGCCCCTCTAAATCTCATTCTTCGCTGCTATTCCTTTTCAGGCCCCTGCAGTGGAACAGGCCGGTTTGACTATCTGTAGTCAATGATTCCCTTCTCATTCTGAAACAATTTAGTGCATCATCTCAGGCCAAGACTAGGAAACGAGAAGAGGTGGCATTTTCCTGCGATGCTGCTGCTAATGCAGTGGGCAGTGTTGGGGAACCAGTTCTTCAAACTCTTCCATGAGAAGAAGCTGTAAGGGCTGTCAATCTTAGCCATGTTAGCACCCAAAACACAGGAGATCAAGATCACAGAACTCCTCTTGTTTGCAATTCAAATGTAATGTAACTCAATTTCCTCTGAGTTATCAGAGTGCTTCGTTTTTATTTTAACCTTTAACATTCGTACAATTATATATGGATCTACACAATGGAAAATTAACTCCTAGAATGTTGGTACTGGAGGCCTTCCAAGAAGATGTAGTTTTACCTCGTTGCTTTGCAGAGGAGTTAACAAAAGTTCAGGGAGGTTAATCAATTTGCTGTAGGTAACAGCTGGCAAGAGTTAGATAGGAGACTAGAGACTTTTAGAGAAATGTTCCTTAGGTCACCGTCTGCACAAGTCTAGGTACGAGCAGAGTCCCGGGTACTCGAGGGTTTGTCATTTGCTCGGATGTAGCTAACCTTCAGTCTTTCTACTTGAAAGTTGGGCTTTAAATGCTTGCCCTCGCTGTGTGCCATGTGCCGGTAATCCAGGAGAGAAGTCTGTGGAAACAGATGAGAAAAATATGTGTGAGGTGGCGATGGTATTCTGAAGCTTCATCTGTTTGGAAGCATTCATAATTTACAAGTCACATGCTCTAACAGGCCAGCAGTCAGCAATTATTTTCAGATTATGCTAATGTGTTTTTTTTCCTTTTTCTTGGAGCACTTTGGTAATTGAGACCGCAATCTGTTTACATTGTGATGCTGAAATGAGAAGCTTATTATTAGCTTGGAAATAGGCGATGCCATCTGAAGGGAGTTTCTTTTACGGGATATTATAAATTAAAATTCGAAGAAAGACTTGGTGTGAGAGCTTAGATTTCCCACCTTTCGGCTGTGTACACTCTATTCTTAGGCCGTCCTTCACTGTTTCGGGAAGATCACCTTGCTGTGTTTGAGGGGTCCTAGGTGGCTATTGTTCGAGCTGTGATCTCAAAGGTCCGCAGTTCAAACCACCTGCTTCCCAGGTGTTAGAGCTTGGGGCGGAGGGAGGACAGGGCTTTCTACTCCAGGAAAGGGTGACAGTCTCAGAAACTCACAGGGCGAGTTCTACACTGTCCTGTAGGGTCACTATCAATTGGCATTGACTGGATGACAGTAAGTGTATGTTTGAGAGCTGCGTTACATTAGTGCAATTGTCTTGTTACAAGACCTCAGGTACCTCAACGATGAGGGGGCAATCATAAGAGTCACAAGGAAGAGTAAGCTTCTTCCAAATTCCCTGAGCCTGAAGAGAGAGACGGGGTCTTATTCATTCTAGTATATCCAGGGCTTAGTAATAAAACAAAAAAATAATAGTTACTGAAGTAAAAAGGCAGCTAGTTATCTCCTGTGTTGGACAGGGTTCTCTAGAGAAGCAAACCCAGGACACTTATGATTATGTGTATATGTATATATATATACATATACACATAATCATATATATATACCGCATATATATGAGGATAGATATATACAGCTTGAAATAATATAACAGCTAATTAATCCACAGAGCAGTACAGAGGGATCAGCTCAGCTCACTTCCATGGAACAATTAATATACTGGAAGTCCTTCAACTCATGAGTTCTGCTCTGTCCAAGGTCAAGGAAGCAGACAGCTGAGTCTTCTATAAAGCACTGCAGGCAGTCCAGCCAGCGGCAGCAAAAAGCAGGGCGGGTCACAAACAGTCAGTCAGATGACAGAATCCAGCAGTTCCAAACTCAAGTGATATATTCATGGCGAAGCAGGTCTTAAAGGAACCTCAACTTCTAGCAACATGATCTACAGGTTAGGTGTCCCACAGGTAGTGTAGCTCACAAGTTAAGGCAGAGAAATCGCTAAGGCAGCCACACACTGGTCTGATCACCAAGGAGGAAGAGAAAGACAGGTGGGCCTTGCCCTCCAATCAAACTGTGACCTTATATTCCCCACATGTTCCTATTAGCCAGGTTGGCACAATAAACCTACCTATCATACATCTGAATGAGCTCTGGTCGTGTACTGGGTTACGTGTTGAAACCACAAGCCTCTCTGAGAGAAAGAGAGGAAGCCTACTGCTATTAGGAGTCAGTCTTGGAAACCTAAAGGAGCACTTCACCCTGTCCTCTAGGGTCCCTGTGAGCCAACAATGACTCGACGGGAGTGAGTTTGGTTTATGGTTTCAGTTACCTCATAGCACCATGTGAAGCTAATTTCAGAGGGAAAATGGAAAGGATTAAAAAAAGTAGAAAAGCAACAGAAGAAACTATTGAATATTTATAAACTTAAAGTAAGAGGATAGGCAGAAATCACAAATAAAGCTTTCATAGGTTTGTTCAGGTAAAATAAACAATTTTGATATAAAAAAATCTCAACACAAAGATTAAAAGAAATCTCTAAATTGAAGTTGAAGTATGGAACTTGAATGGCACAGGTGAATATTTTTATGCAGGAATAGTTAGATGATGAAGTAGAGATGATGAATACCTCACTATACACAAATAAGATGAGGCCACAAATAGGCAGGGTGTTAAAGAAGAAATACTTGTATAAGTGGATGATAAACTTGGAAACAGAAATTGTCATTAGAAACTACAATGGCATATTCAAAGAACAACACAGTAATGATCTCCACAGTGGCATAACCTTTAAGAACATGCTGATGTCAGCAATGATATCATTTGCTCCATATCTTCTGCTGAATATGTCCCTGTCAACATGCTGCAACAACTGTTGTTGGATGATTTTACGTGAATGCGATATTAATGATATTGTTGTGTAATTTTAGCATACTATTGGGTCAAATTTCTTTGGAATGGGTACGGATATAGATTTCTTCTAGTCATCTGACCAAGTAAACTATAATAGTAAAGTAAACCAAATTAATTGTCCAATTCACATTGGCCAATTCCAGTCCTTCTCAGATCACTAATACTTAAGTTATCTGTTTTTTATATCTTTTAATTTTCCTAGATTCATAATTTATGTATTCTTCATTCTTATTTTTAATGGATATTTATAGATTTTCTTCCTCATTATGAGAAACACCCCAGGAAACAAAAGTCTTGAAAAGCTTTGCTTTAGTCATATCCTTGTGGTTGCGACTGTGTTTGCCCCTTGATGTACTATTTTACACAGACCTGAAGCGAGTTCTGTGGGAAACACAGAGGAAGATTAGCCCCATGTTTTCCTAATAAGGAATTTAAAAGTGGAAAAAACTAAGTTGCTTGACTAAGACCATACCACTTTGAAATGGACGCTGTACTCAAATGTTTGGCATTTGATTTGATTTACTTTCATTTTCCCTGTCTCTGCATCTTTAAGGATGAACTTTGGGTGTTTACCTTAATTCAATTTTCAGGGTGCATTTTCTACTCCCTCCCACCAAAGGTGGGGGAGGGGTATAAAAGTTAAAACCGTGCAAACAATTAAAACAATCTTGGACATCCACCACCTGTCTGACAATTTGTCATACGGTGGTCTCTTTGGGGAGAATGCCGAAGGGAAAGAGTTTCAAATATCAAATAATTTTGATGTAAGAAGTATGAAGATAGGAAAATTGTAATCATTAAAATGCCTTTAGTGAGATGAAATGGACTGATATGGGCCACTTTGAATGAGAAAATTCAATTATTTACTATGCCAGAAATGACACAATAAGAGGAATAGCATTGCATGCATCTTCATAAAAGATGTTTCCGCATCTATCCTGAAGGAAAATGCTGCTGTGCTTCTGTTGTATGCAGGCTCGCTATGAGTTGGAACCTACTCACTGGCAGCGGAAACCACCTTAAAGCTTCATTCACAGAGCACTCGCCACAAGTCATCAGTATCACAAACAGAAGGGTGCTTTGTAACTAACCAATTGGTTCACTGCATGAACTCACCCAGAAGACCATGAAAAGACAAACCTGGCAATCGAAAACCCTATGAAGTGCAGTTCTACTCTACGACACTGAGTCACCATGTGTGGGAATCAACTCGATGACCACTGATTACCACGTACCAGACACAAAAAAGCTAAAATAATGCCTGTCATCAAAAACTCAGTCGGGACCCTTTCCTACAAGCAATCATTGTTGAAAAGTTTCATTGTAAACATTTTCAAACAGGCAAAGTGTTTTCAAATGAGGGAATTTTATAAACTAAAATCCATTTCCCCCCTCCAAGTGAAAGTAAACAGCTGTTTTTGCTCATTCTGTTTCATTGACTGATAATACTGATATATATATTTATCCCCATAGAAAGGAGCAAATTTCCCCTACAGGGCAAATGTTGAGAGAGTGTTTCTTTTTAGCTGCATGTTCAGAAGGCTTTCGCTCATAGAATAACCTTCAAACTAACAGAAAAAAAAACATAAACGAATACTGAAACAAATATCCAGATAATTGGGTAAGTAGAGAGAAAATAGTAGTAGCCTGAGAGGACTGGATTTTATTTTAGTTAAGAAGGTAAAGTAATGCTAGTTATTCTTAGCATCTTGGAAATTATGCTCAGTGTCATTGTGCTTCCCCCTTGATGTGCTATTTTACATAGAACTTAAATGAGTTCTGTGGAAAACACAGAAGAGCATTAGCCCCTGTTTTCCTAATAAGGAATTTAAAAACGGAGACTGTAAGTAGCTTGACTAAGACCATATGTCTTTGAAATGGACCCTGTCCTTAAATGTTGGACATTTGGTTTTGCTTTCTTTTTCCCCCGTCTCTGCATCTTTAAGGATCAACTTTGGGTGTCTAACTTAATTTGATTTCCAGGGTGCTTTTTCTATTTCCTTATACCAAAGGTGGGGGAGGGAATAAAAGTTAAAACTGTGCAAACATTTCTTAACAGTTCGACAAAAGTCACTGGTGGCAGCAAGTTTTGAATTGATTAAAATCAGAATTTTTGTCCTTTTACTCAGAGCATTTAGGGAATACTGCAATAAACCAAAATCAGTCCCCCCTGGCATCAACTCCACTCAGAGTGAACTGTGCTTTGTAGGGTTTCATGATCAGTTCTTGCTTCTGAGATGCCTGAGTGGACTCAAACCTCCAAACTTTTGGTTATTGGTTGAACATGTCAACTATTTTAAGCACAAAGTGATTCTACTAGCTCTCCCAAATATATTAAACAACTGTAAACACATATTGGAAAACAGAAAGGAAATAGTTTAAAGACAATATTTCTTCAAATTGACCTATGGCTTCAATATAATCTCAATAAAAATTCCAGGCAACTTCTTTATAGAAACAGACAAGTTGATTCTAAAACTCATATAGAAACCTAGGATTGAGAATAGTCAAGATAATTTTACAGGATAAAATTTGGAGAAGTTATACTAATTTATGTCAAAATTTACTGTAAAATTCTCATGATATAACACTAAGTATAGACATCAATCAATGTAATAGACTAGGGAGTCTATAAATAGATATATGCATATCTATTTAATTGATTTTTGAAAATAATATCATAATATATCAATGGAGAGAAGATAACTTTTTAACAAATGTGATAGAATAATTGTAGATTCATATTAAACACATAAATTAAACTCAATTAGCTATTATATGCTTCAGAGATAAAGTGACTCTAAAATAGTCATAGATCTAAACATAAAGACTAAAATATGTAGCTTCTAAAGTAAAAGATTGTTTAATATCTTCATATACTTTAGGTAAGTAAGTATCTCCTAGAAAAACACAAAATATACTGACTTTTTCTTAACACATAGGGCATTGGCAAAATTAAATTTTTTGAAAAAATAAAATGATTCATTAAGAAAGTAAAAATGTAAATCACGGATGAGGAACATTTTCACTACACATACTTTGTTGCTATTAATTTGCCTCCATCTCATAGCACTCTTAAATACAACAGAACAAAACATTGCCCCATCCTCTGCTACTCTCATGATAACCAACATGTTTGAGTCTATTGTAAAGTCCTCTTACAACTTCATAACAACAACAACAACAAAATCACATAAAAGTTGCCCCAAAGGGTAAAAACAATGAACACACACATATGACTATCTGTGGTAGGTAGGCTTATTGTGACAACCTGGCCAATGAACTCATGTGGGATTAGTTGAAGGGTAGAGAGATAAATGGCTCATTGAGCCTCGCCCTTCTGGTTCTTTGGTCTCTTGTTCTCTGATGATTGGACCAGAGTATAGCTGCCTCAGCTGGCAAGGCTCACTTCCTGGAAGACATCCCTAAGGAGAAGCCACATGGACCTACCCTGATGCAGCTCTGGGTGCTGGAGCAGCCGCATAGAGACCCCTGCCAGTGCTGAGATACTTACACTGCCACTGGATTCAAAGACTTTCAACCCTCAGGCCTGTGATCTTCTTGCATTTGGCGTCATTGTGCATGCTTTGTGAGTTTGAGGAAGACTTTGTTGATCACTGTCAGATATATGGGCTAAGTCAGATTTATAAGCTTGAACTGGACTGGGTTGGAATGCTTTCTGAATGTATACTTACCCTATATATAAAACTCTCTTTTACATACTTTATATGAGTTTCTTTGGATTTAATTCTCTAGCTTACCCAGACTAATACAGCAAGCCACGGCTTTCTTGTCTCTTGTTCTTTAATGATCAGACCAGTGTAAGGCTACCTTACCTAGTTCCCTGCCTCAACTTGTGAGCCACAGTAGCTATGGGACACCTAACCCATAGTCGGTGTTGCTGTAGTTTGAGGTTCCTTCAAGACTTGCTTTGCCACGCTACTGGAGTATACATTGCTTGAGCTGGGGACTGTCAGACACTGTCATCTGACTGACTATTGGTGATCTGCCTGGCTATTTGCTGCCTGTGGCCAGATTGCCAGAATTGCTCTACAAAGGATTCAGCTGTCTTCTTCCTTGACTTGCACCCGGCAGCCCTCAGGACTTCAAGGACTGTCAGTGCATTAGCTGTCTCACGGAAGTGAGTTGCACTGAGCCACTTGTACTGCTCTATTGACTAATTAGCTGTTTATTCATTATGTTGTATATAGTTATCTATATAAATATGTGTAAAATTTTAAATGTCCTGGTCTTGTTTTTCTAGAGAACCCTGTCTAATATAGTGTCCAATAAATATTACTGGTGGGAATGTAAAAGAGTACAATTTCTGCAGTTTTTTTAAAGTTAGCCATGCACTCCATAAGACCCAGCAATTATAATACTAGGCATTTATCCAAGACCTAGGTATTATGCTAGGCTCGCTAGAGAAGTAAAATCAGGAAAGTGTGTTATGAGTCTAGATACAAAGCATTAGGCATGATAAGTCCCAAGTTCATGGCTCCAACATCGGACAGGAGACTTCTCCTTAATAATCTATAGGAACTGATTAAGTGATTACAGCAGGTCAGATGTCAGGGTGCTGGCTCATGACTGCAAAAACTAAACCAACCAATCAACAACCCAACAAACAAGCAAACTCACAGCCCTTTGAGGCAATTCTGATTCACAGTGACCTTATAGAATTGAGTGGAACTGCCTTTGAAGTTCTGTGAAGCCATAACTCTTTATAGGAGCCAAAAACCTTGTCTTTCTCTGCAGGGTGGCTTGTGCATTCTAACTGCTGGCCCTGTGATTTGTAGTCCAACTCATAACCCACTCTACCACGGGGTTCTGTGTATAGCCTGCAGATTTCCCCAAATCCCAAGAATGACAGGTAATACAATAGACCGAGCTAAAGAGCTAAGAAGCAAAGTAAGTTGATGACAAGATTCATAGTAGACTGAGAGCAAGCAAAGAAGTCAGTCAGCTTTGTCAGATTGTCCATATATGTTGAATGCAGGTCACACTCCGGAGAAATCTGTCCTTACAACTCAATGGCTAATCATATAAGCTCACATAAGGGAAGTGATTATATTATATCACAACGTGGAGGGTAAATGCATCAGTACATAACTGCCAAGGCACTGATAATCAAGGCCTGAAATATAACTTTAGGCATCCTAGTCCACTCCCTGTCAACTTGGTGCCTGTACACATCTCCTTAAACCATATTAGAATTTCAAATAGATATAATTATAGCATCATACTCAATACAAGTAGTAATAGATATGTAATTTAAAATCCAATAGATCTGTTTCCATCTTGTATTTTATAAAAAGGAATGAAATAAGGAAGGGAAGAAAGCAAATATATATGATGACAATTTTGTTTTGTTTGTTTTAGATTCTTACAACTCTTGTCACAATCCATACATCGCTTGTACCAGGCGAATTTGTACATATGTTGCCTTCATTCTTTTCTAGACATTTACTTTCTATTGAGCCCTTGGTATCAGCTCCTCTTTCACCCTCCATCACCCTGCCATCCTCAAAACTCCTTGATAGATTGCACGTTGTTATTATTTTCATATCTCACACCATCTGCTATCTCCTTTCCCCCAAGTTTTTTATTGCTCTTCCCCTTGGAGAGGAGTGTATGGCTATGTGTTGATCCTTGTGATTGATTCCCCTTTTCTCCCTTTGTCTTCCCCTCTTCCCCCTACTCTTCTGTCATCCCTATTCCCACTGCTGTTCCCGGAATCTGTGTGTCGTGAGCTCCCATCTCATGTATTCCTGTGTACGTGTTTCGGTCCAGTCTGAATTGAGAAGCAGCACTGGGGTCATGGTAGTGAGGTGGGGGGGGGGGGGAGGAAGCCTCAAGGCACGAGAGGAATATAGTGTGCTTCATCGATGCTTTACTGCACCCTGGTGACTTATCCCTTCCCTGTGGCCTATTTGTGGGGAGATTGTTCCATTGCCTACGGATGTGCTTTAAATCTCTGCTTCATCCCACCCCCCTTGTTCTCAAAAATATGTTTTTGTTTGTTCTGTATCCACTGTTGCCTATTACCCGGTCCCTATGACTCCTTATGATTGCTCTGGCAGTGTGCTTCTTCCATGTGGGCTTGTTGCTTCTCTTCTGAATGGCGTCTTACCTAACTTCCAGCCTTTAAGACCCCAGATGCTATATCTTTTAATAGCCAGCACCATCCACCTTCTTCACCACATTTCCTTATACATTTGTCTTCAGCAATTGTCAGGAGTGTGTACATCTCAGACTGACAATTTGTTAGAACAAAGTGTTTTTCTATTGAGGGAGGGTATGAGCAGAGGCCTGAAATCCATCCCCTACCTCAGTGGATGGCTGTATAATATATGTACATACGCCAATACCTCTATTTTTGTGGATTGATGTATTTACATATGTATACCATGATGTTTATATCTCTATTCATTGCTTTGATTCTTAGATCCCTCCTCTGTTTCCTTTTACCTTCCTCCTGTCCCACCATCACTTTCCCCTTATTTCTGCCTCTTGGTACCTCCTCTGAATTAGTTGGCTGTGGCCCCGCCATCCCTACCTCCTCCTTATTGTTCCAATACCCTAGTTGTTCCCCTGTCCATGGTGCAGCCTGCTCACCTCCAACTTCCCCACCACTCTCACTGCCTAGGTCTCCCCAGGACCCTTGGTCCTGGTGCTCTCTCCTCGGGCCTGCATCCCGTACCTATCCTATATATGTAGGCACTCCGACTATGACAAAGCCCAAACTGACCTCAAAGAAAATTGAAAAGAGAAGAAACAAGAAGAAAAGACAAAGAGAGAATAAATATACAAAAATCCTGGGCCTGTTCACTGCCCTTCATGACTGTCCAGGAGCTGCCCCTCCCAGTCTGGATTCTCCCACCCCGCCCTTGGGGGTTCCTCAGGGACTTCGTAACTGTAACTGCCTTGCGCCAGCTGCTGGTCTGTTATGCTCCCTTCTTGTGGGAGGTGCAGACCACATTACCTCCCTATCATGTGACCCCAGAAATGTCCTCTGTCACAGTCTGCTCCAGTAAGGTGACAAGGTGACACAAGCTATTGTTCGCTGCCCAGTCCTCTGTGTGTCCCATTAGCTCCCTGCAGATGATGATAATTTTAAAAGTCACTAGCCTTCAATCTTCTATAGATTTTTAGAGATATCTGGGAAGAGACATTGCAGTTGAACATCTAAGGGAAAAATAATTAGCAGGTAAAGCAAAGAGGTGGTAGTTTTTGTCAGGAGAAGTTGGCACTTTACTGTTGCCATCATAGGCACTTGCAGTCATTTCTCTTCTAAAATGAGTTTTTCTCAGTAAAACCACTTTCTGTATGAGACTTCTTGGAATATGGTTTGCTTTTATCTCTTACCAAAATATAGCAGAAACAGTGATTATTCCAAATTATGTCTCTGATAATACCTCCAGAGGGTTCTTACACTACAGGGTAAAAGGCTCCTTCCTCGCCTTCAATCTGAGTGGCCACATATTAATATTTTATATATTGATCATCTTCATAATAACTCATTAGAAATAAGGACTACATGGCTAAAAAACTTTTAGAAACCACTGACCTCGAGTAATTAGTGTGGGACTACAGATGACAAGAAGAATACGATCACAAGCCTCCTACCGGGTCCGCTTAAAAGTGATCATAAGAAAAGATAAGGGAGCTGGTCTTCATGCAATGAAATATGACAGAAATTAGAACTGCTTTGGGGAGTGGGGGGGCGCCAAGTCAGTCATTACCTATAGGACTATGTAAATGTCTTCCATTTTATTACCCAACTTTGTTCAAATATTTCTTGACCAATTTTCAAATCCACAGTAGCTTAGCTTGTCCAGTTGGTCTCAGCTCTATTTCCAAGCATGTCAGACAATTATCAACTGAAAATGTTTGTTTGTTTGCTCCTTGCCTAGAAATATAGAAGAGTAAGAATGTTGATGAATGTGCCGGCCCAGGGGTATCCCTTGACCAGACTAACAGATGTGGGTAGATAATGTCCATACTCTCTTCACATTAGGTATAACTTTTGTGAAGTACTTGCTCTTCATTGTTTTCCTGCTCCTTAGTAGGTTCAAAACTTAGTTGTTCACATTGGTACCTTCTTCATAACAAACTAATCTTAGTTTTCTTTGTTCATTTAACATTAGTTTCCCTAGTCCCTTATTAACATGACTCACAAAGACTATATGCACTGAAATCTTGTCTCATGGTCAGCTTCTGGGGTACTCAAAGAATGAAGAAAAGTTTCCTTCATTCTAACTTTTAACATCTGGGACTTAAAATTTAGGATGTTTTATCAATATGTCCAGTAAGTTGTTGTTGTCAGATTCATCAAGGTGGTTCTGACTCATGGCCACTCTGTGCACAGCAGAACCGAACACTCACGAGCACTGTGAAATCCTCACAATGTTCTTACGTGTGAGGCCGTGTTGAAGTCCTTGTGTCAATCCATTTGCTCCACGGTCTGCATCCTTGTCACCATGCCTAAACTTTACCAAACATGACGTCCTTCTCCAGAGTCTGGTCTTTCTGGGTAATGCGGCCAAAGTAGGTGAGTCTAAGTGTTGCCGTCCTTGTCTGTACAGAGCACTCTTGCTGTATTTTTTTCAAGACAGATGTGTTTGCTCTTTTGGCAGTCTGTGGCACTTTCAGTATTCCTGACTAGCATTACCATTCCGATGAATCAATTCTTCATCAGTCGTTCTGATTTATTGTCTGATTTTACACAGATATGAGGCTATTGAAAACACCATGGCTTTGGTTAGGTGCAACAAAGTACTCAGAATTTAAAGAGGTCTCATGGAGCTGATTTACTAAATGCACTGTGAAGTCTGAGCTCTTGACTGCTGTGTCCATGGTCATTTATGGTGGAAAGATGAAATCTTAGAAATTTTCTATCATTTCTCCATTTATGATTTCTCTTTACCCATAGTTTGAGTTGGGAGGATTTTTGTTTTCTTTACAATTACTTGTAATCCACCATGACAGCTACAATCCTTCATCTTCATCAGCAAGTGCTTCAAGTCATCCTCACTTTTAGCAAGTAAGGTTGTGTTATCAGCGCATCCCAGGTTGTTAATAAGCCTTCCTACCACCTTGGTTCCACACCTGCTTTACCTGTAGTCCACCTTCTCTGTACATTTGCTCAGCATACAGACTGAATAAGTATAGTAAGAGGAGACACACGTTCCCTGCTTTTAAATCATGCGTTATTCCTTTGTTCTCTTTGTATAACTATATCTTGACCCAGGTGCAGGTTCTGCATGAGCACAATGATGTGTTCTGGGGTTCCCATTCTTCTCAAGGGTATCCATAATTTATATGGTCTGCAAAGTCAAATTAATTTGCATTTCATTGAATTACAAGTAAACATTTTTTTGTACTTTCAGCCAAGATCCATCTGGTACCAAAAATTATATCCCTTGATCATGTCCTCTTCTGAACCCAGTTTGAGCCTCTGGCAGCTCTGTGGTAATGTACTACTGCAACCATTGTTGGGTGATCTCCAGGAATTTTTTACTAACTTGCATATTCATGATGTTTTTCTCTACTATGCAGATTCTGTTGGGGACACCTATCTTTGAAATGGGTAAAAATATGGATCTTCCAGTCAGTTGGTCAAATAAATGTCTTCCAAAAATTTTAACAGGACAAAGTGTGCACCTCCAGAGCTTCATTAGTTTGTTGAAATATTTCATTGGTATTCTATCAATTCCTGTTGCTCTGATTTGGACTAATTATTTCAGTTCAGTGTAGATTTATTTTAGTATCATTAGATCTTGCTCATATGCTACCTCTTGAAATATTTGAACATTGACTAGTTCCTTTTGTTACAGTGAATCTTAGATCTTTTCTTTCTTTCTTGTCTTTTTAATAACTTTGACTTTATTCATGAATGGTGCCCTTGGTGTCATCCCACAGCTAATTGCATCTCTTTTCAATAGTGTTAAATGCATTGAATATATTCTTCAGGTGTTCTAGAAAATCAGTTGTGGCAGGCTCAATGTCCTATTTTGTTTTGTATGGATTTGTTTACATTTTCTTCAACTTCAACCTGTACATATATATGAGCAATTGATGGTCTTTCCCATTGTCAGACCCTGGCCTGGTGTTTATCTTCTCAATGACTTTTCCCACAGATATAGTCAATTTGTTTTCTATGTGTTCTATCAGAAGAAATCCACATGTATGATCATCTTTTGTGTCATTGAAAAAAGGTATTTGCAATGAAAAAGTTGTTGGTCTTGTAAAATTCTCTCATGCAATATCTAGCTTTGTTTCTATCATCAAGACCATATTTTCTGACTACGGTTTCTTCCTTTTGGTTTCCAACCCTTGCATTCCAATCGCCAAAATTATCAATGCAACTTGATTGCATGTCTGATTAATTTTTAGACTAAATAATTTGGTAGAATTTTTCAGTTTCTCTATCACTAGTTCTGCAGGTTGTACATAAATGTGAATTATAGTTGTATTGATTGGATTTCTTTGTATACAGATAGATATTATAATCTCACAAAACTTTCCCATTCCTGCATCTTATAAGCATTACTATTTTAAAAAAAACTTTATCTTGGGGGAAGGATTGTTTTAGTATGCATGATGCATTTATTATTTGTCAAGAATTATTCCAGTTTCCTCTTAACCAGGTGGGCAAGAATGCCAATATTCACAAGTCAGCTTACTTTAGAGCCAAAATTGTTCTGAAACTCGTCATTGGAAAACTCATCATTGGAAAACTTCAACTTGTTAATTCTTTGGAGAATAGCTAAGTTTATATGATTTACCATTTGAAACTTGAGTCTTCTAATTGAAATCCCAGCTTTAGGCTTATATATTATATTCTAAGCACTTTATAACTAGAAAAACAGTAATGCATGTGCATTTTGGACTTGTCTTTTTGAACAGAAATTGGGTTGACACTATAAAAGGAAAATTCTAGGGTCTGTCATGGTCCCTCCAAACCTTACATGTATCCCCTACAAATCCTATTTCTTTTTCTGAACTGTAATTCTTTGCCTTTGGGTTCTACGAGCTTTGACTTCTTTGAGGAAAGACTAAGTTTGTGTCTTTAGTGCTAAATTGTGGCTAATAATTCACCTTTTAATCAAAAGATTGGTGGTTTGGGCCCACCAGCAGTTCTATTGGAGAAAGATGAGGCAGGGCACTACTGGAAAATGTCATTCCCTTGAGAATCTTAGGGAAGTTATATTCCGTCTTGTACAGTTGCTAAAAGTCAAAATCAGCAGCAAGATTTGGGCTTAGTGCCTAGCATAGCTTTTGGCAATTTGTACGTATTTACTAAATATTAAATTAATTACTCTATTTGAATTATTATTATTATGCATTCTTGATATTGGCCACTTATTTAAATGAGTGATTTTTACAAAACAGTCATTATAAGGTAATGTCAATTCCAGGAGGAGTTTTAGAGTATTCATAAAAGTTAAGTGTTCAGCTGCTAGAGAAAGACCAACAATTCTAAGTCATTAGCCATGCTGAAAGCGCAAGATATGGCAACCTACTTGCATACAGATTGCTGTCATTAGTTGCCATCAAGTAAATTCTGAGTCATAATGATTCTATGTACAACCGAACGAAACTTCTTGGTCCTGTGTCATCCTTGCAATCATTTATGATGTTTGAGTCCATTGTTGCAGCCATTGTGTCACTCCAGCTTTTTAAGGGTTTTCCTCTTTCGCACTGACCTTTTGATTTACCAAGCATGATGTTTCTCTCCATACTATGATCACTCTTGATAACATTGAAAATATGTTAGCCGAAGTCTCAATATCCTCATTTGCAAGGAGCATTATGGCTATACTTGATCCAAGATCTATTTGTTAATTCTTCTGGAAGTCCATGGTATAGTGAACATTCTTTTCCAAAAACTATGCACCCACATCAATTCTTCTATTGCCTTCCAAATTCATTGTCCATATTTCACATGCACATGAGGTGATAGCACTGCTTGGGTCAGGCCCACCTTAGTCATCAATGTGACATCATTTTAAAAATCATTTTATTGGGGGCTTGTACAATTCTTATCACAATCCATACATACATCCATGTGTCAAGCACATATGTACATTTGTTGCCATTATCATTCTCAAAAATTTTTGCCTTCTACTTGAACCCTTAATATCAGCTCCTCATTTTCCCCCTCTTTCCGCACTCCCCTCTACCTCATGAACCCTTCATAATTCATAAGTTATTATTATTTTGTCATATGTTACACTGCTAGATGTCCCCCCCACCCTCTTCTCTGCTGTCCCTCCCCCAGGGAGGAGGACATATGTAGATTCTTGTAGTCGGTTCCCTATACACCCCATATTCCCTCCACTCTCAAGGCATCACCACTCTCACCACTAGTCCTGGAGGGGTCATCTGTCCTGGATTCCCTGTGTTTCCAGTTGCTATTGTACCAATGTACATCCTCTGATCTAGCCAGATTTGTAAGGTAGAATTGGGACCATGATAGTAGGAGGGGGGAGCATTTAAGAACTAGAGGAAAGTTATATGTTTCATCGTTACTACCCTGCACCCTGACTGGCTCATCTCCTCCCCACAGCCCTTCAGTAAGGGGGTGTCCAGTTGCTTACCAATGGACTTTGAGTCTCCACTCTTCACTCACCCACATTTAAATGATATGATTTTTTGTTCCTTGATGCTTGATACCTGAACCTTCGACAGCTCGTGGTCACACAGGTTGGTGTGATTCTTCCATGTGGGCTTTTTTGCTTCTGAGCTATTGCCTTTAAGACCGCAGACACTATATCTTTTGATAACCAGGCACCATCAGCTTTCTTCACCACATTTGCTATGCACACGTTTATCTTCAGTGATTGTATCGGGGAGGTGGGCACCCATTGATATAGTTTTGTGTTTTTTGATGTCTGATAACTGGTCCCTTCTACCCCTCGTGGTCAGACAGGATGGTGTGCTTCTTCCATGTGGGCTTTGATGCTTCTCAGCTAGATGGTTTCTTATTTATCTTCAAGCCTTTAAGACCCCAGATGCTATATCTTTTGATAGCCAAGCACCATCAGCTTTCTTCACCACATTTGCTTATGCACACATTTTTCTTCAGCAATCGTGTCAGGAATGTGTTTAGCATAGAATGCCAATTTAATAGAACAATGTGTTCTTGCATTGAGTAAGTACTTGAGTGGGGTCCCAATGTCCATCTGCTGCCTTAATCCTAATCCTATAAATATATGCATTAAGAAGTATTTCCCCACCCTCCTATATAAATATATTTATAATCTGGAGGATTAAACAACGGGACCAATGGTTCCGGGGGCATATAGGAGAGTGGGAAGCGGGTGTAAGGAGGTCGTGCTGACCAACCCAGAGACCAGGGAGCAACAAGTGATCCAAAATCAGTAGCAAAGAGAGTGTGAGAGGCCTGGTAGGGATTCAGTAAGGGCAATGTAACCGAGAGAAATTACTGAAACCCAAATGAAATCTGAGCATGCAAATGGGACAAGAGGAAAGTAAATGGAAGTAGAAAAAAGAACTAGGTGACAAAGGGTATTTATAGAGGTCTAAATACTGACATCATTGTTTTTAATGAACACTTTAAAGAGAGAGATCTTTTGCAGCAAAATTTCCGAAAGGAACACATAATTTAATTTCTTCATTGCTGGTTCCATGGGTATTGATTGTGGGGCCCAGTAAAGTTAAATTCTTAAAAAGGTCAATCTTTTCTCTTTCAACATGACATCATGTCACCAATGAACTTCTCTCTAGTTTTTACACCTGCATGAGTGGTACTTATAAACAGCGCAGATTAAGAACGAGTTGGAATAACTGTGTGTTGGTTGAAATCTTTCAAGTTTAGCCTGCCTACTTTTCCTTTTATTACTGGATAGAAAATGCACAATCAAAGGTACATACTGCTGATAAAGCAATGTTTCAGAGGATGTGAGTGACCAGAGCATCAGGTCAGTAGAAGTTCTGTGGTGAGTTGTTTGCTTATTCTGGCTTGACCAGAAGAGTACTCTGTGTGACAAAAAGGAATACAGCTTTAAAAAAAGCAAAGTTAGAAAGAGACAGGTTAATCATATTTTTAAAATTCTGGAATACTGAAACCATATCCCACGGGTTTCTAGAATGAATTAGGTGTATGGAAATATCACTCTGGCATCCATCTACAAATTACTTGGTTATTTAGTGCTAACAAAGTTAGCCTAGGAGTTATGTGCTTACAAATAGATTTTTGAAGTGTAAAGAACTTAATTATGGTTAACACTATTTTTCAGTCAATGTTTTTGACCCAATGTTTTTGAAAATTTGTAGCTACTTTCAAACTATTACGGCAACTTCTAATAAAAGTCCAGAAGTTATTATTATTTTTACCCATACTGGAAAAACACATGCAAGAAAATATTTAAAATATATATCTCTCCTTAATGGGCCACAAACACCAATATGATATGAAATGAACAATTGATCAAAATAGCTCTTCTGCCATGTGTTTCATGCTGCCGTGATTGTGCACATGATTTACCTTGCTGATGCTCTTAAAAACCTCACTGTGCCTAGAAGTGGGGCAATGTCAGGTTCTCATCAAGAGGTGCTCCAAATTTATCGTTTACTGTGGTGTTGAAGCATGGTTACATTGGTGTATTTGAACTCACTGAAGAACACAGAGCTAATAAATATATTGTGAACTGCACAGGCAGATTCAACACATGTAGAATGACCAGCCCCAGATCTGATGCATAAATGAAAAATCTTAGAGAGTGGCAGAACAACCTGTTCACATCCCATCAGTTATGTTTCCTTGTACTGATAACCTCAGCCGGCTTCATGGACCATGAGGAATCAAGACAAAAGTACACATAAGGGAGAATTCTGGGATTCTTTTTTCTAGGGATGTAATCACACACTCACACACACACACACACACACACCTCAATGGCAAAAATATCAGTCATAGTAAATCTCAAGGTAATTGTACATTTCCAGTTAAGACGGATGAAACCTCAGATGAAAATCATGACTGATGAAACCTAAGGATTATCATGTCTTTATTGCACAGGCATGTTTTCAAGTTTGTATTTCTACATTTTAATTTATTTGCATGAGAAAATAGGCAGCACAAACCATATCCCACAATAAACAGCTCATATCAGCCCAGATGCTGTTTTGTCTTTCTTCTCTCCACACAGAACATTGGCAAAATGATAGGTTTTGAAAGATTTCATTTTCTCTGAGGGAAAATTGCAATGACTTGAGTGATGAGCTTAAGTCAATATCTAAATTTCAAAGTTCTCCCTCTTTTGGTACAGTATCCATTAAGTGTTTCTTGGGGTCAAGTAAAGAAGGAATTAAGCATTTATTGAGTCTGTGAGTAGAGTAAAAACTGTTTTCTGTTATAATTATTAATATGCTATTATTAGTAAACAGAAACATGTTATTGGGCTAGTATTTACTTAACAAAAGCTATGTCCTAAAATTGAATGGGCTACTTGTGAAAATATGTCCGAGATGGAACAGGAAGTTTCATTTGACTTTGATAACATACATATAGAGACAACTAGGAAGAATTTTGAGAGTTTTAAGGGAGAGTGTTCTCTAAACTGACATTTCTATAAATGGAACCTGTGTTGGCTAGAAAACTCTGAATTCTATTCTTATATAAATTCTCATCTCCATTATTAACTTTAGGGGGGAAATGTCCATATATGCAAGATAATTTGAATTACTTTCTTAGATTAGAGGTCATTTTCCAGCCTATAGCAATTTATAGTATGGCTGCCTAGCCATATTGATTAATTATAAAAATTAAAAAGTCATCATGCTGTAACGTTTGGGGTATGCAAATGAGGATAAGGGACTGCATTTATTCTCAGTTTATAAACTAAACAGTTATAAGAGCTTGACCATGAATAATTTACTTCTTCTTCTAGAGCATCGTGTTTTATAACTATAAAACAGGGCTAGTAATATCTACTTTGGAAGTCAAAGTGAGTATTAATTGAGATAATGGATGGAAGTGTTTAGGAAGATGCTGAGAAGATAGAAAATTCTCAACAAATGGTAGTTATGAATTTCAGTAATAATTACCATGGCTGCTTCAATTGCCTTCCTTAGCCTTTTTATTCAAGTGAAGATGTCTAATTGGATTGTACATGCAAGTGCATCCTTAAGAGTAGGAGAGAAACCATAAACAAACAGACATGTTTGCCCCTCATTTTTCAGTGTTTCCTGACTATGACACCAAATAAGCCAAATCAGTTGTGGTTATTTTGATGTTGACTCATGGGGACACCACATATGGAAGTCTAACGCTTCTCCAGACAGCTTTCAAGGGCTGAGGTTTCATAAGTACTTTCCCCTACGGCATCTCTGGGTGTACTTAAACATCTACCATTTGGTTTGCAGGCAAGCCCCTTACTCCTTGCACCACCCAGGGGACTTCTGCTTTATTTACAGAAACAAATAAACAAAATGAAAAAAGCACTCTTCTACATTCCTCTTTCAGCTGTGCTTACAACAACAAAGGCAGAACCAAGTAGAGAGCTTCCATGTAACAAGTGCCGGGAAATGTGCCTCTTTAGTATGAGTGTTCCAGGGGCCTCTCTCTGCGCCAACCCAGGTCCTTGGTAGGCACTTTGGCTCGCTGGTCCATCCAGGCAAAGCTGTGGAATCCAAATGGTATTTGGACATTTTGATGTATGGCAACTTCAGGCAGGAAATGCCAGTCCAGGTAGTTTAACAAGCTCTCTGGAAATCTGTTTCCTGACTCAAAATATGACACGACATTGTATCTTAAATCCAATATAGTGTGTATCCAGAGTAAATGGAACAGAAAAATAAAATGCATTTTATTCATAATCAACTGAGAATGCACATAAAAGAATCTTTTAAATATCTGAATGGTTAAAAAATGGATTATAATTCCCCGTGGGAAAGGAGCTACTAAAGGGATAGCGCTGATGAACTGAGCTTATTAAATTGGCCTTTGGCGGGGATGAAAATGGTATTGACAAAAAGGCAGTGGTATATATTTCACACACATTTTCAGGGATAATGAACATAAAGTACTACGCTGGTAAAAACTTGGGATATTTTATATTCTGACACTGGGACTCCTGTGGAATACATATCATCTAGAGTAGAATTCAGCTTCAAGAAAGCGAAGTAATCTCATGAATAAACACGAGTCCCTTTGCCTTTCATTTTCAACTTCACAAACTCGGCATTACTTGGGATGAGATTCACCAATAGGTGGGGTGGACCCCATTTGCTTCAGCAGACATTATGAGGGGGACTTTAGACCTTTAAATCCAACATCAAAGACTCCATGAGCATTGTGACAGAGGTTGAGTTTATGATCTATGAAGGCATGTCCATGGCCTAATATTTGGAACTATTTCTTTCCTAAGAATTCCTATAGACTACACACTAAGCTAGGTGGTGAGTCATCTTATGGTTCTTTATATGTCAGTTGGCTTGGACATACTACATTTCAAAAGTTTATGCCTTCATTAGCAACCTAAAACTCACATCCATGAATTTTAACAATTGGAGATTCTTCTACAGAAGAGGTGTCTAGAATCAACAACCATGGATCCATCATTGATATGTGTTTTTCTTTCGTTTATCTCCTTTAATGTGGATATTACCACCATTTTTTTCTTAAGAAAACATGAATACACCTTTATGCCTTGGACTGAACATCAAACATAGATAGCCCTTTATGAAATGCATGTGGATTAAGGCCCTGATGAATCTTCTCTGGGTGTGATTAGCCTCGCTAACATGCAGAATGCACTGGATTGTTGCAGATGCCGTTAGGTTTGCACCCTATCATTTGATCTTCCTTATGATCTATTTATCCTTCTAGCTTTTAATATTTTATTGCTTTCTGTTTTATTTTTAATTGAGGTTTTATCTGTTTTACATTGGTATTCTTGTTAGGTTTTGTTTTGAAATGTTTTTCTGTATAAGAAATTTATGATGGATACATTTACATAGACAGTAACCAGATTGATGTTTCCTTTGGGGGTTTGGCAGGGAAATTAGGGTAAATGCAGGGCTAATAATAAGTACAAGAATGAAAAAAAGTTCTAAAACAGATTGTGGTGATGATTGTACAACTCTTCTTTATGTGATTGAAGTATTGAATTGTAAGATATGAGAAGTATATGTCAAAAAGACTGTTGGGGTGGTGGTGGCAAAACATCTTTCCTTTTCTACCATTAACGCATGTGAAATTTGACTGAAGTTTCAAATACAACAGAGATAGTTTATTGTGCCAGCCTGGCCAATAAACACATGTGGGATTAATTGAATGTCAGAGAGATAAATGGCTTGGTAAGCCTCGCCTTTCTTATCATGCTCTTTGATCATTGGACCAGTGCGCGGGTGCCTTGCTTGTTCTGTGCCTAAATTTGCAAGCTACACTACCTGTGGGACACCCAACCTGTGAATTGTGTCACTGTAATTTGAGGTCCCTTTAAGACTTGCCTCTCCAGAGAATTGGAACGTACATCTCTGGAGCTGGGGACTGACGGTTAGTGACTTGGCTGACGGTGAGTGACCTGCCTTGCTGTTTGCTGCATGCGCTGGGATAGCCTAGCTCTCTCTACAGAGGACTACCTGATGGCCCTCAAGACTTGAAGGGCTGCCAGTGTCTCACAACTCTCTCATGGGAGTGAGTCGCACTGAGCCATTTGTACTGCTTTATAATTTAACTGTTCGTTTCTTGTATGATATAGCTATCCATCTGCATATAATTTAACAGTTCATTTCTTGTGTTATATAGCTATCTTTATAAATAAATATATAAAATTATCAGCAATCTGGCTTTATCTCTCTAGAGAACCCTGTGTAACACAACAACCTAACTAAAAGTTAGAAGTTGCTATAAGGTGAATAAGTACTACTTCAATATCTTCATTCATAAATTGCAATAACACCACCTCACCAGGGGTAGGATTCAGTCGGTTTGACCGAACCGATTATTAATTTTTTGCTGAAGTTGGCAAACTAGTTGTTAAAATGGTACTTGTAATCAGGGTTCCCTCTAAGGCGGGATATAGAAATAACAGATTTACAGTTTTGCTCTTTTTTGACATTCATTTGTGCAATAGTGTACTGTAAGTGCCTGTAGTAATTAATGTTCCTTCTGCTAATAGGTATAAAAATTAGACAGAAATATGCTTGTAATATTTATTCATTTATTTGATAAAATTCATTACGCTTTTGATGAGATATTACATTTTTATTCCCTTGAGTTTGTTAAATCAGTAAACCAACATCTATTGTCAAGAGAAAAAAATGCCAAACACCCAGAGGGCGACACACTGTCATTCGTTTCAGTTGTGTGTTATACCCCACTATTCCATGAGATATTATGAGTGAATTAGGCAATTCCTGAAAGTGTTCAAAGAGCTAAACATATTTTCCATTGCTTTGAGTTCGGCAGAACTGGAAAGGGTTTATCCAAAGATGAACATAATATGCTCAGAGAAGAGAAGTTACCTGTTTCTAATAAATCAAACACAGTGACTATTGTCTAATTGACCTACCTCTAAAGCAGTGGTTCTCAACCTTCCTAATGCCATGACCCTTTAATACAGTTCCTCACATTATGGTGACCCCCAGCCATAAAATTCTTTTCATTGTTACTTCGTAACTGTAATTTTGCTACTGTTATGAATCGTAATGCAAATATCTGATATGCAGGATATATTTTCTTTTTTTAGGATGTATTTTCATTGTTATAATTTGAACATAATTAAAGCATAGTGATTAATCACAAAACAATATGTAATTATATACTGTGAAATATTAATTTCTAATTACAAATAAATTAAATTTTGTCTTGAAGCATGGTGTAGCATGGGTAACAGTCTTCACACTCAGATGTGGGCGTGTCTGCATGTGGGTGGGCCAGCCTGCAGATGGATAGAGGAGCAGTATTTCGGTTCTTAAGACCATCGGAAATATGTGTTTTCAGATGGTCTTAGATGATCTCTGTGAAAGGGTTGTTCAACCCCCCGAAAAGGTCGCAACCCACAGATTGAGAACCACTGCTCTAAAGGAATGAGAACCTACCCTTAAGTGAGGAGAAGATGGTTAAGGATAAATCACACAGGTGATCATGCTCAGATAAAAGTAAGGAATATTGACAATGAGGACACCAATCAAGAAGCAATATGGAAATATCTTAAATAATAATTTTATTGTTATTACTAGTTCTTATTAATATTTTAATTATTTACAAACTTTTAAATAACATAATCTAGTTTTGTGTACCTCTTTTGTTGTTCCTAATTAATTATTAATTGTATGAAGCAATAAACTACCTTTCAGTATATCATTTTTTTTAATAATGAAAATGGTTGTTAGGGTAGTGAGCCAGTTGTTAAGTTATTTGAATCCCACCACTGTATCTACCCTATAAGGTGGCTGAGTGACTACAGTCTGTTGTGCCTAACAGATAATAGGTGAACTAATCTGCTTATTGTTGTTAGGTACAAACTAATCAGTTCCAACCCACAGTTATGCTATGTGAAGTAAAACACAACACAATGCCATTCTTATTGTTGTGTTGAGTTACAGTCATGGTGTCAGACCATCTCATCAATGTCTTCCTCTGTTTTGTCTGACCCTCAAATTTGCAAAGTATCATGCCTTTTCCTACGAACTTATGTCTACAGAAAAAACACCCAAAGTACATGAAACAGCCAAAGTTGCCATCCTTACTTCTAAGTAGCATTCTGGTGTACTTCTTCCAGCACAGATCACTCTTGTCTGGCGGTCTGTTGTACCTTCAGTTCTCTTTGCCAACACCATAGTTAGAAGGCGTCCATTCTTCTGCATTCTTCATGTCCATATGCTGTGATGGAAAAGGCCATGCCTTGGGTCAGGCATGCCCTACTTCTCATCTGGCATCTTGGTGCTCAACACTTTGAACAGGTCGTGTGAAGCAGATTTGCTCATTGCCATGTTTTATTTAATTTCTTCACGAGTTTTCATGAGTGTTAATTGTGGGTTCAAGTACAATGAAATCTTCCTCAGTTTCAATCTTTTCCTTTTTTTTAATGATGTGGTTAATTGGTCCAATTGTGAAGATTTTGGCATTTTTTATATTGAGTTTCAATCTATCCCAAAGGCTATAATTTTAATCCATAAACACTTCAAGTCTTTGTTTTCATTAAGTGGGGCCGTGTCATTTGAGTATCACAGATTGTTAGTGAGCCTTCTCTCAATCTTGATGCAATGTTCTTCATATAGTTCAGCTTCTCATAGTATTTATTCAGCAAGCAAATTGAATAAGTATGGTTAAAAAATACAAACCTCATGCACAACTTTCATGATCTGAAAGCTATACACTATCCCTTGTTCTGTTTGAACCAGTGCTTCTTGGTTTATGCATGATTTCAATATGAATACAATGAAGTGTTCTGGAATCCCATTATTCTCAATTTTAATTCATTTTAAAATTCTGTCCACAGTAGATTTCCTTTACATAATCAATAAAACACAGATAAACACCTGTATGACATGCTCTCTTTCCAAGATCCGTCTGATATAAGAAATACATCCTTCCTGTCATGCCCTCTTCAGAATCCAACCTGAATTCTTGGCAGTGTACTGCTGCAGTTATTTCTTTTATAGGCTTTCCATATATTTATTAAAATTTATTTACTACAAAAATATACATTAATTTGTACAGCTAAATCAATAACTTTCTGAACTATAAATTTATGCAGAAGCCTGATAGATACAAAATTATTTACTTTTTATTAAATACTTTTATTGTGGCTCTTACATCTCTTCTCACAATCCATACATTCATCCATGTGTCAAGCACATTTGTATATATGTTGACATCATTTTCAAAGCAATTTCTTTCTACTTGAGTCCTTGATATCAGCTCCTCATTTTTTCAACTGGTCTCCCCCGCTCTCCCTCCCTCATGAACCCTTCATAAATTATACATTGTTTTCATATCTTACATTGTCCTCCGTTACCCTTCACCCACTTTTCTGTTGTTTGTCCCCCTGGGAGGGGATTATATGTCAAGCCTTGTGATCGATTTCTTCTTTCTCCCCCCACCTTCCCCTAATCCTCCTGGTATCTCTATTCTCATTGTTGGCCCTTAGGGGATTATCTATCCTGGATTCCCTGTGTTGCGTACATATTCTGGTCTAGTCTGATTTGTAAGGTAGAATTGAGGTCATGATAGTTGGGGAGAGGAAGCAATAAAGAAATGGAGGTAAGTTATATGTTTCATTGGTGCTATACTGTACGCTGACTGGCTCATCTCTTCTTTGTGACCCTTCTGTAAAGGGATGTAAAATTGTCTACAAATGGGCTTTGGGACTCCACTCCATGCCCCTCTCCACCCTCTTTCACATTGGTATGATTTTCTTCTGTGTCTTAGGTGCCTGATACCTGATCCCATCGACACCTCATGATCACACAGGCTGGTGTGCTTCTTCCATGTGGGCTTTGTTGCTTCTCAGCTAAATGGACACTTTAAGCCTTTAAGACTCCAGACACTATATATTTTGATATCTGGGCACCATCAGATTTCCTCACCACATTTGCTTAGACAACCATTTTGTCTTCAACAATCATGTTGGGAAGGGAAGCACCACAGAATCCTGGATTATTAAAACAAAGTGTTCTTGTGTTGAGTGAATGCTTGAGTGGAGGCCCAATGTCCATCTGCTACCTTAATTCTTAACATTTAAATATATGTCCATAGATCTTTTCCCTATTGTTATATAAATATATTTAAATATGTACAGGCCTGCATTTAGACCTCTATAAATGCCCCTTGTCTCCTAATTCTTACCTCTATTTCCATTTACTTTCTTCTTGTCCTACTCTTATGTTTGGCCTTCATTTGGGTTTAGTAGTTCCTCGCTGTTACATTGCCCTGATTAAGCCCTACTAAGCATCTTACATCCTTTTGTCCATTCATTTTAGTTCTCTTGGCGTTCTCTTGGATCTGAGTTGATCAATTTCCCTGCCTTCCTTTCTCCCAACTCCCCTTCTCTGGTATCCAATCAGAATCGTCGGTCCTGTTGTTTTCATCTCTGAATTATTTATCCTGCCTATCTTATCTAGATAGACATGGAGAGACATCAATAGGGGCAAAAACCAGACAAAGCAAAACAAAACAGCAAAGGAAGACAACACCAACAAAAACCAAACCCAATGAGTAAACAAAGTCAGTGAAAAAAAATAAGAAAAAGCCTATAAATAGTTCCAGATCTGTTTTTAAGCTTTAGGAGTGTTTTCCAGTCGAGTCTGATTGGGAGCCACACTCTGTCCCCACTTTGCTCCCCTTGGAGCTCCCCTTGCTTGCTCTTATTGTTTCATCCCAGTGTGATGGGGTCACATCAGGTACAATTCCAGCACTGTCTCCAGTGTTGTCCCCTGTAGTGCTATGGTTCAGTAAGGGACATCTTGTCTCAAACATTGTCTTCTCTGAGCAGAAATATTGTCTTCAGGACTAGGTGGGCCAAGATGTGTTCACCTTACTCTCCATCCTTCCTTGTTTCTCCTATGTGCTCTAGTCAGATGTGTCCCTCTCCAGAAGCTGTAGCTCCAGGGCTGTCCTCTGAAATGCATTCTTCCGGGGGTGGGTCAGGCTATGTCCACATAGTTGGGTTTGGGGCTGGCCTCACAGACGTCTCTATTGGTTATCTGGTACATGCTGGTATGTTTTATTCACATCTTGGTGCACAGGTTGAAGCCTGGTCTCTCTTTCCCTCTGCTATGAAGATATAAACACTGCCTTCTCATTGGGAAGGTTACTTCCATGCTCCCCCCCACCCATGTCTTATTTTCTCCTCTTTCTTCCTCCTCCTATTTAGAAGGCTGCCATATGTATCCCTGGATTGAGTTTAGCCCACGCCATAGTACCTGGACCACACCCCAAGAATGTATGGATATAGTAGCTTTTTCACCTATGCCCCATTTTTTAAGCTTGCCTCAGTGGACTCATGTTGTACTTTTCCCCTTTGTGCTTGGCTTACTTTGCTTAGCATGATTTCCTCCAGTTCTTCCCATGCGGCAATGTGCTTCATGTGTTCATTGTTGCTTTTTAGGGATGCTTAGTACTCCATTGCATGTATGTACCACCATTTTCTGATCCATTCATCCTTTGATGGAAATTTGGGTTGTTTCTAACACCTTGCAATTGTGAACTAGCTGGGATGAACATTGGAGCACAGATGTCTGGCTGTGGTTTGTTCCTTGCCTATTTTGAGTATATACCCAGTAAAAGGATTTCTGGGTCATATGGTAACTCAATTTCCATCTGTTTTAAATATTGCCAAATCAATTTCCATAGTGACTGTACACACCTACAGGTCCATCAGCAGTAGACAAACGTTCCTGTCTCACCATGGCCCCTGCAACACTTGTTGCTTTCTGATTTTTTTAATTGGGCTATCTTTGAGGGTGTTAGGTGGCATCTCATACTTGTTTTAATTTGCATTTCTCTTATAGCTAATGATCGGGAACATTCTGTCATATGTTTATTGGCCACTTGGATTTCTGCCCTTGTGAAACTTCTGTTCAGGTCCTATGCCCACCTACTTAGTTTTCTTATTGTAAGCTAGCAAGGTATTGTAAATTGTAGGCCTTTGTCTGATGTGTCATTGCTAAAGATGTTTCCCAATCTGTGGGCTCTTTTATTACTCTCTTGGTGAATTCGATTGATGTACATATATTTGTTTTATCTTCAGTGTACCATATTTTTCAATTTGTAAGTCTTCTGTATTTGTACCCTTCCCTGTTTCCGATAGCCTATGTATTCCCTGTGCCAAGGTTATCAATTTTGTCCTAATTCCCTTATTATTGGCCCTAATAGTTTGGAATTTTACCTCAAGGTCTGTGATCCACCTTGAATTTATTCTTGTGCATGGAGTGAGGTAAGGGTCTTGCTTCATTTTCCTGCAGTTAGAAATCCATTTGTTCCAACACAACCTAAAAAAGAGTGCATCCGCTTCCCATTTGATATTTTTGGGCCCTTATCAAAAATCAGTTGCCTATATGCTGATGTTTTTATTTATGTTTTTTCAGCTTTTTTCCATTGGTCTGAATCCCTGTTGTTATACCAGTACTACACTGTTTTGACCACTGTGACTGTATAATCGGTGCTAAAGTCTGGTAGAGCGAGCCCTCCCACTTTGTACTTTTTCTTGAGAATTTCTCTGCTAATTCTGGGCTTCTTCCCTCTCCATATGATTTGGTAATCAATTTTTCCAATTCCTTGAAGAAGGATGATGGTATTTGTATTGGGATAGCATTAAACTTATATAGTGTTTTGGGCAGAACTGACATCTTTACTATATTGAGTCATTCAATCCACAAGTATGGGATATTCTTCCATTTGTGAATGTCACTCTTGGTTTCTTGTAATAGTGTTCTGTAGTTTTCCTTGTATAAATCTTTTGGTTTTTCAGTCAGGTATATCCCTATATATTTTAATTTTTTGCTTGGCTATTGTAATTTTAATCACCTATTCCATGATCTTGTCTGATGTGTACAGCAGTCTGATAGACTTTTGTTTTTTGATCTTGTGTACTGCCACTCTGTCATGTTCCCCTATTGCTTCCAACACTCCATTTGTGGAGTTTTTGGGATTTTCAATATATAAAATCATATCATCTGTGAATAATGATAGTTTCGCCTCTTCCTTCCTCAGATTAATACACTTGACATATTTTCTTTGCCTTATGTTTTTAACTAGGACCTCCAATATGATGTTAAATAAGACTGGGGCCAAAGGGTGTCCTTGTCTGGTCCCCTTTTTCAGTGGGATTGTTTTCATCTTTTCTCCATTGACTACCACATTGACTCTTAGTCTTTCATATATAACTTGTATAATATTGAGGAATTTTCCTTCCATCCCTACCTCTTGACTGTCTTATACAGGAACGGGTGTTGGATGTTGTCAAAGTTTTTTCTGCATCTATCGATGTTATCATGTGGTTCTTACAATTTTTCATGTCAATGTGGCAAATGATGCTAATGGTCTTTCGTATGTTAAACCATCTCTGCATCCCTGATATGAATCCCACTTGGTCATGGTGAATTATTTTTTTGTATGCTTCTGTATTTTGTTAAGGGTTTTTGCATCAATGTTCATTAGGGATATTGGTCTGTGATTCTCAATTCTTGTGGGATCCTTGCCCATTTTAGGTATCAGAGTATTACTTGCTTCATAGAAAAGGTTGGGAGTTTTCCTTTTTTTTCTACATTCTGTAGGATTTTGTGTAGGATTGGTGTCAGGTCTTCCCTGAATGCTTGGTAGAAATTCTCCTGTGAAGTCATCTGACTTGGGGCAGTTTTGTTGGTAATCCCTTGATAACTTTGCCCATTTCTTCTATTGCTATGAGTCTATTGAGATTCTTGACATCCATTTGGGATTGTCTAGGAAGGGACTGTTTTTCCAAGTATTTTTCCATGTCTTCCAAGTTTTTAATTCATTGGAGTACAGCCCTTCATAGTGTAGTGTAATTATCCATTTGATTTAATTAGGGTCCTTTGTAATGTCTCCTCTTTCATCACCACTCCAGCTATTTTTGTATTATCTTGACCAAAATTTTACTCATACATGTGTGTTCAGCTAGGCTGTCAAGAAAGTGACTCCAACAGCGTGTTCTCTTTGTAGTTAGGTGCCATCCAGTCAGATATGACTCACAGTGACACTGTGTACAATGGAATGAAGGACTGCCTGGTCCTGAATCCACTCCCACAAATGTTCTCAGGTTTGAGCTCAGTGTCACAGAGACTGTTTCAATCCATCTTGTTGAGGGCCTTACTTCTTTCACTGCATCTCCGCCTTACCACGCAGGTTCTACTCACCTGAAAACACGTCCAAATACCTGAGACAGAGCCTTACCAACTTTGCCGCTATTGAGCTTTCTGACTGTAATTCCAGCTTTGTTTTTGTTATCAATACTACCTTTCTATCTATAGTTCCTTCCTTTTTGTTTCTAACATTTGCATTCTAATAATTGCCAAAAATTATCAATGTCTCTGGATTGAATGTCTGATCACTTTCAGACTAAAGACCTTGATAGAATTCTTCAATTTCTTCATCACTCACATTAGTGATCAGTGCATACACTTGAATAATAGTTGCATTGACTGATTTCCTTATATTTGAACAGACATAATTCTATCAGAGACACCATTGTATTTGAAAGAATATCTTGAATGATCCTTTTTTTGATGATAATTGCAATGTCGTTTCTCTTGAAACTATCACTCCAACATAGTAAACCATAAGATATTGTGATTCAAAATGGCCAGTACCAGTCAACTTCAGGTAACTAACACCTAGAACAGACACAGAAGAAATGTTTAGAAGAAGTACTGGACACACTTACTCATTTATGGTACGAAATTTGGAAGAGGGTAACTTGGCCTACTGACTGAAAGAGATCCATATTTGTGGCCATTCCAAAGAAAGGTGACCCAAAAGAATGTTCAACCTATAGAACAATATCATTGATATTACACACAAGTAAATTTTTGCTTAAGATTATCCAAAAATGTTTGCAGCAGTGTGTTGATAGGGAAGGGTCTGAAATTCAGTCCAGATTTAGATGAGGACCTGGAACCAGGGATGTCATTGCTGGTGTCAAAGCAGAGAGTATCAGAAAGAAGTTTACTTGTGTTTAAGTGACTATACATTTGATTGTGTGGGCCATAATATCCTTGAGAAAAAATGGGAATTGCAGAGCATTTCATGATGCTCATGAGTAACTTAAATATGGATTAAGACGCAGGTATGAAGATATACAAGGGAATACTGCGTGGTTTAAAGTCAGGAAATAGGTGTACATCCGAGTTGTATGCTCCCACTATATTTGTTCAATCTCCATGCTGAGAAAATCATCAGAGAAGCTGGATTATCTGAAGAAGAAGTTGGCATCAAGATTGGAAGAAGGTTTATTAGCAGTCTGTGATATGCATATGGCACAACCTTGCTTGCCGACAGTGAGGAGAACTTGAAGCACTTGCTGATGAAGATGGGATTGGAGCCTTTGGGCTGAATTACAATTCAATATAAGGAAGACAAAATCCTCACAATTTGACAAATAGGTAATACCATGATAAATGGAGAAAAGGTTGAAGAAATGGAGAAAAGGTTGAAGCAGTCAAGGTTTTTTGTCTTGCTTGGATCCACTATCAATGCTCATGAATGCAGCAGCCAACAGATCAAAAGATGCATTTTATTAGATAAATATGCTGCAACATGACCTATTTCAATTATTGAAGAGCAAGGATATTAATTTGAGAACTAAGTTGCATCTGACCCAAGTCATGCTATTCTCTCTTGTATCATATGCATGTGGAAGTCAGATATGAAATAAGGAAGACCATAGAAGAATAGATACATTTGAATTGTGGTGCTGGAGAAGAATATTGAAAGTACCATGGACTGCTGAAAGGACAAGCCAATCTGCATTTGCTCCTCAGAGGTAAGGATAACAAGACTCCATCTTCCATACTTTGGACATATTGCCAGGGAGACCTGGAGAAGGACATCATGTTTGACAAAGAAAGGGGCCATTGAAGAGAGGAAGGCTTTCAAGGAGATGGATTTCACAGTGATTGCACCAATAGGCTTAGGCCTGAGAACAGTTGTAGGGGTTCTGCAGGACTGTTATGCCTGGGCATAACTAGGAATAGGGCTGGTATGGCTCACAGATGACTCAATGGCGCCTAACAGCCACAGCAACACCTAGAATACTGATATGGATGTGTTCCACTGCATTTTTTTTACAACTTTCATTTTCCCTAAATTCTTGTTTTGTGCATTTCATACTTTGATCTTAATCACGCCCCGTCAGCAAATGTAGGTCTTAAAGACTCTGTGCCCAAAGTCCTTCCACATCATTAAGGTGGACACTACTTTGAAAAGCAGACCTTTTTCTTTCATATTTTGAATGCCCACTCTCTTTGACAATACGCTGCTTCTATTCATTAGATTTTCAGGATCTGCCATTTTGATGCTATTCATAAGCATTTCAGTTACTAATTCTTCATAAACGGAGAGCCTGTTTTTTCTACGTAGCCTGTTCTCAGTCTGAAAACTCAGCCCGAATCGGTTTACTTTGTATAATGCTGTTTATATTTGAAATATCAATTACATATAGCACAGAAGTCACTGTAATGAATAGTGACAGATCCCACACTTGTACAAGCAGTTCATTCCAGATGTGAAACTGGAGGCTTTTCTGATGTGTGTAACTACTGGGCTCATAAACCAGAAAGCAGGAACATAAACCAGACAGCAAGTCAGACTTGTGCCTGTCGAGTCTGATGAAGCCAAGTCTGGGAAGAAACATAGCAGACCACTGATAACTCCCAGTATCAGGAGGTAATATGGTGTAGCATTAGTTTATGTTCAAAGAACTGAAAGAAAATGCAACAGATACAGAATATAGCAAGATGGAAGAAGACTCCCTACAGCATCTGTTTCAATAGGAGAAAGACAAAAAGTAGGGGAAATTTCTTTCCATTGCATCATGCTGTGACCTTACTAAAGGGGTAAAATTTGACTCAAGTCCTCCCACAACAATTTAATTTCTCCGTGAAGACCCCATCATAAAGTTGATCACATTATGGCAGATTACATCAGGGGGTTAGCCTCAACTGTGAAACTACTGAGAATCCTGAACTCAGCCAAACTGACACAATATCTAACGAGGATGACATGATTGTAAGACTATTTTTTGGATAATTTCTGTATTCTATTCAGTGATTTTTCTTTGGAATGGGCAAACATATGGATCTCTTCCAGTTCGTTGGCCAGGTTTTCTTTCACATTTCTTGGCACAGACCGTGACAGACAGGGAAAAGACTCAGCAGATGAACAGAGCTTTATTTTGGAAAGGGTGACCTTTTTCAAAGGGGAACATGATGAACTCTGAAGCAATGCAATCAGGTCTTTGCCGCCAGTTTCCCAGGACCAAACTTTTTTGTAGTTTTATATGATAATGGGGAACTTGAAAGTAAAACTTGTAGGTAGAGTTTCCTGAGGATGGAGATATTGTATCCTGGAATGGGTTGATCTATTAAGATGCATGGTGGATGCAGTTGTCATCTAAGATGAACGTGATAAGGGTGGTTTCTGGGATGCTGTACAGGCCTTACTGTGGAATGTTGCACTTTCACAGTTAATTTTCTTAGTAGACAGCCCTCCTTCTCTCTGGCTTTATCCAGGGAATGGGGTCGAGGTGGGAGGATTTTCATGAAACACAGTTGGCAGCTGGTTTTCTGAAAAACAACTTTACAAGAGTGTAAAAAGGTAGTTTAATAGCTGGGCCCAGCTATCAAAAGAGATAGTGTCTGGGGTCTTAAAGGCTTGAAGGTGAACAAGTGGCCATCTTGCTCACAAGCAACAAAGCCCACATGGAAGAAGCACACCAGCCTGTGCGATCACTAGGTGCCAAAGGGATCGGGGTTAAGGCATCATAAAACAAAATAAAAATCTTACTATAGTGAATGAAGGGAGAAGTGCAGAGTGGAGACCCAAAGCCCATTTGTCGGCCACTGGAGACCCCCTCAGAGAGGGATCTAGGGGAGGAGATGAGTCAGTCAGGGTGTGATGTAGCACCGATGAAGAATACAGCTTTCCCCCAGATCCTGGATGCTTCCTCCCCACCAACAACCGTGATCTGAATTCTACCTTGCAAGTCTGGATAGGGCAGAGGTTGTACACTGGTGCAGATAGGAGCTGGAGGCACAGGGAATCCAGGGTGCATGATACCTTCAGAACCAGGGGGTGAGGGGAGATACTAGGAGAGTAGAGGGTGAGTGGTTTGGAAAGGGAGAACTGATTACAAGGATCTACATGTGACCTCCTCCCTGGGGGATGGACAACAGAGAAGTGGGTGAAGGGAGACTCCGGATAGGGCAAGATATGACAAAATAATAATCTGTAAATTATCAAGGGCTCATGAGGGAGGGGGGAGCGGGGAGCAGGGAAAGAGGGGGGGAAAAGAGGACCTGATGCAAAGGGCTTAAGTGGAGAGCAAATGCTTTGAAAATGATTAGGGCACAGAATGTACAGATGTGCTTTATACAATTGTGTATGTATATGTATGGATTGTGATAAGAGTTGTATGAGCCCCTAATAAAATGTATTTAAAAAAAAGGTAGTTTGACTCTTTCACCCTATTTCCTCCAGGATGTGGGCCTTAGCAGTGCTGCATGGTTTTGAATTGCTCTGCTTGCTTATAGTTTTCTTTTGGATGATTTATAAGATGAGCAAAAGGTTTCTGGGGCCCCTCTGTATAAAGATTAGTGAGTGCTTCCAGTACTGCGCAGGTTTTTGTCTTTAAGCGTTTCAATTTACATGTCTTCACTTCCTCAACATTTCAATTGATATTTCTTCAACAAAGCTTTGTTTGGTCAATGCCTGCAGTGCAGTTAGACATCGTCTTTCAACACCATTATTTCTATAACATATGCTTGAAATTAGTGTATTGGAAGCTGTTACTATTCCTTCCTTCAAACCAGATGTCATATTCTTCTTCATATAGTCCAGCTTCTCTGATTATTGTTCAGCGTACAGAGTGAATAAATATGGTGACAAGATACAAGGCTGACACACACCTTTCTTGATTTTCAACTGTTGAAAGTGAGAAGAACTTGAAAGCATGCGCTTATGAAGATCCAGGATTGCATCCTTCAATGTAGATGACAACTTAATGTAAAGAAAAGTAAAATGTTCACAATGAGGCCAATAAGAAACATCGAGATAAATGGAGAAAAAAATTGTAATGGTTGATAATTTTGTTATGCTTGAACCCACAATCAGTACTTATGGAAGCAGCAGTAAAAAGATCGAACAACACATTGCATTGGGTAAATTTATTACACAGGACCTCTTCAACGTCTTGAAAAGCAAGGATATTACTTGGGGACTTAGGTGCATCTGACCCAAAACAAGGTATATTTAAAAGCCGTATATGCATGTGAATGTTGGACCTTGACTAAGGAGAACAGTGGCAGAATCAGTGTATCGAGTGACGGTTCTGGAGAGCAATATTGAAAGGACTGCGGCCTGCCAGAAGAACCAACAAATCTGTCTCAGAAGAAGGCCAGCCAGAATCGGCTTTGTCTCAGGTACTTCGGACATGTTGTCAAGAGAGACCGTCCCTGGAGAAAAGCATCAAACTCGGTCAAATGGAGGGGCAGTGAAACACAGGAAGGCCCTGGGTAAGAAGGACTGATGCCATGGCTACAACAATGGGCTCAAACATAACAATTGTGACATTGGCCTGGGGCTGGGTGGTATTTCATTCTGTTGTACGTAGGGTCACTGTGAGTCAGAACGAAATCAATATCTAATAACAACAGCAGACTTTAAGTAAAATTTAGCTATTTTTATTAGCTTTATTATTACAGTGAGAGATCCACATCTAGAACCATGATATCCTGCATTAGTCGAGATCTAAATAGAAATAAATAAATCACTTTAATATTTTCGAGAGATGAAATTTAAAGTAGGTTCTGAAATCGAGAGTGAGAATATTGTTGTTGGGAACCCTGACTCACAAAGCTCCCAAACACAGTGGGAAGGCCAATGTGATTGATAGGGTTTTCATTTGCTGATTCTTTCAAGTTGATTGGCAGGTGTTTTTTTTTTCCAGTCTGTCTTTTTAGTGTAGATATTGCAAAAATATGTCTAGCCTATTAACAACATGTCTACAGAAACACAAGTGGTGAGTTTGCTTCTGATCTTTGGCTATTAATGGAGTGCAGCCATTCTGAATGGAAGGTGAGCATTCTGCAGTTAACCACCTCTCCCCCCAAAAAAGAATTATAGTTATCCTTACCTTAATACTACCGATTATGAGATAAAAACAAAAATGGGAATATCTCTGCTCAAAATATTAGGATAGTTCTTAAAATAAAACTTCTGAATGGGCTGTTACTCTTGAAAGGAAAGAGTCATAAACAATGAAATCAACTCTCTCTTGGAGAAGTAAATAACATTCAATGAAAATAGTACTGTCATTTTCAGTAAGAACATCTAACTGGAATGATTGTTGGTTCCAATAAAAAAGAAAAAGAAAATGCAAATTTAAAAACATTCAGGTAAATTAACCATGAATAGGAAAAATGTGAAAATAATGTGACTAAAATATTCATATTTTCCATTTATGTAAAAGGTAACTTAAAGTTATTTTCCTGATTAGACACACACAACCATATATATAAACATCAATTTAAGAATGATTATAGAGGATATCAATTAATCAACATGAGGATTTAAGATGCAAATATAACCTTAAAAAGATATTTGTCTTTCAAGATCAAAGAAAACAAATCAGAAGCCATACAATAACAATCGCAATGAAAAAAGAAGACAACAGAGTTTAAACCAACAATAAGATGACAAATGGTAGAGGATGCCTGCAAAACAATATAAGTTGTATAATTTTCTCATATTAAGAGTTAGAATCTCAGCTATGAATATAAAGCAAACTCAATCTTAATGCTATTTTAGGTGCTCTAATAATATTATGTAGAAACATTTTAGTGATTACAATTGATGTGTCATATTTTCTGCAACTAACTAAAATGATACAGAAAAGTTTTAAAAGTAATCTTTAAATCTAGGTAGTAGAGATAAAGGTATTTTCTGTATTTTTACATACTTCTGAATTTCTGAAAATTCTCAATTAAAAATATTAAACAATTAATTAAATAATTCCCCCACCTAAACCAATTCAAGTCCTTTCAGTTACTTTTTTGAAAAGTTTCCCCATTTTTGTTAAGATTCTAGTGAACAAGACTGCATTCCTAGAGTGAACAAATAACTGTATAGGTCAAGCGGATTTAGAGCAGATTTTGTACTTCGCCTCTTTCTCTCAGTCAAGATAGAAACATATAGGCACCACAGTTTCTCTTAGATTTGTTTCACAAATAATTAAAGGAAATGTAACAATGCTACTCACATGATGTGTGCATGAAGTGAAAGAGAAAGGAAAGGTGGACCAGAGACCAATGGTATGTGTTTCACTACTGTGAGAGATATGTATGGATGAGGAGTTACACCTGTGAGGTAGTTAGTTTATTGTGCCAACCTGGCCGATTGCTAACCCCAATTAACATATGGGGTTAATTGAAGGATGGAGGGATAAATGGCTTGGTGAGCGTTGCCTTTCTAGTTCTCTGGTCTCTTGTTTTCTGATGGCCGCACCAGGGTGCAGCTGTTTCCTGCAAGACATCCCTGAGGAGAAGCCGCATGGACCTACCCCGATGCAGCCCTAGGTGCTGGAGCAGCCGTGTGGAGACCCCTGTCAGTGCTGAGATGCTTACATGCTCACTGACTCAGCTTTCCTCCTGCAGTCGGCATCATTGCTTGTCTTTTGTGAGATGGAGGAGGACTTTGTGGATTGGTATTGAACATATGGGTTAATGGGTTAATGTTGGACTTGTGGGCTTGGGCAACACTGGGTTGGGATATTTTCTTGATGCACACTTAACCTTTATATAAAACTCTCTCTTATACATGGTTTCTGTGGATTTGTTTCTCTAAAGTACCCAGACTAACATATTATGGCACCTTGGGAGTGGGGTACTGGAGAACTATATCATAAGATGGAGAGTAGATGTTTGTTTGACCTCTCCCTCATGGCTGGCTCCTGTCCTAGCACTATTGCGGCATGGAGCTGATCCTTGGCCAAGCCACTAACCATGTGTGTATCTGTTTCCTCATCCAATCAAACAGTATATTGCTTCTGTTGACTTCAAATATTTGTATGTCCATAAAGTGATATAATTAAAATGCATTGGTAAACAGTACAATATTATATGGAGTAATAGAATTACCCCTGACCTGTATTTTAAAGCTGTCTATTGAAGAATGGTTTTAAATGACCATCAGAAGTGTTCAACTCTTGATGTTCACTCATTCCTCTAGCTACTTAACTATCAGAGCCTCCTCCTAGATTTTCTCTATAGCTCTTTCTTTGCTATAGTACCCTATTCTCTGATATTTAGAGATGTAATTTGATGTTTCCAAATTTTAAATCACATGTTGATAGTCAAGTACCAAAATGCTGCAACATTTCTGGCAGGAGGAGGATGGGAAAAAAGAGGAACATTTCTCAGAGTACTCAGGTTGTTGCCTAGCCACAGAAGCCTGCCCCTGTCCATGGAAGTGAAATTGCATCCACGCTGCTGCGTTTCCTAAAAGGTCCATCTTTCAACTCTTGCCTGCCAACGTTGTCTGATGTAATCCCA
Source organism: Tenrec ecaudatus (assembly GCF_050624435.1). Lineage (NCBI taxonomy): Eukaryota > Metazoa > Chordata > Mammalia > Afrosoricida > Tenrecidae > Tenrec > Tenrec ecaudatus. Next base: position 152,864,271 of record NC_134531.1, on the reverse strand, counting down.
CATTAGCTATTAGAGTTTGGCACCACAGGGCAAAAAGCTTCCTCCCAGAGAACAAATACGCAAAAAGATTTTGCCAAATTGTGCATTTAAAAGGGAGCAGGTTTTCACAAACAGTGCGTTAATCACAATTCTTGGACACTATTATTTATACAAACTAGTAAAGAATAAACAGATCAAGAATAAATCCATTTCCTCCCTTCTCAAATTAAGAACACAAGCATACTGGAAATCAAAGAAAAATTTTCTGAAAGACAGAAATCATCAACAATAAATGTCTCATACTAAATAGTGTTTAATCAGAATAACTTTTATTGGATGAATGCTTAGCAGAAATTCCTCTAAAGGTATATTGCATTAACTTCTTGTTAATTTGTTTTATTGTGTTAATTTGTTAGTTGGCTTTATTGTGTTATTTAGCACTTTGCTACCTGAAACGTGTTCTGTGGGTTGGCCAGTTGAAATTACCTAGAAGCTTGTAAAAAATGCAGAGTTCTAGGCCCCTTTTCTGATCAGTAGGATTAGAACCTACATTTTCCCAGGAGATTTGCCTGAACATGGAGGTGTGAAAAGCACTACCCTACAATATAAACTCCTAGAACTCCTCTGTCTGTTCTTTCATATCATCTAGCACCAGCGGTGCTGATAGGGCTCACTTAATGCTCTGGGTTGCTGAAAGTATGTGCATAAGGTTTCTCTATCACACAATTTAAGGTCAAATGTACTACCTGTCTGAGGAGTTTGTGTTATAGTTTAGGGAAGCTTAAGTAGTAAAGAAAATGCTGTGTGTTCACCAGCAAATAAAAACCCTCCACTGCGCAGCCAGCCTTACAAAGATCAACATCATGGCTCAAGTACTAGACAACCTAGGATGTTGGAATCCCTGGTCATGACATGCTCCTCTAAACCCCTCAGGGCTGGTTACAGAGTTTAAAGCTTGCCTGTTTCTTAATACATTCCTGAATCCTACTCCATCCTCAGACTTGGAATCCGGGATGGAGCTGGTGCAGGGATATAGGAAATGTCTATTCTGTCCCTTATTTTTACAATAAAGATGGGGGTTGAGATGGCATCAAAATATCCCTGTCATCCCATTTATGTGAAATCAGGCCATGTTCAAGTCTCCCCTATATCCTTAGGAGTCCCTGCATGGTGCAAGAGGTTGAGAGCTCTACTAGTAACTAAAAGATTGTTGATTCTAATCCACTCAGTGGCAACTCAGAAGAAAGGCCTGATGGACTACTTCCAAAATATCAGCCACTGGAAGCTCCATCAAGTACAGTCCTTGAACGCACATGATGCTACCAGGAGTCAGACTGATTTGATGGCAGCGAGGTTTTAGTTTTGCTTCAGAGGTTCTTAAACTGCCAAATGCTCAACAAGTGTTTGAAAGAAGAACCGCTTTTCTTAGATTTAGAATGCCTTCCAATGTCCTAGATAAAAATAGCTGTCTTTCTATGTACACGTGCATATAGAGCAATCGATTTAGGAGTCTCTGGGCGGTGCCAACAGTTAAGAACTCAATTACCGGCTAAAAGAAGGGAGATCAGAACCAGCCAGGAGCTCCTTTGAGAAACTCTTGACAATCTGAAAGGTCTCAGTCACTGAAAACCAAGTAGAGCAACGTTCAGCTCTGGGATACACGGGGTCTCATGAATTGGAGTTTACTTAAAGGCTAGTGGCTTTAGCTCCACACAATAACAGAGTAATTAGCTTAAATTTCTGAGAACAGACCCATGAATCCATGGGCTTACACTATCCTGCAATATATTTGGGGAAAGTCAACTAGGAGTTAAAATGTATGCATACTAAAAAGTATGCATAGGCAATAAGAAAGTTTCTAAAAAAATCACGTTAGAGGAAAGGAAGGTAAAGTGGCCATCCCAGCAGAAGAAATCGATGATTCTTTCCTCAGCTTAAATCTCTGTTGATTAGCACATCTATTTTTTTCCTAGAGATATGTTTGTTAACACTAAATCATGAGCTCATCCATACAAATAGAATATATACACACACACACACACACACACACACACACACATATACACACATCCTAGAACTGTGGGGCATTCAGGTTCTGTGCCTGCCTTGAAGAAAGATGACTCAGAGAGGTAGAGGCCATCAGTCTGTCTTAGGCCACCTGTGTCCTTTCTCAGTAGGATAATGGCTCATGCCTCCTTTGTAGAGTACTTAGTAGTGGCTTTTATGGGAATGTATTACTGTCTTTTCCCTTCTAAAGAGCCTTTCTCTCACTGCTCTGTACTTCTACTTTAATTAGAAAGAAAACATAAAGTACTGAAGCAATTTGCAGTAGGAGGAGACTAAGTTATACAGACAGGAGTGAACATGTGGGACTAGGGCCACCTCCAGGATGTCGACTCCATACCCACATATAGGGATCAGGTGGTGTCCTTCCCTGAGTCCGAGGGGAAAATGGTCCCAAACAAATGGACTATGAACACACATTTCCCCCCTTTTTTATGGTTGATGCTTCTGCTCCTATGTGTCAGAGTCCCTGCTGAAGAAGCACTGGTTATAGCTAACAGACCATCATCAGTCTCCTTTCACAACCAAATCAGAACGCTCCCCATGTAGCTAAAAATGACCTTAAGACATACATGCTCACATTCCAAAATGAAGCTAAGACAGTTTTGGTGGGTGTGGGTGTGGGTGAATTGAGAGCCATGCCACACACAGATTAGGAGTTAGAGATAATATAGTCTATTTCAAAGGACTGCTGGATTATTGATGAATGGGTCAGAGATGACAAGCTAAGAATGAAATGGCATTTCTTACAACCACACTGAGTCACCAAGGGTTTTTAGCAAATATCATGTCCCTGAGTATCACTTCTCGCTTGGTTTGAGCTGCTGAACAGAAGTTGGAACCCACACAGCACCATGGGATACAAGGCTGGTGAGCTCTTTCCATAAAGATTGCAACCAAGAGAACCCTGTGGTGCAGCTCTGCTTGCAAATGACTTGATGGCACCGGTTTAATTTAGTTCCACTTACTTTAGTTTTTAAAAAACAGAAACAAAACAAGTGCAGCAAATCCAGGCTATGTGTCTTCTTAGCTTTCCTTAGCTTCAAATGGCCCAGAGACCTTAACTGTTTCTAACATATAGAAACTCAAGGGCCCACTTCCCTCAGGGTGAAGACTGGTCCTTTGGCTTAGTCCAATGTGTCCACTGGAGTGAGCTATCAGGCTCCAGTGGAATATATGTGATTTGCTCAACCTCCAAAGCTAAGCTCCATGGACTATTTCAGGTTCATGGGAAGCATCCTGCTTTGGGCAGTGAGATCTGACTTCCCCAAAAGGATCAGTCCACAGAGCTCAGAAGTAAAAGGAAACTGCAAGCCTATGTGACATTTTTGACCATGCCTGCCCCACTCGCAATTGCAAGGCGTGCCGAGCCTACAAGGACCACATGCCTAAATATGTAGAAGTTATAGACAAATTTATAACTGTTACATTAATAATAATAAAAACAAGTCAGCAGGGAGAGAGCCCAGGACCATTAGAAGAGCATATTCCAGATTTCGGTCGGAAGTGCTGAGAGGCACCAGAGACTGTCGGTGGCAGGGAGATTATGAGAGAGAATAAGAGGGGCAGTGTGGAGACTGGAACCGTGAGACAGAGCAACAGGTGGGGTTGCTCTTGGTCCACAGAGGCAGAAGCCAAGGAGCTAAGTGGCGAAAGACTGAGGACCAGAAAGAGATTGGATGAGGCTGAAGAAAGGAGGTGTTGTGGATCAATGATGGCATTCTTCTTGTCTGGTGATCCAGACCTGTGAAAACCTATTAACAATTCCCTGATAAGCCATTTTAATTGTGGGGAAAACATAGTAATCAGTTATGTTCTCTGATGTTAAGAAATAATGACAAGATTAAAAATCTGTATCAAGTTATATTACTTACATAGTTGAATACCAGTTAAATAACAAATATGACCAAATTTAATAACTATCATACTTATCTAGGTAGTCTGTGAATGGACTGGTAATATTTGATGGGTATTTAAAAATCTATCTATTGATCTATATAAGTATCTATGAAAAAAACCTTCACTAATCTAGCCGATTACAACTCATAGCAATCCTTTAAGAATGGGGTAGAACTACCCTTGTATGTTTCTGAGACTGGCACTCTTTATGTGAGTGAAAAGTACACACATATGTATTTCCTATCATTTATTTCAGAAAAAATACTAATTATATTATTATATTGCTGATTTTTATAAATTTTTGGTTGACTTGAGAATAGGACCCTAAAACCTTAAAATGAGTTAGTCAAGTAAATTTTTAAAGTATTAAAAACTAAGCTACAATAAAGGAAAAAAAATATTTAAAACACCTATGTGAATCAATTTCAAAAACCTATTTTTGTCAAAATTCACTTATTTTTCTATTTAACTTGGAATAATGCAAACAAGTATTAAATATTAAACTTAAATGTAAACGTTGGACATTGAATAGAAAAGCCAGAAGAAGAATTGATGCTTTTGCATTATGGTGCTGAAGAAGAATATTGAAAGTACCATGGACCATGGACTGCCAAAAGGAATATCAACTCTATCTTCAAAAAAGGATAGCCAGCATGCTCCTTGGAGGCCTTCTAGAGACAAGTATTCTTGATGTTATAGCATTCTCGTGAGATATATATCATGGTCTATCTATCTATCTATCTATCTATCTATCTATCTATCTATCTATCTATCTACTGGTCCAGCCTTGGTCTGCTATCAGGTCAGTGGTTCAAACCCACCAGCTTCCCCTTAGTAGAAAAATGAAGCTGTCTGCTACTTGTTTCTAGAAGGCTAAGATTTGCAATAACTTTATTTCTTGTTGTGTGGTTTCAGATATCTCATTTTATCTCTAAAAGTATCACTTTCTTTTATTATTATAAAAGGTGAATACTAATAAGAAGACCAATGCAGAGAACAATAAGTGAGTAGTAATAATAATGTTTTCATAGAGTTGTGAGAATTTGATTCCTAAGATTTGAAATAAAGCATTAAGACATCACTTAGTATATATTATGTACTCAATATATATTAGCCAAAGAACCCTAAACAATTAAGCACTCAGCAGCTACCAATTTGAACCCAGGTAGAGCCTCTCCAGGGAGAAGGGTAGGCTAGGTCCTTCCATCAAGGCAACAGTCAAGGAAACCTTACTGGCACTCAACATACATTAGCCATTATGTTTTATTCTTTTCTCTATTTCTTTAAATTTTTATAAGCAACTTGTTGTAGTTTAAAAATCAGGAAGAAATTAAACTTTGTTGTTTTAGTTGCTGTTTCTAGGGGTTCTCAAGTTTGTTCTGATTCATTACAGTTCCATATACAGCAGGAAAAAAGCACTACCTGGTCCTCTTCCATCCTCACAATTATTATTGTGTTCAAACCCATTGTTAAAGCCACTGTAGTTTTTTTTAGAGGAAAATAATTATTTCTTCATCTGCATATTTCCAAGAAGTAGCCAAATTGTAGACTGAGAGTGAAGCAGTATATCAGTTGCACCAATTACAGTGACTGAGACTCAAAAGACATACCATCAGTCCTAGACAACAATACAAAGACAAGCAATAATGATGACAACAGACTTCCCTGTCCCTGAACACAGCCTTCAGGTGTTAGAGGACAATTAAAGTCATGAAGTGGGACCTTTATACTTGTAACAATAAAATCATCTCTCTAACTTGGAGCTGTCATTTTTTTGTAATCAGAGAAAATTCAATTAATCCAGTTAATTAAATGTTGGTGAACCCAGAGTGAATTCCGTTAATTAAAGTTCCTGTATAAAGATGTATTAGACTACATAGTGCATCCCAATCTTAGCTGTCACATTTCCTGTGTTGCTAGGAGAGACGTTAAACCTGCAATTTCCAATGTAGGGTTAGTTTGGAATTATGATCTCAACCTCCCCCGCCCCAAAATATACTGTTGTTGAATCCATTTCAATCTGAAACAATCTCTAGTAGGATTTTCAAGGCTGTTATTCTTTCTGGGAGCCGACAGCCTCAACTCTGTCATGTAGAAGTTAGTTGTGTCTGAGCTGCCAACCCAATAGCACCAGGGGGTTCCTTAGATGTGGTCTCAAGGGATCATTCATTGTAAGAGTTTAAAATGCTTAGTTTCTATCTGTTCAGTTGTTGTTGTTAGATGCTGTGTTTGTCTGGGTAGACTAGAGAAACAAATCCATAACCAGGCATACATGTATAAGAAAGAGCTTTATATACAAGAGCAGTTGGATATTGAGAAAACATCCCAGCCTAGTCCAGATCAAGTCCATTAGTTCAATATTAGCCCATATGTCTGATACCAATCTGTAAAGTCCTCTTCAGACTCATGAAACACATGCTATGATGCCTTATGCAGGCACAGGCCAGTGGGTTGGAAGTCTTATGGATCCAGTGGCATTGTAAGCATCTCAGCATTGGCAGGGCTCTCCACATGACTTCTCTGCCTCCAGAGGTCTGGCTCCATCAGCCACTCTCTATTTGTCTTCTACACAGGGATGTCTCATAGGGAGTGAGGAGAGAGAGTGTGTGCGTCTTCAGCCTCCAGGGAGGAATACAGGAGTTCCCAGAATTCTCAGGAGAAGGCCATGCCCACACAGAGGTCGCATTGGCTATGATCTAATTGACACTCTTAACCCTCAACTTGACACCAGATTATGAAACTTCCACAGATGCTATCCAGTTGACCATGACCTATAGTGACCCTGTGCACTACAGAACGAAACACTGCCGAGCCCTGCGCCATCCTCACAATGGTTTGTATGTTTGAGTCAACCAATAAAGCAATTGTGTCAGTCCATCTCTTCAAGGGGTTTCTTCTTGTTCACTGCCCCTCGACTTTATGACATATGGTCTCTCCTGACAACACGTCCAAAGTATGTAACACAAAGTCTTGCTATCCTTGCCTCTAAGGAGCACTCTGACTTTACCTTCTCTGATACAGTTGTTTGTCCTTTAGCAGTTCATGGTACTTTCAGTATTCTTCTCCAGCACCACAGTTCAAATGCATCTATTCTTCTTATTGAATGAGGGCTTCTATTGAATAAGGCGTTCCTTATTCAATGTCTACCTTCCACATGCCTGTGATGCGATGGAAAATGCCAGCGCTTGGGTTAGGTGCACCTCAGTCCTCAAAGAAGCATCCTTGATCTTGAGCACTCTAAAGAGCTTTTGTGCAGCAGATTTACCCAAAGAAATAGGTGTTTTGATCTCTTACTGCTGCTTCCATGAGCAGTGATTGCGGATCCAAATAAGACAATCCTTCAAAACTTCCACGGTTCTTCCATTTCATCATGATGTGACCTATTGGTCAAGTGGTGAGGATTTTGTTCCTCTTTACATTACATTGTATTCCATACTGAGGGCTGTAATCTTTGGTCTTCATCAGCAAGTGTTTTAAATTTACACATTTCAGCAAGCAAGCTTGTGTCATGTTGTTAATAGGCTTTCCTCCAATCCTGATGCATCATTCTTCTTCATATAATCCAGATTCTCTGATGATTTGCTCAGCATCAAGATTGAAGAAGTATGGTGAGTGGATACAACCCCGCCCCGATGCGCACTCTTCCTGATTTTAAACTATGCAGTATCCCCTTTGTTCTGTTTGCACAACTGCCTCTTGATCCCTGTACAAGTTCCTCATGAGCACAACAAAGTATTCTGGAAGTCCTACTCTTCCCAAGGTTGTCCATGTTTATTATGGACTGTACAGTCGAATGCCGTGCCATAGTCTGTGGCACACCAGTGAACATCCTGCTATTCTTTGCAATGCTATCCCTTGTTCCGTGTTTTCTTCTGACTCCTACCATAATTTCTGGCAGTTCCCTGCCAATGTGCTGCTATTTAGGTTAGTAATAGAAAAAAAATAATGTATATTTCTGAATATTCCGTCCAGCAGTCTTACGTGAAAAACTATCACATACCCTTTGTGTTCGCAATCATTGCAGGGTCAAGTGATGAACATAAGGAAGCAGTACTGACTGTCCCATTTCCAGAGCAGTCCGTCGTGAAAAGGGAGGCCTTGGACACCACCCTCCAGCACGATCTCTAAGCCCAAGCGCAGCTAGTATGTCTTAACCCCCCTACTCTCTGTAACAATGATCCTGGGATGCTTCCCCCCACCCCCGCCCAGTTTGTGATGCACACAAAGAGTAGATGCATAGAGATAGTAACTGATGCAATGTTTTATCAGGGATGTAGAAGGTGGTTGAATGGGAGATAGGGAGGATGAAGGGATTTGGGAAGCAAACAATGAATCTGGGAGGAAGGGAGCACTAAAATTGATTGCGATTATATACAACTCATTGTAAAAGTTATGTAACCATAAAAGTATATGATATGTGAATACTATATCAAGAAAACCACAATTGAAAAAGATGAAGAAGAAAACAAATGACTAATGATTACCGTAGGTAAAGGAGAAAAAGGTGTGCAGGGATCATTGAGTTTATGTCAATGGTAGTAGAATAAATTGAAAATGGTTATCAATTGTGGTGGTACAACACAAAGAGTATAATCAATGATACCGAAGTATACAAGTAGAAGTTTTGGAATTGGAGAATATTCTGCTGTGTATATTTTCGTCACAATAAGAAAAAAAATGCATGCATAACAATGACTGAAAGGAAGAAGAAAATGTTATAGAATGGAATATGGTGACAACTTTTCTTAATATGATTTAATCATTCAATTATATAGTATGTGAATGAAATTCTAATAAAACTGTTACAATGAAACTGAAACAAACAAAATTTATTAAATTCTCAAAATGGTATAGATTTTTATATTATTATTCTTATAAACTTCTTAAGCAATAAGAGGTAAAGCAATTCCACTACTTTACCCAGTTAGCTCGTGATAGATCTGGGATTTGAACCCATAACTACTTCACTTTAATGGTGAGGGCTAAAGAGTGAAGGAATAATGTGGAGCCATACTCTGATGTGGACTTGTTGGGACTTATGTACAAGGAGGTCTAGGGGCAACAGGCTGAACATAGACAAAGATTGTTCCTGAAAAAAGATAGAAGGCAGTTTATATGGGGAGACAAATAAAGAAGGACTGTAGTATGGGTTAGTGCAAACCACATACTTACATTCCAGAGTGGGAATCTGGGTCTGGCTGTTCCTACTGATATCCTGGAAGCACTGAAGGTCATGGCCATAAGCTCCAGAGTTTTCAAGATCAGAACACTTCAGGACAGTCTTAAAAGCCTCTGCAGAGGTCTAGCAGGACTGGAGCCATCTTAGGGTATTGACCACATCTAACCTCCTCTGGCTTCAGTAAGAGAAGAATTCAAATTCACAGCTGTCTAAGTCCACTTGCCAGGTGGCAGATCAGAATGACTCCCTCCATTCTTCCTTGTCCTATTCTGACACCACACCAATTGTCACTTCCATAGCACTCTCCTCTGTTGATTCCAGTAATCTGGGACACTGGCCACACAGAACTCACAGGCAGTGCTTAGAATTATGGTATTTTTTTAGGGAACCTAATCAGTTACAAAAGGAGTTGTGGTGGCAAAATAGGATATGTTTTGGGCTTCTACCTACAAGGTCAGCAGTATGAACCCACCAGCTATTCTAAGGGAAAACGAAGAGGTTTTTGTTCCAATCAGGATTTACAACCTTGGAAACCCCAAGGGGCACTTCTACTCCATTCAGAAATCCTCTCTCTGATCCTTAGCCTCTGCGTCACAGGGTCCTGTGACCTCTGCTACTATAGGCCATCTGGCTCCTGGGTATGTGGTTCTAACCACAACTGGTATAGACTTTTAGTAATACTCTGCATAGGTAACAGTATATAGCAGATGACACATAACTGTTTCTCCAACACGCTTTATCTGTCTTCCACTTATTTCCAGACCGGAAACCAAAACTCCAATGGTGCATCCTTATGACCTTGTGTTTGCCAGAAACCCCAGGCAATAACTCCAAGAAAAGTGACCAATTAACAAGGCTTCCCCTGTCCTACACCTCCTGTGTTTGCTTCATCACAGTCTTGGAACCTTAGAAGTCTTTCTTCTCTTTAGTGCCTCAGTCCTTCTTTCCCAACGTATACATGATCTCAGTATTTGTGCCAGTTTGGAGCTCAATATATTGGGAGCTCTAAGTGTGCCGAGCTACAACTTATGGGGTGAGACTCAACTTAGAATTGAGCTTGTATAGACTACTCATATAGAAAGTGGCTTAAGTTGTGTGTCGTGGGAAAGTGGTTGATGGTATCAATACGATCTCTTCACACCACAGGGGAATGCCTGACCATGGTTCTCTTTTTTGTTTCTTTGGGGTTTTCTCTTCTGTCTTTGTTTGTTAGTTTCTGGTCTTGGTTTTGTTGTACTTTTTGTTTTGGTTTGTTGGTCTGTCTTCTGGCTTGTTGGTGTTGTTGGTCTTCTGGAGTTTTCATTTTGTTGTAATAGACAGCCAAAGTAAACCAGAGTCCTGCATCATCCGTGGACAAGCAGATAGATTCTGAGCTTCCACTAACCCCTAGCCCACAGTCCAAGAACAGTTAGTTCTGATCACTTGGCTTCCATGAAATTATCACAGAAGCTCAGGGTGCTACAGCAAAGTGTGGTGACGAAAGAAGATGGTGCCCTGTTATCAACTGGAATAGTGTCTGGGGATTGTAGTCAAACAAGCAGCCATCTAAGTGAGGAGTCAACTAAGTCCACGTGGAAAAAATACACCAGCCTGTATGATCCAAAGATGACAATAACAAATCCAAATATGATTAAGGGGAAAATATCAGAGCTTAAATTGTGAACACACAATTTTTAGAAGGCTGTGTGGGACAGTGGGAGCTCAAAATTCCTCTGCAGAATATCTAGTTAGATTAAGCCTCTGGCAGATCCCTGCTAGCCACAGGTAAGGGATTCCAACAGCCATACTATCAGACATAAATGATTGCAAAAGTGTTTATTGTGACTTGAACATAGTATAATTTGACACATGGTCAGCTGACCTTCATCTTGACCCAATCTGACTTTTATCTAGGTCTCAAGTATTTATTACTAGTTCCATGATAAAAATTTCTTCCTTGGCTTTTAAAATATTGAAGGTGGTCTTTTCTTTCTTACTCTTTATTTGTATTTGTATTTTTATAGTATTGTTCTCTTATTCTTGATATCTTATATTGCTTCTGCTGGGTTTTCCAGTTTGTGAAGCATCAGAGGAGTCCATGCATGGAGAAAATAACTGTTCCAAGGGTTTATCAGGAACGTGGGGGTGGGCGGGGGAGCCAGGGAGGGTGAAGGGATGTGGAAGAAAACAAGGAATTAAGGACAGGGAGTCAATCACTGGAGCTTATTGTGATTATGTATATACAACTCATTTTAAAGTGATTTAACTATGGAGGTATATGATTTGTGAATACTCTATTAAGTAAACCACTAACTTTTCTTAAAGAATGTTGATATAATGTGAAAAATATAGTCAATGTCATTGAACAACATGTATACAAACTGTTTTATGGGATCCTAATTTGCTATGTAAACTCTCACCAAAATACAATTTTATATATATATATATATATTTAATAATTGTGTCTGTTTTGTTGTGAGGTGACATTGAGTCTGGTGGGGTATAAATATCTGAAGGTGCCAATACCTTCAGAGGTCTATGAATTTCTGTACCGCCATTGGTGTCCTGGCTTAGGGATGTTGCTGTTGTTATTGGTTGCCATCAAGTCAGGTCGACTGATAATGACCCTGTGCCCAACAAAAACACTGCCTCACTCTTTGCCATCTTCACAATTGTTCCTATGTGTAAGCCAATTGTTGAAGCCATCTTGTTGACATCAATCCATCTTGTTGAGCGCCTTCCTCTTTTTTACTGCTATCTTACTGTACATTGCATCCCTCTCCAGGGACTGATCGCTCCTGATAACGTGTCCAGAGTATAATGCAGTCTCTCCATTCTCTAAGATGAACTCTGACTGTACTTCTTTGAAGATAGATTTATCTATCCATTTGGCAGTCCATAGTACTTTCAATATTCTTCTCTAGCACTACAATTCAAATGAATCAATTCTTCTTTTATCTTTATAACTCAGTGTCCAACTTTTGCATGCAAATGCAGTGCTTTAGGTCTGGTTGTTAGTGAAACAAATCTAGTGGCAGTCACTATGTATAAGAAATATATTTATATCAAAAAGTAATTATATAGAGAGAAAGCAAAAATCATAGCATTGCGAATGAGGGGGAATGCAGAGTGCGGACCCAGGGTCCATCTGGGGGAAATTGGACATCCCCTTGCAGAAGGGCTGTGGGGAGGTGACGAGCTAGTCAGGATGCAGTGTAGTAATGATGAAACATACAATTTTCCTCTAGTTCTTAAATGCTTTCCCCCCCCCCCCCACCACTCTCATGATCCCAATTCTACCTTACCTAACCGGCTGGACCGGAAGATGTACACTGGCACAGATAGGAACTGGAAATACAAGGAAACCAGGACAGACGAACCCCTGAGGATCAGTGGTGAGAGTGATGATATCAGGAGGGTGGAGGGAGACTGAGGGAGGAAGAGGGAACAGATGACAAGGTCTACATGTAACCTCCTCCCTGGAGGACGGACAGTGGAGAACTGGGTGAGGGAGAAGTTGGATGGCGTAAGATATGATAAAATAATAATTATTTATAAATTATCAATGGTTCTAGGGGAGGAGGGGAAATGTGGAGCTGATACCAATGACTCAAGTAGAAAGAGGTGTTTTGAGAATGATGATGGCAACATACGTAGGAATGTGCTGGACACAAATGATGTATGTATGGATTATGAAAAGAGTTGTAGGAGCCTCTAGTAAAATGATTTTAAAAAAAAGAAAGCATCACAGTCCAGTCCAATCCAAGTCCATAAATCTGAAGTTAGTCCATAAGTCCCTCTTGAGACTCCCATAGCACCCTGCAGGTGATGCAGAATTTTGAACCAGGAAGCAGAAAGATAACAGCCCAGTGGCTGCAGAGTTGCCTGGATCCAAATATTGTAGAAACATGGCAGGGTACCTACAGATCTTAGGGTCAGTCGTAGAGTTTCAGAGAGCAGGAAAGTGAAGTGGCAGAGAAAGAGAGAAGCTCCAAGTTTCCCTCATGTATGAAAAGACAACACACCCCCAAGGAGGCTTCAACAGACTGTAACCTGACTGATTGATTTGACTCTACCCCGACATTTTCATAAAAACTTAAATTGACATAAAACCATGTTCCTACTCTTAAGCCCATCATTGCAGCCACTGTTTCAATTCACCTCCTCGAGGGGCTTCCTCTTTTCTGCTGCCCCTCCACTTTACCAAGCACGATTCTTTCTCCAACAACATGTCCAAGTCTCACCATCCTTGTCCCTAAGGAGTACTCTTGCAGTACTTTTTTCAAGATGGAACCGTTTGCCCTTTGGGTAGTCCACAGTACTGTCGATATTCTTCTTCACACCATAATTCAAATGAATCAATACTTCCTCTGTCTTCGCTAACGAGCATGCTGGCTGTACCTCTTCCAAAACAGATCAGATTGTTTGGTTGGTTGTGTTTAGCAGTTCAAGGTATGTTCTGTCATCTCGTCCAGCACCACAATTCTAATGCATATATTCTTGTTCGGGCGTCCTATTCAGGGTTCACATTTCACAGAGCATACAAGGCAAAGGAAAATGGTGCCCCTTAACCCTCAAAACAACATCTTTGCTTTTCAATGCTCAAAAGGGGGTTGTGCAGCGGATTTACCTAATGCTGTGCCTATTTGGATCTAATGACTGCTGCTTCCATGAGCATTAATTGTGGATTGAAGCAAGACAAAATCTTTGGACAACCTCAAAACTTTCTCCATTTATCATGAAGTTACTTATTGGTCCGGTTGTGAGGATTTGGGTCTTATTTACATTGAGTTTTGATCCATACTGAAATTCTTGACATTTGCCAGTGTTTCATGTCCTCTTAATTTTCAACAAACAAAACTGCACATGCAGATTATAAATAAGCCATCCTCCAATTCTGATACCACACTTTTCTTTATATGTCCAGCTTCTCTGATGATTTGGTCACAAAAACGATTGAGCAAGGATGGTAAGACGATCCCTTGATGCACCACACTTTTCTTTATATGTCCAGCTTCTCTGATGATTTGGTCACAAAAACGATTGAGCAAGGATGGTAAGACAATCCCTTGATGCACATCTGTCCTGATTTTTAAACCACACAGTATCCCCTTGTTCTGTTTGCACAACTACTTCCTCATGGATACACAAGTTCCACATGGACACTATGATGTATTCAACAGTGCCCATTCCTTCAAGGTTACCCATAGCTGGTTGTGATCCACACAGTTGAATGCCTCAGCCTACTTAATAAAATACAAATAAACATATTTTAAAAAGAATTTTATTGGTGGCTCATACAATTCTTATCACAATCCTTACATACATCCAATGTGTCAAACACTTATGTAAATTTGTTGCCATCATCATTCTCAAAACATTTGCCTTCTACTTGAGCCCTTAAAATTGGCTGCTCATTTTCCCCCTTTCCTTCCCACTCCCCCCTCCCTCATGAACCCTTTATAATTCATAAATTATTATTATTTTGTCATATGTTACACTGTATGATGTCTCTCCTGGCCTTCTTCTCTGCTGTCCATCCACCAGGGAGGAGGCTATATGTAGATTCTTGTAATCAGTTCCCCCTTTCTACCCCACATTCCCTCAACCCTCCAGGCATCACCACTCTCACCACTACTCCTGAAGGAGTCATCTGTCCTGGATTCCCTATGTTTCGAGTTGCTATCTGTACTAATGTATATTCTCTGGTCTAGCCAGATTTGTAAGGTAGAATTGGGATCATGATAGTGGGGGGAGGAAGCATGTAGGTAAAGAACTAGAGGAAAGTTATATGTTTTATCATTGGTATCCCACACCCTGACTAACTCATCTCCTCCCCACAACCCTTCAGTAAGGGGGTGTCCGGTTGGCTACCAATGGGCTTTGAGTCTCCACTCTGCACTCACCCACATTTACAATGATATGATTTTTTTGTTCCTTGATGCTTGATACCTGATCCCTTCGACAGCTCGTGGTCAGACAGGCTGGTGTGTTTCTTCCACGTGAGCTTTGTTGCTTCTGAACTAGATGGCTACTTGTTTACTTTCAAGGCTTTAATACCCCAGACACTATATCTTTTGATAGCCGGTCATCATTAGCTTTCTTCAGTGCATTTGCTTATGCACATGTTTGTCTTCATTTCTCGTATCAGGAAGGTGGTATGATTTTTAGTTCTTTGATGTTTGATAACTGGTCCCTTCTATACATCGTGGTCAGAAAGGCTGGTGTGTTTCTTCCATGTGGGATTTGAGGCTTCTCAGCTAGATAGCCACTTATTTATCTTCAAGCCTTTAAGACCCCAGACACTATATCTTTTGATTGCCAGGCACCCTCAGCTTTCTTCGCCACATTTGCTTATGTACACATTTTTCTTCAGCTATCGTGTCCAGAAGATGTGCATCCTGGAATGCCAATTTAATAGAACAACATGTTCTTGCATTGAGTAAGTGTTTGAGTGGAGGCCCAATGTCCATCTGCTTCCTTAATATTAAACCTATAAATATATACACATAGATTACACTCTTATATAAATATATTTATAATGTACATACTAGTCTTTAGACCTCTATGCCTTTTGTCACCTATTTCTTTCCTCTATTTGTTTTGACTTTCCTCCTGTCATGCTCAGCCTTCATTTGGGTTCCAATAATTTCTCTAGGCTACATTGCCCTTGCTGAATCTCTACCAGGCCTCTCACATCATCTTTGCCACTGATTTTGGATCACTTGCCACTCCCCTGTCCCTGGGTTGGTCAGCACCACCTCCTTACACCCACTCCCCCTCTCCCGTGTCCCCCCGGAACCATTGGTCCAATTGTTTTCTCCCCCAGACTATTCATCCAGTCTATCCTATCTAGATAGATCTGTAGAGATAAAAATACGCACCAAAAATCAAGCCATAGCAAGACAGATGATGAGTGAGAACACAGCGATGACAACAAAAGAGGAAACTAAATTACCCAGAGAAGAATAAATTAATTGAAAGAAAAAAATTTTAAAGAAAGGAAAACCTGTAACTAGATCAAGGTCTTATTTTTGATCTGTAGGCATGTCCTTTATTCAGGTCGGATGGGGTACCATGCTTTGGCCCCAGAGTCTGTCCTTTGTACTCCCTCAGGGGCTCCCTGCTCTGCTGCCATGGTTGCTCTGCCGCACGCTTTTAGTGGTTTGCCTCGGTATCACAGGGTCAGTCTGGGCCACTCCTGACACCGAGTCTCCAGTGCTGTCCCCTTAGGGCCCTGGGCCATCAAGGGATGTCATGTCTCATAGTGGGATCAGCCATATTGTCCACTCTGTCCATTGGCTGTTTAGGGTAGGGATATCGTCCTCCAGGTCTGATGGGTCAGGTTGTGTTCCACTCTGTCTTCCTCCCTTCATTTGCTCCCATATGCTCTGATCAGAAATGCCCTCTCCCCTAGCTGCAGCTTCAGTGTTGTCCTCTCAAGTAAATTCTTCTGGGGTGAGAGGCAGTTGTCCACGTAGCTGGTATGGGGGCCCTCCACTGGCACCCACCCCTTGCTGGCACACTGCATTCGTATCTCATAGTTGTTTTGTATTTCTCTTACAGTTAATGGTCTGGAATATTTTCTCATATGTTTATTGGTCGTTTGGATTTCATACTCTGTGAAACTTCTGCTCAGGTCCTTTGCCCATATCCTCACTGTGCAATTAGCGTTTCTCTTATTGTAATCTTGCAAAGTAATGTAGATTTTAGTAATAAGGCCTTTGTCTGATGTGTCATTGCTAAAGATGTTTCCCAGTCGGTGGACTCTCTTGTTACTCTCTTGGTGAATTCTTTCAATGTACACACGTGTCTTATCTTCAGTATATCCCACTTGTCTATTTGTGACTCCTCTGTATTTGTATCCTTCCCTATAGTCTATGTATTCCCTGTGCCAAGGTTCTCAGGTTTGTCCCAATTCCCTCATTAATGGCCCTAATTGTTTGGGGTTTTATCTCCAGGTCTGTAATCTACATGGAGTTTATTCTTGTGCATGGAGTGAGGTAAGGGTCTTGCTTCATTTTTCTGCAGGTAGATATCCATTTTTTTCCAGCACCATTTATTGAAGATGGCATCTGCTTCCCATTTAATATTTTTGGGACTTTATCAAAGATCAGTTGCCTGTATGCTGATGTTTTTATTTCTGGGTCTTCAGCTCTTTTCCATTGCTCTGAATATCTGTCATTATACCAGTTCCACACTGTTTTGACTACTGTGGCTGTATAGTACGTGCTAAAGTCAGGTAGAGCAAGCCCTCCCAGTTTGTCCTTCTTGAGGAGTTATCTACGAATTCTGGGCTTCTTCACCCTCCATATGAAGTTGGTAATCTGTTTTTCTAATTCTTTGAAGAGGGAAGACAGTATTCATATTGGGATAGCATTGAACTTATATAATGTCGTGGGCAGAACTGACATCTTTACTATATTGAGTCTGCCAATCCATGGGCATGGGATGTTCTTCCATTTGTTGATGTCACTCTTGATTTCTTAAAGTAGTGTTTTATAATTTTCCTCATACAAATCTTACAGTTTTTTTAGTCAGGTATTTAAATTTGTGCTTGGCTGTGATCTTGTCTGATGTGTAGAGCAGTGGTGGCTAGGCATGTTACCCAGTCACTTGTAGGGTCTCAGGATTTAGGCTTGGGGTGCCCCAACTTTTTGTAGAGGCGAACCCCCTACTGCTTAATGTGTAAAGAGGACCGGCGTGAATTCACCAGCTGCTTTCCAAGTCTATAAATGTGGGTAGGCGTTCCCCCAGTTCAGCCTTCAGAGTTTCCCTAGGTAGAGCTGAGAGGCCTGGAGGCTTCCAGTGGATTGTAACAGGAAAGAGTGAAAGGAGAGGAAAAAGAGAGAAAGAGTAAGCAATGCCAAGTAAACTGACACTCACTCTCACATACACACACCTAAAATGCACAGAGTAAACAAAAGTGAAAAGAGTTAAAAAAAAAAAAAGAAAGAAAATGAAACAACAAAAAGGATAACTGAGTCCGCTGAGGCTGTGGTAAGAGATAGAGAAGAGCTACAAGAAGAGGGGATAAAAAGAAATCGTGAAAGAAGAACACAAAGAAAGAAAAAAAGAGAAGAGAAAAGGAAGGAGAAAGAGAGAGATTTTTTTAAATAGATAAAGAAATAGCTGACTCTGCTGTGCTGTGTGCAAGACTGTCTTAGGGGTCAGGCTGGGAGGACAGGCTTGCCCTAGGAAAAGTGTAGGGTCTGGGAACCAGCAGTGGCTTGTGAAAGGAATGAGAGGGAGATTATTGAAGAGAAAAAAGACAGAAAGAGGAAAGAATGAAAAAGAGAATAACGAGAAGAAGGGGGACAAACCCAACTGTGTTCACTAATATGGACTGTGATCATAAGAGGGAGGAGAGAGAGACGGAGGAAATAAAGCATAAAGAGATAGCTGTTCCCTAATTGCTTCAATGTGTGGCCAAGGGGGTTTAGACCCTGCCCCACAATGCAAGGTTGGTGTGCCCTTTTAATGCAGGGACCCATTGGTGTTGGGCAGAATTGCCCTAGTTGACAAGATCGCCTTAGAGCTCCGATGGAGTTTTCCTCAGCCGTGCAGCATGGTGTAGATGCTTGTCCCAGCTGCCCTGTGTGGTGTACAGAACTCCCCAGAGGGCAGGCTGGTGTTCCTCCTGCTACTTGAGTTGATTTGCCCTAAGCGGAGGGTAGTGACCTGGAAACCAGTAGTGGCATATGATTGGTGAGAGTGGGAGAGAAGAGGAGAAAGAGGGGGAAAAAATTTAAATGAGGGAAAAAGAAGAAAGAGAAAATAAAACCCAACACAAACCTTAGCTCATTGAAATATGGTGGGAAAGATAGAAGGGCTAGTGAACAGAGTAGAAGAAATAGAGCAGTAGGTAAGGAGATAACCGTGACTTGATCAGATCACCTGTCCGTGAGGCTGGATGAGTTCCAACTCTTCCTCTTCGTAGTGGGGTGGTGTACCCATTTGATGTAGGGTTCCACTGATGCTGTGTGGGATTACTTCAAAGGCAAGATCACCCCGTGGCCAGGCATCAGTTGAGTGCTGCAGTTCTCTGGTGTTCCTGCCTGGTGCTGTGTGTAGCACTGCAGCAGGGGCTGGGGTCTTCCCACAGCCCCATCTAGGGGCCCAGGACAGGCAGGGCCTCCCCAGCTATGTGTAGAATCCCTGAGAGAGAAGTTGGGCTTACTGTCCTATCTTGTTTGCTGGTGCCTACAAGATCAGAGGATTTTATTATTTTATCATTTTATCCCCCATAGAAATGATATTCTTAACATTACCAGTTATTAGATAGCCTAAAATATCAGTATGGAGTTTATATTTTGGTCACACTGTTGTTGGAGCTTGAATTTGCATCATTGGACTTACAATCTAGTCAAGTGAAAAACAAACAAAACAAAGCAAAGAAACAGTGATTGGCTTGTAGACGTAATGAATCCATTACTGACTTTAACCGTTCCATGATTGTTTTACCTGACACAGGTCACATGCTTGACTCTGCTTCAGGAAACTGGCTTCGCTTCACTTACATTTTAAGTGTCCTCAGAACAGAGAAGCCATTCTGGCAGCCTCTCTGACAACGTTCTGCTCCCTTTGTTTAGGCTTTTAGTTCTTGACACAGTATTTGAAGCTGTAGTTCTTGACACAGTATTTGAAGCTATGCAGAACATTGTCAGTGGCTTCTTCTTCCAAAGCTGGAAGTCGTGTCCTAGTTCGTTGTCTGTTGTCTATCTGTAAATGTCCTAATTTTGCTTTTATACTTGAGACATGATGTTCTTCACTATATAAATTCAGATTGTTTCCCCCCAAAGTTTTATATGTGTGATTTAATGGCTTCCTTGTTTGTATGTTTTCTGCCAATAAAGTACAGCTTAGTCTTACTGGTTTTATTTTGTAGGTAGTTTTTTGTTTTCCTGAACTGCTTTCCGGATTCTTTCTTTGTTTTTGTGTTGTTTTTGGTATTGGAAAGTTTGATTTGGATAAGTCCCCATAACTTCATTTTTGAGTCTATCCTGTTTAGGATTAATTTGGCTTATTGAATGCATACCTTTTAGTTCAGTGTTTCCCAAAGTGGGTGATATTGCCAGATCAAGGGGAATGGAATGATCTATGGGGCTGGCAAAAGTAGATGCCAATACTTTAACCTGGATTATGGGATATATAACAAACCTTTTTAATTTCAGGAGAGCATTGAGTGATGTTTTTACCTGAAAATCTTGCAGCTAGCCAAATAAGTTTGGACATGTATTATCTAGTCTTTCATGAGATTAGGGAATTTTCTTCCAACAGCTTCTTGACAGTTTTCTTTATGCTTTTAAGAAATCTTCTGTTCTGGAATGCTGATGTGTTGGTTACATAATTTCATATCATCTTGGTAAAACAAAAAGTGTAGGGGTGGAGTCTATCCTGTTAATCAAGTCACAGTCCAATGGTGCCTCATTGTGGGCATGGTCTTCTTATAAGGAGGATCCTTAGAACTTCCACATACTTTCTCTATCTCTGCTTCACCTTCTGCTTGTGAGTCATCAGAGACCAGCCAGAGACCTGTTGGACTTCTGGAGATGCATCCACTGGCACTGATCAAAAGACTTTTCACCCACCAGCCTGTGATTTTCCTGCATTCTGCATCATTGCTTGTGGCTTTGTGAGTCTGACAAGGGACTTATGGACTAGTATCAGACTTAAGGACTTGATCTGGACCGAGCTGGGATGTTTTCTTGATCTATAATTACTTCTTGATATAAAGCTCTTTCTTACCTCTATATGAGTGGTCCTGGATGTGTTTCTGTAGTCAACCTGGGCTAACACATCTGATAACTTATTAACCTCTTCCATTTGAAGGTGTTCCACATAATTTTACACTTGTTTCCCCTTTCTATATTTTTTCTGTTATTCTTGATTCTGATTGTTAATTACACTGATTTATATGGAAAGATTTGCCTTCCAGGTCAATAATCAGTTCTTCCATTGATTCTTTTTTACTTTGCTTTTCTATTTTCTTGTCCTCATATTTTAGCATTAATCATCTGTATTTTCTTTGTTGCTTTTTCACAGTTTCTATTTTTTATGTAATTTGTCTCTTAGTTCTTGAAGTTTTTGATTAATTCTTCTTAAATTCTCTCTATAGTTACCTTGACATTGTATGTTGCTTTATCGGTTGTTCTCTCAGTCTGTTCATGGTACCTAAATATTATTCTTATGAATTCATTCTCCATTGAATTTTTCTCCATGGAATTCAATGGAATTCCCGCACCATTTCCCCCAGAGAAATATTTTTGAGCTTTGTATTTTGGTCAACTGGTTGAGACATCTCTTGTTTCTTCCTGTGATCTAAAATTATCTGTTGCCTCTGATTGTGGTGTTGTGTTTGATTGGTTACTGGATGTTATTGAATTCCCAGGCACTCACCACCCATCTCTCCGTGAGTGTTATAGTGGGTAGAAATGTGTGTGTAGTTATCAGTCCATTGTGTAGCACAGTTAAGCAGAGGTTAGACTGGTATTGGCTACTATCTATTGTTTATCAGGTGATATGGAAATGGATCTTGGCTCTTGCCCAGTGGGTGACTCAGAGGTGTAGGTGGGACTGAGCCATATGAGTATGGTTGCGTTCTGATCAACAGCCATCATTGTGACTGTGTGTGCTATTTTGAATGGGCAAAAGTGAATATCTAGCTATTGTCCCAATCCAATACTACTGAGAAAATTTCAAACTGGTTCTTCTATATTAGGCAGCTAAGAATTCCCTCAGTCTATCTCTTCAATTATTCTCTTTTTTCCAACTTCTTCTAGTCAGTATTCAGTCCATCTTTCCATCCTTTCTTCTGAAGCTCAGAGTCCAAGGATGATCACTGATGACTGTTCTATTTGGTCTCCCTTCTCCTTATTGCAGAAGATCTGGATAGCTTGTCAAATCTATCATGGTATCCCGAATCCCAAGATTGAATTTTTATACAGTTAATAGTCAGGGAAGAAATCTTAAGGATTTCTTCAAGTATTATTAGCTCTTTGAGTTCTCGGGTTCAGCTGTTTTGCTTATATGTTAGGCTAAAACTTCTTGAGGCTCTTTCCATTCATCAAAATCTGACCATTACGGGGTTTGGTTTCTTCAGGCAACTAATATATAGACTAATTGATATGAATCAGCAGTCTGTGCTGTGAATGTTCAATAAGGACTTCTACTTAGTTAACACATTTGTAAGGATTATCACATACATTTGGAAAATCTTTTACAATCGTATGGATTCTGCAGAAGCGCAGGGAGTAAAATTAATGGTTTAGGTTTTCTCAGATACCTATTCCAGATTCAACGATCCAAATCTTAAATGGCTGGCAAAAAATAGGCGTGGTCACTTTAGTTTTGAATGTTTGCTTTGAATCAATAGCAGATCTTTTAGTTAGAAAAGAAGTTCAGACAGTGTTTCCAGGTGGCTAATAATGGGAGAGAGTGAGGACAGAGAAGTAGGTGCTAGCGGAGCACCATAGAAAGCTGTCATTGAGACTGGAAGTGCCAGTGCTTTGACTTGGTAATTCCTTATTTTACTTAGTTACTTCACCTTCACTGTGGAGTTCCTTATTCTGTTTTGCCAATTTAGAAACAGTGCCTTGCAGACAGGTTATTTTGCGGTCTTTGAGAGCCCTCAAGGTATCAATTTAAAATGACTTAGAAATATATTTCCTTAATGCAAAATCCTTCTTAAAATAATTTATTGTGCAAAAAATGTACCTAGAGAAATCAAATGTTTCTCAATGTGGCCATTGACTTTCTATACTGTCTTTAGTTAGGCCAAGCCAAAACAAACACGTGGAAGAACTATAATGTTTGGTCATGTGATGGGAGGTGGGGGGTGTTCCTGAAGGAAACTTTGTATCTCTTTTGGATTTGCTATTTCCTGTGTTCCTAAAACTGCATAAATTTTACTTTTGAAGTTTTAAACAAAAGCTTGGAACTTTCACTGTCTTATTATCAGATAATATTCATTATGAAGAGATGTGGTAGAATGTTTGGCAGTGTTTTTGTTTATTCAGTACCCACTGTTTGTAAGTAGATATAAGGGTTCTGTGATCCATACGTAATTAATGTACAAAACCCAACACTAGAGAAACTTATGTTCCTTTCTATAAAAAGCAAAGGAAAGAGAAAAGGAACCCCTAATGGTCAAACTCAGGGAGCTTCCACGCAGAGATTGTGGAAGGTCAGACCACAGAGACATCAGACCTGCTGTAACCCTGAAGTTCTCGGCGGAGATTGAGAGCCCAGGTACTGATTCAACCTGTCTCTGTTGGCTGAGAGTGCTGGTTCATTGGAGATTCCACAAATAAAGAAACTTTTGGTCCCTACAGGTTGCCAAGACATGTCATAGCAAAGCACCAGCCTTATACTCTGGTAGAAGTGAAAGTCAAGAGGTTTTAGTGAAATTTATGAATGAAAAGCCATACTAGCACTGAGACAGGGAACCGTAATGTGCCCATGTTCTTGCACAGATGAGGTTTTGTTCTGTTAGAGTAAATAAATGTCTCCATTCTTATAGCCACGCAAGAAAAAATGGCAAAAGAAGTTAGCATTATCATTTGTGTTTTCTAACTTCCTGGGATATGTTGACCAAGGCATCCTTTGGATCAAGTTGCACAAATACTCTAGACAAACATCTTTTAACAAGCAACACCTCATGCAAGCTGACACCTGGCACCTTGCTCCTTTGGAGTTATACATATTCAACTTTTGCAAAACAATGAATTTTCATTTCTGAGCAGTAGCACCAAAGATTTGAAGTCAAGCTAAAATTTGATTCAAATCTTAGCAAGACATTTTAATCTCACCATGTTTTAGGATTTGTTTATATAAATGTATAGAGAAATAATTGTTTACCAAAGAAAACAACAAAAATCCCTAAGTTTAACAGTATATTTTTTTTTTAAGAAACACTGAAAAAATGAACAATCCTAATTTCTTTTTCTTGTGGGAGTATATAATGGAAGTCAATTGTCATTCTCCATCAAGATAACATATAGCCTTGACAAAGCAATTTCATTAAAAAAAACTCCTTAAAAGGGCTTAAAGGTTCATGAAAAAATAATTAAAACAAAATCGAATTTTAACTGAATTTTGAAATATATAAACAAGTGTATACGATTATTCAATGCAGAGCTATTTTTAGAACTTTTTTCATAGAACTGTTCACTATAGAACAATATAGCTGTTTAATTATTCAATATAGAACTAATGTAGATTTAAAAAACCAGATTAGCTAGCACTAGGCCTCCGGTTGAGTAAGTTATGCTACAATCACACAATGGAATACTAAGCAGCTCTAAGCAGAAATGAGGCATAACTCTGTATAATCTGGATATGCTAGAAGAAATCAAGAACAAGCCAAGCATCCCTGGTGGCACAGTAGGTAGGTATTTGGGTGCCATTCTGCAGAATAAAAGACTTGGTATTCTGCTCCCATGAAAATTCCCATTAGAGCAAATGCTTTGAGAATGATTGGGGCAGGGAATGTATGGATGTGCTTTATACAATTGATGTATGTATATATATATATATGGATTGTGATAAGAGTTGTATGAGTTCCTAATAAAATGTAAAAAAAGAAAAGGAGAAAAGAAAAGAAAAGAAAATGATTAGGGCAAAGAATGTACAGATGTACTTTATACAATTGATGTATGTATATGTATGGATTGTGATAAGAGTTGTATGAGCCCCTAATAAAATGTAAAAAAAGAAAAGAAAATGATTAGGGCAAAGAATGTACAGATGTACTTTATACAATTGATGTATGTATATGTATGGATTGTGATAAGAGTTGTATGAGCCCCTAATAAAACGTTTAAAAAAATTCATTGACAACCAGTCAATTCTGACTTAAAGTAACACTATTGGGCAGTGTAGAATTGCTCCATTGGATTTGCAAGATTGTAATCTGTATGCAAGCAAATTGCCACAATTTTCCCCACTGGGTGGCAGTTGTTTGAACTATCCACCTTTCACTTAGCAACCACAGCACTGCCTATAAATATTGTAGCCCAGGAAGGCCAAAGGTGAGTTTTACTCTGCCCTGTAGAATGAGTTTGAATCAGAATCAACTCAGTGGCACAAAAGAACAATAACAAAATTTAATAAAATAAAGTTATGCACACCATGCCTCATTTATTTTTTAACAGCAGTGATAATATGACTATATATTTTGGATTAGGATAGATGGGAAATGTCTAATCTAAGGGGTGCTTCTTTGGATAAGCCCTGATTTTCAGATTTCACTGAAGAACTATGCAAATGTTTTGATCATGTAGAAAACAGAATCAAATAAACAATTTATATGAAATAAAAAAATAAACTAGGCAGACAATTCTGTATCAAGTGGCGAGCAAAATTAAAGGGAAAGAACTTTTTACTCTATGAATGTCCATGCCTAGTGGGAAATAATCTCAGGACAAATGGAACTATAAAGAGGGAAAAAGAAAACTACTTACTGTTTACAGTAAGTATAATGTTAGTTGTAGCTTTGGTAATTTTGTTCTGACTCTGTTGAGAGAAAAAGCAAATGAGGACTTGTTGATCGTGGATCCAAGGAAAGAGAAGTTCTTGGTAACTTCATTGTCTTCTGTGTTTGTCATGATGCTGTTTATTGCTCCAGTAGATTGAGGATTTTGTTTTCTTTATGTTGAGGTATAGTCTATACTGAAGGATGTAGTTCCTATCAGTAAGAGTTTCCAATTTTCTTTGCTTTCTTTAAGTAAGGCTGTGTCACTGGCATATCACGGGTTATTAATGAGGCTTCTTCCAATTTTTCTTCTTATACTCTCACTTCGCTGATTGTTTCCTCAGCATGCAGATTGAAGTAGTATGGCTAACAGATCAAAACACATGCACTCTTTTCCTGTTTTTAAATCAAACAGTTCAAACCACTATATATGTTTTAATGTTCTGCAATTCCAGTTCTTGGCAATGTTATTTTTTATTATGATCAATACAGTCCAATACCTTGACATAGTCACTCAAGCGGAGGTAAATATCTACTCTACTTCTGACATCAGCAATGATAGCCTTCATTCAACAACTTCTTCTGAATCTGCCTTAAATTCCTGGCAGTTCCCTGTGAATACATTTCTGTGATCATGTTCAATGGCTGCCAGTAACAATTTTCTTTTATGTAATATTAATAATATTGATAGAAAATTTCTGCTCTTTGTTGGATCTGCCTTCATAGGAATGGGCATGAATATAAATCTCTTCCAGCCAGTTGACCAGACAGTTGTCTGCCACAACTCTTGGAATAGATGAATGGCATCTTCAGGCTTGAATCTGTTTGTTGAAACTTCTCAATTATTATTAGGTCCCTTACAGTATCCTTATTGTTCATCAGTGGATTCAGTAATCTTGGACATCTCCTTTCAATATCATTGGGTATTTATGCTGTTACCTTTTTGAAATAGTTCTTGACTATTTCCTTTTGGTTCAATGACTGTATATTTCTTTCCTTCCACCTTCTTTTGATACTTCTGCAATAATATTTAAATGGAAAAGTTTCCAAAAAA
This sequence comes from Tenrec ecaudatus, assembly GCF_050624435.1. Taxonomy (NCBI): domain Eukaryota; kingdom Metazoa; phylum Chordata; class Mammalia; order Afrosoricida; family Tenrecidae; genus Tenrec; species Tenrec ecaudatus. The sequence continues at coordinate 152,837,643 of NC_134531.1, read as the reverse complement.
CTATGTTATCTATTGAATCTTTCTTTCTTCAGTTGTTTTTAGACTGATAATGAGAAGTGATTTATTCCTTTTAAGTTTTTCAACTTTAGGAATTTTCTATTTTTTTGTCTTTTCAAGCTTCCCTTTAAAATATTTTATTCAACTATCTTGCCTCATCATTTCTTACTCTTGCTTTAATTAATCTATGTTCTAAAATCAATCAGATATTTGATCAAGAATCATTAAAATGATTGATATGTAGGATGTGGAAATTGAAAAAAAATATGACTGTAGTGATAGAAATAACACAAATTAATGATAGAATTTTGTAAGACTCAGGAATTATTCTCTGGACATAGTTTTTAATAATGTAAATGGAAATTAGAGCCTGCATATCATTGGATGGAATGAAAAGAAATCAAATTGATTACATATTTTAATATTACAGCTAAGAAAATACTATGGATGGGTTTTCTATGCAATTGGGTTACCATGAATTAGAATCAACTAGATGAGTTAAGTGCATTTTTTTCTTTTAATAGTCAGCCAAATATGTTTACATCTTATGTTCATGTTGATACATTAAAAAAAACAGACATTAGAAAGTATAGTGGTCACTATTGAAAAAACGAAAGGAATCCTGGTGGCGTTGTGGTTATGTATTGGACTGCAATCTACATGGTCAGCAGTTCAAAGCCACTATCACTCTGCAGTAGAAAGACTGGGCTTTCTACTCCTGTAAACAGGTTCAGTCTAGGAAGCCCACTGAGAGTGTTATGAAACAGCAATAACAGTGAGATTGAAAAACTGCAAGATAAACAACTAATTAATTCAATACAGCTAAACAAACGTAGGACATCTAGCATAAATTCTGTCTTTCTTATATAAACTTTATTACTGAGTAACCTAATTCTAAATGAGAGCAAGTTTCTCTTTATTGAAGGATTTCAACTCACGAATGCAGAAGGAATAGGAGAATTAAGTGTATCACTATTTTGTTGCCACAATTAAAGTAATGAAAGTTAAGTACGGATAATCAGCTACTGCTAATATCACAAAAGGAGAGTCATATAAGTCCTGTGACACCTATTAAGGTAGTCAGAAAACTATAAAAGAGATAATAAGACAAATCTGATTAAGCCTCAAGATACAGCTGCAAGTTGAGAGGGGATAGGACATATAAAGGACATATTATGTGTTATGACAAAGAGACATATTGAACAACACAAAGGGTATGTAATCCAATGTGCTTAATGTGTGGGCTTTATTTTATTATGGCTCAAACAAAGAAAGTCTAAAAGTTATATTATTTTTGAAACTAAAATTTGATTATTAATTGAAGGACAGCAACTAAATAATATTGTTATTACATTAATATTAAGCAAATGTGTAAAAAGTTTGGAATCAACTTCAAAATATGAAAGAAGTCGGTAGGGTACACATAAGACAAAACTAGTCTTGAATTGGTAATTGTTGGATCTACATAATGAGTAGTTGGGACTCATTATAATGGTGTTAAAAATGTTTGACATTGCCATAAATAGTAAAGAATGTCTACTTTGAGCTTTGTGTTCTTTTCCTCCCCACTAACGTATTAATATTTTTGGCTCACTTGCTGGTTTAATTAGTATGGTCATCATTTATTTAAAAACACTTTAAGAACAATGTCATATGTCTCTAGTTAGGTACTTCTTCCTTGTGCTTCCTGTTTATATGTCTCCTTATTTCCTAACCCAGGAGTAAATGCTGCATTTTGATCTTAAATGGTTGATTGTTCTAACATCGCTATAAATTCAGTTCCAGATCTGAAGCATGATTAAGGACCATAATTTTGGGGTTTCCAGTAGTCCCTTTTCAACCCATAATCCTGATCTTTTTTTTGAGTCTGAATTCTGTTTCATATTGTTCTCGCATTCCTTTATACTTATATATTTTAATGAAATACTTAAATAGTGTGTTAAATATTTTATAAGATAATTATATGGTTTTAGTTATAAAATGTATAATATATTAAAATAAATACTATAATGATATGTATTATACCAAAAATAATACTATAATAGAATGCATATGACACTTATTTCACAATTCATTAAAATATTTTATTTACAGTATATTTCACTCAAGGATTAATGTTATTATGTAGAGCAAACATTATTTTGGATTCATTCTGTGAATCATATATTTTAGAAGAATGGTTCTGCTTGTTGTATTAAGATTCAGATGCAGATACATGATATTCATGGATTTCACTTATTACTCTCACTTCCCTAAGTATAGGATGTATCTATAAAGTCTTAAAAGTACCTCTTAATCAATACTTAATTCTCATCAGCTTCTTTTCTGAATATAAACAATACCCCAGTCTTAATGAACCTTTATCAAGTTTTCATAAATCAGTCATCTCTTTTTTTTAGCAAAATATGGCTTTTAAAATGGGATTAATTACTAATTTGTTTATTCTTTCAGTCATTTAACCAGTGAATATGGACAAGATAGGATCACTGTCCTCATGTTTAACTATTTCATTAAATATATAGCAAGTCTTTGGCAAAATGTACTTCATCTCAACTATCATTTACAAATGTGTTATTGAAAAGGGGTCAATGACTAAGTTTGCAATGAAAATGCTGGAAACTAGGTAACATTGACTTAAATTACTCACCTTGTTAAAGAAATTGAGATTATATCATCATGCTTCTTTCCTATCTAGTTATTAAGCCTTATGACTTCTTAATAACATTAATATAAAATAAGTTTGTCACCAAAATAATTTATAAATCAATATTTTTGAAGTGCTGGAGTTACAGCGATTATAATTACTGGTTAGTATTGATCCTTGAAATATATATTCTGTACAATTTAAAAGTATATCAAAAAGGTGTCCATGTCAGTATCATACATTGGGCTAAATGAATGAAGCTGTTTATAAAGAAAAGCACACCACCCTGAGCAAGCAACGAGCTTAAATGTGGCGACTGATCCTCAGACTCCAGTCCATGTAAAGTTAAGGAAATGAAAATCTAGGCTCCCAGGAACTCATCTGTTAAAAAATAGTTGGGGTTTTCTTATGTATTCTGTGCTTACATGGAATGAAACCTATTTGTTGTTTGGATAGTACACTTTTCAACAAAACTGTCAGAAGCAACATCATCCATACAGAAACTTTCATTTTGAGGGCAGTGCATCAGAGTAGTATCCCCAAGTCACACAAAAGTAAATAAATAACAGTCATAAATTGCCAGAGCGTCAGAGAAATATGACATTAAATGCAAGAGTAGAATTTCACTGTAGAGACTCATGATTCTATCCCCTAAACTCACATGAATCAAGAAAAATTCATTCGAAGTAAACAGGTTACCTACATAAGTTACAAATATATGACAAAATATAGGATCGCAAAATTACTTTGATACGTTCTGCAGTATTTGTTAATGATGACAAACCTTAGCGGCTACTCAATAAAGGTCGAGCCATTGATCGTGCCATGGAAAACAAAGACCTTTATGTTGTGCAATTATCGAGATATGACAGGACAGAGTTAGCGATGGAATTGCACCGTTTGTGCAGCTATACGTCTGACGTAGGTGTGGGTCACCCATTGGCTGCTGACTGCAGTTCCAGCAATCTGAGCCTATCACTTGCTCCACAGGAGACACACCAGGCTCTTTCCTCAGAAATCCTAACACGCAGTTCTGCTCTGTCCTACAACGCTGTTGAGTCAGAATGCACTCAATTGTAGTTCATTTGAGGTAGGTGTGGAGCTGTGTACAATATGGATGAAGAATTTTTGGTTTTGAAGAGTTTGGAAGCTCAAAGTCATTTGGTCTTATTTCAACAATGATGTAACCCATTCTGACGGGATGTCTACTAATTCAATGGGCAGGATGCTTTACTTGAACAAAATTGGAAACTTCCCAGCAAAACAAATTCATGGGTATCCTAGAATTTCTGTTTTTACTACAGATTAGTCACTGAGGTGTATTATGTGTAGTATTAGCTGTCCTGCTTGATGACATCACCACACGGAAGGAAACTGCCCCACATCGGGATAGCTAGGACACCAACTCAGGTTTAACGTGAGTGTAAACCAAACCAATCTCACTGCCGGGGAGTTAAGTTTACCTCGTAACACCCTGATAGGATGAGGTAGGATTGCTCCGGGGGATTTCCACGCTGTGATTTGTTTACAGAACTCCGCTGCCTCATTTCTCATTTGAGAAGAAAGATAGGTTCAGACTGTTGGCTTTCAACTTCTGACCTATCAGTTAGCAGCCTATGACTAAATCACTTCACCACGTGGCCTCCTTTAACTTTAGTGTGAAGGGTGTTTACTACAGGAAGCTCTTGAGACCAATACTTCTTGAAAAAACAGATGAAACACAGTAAACAAGAAGAGAAATTAAACTGTGATGCGGTCTCACTATGGGCTTGGCTGGATGCTAGACTGGATGCTTAATTTCATTGGATATTAGGCACATTTGGTGCTATTGTATTTAGGTATCATTTAGGTATTGTATTTAGGTAACTAGTTGGTTTTTAACTATGTGTTAGACTATAACTTCCACATAAAACTTCCCAGGCTGTAATATTTGTGAAAGAATAAGGAAGAACACAGAATTGAAGTCTTTGGATGACTGTGTTGGAAAAGAATATTGGGATGGTGGACTGGCGGAAGAATGGGAAAATCTGCTTTGGAAGCACAGAAGTACATGTGGCATGCTCCCTAGAGGCAAAGGTGGCACAGTTTTGTACCATGTGCTGTGGATACGCTATGAAGAGGGACCAGTACCTGGAGAAGCCACTGCTTTGTAGGTCAGTGGACCAAAGGAAGCCTTCAGGGTGATGGTTTCATGAAGTAGCTCCAACAATGGGCTCTGTTTTCGAACGACTGTGAGCATGTGCAGGGCCAGGCACCATGTGCTCGGTTGTACCCAGTGCCCTATCAGCTGGCGCCAGTGCTACCTAACAACAGCAATAATCACGATGATCTTTATGGAAGCAAATTTCTAAGTTTACCTCAAGAAGGGGAGACCTTTAGCAGTCAAAGGTAGAGCAAAGGATTACCAGAATTTCTTGGGCACAGATTTTCAGACCTTTGTATCTCATGTAGTCTTTGAATGTGAGCCACCTAGGAGAGGCATTGCTCAGGCCATGTCCCCTGAAGTGTTGAAATAAGGCCTTACAGGGATGAAAGATGAAATCTACTGACACCATTAAACTACTGCACTGAACATCCTTCTCCAATGTGGAATCTATGTACCATAACATAATATCTACCACAGAAACATAAACTCAGACATCAAGTAACTTAAGTCAACAGGTTTTATTGAAGGAGTCTCGATATTTTTCATTTGCCTTTGGTATTTTCCCTCCATCAACGCCGTGAACATTTCCTTAAATAGTTCAATGATTCCCATAATCTTGGGCATAAAATTAAATTCAAAAATAATTGTATTGGAGTCTCTTAAAGCTCTTATCACAAACCATACATCCATCCATTGTGTCAAGCACATTTGTACATATGTTGCCATCATCCTCATCATCAAAACATTTTCTTTCTACTTGAGCTCTTGGTATCAGCACCTCATTAGTTTTCCCTCCCTTTCTCCCCAACCTTTTCTCCCTCACGAGCCTTGATTTATAAAGTATTAATTTTTCTTGTCTTACACCAACCGCAGTCTCCCATCACCCACTTTTCTGTGGTCCATCCCCCTGGGGTGGGGGAGTTATATGTGGATCATTATGATAGTTTCCCCCTTTCTCCCCCACCTTTCCCTTACCCTCCTGATACCGCTCCTCTCATTCTTGGTCCTAAGGGGTTATCTATCTGGGAATCCCTGTGTTGTGTGCTCTTATCTGTGCCAGTGTACATGCTCTGGTCTAGCTGGCTTTGTAAGGTAGAGCTGGGATCATGATAGTTGGAGGGAGGGATCATGAAAGAACTATAGGAATGCTGTATGTTTCCTTGGTGCTATATTGCACCCTGCCTGGCTCATTTCTTCCTTGTGATCATTCTGTGAGGGATGTCCAATTGTCTACAGATTGGCTTTGGGTCTTCACTCTGTTCTCTCCCTCATTCACATCGATATGAGTTTTTTGTTCTGAGTCTTTGATGTCTGATACCAGATCTCATCAACACTTCATGATCCCACAGGCTGGTGTTCTTCCTCCGTATGGACTTTGTTGCTTCTCAGCTAAATGGCCGCTTGTTTGTCTTCTAGCCTTTAAGACCCCAGATGCTTTATCTTTTGATAGCTGGGCACCATCAGCTTTCTTCACCATATTTACTATGCACCCATTTTGTCTTCAGTGGTCGGTTCAAGAAGGTGAGCATCACAGAATGCCAGGTTATTAGAACAAAGTGTTCTTGCATTGAGAGTACTTGAGTAGAGGCCCAAAGTGTGTCTGCTACTTTAATACATAACATATAAAAATATTTACCTAGATATATTTCCCTATCATTATATATAAATATATTTACATTTGTAGATACCTGTATTTAGACCTCTGTAAATATCCTTTGCCTCTTAGTTTCTCCCTGTATTTTCTTTTACTTTTCTTTTGTCCCACTATGAAGTCTGAAAATTATTGAATAGAGCCCATGAGGTGCATATTTAAGTATCTCTTATTTAATTCTGTAGGTTTCTCGATTTCCTTTCAAATGTTATTTTTTTCCACTAAAGGCATTGTCTAATACCCCACAAACTAATTCTATCTCCATTTCTTCTATCAGGAGCACTTTCTTTACTCTTCACCCTTTTTTCCTATTTATCACACATGATCAAAGAACGCCCTCACCAACTCTCTTCCCATGGTCCCTGTTTACTGAAAATTTGTGTCATTTTTTCCAAGTCTTGCTCCAATTTTTGCCCCCAAAACTTTTTATCTAAATTGCTGAAAGTCCGTGTCAGAGTAGAATCAAACTACTTTTTATGTGACATGTGGCAGGATACCTTGCAAAAATAGATTTACATGTTTGGAAAAATAGCAAGTTGTAAACCAACAAGGCTTAAGGTTTCTTGAACTTGTTCTACCAGTATTACCTTCAGATGTGTATTGCTGAGGCCTTTGATTTGGGGCATGAACTCAGTCCATCCTTGGCCTCCCTTGAAGATCAGCCAAGTCTAGGAGCTGCTCACTTCTCATGCATTCTGCTTCTCTCTTTCCATACTCACTTCATGGAGGAAAATTTCCACCATAATTTTTCAGACTCTGCTGTCTTGGACCATTTTATACTCTAACTCTGAAATAGATTTTCATTGACTTATATTTAAAAATAGAGGCCACAGATTGACCACTGATTATGTAGTAAGGTTGTTCACAAACGTTAGCTGTGCTGCATTGACTGTTCCAAACAATCAGAATTAGTATTAGTGTAAATATATTATAAATGGTATGCAAAAGCCTAAGTGACATACCCAAAGTCACAGAGCTCATTAGTAGTAAAGTCCAGCTTTGAACCCAATTCTTTCTATTCTTTACATTATATTCATTATATTCATACTGGGATACTTAGAATTTATATGAACAAAAAGAGTTGAGGAGGAATGAATCCCCATACTCAAGGGGATGGAAAGGTAAGTAATATCACAGTGAAATGATTTAATAATCTTTTATACTCTTATACCTAATATTCCATTGAGCAAAATGGTTAACATTTAAGTTATATAAATAAATAGATAGATAAATAGTAGTGTATTAAGTTAGACATGTGTTTGGAAACCAGAAAGGGTAGGACTGTGGCAAAGTGTAGGACTGCCTAATCTGCACTCTTTAATTCCAGCCAGTGAGAATAAAGTCTAAATGTTGCCAGATCCTTTGAATTCTATTAAGCTGACTGAAATTATATTTATGAGATTTCCCCCTCATTTTAAAATGTTTAAAATGAATTCTGTTTTTAAAAAATATATTATGAACACCATATGAGGAACTTAAACCACACCTGTGCCCTAAATTCAGACATTAGACCATTATTTTTTGTCCACTTGATTTTAGCTTGTTCAAGTTGATGATGTCATTCTTTCAATTATCAACCTTTTTCAGAGTTGTAACTGAGTGTAAAACCCTGTTATCAGAGCAGCAGATATCACCGTAATAAAGGAAAATGAGGTTCTTATCTGTTTGAGCTTTTCTATTTTAACATGTTTGGAACTCACAGTGTTGTTCATGTGCATATGTGGGTATGTAGTGCCTGTGTGTGCAGATGTAATTTCATGTATGTTTGTGGATCTATCTATCTATCATCTATCTATCTATCTATCTATCTATCTATCTATCTATCTATCTATCTATGTATCCATCTATACATATATATTTGTCTTGTTAGTATAGCATTTTCAGAAAAGTATAAGTTGAATCAACTGCCAGGCAAGACTGGGCCTCATATTTCATAGTAATCCCTTTCTTGTCTTATTTTAGCCTGAGTGCAAAATTCCTTCACTGCTGGTAGAGATAGCACATATCTCAACATTTAAAATGTCATAATATATTTTTTTCGAAAACCATAGTTCCAAAAAATAGTTTATCTTCTTCAATGCCTTGAGTATAAATAAGAATATGATTAAGATTCATTTTCAGTTGGTGTAAGAGTTTTATATCACCGTATTTTGTGTAATGCCCAAAGAAGTATTCTCTCTGTTTTTTTTTCTTTTTGATGAAGGATCTAGAGGAAAGAGAGAGCAATAAAATCCGCTATTGCAAACATAAAAATTATGAAGGGATTTAATGTATTATATCATAGACGAAATATAACCAAGTGTTAGAGTAGTAGCCCACATTTACACAAATATAGTCAACTAATTTTTACCAAAGTCACAAAGGAATTCAATTGCGAAAGGACACTCACTTCGACTGATAGTGCTGGATCACAGAAGCGTAAAAAGAAAAATTAAATATTCATCTAAATACAGACCTTTCACAAAATATTAACTCACAATGAATCATAGACTTCAATATCAAATATGAAACTTCCAGAAGAAAAATATTAGTAGGGGAAAATCTAGGTAACAGTGGATTTAATCATCAGATTTTAGATACAATGAAAAAAGCCTGATGTCTGAAAGTTAAACTGATAAGTGGGGCTAGGTGAAGCTTTTTTCATTCTTCTTTGCCAGAGGTACCACTAGAAAGAGGACAGAACAAAACTGTGAAAAGAATTGTATCAGCCCCAATAAATTGTTAAAGTAAAAAAAATTTTTTTAAAAAGTTAAATAAATGCATTTTAAAAATCATTTATTGGGGGCTCATTCAGCTCTTATCACAATCCATCCGTACATCCATCGTGTCAAGCACATTTGTACATATGTTGCCATCATCATTTTCAAAACCTTTTCTTTCTACTTGAGCCCTTAAGAGAAATAAAAGTAAACAGACTTTGAAAAATATATATATATACAAACCAATGGTATAGCTCAATCATAAGAGATAAACGTTCAATTTTAAAATGAGTGAAAGGCCTAAGTAGACATCGCTAAGAAGATACCACATAGCAAATAAGCCCAAGAAAATATTTTCAATATAATTTGTCATTAGAAAAATGCAAATCAAGATAGTCAGAAACTATCATGATACATCCATTGAAGCCACCTGCTGACTTATGGGGGTCCCCATCCGTGCCAGCATACACAAGGCTTTCTGGTATTGGGTTTTTTTTTTTTAATAGACCAAGAAGCCTTTTTACTGAGGCACTCTGGGTGTATGTTAACCATGGATCTTTCAAGTAAGCAGGTGAGCCCTTTAACCATTTGCACCACTCAAGAACTCCACATATCCATTAAAATTAATAAAATAAAAATAAATGAACTGATCATCAAAAATTGTCTGGTGAGGATGTGGGGAAATGGGATCATTCATTCTTTGCTAGTGAGATGCAAAATGGTACTGCCACTTTGGAAAACAACTTGGGAGTTTCTCCAAAGTTAAACGAAGTCTTAGCATATGTATACACAAACATCTGCATGTAAATATTTAGAGTAACTTCATTTATAATCTCCTAAAAGGAACGCACAGGGAGATCTGGTTGTGTCTTGGCAATGTGATGGGCTGCTAAGGTCGGCAGTTCAGAACCAGGAGCAGCTCTGCCAAAGAAAGGTGAAGCCTTATGCACTAGATGAGTTTGTGTCTTGGAAACCCACCAGTTCTACCCTGATCTATAGAGTCATTGTGAGTCAGAATTAACTCAATGGCAGGGACTTTGATTTGAAATGGGAAGCAACCAAAATATCCTTAAATAGGTGAATGTATAATCAAATTATGTATACCCATACAATAAAAAATTGTTCAGAAAACAGAAGTTATCAAACTATGATATGGATGATTCTCATATGCGTATCACTGAATCAAAGAAATAAATCTGAAAATACTGCTTACTTTATATTCTCTTTACATGACAGTCTGGAAAAAAAAGGCAAAACTATAGAAATAGTAGACTGACTTGTGATCCCCAGTGAACTGGTATGCAGTTGAGTGAAACACAGATGGCTTTTTAAGATGGTGGAATGAACACACCTAACAACTAGATTTTCCTTTGCAATATATTTTCCAATGAAACAAACAAACAAAATAAAACTGACTGCCATTGAGTTGATTCTGACTCTGAGCAACCCTATAGAACAACATAAACTGCCTCTGTGGGTTTCTGAGAATGTAACTCTTTATGAGAGTGGAGAGTCCTGCAGAGCGGACTGGATGGTTGTCTTGAACTGTTGACCTTGTGGATTGCAGCCCAATGCATAAACACTATGCCACAGGACTCCTCTCCAATAAAAAGCCCAAGGTTATTTGAAGTAAAGGTTGATTCTGGATTGATGTAAGAAATATATAATAGACCTGTAGCATTGTGTACTGTTGGAAAATAGTAATTGTGCTGAAATCCAAGAGTGAAACACAATGACATTGGTGTAGCTAATGAAACAGTTGTCACCCTAACAAGTATTCTGTGGCCAAAGCTGAAAAAAATACAGACACAAAATAATTGGAGTTATGCTAAATTATAACCTGGAGTATAATAAAACCAGTCATGAGCCTATACTAGCACATAAATAAATTATTGAAGAAATAGATAAATGTAGGAAAATAGATAAATATATGATAGACAATTCCAACTAATTTATTCCAGAGTGGGAACATAATCCCATTCTCCATCCCTTAAGTGTGGGATGCTTAGAGTCCGTTCCTTCTAAAAACATGCAGTATGGAGAGTGGGCGGAGAAAAATCATTTTACAGTGAAAAAATGGAGAAATACTATCACAGACAAGTGACTAAGATTGACACCAATGTTTGATAGGACTTTTGATAATATGTACCCCTGATATGATGTGATAAAAGTGGCGCTTCATATCTGTGGTCTTCTTAAAGAAAAGAAAAGACTCATACAAACTCCAGTTTCTGGGTTGCATTGTACAAAATGCACCTGATTTTTGTAATTGACAGATTCCATGTCTGTGAATGAGTGCACTCACTGAAATGTATTTGGAAGTTCAAAATCAATGCTTGTGGTGTTTTTGTGATTATTTGTCGAAGGCCATCAGAGCAACCTTAGGTGAGGTTGAACAAGGTGAACATCTCAGTCCCTGTCTCAGCTCTCATAATAAAAACACGTTTTGTTTTTTTAATGGTCTAATTAATGTCACTCTTTTTGCACCTTTGTATTTTATTGGTACATCATTGTTTACAATATCTGAAAACATAGTGCTAACATACTGTATAGTGTTTCTAAGTGCAGGAAGAATGTGATATGCCTTACAGAGAAAATATGTATGTCAGAGAAGCTTCAATTGAGGACCAGCATACAACTCTTGGTGCTGAGTTCAATGATAAGTCATCATCAAAACAATACATCCAGGAGGAAACATTTCTATCTACATATGAAAATGTTCCGTAAAGTGCTAAAGCAAACGGCAAAGTGATTAACTTAGTGACTTCATGGGGTGGTAACCAGTCAAAGTATACTGGGCAGCATTACTATTAGTGTGAGAAGCAAATAGTTTTATATTTGTGTTATCTGCTACCACAAAAATGTTAAGCCCTTTGTGGCTATGGTTTTATTGAAAATAAATACTACATATTACAGATTATTTATAAGCAATATATTAAATAATGTATCTTTAAAAAGAAACACATAAAACAAGATTATATACGACTGGTTGACAGACATGTAACCAGAGGCTAACAGAAACTTAACCTTATCTTTCCCCTAGGAGCATGAGCTCAGTATTTGTGGTACTTAAGTAATTTCATATCAACTTAAAGATATATAAAAGTGTAGGGGTGGAGTTTAACCTGTCAATCAGCTCACAGCCTGATGATGACTCCTTATGGGTGTGGTCTTCTCATAAGGACGGTCTTGGGAACCTCCCCTTCTTTCTCTGCCTTCACCTTCCTGCTAGAAGACCCTGATTACTGCCAGAGTCACCACCATTGGATCCACATGACTTTGCATCCACCAGCCTGTGATCTTCCTGCATTCTATTAGCATGTGGCTGCATGAGATTGAATAGGGACTTATGGATTGTTTTTAGACTTATGTGTTGGAGTTGGCTGGGTTTTTTCTTGATATATATTTAGCTATTTCTTGGCATAAAGCTCTCTCTTATACATACATGTATGAGTGTCTCTGGATTTGGTTCCCTAGTCAACCTGGTTTAACACATTATGGTACCTTGGGAGTGGGGTACTAGAGAAACAAATGATTAAGTTGGAGAGTGGATGCTTGTCTAACCTCTGCTTATGGTAGGTTTTCTTCCTTGGCTAGCTGGAGGTCAGTCAGGGCCACACTATTTACTGGGTTATTTTCTGGAAAGGACATGGCATGTGAGGATTTTAATTCCTACATGTTCTCTCTGGTTATTCCAAACTGAAATGGCTTAAATGAATGTGATAGATATAATTTTTGAGCTCAAGGGGTGAACTCATTCCTTGACCTTCTCTGAAGCCTAGCTGCTTAGTCAAGATGGCTGACAGAAATCCTGGCCCTGATTGATGCAACCAGAGGCCTAAGGCCAGTTTGCATATGAATTGGAAAATTTAGTTAAGAAAATATTGAATTTGATTGCTTTAGGATATGGCTGTACTAGGATTATACTAATTTCTCCTTCTTGTTGTTACTGATATGATTTTTGATAGAAATGATTATTGGGAAGAATGAATATATTAAATTGGTTCTGTTAAATGAGTATAGGACACACCTGCAAAGAAGCTTTAGACAAGGCAAGCCTGGCCTACTGCCTTGAGTGCTCTGGACATTTGCATTTGAAGAGAATTGCCTTGAGAGCTATTGCCCAGCTGAAGAAAGAAAAGGAGCCACTTTGAATTTTGAAGTAGTGGTTAAATCTGGAGCCAGGAAGGAATTATCCTCTCTAGCACTGAAAGTTAAAGGGAACCTGCGGACAGCCTGAAATGCTTGCAAGATGACCACCTGGATCTACTAGTTGAGTGCAAGTGGGAGAAACACAGAAATAGAGAGATGGGTTGGTCTCACCACTGACACCTGTGTAATTGGCTCACAGGGATTAGAGAAAAGACGAGAGTGGGTTGGCTGGTGTGTGAAACCTGAGCCTATGGCATGGCCTAGCCCAAGTGGACTAAAGTTGCTGAGAATTTTTTGAGGGGGCTCATGGTCGGAAGGCAAGGCTATCAATGGTCACCCTGGTGAAGCTAATGGAGGCGGCCCATATTGAGTTGACCAGCACTTGACCAGATAAAGAGATTTTTAAACCTGCGAACTGGTTCGTATTTTTGCTGACTTAATTGATGGCTTGTCCTGTATGTACTTTGTTTATGGATGCAGACTCAAAAAGTTCCAACTGGAATGATGGTTCTTCTCACCAATGAAGCTTCTTGTCTCCTCAGAGCACTAGGTTGGTAGAAATGGGGAGTATAGGAATTGTATACCCAAAATGGAAGTGATAAATGAAGGCATGAAGTGGCTGGCTTCATGTTGATAACATTATGGTATAGGTGTTCGCATAACTTTGTTAGGCAGAGAATAGTTTTGTTTTGTTCACTTATAGAATATATATTTAAGTGAGACTTGAACATTTTCATTTGCATATATTTTAGTGTTGTCTGGTTAGAGACAAACATGATTTCATTTTTGTTTTGTTTAAAAATTATGTGTGACTAAAGAGTTGTGCAAAGGTGTCAAGTTGACAACAGGTGGTGTGTAATAGTTGCATAATTTGTGTCAACTTGAAGATATATCAGAGTGTAGGGGTGAAGTTTAGCCTGTCAATCAGGTCACAGCCTGATGGTATTCTTTGTGTGTGTGGTCTTCTCATGAAGAGGGTTCTGGGAACTTCCCCTTCTGTCTGTGACTTCACCTTCCACTGGCAGACTGATTGCAGCAAGTGTCACCACCATTAGATCCAAATGATATTGTACCCACTGACCTGAGATCTTCCTGCATTCTGCATAATTGCATGTGGCTGCATGAGTCTGAAGAGAGGCTGGGCTGGGATGCTTTCTTGATTATATATATCAAGAAGCTTTATATCAAGAAGTAAAATATATATATATATATATTTAACTTCTTGATATAAAGCTCTTTCTTATACATCTATGCTTGTCTCTAGATTTGTTTCTCAAGTCAACCAGGCCTAACACAGTACTCATTAGTTCAAGGTCCAAGATTACTTTATAGAGAATGACCAGAGACACGTTGTTAATAATTAGTTTTATCAATCTCAGAAACTCTATAAAGGCTCTCTGTGAGTCAGAATCAACTCATTGATATTGAGTTTGCTTTTGAGCTTGGGTAGTTGGGCAGCAGTCCTCAAAACAACCAAGGTCATTAAAACAAGGAGTCTGAGAAGTGTCACTCAAGCATTGCTAAGGAGACATGACAACTGTACATATGGTATATACTCCCCTAAGTTTTTTTCTGTAAATCTTAATATAAGCTAAAATAAAAGTAATGTGTTAATAATTTAAATATATATAATTTAAACATCCCTAATGGTGAGCCAAGTTTATAAAAGAAAGGGTAAGTCAAGAGTATTGGTACTAGAGTTCTAGTTCATATATGCACAGGTCAGATTTCAAACATAGCTTATTTAAACATGGTATCTCACTCAGAACAAGGATAACAAGCCTTAGTGTTACATACATTGGGCATGTTTCCAGGAGAGACCAGTCCCTGTAGAAAGACATCACGCTTGGTAAAGTAGAAGGGCAATAGCAGAAGAGGAAGTTTCTCAACAATATGCACTGGCACAGTGGCTGCAACAATGGGCTCAGGTATAGGAACAATTTTAAGGATGGTGCATGATCAGTCAGTGTTCCGTTCTGCTGTGCAGAGGGTTGCTACGGGTTGGTACTGACTTGATTGCATCTACCAACAGCAACTGCACTCATGGGAATTATGCAGACTATCTCTCCCAGAAATACACGTAAAATGTGATGGCCCTATTTGAAATATCTTTACTTTCAGTAGATATCTAAGCCTGATGGTTGAGAAGTCTGAGAATTGACTGACAAAGAAATATTGTCATGTCACGAGAACACAGGGCATCGCACCAGCCAATAACAAGTTTAGCATTCCAGTTGATTGTGGTTTTTATTTATTACTGTTTAGACATTTTTTCAAATGTACAATATAGTGAAAATAATTTCTTTCATCATGTTATCTTGCCATCACTCCTGTCTATTTCCAATGTTTTTTCTATTATTCTTTAATGCAAGCTCAAACTCACTCAAACTCAAACTCATCGCCATCGAGTAGATCCCGACTAATAGTAAACATATAGGACTGAGTAGACCTGCACCGTAGCATTGCTGCTCTGATAGTTACAGAAGCAAGCTACCATATTTTTTCTCCTGGGGATTGAAATAATCATATTTCTGTCACCAGCTGAGTGCTTAGTCATTGTGCCAACAAGACCCCTTGCCTGTATTCAACTAAGGTCTAATTGTCCAGGAGGGATGTCGGTTTTTTTTCCCAGTGCTCACATAATGCCTTGACTTAATATTATTTTTTTACTACAAAAACACATCATGTTTGAACATATTTCACTTAAAACATGGACCCTTTAAAATGTTCGATTTGTCAGAGCAATTCCTTCCATATAAGCATTTGTAGAGTTTCTGGCCTGCCTGGTTTTGTCCAAGATCATGCAAAAGTTCAGGTTAGTTCTGTTGTTTGAGGAGATTAAAAAAAAAAACACTGGAGGGAATAGCTCAGAAATGGGGAACTCTAGGAGGTGGGGCTTCTTTTCTTGGTGTGACCTTTAGAGCACCCTGCTTCGTGAGCATCTGCTCTAGCACCAGCTCTGTAAGTCATACTTCCACCCTCATGCGTTACAGTCACATTTAGTCACGTGGGCTGAGTGAGAAGAAATGAGCAAGTTCCCCTTTGTAATCAGGATCCATGGTTCCGGTGACCTCATCCTGACTGGACCTATAGTGTGTATGACAGGAGGTGCTATCTCCGCTCTATTACCTGGTTCTCTGAGGCAGAAAGGGAGGCAAGACATGAGTGTATACAAACACAATTATTAAGACAGATTTGGCTTCTATTTCTTACCCTAACAAATTCATAACCCTTGGAAAAAATGCTAAACTTTAGTCTTCATACCTATTTCACAGGGTTGTTATGAGAATGAAATTATACCAATTCAAAAGTGAAATGCTTCACGTCAGGTCTGGCACAGAATATGTTTTGAATAAAAATTATTTTTTCATTTTTATTAAAAATAAATGTAATGAATGCATTCTTCGAATTTTGAAGTAGATCCTTCCAAGGACTCAGTCACAATTGTCTTTTGGAATTTTGAAGATATGAAAAAACAAACTCTCATTATAGTCCTAAAAATCATTCATATAGAAAATAATAGCAGCAGACTTTAAAGTACTCATTTTCACATTTTCTTAACGAGGACCTGACCGAAGTTTAGGGTAGGAGATTGAGAATCAAAGAGCTGAGTATAAGAATAAACTTGACCATTATTCCATAAGGAAGTTAACAAGCTGTAATACCAGGGGCAAATTCTCAGGATTGAATTGTTTAATACAATGTTTCAGGTCTGCTAATAAATGTTAAAAGCAACATACCACTCTACTGTGAGGCTCAACCCTGAGACATTCAGCTTAATCTCCATGGGTCAGAACACCCAGCACCCTAAATTAAGTACCCAGAGGCACCCCACTCCAGCAAGTCTTAGCCTGAAGGCACACGGCTCCATGCCCATAGGTCAGCAAGTTCCGCTTCCCCAAATAAGCACCCACTCACCTTCCTTCACCAGCCAGCCTCCTGCACAAGGACACTCTTCTGGACTTGCTCTCTTGCATATTCTGACTCCTGATTCTTCTGCTGCGCCTCTGATGGAATCGCTGCCATCTGGATCCAGGGGTCATTGTATACACAGCAGGATGCCACTCCAAGGACTCCTGTTTGCATTAACCATTGATGAATCTTATCAGTATCTCCCCCCCCCTTCTTACTGTACCCATAAAGGGGAGGTCATTGGTGGAAGTTAAGAGACTTTGGCTAGAAGAGCCACATTAAATAATGTACTGGCCCTGCAACGATTAAAAAAAAGAAAGAAAGAAAAGAAAGCATTCTTGAACTCTTTATTATCTTCTGTGTTCAGATATTCAGTATTCAGCACTTCTTGTCCAATTGTGATTTATGCACTGACATTGAGTAAACAGACACGGCGAAAACACTTTTCCACTTTCCTGTTGTGATGTTTGTTCATTGTTTTTAGTGTGCACAGCACATCCTCTATTTAAAATTGTTTAACCACCATTCACCTCTACTGAACTTAGAGAGATGATTAAAATATACACACCCACTCACATGCAAAAATAATAATAAAACAACGCAAAAGGAGTGTCCATCCATGTTCTAGAACTAAGCTGAATTTATTAATCAAGAAAATGTTGGTGATAAATTGATTAGGTTAGCATGCATTGAACGCACACTATGCATCAGGTAATACGGTAATCATTTTATGTACATTAATACTCAGGATGAATGTATGGGGAAGGTAATATTATTATCCTAATTTTGTAGAGTAGCCATGAGTAAGAAAACCTAAAATTAATAATTGAGGAGCTTGGTTTTTAGGAAAGTGGTATATTCTTGTCCAAAGTCAGATTCAATTGGATTTTTAGTATAAGCCAATTGTCATGTCTTTAAATTTCCACTGTGTTCTGCCAAAGAAGTAAGTTTCAGAGTAAAATGAGAAAACTTTCATGATAGAACTTTAACCACTCAGAACGAACAATTAAGGAGGCGACAATACAGTTTGTGAATAAATATTTTCCAGGGAGTCTTTGCCCAGAGCATCCAGAAATAACGTTTGCTCAGCATAAAGAATATGTAAATAGCAGATTTCTTGTTAGATTGACTCTAAGAAATCTAGCAGCTAAACTTGTAGAAGGTAACCAGCTATTGTGTGGTGTGTAATTCCAAGCAATGACGGTTGTAACTGTGCACACTTGCTTCCCCAGCCCCCGACCCCTGGGAAAAAACGTTTGCACGCTTTACTCTGCAGAACACTATGCTAAAAGCCACTGAGTTTCTGTTTCCCAATATGCAAATTATTTTCTTCCTGCATAAAACTCTTTACGTTTCCTTTAAGAAGACTATGTTGTTAAGCTATGACAGCAACATGAGGTTTAGCGCTTGAGAAACTTGCCAAAGCCAAACACAAAACAAATAGTGAGTTGGGGTTCAAATCAAGAGCTCTCAATGGCACTCCTGACTCTTACTGCTTGGTTTCTGTACGCTCCGGAATATAGGAAGGACAGCAGAAACACCCTCACCCCTCTTTCATATAACACAAACCAGAATGAGGTCTTTATAATAAGAGCTTACGAAACACAGGGATTTTTTTAGCTGACCATACATAATTAATTTACTCTCAAATCAATTTAACATCTAAATAATGCAGCACCAGCTAATGGGCTCTCAACTGGCCAAACATTAAGAGATATACTGCCCCATATACACATCATAAGGAATGAAGATGAACAACTTGCCTGGTTACATAACATTGTTGTACAACATAAATAAAAGATTCTCTCATTTTGGCAATTGTTCTGTACTGTTCTAAGTTTTGCTAAAGCAGACTTCCGTCTAACCTAACAGATGCCAGCAGATTAAAACAGCTAAGAATCCTTATTTATATCTGGTGTTCAACTTGGAATAAAATGGGCCAGCAAATGTTGATGAAGGGGGGGAGCAGCATAACTTAAAAATGGAATTTATTTCCAGCCTTCTAAACACAGATTTCCAATAAACATCCACTTAGAGAACCATTTCATTAAGCTAACTGCAGCCGAAAACAAGTTCCCTGATGTTTCTTTGAACATTTTATTTTCTAAAATGAATCATTGCTTTCTATGTTTTGGCTTGACAATCTTTTCTCCCCAATTGTGTGATTTTGCATTTGTCACTCAAATTGCATGTGTTTCTGGAGAATTGTTCCAAGACATTTATGCTCTGGAATGAGTTTGTTCAGATGGTGGCATGGGGTTGGAGGAGCCCCCAATCTGTTAAAGAGTGTTACTTTGTCCTTTGAAGAAACTGGGGAGGGTCTTGACTTGCTCGTTCCAATTAAAGTTTAGCACCCCCTTAAGGCTGATTCTGAGGGGGTCTGTAATGACCTTGTAATGAACACGATGGATGGATGGCTGTAACCATAAGAGAGGAGAGGAGAAATGAAAGCCAGGATATCACGCATTTCTCCTCCTGTCATGCGGTGAATAATCTAGATATTTGCAGACCCACATTTAACCAACCCTACCTAGCACTAAATATTATGGTGAACCTTTACTAGTGGAGAACAAATGGAATGTGAAGAAAAGTGAGGCAAAGCGTCAGAAGGAAGATTTTCAGTATGTAAATCTCTGTACACAAACGTGAGAGAAAGACAGGGCTTTCTACTCCTGTGAAGATTTAGTTCTACCCTGTTCTTTAGAGTAGCTGTGAGCCCGCAGAGGCTCAATGTTAATTGATTTGATGTGGTTTACACAAATGATATTTAAGAACAATTCTCAAAATTAATCCATCCCAGTACAACTTAGCTTTGGTATTCTGGTTAAACCATTCAAACTCAGAGAGAAGATTATATTCAATTTACTACAAGGTGTTTATGTCATGCAAGGTGATAAGCAAAGGAAATGGACAGTTAACATGGGCATATTTTATCCTCTCAAGAAACTCTCAATCTAATGGCTGAATATTTTTAATTTAATTTTTCAGACAAAATCATGATAGCTATAATAAACAAACCCCAGAGCCATTTATGGGTCATAATATACTATATGTCTATAGGGCACTAAGATAATATAAATCTTTCATTTAAGCTTCCCATAAATGGTAATATAAATGAATATTATCACTAATCAGAGCAATAAGTTCAGACAATATATTATAGGATTACATATTATGTAATGCTCATGCGCATTGTATAGTTATAACATTTGACCTTCACAAGGAGGTACTCTACGTTAGGGGTAAGGAAACTTAAGGAACTTACCTGTCTAAGGGCAAGCACTGTGCTCTAGTCCCTCCAGTATTATCACCATTTGCAAAGACTAACAAAGTACATCATTTGGAATGGAGTCTAGGTTTCTTTTGTCTGGAACTAATCAAGCTTCACTCCTAAAGAATGAGACATATTGCAGTAAAACAAAAATCAGTCTTTTGCATTAGATTACAGGATTAATTCAGCAAGAAAATATATATTTGAGCACCAGGATGCACCAGACTAACAAAGACATTTATTGCGGTGGGAAAAACAACAAAAATAAAAGAATCATTTGACTGGTTAGTCTTTCGTTGAGGTTCCAAGGAGGATGTGCTAGGGATATCAATATAAAGATTTCTATTGTATGACTGACTACACAGGCATAAGGAAACTAGTTACAGAGGTTTTAAATCAAGGTCACACAACTTTCAGGTAGAATAATAAAATATCACTGGTTGACATTTTAAAAGTTTTATCTAGCTGTCTCAAGAATTTACAGAAATTTTTTTTGTTAACAGGACCCTTTTCCCACAAACAGCTGGGAAACAAAAAATCCTGTGAAGTTGCCTGGGAAATTTTGGATAAGGCTGGCTCCAAATTCACTTTAAACCATTCTTTTTATTGCATTCTGTTAATGAAGAAGTATTTGGGGGACCATTTTACACAGAATAGAGCTGTGTTGAGATGCCCTTCCTCTAAATGCATATTTTTCACATCCAGGTTTCACTCTAGAACAAAATTTCTTCTTAGTTTTTATTTAAAGAGCAAACTAATGAAAACTCACTGCCATCATGTTAATTCTGACTCATAGTGACCATATAGGAAGCATAGAAGTGCTCCTCTACTTCTTTATGGGAGAAGAAAATCTTGTCTTTGTTTTTAGCAATTATATGACCAGAAAGCACCTATGAAAGGTTTGAGTTGAATCTACCTGAGGCACCTACAGAAACAAGAAGTCCTAGGTAGGCAGGCAGGCAGGCAAGTAAAAAGACCAGTTTTTAACACTAAGGACTGAGTTTAATCAATTATTTAGTTTCTGTCAAAAAGCATCTCCTTTATAGCCAATTGAATTAATGAAAAATCACTTTAGTAATAGTATACTGCATAAGACTGAAGGTTAGCGATCAATGACAACTATCCCCAGCTGCCTGATCTACTAGGTATTGCCTCACATATGAGCAATACTACACTGAAAAGAAGCGTGCAAACATGGGTTTCTTCCCCTCCTTCCTACTCTTGTTAGCCCTAGAATGATTCCTAGTATTGCTAAAACACATACCAAGGCCTTTCAGCATGTGGATCTTTCTAAATCCAAATGTTGTGTTGTATTTGCTGTGGAGAGAAGATGAATATTTTTTGTTTGTTTATTTAAATTACGCAACACTGCTTTGTCTATCTTTAACAAAATAGGTTTTTATTGTTTCTGAGCTAGATGACCACTATTTACCTTCAAGCCTTTGAGACCCGAGACGCCATATCTTTTGATAGCCGGACACCATCAGCTTTCTTCACCACATTTGCTTATTCACCCGCTTTGTCTTCAGCAGTTGTGTCAGGAAGGTGAGTCATAGAATACCAATTTAATAGAAGAAAGTATTCTTGCATTGAGGGAGTACTTGAGTGGAGGCCCAATGTCCTTCTGCTACCTTAATACTAAACCTATAAATATAGGCACATAGATCTATTTCCCCATCCTCATATAACTATATTTGCATATGAACATGCCACTATTTAGACCTCTATAAATGCCCTTTGCCTCCTTGCTCTTTCCTCTACTTCCTTTGACTTTCCTCCTGCCCCACTATCATGCTCAGTCTTCATTTAGGTTTCAGTAATTCCTCTTGGTTACATGACCCTTGATCACGCCCTATCAAGCCTCCTACACTATGCTCACCACCGATTTGGTTCACTAGTTGTTCCCTTGTCCCTGGATTTGTTACCACCACTACTTTCCCTGCACCTCCCTCTCTCTCATGCCTCCCCCCAGAACTGTCAGTCCCAGTTTTCTCTTCCAGATTGTTCATCCAGCCTATCTTATTTAGACAGACCTGTGGAGATAATAACATGCACAAAAACAAGACAGAGCAAAACCAAGCAACAATATACAACAAAACAACAACAACAAAACAATGACAAAAAAATAAAATAAAATGCAACAAGAAAGAAAAGCTTGTAGTTAGGTCAAGGACTGTTTGTTGGCCTTTATGAGTGTTTTCCAGGCCAGTCTGTTGGGGCACCATGCCCTGGGCCCAAAGTCCACCTTCAGCATTCCCTGGGGACCTCACCGCTTTGTTCCCTTGCTGTTCTGTTGCACCCCTTATTGTTTTGCCTCACTGTGGCGGGATCAGATTGGGCACAATTCCCAAATAAGCACACCAGCCTGTGCGATCACGAGATGTTGAAGGGATCAAGTATCAGGCATCATCAGAACAAAAAATCATATCATAGTGAATGAGGGGAGGAGTGTGAAGTGGAGACCCAAAGCCCATTTGTAAGCCACTGGACATCCCCTTACAGAAGGGTCTCAGAGAGGAGATGAGCCAGTCAGGATGCGATGTAGCAACGATGAAACATACAACTTTCCTCTAATTCCTAAATGCTTCCTCCTTCCCCACTATCATGATCCCAACTCTACCTTACAAATATAACTAGACCAGAGGATGTATACTGGTACATATAGGAACTGGAAGCACAGGGAATCCAGGGTGGATTATCCCTTCAAGACCAGCTCTGTGAGTGGCAATACTGGGAGGGTAGGGAGACAGTGGGTTGGAAAGAGGGAACCGATTACAAGGATCTACATGTGACCTCCTCCCTGGGGAACAGACAACAGAAAAGTGGGTGAAGGTAGAGGTCGTACAGGGAAAGCTATGACAAAATAATAATTTATAAATTATCAAGTGTTCATGAGAAAAGGAGTAGCAGGGAGGGAGGGGAAAATAAGGAGATAATGCCAGGGACTTAGGTGGAGAGCAAATGCTTTGAGAATGATGAGGGCAATGAATTTACAAATGTGCTTTACACAATTGGTGTATGTATGGATTGTGATAAGAGTTGTATGAGTCCCTAACAATATGATTTAAAATCGTTGTTAATATATCCTATTTTACTGGTGGAGTAGTGCTCACATATTGGGGTGCGATCTACACAGTGGACAGTTTGAAACCACCAGCTCTCTGTGGGAGAAAACCGGGGTTTTTACTCTGGTAAAAGTTACAGTCTCTGAAACCCACAGGGAGGCGATAGGAGTCGCCATCGACTCGTTGGCAGTGCGTTTGGTCTTAGTGTTTGGCTTTCTATTTTCCAGACTTGTTCTTTTTAGATTATTTTGTCTTAAGCATTTGATATTGTTATCAACAACTCTTCTTATTTTGGAGAAAACAGCTCTTATTTGTTAGATACCTACTAAGACTCTTCCAGAGGAGCCTTGGTGGTGCAGTGGTTGTCCGTTGGATTGTGATCCACAGGGCAGGCAGTTCAAACACACCAGCTGCCCCACAGGATCAAGACTGCCAGTTTGCCACGGGGCACGGCACTGGAGACACAATGTGGGAATTGTGCCGGGTCTGACTGCCCCCACCATTCCCACTCCACCTGAGCAAAATGCTAAGGGAGCACACCAGAGCAGCAAGGGAAGCAAAGCAACTAAGTGCCAGAGGCATCCCAAAAGTACACTTCAGAAGTGGTGGGCAAGCCATGGCACTTCACCACACCTGATTGGATAACATTCATATGGGTCAACAGACAGACCCGGAACTGTTAATAGGCTCCGCCTCCCCTCGCATCTATCAATATAATATAGGCAGGATAAACAATCTCAAGGAAAAAATAACAGGGCCTACAGTTCCAGGGGCCATGGGAGAGGAGGGGTTGGGAGAAAGGGAGAGGGGAGCCAACAAATCCAGGGAAAAGGGAACAATAAGAGATCTAAAATCAATGGCAAAGAGGTATACAATGCCTGTTGGGGTTTGATCAAGTGTAATGTAGCCAAGAGAAATTACTGAGAGCTGAATGAAGGCCAAACATGATAGCAGGACAGGAGAAAGTAAAAAGAAAGAGAAGAAAGAGGTAGGAGGCAAAATACATTTATAGAGATATAAATACAGGCATGTACATATATAAATATACTCCTATATAATGATAGGGATACAAGTCTATGCACATATATTTAAGTGTTGTTTTAAGGTAGCAGATGGACATTGGGATTCCACTCAAATCCTCCCTCGATGCAAGAATACTTTGTTCTAAAACCCAGGCATTCTGTGAAGCTCACGTACCTGACAAAATCACTAAAGTCAAAACAGGTAAATGTGGTGAAGAAAACTGATGGTGTCCAGTTATTAAAAGGTATAGTATCTGGGGTCTTAAAGGCTTGAAGTTAAATAAGCAGACATCTAGCAGGGAAGCAACAAAGCCCACTTGGAAGAAGCAGACCAGCTTGTGTGATCCAGAGGTGCTGACAGAATCAGATATCAGGCATCAGAAGACCCCCCCCCAAAAAAAAAACAAACATGGCGAAGTAAATGATGGGAGTCAGAGTGGAGACCCAAAGCCCATCTGTAGAAAATTGGAAATTCCCTCACAAAGGGGTCACAAGGAAGGAACGAGTCAGCCAGAGTGCAGCACAGAACATACAAAACAGCTCTTTAATGCTTTCTCCCCTGCCACTATCATGACCCCAGCTCTGCCTTACAAATACAGCTAGACCAGAGCATGTACGCTGTACAGATAAGAGCTCTTGACACACAGAATCCAGGACAGATAAAATCCTCAGGAACAGTAATGGGAGTAGTGATACCATAAGGTTAGGGGAAAGGGGGAGAAACAGGGTACTGATTGCAATGATCGGCATATAACCCCCACCCCCACCCAGGGAAAGAAACTTGGTGAAGGGAGATAGCGGATGGTGTAAGATATGAAAATTATGATAACATAATTAATTAAGGGTTCAGGAGGATAGGAGCATGGTAGAGAAAGGGAAAATAGAGGCAAGGGCTCAAGTAGAAAGAAAATGTTTTGAAAACAATACTGGCACTATATGTACAAATATGTTTGATACAATTGATGTGTGGATTGTTATAAGATCTGTAAGAGCCCCCAATAAAATGATTTAAAAAAAAAAGACTGGACTTTCTGCTCCTGTAAACAGTTATAGTCTCAGAAAATCACAGGAGGTATATGAGTCAGCATTGATTTGATGACAGTGCATTTGGTATGAATCTTCCAAGACAGCTCTGCTTATTCTTTGGTAGTCTGTGATAATTTCAATATTCTTCACCAACACCATAGGCAAAATGCATATTTTTCTTTGTTTTTCCTCATTTTATATTCAAAATCACATGCATATGAGGTGATTAAAAATGCCCTTAATTGGGTCAGGCTCACTTTAGTTCTCAACCTTCCTCATGCCGTGACCCTTTCATACAGTTCCTCATGTTGTGGTTACCCTCAACCATGACATAATTTTTGTTGCCACGTCATAACTGTCATTTTGCTACTGTTATGAATTGGGCAACCCCTGTGTAAGGGTCGTTCGACCCCCAAAGGGGTTATGACCCACAGGTTGAGAACCACTGTTTTAAAGAGATACTGTGCCGCAAATTTACGTAATGGAATCCTTCATTTGATCTCTTGACTAGTTCTTCCATGAACCTTGATTGTGATTCTGAGCTAGAGGAAATCCTGGACAATTTCAATCTTTTCTCAATTTATTTTGAAGAAGAACCAGAATACTCCTTAGAGGAAAGTGTAGTGAGACTTCATCTCACATGCATTGAACCTTACCCTGAGAGACCAGTTCCTAGAGAAGTACAAGTCGGTGGAGGGGTAACAGGATAGCCCAAGGTCCTCTAGGAGATGGGTTGACACAGTGGGTGCAATGATGCGCTCAGGCACAAAAACAAGTTTGAGAAGGGTACAGAACTGGGTCGTGTTCCATTCTGTTTGATCTAGGGTCATTAGGAATTGGAACCGGCTTGATGGCACCTAAGAGTAACAACAACAATTATTCTTACCCTTCGTTTCTGTGATGCCTAAATCTCAAGGCAAATTTGCAAGGTAAATGTTATTACCCTATTTTATAGAACAGAAAGCTGAGGTGACGCACTTGGTCTACTATGACATAACCCTTTAACTTAAAAGTTGGTATGTATTATTTGTGATACTATTTTGACATAAGTCTTTATAATTCTAAGTCAGATGCTCATGATCTGATACTGCTTTTCTTTTTGTAATAAAAAAGCTGTACTTTTTCAGTCACTCGATTTTCACTCACGGAATACTTCAGTAAGACTCTCCAAAGGAGAGGACCATCTCTGGCTTCCCATCACCATGTGTGAGCACCTTGTGGGAGATTCATGGATCTCTGCCATTCTTTTCCTGAGAAAGTATTGTCTGTGCAGTTTATTTCCTGGTTGACACATCAAGATGCGCTGCCAGCATTGCCCCAGGCAGGGACTGGGCCTTAGCTTACTGCTAACAGGTCAATTATTTAAAGGGTAGACATTCTGGCAGGTATTATAGATGACTGGAGTTTAAAGTAGCTCTTTTCAGAGGGAAACTTAATAATCATTGAGGGATCAAACTCAAAAATCCAATGCCATGGAGTTAATTTGAACTCTTTAGGACAGTGGTTTGCAGCCTTCCTTCCGTATGCCGCAATGCTTTAATCCAGTTCCTCATGCTGTGGTGACCCCAATCATAAAATTATTTTCATTGCTACTTCATCACTGTAATTTTGCTACTGTTATGAATAAGGAGACCCCTGTGAAATGGTCATTCGACCCCCCCAAGGCGTCGCGACCCACAGGTTGAGAACCACCGCTTTAGGACAAAGTGGAACTGTCCCTAAGGATTTCCAAGCCTGTAACTCGTTATGGGGATAGAAAGTCTCATCTTTCTCCTACAAACCATTGCTGGTTTTGAGTAGTTGACATTGCAGTTAGCTGGGCAACCCATAAGCCACTCTGCCCCACAGGTCTCTTCATTGAAGTACAGGGTTCATACATGTGTCTGCTCACTGTACCTACCTGGAAATTACAGAAGATGGGACTTGGCATGGGAATGGATGGAGTTCTTCTCCAGGTCTGGGAGTAAGCACTTGACCCAGTCCTACTGACAAGTCCACAATTCCCACACTATCAATTTGGCATCAGTTTGATGGCAGTGAATTTGGTTTTGATTTTGTAAGACTCTATTCCAGGGTCATTATATCCTAGCTGGGTCCTCCTCATTATTAAATTATTGAGAACAAAAGGATGGTTTTTCCATAAGAAATTGTTCAACTGATAAAATAGGCCCTTGATTGGCAGTTTGCAATGTTTACCACCTGAAGAGAAGCTGAGAATTGAGCCAACCAAGAAGCAGCCAGGTGGAGCGAGGAGGAGAGACTTCTGATTTTCTCTGATGAGCATGAGGGCCCCACTTTTCCTAAAACTCAACGCCCACAGATTTCCCATTAATGAAGCTAATCGGCTCCCTTTCTTAACCCTCAAGTCCAGTTTTAGTTGTCATTTTAATAAAAATTATCCTTAGTAATACAGAAAATCAGCAGAAGCATACAGAAAATTGCACTAACCGTTGTCCTCCAGGTGTTTAAACTACACATCACTATTGAAAGGGTCCACAATTAACCCAAGGAAGAGAAAACTGATTTTGGTTCTTTTTTCCTGTCCAGAAACAAATAGTAGATTAAAATACAAACACTCCTAGGTGCCCACATGGATGAACACCTATAAATAACTATGCAGTATGCAAATAAACCATTATATAAAGCTGCATGATCGGTCAGTTAATCCATACATCATTCTCTGTTTAAATCTATTATTGTGTGTGTATTTCATTTTAACAACATGAGCAAAAAAAAAAAAGATTTCTAGTTACATTTTTACAAATTGCTCTCAATTGTCACATTTATCTCCCAACCCAATCAAGTGTGATTTACCAGAAAGTCTGTGGAACGTTTCTGTATTTAAACTGTGTGAGATTTTGTGACAGCCTTATCTTCTCTGCAAGTTTCTTTATGTGGAAAGGGTGAGGCCAGCATGGTTCAAACAAACTCATCAAGGTGCAGCGGCTCCCTAGGCACCCCATCTCCCACGAAAATAAGATGGGCAATTGCTAAGACATTTTACTGGTTCGGTTAACAGTGAATCAATCAGATAGTTGGAAAGTTTGAGGCCCAGTTTGGTCTCAGGTATATTAATGAGAAGCGTGTGCTGATGCAGGATAAGCCAATCATTTATTTAGTGATTGAGATACAAGAGGGCAGTAACGTGAGTTCTATTACTCAGGTCTGGTAGGACCTTGGACCTCTATTCCAACAGTCACAAAACCTTGGGCTATGGATCAGTGCAAATTCATGATGAAGTTTTTACCAGACTGTGACAGAATAAGAAAAATCAACACTGCATAGTGAGGTGTGGTGTTTTATTTTTTATATGAAATTTAAATTTAATTTGTATATTTAGTATGGTTGCCCTTTGATTCAATATTATATCTTCCCATATATTTGCTTAAAAATTTTTTTCTTTGGTAAAATAATGGTAATATTAAATACTGGACTTTTTTATTTTAATCATTTTATTGAGAGCTCTTATAGATATTGTAATAATCCATAATTCAATTAGATAGAGCAAAAATGTACAATTCCTGCCACCATCAGTTTCAAAAACATTTTCTTTCATCTTGAATTCTTCGATATCAGCTCCCCTTTATCCCCTCCCTCCCTTACGATCCACTGTAGCTTTGGGGTTCTTTCCCCTCGCGTGGGCTTATGCAGTCACCACTTCTATCAGCCTCCTCCTTAATCCCCCTCTCTTCCCATACTCTCAGGGAATCATTATGCCAGTTACCATTTCTGAAGGGTTTGTCTATCTAGGATTTCATTCATCAAACAATCTTAATTATACAAATGAACATATGCAGGTCTAACAAGATAAAGGAGTTAAAACAATAATCATAACTAGTAAGGGGATGAAGTAGTACAGAACTAGAGGCTAGTTACTGCTTTCATCAGTGCTGTGCCGCAACCTGGATATAGCATCCCTTCCATATGGACCTTCTGGGAAGGACTGTCTGATTATCTTGTAGGTGAGTTTGGGGTTACAGTTCCCCACTTTGTATGCACTCCTTCATGTCAATTTAATTGCTTGCTTTTGAATTTCTGATACCTTTTCCTGTTGACACCTCATGATCACACAGGCTGGTGTGCTTCTTCCATATGGGCTTTGTTGTTTCCCTGATAGATGGTCATATGTTTAAATTTAAGCCTTTAAGACCCCAGATGTTATATCTTGTAATAACCGTAATTGGCATGCTAGACTCCACCCCTTCACTCTTAGTACCCTCATGTGGACACAAGATTGTGTAACAGCTCCACTGGTGTTCTTTTGCTTTGTGATTTATGTGCGCATATGTGTATGGTATTGATGACTCCTTTATTTTATGCCTCTTTCTGCTTTGAGTTGTTTTTGCTGATGGATGTTCTTCATTGTGGTTGCTTTAGTGTTCACTGGATCACTATGACTTTTTCCTTTTTAAAAAATTTTGGTGGGAAAGTGTATAACTTTTCTTTGACATTACCCTGTAGTTTATTATATTCCTAAATTAAAAACGTGAGTCCTAGGGGCATAGTGGCTACACTAAGTCAGTTGTTCAAAACCACCAGCCCATTCTGAGAGAGGAAGCTTAGGTTTTACCATGCCCATAAAATGTTCCGATCTCAAAGGCCAGTTCTACCCTGTCCTAAAGGGTCACTGTAAGTTGTAACTGATGTGGTGACAGCGGGAAAACTGAACAAAACGTTAAAACAATCATTATATCTTGTTACTATCATGACTTCCTCTCCATTTAGAATTTCTGAAACTAGCTTATTTATTTCCTCTTTTTGTTTTGCAGTTATCTTAAATTTGATATTTCTGTTTATTCCAGTCCTGTAGATTTTTTATTTTTCATAATTCTATAAGTTAGCAATTGTCAGGTGATGCTGTCCTGTGTCTTAATCTCTGGTTGCTGTTTTCCATTGTGGGCTCTGTGTTTAGGAACTCCCTTTATCAATTAAAAATATATCATATTTATTTTTATGTTTTTACCATTATTATTATTATTTTAAACAAATTAGATTACTTTCTGCTTATTTAGGAATGGACTATAATTGGCATTGAATTTGAGAGTAGATTTTGCTGAATATATAATTTTTTGGGGGGGGTGATATATGGAACAGTAAGTAGGTTTCTTAGATGCCAAGATACTAGCATTCCCTCCTCTCAACCATTTGTATTGAAAAGATAGGAATTAATAACACCATAGGATTAGGTTTTAATTTATCTTTTATTATTCCCAACAGTTTTATTGGCCCTGAATAGTTCAATTGTTCAATCATATCAAGGGAAATTGTACAATCACCACCAGGCATATCTTAGAACCTTCTTCTCCCCACCCCCAGTCCCCGTGGTTAGGTCACCTTTAAAATGAGTTTTGTGCAATCATGGTCAGTTCTACTTCTCCCTATGCTCTCCTGCCTTCATTCTTTGCTCCTGAGATCCCCTTTCCCTCACTCTAGTCCATTCCCACATCTGGATTCCCTAGAACACCTGGTATCAGTTATTATTATGCACACACTACTCCTGTGCTTCACAGCTGGGAAGCTCAAGAGAAAACAATGAAAGGACATTGCACTCAGGTGGTAGGGATACAATCATATTATCATAAAGACAAAAATACAAATAATGCCTAGGAGGGGGGAAACTTCCATCAACATTCAAAAAGTCAGGGAAGAAATTCCTGTCACGGAACAAGTAAGAGAAACTTTTCCCCTGTGCAAATTCAGGCCGTGTCTGCAAGGAGGTCACTAGCCAAGTATCCAGCTTGATCTGGTATAACCAAGGTGACACTGGTCTCTGCCCAATGGTAAGTCTCTTCTGGGCTCTTTGGCTATGACAGATCTGCCACCAGCTAGCTGTGACTAAATAGATAGGCTGAAGAGCGGTGTGGGGCTCTCACTGTCCTCCACAGCCTTCTCCAAATTGGGTGTTCATAATTTTAGCTGTAATACTTTTTTTAACATTTTATTAAGGACTCATACAAACTCTTATCACAATCCATACACACATCAATTGTGTGAAGCACATCTGTACATTCTTTGACCTCATCATTTTCAAAGCATTTGCTCTCCACTTAAGCCCTTTGCATCAGTTCCTCATTTTCCCCCTCCCTCCCCACTCCCCCCTCTCTCATGAGCCCTTGATAATTTATAAATTATTATTTTGTCATATCTTGCCCTGTCCAAGGTCTCCCTTCACCCCCTTTTCTGTTGTCTGTCCCCCAGGGAGGAGGTCATATGCAGATCCCTGTAATCGGTTCCCTCTTTCAAACTCACTCTCCCTCTACCCTCCCAGTATCACCACTCACACCCCTGGTCCTGACTTTTCTCTTCACCGCATTTGAATTTTATAATTGAATCATAGAAGCTGGTGTGCTTCCTCTGTGTGGAATTAGTTGACTCCTTGCTTAGATGGCTGCTTGTTTGAATATAAGCCTTTAACACCCAGACCCTATTTTGATCAATTGCTTGGCACAATCTGCTTTCTTCACTACACGTTGCAGCAGCACCCTTGTCTTCAGTGACCCCTTCATGAAGGAGAGGATCCAGCCGGGCCATGACGTAAGGATCAACTCTTCTTAAGTTGGAGCTAGCATTTAGTGCGAGCCCAGAACTCATTCCTATATCTACGCGCTTTTTTCTTTTTTTTCTTTGCTTTAACTTGGGAATGAATATGTATGCCATCGCATTCCATAGTTAAACCATGCATACATATTGTATAATTGCTTTCACTATCAGTCTCCAAACCTACTTTTTCTTCCTGGGCTTCTTGACATCATTTCTGTCTTATCTCCCCCATCCTTCTATATCACCCACCCCCCAACCCATTTTATGTTTTCTTTCCCTATAGGCTCAAAATAGGGTTCCCTATAGGGTTTTATTTACAAAAAAAAACCAAAACAAAACATAAACATCACAACTTCAGGAGGGTGACCCTGAATGGCAGCAAACTTCTGAGATACAACCTAATATACACAAGTTTGAGCAAAACAAAAGAGAATGTCTGTTACATGATTGCCAGAATAGTGCATATCGTAGTTCAGCATACAGGGGGTTGATGTAGAAAGATCTTGTTTGCCCACCAACAGTATACAACTCTTGGTATAGCTGCCTGCTGCTTCCTCAGACACCATGCGGCTTCCAGCTTACGTAGCAGGTTACAAGTGTGTCTGAGGTAGACTCCAGGTCACCCAGCAGAGTTCCTGTACAGGGGTCCTGTGACTTCATGTTGACTCGAAAAACAAATTCATAGACACTCATATGTGTATAAGAAAGAGGCTTATATAAAGAGTACCTATATACTTGAGTATAAGCCGAGTTTCTCAGCAGATTTTTAATGCAGTTTTTGTGGTAAAAATAGGTGCCTCAGTGGATTCGGGGTGGTTTATACTTGAGTATATATGGTAATTTCATATTAAGAAAACATCCCAGCCCAGTCCAGATCAAGACTGTAAGTCCAATATTAGTACATATGTCCAATACCAGTTAAGTTTGGGGGTAACACGTACATGTCCTTTGAGGGGAGGGAGAGCTGACCTCCAGGGCTAATATTGAACTTAAGGACTTGATCGATTGCTCTTGTATATAATGCTTTTTCTTGTACACATATGAGTGCCTATGAATTTGTTTCTCTAGTCAACCTGGACTAATACAAGTTTATTCCTAAGTATTTAAGCTTCTGCTTGGCTAT
Source organism: Tenrec ecaudatus (assembly GCF_050624435.1). Classification (NCBI taxonomy): domain Eukaryota; kingdom Metazoa; phylum Chordata; class Mammalia; order Afrosoricida; family Tenrecidae; genus Tenrec; species Tenrec ecaudatus. Next base: position 152,804,395 of record NC_134531.1, on the reverse strand, counting down.
TGTGAATGGTAATGCTTCTCTGATATCTTTTTTGGTATTCCCATCACTGGCATATAGGAACCCAATTGATTTCTGCTTGTTAATCTTTTATCCTGATATACTACCAAACTCCTCTAATGTTTCCTGTAATTGTTCTGTGGACACCTTAGCATTCTCAACAAATAAGATCATATCATCTGCAAATAGCAGGAGTTTCACTTTTCTTCACCCAATTGCACTCCCTTGACCTCTTCGCATCATCTTAGGGTACTAGCTAGGACTTTACAGCCCAGTGTGGAATGTAAGTGGGGATAAGAGTCATCCTTGTCGGGTTCCCCAATTCAGTGGAAATGTTTTCAGCTTTTCTCCATTGAGTGCAATTTTGCTTATTGCTTTTTCATATATATGGCCTTTATTGTCTTGGAAAATTTCCCTTCCGATCCTATTTTACTGAGGATTTTTATTAGGAATGGGTGTTGGATATTATTAAATGCTTTGTTCTATATCAATTGATAGGATCATATGGTTCTTTTTATTTTTCTTCTTCATATGGTGGATTACGTTGTTTTTCTAATGTTGAACCATTCCTGCATCCCTGGTATGAATTCTACTTGGTCATGATGTATTATTTTTTGTGATATACTGTTGGATTCTATTGGCCAAGGTTTTGCTGATCATTTTTGCATCTATGTTCATGAAACATATCTCTGTAATTCTTTATCCTTGTGGGATCTTCACCTGGTTTTGATATCAGGGTTATGCTTGCTTCATGGAATACGTTTGGGAGTTTCTGTCCCTTTCTATGTTGGGGAAGAGTTTGGGTAGGATTGACGTCACCTCTTCTCTGTGAAGCCTTTTGACTGGGGCTTTTTTCAGTTGGCAGTTTATTGCTGACCTTATCTATGTCTTCTTTGGCTATGGGTCTGTTCAAGTTCTTAATGTCCACATGGAAGCATTTAAGGAGAGTGTTCTTCTAGGTATTTGTCCTTGTCCTCCAAGTTCTTGAATTTATTAGCATAAAATCTTTCATAGTACTGTGCTATTAATCTTTTATTTCATTAGGATCTATTGTTACTTCCCTTGTTTCATCCCTAATTCTTGATATTGACATCTGCTCCTTCTTTTCTTTTGTTAAGTTTGCTAGCAGTTTGTCAATTTGGTTAATTCTTTCAAAGAACTACCTTTTTGTTTGTTAATTGCTTCTCTGTTTTTCCTTTCATTTATTTCTGCCATTATTTTAATGATTTTTTTTCTTTTGCTGCTGAAGGTATTTTACTGTTGCCTTTGTTCTAATTGTTGGAGGTGCTATGTTAAGAAGATGACCATGATTCTCTCTTCTTTTTTCATGTGTGCTTTGACATCAATAAATTAACCTCTGATAACCACTTGTGCTGTGTCCCATAGGTTTTGGCATGCTGTGTTATTATTCTTGTTCATTTCTAGTAATTTCCTCTCTTATTTGGACTTTTACCCATTCCTTTTTGAGAAGTGATTTGTTGAGTCTCCAAGTGATTGTCCTTATTTATCTATTCTTTCTGTTGTCGATTTAGAGCTTAGTGGCACAGTGGTCATAAAAGATGGATTGAATGTTGTCTATGTGTTTGAATTATCTCAAAATTCCTTTACATCCTGGCATGTGGTCTATTCTAGATATGATCACTGTGCATTGGAGAAGAATGTATATATAGATACAGATGGAGAGCTCCATAAAGATCTATGAGGTCAAGTTGATCAATTGTCTGGTCAACATTACCATTTCTTTATTGAGTTTCATACTTATTGGACTATCTCTCCATGAGGGTAGTGAATTAAAATTGCCTACTATAATTGTTGATCTAGTGATTTATCCTTTCATCTCTTTGAGGATTTTGCTGATAAATTTTGAGGGTCTTTTGATAGGTGCATATAAGTTTATTATTGTTATGTTCTTGGTATATTGCCCCGTGAGCATTATTTAATGACCATTCTCATCTCTCGTTATTTTGTGTATCTTGAGGTTTATTTTGTCAGAGATTAAAATCACCATCCCTGTTTTGTTTTGATTGCCATTAGCTTGATAAATTTTTTGCCAAACTTTGACTCTCAGTCTGTTTTAGTCGGAGTTTGAGATGTGTCTCTTGAAGGCAGCAGATCGCTGCATTTTGCTCTCTAATCCAGTCTGCTTTGTTTTTTAATGGGTACATTTAGCCTGTTATCATTCATTTAAATTAAATCTAGTTGCAGATTAGTGGCTGTCTTCTCTCATGTTTGATATTTTCTTTTCTTCCCAGTTTATAGGGTGGCATATGTGTGTGAGGAATTTATTCTTGTCATTGTTTCTCCATTCGATCTGTGATGTTCCAGGTGCTGTTTTCTCTGTTTTGGCTTCTGGGTAGTGTTAGACCCTGTGGTCATCTTATGCTCTTATGCTGTGGTTGTTGGTTTTCTGCCCATGAAGAACAAGATAGCATTGTTTATCATACTGATTTTGTTAGTAGGAGGTCTAGACAAAGACATGTACACGCAAACATATATATGAGGATAGGGAAATAGATCTAAGTGTCTACATTTATAGGTTTGTATTAAGGTGGCAGAAGGACCTTGGGCCTCTACTCAAGCACTCCCTCAATGCATGAATACTTTCTTTTATTAAATTGGCACTCTATGACGCTCACTCTTCCGACACAACTGCTGAATCCAAAGCGGATGAACAAGTAAATGTGGTGAAGAAAGCTGATGGTGCCCGGCTATCAAAAGAGATAGTCACTGAGGTCTTAAAGGCTTGAAGATAAACAAGCGGCCATCTAGCTCAGAAGCAACAAAGCCCACATGGAAGAACACACCAGCCTGTGAGATCGAGTGGTCCCGAAGGGATCAGTTATCAGGCATCAAAGAATAAAAAATCATATCATTGGCTGCACACCTCCATGATGGGATCCCTGAAGACAAATGGGTGCAGAAGCAAATGTGGTGAAGAAAGCTGATGGTCCCCGGCTATCAAAAGAGATAGTGTCTGGGGTCTTAAAGGCTTGACGGTGAATAAGCGGCCATCTAGCTCAGAAGCAAAAAAGCCCACATGGAAGAAGCACACCAGCCAGTGCGATCACGAGGTGCCCAAGGGACCAGGTATAAGGCATAATGCAAAAAATATATATATATATATGTATATGTATATATACGTGTGTGTGTATATGTGAGTATATGTGTGTGTGTATATATATATACCATATTGAATGAAGGGGAAGAGCAGAGTGGAGACCCAAGGCCCAAGTGTCGGCAACTGGAGATCCCCTCATAGAGGGGTTTAGGAGAGGAGATGGGTCAGTCAGGGTGCGAGGTAGTACCGATGAAGAACACAGCTTTCCCCCAGATCCTGGATGCTTCCTCCCCCCAACTACCATGATCCGAATTCTACCTTGCAGGCCTGGATAGGACAGAGGCTGTACACTGGTACATATGAGGGCTGGAGGTACAGGGAATCCAGGGTGGATGATACCTTCAGGACCAAGGGTGTGAGGGACGATGCTGGGAGAGTGGAGGGTGAGTGGGTTGGAAAGGGGGAACTGATTACAAGGATCCACATGTGACCTCTTCCCTGGGAGATGGACGGCAGAGAAGGGGGGGAAGGGAGACTCTGGATACGGCAAGATATGACAAAATACCAATGTATAAATTACCAAGGGCACATGAGGGAGGGGGGAGTGGGGAGGGAGGGGAAAAAAAAGAGGACCTGATGCAAGGGGCTTAAGTGGAGAGCAAATGCTTGAGAATGATTGGGGCAGGGAATGTATGGATGTGCTTTATACAATTGATGCATGTATATGTATGGATTGTGATAAGAGTTGTATGAGCCCCTAATAAAATGTAAAAAAAGAAAAGGGAAAATAAAGAAAATGATTAGGGCAAAGAATGTACAGATGTGCTTTATACAATTGATTTATGTATATGTATGGATTGTGATAAGAGTTGTATGAGCCCCTAATAAAATGTTTAAAAAAAGAAAAAAAGAATTCTCTAAATATTTCCTTGTTTGAGGAAATTGGTATTTCTCCTTCAGATTTGATGGAAAGCTTTGCTGGTTAAAGGATTCTTGGATGGCACTTGTTGTCTTTCAACTTTCAGAATATGTTGCTGCTATTTCTTCTTTCCTGCCTTGTCTCTGTGGCAAGATCTGAGTTTATTCTTTATCTGTTTCCCCTTATGTGTGACTGATATTTTCTCCTATTCCTCTCCTTTTTTGAAGTTGGATGATTTGAATACGGTTTATTTGTATGTTTGGGGGGTGTTAATCTAAGTGGTGTTCATTCTGCTTCCTGTTTGGATATCATGTCCTTGGTGATATTGCAGATATTTCCTTCCAAGAATTCACTGATGACTTTTGACCTTAGGTTTATTTGTTTCTTGTGCGCCATGACACCAATAATTTGAATATTGTTACACCTCATGGGGAATCCCACAACATCCTCATACTTTCTGCAGATTCTTTTGCTTTTTTGTTTGATTTCTTCTCTCATTTGCTGGATTCTGCTTGGTTATCTTCAAGTTGGCTGCTTTGATTTTCCATTTCTTCTGTTCTATTATTGAGATCATTCATCTTTTCCCTTAATTGTGCTACCTAATTCCTTAACTCTTGAATTTCCTTTTGATATGAGGATTCTTGCATCTGTTTTTTCATGTTTTCAGGATCAATCCCCTAAATTCTTGTACGAATTTCAACAACATTGTCTTGAATTCTGTATCCGGCAATTAAAAGGCTGCTTGTTCTGTGTAAACTGTTAAACTTGGGTCATCTTCAGGAATTGATTTTTGTTTCTCTAGATTTTTTGTGGTACTGCTGGTGTTGGCTGTTGTCTGTATCATATTGTGGATGAACTAAGGTGCTGCATCAGTCTCTATAATTTGCACAGGGACTGGGAGGAGGGCCTGGGTCTGTAGGTTAGGGGAGGATCACATAGGTGCTGAGAAGGTATTGTGTATATGTAGGAGGCAGGTCCACTGCTCAAGGTGTTTCTTGGTGGGGACCAATTAGTCCCCTGTGCCTCTGTGTCTTTGCAGACAAAAGCATTGCAAAATAACTCAGTTATTTATGACCTTGCAGCTAAAAACATTGTGAGATAACTCAGTTATTTATGACCTCTTTAAGATTTTTTTGAATCTTGCATATCTGTGTGCTTATCTTAGAATATAGTGCATTTATTATTCAAATATTAAGGAAGTGTGACTAGTTAAGTATTATTTGCATAGATAAGAGGTTAGGAATGTTTTTTAAAAGCAAGTTCTTTGATGTTTGTTTTGTAGCCATTCCCTTGTAAGAAGAGTATAAAAGCCAACCTTTGAATATACTCAGGACTTCAGTCCATCAGACTGTTGTCCTCCCAATCCCATACTTTGCATATGTCTCTTTCTTTTCCTTTCATCCACATGCCTCCTTTCAGATGCAGCTTGATGCCGGATAGTTGGTCTATCACCTGCATGTATAGAGGAAGAGGGTATGTTAGTTGGGTTTATAGGTCAAATAGTTTCTCGGGGGTATGTTTTAGTTAGTGGTATTAATCTTAGGAACACTTCCTGTTGTTTGTTCTTTTTTAATGAGTTGGCAAAGAGGGTTGTGGGAGAGAAGTTTTTATCTGTTAAGTTAGAGGAGAATGGCTATTGTCAAAGTGTAGGAAGCGGGTTCCAGAGCTTCCAGTGGTTGGGGTGCATGAAGATTATATTAAATCCATCAGAGTTCCTTTTGGACCCTGTACATTTTGAAAAAGAGAGTTCTAGTCTTCAATGATTTGTGCTTACAACATAAGGCCCCTTTATAGTAGATTGCTTCACAACTCAGAATTCTTCTCTCCATATGCATGGCCTCCATGTGGATGTAGGCTACTGTAGTAAGTACACCAGGCATCTGACTAGGAGGTAGTCCGGCTAAGGCCAGTGGGGGCGCAGTTTTTACTGTCTACCTTGCCAGGAATGGAGAAGGTTGCCAAGTAACCCTGATGTACTGAATTCCAATTCCTCTGGCAAGGAAAGGAGTCCTGAGCTTTCTTTCCCTGAAGCTAATAATAAATTTAGGAATTCCCTGGAGCCAGCGATGTTGTGGGTTTTAACTGTATCTCTGTCTCAGTGGGGCTGACTTTCTCCCTAGAAAGCTGGGGCTTAGCTGAACGCTTCCTATTAGGGGAGTGTGCAGGGGCTTGGCAGTGGGTTTATCCAAATTGGAATTTAGAACTGCTGGCCACAACAGTCTCTAGTGTCAGGGCCTCCAGAAGTCCAAAGGAATGTCCTTGCTGTATCCTCCTTGGGCAGTCTATGCTGGGGTTCCTCCCAGTGCGGGAGTGCTTGTGGGCAGCAAATGGGTGGTGTGGGGTGGTGAGGTGGGTGTGCTTGGGTAGCCTGGGTTGGTAGCATGGGTAGCATGAACCAGTTGTGCATGTGTGGTGCTGGCTGGTAGCACTCAGGTGGCCCAGGCCAGTCCCTGGGGAGAAGGGGTGAACATTGGCATGTTGGTAACCAAGGTGGGAAACACAGGGGATTGCAACACATGTGTGAGAGGTGGGGTAGCAGGGAAACATGGCACGCGGGGGCTCTCCGGGGTCAAAGAGAGCCAGGAAGCCTTGGTGTGTGGCACTGATGCTGGGAAACAATAGGGATCATAATGCACACATCCCAGGTGCAGGAAACCTAGAGGGATGCATGTCATGGTGTGTACATTTGGACCGTCCGAGGGGAAGCTGCACAAAGCTCCAGGGGCACTGCGAGATCTGGAGACCACTTACAGGGAACTGCAAACGGGGGTCCCTATATTGATCTCATCTTCCTGGAAGTAAATGCATAATTCTTAATTTGGAATTTTTTTTTCTTTCAGGGTTTTATATATGCCATTCTATTGCCTTCATGCCTTTGTTGTTTCTCCTGAAATAACATAGCCTAGAATTACTAGTATTGCTTTGTAGATATATTTTCATTTTTTCCAAAGCTGCTCTCTAGATTGTCTTTGGTTTTATGATATAAATTGCATCATGATATATCCTGCCAATTTTCCTATGTTGTACCCTAGCTGAGCTCCTTGAATGCATATATTCCTATATTTCAAGGTTATTAGGAAAATTTTCTTCCAACATAAATTCGGTAAATTTTGCAGTGTGTCCTCTTTCTATTTCAATTAATGAATCATGATAATGTCTTCAAAATCACATATGTTATTCTTTCTGATGGCATCCAACATGATTTTTAGACTTTTTTCTTTTATACTTTTTGGTGCTTTTTCTGAATATTCCTCAGGTAAATAAGGGTTAAGCGAATTGTTGTTATTCTCATTAGTTCCATCTCCATGAATTCAATTACTCCTTTGTCATTCCAACAGGCTTTTATTTTCTGCTTTTGTGGGGGTCTGATTTTCCATTTATTTATTTATTCATTTATTTAAACTCCATGAAACTAGCCCATGTAATAATAATAATAAAAACAACATTGAAGATGGTTTCAGTTCCACTTTTATTCCTTTTGCAAACAATTTCCAAAATCAAACTCACTGCCATAGAGTTAATTCTGATTCACAGCAGACATATAGGACAGGGTAGAACTGCCCTTATGTGTTTCTGAGACTGTAACTCTTTGCAGGACTAGAATGACTCTTCTGTCTACAGAGGTTGGTGGTTTATAACTTCTGACCTTGAAGGTAACAGCCTAACTTGTAACCTTGATCCACAGCAATATTTAAATCTAATGGGAAAGAAAACTGGAGGATTTCCAAGAGTGTGAATTTTTGTCATATTTATTTTGTCTTTTTGGTAATTGCTTTTTAAATTGTCTTATTGAATTTTGTTAGTGTTTTTCTTCATTTTGTCTGTAGCTTATTTAATTTTTACAAATGTCCTCTCTCATCCATTGAACATAATTAAATATTATTCTATTCAAACACTCAATAGGTAGTTGGAATACAGTTTTTCCCTCTGTAAGATTTTGTAATTCTGTATTTTGGATACTTGTCTTAGCCATCTTTAATTTTTATTTGTTTATTTATGATTATTTGAATTTTTATGTCTTCTCCTAGGCATTGCGTTATTATTTTATTGATTTGTTGATAGTATTGGGTTTGCTTCACTTTTATTTATTTGTTTGTTTGTTTAAATAGATATGGGCAAATGACAGGCATGTGACACTGATTGCCAACTTGGCAACACTACAATCATCAACCCTGTTTCTGTGTGACTCTTGCTTGCAGGTGAGATTGTAGACAGGAGTCTCGGATTTGCTGAGCATCTTAAAGCAGGCTAAGATAGTGTTGACAGTCCAACACCTTTCATTGATTCTGCACTGCTAGAGCTGGTGCTGCCAGTATGTTGATAAAGTGTTTTAGTTTCTCATTGTTGTAACAAAAATGCTCCACGTGAGTGACTTTAACAAACAGAACCCTATCTTTTCAGAATCTGCATGCCGAAAGTCTAAACTGAGAGCAACAGCCACAGAGGAAGGCTATTTCAACCCAGTATGGAAAAAAAACATTGTTTTAGCTTCTCTAGTCAGCCATTCTTAAATCTTCTTGGGTTATAGAATGGTCTGTGTGTATTTGAGGCAGTTAATGTGAATCTTCCCCCTGTGTCCAGTCTTTCTTTTAAATGTAAAAAGTGAATAGATTTAAGACATACCCTACAATGATATGGCCCATTAATATAAGAAAGACAATAGTTGTCAAAAGGGGTTACATTAACAGAGGAAAGAATTGGGATTCTAAAATATACTTTAGGAGAATGCAATTCAATCTCTACAGTAAGGGTAAGAGACAATCACCAAAAAATAGGGCAAACATTAGCAGATAAATCCCCAGTGCAGTAAATGGACTCAGAAGTGGCTAATCTGCCCCTATCTCCTGATGTTCACATCCTTTTATGTGGCCTTCTTATGCGAATTGGCAGTACCTGTGACTTTCTTTGGAACAAAAGTAATATGGCAAGGGTGGGGTGATGTCAGCTCTGTGGTTATGTTACATTAGATTGTAGGATTCATTATGCTAGCAGTCTCTTTCTCTTGCTGACTTTGTAGAAACAAGCCATCATGCTGTAAACTGTGGTATGGGGATTACCACAATGCATGAAACTGATCATGCATTCTGGTGAACACTCAGCAAGAATTCCTGGCTCTCAAACTCATACTCTGCAAGTAGCTGAGCCCTTCCAATGGCTATATGATCGTTGAAGTGAATCCTTATTCAATCAAACAGTAAATGTAACCCAATTTATAGCCAATAGTTTGCACCTTTTTTTTTTAACAATTTATTGGGGCTGATACAATTCTTTTCACAGTTCATACATATACATACATCAATTGTATAAAGCACATCTGTACAGTCTTTGCCCTAATCATTTTTTTCTCTTTTCTTCTTTTACATTTTATTAGGGACTCAAACAACTCTTACCACAATCCATACATATACATACATCAATTGTATAAAGCACATCCATACATTCCCTGCCCCAATCATTCTCAAGGCATTTGCTCTCCACTTAAGCCCCTTGCATCAGGTCCTCTTTCTCCCCCCACCCTCCCCATTCCCCCCTCCCTCATATGCCCTTGGTAATTTATACATCGTTATTTTGTCATATCTTGCCCTATCCGGAGTCTCCCTTCCCCCCTTCTCTGCTGTCCCTCTCCCAGGGAAGAGGTCACATGTGGATCCTTGTAATCAGTTCCCCCTTTCCAACCCACTCACCCTCCACTCTCCCAGCATCGTCCCTCACACCCTTGGTCCTGAAGGTATCATCCACCCTGGATTCCCTGTACCTCCAGCCCTCATATGTACCAGTGTACAGCCTCTGTCCTATCCAGGCCTGCAAGGTAGAATTCGGATCATGGTAGTTGGGGGGAGGAAGCATCCAGGATCTGGGGGAAAGCTGTGTTCTTCATCGGTACCACCTCACACCCTAATTAACCCATCTCCTCTCCTAAACCCCTCTATGAGGGGATCTCCATTGGCCGACACTTGGGCCTTGGGTCTCCACTCTGCACTTCCCCCTTCATTTAATATGATATATATATACATATATACACATACATACACACACTTATATCTTTTTTTTTTTTGCATGATGCCTTATACCTGGTCCCTTGGGCACCTCGTGATCGCACTGGCCGGTGTGCTTCTTCCATGTGGGCTTATTTGCTTCTGAGCTAGATGGCCGCTTTTTCACCTTCAAGCCTTTAAGACCCCAGACACTATCTCTTTTGATAGCCGGGCACCATCAGCTTTCTTCACCACATTTGCTTATGCACCCATTTGTCTTCAGCGATCCTATCATGGAGGTGTGCAATGATATGATTTTTTGTTCTTTGATGCCTGGTAACTGATCCCTTTGGGACCACTCGATCAGTTTGCACCTTTTTAGCGGTTCCAGCTAATCTCTGCTTAGAATATGACCCACAGAAACTAAGAGATCTTAGAGATATACTGATTTACAATGCTACATTTCTGGCACTATATTTACACCACAATAGATAACTAAGTTGTGTGGTTTTGGCTTTGGAAACATAGATGATTCTAAAATGGGAAGCCCAGGCAGGATTGAAGATGTGGAAAACAGGATGAACTCAATTTGCGTATGTTGAGTTTGAAGTAGCTTTTAATGTCTGGATAGAAGATATACAGTTGGAACTAGATATATAGTTCAGGGTTTTGTCAATATGGGCTTAAATTTAAATATAGATTTGAGAGTCATGATTTTTTTCCAGACTGGGTTCTTTGGGAAGGCAACTCTCAGATGGAAATTAATGTAGTTTATTAGGACTTTTGAGATCTGCTAAGAAAGAAAACAATTAAGATTTAAGATGGGGTAGAGGGGTAATATAGGCTGTGTCGCAAGTCCACCTGACCTCATGGGAAGATCTTCTACTGGAATGAACCAGTGAGAGGATAAGTCTTCTTACCCCTACCTTTTCAGTTATTGCATATATTCTAGTCCCCAAGAAGATGTGAACTTGAGCGGTCGTGCTCTCTAGGAAAGGGCTGATAGCTGGGATGTATAAATTGTAAGCATTGTCGGCAGCTGGTGGAGTAAACCCTCGAGTACTAAGGGGATTGAGGCATGCATTACAGTGTGCCCTACGTCATTAGCAGCTAAGGCTTCAAGTGTGATTGTGAGTCCCACAAGACCCTGGGAGACTGCGAAGAAAAGAGGAACAAGTGTAGAATCTTCTGGAACTTGTGGACAACCTTAAGTGAAAGATGAAAAGGTATTGGTGAAGATTGAAATCAGTGGGAACTTTCACAGAAAATGCAAACTCTCTGTGATTAAATTGATTCTGAATTATGGTGACCCCATAAGGCAGGATAGGACTGCCCCATGGGTTTCCAAGCCTATAGCTCTTTATATGTTTTTTTTTTTTAAAACAGGGGTTCTCTTGACATTTTTATTACTAATAAAATGACAAAAACAACTGAATGGAGAACAGCATTTTTCAGTTTTTGAATGTTTGCCTCCTCCCAAGTGAAACAGAGGAAGATCCTTAAGAAGATGGATTGCCACAGTAGCTACAAAAGTGGGCTCAAACACACCAACGATTATGAGAAGTGGGCAGGATGAGCAGTGCTTCACTCTATTGTACTATGAGTGATCACAGATTCCATAGCATCTAACAACCCTAACACCAACAACAGCGAATTAGATGCATATTATTTTGTTGTGAAAAGGTGGCAGACATAGAAAAGCCAATCTATTGATAGGCCTCTGTCACTATTTCTTTGGAAGCTAGTTGAGGATCAATGAGCCCGTAGATAAAAATCTGCTTGAAGAATACCAACTCAAACTCAATTTATCAGTGTAGCATCCTTACAGGATAGAGTAGAACTTCCCCGTGGGTTTTGAGACTGCAAATATTTTTATTTTTTTAAGTTTTAACAAATCATTTTATTGGGGGTTTTTACAGCTCTTGTAACATTGTATACATCCATTGTGTCAAGCACATTTGTACATATGTTGCCATCATCCTTTGCAAAACATTTCTTTCTATTTGAGCCCTTAGTATCAGCTCCTTATTTTTCATCTTCCCCTGCCCTTCCACCTTCATGAACCCTTGATAAATTATAAATTATTTTCATATTTTTACGGTCCACTGTCTTCCTTCACCCATATTTCTGTTGTTTATCACCCTGGTGGTAGTGGTAGTGGAAGTGGGGGTGGGGGCTATACGTTGATCATTGCCATCAGTTTCCCTTTTCTTCCCCATGGTTTTAAACTTGATCTTGAAGTTCACAGCCCAACTTGTAACTCACTATGTCACTGGAGATTTTTTTTAAGTTGAACATCAGTCTAAAGGTTCTTATAAGGAAAAATAATGGCTTAAATCTGAGGTGAATTTATGGTGATGTAAAATATAACTGATAGTGCAGACCAAACCCAGTATCACTGAGTTACCTACAACTCATAGCAAATCTTGTATAGGGTTTGTTAGGCTATAAATCTTGTCTGGTGGGCTTGAACCACTGATCCGTATGGTTGGTTGGCAGTCTAACACTTAGCCAACAGTTTCACCATGACTCTGTGACAGGGTAGACATACGATTTAAAAGCCAAATAATCTAAAGTCAGGATTATATTTTGATTCCACATAATATTTATACATGTATGTATGTATGCAGTTATTTATACTATAATAAAATACAATGTATACCTTTTTATTTTTTATAACTTTAAATCATAAGTTAGGTAGTGGTTTACATTTCAGATAATAAAGTTGTATTCAAGAGTTGTAACTGCTAATCAACCCCCCCAATAGCTTACCCTTTTCCTACTTCTTGATTTGCTTTTCCAACCTGTAGATGACTATTTTCCCCTTTACACATCTTACCGTCTCTGCATTGTCAGCCAACAAAGTCTGTTACCTTTAAAATGAATGTCTTCATCTTTTTCCCCTTTCCTCATATGAATGATCTTTCTTAAGATTTATCCTTTTGTGATTGACTAATTTCCCTCAGCTAGTGTTCTGGAGGTCCACCCAGCGAGTCTCAGTTTTATCTTTGTTTCTTAGCAATGCATAGTATTCCATTGTGAGCTTATACTAAAGTTTATCCATTCTTCTACTAATGGGCAGTTACGTTTGCATTTCCCTGCTTCTGTGAACAGTGTGTATCTCTGTTCATGTTATGATTGTTACTTCTTTAAGATCTATACCTCACATAGGGACTGCTGCATTCTCTTCCCAGTTGTTTGAGGTGGCTTCGTGTGGCTTTCCACCGTATGTGTACACATTTACAGTGTCATCATGGTTCCAATCTCTGGAGCATCCCAGGACTTGTTATTTCTGTTTTGTTATTGTTGTTTTGTTTTTAACTTGGCAGTCATTGAGTCCTTGTCAATGTAAGTTGTATCACATCATCACTTTGATTTGCATCTCCCAGATGGCCAATGATTGTGAACACTTCTTAATATATTTGTTGGTCAATTGGACACCATCTTAGGTGAACTGTCTGTTCATGATCTTTCCCCATTTTTAAACTGGGTTGTTCATGTTTTTCTTCTTGAGGTGGTGCAGTTTTTTGTTTTGTTTTTTTTTTTTTAATTTTGGAGACTTTTGTTATTGACCATTCCCACAGCCCCACCCCCTTATCTGTGGGTTCTTTTTTTTTAGTCTTTTGATGAAATTTTTCAGTTCCCATAAATGTGTTATATTTAATAGGCCCCAGTCATGTATTTTGTCATCTACAGTATGTATTTTCTTCTGTATATCTGACAGTGTGTCTATGAACTGCAACAGGGCACTTAAATTAGTCCTTATTTTATTACTGGTGATCTTTATAGCTTCAGGATATACAGTTAGGTCTCTGATCCCGTTTCAGTTCTTTATTATACATGATGTGAGATATGGCTTTTGTTTCATTCTTCAACAGATGGAAATCCAGTTTTGCCAGCACCATTTGTTGAAATAATTTTGTGTACTTCATTTAAGAATTTTTCGACTTTTGTAGGATATCCATTGCTTTTAGGTGGATAAATTTATTTGGGGACTGTATTCAGTTCTGGTGATCTCTAGATCTATCATTGTACCAGTACCATACTGTTTAACTAATGATTCTTTTCAATAGTTTTGAAACTAGGAAATGAAAGGCCTCCTACTTTGTTCTTCATCTTAAGAAATTCTTTGCTTATTCTTGTTCTTTGTCTATATAAAGTTAATAATTAATTATTCCATTTCTTCTAGAATGAACTTGGTACCTGGATCAAAAATGCGTTGCACTTACAGATAGCTTACCAATTGAGCTTCTAACTATAGCAGAGCTGTTCAAAGTCTGACTGCTCCAAGGAAGAAATGTGAGATTCTCTACTCCCAGTAAGCTTGACAGCATTAAAAACCCACAGGGACAACAGTCCTCTTCTGTCCTAGGCTGTTGCTATGAATCAGAACTGACTCAATGGCAGTTGAGTCTGAGGTTTGGTTTTGAGGTAGTATTATCAGGTTCATAATGTTAATCAATCTTATCTATCATCATCAATCATTCTTTCATTTGGGTAGGTCTCTCTCGGTTTCTTGTAGTAGTGTTATGTGGTTTACTTTGTATAACTCTTTGTTTCTCTGGTTAGGTGAAATTCTTAGCTCACTGATGCATTTCTAAGGAGATATGAGTGTCTGAACCTCACATGCTATCACTGTCAGACGGAGTGACACAAAAAGACTGAATGTAAAACTTGTGAGCAGTGCTTCATTACAAAGTTAATATTTATTAACAACAATTTCTCTGTATTTTGTTGTTAATTGTAATAGAAATATTTTCATAAGTTCAGCTTACATGTATCAATATACTAAAAAGCCCAAAATTCTACGCTAATTTACTTTAAACATTTTTTGAATCATTTTATTGGGGGCTTGTACAACTCTGATCACAATCCATACATACATCCCTTATGTCAAGCACATTTGTACAGAACCAACATTAGAGACTAAAGTATGTAAAAAAAAACTTCATAGACTCATGTGTGTAAGAAAGAGCTTTATCTACAAGACCAGCTGTACATTATGAAAACATTCCAGCACATTCCAGATCAAGTTCAGAAGTTGGATATTGGCCCATATGTCTGATACAAATATGTAAATTCCTCTTCAGACTAAAGAAACACATGCAATGATGCTGAATGCAGGAAGATCACAGGCCAGTAGATGGAAAGTCTTGTGGATCCAATGGCAGTGTAAGCATCTCAGTACTGGCAGGGGTCTTTATGTGGTTCCTCCAACTTAAGGCATTAGTGTAGCTCCATGTGTCTTGTCAGCTACAGTATCTCTCAGGGAGTGAGCCAAGAAAGAGAGAGAGAGTCTCCCTCCTCCAAATAAGCATACCAGATTTCCCAGAATCCTCAGGAGAAGACCATGCCAACACAGAGGCCCCATTTGCTATGACCTGATTGACAGATTGGCCTCCACTCCTTTACACTTAATCCTCTCAAATTGACAAGTGATTATATAACTACCACACAGTGCTACTATTTTCGTTGCTGCTAGTGCTTTTATAATCATTCAATGTATAAAATTGCTAATGGTAATTTGTAGTTTTGAGTGTATATCAATATTTTTTTATAATGAGGTAGTAATTTCAGAAAAAGGAGAAAAATTAAAATGGCTTCCATTCAGTTGGCAAAATAATGTAACTAATGGTGTTGTAATTCAATCTAGAAAGATTTTAGGAAATATAATTTGTTGTTACTGTTTATATAATGAAAGAAACATTACAATTAGGAAATTGTTCAATATAGTTCACACTGGGTATTCTATTGTTAAAATTGGTAATAAACATTACTAAGAATGCTCTGTAGTCCATATGGAAAGTGGTCCATGGAGAGTGACAACATAAATTACCACACTTGGTGACTCAAACCCTGGTGATTTTACTGACCACTCAATAGTGTTTTGTGAGCACAAAGAAGTATGAGGCATCACTCTAGTGACAGGAAAAGAGTGAGCCATTCCATTGGGAATTGTGTTTATTGATGTGTGCCACATCCTATGGCAGAATGGGAAAGGACAGAGATGTTATGCTATAAATTAAACTATATTTGAAATACCAGCAGGGTCAACAAAATGAAGATGTTTCAGCATAGCTTTGAGATTAAGACCAGACAACAAAGAAGAAATAAGCGGACCACTTTGGAGGATGAAGTTGGCTGAAAAACCCTATGGAAAACATGGAGACATTGTCAGTTACTGAAAACCTCATGGACAGAAGCAGAAGTTTTCAAATATAATGTGAGAAGAAGCCACTCAAATTATGAGTGGGGAGATGATGTCTTCTGAAAGTAGAGTTGACTATAGGATGTACACGCTGCAAGTCTGTGTGAGTAAATCACTTGGGAACTTCATTTGCAGATGGAACATGACGCAAAGTGACTAGAAACATCTATAAAAATTAATTATTTGATGTTGTAATATACAAATTATGAATCTAGAAAAACTGGAAGTCTTTTAGAAATTAATTGGAATGCATAAGGATTAATATTCCAGATATTAATGAACAGAAAATGGACTGGTATTTTAAACAAGAAACCCAGTGTCCATGCCATGACTGACTGACCACCATCAAGAGGAATGTCATTGCACTCATCATCAAAGAGGACATTAAAAGAGGTGTCTTGAAGTGCAATGCTGTTTGTGATATGATAATGTGTATCCATATAAAAGGAAATCCAATCACTTCAACTGTTATTCAAATTTATGCACCAACTTCCAAAGCTAGTGATGAAAACATTGAAGAATTCTACCAATGCTATCAGTCAAATATTGGCCAAGAACTTAACCAAGATGCCTTGGTAATGATAGACTATTGGAATACAAAAGTTGGAAACAAAGAGGAAGGTACAGCAATTGAAAAATAAGATTGTGATGATACAAACAAAGCTGGATTACACATGATAGAATTTTTAAAGACCAACAACTTCTTTATGGAAAATACTTTTTCAACAACACAAGAGGTACCACATAGGTACCTTGTCCAAATGGAATACACAGAAATCAAACTGAAGATATCTATAGGAATATCTATAGGATAAAATAAAAATCAACAGTTATAATCAGGACATGGAGCCAACTGGGAACAGACCATCAATTTCTCATATCTAAATTTAGGATGAAGATATAGAACATGAAAATTGTCCATGAGAGCGGACACATAACCCCGAGTTTATCACAGCCCACTTTAGAGACCATCAGAAGAACAAATTGGATGCATTTATCACTAATGACAGAAGACTTGATGAGCTATGGGAGCTTTATCCATGAAGAAAGCAAAATGTAATTAAGATGGAAGAAAAGAAAAAAGATCCAGTGGGAGTCAGATGAGACTCTGAAATGCATTCTAATTGTAGGGTCTACAATTGCAAGGCACATGGAAGAAATTCAGTCCCACAGCTGACCAGAAAATTTCAGAGTAGCTCCAGAAGACAAAGTAAAATATAATGATATGTGCAAGGACTTCAAGGGAATATTACATGTTTCAAAATAGGGGAATGTGTGGGTCAGGGACGTGTCCTATCACCATACTTATTCAATCTGTGTGCTGAATAATCAGAGCACCTGGCTCATATGAAGAAGCACATGGCATTAGGATTAGAGGAAGGCTTAACAACCCGCAATATGCAGATGACGCAACCTGGTTTGCTGAAAATGAGGAAGACTTGAAACATTTGCTGATGAGTATCAAGAATTGTAGCCTTCAGTATGGACTACAGCTAAATATAAAGAAAACCAATATCCTCAAAACTGTATCATTAGGCACCATCATGATAAATGGGAAAAGTGCTAAAGTTGTCAAGGATTTTGTCTTGCTTGGATCCTCAATCACTGCTCAAAGAAGCCACAGTCAATAGATCAAAAGAAGAGTTCAATTAGGTAAATCCTTGGTAAAGGCCCTTTTGAAAGTATTGAAAGCAAGGATGTTACTTTGAGGACTTAAGTACACCTTTCCCAAGCCACAGCATTTTCATTTGCCTCATATGCATGTGGAAACTAGACATTGAATAAGAAGACCAAGAAAAATTGATGCATTTGAACTATGATGTCGGTGAAGAAGTGTGACAGTGCACGGCCATGCACGGCTAAAAGAACAATCAAATCTATCTTAGATGCATTATAGCTATCATCATGGCTATAGAGGAGATTCTGACTCATAGTGACCCTATAGGCCAGGGTAGAAGTGCCCCTGTCCAATACCGTTTTCCAATACCTTAACTCTTTATGAGAGTAGAAAGCCTTGTCTTTCTCCAAAAGATTACCACTCCACCACCAAGGGTCTTGAAAGGAAGTACAGCTAGGAAGTAACTCCTTGTGTTGTTGTTGTTAGGTGCCTTCTGGTTGGTTCCCACCAAAAGTGACATTATGCACAATAAAACACAACAATGGCTTCCTCAGGATGTTTCCTATGCTTGAGCCTATTGTTGTAGCCTCTCTGTCCACCCATTCCCTCAAGGGCCTTCTGCTTTTTTCACTGCCCCTCAACGTTGCCAAATATGATGTCGTTCTCCAGGGACTGGTCTCTCCTGGCAACATGTCTAAAGTATGTAACGTGAAATCTCACCATCCTCGCTTCTTAGGAGCACTCTGGCCTCTCTTCTTCCAAGACGGATTTGTTTTTCCTTTTAGCCGTCCCTGACATTTTCAATATGCTTCTGCAGCTCTGCAGTGCCCCGATCCAGCGGGACTCAGTTATTCGAGAGGTTACTGAGGGGGACCCAGCTTGAAAGAGAAACGGGGGAGAGAGAGGAGCGAGACCAAGCAGATTCTTGTCAAGGTCTCTCTTTATTGCTACACAAGCCTCTTTTTAAAGGGTGAGGCAAACAAAAGAATTCCAAGGGAAGGTAAAAAAGGGAAGGGAGGGGGTGTAGAGCACACAAGTTAGGGAGACACAAATCTAAGGTTGTAATGTCTGGTGCTGGAGTAAACAAAGGTGGGCCATCTGGTGTTTGTCAGGCTAAGATAAGGTTGAGGTGAAGTGGCTTTAGCCCTGCTGGGCAGACAGCATGGAGTCGGTCTTGTCAGGCTGATTATGTCCGGTTCCCAACACTGCAGTTAAAGGTTTCGATTGTTCTTTGGTCTTCCTTACTCAAGTCCAACTTCCACATGCATAGTAGGTAATTGAAAATGCCATGGCTTGGAAAACACTCACCTTAGTCCTCAAAGTAACATCCTCTAGAGAGGTCTTGAGCAGCAGATTTGCCTGATACACTACATCTTTCAATCTCTTTTTAACTATTGCTGCTATGAATATAGATTATGGATCTAAGAAAGACAAAATCCTTGACAAGTTAAGATTTGTCTTCATTTATCATGATGTTACCTAATCACTAAGTTGTGAGGATCTGGGTTTTACATGGAGGTGGGGTCTATACTAAACACTGCAATCATTGATCTTCATCAAGTGCTTCAAGTCTACCTCGGTTTCAGCAAACAAGATTGGGTCATTTGCACATTGCAGGTTGTTGATAAACCTTCCTCCAAACCTGACAGTGCATTGTTTTCATATAATCCACCTGCACAAGTTATTAATTCACCATAGAGATTGAATAAATATGGTGAGAGGCTAAATTGGGTAGTATTCCCTTGTTCTATTTGTACAACTGCTACTTGATCCAGGTATAAATTCCACATAAGCACAATGAAATATTCTGGAATTACCATTCTTCTCAAAGTTATCCATTGTTTATTATGATCCAGAGTGGGAGTCTTGGTAGAGTCAATAAAACACTAAACATTTTTTAATATACTCTGTTTTGAGCCAGGATCCATCCGATATCTGCAATGTTATCCTTTGTTCTAAATTTTCTTCTGAATCTAGCATGGTCCTCTGGTAACTCCCTGTCAATGTACTGATGGAACTGCTGTTGAATAATCTTCAGTAAAACTTTACTTGCATGTACTATTAATGATATAATTACATAATTTGTGCATTACGTTGTATCTTTCTTTGTAATGAGTACAAATATAGATCTCTTCTGATTAGTTGACCAAGAGCTGTCTTTCAAATTTCCTAACATAGATGAGTATGTGTATCTGGTGCTTCTTCAGCTTGTTGAACCATTTTAATTGGCATTCCATCGATTCCTAGATCCTTGTTTTGGGCTAATGATTTCAGTGCAGTTTGAAATATTTCTGTCAGCACCATTGGTTCTTGTTCATATACTAGCTCCTGAAATTGTGGAAGGTCAACTTGTTCTTTTTAGTACAGTGACTCTGTGTATTCGTTCCAACTTTTAATACTTCCTGCATCAGTAAATATTTTGCCTAAAGAATCTTTCACTATTGTCCCTCAACGTTCTAATATTTTCTTCAGTTTAAGACACATTGAACTGTTCTTCCTTTTTTCTTACTCTAGGTCTTTGCACATTTCATTATAATATCTGTCTTTGTCTCCTGGAGCGGTACCTTAAAGTGTTCTATTCATCTCTTTGACTTAATCTTTTCTTCTGTTTGTTTTAGCTACTCTATAATTTAAGAGCAAGTTTCAGAGTCTCTTCTAAAATCCACTTTGATATTTTCCTTCTTTCCTGTCTTTTCAATTACTTTTTGCTTTCTTTATGAATGATGTTCTTGATGTCCTCCTTCAGCTCCTAAATAGAGTTAGTGGTGTGGAAATTAGCCTTAATGTTCTGGGTTACTTTAAATATTGCTTGATTTCCTAATTAAAAAAATCTATTGAACACCCACAAAATGCCAATATTTATTAACTTTTCTGATCATATATTCAAAATATCAAGCTTATCAGACCTCAAAATAGGATCACTGAATTTGGTATTAAAGAAAGAGTTTTATGACAGCATCACATCCATTAATGAACCAATTAGAGGGGCCAGGTAATCTTTGGTAAACGAGTGTGAAGGAGTGAATAGTACTAGAGCCTAAATTGTGAGAATTCAGTTTGCAGAAAGCTATGGATGACTGAGAGGCCAAGAGACATTTGTGGGGTCTACATAGGAAGTAAGCCTCTGGGGATCTCCCTGTATGCATAATACAAGGACAGGAGAATTGTGGTCACTAAACAGAGTGCATTGGAGAGATGACTCGAGAAGGTAAAAGGGATAAACTTCTTTTACAGGATTGAAACCTTGATGCCCTGTCTGATGAACACCAAACCGCATCTGGTGTTCAAAATTTTCTGTATTTTTGTTTGCTTGTTTGTTTGTTTTTAGTCTGTTCATATTAGGGTTTATCTCAGATGAGTTATGGCATTGGGCATCACTCTCTTGAATTTCTGTTATATGGGTTTTTTTTTCTGTTTTAGGGTATACGAACCCAGGATAGATGAACCTATAGGGACAGCAGTAGAATAATGGTTTCTCTGTGGGTGTGAGTGGTACACGGTGGTGGTGGTGGTGGTGGTGGTGGGTAAAGTGGAGCCAGTAACAAAGAGTCCTGGAAGGAAAAGAGTGTACAAAAACCGATTGTGGTAATGATTATACTATACTGCTGATGTGATTGTACTATGGAATGATATGATATATGTATCAACTCCCAATTTAAAAGTAAGAAACATAGCTGACCTATTTTTAGGAGCTAGGGTTTTGATCACTTCCCATTATCTGACAAACAAAGGACATAATACTATTAATGCCAGTAATAGCATTTTGCATAGTAAATCTTGTTGGCTGTGGCGATTTTAGAGAAGTACCAATATTTGAATAATTAGTCTCTCGACCTTGCTGTTCATTTGGAAGCAATTTCTTTTCATCAAAATGTGTTTTTCCCATATCACACATGAATGCTTTGACACTGTAGAACATTATCAAATAGAGAACAGGTTGAAAGAGAAGTTTTAAACTGTCAACCAGAGAGAGAAGAAAGTTGGGTAATACATTCTAATGAAATTATATGGGTGGTAGACATGTAGTCTCTAGGACCACACCAGTATTTATAACAAACGCACATTAGTCATTAGTGTGATTACACAAATTTCTTTAAAGAGCTACCAAGGAAAAAAATCACCATAAGCAAAAAATGGTATTAGAAAGCATAAGAGGAACAATTCAGTAAATGCGTACTGAACTGATGAAGAGGTTTGCCTGTGTCCTACCTTCTAGTGAATTCTAAATGCTATGTCAATATTATTTTCTACTGCTCCATGTTCCCCACATTGCCCCCACTGCTGTTAGTTACCATCCCATTGTTAGTTACCATCCCGTTGATTCTGATTTGGGGTGACACCATCCCTCCATGTGGTTGTGGCAGCAGGTCAACATGTTTGTCCCTGAGAAAGGTCTGGGGGAGGCCACAGGGCTCAAATTTCAACTCGTTGTTGAGCACTTAACTATTTGTGCCACCCAGGGATCTGGCAACAGTTAAAATTTATATGCACTGAAAGAACTGCTAGAAGTTTTATATAATCATTGAGGACGCCTGGTGGCCTAGTGGGTTGTGCATTAGGCTGCTAACTGCAAGGTCAGCAGTTAGAAAGCAGCGTTTCTGAGAAAGATGAGGTTTTCAACTCTCCTAAAGGGTCACAGTCTCAGAAACTCATCGGGGAAGCGCTACTCTGCCCTTTACAAACACTAGGAGTTAGAATCAGCTCAATTACTGCAAGTTTTCTTTTCCTTTTTTTTTAATTTTATGCACTCATTTAACCACGGAATAAGTATGCCATTATTTATCTAATTGAAAATTTTGAGAGCTACAGAGGCGAAGTGTTGTGCCCAACATTTCTATGCATGTCAGTGGTAAAGCCAGATTTTAATCCGCATGGCCCCACTACGCTCTATTAATTATTAGGACATGCTTATGAAAATACCAGGTATGGTAGGGTGTAGTACTCACCAATGATAACATAGGCAATTTGAGTAAAAATTTGGTCTATTTTCAAAATTATTTACCAATACCATAATTCAAAGTCACCAATCCCTTTTCTCTCTTCCTTATTCATTTATTGCCTAGCTTTCCAAAGTCTGTGAAGCAACTGAAAAGACAAAGTCTTGATGTGGGTGACACTTAGTCCTCAAAGTGACATCTTTGCTCTCTAGCTCTTGAAAGAGGTCTTGTGCAGCAGCTGTGCCCCGTGCAACATTTCACTTGCATCTTTGACTTCTGCTTCCATACATGTTGCTTGTGGATGTTAGTACATGAAATCCTTGATAAATTTGACCTTTTCTTTCTTCATTTACCATGATGGCTTTTATTGATCCAGTTGTGGGGAGATTTGCTTTCTTTACATTGCCTTGTGCTCCTTATGGAAGGCTATGTTCTTTGGCTTCATTAGAGAGTGATTTCAGTTCTCTTGGTTTTCGGAGAGAAAAGTTGTCTCTTCTGTATAGCACAGATAGGTGATTAATATAGTGAAACTTCTTCCTGGATTATTTGCTCAGCATGCAGACTAAATAAATATGGTAAAAGGAATACAACTCGCATGCACAACTGTCTTGATTTTAAATTGGGAAATTTCCCCTGGAGACTACCCAGTTTATGCATGAGTGCCACTAAGTATCGTAGAACTCCAAATCTTGACAAAATATCCATAGCTTATGGATTAACTGTCAATAAAATCTGAATAAACGTCTTTCTGATACACTTTGCTTTCAGCCAAGATGCATCTGACATCATCCATGCTATCCTTCTTTCCTAGGCCTCTTCCACTTTGAATTCCTGGCTGCTCCCCCTCAATGCACCACTGCAATGGTTTCTGAATTCTTTTTAGCAAAATTTTACGTGTATGTGATATTAGTGAGAGCATTCATTGATGCTTCTATTTGCTCACTTTTCTTTGGAATGATCATAAATTCTGATCTCTTTCAGTTGGCTGGCCAGGTAGCTTTCTTCAAATATCTTGGTATAAACAAGTTACTGCATCCAACGCTACATCTGTGTGTTTTTTTTGAAATATATATATATATATTTTTTAAACGTTTTATTAGGGGCTCATACAACTCTTATCACAGTCCATGCATATACATACATCAGTTGTATAAAGCACATCTGTACATTCTTTGCCCTAATCATTTTCTTTTCTTTCTTTCTTTTCCCTTTTCTCTTTTTACATTTTATTAGGGGCTCATACAACTCTTATCACCATCCATACATATACATACATCAATTGTATAAAGCACATCCATACATTCCCTGCCCCTTTTTTGAAATATATTAATGGGTAGTTTGTTGATTCATAAAGCCTTATTTTTCACCAATAATTTCAATACAGCTTGGACTTCTTCCTTCAATATCACTATTTTTGTTTGTGTTATTGTTTTATTTTGTGTTACTTTATTTATTTATTATTTTGGCTTGGATGGTGATGTATTAGATTAAGAAACAGTTGTTTAGGTTATTTATTGATATGACTTTTTCATTTCATCTATAGTAAAGAAAAGTTTTTATGATTAACTTCAAGTGCGAATCTGGAAAATGACATTACTCTTTCAACCCTAATGTGAATAGTCTTTATATGATCAGTAAGTAGAAAACACAAAAGAAGTAGTGGTAGGCAAAATATAAAATAATGAAGAAATAGAATTGATGATTTAGTACGCCATTTGGGATTGTTTCCTGAAAAACAGCATATGAGTACAAAGACTATTAAATGCTTGTATACACAAGAAATCACACTACATTTTCATGTTATATGGAAAATTAAAGTTACCTTTGACCAAATGATAGCTTTTGCAATGGTTGAATGCCAACTATTTCTTTTGTATAGTGACTCTGCATGTTCCTTCCAACATATTTAGATGATTCCTATACTACTCAATATTTTTCTCATTAAAAATGCATCAATATTACTATTCAATACTTGATTTTTTTTCTAGTTCTTTCAGCATGAGATTTGCTTAATGTGTTCTTCCCTTTCACTTTTCCAACTCCAATTCTTTGCACATTTCATTATAACAGTTTGCCTTCATGAGCCAGCTGCCTTTAGAGATTGCCTGTTCCACTCTTTCCCTACATCATTTCTATATTAGCTTGAACTACTTTATATTCCACAGCA
Organism: Tenrec ecaudatus; assembly: GCF_050624435.1. Classification (NCBI taxonomy): domain Eukaryota; kingdom Metazoa; phylum Chordata; class Mammalia; order Afrosoricida; family Tenrecidae; genus Tenrec; species Tenrec ecaudatus. The sequence goes on along the minus strand of NC_134531.1, from coordinate 152,779,516 downwards.
AATTTCAGAGCCTTAGAAAACAACCATGGCCCTATAAAATATCAGACAATGCAGCACGTGGTCCAATTCATGTGTGTTACACATTTATCAATATCTGTAGCTTCACCTTCAGAAAAGTCCTGCAGGACGTGCCCTGGCCCATTTCTCCATTCGGCTAATGTGCCATCATCCTTCTTACTCACCGTGCTCTCACCCCAATCTCCTCCCAAGTTTATGAACACTGAAAGCTCCTTTTTCCCTTGGCTCCTTGTATGTGCTGTTGTTTCTGTGTGTCATCACTTTCTACTCACTCTTGATCTAAAAATTTCCACTTAGTATTTAGGTCTTGTTTCTTTGCCAACTTGGAGAAGAAGCCTTCTCTAAATTCCCCAAAGAACAATAATCCCCATAATGGGCTTCATAACAGCTTCCCATATGTAGGTGTATTTTTCTTCAGAGCAACAATTATAAGGACATTAAATACTTATTTTCATAATTGATGAACCATTAACTTTGCCTCTAATATTTTAAGGAAAAAAATACAGACCATTTCTCACAATGTATTAATCACATACTTGCATCCAACTGATAACACCCTTCCTACACTTTGAGTAATTCATTAGTCACACTCAATCTTCCCCCTTCCTAAAAAGACTCGGTCCTTCCCTCTGCTTCCTCCCTGGGGCTTCTCCATTCACATCCCACCATCACCATCCTTCAGGCTCTTTTCTTCCTTTCAGCCTCTGGTCAAAGAATAGGTCACATAGTGCCACTGAATTTTCCTCCAGCTACTCAGTGTGGGAGATTGAGGGTGGAGAGTTGAAGAATTGAGAGGGCTTTTACAGGCTTCAGTGTACAGTAAAAAACACAGAAAAACAAAAACAAAAAAACACTTGCTTTCAATTTATCCAGGAGGGAAAATCTGAAAGACCAATAAAGCTGTCTTTTGGTGGATTCTGGATGGCAAAATAGGCATTAAAAATATGCACACCTTCTACAGTGAAGACAATAGAAATCAAGGGAAATAGAGGTGGCAATCCTACACACACACACACACACACACATCAAAAAATGATGATTCCAACAAGTGACCAAAATACAGAGCAGACATTTTTCCGGAGGAAGAAATGCTATGGAAGTATATGACAAATCAGGAGGCAAATCACAAAAATAAAGGCAAAAATCAAATAAGATAGTGACAAGAGACTAATAGAAATCAGAATAATACAAGAATATATGGACAAAATAATTTTAAAATCACACAGAAATTAGAAGTAGACATCTAAAACATCAATAATAAAGTTACAGAAATAATGCATTAGAAGAATAAAGGATAGAAGGTCAGAGTTAGTAAAATTGAAGACATATATCTTAATACTAATCCATTAGAGGAATAATCAGAGAAAACTATGTTAAAGATGAAGGAAGCCTAAAAATTATGTGTAACACAACAAGAGAATTATTTTATGTGCTGTGCCTTCAATAAACTCAGTGAACCTCAATAGAATACACCACCAAAAGAAAATTACCAAGCTCTATTGTAATCAAAAATTCCAAAATCAAAAACAAAGTACTCAAACAAGTTCAGGAAAAACAAAAACTCACCTAAAAAAGACCCATAAGTCACAACTCTTTTCTTGGTAGAAACAATGCAAGTCAGAAGGCAATAGGATGGCATATATAAAACTCTGAAAGAGAAATAAACAAACACACAAAAATGAACCAAAGTTTATATATTGAATAAACTCATTCCTCAAATTCAATGAAAAATTTATGAAATTAAGGAAATTTGTGAATACAAACTGAACATGCATGAAGTACTAATGCGTCAGAGAACCAACACAGCAGGCAGCATGTTAACTTTATGGCACATGCAGACACCACTCAGATATTACAATTGCTGTGTCGCTGTGTTAGGCACCGTGTAGTCGGTTCTGGCTCATAGCTCCCCTAGCCAGTCCTACCCAGTCCTACACCAGCCTCCAAATTGTCCATCTATTCGAGCCCATTGTTGCAGCTACTCTGTCAACCTATCTTTTCAAGGGCCTCCTGTCTACTTTATCAAGCATCATGTCTTTCTCTAGGGCCTGGTCTTTCCTGACAATATATCCAATCTCGTGAGACCAAGTCTCATCATAATTGTCTCTAAGGGCATTCTGGCCCAATTTCTTCCAAGACATATTTGCTTGTTCTTTTGGCAGTCCATGGTATTTCAATATTATTAGCTAGAAATCAAATTTCGAATGTACTGATTCTTCTTCTGTCTTCCTTGTTCAATGTCCAACTTTCATGGTCAAGTTTTCAAAGTAACACCTTGGCTCTTCATTACTTTAAAGAGGTTTCATGTAGCAGAAATACCCAATAGAAAATATCATTTAATAGCTTGACTGCTGCTTCCATGAGTATTGAATGTGGATCCAAACAAAATGGATTCTTAATAATGTCAATATTTTTTTTCCTTTTACCATGATGTCACCTATTGGTCCAAGGAGGATTTTGATTTTTGTTAAAATGAGTTGTACTATATATTAGATACTGGTATAATTAGCAAATGCTTCATATGCTCCTCACTTTCAGTGAGCAAGTTTGTGTTCTCTGAATATTGCAAGTTGTTAATTTGTCTTCCTCCAATCATGATACTACGTTTTCCCTCTGTAATTAATCTTTTCAGATTATTTTCTTAGCATATAGATTGAATAGATATGGTGGGAGGATACAGCTGTGACGCATACCTTTCCCAGCCTTAAATCATGCAGTATTCTCTATTCTGTTCACATACTTACTCTGTGATCCACATACAGGCTCCCTATGAACACAAAGGAATTTTCTGGAATTTCTATTCTCAATGCTACTCATAGTTTATTGTGTCCCATACAGCCAGATGCCTCTGCGTAGTCAATAAAACACAAGTCACATTTCTTCTGGCATCCTCTCTTTCCAGCCAAGCTCCGTCTGACCTTCTACAATGAAATCCATTCTTCCAGCATATCATCGGACTGCAGCTTGAACTTCTGGCAGCTCCTTGTTGATGTACCAGTGCAAACAGTAAGTACATAAAAATAGTAAAGCATGGGGGGTGTTATGCAATGTTCTTACCATAACCAAATTAATGGCACAAGTCCACTGGCCTTGAGGACTTAAGACCATACTCTTGGGGAATACCAAGTTTCCTGGTATAACCTCGTCCATAAATACAGTGCTCTTCATCTCATTTTGATGAGTAGGGGCTAGGATTTTAAACATTGCTAGTCATCATCTAAGGGACAAATATTATTCACTTTATGTCATGAACATAGAAGAATGAATACAACCATCAGTGCAAGCAAGATTGTGTCATCTGCACATCACAGATTGTTAAGAATGATGTCACACTTCTTCATATAAGCCATATGTTCTGCTGATTGGCTCAGCATATAAATTGAATAAGTACTGTGAGAGGATATAATCCTGACACACTTTCCTTGTTTTAAATCCGGCATTATTTCCTTTTTCTGTCTGCACAACTGCCTCTTGGCCTGTGGACAAGTTCTGCGTTAGAACAATAAGAGTTCTGGAATTATCATTCTTCACAAGGTTACCAATAGTTTATAGCATTATAGTCTACACAGTGAAATACTTTGGCATAATCAACAAAACAAAAGCAAATAGCTTTGTAATAGTCTCTGATTTGAGCCAAGATTCACCTGTCATCCAAAGAGCACTTGTTCCATGTGTTCTTCTGAATCTGGCCTGAACTTCTGGCAGCTCCCAGTCAGTTATTGCTGCAAGTGTTGTTGAAGGGTTTTCAGCAAAAGTTTTCATGCATGTGATGCCAATTATTTGTTCTATAATTTTTTATGTTGACTCACTTTTCTTTTAAATGCATACAAATATTGATCTCTTCCAGCCAGTTGGCCAAGAAGCTCCTTTTGAAATTTCCTGGCAGAGACATGTAAGTGCTTCCAGTGCTTCATGAATTTATTGAGGCATTTTAGTTGGTGCTCCATCAATTTTTGGAGACTTATTTTTGAATAGTGTTTTCAGTGCAGCTTGATATTCCTCCTTCAGCGCGATTGGTGCTTGCTCTTATCAGACCTCCTGAAATGTCGGAATGTCAGCTCATTGTTTCTGCCACCGTGACTATGTATCCTTTCCATTTTCTTTGGATACTCGCTGTGCATTCAATTGATGCCCGTAGAGTCTTTTAAGTTCGCAACTTCATCTTTTTTCCCCTTGGGTTCTTTCCGTTTCAGATATATTGAGCACATATCTTTTTTGATTTTCTAACTCTAGGTCTTTGAGAATTTCATTATAGATTTAACTTTGTCTTCTGAGGCTTTCCTTTTAAATTCCTATTCATCTATTTGACGTCTTCTTTTCTTTCATTTGCTTTTGCTACTCTATGATTCAGCTCATGTTTCAGTCTCTTCTGACATCCATTTTGATCTTTTCTTTCTTTCCTGTCTTTTTAATGACCTCTTGCTTTATAGATGAATGATGTTCTTGATGTCCTCCCACATCTCATCCAGTCTTCCATCATTTATGCTCAATGCATCAAATCTGTTCTTGAGATGTTCTAGAATTTTAGGTGGGGATGACACAAGATCATATTTTGGCTCTTGTGGACTTGTTTTGAGTTTCTTCAATTTTAACTTGAACTTACATAGGAGTAATTGGTGATCTGTTTCAAAGTTAACCCCTGCCCTGGTTTTAACTACTGATATTGAGCTTCTCTGTCATCTCTTCCCAGAGATGTAGTCAATTTGATTTCTGTGTATCCCGTTTAGAGATATCCACATGTGTAGTTGCCATTTTTGTTATTGAAAAAAGGTATCTGCTGTTCAAAGGTTAGTTACCTTGAAAAATTCTATCATGCGATCTCCAGCTTCATTTCTATCACCAACTCCATATTTTCCAAGGCCTGTTTCTTCCTCCTTGTTTTCAACTTTTGCATTCCAATCACCAAAAATTGTAAATGCATCTTGACTGCATGTTTGTCAGAAATTTCATAGTGAGGAATTTGGTAGAATTCAGCTGAGTAATGCCTAGGATATTGATCTTTATATGCCCCATTTTTAAAGACTTACAATTTTCCTAGATTCATATTTCAAGCATGCCAAGTTCCAATTATTAGATTTTTGCAGCTACTCTACTTACCATGAGCTGTGCTTTTTCCACAAATGAAGATCCCCCCAGGCTCCACTCTTACAGTTTTTATTCCATTCAAGTCACAATGGCTCTCCACTTTGAAAAAGCAACTCCTACTCAGTCACATTTCTAGTGCCCTCCTAGCCAAAGGGCCCATCCTCTGACATTACCTCTGGCAGTATTCTGCTTCCATTCTGTGTTACTCTGGGTAGACTAGAGAAACTAAACCAGCAGACTCGTATATTAGGAAAGAGCTTTATATCAAAGAGTAATTGGATGTTAAGAAAATATCCCAGCCCAGTCCAGATCAAGTCCATAAGTCTGATATTAGTCATTTGTCCAATGCCAGTCCAAAAATTCCTCTTCAGACCCACACAGCACATGAAATGATGCCCAACGTGGGAAGATCACAGGGCAGTGGGTGAATAGTCTTGTGGATCCAGTGGCAGTGGAAGCATCTCAGTGTTAATGTGATTCCCCTCCAGCTCTCTGAGTGTGGCTCCTCATGGCTTGTCAACAGGAAGGTGAAGCAGAGAGACAGAGAGTGTCCCACCTCCAGAGAGGAAGAGAGGAAATCCCAGAATCCTCATGAGAAGGCCATGCCCACAAGGAGAGATCACCAGGTTGTGACATGATTGACAGGCTAATTCCACTCCTTCATTCTGTTTATCCAGTTGACAAGAAACTCTGTAACTGCCACACATTTAATTAGACCTTTAATATACGACAATGTTTCCAAATTACTCATAAGGTTTTCAGCAATTACTTTCTGTGAATTGGGCAGCCAAGTACTTTTTCATGGCCTGTTTTTAGTCTGGAAGGCCTGCGGAACAGTGTTCACGTTGGGTGAGCTTGTTGGCATTTTACTTATGGCACACTATCCAGCATTGAAGCAACACACAAACCTGTCGGAATAACAAACTGACAGACAAGTGGTAGAGTGATCTTCTGTACAATACTAATGAAAATTGTTTAGTTATATATGTGAGGAACATGTCCTGGTGACACTGTGGACTAAGTGTTAGGTTGCTAACAAAAATGTTAGCAGTTGGCGTCTACAAGCACAGCACAGGGGCATGCTGAAGCTATCTGCTCTGGTAAAGAACAACAATCTAGGAAACTTTAAGGAGCGTTTATTTTATGTTTTATAGAGTATGCATCTGAATGGTTTTAAATTATGAGAGAACTTCAAAAGTATTTTTTAAATCCACAATCTTTAAAAAATTATAATTAGAAGTTAATACATAAATCATTCCATAGTTCAATTGAATCCAGCAGAATTGTACAATTACTACCACAATCAGTTTCCAAACATTCTTTTTCTTGCTGGACCATTATCATTTAATTTCACTTTTCCCATGAACTTTTTGGAGCCCCCATATAAATTAATACTATAAACATGTATCAAACCCACTATAACCTGTTTGAATTCTAGCTATGCTGTTCATTATTGTTAGATGGCACCCAATCAATTCTGAATCATAATAATCCTATATTTGTAACAGGCAAAACACCATTGATCCTGCTCTACATCATCCTCAGAATTGTTGCTATTCATGAGCCCATTGTTTTAGTCATTGCGTCAGTCCTGCCCCTGGTCTATGCTGTCCTACTGTAACAAGCATCAAGTCTTTTTCTAGGGACTAGAATCTCCTGATAACAAGTCCCGGGCACCTAAGATGAGGTCTTGCCATCCTCATTCCTAAAGAGCACTTGGTTTTACTGCTTCTGAGACAAAGTTGCTTGTTCTTCTGGCAGTCTAGGGCACTTTCCATATTCTTTCCCAACACTATAACACAAACGCACCGATTCTTCTGTGGACTTCCTTAATAATTGTTCCACTCTCACATGCAGATGAGAAATGGAAGACACAATGACTTGGATAAAGCCCGTCAAAGTGACATTCCTGGTTTTCAACACCAAAAAAGATCCTGTGAAACAAATTTGCCCAATGCAGCATACCGTTTTATTTCTTAACTGCTGCTCCCATGAGCATTGACTGAATTCTAGCAGTTTGAATCCCTTGATAACTTAACTCTTTCCTCTGTATATCATGCAATTGTTGATTCATCCAGTTTTGAGGATTTGGATATTCTTTACATTAAGTTGTAATTTATACTGAAGGTTGCAGTTCTTAGCCTTTGTCAGCAAGTGCTTCAAGTCTTCCTAATTTTTAGGAAGCAAGGTTGTGTCATCTGCATAAGGCAGGTAATTAACAAGCTTTTCTCCAATTCTTATGCCATGTTCTTCATATTGTTCAGGTCCTAAAATTATTTACTCAGAATATAGATTGAATAAGTATACAAAAATATTCCACTCTAATATAAATGTTTAAAATTTTTAAAACATGAATTATTCTCCTGTTCTATTCAACTTACTGCCTTTTACATACAGGTACCACATGAGCACAATTACATATTTTAGTATTGTAAAATATTATTCACAGGGTTTATATTTCACAGGGTTTAAAGATTTTGCATAGTCAACAAAATAGAATGCAAATAAACCAATTTCTGGCATTTTCTCATTTCAACTTAGATCAACGTCAGTAGTGCTATCCATATTCCCACATATTCTTCTCTCTTTTTTTGAACTATTGACATTTTATTGACAGATCTTACACAATCTTATATTTCCATTCACATGGAATTCTGTTGTTCAGTCCTCTCTAGAGGAGCAATACAATCACTGATGCCATAAACTCCTGATTCTGCCTTTCCCCACCTCCTATCTTCCTGTACTCTCAGGGAATCATTACTCCTGTTATGGTTTCTGAAGGGTTATCTATCTTAACTTTCATGTGCCAAACAGCCTTACATATACAAATGAGCATGCACAAATCTAACATGATTAATAAGGTAAAACAAGTAACTCCCTTGATATTAAAGGAAGTGAGTATTGAGGAACTAGAGGATATCTAGGTGTTCGTCAGTGTCATACCACACCCTGGATTTATCATCTGTTCCATGTGACTCTTCGGAGAGGGACTAGCCTATTACTTTGCAGATGCCTTTGGGTCCTTATTGCACCCATGCCCCTCCACATCGAGTTGGTTGCATGATTTTGAGCATCTGATACCTCTTTCCGTCAACACCTCTTGTCTATACAGGCTGGATGGTTCTTTCATGTGGACTTTGTGGACTATTTGTATGTTTTTGTGGTGTTTATCCACATACTCTTCATAATCTGGCTTTAATGTCTGGAACACCTTGTTGATGTATTTCTACCACCATTAGTGAATGATCTTTATGAAAAATACATGTGATATTAATATTATTGTTTAATAATTTTTGCATTCTGTTGGGTAACCTTTCTTTGAAATGGGTAAAATATGGATCTCAACTAGTCAGTTGGAAAGGTCTCTATTCCAATTTTTTGGACATAGACAAATGCATGCTTCCTGTGTTTCATCATCTTGTTAAAACCTTTCAATTGGTATTCTGTTAGATTCTGGAGACTTGTTTTCCTCTAAAGCCTTCAGTGAAACTTAGACTTTTCTCTTCAGTATCATTGATTCTTAATCCTAAACTACCTATCGAAATGGCTGAATATTGGCCAATTTGTTGTTGTTGTTTTACAGGGATTGTGTTTTCCTTTCATATTCTTTCAGCAGAGTCCTTTACCATTTTAACTTGAATCTTGATTTCTTCAGGTCTTTCAGCTTAAAACATGCTGTGTGTGTTCTTCCTTCATGGCCTTCGAACTCCATGTTTTAACTATTTCATTATTAATTCTTCATTTTGCCTTCTTAAAGTCCCCTTTGCAATTTTCTGTTTGGTTCTGTTACTCCATTCCTTCTTCCATTTGCTTTACTTCTCCTGTGATATGTGTGTATCATCTATCTACCTATCTGTGGTTTCTGATATTTTAAATCTCTATGGAGCAGATAGGCTCCTCTTTCTTCTAAGGAGTAACTTGTGAGTTTGAATCACAGTCCCTGAGGTGAGCAGTCAGACACTTCCCCAATACTGTCACCCATAATAGTTAATTCTCAAAACAATTCTATGAGGTCGTTACTATCATTATCTTTTTTGTCCCAATAAATTAAGGCTCAGAAAAGTTAACTGACTTTTATTAGATATTTTAGCTACTAAATTTACATGAAGAAGAAGAAAAAACTTCAAGTCTAGACTGTCTTTTTAGTTCCCATATTCTTACCCCCTATATGTATCAATTCTCTTGTGAATTAGGCTTATTGTTTTATTACTATTTCTGGACCAATAACTGAGTCCCAATGAGATACTAAACTGGCTAAATTGTCCCTCTAGTAGGCAATCAGCACTTGGAATGAAGTGAAAAACAAAATAAAGCAAAAAACCTCACTACTATTGAGTTAACGTTGACTCAGAGTAACCCTATAGGACAGGTAAGAACTGTCCCTATGAGTTCCTGAGACAGTAATTATCTTCAGTAGTAGAAAGTCTCATTTTTTCCCACATAGTGAATGGTGGTTTTGAACTTTTGACTTTGCAGTTAGCAGTCCAATGCATAACCACCATGCCAACAGAGCTCTTTTAGCATATGGAACATGTTGTGGCAAAGTGAGTCAAAGAAAATTTAGTATCTGAAACAAGCACCAAAGGAATGGCTAGCTTATTACGTGTTGATGTCCAGAGTTGAATATTCTTATGAAAATTTTATATTCCCTAGTGGGACAGCTTTGATATATGGAAAGGATTAAAATCAGGAAAGTCTTTCCACATTGTGTTAGGCATGGTTCTCCAGAGAAACAAAACCAGGTCACTTATGATTATATATAGAGAGAGGATAGGTTTATACAGTGAGAAGGAATTTAACAGCTAATTAGTTCACATAGCAGTACAGAGAGCTTAGCCAACTCACTTTCCTGGAACAGTTAAAAACCTGGAAGTCCTTCAACTCACATGGGTTGCTGGGTCCAAGGTCAAGGAAGCATACAGCAGAGTCTTCCCTCAGGCAAGACAAGCAGCATACAGCAGGGTGGGTCAGCAACAGTCAGTGGCATGGGAGGTTAGCTAAGCAGGCCCCAATGAGATCTCGAAATCAAGAGCTGCATGGTGACAGAATCCACCAGCCTCAAGCTCAAGTGATACACGGACCAGCTGTGTGGCGAAGCAGGCCCACAGGTAGTGTAGAACACAGGTTGAGGAAGAAAACTAGCTAAAGCAGCAGCACCCTGGTCTGATCACCCGGTAGCAAAAGAGAGATATGGGATGCCACACGTACTCATCTATCTTGGTCAACCTCCAGTCAAGTTGTGACCTGATTGAACACTGCCCCCATGTTCTTATTGGCCTATTTAGCACAAAAAAACCTATCACATGACCTAACACATTACAACAGACAAACATTAATATAAACATTTAAATTGTTTACTCTGTGTCAGAAGTAGATGAAACACTTTACGGAGATTGCATATTTAAATGTTCTCAATAAATCTAGGGTGGGTGACCCCAAACACAGTCCAGTTAATTGCTACTGATGGCAACTCATATGTGCAGAGTAGAACTATATTCTATAGGTCTTTCATAACTATGGCCTTTCATAAGCAGATTGCTAAATCTTTCTACTGAAATGTCTCTGGGTGAGTTTGATCTGCCAACTTTTTGTTTAGTATTAAGCATGTTTTGTAGTTGGTACCACACGTAGTCTCCAAACAGTGTAAGCATTTTTTCTTTTCATTTGAAAAACGAGATGGCTGAAACACAGATTGATGAAGCCGCTTGCCCACCATTGTACCAATAGCTTGAGGCAGAGCTGGCATGCTTCAGATTAGATGGTCTGTGAATCATGCTCTGAAAACTCAGTAGTAACTCCTTGTGTCTCCATAATTAATTGATTAGCTGTTATATCATTCTCTGGAAGTTATCTACAGAGACAAGGAACTTCAGAGTTTGGCTCAGAGGCCAGGCAAGTTAAAATAAGAAGGAGGGAAGTGGTAAATTATTTATTGCTTGTGTGAGCAATCATGAATCCCCAAGAGACAGGCAAGGCAGAGAGAGGCAGGGCAATAGAGACAAACTAATAGTTTGGGGAGGCCAACAGGACAGAGCATGCACTTGAAACAGAGGGGTTGATTTCCTTGGATTGGGGAATGAAGTCCCCAATAAGGCAAGCTGAGCTGAGATGTTATACTGTTAACTCAAGCTGTGGGGCTCAAGCAAGGTGCAATGTACATGGAACAAGCTAGAGAGTTCAAGTGTACAAAGAGCAGAAAAGAGGCTCAGAAGTCCGTCCATGTTTCAAATAACCCACAAAAGACCCACAGTTGATTGCTACACAACAGTAAAGAATAGCAATGAATCTGCAAACACTTCATAATAGGTATATGCCAGGTGGACATGATGCTGAATGAAATAAAAATATTTAAAAATCGCTATTATAAAGTCAAGATAAAGTTTTTACACAAAAAGAAACATTGTTTGAAGGTTCCCAGGGATGGAAGGTGGAGGGAAGTCAAGTCTCTAGCTAGCAGGTAGACGCTAACTTTGGTGAAGGGGATAGTAATATATAGTAACAGAGAAGTCACCCTAAAACGACAAAGGCAAAGAAATAAACTGAGCGGAATGCAGGCATTAAGAGACTGAGGAAAATACCATTATGTACACAATCTTTCAATAATTCTAGTAACAGTATTCTATAGTAGATATATAGCTATACATGAAAGCAGATTAGGTATGAGGGGAATAATGAACTTTACGTATGAATGGGTGTCTTCATGTCTGGGTGTTTAACAGATCTCTCTATATGTGTGCTTATATATGCTGCAAATATATATATGTAAATATAGTAGAACACATAGGGAGCAAAGTTATGGACATTTTTAGTTTCAACATCTTGAAAATGTAAGTTGTTGGGCCAGGGCCTCAGGACTGCAGTCTCTGAGAACATCAAAGTCACTTGACACAAAAATTGTTAACAATTTGTTTTTCTAAATCCTACTTTGGTGAGTAGCTACTGGTGTCTTAGAAGCTCAACATCTAAGCCTTCCCTATAGGACAGACAACAGAAAAGTGGGTTAAGGGAGACCCCAGTCGATGTAAGACATGAAAAAATAATAATTTATAAATGATCAAAGGTTCATTAGGGAGGGCTGGGGAAGGGGAAATGAGCTGATAGCAAGGGCTCAAGTAGAAAGCAATGTTTTGAGAATGATGATGGCAACATATGTATAAATGTACTTGACACAGTGGATAGCTGTATGGATTGTGATAAGAGCTATATGAGCCCCCAATAAAGTGACTTAAAAAGAAGAAGCTCATGAGCAGCCATTAAGGTGCAACTATTGAGCTCTCCCCATTCAGAGGAAAGGAAAGAGGCGAAAATCAGACAGGGGGACAATTCATCCCATAAACTGACCATGCTAACATCAGTCTCTAAGACTTTGAAGCCAGAAGTCCACGGGGATGGTTGCCACTGCCAAATGGTCCAGAAAGGACCATATGAGAAGTTTCTGGGTCAGGGCAGTTGGGTGGGGTGGAGCTTCCTTAGTTATCCTTCAGCCCTGGACCTGATACAACCACAGGGCCAATTTTCAGCTAAACAGAAGAGTGAGGGCTATAAGGGGAACAATAACACCACACACACACACACTTTATGATAATCAATCATTTGATATCAAAATGAAGCATTTGTCCAAGGAGGAAGTTAATTAGGCAGGATGGTTCAGGAAAAAAAATGAGGAATAAAAATGTTAAACATAGGGAGTACGTTGTGGGGATTGAAATCAATTGCATGAATAAAAGTGTGTATGAATTGCTGAGGGAAAACTGAACTTTATCCACTTCACAATAAAAAAGTTTAAAAGTACAAAATCAGACATGGGAAACAAATTATTAAATACTAACAGATAATTGATAAAGCAGAAGAGAAAAAAGACAAAGAGAATTACCTAATAGTAATGAGATACTGTTTAAATAAATACTGGACTAAGGGCAATATGTTATATTGTTTAATTACAAGCATAAATGTATACTTATTAGAGTAACTACTAAAACAAACGTGTATTTTCCCTAAATACCAAGTTGTACACACACAAAAAATAAAGAAAATAAAGTATACCACATAATAAAATAATCACAAACACTCAAAACTACCATGAGGAGAGTTGAACCCAAATAAAGGTGTTGCCGGTTCAGAGATGAACACCGGTATAGTTGACCAGCCATGTCTGTTGACATGGATAGCATACTCTCATTGGTGGTCTGACGAAGACCAGTAGACTAATGCCCCTTTCTATACTGAGGGTAGTTTCTGCCTATATATATATAATATAATTTTTTAAGCTTGGAATTTATGAGTCATGGTGGCAATTGTTTTAGGTTTCAGTTATTGGGATCATTTTTGTATTGTAGTTTTAAATTTAATAGTGATAGATAATATCCATGCCTCCAGAGTAGTTGCATGTTCTCTCAGAAATATTAAGCCAACATCCATTCATTTGGAGTCCAGAGTGCTGAACATCACACAATGGAAGTCACCCATTTATTGTTGCCCCTGCCACTTGTTATCTTGATCACAAAGCAAAATATCTCAGTCCTTTTGAGCGAGCCTTCCACTCATGGCCCATAGTTTAAGTCCCTTCTTTCCCAAATTATTAATTTTTAAACCTCTTATTCTTAGTTTGATTGCAACTATGTTAGTCTAGAAGCTACTCTACGGCCATGATCTTACATCAACCTTGATCCATATTGAAACCACTGGCTTTGACTCAAATGTCTGCCTCTATAATGATTCAGTCCCTCTGAATCTGAACAACCAGTGATGCAGAATATGCTCCATAAAAATGTGCTTAACGCTTAGCAGTCTACAGACTAACATTTCAAGCCAAATACATTGAACAAAGTTCCTTTGAGCAAAAAAAGTGGACATAGCAAACCTGATTTATGCCCCAAGTTATTCATACTGATGAGGTCTGTCTTTGCATATTTGAGAACTTTTTTCAGTTCTGATAACTGTAATCCACAAGAGTGATAGATTCTCTTTGGAAAGAATATCAAGTCATATACAATATTGCCTTTCAAAACTGACGCATTTTTAAGGCAATGCCATTAAAACATACTAGAAATGAAATTTTAGGTTCTGGATTTTCAATTAATCATTTAAAAAAACTTTTCTCCCAACAGTTTTATTAGCAAGTAATTTACATGCTATATAATCCAATGGTTCCTGGAAAATTGTACAATCACGCCCACATCAATTTTATAGCACTCCCTCTACCATGGTTAAATCACCTTTAAGATGATTTATGAATCACACTCTTCTTGTGTGCTCTCCACACACCAATCTTCATCAGTTACTCCTGAAACTTCCTTTCCCTCACTTTCTCCCCGCACCCCTGTGCTCCCTATATCCCCTTGTATCTGTTATTATCATTATACATCCACTCCTCCTGTGCTTCCCAGCTGGGAAGCCAAACAGAAAACAATAAAAAACAAAAACATGCTATGGTGCTAAGGATAAAAACTTGATAGCATACAGACAACAATACTAATAATCTTAAGAAGGAGAAGACCCTTAACAATAATCAAAAATCCAGGAAAGAAATTTCTGTCATGGAACCACTAAGAGATGCTTGTACCCGGAAGAAATTCAGGTCTGTCTATGGGCTGTTCAACTGACCAAGTGTTGAACTTGATCCAGCATAGTCGAGATTGCAATGGTCTCTGCCCGACAGTCAGACTGATCAAGACTCTCGCCTGTGACCAAAGCAGATCTGCCAGTGTCTTAGTCTGACCAGAAACTCTGCGGGTGGGTTTGGGGCTCTCACCGTCCCCCACAACCCTCCAAAAATTGTGTGTTCATAATTTTTGCTCTGATGCTTTGCTCCTCACCATATTCGCGTTTTGTAATTGTCATTATTTGATCACACAAGCTGGTGTGCTTCCTCCGTGTGGGCTTAGTAGACTCCTCACATAAATGGCTGCTGGAATATAAGTCTTTAAGGCCAAGACATTATTCTGATTGATAGCTAGGCACCATCTGCTTTCTCCACCATGCCTTGCTGCAGCATCCTTATCTTCAGTGATCATTTCATGAAGCTGGGTATCTAGTGAGAACTAATTGCTCTTAAGTTGACGCTAGGATTTAGTGGGAGCCTGTGTTAGGCAGGGTTCTCTAGAGAAATGAAACCAGACACTTATTATTTTATATCTAAGAGATAAGTTTATACAACGAGAAGGAATATAACAGCTAATTAATCCACACAGCAGTGCAGAGGGTTCTGTTCAAATCATGTCCATGGAAGAGCTAATAGACTGGAAGTCTTTTAACTCACCTGGGCTGCTATGTCTAAGGTCACGAAAACAGACAGCAAAGTCTTCACTCGGGCAAGGCAAGCAGCAAGCAGCAAGCAGCAAGCAGCAGGGTGGGTCACAAACAGTAAATAGTTCAGGAGCTTAGCAAAGCAGGCCTGGATGGGATATCGAACACAAGCAATGCAAGGCAAAGAATCCACCAGCCTCAAGCTCAAGCGATCTATGTACCAGCAGCGTGGCAAAGCAGATCTCAAAGGAACCTCAAGCTCTAGTAACATGGTCCACCAGTTGGTCTGGCTCACAGGTTGAGGCAGAGAACTAGCTAAAGCAGTAGCATGCTCCAGCACGCTCCAGCATGCTCTGATCACCTTACAGAGCCATATATCAACTTGGCACCTGTACACAATTCTATAGCCCTATATAATTTCCACACATTAGTGAAATCACACTTACACCTAAAATACATCTATCATACATATAAGTGACAACACACTGAGTTTATTTGTATCTGCTACATCTCACATGAATAAAGGAAAGATATCCAACAAAAATATATAAAAGAAGAAATATTGGCTATCAGAAACCTGACTTTTGCAATTGATCTGTCTCCTCCTTCCAGAGGTGCGCGGTAGAGGCTTTGTGTGCCAGGTGAGTGCAGCGCCCTTCCCTGCCAGTCGCTCCTACAGTGGCCTTTGGGCTCAGGCAGGTGCTGGGAGTCTTGGCTGAACTTCTCTTTCTCCTGGGGTGTGTGGGGAGGGGCAGACTGTTTGCAAGTGAACTACTCAGCTCCAGTTGGATCCTACCATTAAGGTGTGAGGACTTTAATTCCGCTGAGTACTGAGCGGAGCCCTGCCTCCCACCTTTCCTTCATCCCTCCATCCTGCCTGTCTGCCCTATTCTGCTTTGGGATCGGTTCCTGGCTTTTGACTACTGGTACCGCTGGTGACATTTGGAAGTATCTTTACCCTGGGGCAGCATGTCAGCTGGACGTGGTTCTTTGTCTAGTGGGGCAACCCAGACCTTCATTCCTGAGGGTTCTGGGTCATTAGACATTCTTTCAGGTTTGGGTTGCTGTAGTTACCGTGTGGTAGTACTGAGACGGCCTAGGGGATCGCCTTAATTCCAGACATATTCTTCTTTACCTCTGTTATGAAACACCAGTCCAATTTCTCCTTGGTAAGCAGGATCAATCACACCACTCAGTACAATGGCACCCTTCTTGACCTATTAGTGCAAAGACATGAGGAGCCCAAAGTGTCTGGGGGCATGCTCAGCTGACAGTTTCAGTGGAATCAGTGCTGTGTCTACAGCAGGGAGAGTGCCTTCCTCTGGTACCAGGACCTCCAGGACTGAGCAGCATAGGGTTGTCGGGACAGGAAGCAAAAATGCTGCTGTCTGGCTTCCACCCCTTGGTTCCTGCATCCATGAATCCTGGCTACTGGAGACACAGTATTGGCCACTGGTACAAAAGCATGTACATGCTCCTGGAGAACATTACTCCTTCTCCGCAAGGTGTGGCCATCTAGCTGGCAGCATAATTGTAGTTTTCCATTGTGTATATGTATGAGAGACTTTTTGTCCACTCTTCTATTGATGGAAAATTAGCCTGTTTCCAGCTTCTTGCTATTTTGAACTGTGCTGTGATGAACATGGGGGAGCAAAGATATGTTTTGTGATCAGTTTATTCTTTCTTTTGGATATATGCCCAGTAATGGTAGTGCTGGGTCACATGGTAGTTCAACTGTCATCTGTTTTAGGTTATCCCCATATCACCTTCCATAGTGGCTGTACGCATTTACAAGTCCACCAGCAGTGGATAAGAGTTTCTATCTCACCACAACCTCTCCAACATTTGTTTTCTCAGTTTTTGTTTTGTGGGGTTTTGTTTGTTTGTTGTTTTCATTTGGGCTTACAGAAATGGGCATTAGGGGGCAGCTCATTGTTTTGAATTGCATTTCCCAAATGGTTAATGACCTGCAATATTTCCTCATGTGCTTATTAGCCATTCAAGGCCATCCTTTGTGAATCGTCTGTTCAGGTCTTTGGCCCACCTTCTCAGAGGGGTATTAGTTTTTCTTGTAAGCTTGTAAAATTCTGTAGATCTTAGTAATAAGTCCTTTGTCATGTAGTTACTAAATATCTTTACCCAACGCGTGGGCTCTCTCTTTAATCTTTTAGAGAAATCTTTAAATGTACATAAATGCCTCATTTTCAAGAGGTCTCATTCATATATTTTATCTTCCACCTAGTGAGTTTCCTTTGTTAATTCTGCTAGCCCATGTATTCCCCACATGAGGGCTTCTAGCTGTGCCCCAGTTTTCTCATTGATGCTCCTGATTTCTTTGGGTTTTACCAGAAGGCTTATAATCCACCTTGAGTCTTTTTTGTGTGTGCATGGAGTGAGATCTGTGTCTCGTTTAAAGCTGGTTACCCAGCTTTTCCAACACCATTATTTAAGAGGTCATCTGCTTCCCATATCATAATTTGGCCCTTTTTCAAAAACCAACTTATCTGTATGTGGAAGATTTTATTTTGGGGTTTTCTGCCCTGGTCCCAATGTCTATCATTACACCAGAACCAGGCTCTTTTGACAAGTATGGCTGTATAGTAGGTCTTGAGGTCAGGGAATGCAAGGCCACCTACTGTGTTTTTCTTCTTGAGGAGTTTTTGCCTATCCTGGTTTCTTCCCTTCCATATGCAGTTGGTAATCAATTTTCCATTTCTTTGAAGAATGATGCTGGAATTTGAATCAGGATGGAATTCAATTAAATTTTTACAGCACTATTTATGCAGCTGGTAATTAGCCATGATTTGAGGAAAATAACTATGTATATATAGTTACATACACACATTTTATGGAATGATTCTTTTATCCAAGTTCCAGGTAACTTTTGAAGCAATCTCAAATATGGGTATGCTGTTGCAAAGAATGATATCTCCTATTTTCAATTACCTTGTTATACATTGAGACCAATGTCCAAGAACTTAAAATTCTCCTTATCTAGAATAAATTATATGATTCCTTTAACACCCCAAAACAGGGAACTGAGCATAATAATAGAGAGTGCACCCAACAAGCTGATTTCTCGGCTGGATGAAATATACTATTTTTCTCTTAGAATAATGTTGAAAGACCGTGAACCTTAAACCTGAAGGTTTGCAGCTTTAACACTGTAATTTATTTCCTCTGGCAACGTTCCTGGCAACAGTCGCAATGTTCCTGGATTTATGTAGCGAAGGAAACACAAAACCAAACAAACTATTCTTCCATCTGAAATGGAACAAGACTATAGAAAAAATAGCTTTTCATTATTCATTGCTAAAAGAGGAAATTTTACTTCAGATATTTAACATTTCCTTTCTGATTCTCAGATAATTTTGAAAGGTAATTATAGAATAATATCTGTATATTCAAAGTATTCAAACTGGAGTCAAAAACTACAACTATCTGAATACTTCTGCTGCAAAGGACTCATTGATTTATCAATAAGGATGGAAGAAAATCTTTTGAATTTGAAGAAGCATGGAACAATGATAGCAAAATCTTTATTGACTAACATGGATTTTTGAGTTGTAAAGAGGACAAACTAATCTTAACCAGCTTCATCTATTTTTGGCTCAGAGCAAATGCAAAGCCGGGATAACTCTAAATTTCTCTATTCTTCAGCACATCACCACGCTGTAGCTTTATGATTTATTTGAAATGTGGCTCACATTGTATTTCAGATGAAATGTAGTTACGTTTATTAATATGCAACTGATATGCTGACTTCAATAGAAACCAGGCTTCTCAATCTGAATGAACATCAGCATATTTATTGAGCTTATGTTTATGTAACAGAAACAGGTGATGATCTAAAACAATATGTTGGCACTGAAAGAATTCACCGTGGCCCCTGAGATATTTCCTTCTTAAATTCCATTTTTGGCATCTGATTACTGCTTCAATGTTTTTGGCTAGAGTTTGAGATAAAAGAGCGAATGCCAAAGTACAAATAAACGTCTCTGATTTCACAAGAAATAGGCAAGGGGAAACGTAGAGCAGAGATTCCTAAGGCTTCCATTCTCTTACCATATTAACATGAAGCTGACTTCTCATCCTGTCAAATATGTGAGCATATTTCTATAATTACAATTTTTTAAATTAAATTACCATTTTAATTTCATTGGTGCCAATGGTAACAGAAAGCATGAGCATAATGCAAAATATGAAAAGTACACATCTGGGCAGAGAGAAATACATAAGGATCTTTGTTTTCATTCTGTTTTATGAAGGACTTTCCTCTCCTCCACCTACTCTCTCCTCTAACAGTGCAGGGACGATGAGAGGAGGGGAGGACATGAAAGGATGAGAATGTAGTGATTTGGGTTTTTAAGTTACAATTATATTATGAGTACTTCATCATGATATGAAGATTTTGATTAAAACCCCAATGAATGAACATTCAAGATTCTATTATAATACCTCTGCAGAGCTAAAAGTCATGGCTTTCTCTGTGTACTCCTGTGGCTTTAGCCACCCTCCCAAAGCCTGGTGCTTTTGAGAAATCCTCTCTTTTACTTACATTTTTCTCCTTCTCATTTATTCAAAGACTTTCAATATGGGTGATACCTATATGTTCAGACGCTCTTCTGAGTTCAAGTCCCGCCATTCCCTTTCACTTTGAACACGATTGCTCATGTTTCCATGGGTGACAAAGTCACAATCTCTGGTCCCTATGCAATGTGCTCACTGGGCCACTTTTCACCTGTTTAACCAAGACAAAAATTTGAGAATCTTCCCAGATTCCTCTCTCTCGTTGAGCATGCACTTATAATGGATTATTCATTCCTGGGTCAGGCGCTGACCTTGGGTTACATCCAAGAACGTGTGACTGGCAAGGAGATGAGCAAGGCAAGTCGGCGCAGAAGTGCTGTTATCTGTTCCTGTAAGTCATTTCTTCGGGTGTAGTTGGGAACTGTGGTAAAAATGGATATATTACTCTTTTGTAGGGGGGCTGGGTTTAGGTTAATTTTCAGGTCTGAAAACCTTAATTTTTCCCATATAAATAAATAGTAATTTCTTCTCTTATTTAAGTCATTTTATTTTATAAATACTCTACTTTCAGATAGTAAGGGAATATACACCATTCGGTGCTATCAACCATTGTTGGCAGCTCACACTCAGAGTCCGGTGACACACAGCATGAACATGAGTGTCTTGGACATTTTAGCCACAGGTTGCTCTCCACGGCGCACTACTCCCCTAGTGTCTGAATTGGTAAGAGGAGCTCAGTATGAGTGTCAAGCAGGCCCACCCAAGACTTCAGCAGAGAGACTCCAGGTAGGGCCTGCGGTCTCCAGGCTACACACTACTGTATGGCATTGTGCCTGCATGTAAACGACCCCCCAAATATGAGCTGGAATGAAGGAAAATCTATGGAGGACAGGAGGGATCTGATGTATCTACTGTCTTCAAACCATCCTACTCCACATTCCTCCTCCACATTACTTTTATCATCTTATTGCCAATCACTAACACCTGCTAGAAGCTCCCCAGTATCTATGAGAAAAGTCAAAATGCTTCAACATGGTGGCCATTTCTGTCTTCATAGTGGCTGGATTACTTTCTCTTATGAATTCCATGCCTTTGCTCTCATCTACCCTTTCTGAGATTAAAGAATGGTACATCTTTGTATTCTAATTCTCATATAGGAGACAAAATCTAAACCAAGCTCACTGCCATCAAGTCAATTTTGACTCCTTGAGACCCAATTGAACAGAGTAGAACTGCCTATGACGGTTTCTGAGACTGTCAATCTTCACTAGATCCAAATGCCTTCTGAGCAGATGCTGGTGGTTTTGAACTTCTGGACTTGCAGTTTGCAGATCAATTTATAATCCACTATGCCATCAGAGTTCCTTTATGCAGAGAGGTCTTTTCAATCTAAATAAAACACAAAAATTTTAATTCATAAATGTATCCTTATGAATAATTACTCTGTCTTTGAATTATCTTTGTTGTCTTTTCTTTTATATTTGTGATTCTTCCTTTCAGATACATATTTGACTATAAAGTCCATGAGGTTAAGGCCATATCCTTGGGATTCATTACTGTACCTCCCACAATAAGTGAAACAATGATTGTGGATTGAAACTCTCCCCCAAACTTCAGAATTCTGGTTTCAGAGCTGGTGGAGTCATGCACTATGTCACCTTTGCTGAGGGCTGTGGGTAGACGTCTCCTGAGAGAGATCTGCTTTTTTCTCAGGATCCTCTAATTTTTCATTATGGGGCGATGGAGAAATATAGCTGACATCAATTAAGACAAAAAAGAATATCACGGGCCCTCTTATTCAAAAGCTTTGCTCTTCTCAAGATTCCAATACTATCGATGCGGTTTCCTTGTGTCTGCTATGAAGCCGAGGGTTGAGTGGTCTCCTCTAACCTCTTTCTAACCTTTCTTCCAAGGTCAGCTGGGTCGAGCATGAAAAAGATAAAAGTAGATGAGATCCCACTGTGTTTTTCACACACAGTTCCATCCATGTAGGAACCACGGGCTACGTTGCACATGAAGCTCAGAGAGATTTGGTAAACTGACCAAGGTCACAAAGCTACTAAGTGGTCTCTTTCCACAGCCCATGGCATTATTTTAGGAGCTGATTAAATTTGCTAAGTGATAGCATTTTCCATTGAACTACTACTGCCCATTGCCACCCACTAGTAGCTACTCTATAGGACAGAGTAGGACTGCCCCCACCAAGCTTTCCAGGCTGTAAATCTTTATGGACACGCACTGTCACATCGTTCTCACCTAGAGGGACTGGCAGGTTCAAACCGCCAAGCTTTTTCGTTAGCAGCTAAGTGCTTAACCAGTGTACCTTCGGGGTTCAGCGGGGGCCTTTGGGGTCCTATACGGTTCCCCTTGGTCCTACTGGGCAGCTGAGAGGTATCTTAATCAGGTATCTAACCTTGTCATTCACTCGTTTTCTTATAGTTCACTTATCTGCAGGAGGTGTAAAAAGTGGAAATGGAATTGCTTTTGGGCTTCAGAGGAGCAGGCCTGCCTAGAGAAACAACCCCAAAGTTAGGACCGTGAGCTTAGGATTATACTTTCATATTGATGTTTTCTCCTTTTCTCTCTCATGCTCTCTGCCTCTCAGTCTCATCCATCTCCCGCTTCCCCACTTTCTCTGTCTGATTCCTTTGGTTTGAGGGAAAGCGAGAGTGACAAACAGAAGGAATCTAACTTCATTGAACTTCATTTTTGCTGAATATAAGTTATTTTAAAACCAGTCTCTGAGGATTTATGAGTTTTTACTACTGGGCACTGCAACAATTTAAACTGTAGCTTTTTGGCACTGAATCTAAATCTATGGATATAAATCATGGTGGAAAGCCCATTATTTCTTAATTACAGGACATATTAGTACCTAGCTTTAGAAACTCCCAGTGGGTTAAAGGAACATTTTGGTTTAGAGGAAAATTCCCACTTAACCTTTTGTGCTGTAGCAGCATGATGTGTCAACGAAGTATCATTATCATTGTTTTAAAATTGAAATGGGACAAAGAAGGAAAACATACAGGAATGAAAAGACATGCTTTGAAGGTTTGGAGATGAGCCTGAGGCTCATCACTGTGTTCTGTAACAATGATGTCATTATCTCTTTTTGAAATAAATCCTTAGGAAGACTCATACACTAACGTCTGTGCTGGTTTTATTCCTGGTAGAATTGTGGGTATGTAATTATGTCTGCATCCAAAGGAAAATAATGCAAATTTAAGATGGATCTGAGTTACATTTCAATAAGTAGCTGTTATCCTGAAAAGTTATGATTAGGTTTCAAAGTTCACATATTCAAATACAAAAATTCAATATATTATCTAAATCCATTTGAGACCTTCTCTGCTAATAGGAAAACTTAATATACTAGTAGTTGAGGTTAGGCATAATTTAAATGAAGACTCCCTTTGGAAAGTACTTGAGCGCCTGTGTCTGTGAGCCTTAACACAGTGTCAGCCTTCACTGGTATTCTAGAGCTGGGCCTATGGTCATGTAACAGCCCACCTGTCCTGCTTATTGTTGCCCTGTACTGTGTCACTTTGTCTCTTTTGTCTCATCACTCCAGGCCACTATGGGCACTTTGCATGCTCTTACTTTGTTTTGGGAGCACACATTGTCTACCAGGCATTGTGCTAGATGGTGGAAATAGAACACTAGTCAAGGAAGTACTTGTCCCCGTCCCCACGTCCCCACAAAGTTTTCCATTTAGAAGAGAACTGGATAATTAGATTAGCAGCTAAATCAAGGTTAAAATTAAAGTTGATAGTAAAAGGCAGCAAGAAAGTTCGAATGAGTACGCATAATTGTGTTAGTCTGGTTGACTAGAGAAACAAAGTCATAGACACTCATATGTGTATAAGAAAGAGCTTTATATAAAGAGTAATTGTATATTAAGAAACATCCCTGCCCAGTCCAGATAATATTGGACCATAAGTCCAACATTAGCCCATATGTCCAATACCAGTCTATAAATTGCTCTTTAGACTCATGCAGCCATGCAATAGTGAGCACAGGCCAGTGGGTAAAAAGTCTTGTGGGTCCAGTGGCAGTGGTTGCATCTCAGCACCGGCAGGAGTCTCCTCATGGCTCCTTTAGCTCTAGGGCTCCAGGGCAACTCCATGTGTCTTGTCTGCAGGAAGGTAAAGCAGAGAGTGTGTCTTCCATCCAGGGAGGAAAATAGGCATTCCCAGAATCCTCAGGAGAATTCCATGTCCACACAGAGGTCTTATTGGCTATGACCTGATTGACAGACTAGACTCCACCCATTCTCAAGTTGACAGGAGATTATGTAACTGCCACAACAATCTAAGTAAGTGTAGGAATCTCTTTTTTAGAACCTTAGAAAAGGGGACATGTGTGAAATAGTGAGAGTAACAGCGATAATTAGCACTGATAAGTAATGTGCATGGAATTAAAAGACTTCCATCAGGAAATCACTAAAATTGGCAGGGTTTTTTGATGAGGAAGCAAAAACTCATACTTGCCTAATTTTCTACAACCAAGAAGAGGCTTCAATGAGAACTTGCGTTTTTCTTTTGTTTTGTTGTCTAACTGTCCCTCTGTTCTCCGGTTCAGTAAGAACAGAAATGCTTCCCTGCTTTCCTCCCATCCAGTTCTAACCAGCTCCGCCTCATCTCCTTGCTTAGCTGTTAATTTCCTCCTTACTGGTGTTTGAAGGAGTCTCAGAGACACAGTGATTAACCTCTGAGCTGCTAACTAAATGGTCTGAAGTTCAAACACAAAAGCAGCACCGTGAGAAAAAGCATGTCAACCTGCTTTCACTGGAAATTCGATGGGGGTATCTCCACCCTATCTTCTTGGGCCATTAGGAGTCAGACTCAACTCATTAACATCTATGTGGATGGATATGGCATCTAGCAGTAGAACCTTAAAAACATACGTCTCATGGCCTGTACAGTGCCAATTCCCTGTGTGAGTCTCTTTCCTAGATGATGGCGTCTACTGGTAATTCCTGGCATTCCTTTGTTTGAAGACAGGAATTTAGAGGGTATCTATTTTCCTTTTGTGTGTGGTTCTGTGTCTGTTCAGCTCTTTTATCAAGACACTGCTCCAAAGTGCTTAGGTCTGGGACCCATACTACTCCAGCAGAGTGTCACCGACATAAAAAACAAACAAACAAACGACCTTAATTCAAAATAAGTACAGGGTTAGGACTTTTGACTTTACTGGTTAGGGGCACAATTCAGTCCATGATACTTTACTTTTGGGACACCCATAAATTTACATTTTAACATACGTATAATCCATTTACTCTGTCTCCTTCCAGAACTGCAGCCATACACTTCCAATGGGTCTTCCTCCTTTCGCTGTTTCTTGGCCCACTCTCTCCTTCCTTGTGTTCTGACATTTATCCTCATCTTATAGACGCAGTTGCATATTGACAGAGAGCTGCCAGAAAGTCAAGCTAGATTCATAAGGGAACAAGGATGGGGAGTATCACTGCTGATATAAGATGAATTGGGGCTGAAAGCAGAGACTAACAGGAAGATATTTTATTGTGTATGAAAAGGCATTTGACTGTCTGGGTCATAACAAACTATGTACAATATTATGAATCATAGGAATTTCACACTACTTCATCGTGTTCATGGGGACCCCAAACAAAGGTCAAGAGGCAGTTGTTTGAACATAAGGTGAAACTACATGACTTCAAATAATGAAAAGTGCACCTGAATATTGTGTCTTTCACCATAATTATTCTATCAATATGCTAAACAAATAATCCACAAAGCTGGGCTATGGGAAGGAGACTATGGTATCATGATTAGAAGATTGATCATAAATAACCAGTATGCACATAAGACAACTTTGGCTGCTGAATGTGGGGAAAACTTGAAGCACTTACAAATGCAAGCCAATGAATACGTCGTTCAATATGAATTAAAACTCATTGTAAAGAAAACCAAAATCCTCAGAACTGGACTAATATCATGATAAATGTAGAGAAGATTGAAGCTGTTATGATTTCTAGTGGCTTGAGTCCATAATCAACTCACCACAAAGTAGCAGTTAAGAAATCAAATGGCACAGTACATTGGGAAAATATGCTGCACGTATTCTTCCGTGGTAAATAGCAAAGATGGGACTTAGAGAGGAAAGGTGCACCTGCCTTAAGCCATAGTATTTTCAATAACCTCCTAGGCATGTGAATGTGGACAATGAGTAAAGAAAGCTACAAAAAAATTATGTGTCTGGTTTATGATATTGGATAGAATATTGAAAGGAACACGGACTGACAAAAGAATATACAAGTCTATCTTGGACGAAGTACAGCGAGAATGCTCTTTAAGACTTACTCTTAATAGAGACGAGTCCTTAGAAAAAGACATCATGTTTGGTATAGTGGAGCAGTCAAAAAGGAGAAGAGCACTGAAAAAGAGGAAGCCCTCCCCAAGATAGATTGACAGAGGGGCGGCCTCACTGAGGTCAAATGTAAGAACAGTGGTGAGTAGGGAGAAGAGCCAGACAGTGTTTGCTTCTGCTGTTCATAGGTTCATTATGAATCTCAGTAGACTAGTTGGTACCTGCAAATAACACAATTCTCTTGGCTCCAATGAGGCATCAATTCTTTCCCACTTCTATCACTTCTTAGGTACTTTCCCTTCCTTGAGGTTTTTGATTTCCTTTTGATTTCATTCTGTGCTATGGAATGAATTGTGTCCCTTTAAATGTGTATTGGAACTCATGTTAGTCTGGGGAGACTAGAGAAACAAATCTATGGACACACATATATGTATAAAGAAGAGATTTATATACAAGAACAATTGAACATTAAGAGAACATCCCAACCCCGTCCAGTCCAAGGCCATAAATCTGATATTAGCCCATATGTCCAATAGCAATCTATAAAGTCCCCTTCAGACTCACAAAACACATGCAATGAAGCCAAATGCAGGACAATCACAAGCCAGTGGGTAGAAAGTATTTGGGTCCAGTGACGTTGTAAGCATCTCAGCGCTGACAGGGTTCTCTCTGTGGCTTCTCCAACTTCAGAGGTCTGGTTGCATCCGTGTGGCTTGTCCGACTCTGGACACTAGGGTAGTTCCATGTGTCTTGTCAGCTGCAATGTCTCCCAGGGAGTGAAAGAGAGAAAGAAGTGTCTCTACCACCAAGGAGGAAGTGCAGGATTTCCCAGAATTCTCAGGAGGCCATGTCCACATAGAGGTCTCATTGGCTATGATCTGTGTGACAAGTTAGACTCCACCCCTACACTCTTAATCCTCAAATTGACAAACGATTATATATCTATCATAAACCCCAACTCATATACTGTGGATGTAGTCTCATTTTAGAATAAGGTTTTCTTTGTTGTGTTAAGGAGCCCATACCAGGAGAAGAGGTATCTTAAATCTAGTCATTTATTGATCTAGAAGCCCAGAATTACCAGAGAATGCCTCAAGAAGAAGGACAAAGTCGAAGGACTCGCTTTTCCTGATCTTAACACCTACTACACAGCCACAGTGGTCAAAACAGCACGGTACTGGCATGACAGATACTCATACCAGTGGAAAAGAACAGAAAGCCCAGAAGTAAAGCCATCAGCATACAGACAACTGATCTTTGATAAGGACTCCCCAAACATCCAGTGAGATGCAGATGCCCTGTTTAACAAGTGGTACTGGAAAAGAGGAAACAAAATGCTTACTTCACCCCATGCACAAGACCAAACTAAAGGTGGATCACAGACCTAGAAGTAAAACTTCAAATCATCTGGACCATCAACAAAGGAATTGGGACTAACCTAAGATCATTGGCCCAGGGAATACATTGGCTCCCTGCAATAGGCAAGGGTACACACATAGGCAAACTGGAAATTGACAAATGGAAGTTAATAAGAATAAAACACCTTGTGCCTCAAAAGATTTCACCCAAAGGGTAACAAAGCAACCCACAGATTGTGAGAGTATTTTTAGTATTGACACATCAGACAAAGGGCTCATTATTAAAATCTACACTACCCTCTTGATCTGCAAACAGAAGAAAACAGCTAACCCCCTGAGGAAGTGGGCAAAACAACTGAAAAGAAAGTTCACTAGGGAGGAGACCCATAAGGCCAATAAACACATGAGAAACTGTTTCTGTTCATTAGCCATAATAGAAATGCAAATTAAAACAAACATCAGATACCATCTAATACCTTTGAGGTTAGCCCAAATCAGAAAATCAAAGAGCAGCAATTGTTGGAGGGGCTGTGGTGAAATAGAAACCCTCCTCCACTGCTGGTGATCTTTAGATATGTACAGCCACTGTGGAAAGCGATCTGGCGATACTTAAAGAAAATGGGAATAGATCTACCTCATGACACAGCCATCCCTCTACTGGACAATTTTGCAGAGAAGGTAAAAAATAAAACACCACCAATGATCTGTGCTCCAATGCTTATTGCAGCGCAATTCACAGTGGCAAAGAGCTGGTAACAACCCAAATTTCCATCAATAGATGAATGGACTAGTAAACTCTGGAACATACATAAAATGGAGTACTGCACAGCACTAAAAAGCACAATCACATGAAACATACCATTTCATGGGAAGAGTTGGAAGGAATTATGTTAAGCAAAGTCAAGCCAATCATGAAAGGACAAATATGAGTCCCCTGAGGTAAGTATAATCAGCAGAGTAGGAATAGAGGAAAAGCCACTTATCTCACAATATATGGGTGGAGGCCAGACCAAACCCAGGAAGGGACATGTGAATCCAACATAAAGAAGGGGAAAAGGGGAAGGAGGAGGGAGAATGGGAGTGGGGAGAAACTGAGATGATGGCATGGGGGAACAGGGCACTAACCCATCCAGGGGCAGAGTACTGGTTGTATCTTCACAGAATCGGGATGTGCACACAGACCCCATCTTGGCGTGCCAAACCAGGAGGGCAACGTAACACGTGGAAGAGTGCATGGAAAGACTGCACTGCAGGGTCGGCCCCAACCAGAGCCAGCCTGACGCCCGCCCTGGAAGTGTGTGTCTCAGAGAAGACACTGGACCTTCAGGTGGGGAAAGGAATTGACTTACCATGCCCACATGGAAGCAAACCAAGAAGGAAAAAGAGAAAGGGGCACTCGGCCTAGACTCCACATAGGCACACCAAGCCCAGAGGATGAGGTCCCTGCATGGAGCTGCTAAGGCACAGAGAGGACTGTGGGACTGCTAACAACTTAAGACATGTTGTCCCCTAAACAGAGCATAAGATGACAGAGGACAATAATGGGGACACACGGCAGGGAGATAATGTGGACTGACTGAGTCCCCTGCAGTGGGAACACCAGGAATGGAGCAAAACAGAGCAGCAATTGGAGTAAAGCCAATCCACAGAGCCCCTGAGGAGCCCCAAGAATAGACTGTGGGCTGGAAAGGTCACCCCCGGATTTCCCCCAGGACCAGGCGGGACTCATGGGGGCCAATGGACAGACCTGGATCTGTGTAGGGATTTTTCTTTAATTTCTCTCTCCTTTTCTTTTTCCCACTGTATGGTTTCTTATTGTTCAGATTAGGAAATTGCTGGTTTCCCTGCTTATATGGGACGGACATATGGGAGGGAAACTCGGGAGAAAACAAGGGGGTCAGTGACCCCAGAAGATCTAGGGAAACAGTTCTCAACCTGTGGGTCACGCCCCCTTTGAGGTCAAAAGACCATTTCACAGAGGTAGCCCAATTCATAACAGAGCAAAACTACACATGAAGTAGTAACAAAAATAATTTTATGCTTGAGTGGGTCACGAGAACATGAGGAGCTGCATTAAAGGGTCGCCGCAGCTTTAGGAAGGTTGAGAACTACTGGTCTAGGGGGAAGAAGGAGGTGAGGAGTAGGGAAACAGCTAGGGGATCAAAGCTAACCATTAGGAGAGGGTAGAGATCCTGTGAATATCACAGCAACAGCAAGCTAGCAGAGAGGAAGCGCTAAGTGGTAGAAGAAGGGGGAAAGTGAGGGCAGGGCAGGAGGAGGAAAAAGGAAACAGAGGCAAGCTCTAGGAAGGAAAGGTATAGACAGGGATATTAACAGAGCTGTGTACTTATGTGAATACATTGATCCATAAAATTAGAGGTATTGACATATGTACATATAATTATTTGTTTATATGTTTATAAGGCAATACAATGAGGCTGCAGATGGGTCTTAGGCCTTGGCTTATACCTTCTCTCAATACAGGAACACTTTGTTCTAACAAATTGTTAACAACAAACAAATAAACAAAAATGCATAGCTGAGAATGGTGGTTGTGTTAGTCTGGGTGCATTATAGAAACAAATCCACGTAAACTCATGTATAAGATACAGTTTAATATAAACGTAAGTGCACATCATGAAAATATCCCAACCCAGTGCTGCCCAAGTCCACAAGTCCAACATTAGCCCATATGCCTGACAGCAATCCACTAAGTCCTCCTCCAACTCACAAAACACAAGCAATGATACCAAATACAGGAAGAAAGCCGAATCCGTGAGCATGTAAACATCTCAGCGCTGGCATGAAACCCAAGAGAGATAGCCTGTCAGAAACAGGAATGGAAGTAATGATTCCTGAGCTTATGGGAAGAGGGAGAGGTGAGAGAGGAGCTGATAGCAATGATAACTGTATAATCCCACTCAAAGGGAACAACTAACAGTCTTGTAGGTGAATGGATACATTGGATGGTGTAAAATATGGCAAAATAATAATACTTTATAATATAATAATAAAGGTTCCTGAGGGCAGGGTAGAGGATGGAGGAAATAAAGGAGAACTGATATCAAAGAATTCAAGAAGAAAGAAAATGTTTTGAAAATGATGGCAGTAGCTATTGTAAAATGATACTTGATCTGACTTATGAATTGTTATAATATCTGTAAGCTCTCCCAATAAAATGATTAATAAATAAATAAATAGAATTATTACACCCTCCCTCCCAAAAAAAGATATGGTGACAGCAGAGGTGTCCACAAGCCTAGAGACATCACCATGAGTTAAAATTCACTCCATGACAACTAAGAACAACAATGGAAGCTAAAAATAATAAGAAAAGACTTACAGTCTTGCTACAATTATAGGCTTAAGTCAGGAATCCAGCCACTTAACTGTGAGCACTTTCAACCTTTTATATCATCCTCTTTTGCTATTTTTGTTACAGCAAAATAAATAGATAAAGGGTTACCACTTCCCCTCTATGAACTCCAGATTGATATTAGTAACACAGTATTCAAACCCTTGACATATATAGAGATATATTTACATATGCATATGTGTTACATATACATATATAACATTCACCTGAATTACAATAATAAGTTGTGTAAATGCATATATATGCATACATAGATATACATATGTCTATATACACCACTTTTATTTTGATTCGGGTGAATGTTTATAGAGTAGATCATCCATCCATTCATTCGTTTTAATCCCCTTTCTGTGTTTCCTATTTCTATTGCTCCATGTGGTAGTTACATAATTTCATGTCAACTTGATAAATAGAAGGTAGAGGGGAGTGTAGTCAGTCAATCAGGACACGAGGTCACATCCACCAGGAGAATTTGGGGACTTCCTTTCTTCCAAACTGGATAAAGGACACACTTTCTCTGCTTCAAATTGCTGTTGATAAGCCACATAGAGCCATGCTGATGGCAGCCGGAGATCCAGAGATGTGCTCACTGCCATTGGACCCACAGGACTTTCTACCCACTGGTCTGTGATTTTCCTGTATTCTGCATCATTGCATGTGCTGTATGAGTCTGAAGAGTAGTTCATGGACAATATTGGACTTATGGACTTGATCTGGACTGGGCTGGGATGTTTTATTGACTCATATTTACTTCTTGATATAAAGTTCTCTCTTACATACATATGAGTGTCTCTGGATTTGTTTCTCTAGTCAACCTGGACTAACATATTCCTTTTCTAATGTTTTTCTTTGGTTAGATGCTGCCCTTCATATATTAAATGGTTGATTATTCTAATACAGGGTTGATAATAATGATTAAAAATCAAAAGCACAGGTAAATAATTAATCCAATGCACTAATGGATCAACGAAAACATCAGTCTCCAAAACTCTGAAACCAAAAGAACTAGATGGTACCCAGTTATCACTCACTATCAAGTGCTCTCAATAGAAGGTCCTTGATCGATTTGGGGGAAATGTGGAGCAGAAGTCAAAATCGCAAAAGAGACCAGGATTATTGATTTCAAAGTATGATAGTTATTTTAATTAATATGTTGATGATACTGAGAGAGACAATGGCTATCTTTCTCTTTGACCTTAGCTGTCAAAACATCAAACCAAATATTGGGTGTTAATTTTAATAACTATGGTGGACTTTCTGGGTTAGGTATTTGTGCTCTTATTTTCTCAGTTTGGAGCATGAAAGTTCACCTAGTCTTCCCATTTCTGGTTTGTTCTTTTAATTCTACTCTTACTTCCATAAGTAGTCCTTTTATCAAAACCCCTTTTTGTGAGTCATTTAGGAGTGAAATATATTTCCCGCTGGCATTCTTACTAATAAAGAGGATATTCAACAAATATTTGTCAAACAGATTTGGAATTGAAAAGCAATTTTTCTCCACTTGTTGTTGATGTTTAAGTATGGAAACTATACAACAACAAAATGGGTAAAAATTCCTTTCTGTTCCTATTTGAACTCCTATTTTGTGTTTTGTTTTGAGCATTCTTTATACATTTTCAAGAGAGCATGATCTTGATTTAAATATTCAGTTATTTAAAGCTTAGTTACATTTGTGTGACTTTATTTTTTTAAATACTAGTCACTTTTTTTTTTTTAAGAAATTACATGGCTAGTATGTAATGAGGAGCCCTGGTGGTGTAGTGGTTATGTGTTGGGCTGTGATACACATGGCTAGCAGTTTGAAACCAGGGTAATGGGCTTTCTACTCCTGTAAACAGTTATAGTCTTATGAATCCACAGGGGTCACTATAAGTCATCATTTACTCAATGGCAGCGAGGGATTATATAAAGGCGAAATAAATGAGGATTTAAATGCATACATATTTGTTATAGAGTTCTTCCACAGGAACACACCCCATAAAGGCTATACCATGAAATTAAAATATTCAACATTGGGTTAGGGTTCTCTAGAGAGACAAAACCAGATTGCTAATATATATATATATATATACATATGTATATATATATACATATATATATATATATATACACACACACACACAAAGATGTATATATAACACAAGAAATGAACAGTTAAATTATAAAGCAGTACAAATGAATCCGTGCAACTCACTCCCGTGAGAGAGTTGTGATACACTGGCTGTCCTTCAAGTCTTGAGGGCCACCAGGTAGTCCTCTGTAGAGAGATTCAGGCTATCCCGGCACAGGCAGCAAACAGCAAGGCAGGTCACCACAGTCAGTCCCCAGCTCAAGAGATGTAAATTCCATTCGTGTTAAAGGGGCCTCAAATTACAGCAACACAGTCCACAGGTTAGGTGTCCCACAGATAGTGTAGCTTGAAAGCTGAGGCACAGAAAAAGCAAGGCAGCCGCACATTGGTCTGATGATCAAAGAGCGAGAGACAAGAAAGGCGAGGCTCGCCGAGCCATTCATCTCTCCACCCTTCAATTACTCCCACATGTGTTTATCCGCCAGGCTGGCACAATAAACTAACTATCTCAAATATGCTTTCCAAATGACATTTTTGTCCTCAAAAGTTTGTTTTATCAACTCTTACTTCCCTAAAGTATGCTATTCTCATTCTCATTGTTAAGTGTGACTGACTCGGCTGGAGCTCATAGTGACCTTGCGCACAAGTGAATAAAGCCCTGGTCCTGTGCCATCCTCAAAACTGTTGTTATATTTCAGCCACTGGTTACAGTCACTGTGTCAGTCCATCTCATTGAGGATCTTCCTCTTTTTCGCTGACCCTCTACCAAACATGATGCTCTTTTCTAGAGACTGGTTTCTCCTGATAATATGTCCAAAAAAGTAAGAGCCACTCATGCCATCTTCACTTCTAAGGAGTTCTGGCAGTTCAAGAGATAGACTTTTTTCCTGGCATTCCACAGTATTTTCACTATTATTAGCTAAAATAGTAATTCAAATGCATCTCTTTTTGGCTTCCTAATTTATTGTCCAATTTCCACATGCATACAATTGAAAATACCATCATTTGGGTCAGACATACTTTAGTTCTTTCTCTTGAGCACTTTAAAAAGATCTTGCATAAGATTACCCAGTACAGTTTGTTTTAATTGTTTGAGTTCTCCTTTCAATAGTATTGATTATGGATGGAAGCAACATGATGTTGTCTATAGGTCCAGTTGTGAGGATTTTAGTTTTCTCCACACCGAGTGCATACCAGACTGAGGACTAGAGTCTCATTTCCATCAAAAAGAGCTTCATGGCTTTGTCATTTTCAGGAAGCAAGATTGTGTCATCACTATGTCACAGGTTTGTAACAAGCCTTTATCTAACCCTCATGCTGTGTTCTTGATATAGGCCACTTGCTGGCATTATTTGCTTAGCATACGGATTAAATAATTATGAGAAAATAATATAACACATATATATCTTTCCTGATTCTAAGTCACACAGAATTCCCTTGGCTCAGTGAATACACATGAGACTATTTACAATAAGGCCCAAGGTTGGAAAGCACCAGTGCTTATCATTAAAAAGACAAGGCTTTCTACTCTTGTAAAGTGTCAGTCTCCAAACCCACAGGGTAGTCTAATCGACCCTTCAAGGGTTACTGTGAGTCAGAATCAACTAGATGGTTGTGAGATTTTTTGGTATGCTGTTTTAGTTGGTAGAGCATTGGTATTTCAGGTATTTTTACTTGAATTATTGGAGTAGCATTTACCCTCTTGCCTATTAAATAGTTCAATTGTGTTTTCCAATGCTCTATGCGGGGGCTACTTTGTATCCTACTGCTCAAAATTTTTCTTCATAGATACATCTGTCACTGCATGGTCTGTTACATTGATTAACTTGATCATAGCTGTCAGTTAGACCATTTTCAGGAAATGTGCATGTGAAAATCAAAGCTTAGAGATCATTAGTGGATGTTCTTACATTGTCTTTTGACACTTTAACCTGTCTGCATTTCAGTGCTCTCATTTGTGAGACGAGACACAAAGCACATTTTGGAACACAGAGCAAATATAAGGTGATAGTCATTTAATTCTCTCTTCATAAAGACCAATTTGCTTGTATCACTTAATACTTTCTAGACCCTTGAGAATCAAAATGCTATGAAATATTTAGACACATCTCAGATGAAAGATCTAACCTTAGAAAATCAACCACCTGCAAAGTGCTTCATGGTTTATACCAGTATTTGAATAAATTTTTACCTCAATGCTCATAAAATTACATATATATTTTAAAGGACATATATATTATAAATAAATTTGCCTCAGTGCTCATAAAGTTACAAATATACATAAAATGCTCCCTGGTGTTCCTTTTTCCCTTGGTTACAAATAACATTTTTTCAAAATGAATAATATCTCAAATTGAGAATTTTTCTTTCATGTCTATGAACCTCTAGAGGAAAACTTGGGAATACATTCCTCATTTGTATGACTTTGCTTTAGACATTTCAGAACCAGCACAGGCAGCAGTCTCTCACTCTCTCTCCGTCTCGCTCTCTTTAATGCAATAGCCATTCTTTTGAATATTTCTCCTTTTCATGAAGAATGCTCCCTCCTGGATTTTCTCCAATAGTGTTTTGGTATTTATACCCTAAATATCTCCATTAATGGAAGAAAAAAAAAGTCCTCAGGTAAACTGTAGAAGGAATTTGAAGAATCTGTGTCTTTAATTTGACTAAATACACTGAACTGTGTTGAGATTAACCACTGCTATTTGGTAATAAGTAACAAATACAATAAATTATTAGCTAACCCCCAGGCATAAGACTGCACCTAAGTACTTTTAGAGAGACAGAGAGAGAGTAGGAGATAAATATATATTTAGATCGAAAAGTGACCTTTGCCCTTATATATTATTAAGTTGTGCAATATTTGTAGCAAAAAATTATCCCCTGTCTCCTATTATTTATCCACTCTTAATATTTTGAGATGAAAACTCACTCTTATTTTAAGTAATTAGTACAGGATCAGAGAATAACTGTAGGTAACTATATTAGCCAGAAGTGCAAACTGCTATTGCGCCCCCCCCCCCAAATCAAACATAATCAATATATATTTATTTACCAGTGATGCTGGGCACAAGTGGGACTGTTGCTGTCAGTTATTTATAGGCCAATGTTCCTTCTAGCTTACAGCTTTCCCTACTCTTGGGGCTATCTTTAGTTAGCCAGTTGATAGAGAAGTTATTTATGGGTCAGGTCTGTAAATGATACAAATCTAGTCATCTCACATTTCAATCTCAGGGACAATCTCTTTCTGGAAAGATTTATAGCCTTGGTCTATGAGACAGTTCCCCTCTAGTGCAAAGGAGGCTGAAAACTATTAGTTATATTCCTAGGAAGAAGAAGATCTCTAGCATTTTTTGATCACTTACTTTTACCAAGTTCTCTTCTGAGTCTACTATATGTATCAATTCATCATCAGAATGACCCTAAGGTATAGATATTTAATTATCCCCATTTTCCAGACGAGAAAATTGAAGCATAAAAAAGTTATTTTCTTGGCTGAAAAAGAGAAACTTGTAAAGGGCAAAGTCATAATCAAGTCGGAATCAAGTTGCTTAGTTTGAGGAGCCACTTCCTGGCTGTTGTACATTCTACTTCTTATAGACGTATGCATTGTTTACAGAATGATTTTATCCATCACTAAATATAGAAATATATAAGTAATCTCAAACACACAACAAATTTGGATTATTATTAATCCCACTTAGAATCAACCATTTTTGTCATTGTTGTTGATTTTTATCATTAGTAACACACACTTATATAATGTTGCAGCACACAATGTGTTGATGTTATCATTCTCAGATGTATCGCTGAAGATATTCAATCTTATTATTTACTGTATCAACCACTCTTGTATAGCAGGATATGGCAATAATAAAGAAACTTCATAAAGGAGGCATTAACTCATATCAGAACATTTTATTTACCATGGTGTGTTTGAAATGGAACCTAGTCATAAGTCGGTGATTAACTGTAAACAAATACATACAAAGTGGTACCCCAAAAATACTGGAATTTTTTTCAAAACTACTTATTTATTTTGCAAAACAACCTTATCTAACCTCTGAAGTACTCTTCATTACACTTAATACACTTGTCAAATCTGTGATTTCATTCTTGAGAATATTTTTGAAAGTCTTCTGTTTGGATGACTGACAGCACCTCCTTTGTTTTTTTCTTCACCTCTTCTACCTCATCCAATCGCTGTCCTTCCATGTCCCTCTGCATTTGTGGAAACAAAAAGAAGTTGCACAGAGCAAGATCACTTGAATAAGGAGTTTGAGGCACGAGAGTCATGAAATGGCTGTGTTAGTAGGGGAATTGTCATGGTGGCAAAACCCGTCTCCTGTGTGCCACCAATCAGGCCTTTTTTTGTGGCACACTGTTTAAAGCAGTCTTTTCATAACTTTTAAATAGAAACTTGATTAACATTTTGACCTTGTGGAATCAACTCCAAGGGCATGATTCCTCTCATTTAAAAAAATGAGCATCACCTTGATCTTTGACTTTTGGGTGAGCTGATGATGGTGTCTTCCACTGATTTGGTCAGTGTTTACTTTTGTGGGCACAAGAAGAGCACCTTGGCAAAAAAAAATCTGGGTCACTTTAGAGCTGTGCTTTCAAAGCATGACATGTTCCCAGTTGACCATCTTTCCTGGTCAGTCAAAATCCAAGGCACAGATTTTGGAGCAATTCTTCTCATTTCCAAATTTGCCATTAAAATTTGTTGAACTAAGCTCCCCAAATAATCCAGACAACATTCTCATCTCTTCAATGGTCCATTGTCAGTCTTCAAGCACAAGTTCATGAATTTTGTAGACATTGTCATCCATTCAGGAAGTTGACAGACATCCAGAATGAGGTTTGTCATCAATCAACATTTAACCTGTTTTGAAATGAGAAACCACTGGTTCACTTGATTTTTTTGCCATGGTGTTGTCCTTGCAAGTTGTATCCAACATCACAACAGTTTCTGTGTCACTTTTCCCTGAGCAGGAAACAAAATTTCACAGTGACTTGCTGTTCTCTTAAATTGGTCATCACACACACAAAAAAACAAAACCCCAAAAAACCAACAACAACAAAGCTTAAGTGAAACATTTTTATGAAAAAAATCACTGTGACCAGAGAGAACCTTCCCAGGTGACACCACTGGGTGCACTGACTCAGAGCGAGATGCTTGATCTTTGCCAACAGGAAAAAAATGCATACTATGAAAGCTCCACCCAGCGGAGCTTTTTTCTGCTTCTTCGGGGGTAACCCCCTCATAAACAGTTTTTCTTTATCCTGTAAGTAAGCATTTTATAAATGCATAATATACAGATTTGGGACCTTGGTGATGTAAGAGGATTATAGGGAGAAGTTTTTACTTAAAGATCTAAATAACAACAAAAACACGCATACGAAAACCTATTGCCTTGATTCTGACTCAAAGTGAGTGACACTTTAGAGATTATGTGGGACATAGTAGAATTTCTCCATATAGTTATAAGGCTACAAAACTCAAGTAGAATGCTACAACTTTCTCCTCTGGAGTACTGGTGGCCTGGAACCCCTGACCTTTCAGTTACCAGCTGGGGTTTTAACCTGGGGTCACTAGGGCTACTTCGCTCTAAGCATCACGAATCTTTAAAATGATCTTATCCTTTGGCCCAGAAATTCTACTGGTTTCCTAAGGAGATTCATAAATGAATATAGTAAGTTGTAATGTTTTATAACACTGTAAAATGTTTATGTTGTTTTCAGTTGCTCTCAAGTCTGTTTCCAGTCCTAGCAACCCTACGTACACCAGAAGAAACCTTCCTGCTTCTGAGCCTTCCTCAGAATTGTTAGGTTTGGGCCCATTGTTGCAGCCAATGTGTCAACCATCTCAAGGAGGAGGAGCCTGGGAGGTGTGGGGTTCCTTTATTTTTCTTTATCCTTTAATCCTTAAGCATGACATCTTTTTCCAGGTACTGGTTCCTCTTGAGAACATGCCAAAGTCTATGAGCTGAAGTCTAGCCATCTAAGAAATACATTCTTCTAAGCCAGACATGTGAACAGTTATAGGGGTCCACGGTATTTTCAATATTTTTCATTAACACACTAATTCAAATGCCTTGATTATGCTGATGTCTTCCTTATTCATTGTCCAATTTTACATGCACACAAGGCAATTGAAAATACCAGGGCTTGAGTCAGACCACCTTAACTCTCAAAGTGATATCTTTATTCTTCAACACTTTAAAGAGGCAGTGTGTAGCAAAATTTTCCAATGCAGTAGGACTATTGATTTCTTGACAGCTGATTCCTTGAGCATTGATTGTGCTTATTTTGAAATACTTTAATAGAAAATATTAAAATCTGAATAATAATTAAATAATATGTTTATAAGTTGTGAGCGATATACAATGGACTACTATGGGAACACTCTAGGTAATGCTCATATATAAGTATGGTAATGCTCATATAAAAGTATGAAATATCTTTTTTATATTTATATACATCCTTGACAAAAATAATGAACATTTAAATGTTAAAATTATACATATGTATAAAACACCTTTAAAAAGACAAAAGCAAAATCTTAT
This sequence comes from Tenrec ecaudatus, assembly GCF_050624435.1. Taxonomy (NCBI): domain Eukaryota; kingdom Metazoa; phylum Chordata; class Mammalia; order Afrosoricida; family Tenrecidae; genus Tenrec; species Tenrec ecaudatus. Next base: position 152,739,934 of record NC_134531.1, on the reverse strand, counting down.
TATCACTTAACTCTAGTCATAATTTTATCCTCAAAATTTTGCTTATTTTTAATTCCTGATCTTTCTATAAAATTAGTTTTTTTATAATAATAAAAATGAGAGAAAATTTAAATTAAAAACAACAGAATAGTACTGAGTATAAATTTTTCAGGGAGATTTATAATTGTATAAATGACTTTAAACTTTAGGGTATTCCATGAAACAGTCAATTATATTCATTTTCTAGCCATTCAATAAACATATTGGCAATTGTGTTATTCTGAGTTTTCTAGGAAAACCAAAGTCATAACCCTTATATATGTACAAGAAAGTACTTTATATCAAGAAAAACGTTTATGTCAAGAAAGCAGCCCAGTGCTGTCCAACTCAAGTACCTGGAGACCCTCAGACCCAGCATCTGTCAATGGATGAAGCAGGAAGGTATCAGGGGTACCTGGATTATGGTGCTGAGTGGCTTGGATCCAAGGTCATCAGGAGCTTGGCAAGGTGCTTCCATCTTCCAGGATTGGTGGACAACAAGGGCCTGCTTCTTCTAGACATGAGACAGAGGACAACTAATTGTGAAGTATAGGAGTAAGAAAGCTCTTTTCTCCTCAGTCACACCTCCAAGTAGGTATCTCAAGGCTGGAGTCTGTATCTTGTTACAGGTGCCTGATTGGCACAAAATCCTAACCATCACATTACCCCCTTGTAAGATGCCATTTTCTGTACTGTACTTATTCCTTAACCTGGCAAGGACTCAGGTTATGAAATAAACAAGACATACATGGCCTTGCTCTTAAGGAACTTATTTAGCCTAGGAAGAAAGAGCTAGAATATTCTCTAATTCTGAGAGGATAATGAAATTCATAGATATGGTTTACTGTTGTACACAATAATGTGAACTAATTTAAAGTAAACTGTAGGTGGTACTAATTACATTCAATGAGCACTATCAACTGTCAATCATTTGATGAAAGAAGAAAAAAACATATTCCAGTTTCGCTGTGGTCTTAGATTATTTTACCTCACATGTCTAGGAAATTTCTAAGTAAGTTTCCTGAGAGTTTAACAGAAGGTTATTTGGATAAAACAGAATATTATAGAATGTCTTAAGGAATGCTATGGGTTAAAAATTCAAAATATCTGCAAGGATAAGTTACTGAGTAGCCATGTATTTAATGAAAAGACCTTTCAATTTCCATGGTTCATATTTGAGCTTGGGTAGAGCAAGGAGGCAATTTGCTCTAATTCAATTTAATGCATATTTATTGTAATTACATTATAAGATTTATTATAATTGAAATGTAACATTTGCTATAGCTTCTATAGGAAACTAAGCAAATAGAGTTTTCAGCAGTTAGTCTTGTTGCCTTCCTTCAAAGTGTATGATACCCTTGGGTCACTGCTGACCTAGACTACACACCTTACTTGTTGCTTTATCCCATGAGACTGTATCCTAGAGGCCAGAGTCTGTAGACCTCCATCACCCAATATAGTTCCTGGAATATGTACGTGCTCCATAGTTACCTCCTGGGAAATATCACTCCTCATTCTTTTGCCCCCTTTTAACATTTAATTACTAATTAGTGTTTCTTTCAAAGACTAAATACAGAAGAGAACATTTTAGTCAGTCATAAATATTTAATAAGCATTGAAAACACACAGTGGGAATTAGGGTTTATAAAATAATTTTAAAATTAGTCCTTGCCTTTGAAGGATACACATTCTTATGGAGATAGCCCATGAGGACTTAGGGGGGTGGTGGTGTAAAGATGCTTAAATATATAGAACTCGAAAAAGCATATTAACCTGTAGCTATATAGCTAAAACTTACATACTATAAAATAGAATCAGATAATACTGCTCATAAAAGGAGAGAAATAAGACAGTGGTCTTCAAATAATTAAATAAATGGCTTTGCTGATGAGAGAAGGAAGAATGAACTTTCTTTTATATACTGAGGATTCAAATGAATTTTAACTGAATCAGTTTATCCTAAGTGCATGGATTGCATGCTGCCTAGACCTTGACTTATAGAGCAGTAACACATGAGGAAAGGTGAGATCTTCCCATGCTAAGAATGCAGAGTAAAAGGATGGTCAGGTGTAGGTGTAGCTACTCTATGAAAGTAGTTTTTGGAAAGAGTTTGAAAGAAAGTAAGGGAGAAGATCACATTTCATTCATTTAGTCAATTTTTCATTCAACATATATTTACTTAAAGGATCTGTCATGAAGGACAAAGACGTGGTAAAGCACAAAAAAGAAAATGTCCAAATAAATGCATTTGTGTTCTGCAGAGAGAACGTTTCCTCACTGAAGAATACAGGTTCGGTTGTGGATTAACAAACTTCCTGAGACATATGAGAAATATATTAAATCAAGGGTGTGGGAAAAAGTATCCGCATTAGTGCCGGCATGACCTGGTTTTGAATCTGGGCTCTAGTTCTCGGTTGGGTCAAGAGCTTAACATTCTAGGTCCAATTTTCTTCTCTGGAAAATGGTGAAACTACTAATTCACTTATATATAAATAATAACAAAAATATTTACTATCCCATAACAGTACAATGTCAACCTCAAAGGGGTTTCAAAATATTCAAGCAACAATGGAATTTAAAGAAAATGAGATTTTTCTATGATTTTTTGAAGTTTTTTTTCCATAGAGTTGTACAGAAAAAAATTACTTCTCTCTTATCTTCCACATTGAATTTATAACATTAATCTCATAGAAGTGATCTAATGGATGACTAAAATTAAATTAAGAAAAACACAAACAATGTGAACAGAAGCATGATCCATGGCTGGGGAGTGTCGTTAGGTGTCCTCTAGTCAGCTCCTACGCACTGCAAAACTCATCACAATGAAACTCTGCCAAGTCCTGAACCATCCTATAAATTGTTCCTTTGTTGCCACCATTGTATCGATTCATCTGATAGAGGCCCTTCCTCTTTTTCACTGCCCTTCTATCCTATCGGGTGTAATGTCTTTTTGAGGGACTCGTTTCTCCCCATAATATATCCAAAGTGCATGAGCTATAAAGCCTTGTCAACTTTCCTTTTGAGGAGAATTCCAAGACACGTTTGTTTGTTCTTTTGGCAGTCCATGGTACTTCCATAGCACCATAATTCAATGCATTGTTTATTCTTTGGGTCTTCTTGATTCAATGTCCTACTTTCACATACATTGAAGTAATCGAAAATACCATGGCTTGGGTCTGGGCACCCTAGTCCTCAGAGTAAGCACCCTTGCTTTTCAACACTTTAAATAACTCTTGATCAAATCCACTCAATCCAATATGTCATTTGATCTCTTGATTGCTGATTCCATGAACATTGATTTTGTATACAAACAAAATGAAATTATTGACCACATCAATCATTCTTCTAATTGTCATGATACTGGGCCATTTGTGACGATTTTGATCTTCTTTACATAAAGTTGAATTCATGATGAAGCTAACAGCTTGATATTCATCAGCAAATGCTTCAAGTCCCCCTCACATTCAGTAAATAAGATGGAGTCATCTGCGTCCCATAAATTGTAATAAGCCTTCCTGAAATCCTGATACCACTTTCCCCCCATATAATTCAGTTTCTCTGATGATTTTCTCAGCACAGATTAAAGAACAAACATTTTTCCTAATTTTAAGCCATGCTGAGTTCCTTTTTCTGTTTTCCTTTTGATCTATGTACAAGTCCTGCATGAGCACAGTAAAGTGTTTTGGAATTCCTATTCTTCTCAAGTTAACCCATAGTTTGTTGTGATCCACACAATGTAATGTCTTTGTATAGTCAAATAAACACACGTAAACAGCTTTCTGGCATTCTCTGGTTTCAGCCAAGAGCTATCTGACATCAGCAGTGATGTCCCTTGTTCCCTGCTTCTGAATCTAGCTCCCGGTCAGTGTATCCCTGAAGCCATATTTTGATGACCACAAAGGTAGCAGATGGAAACCACCAGCTCCAAAGGAGAAAGATGAAGCTTTCTATTTCCAAGTCTTGGAAACCCTCAGGGGCACTTCTATGCTGTCCTATAAGGTTGCTATGGGTTGGCAGCAATTCAATGACATAGGGTGTGGTTTGTCAGATTGATATTAATGATATTGTTCTATAATTTCAGCATTCTTTGGGTCATCTTTCTTTGGAATAGATATAAATACGATATCTTTCAATTTGTTGGCCAAGTAGCTGTCTTCCAAACTTCCTGGCAGGTGCAACGGAGTGTTTCTAGTGTTTTCTTGAAACATTTCCGTTGGTATTCCACGCGTCCTGCAGCCCTGTTTAGATTACTATGTTCAGTGCAGCTTGAACTTCTTCCATCCGTACCATTGGTTCTTGCTCATATGCGACCCCCTGGAATGTTAGTGTTGACTATTTCTTTTTGTACAGGAACTCTGTGTACTATTTCCGTCTTCTTTTGATAGATGCTTCCTGCATTATCCAATATTTCTCCCATGGTATCTCTCAATTTTGAAACTTGAGGCTTGCATTTTTTCTTGCATTCTTTCAGTTTAAGATATAGTGTGTTCTTCCCACTTGGTTTTCTAACTCTGGGTCATGGCATATTTCACTATTATATTTGAGTTTGTATTCCACAGTTGCCCTTTGAAATGAATCAATGTCCATCAGCTCTTCAACTTCATTATTACTTTCATGTACTTTAACTACTTTACGATTATGAGCAACGTTCAGAGTCTCTTTTGACATTCATACTAATCTTTCCTTTATGTCTTTTTAATGACCTTTTGCTTTATTCATGAATGATGTTCTTGATGCCTTCCCACAGCCCAACTCTCCTGCCATTGGTGTTTAATGAAGCAATGCTGTTCTGGAGATGTTCTCAAAATTTGGGTGGGATAGACTCAGTGCTGTATTTTGTACCTCATGGACTTTTAATTTTCTTCAGCTTCAATCTGAATTACATATAAGCAATGGATGGTCTATTCCATACCCAGTCTGTGGCCACATTTTAGCTTCTGATATTATGCTTCTCCATTTTCTATTCCCACAGACGTCATCAATGTGATTTCTGTGTATTCCATCAGGAGCAAATCATATGTATAGTAATTTTGCTACCTTGAAAAATTCCATAAAGAAAACTCCAGCTTCATTTTTATCACCAAGACCATATTTTCCAACCCCTGTTCATTCATTTCTCTTTGTTTCCAAGATATGCTTTGCACTAGACAATAATGATCAATGCCTATTAATCGCATGTTTGATCAATATCAGACTGAGGGTTTTGTTTTCAGACTGAGGGTTTTGATAGAGTTCTTTAATTTCTTCATTGGTAGCTTTAGTGGTTATTTCATGAAGTTAGGTAATTGTTGTATTGAGTGAATTTCCATGAAAACAGATAGATATAGCCCTATCACAGACAACATTATGCTTCAATATAGATCTGTGAGATGCCTTTTTTGATAATGAATCAATGTCATTCCTCTTCAGTTTATCATTCCTAGCATAGTAAACCATATGATTTCTAATTTAAAAATAGCTTACTAATAGCTGGGACATTGATCGTTATTTGTTCCATTTCACTATAAATGACTTCCAGTTTTCCTAGATTCATACATTACAAACTATTTGTAGCTTTTGCAGCCATTTCCTCTCATTTTGAGTTTTGCCCAATCAGCAAATGAAGGCTATGAAGGTTCCCACAAGTGTTACTACATTCGCATTGGTATGGTCAGCTCTACTTTTAGAAGACCATTATCCCTCAGTCAGTGCCATTTGATCCAAGGGGCTCATAATCTGTCACTATCTCTGGCAATATGCCCCCTCTATTCATTAGGCCTTTAGCATATGGCAGGGTTTTGATGTTCTACCTAAGGTCTCCAAAAGGCATAACTGATTTCTTTCTCTCTGTCTGTAGTCAGGAAGCTCTCCTCTAAACCTATTCACTTTGGATGGTCTTATTGGCATTTGATACAAGTGACATAGCCATCAGGATCACAGCATATGTTAGTCTGGGTAGACTAGAGAAGCAAATCCATGGGCACATGTATGTGTATAAGAAAGAGATTTATATACAAGAGAAACATTGAACATTGAGAAAACATCACAGCCCAGTCCAGATCAAGTCCCTAAGTCTGATATTAACCCATATGTCTGATACCAATCTATAAAGTCCTCTTCAGACTCACGAAACAAATGCAGTGACGCCGAATGTAGAAGATTGCAGGCCAGTGGGTAGATTGTCATTGGATCCAGTGTCATTGGAGACATCTCAGCGCTGGCAGGGGTCTCTGCATCAGGGTGGGGCCACGTGTCTTGTCATCAGCTTCCATGTCTCCCAGGATGTGCCAGAGAGAGAGCGAGTAGTATCTTTGGCCTCCAAATAGGAAGAACCAGATTTTCCAGAATTCTCAGGAGAAGGCCATGCCCATACAGAAGTCTCATTGGCTATCTCGAGACTGACAGCCTAGACTCCACCCCACACCTTTCATCCTTAAATTGAGCCAGATTACGTGACTACCACACAGCATAACAACAGCCACCACAGTACAACAGACAGACAAGTTGCATACTGACAAGTTTTGCTCTATAGAAATGAAATCCACTGTCGCGCGCTCAGTCTCGCCAGCAAGAAGGACGCGCCACAACAGGATTCTTCCACAGGCGTTTAATGCGGGTTCGATTTGCAGATGCGGAAAAAGACCCCGAAGCCCCAAACTACTGCTGCTTATATGCGCTCTATGGGGACGTGCTGTGCATTGATTGGTGCGTTCGCCAGAACCCTTATTAGCATACTCCAGAGTGGAGTTATGACTACGTCATCTAAGCAGTGCGCATGCTCTAAGTGGTTGTTTACCACTTAACTGGGCCACCGCCCTGACTGCCCGGCGCCATCTTGTAATGGCGGCAAGAGCTGCGGCTTCCCACAATCCACAATATGACAACTTTCCATTCATTATGTTGCATGAGGTAAGCCAATCACAAAAGACAACTGTTATATGATTTTGCTAACATAAAGAGTCTCCAATAGGTAAATTCATAGAGACCAGTGTTTGGATGCATTTGACAGGGCCGGGTGGGAGAGGGAGAAAAGTCATTGTTTAGGTGGCACTGAGGTTTTTATGAGACTATTGGTGTTGGTTCCACAAAACGATTGATGTAATCGGTTTCCTGAAATTGTGCTCGTGAAAATGTTGAAATGGTAAATGTGCTCGCTATATTTTTGCAACAACAACCATAAAAGGTGCCATCGTTTTATGAAAGATTTTTGATGGAGTGATCTCTAGATGGCGCTCTAAGAGTATTAAAATGATTTGTGGGAAGGTGACTTGAGGGAGAAAAATAAGTCATACGCTCATGCTGATGCCTGATTCCTGCAAGAAATGTGTCCTCAATTCACAGTCTTTCATCTCAGCATAGGACGACCTGAGATGGGGGGTTGGAAGGAAGGGGCTGTAGTACAGCTGTCTGTGCTTGCTTTAGCTCTCCCACGTTGAGTTAGTCTTTTGCATAATGCAGTCAAACTGACCACTTCTTTCAGAAGTGTAGGAAAAAAGTGACCAGGGAGAGGGAGGAAACACATGGGCAGGTCATCCGAAGAGGAAATATGAGTATTTACGCTGGCCCTATGCTGTCACGTTTACCACCGCCTTCTCAGATAGTGTCATCAGAGTCATGCGATGCCAGTGAGAGGGACTGAATACATAGCAGAATCCAGCGGAAGGCAATGGATGGTGACGGAAGCATAAGTGATTTCTTTGAAAGACTAGCAGTTATCAGAGAAGTTGTGGCTCTATATCAGTAAGCATGTGTCTGTATCATCACTTCTCAATTCTATGTTCAAGGCAGACAGTACGAATCGAATACGGCAATTTTCCCTGCTGATGTTGAAGATGACCAGCAAACATTTTGTCATAGCCCTCCAGGAAGCCATTACGAAATCACAGGAATTGAAACCTGGGATGATAGTTTATCTCAGCCCTGGTACTGCCATCCATTTAAATACACACACACACACACACACATTCTTCTTCTTGCTTATTTGTTTTTCTTTTCTATATCTGGCAATAAACTCTAAAGAACACTGTTTGCAGATAACTATTTAGATTTGCTGCAGAAACAAATAATCCCGCCATACATAGGATATTAACACCCAACAACACATTTCTTACTTACATTATGTGTTGGTGAATCTGGATTCTGATCCTCATTTCTTTATATCCTCATTGCAGGGCCTGGACTTAAGAGGAAGACCTTAGTTGGGATATGTCATTCTTATGACAGATAAAGATGAAGCAAGAAGGTTGGCAGATATTTTTAAAGTCTTTTAATGCTTTTGTTCCCATGTGGTGACTATCAAGCTTACTCACATTCTGTTGATCAAAGCATGCATGAGGCCAAGTTCAATATCCGTGAGAGGGGAATGTGTAATGGTTCCGGGACTGGGTTAATGCAAGACAGAAGCATTGACTGAAGATCTAACATTGTCTCCCTGGGAATAGGAGAGATCATAATGCAATAAACAACAAATTCCTTCCTCGAGATCTTTCTAGAGAAGCCTAATTTTATGAAAATTATTCATTGCTCAACATGCCCGGTGGCAGAGCGGTTAAAGCACTAGGCTGCCAATCAGAATGAAGTTGGTAGTTCGACTCCATCAGCAGTGACTTGGAAGAAAGGCATGACAGTCTGCTTCTGTAACAATTTACAGCCTGGAAAATACTATGAGGTAGTTCCAGTTTGTCTATAATCTGGTTATGAGCTGGAATTGAGTTGGTGGCAGTGCATATCTGGTTTTCATATTGACAAATCTGTGTCACTGATCATTGAAAAATTGAGTTTGTTCTCAGTTACCTACAACGTAAGGCTTGCCAATCTACTACTACAACTTCAGTCACTGAAAACCCTATGAAATGTAATTCTAGTCTGATGTACATGGGAAAGACTTGAGTTGGAATTGATTCAAGAGTAATTGATAACACAGTGCAGACTGCTTTCTCAATTGAAATGGAGAGAGAACCCGTGGGAAGCTCTGGACAAGGACTTTTTAACAATTCAAGTCCAGTTCTCAGGTATTCCTCTTCAGGGAACCTCTGACCATGCTCTAAATAGCTTGATTTAATTAGATTAGCTGACTACTTCAAGCATTTTAATATGATTTATGCATTGTCCCATTTTCACTCTTCTGCTCTTATATTGATAATTTTCACCAGGAACTTCATGAACCAAACAAAATAATTGCTTGACGTTAAAAAGATAAGGCTTTGAATATTAACATTTGCGCACACTTAAGTGTGATATATGTTATTTAACAACCTCTAATATGACATGCCCTCTGTTTTTGCCTTAAGGTTAAGTATTGGATATTTATAAGCAAAAATATGACCGTAGGTGTTGAGCCAAAGAGAAATGCTTCAGCACAAGATAGTTGATGTATGGTTTTTGTTTATACTGATATCCTAGTCTCTCCAATATTTATTTGAAGCATCAATCAATCAATGCTTCAAAAGTATTCAATTCTAGATGTTTTCTGATGCCTCTAGGCCAAGGCATTAGCTGACTTCAATGGCCGTTCTGGGTTTGCTAGCAACTGGGAGAACAAACGTATGTTTGACTTGGGTTTATCAATGAGTAATTTATTCCATTTTGAGTAACAGTGGCAGTGTAATTCCTTAGAAATGGTACATCCTACAAAAGAAAAGTGCACACTGAAAACATCAAACTGAGAAGGGCCTGTCGCCTTACCATAGGAGCACCATTTCTTTAAGCCTCTTTCTTTCTTTACTACCTTCTGAAGATTGGATGTTTGACTCTTACTTGCACTTGCATTTATATATTTCCATGTGCATGTTTATGCATCAATGATAAGAAAGGACACTGCTTAAGTGTGTTGTTGTCAAGGTCACCGTCAACTGTGACTACCTCCACCTACTTCTTATATCACAAAATTGCAACTGTGACTATCTCCACCTACATCTTATATCATAAAATTGCTGTTCTATTATGTTTTTGACATGAAATACCTGTCCTTATACTTAACTAACAGGTAATTGGAATTGTTACTTTTGATATTGGAAAATTCTTAAAGAAAGAAATTTCCAATGTTCTGGACAGGAGGAGAAAGGTCAATTTCTGAGGCCATGGGTCACAGAAGGACATTTTGCCTTGCTAAATTCTCTTTAATCTCCTTCCTCATCTTAGATGTTATTTCCTTGGGTTATTCTGATCTGGGCACTTAGCTGTGGACTTACCGGTGGATCTTTTGCACTTAAAAGAGTGCTTTAGAACTGTCTTCTGTCCGTGTCCCAGTTGGCTTATGAATTTCCTGAGGAAATGTGTCTTCAGGGCAAGGTAGAAGTTTGACCCCCTTAGGTCCTCACTCAGAATTACGGACTGTGTGGAATTCAGTACTCCTTGCTGGAGCTGACAATTGCTCTCTTGGAGGCCACACCAGGATCGTGGACAGAAGTAGGTCACCACAAAATAGCAGGAGAATTGAAGCACATTTTACTCTGATCAAAGCAGATGTGTTTTAGGATGCAATATTGTATTATGTATGGATTTTCTCTTCTTTAATAATAAGGCAATATAGTGCGGTGGTCAAGAGCAGAGACCAGTGGTAGATAAATCTCATGGCAAGTCCTTGTTCTACCTCAGATTAACAGTAAGTATTCATTTGTATGACAACTGTAAACCTCTAGGCCTTGGTTTCCTCGATTATTAAATTGGGAAAATAATAATACCTACTTGTAGAATTGTTATGAGAATTAAGAGGGATTTTGAATGACAGACAATCGGTCTTACTGATTATAGTCAACAGTTAACTTTATTGCTAATGAATGATTTTCTGATTTGGATATCAAAATAAGAAGGAAAAAACTAAAAACCCTCATTGCCATCAAGTCAATGCTGACTCTTAGCGACTCTATAGGACAGGGTAGACCTGCCCAGTGGCAGGATTCACCCAGTTTATATTGGATTGGAAGAACTTATATGTAATTTTAAAAAATCACTTTATTGGGGCCTCATACAACTCTTATCCCAATCCATACATACATCCATTGTGTCAAGCACATTTGTACATTTGTTGCCATTATAATTTTCAAAACATTTTCTTTCTAATGGAGCCCTTGGTATTAGCTCCTCCTTTTTTCCCTCCCCCTTCTTCCCTCATGAATCCTTGATAATTTATAAATTATTATTTCATGTCTTACACTGATCAATGTCTTCCCTCACCCACTTTTCTGTTGTCGATCCTCCTGGGCGAGGGTTATATTTAGATCATTGTAATTGGTCCCCCTTTATCCCCCACCTTCCCTTTACCCTCCTGGTATCACTACTCTTAATATGGGTCCTGAGGGATTTATAGGTCCTGGGTTCCCTGTGTTTCCAGCTCTTATATGTACCCATATACATTCCCTGGTATAGGGAGATTTGTAAGGTGGAATTGGGGTCATGATATTGGGGGGGAGGGACATTAAGGAACTAGAGGAAAGTTGTATGTTTCAACAGGGCTATACTGCACCCTGACTGGCTCATCTCTTCCCTGTGACCCTTCTGTAAGGGTATGTCCAATTGTCTGCATATAGACTTTGAGTCTCCACTCCACACTCCCTCTCATTCACAATTATATGATTTTTTTGTTCTGGATCTTTGATGCCTGATACCTGATCCCATTGACATCTCGTGATTACACCGTCTCGTGTGCTTCTTCTATGTGGGGTTGGTTGTTTCTAGGCTAGAGGCCACTTGTTTATCAAGACGTTAGGACTCCAGAAGTTTTATCTTTTGATAGCCAGGCACCATCAGCTTTCTTCGCCCATTTTGTCTTCAGCGATCATGTCAGGAAGGTAAACACCACAGAATGCCAGGTTATTAGAACAAAGTGTTCTTGCATTGAGGGAGTACTTGAGTAGAAGCCCAATGCCCATCTGCTACCTTAATACTGAACCAATAAATATAAGTACATACATCTATTTCCCTATCATTATACATAAAAATATTTACATATGCACATGCCTGTATTTAGACCTCTATAAATGCCCTTTGCCTCCTAGTTCTTTCCTCTATTTCCTTTTCTTTCCTCTTGTCCCACTATCACATTTGGCCTTCATTCAGCTTTCAGTAATTCTTCCAGGTTACATTGCCCTTGATCAGGGTCCTACTATCAATACGTAATTTTTTATTGAGTTCAGTGAATGGGTTGTTAACATAGTGGGAAGTTGTGCAATGATTCCTTATTCTTTTTTCTTATTCCTTTTTTTTTAGCATTCATCTGCACAGCATTGTACTCTTGTTACCTGTAGTAATATCCATTGCATTCATAGGTATAAAAATTGAATGGAAATGCACTTGTAATACTTATGTATTCATTATAAGTATTCATGAATACTTATTTATTCATTTCATAAAATTCATTATACTTTTTGTGAAACACTTCATTTTTACTTCAGTTCATTTGTTACTTCAGAAAACAAACATAATATAAAAATAAAAAATGCCAAACACCAGCTATCATTTGTTTCAGCATTGTATTACATCCCAAATTCCCACGAGATATTATGGCTGAATCACGCAACTCTTGAAACTGTTTAAAAAGCTAAGATTTTTGTCCGAGCAATCGCTGTGAGTTCAACAGAAGCATGAAGAGGTATTTCAAAGTTGAACATAATGTGTTCAGAGAAGAGAAGTCACCTGTTCTAATATATCAAACACAATCCCTCTTGTCTAATTGGCCTGATTCTAAAGGAATGGGATCCTCCTCTTACAGTAAAAAGGTGGTGAAGGGTAAATCACATAGTTGGTGATGCACAGATCAAAGCGAAGAATATTGCAAATGGGGATGTCAATCAAGAGGTAATATGGAAATACCTTAATTAACAGTGTTATTCCTTTTGTCAAGTATTATTTTATATTTTCATTAATATTTGAAACACTAGTTTTGTGTACCTCTTTTATTCTTATATTAGTCTTAACTGCATGAAATAATAAACTACCATTCAATATATACATATTTTATATATATATATTATATTTAGCACAGTCATTAGGACCACAAATTGGCTGTAAAATTATTTGAATTCCACCATTGGAACGGCCCTTGTGAGTTTCTGGGACTCTAACTGTTCATGGGAGCAGGAAGCCCCATCTTTCTCCAGAAGAGCAGCTGATGGTTTTGAACTGTGGACCTTGTAGATCACAGCCCAACTTGTAACCGTTATGCCATCAGGATCCTAGAATAAGAAGAGGTATGAAAATAAGAACCCATTTTAAAAGACCATCTGGTTAAAAGCTGTTGAAACTCATGTTCAATTACTTATAAACTTCCACTCTCATCACTATAGTAAGTATAATTAATATGAAGAATAACCCCTCAAACTTACAGCTTATAATAACATTAGTACATAAGTAAGTACACTAAAACAGCAGGCTGGTTAATGTTACTTTTTCTATGTCTTATTCAAATCCAGCATATTTTTAAAGCACTCTTGTGCATTAATTTGATTAAATGAAAAGAGGAAAAATTGATTACTAATTGTAAATAATGATTAAGCTAAATTGCAACAAACTTCCATTTTTTGTTTAATAGAATTTGGTTTTATTCAAAGTGATTAAACAGGAGTAGAAGACAATAGAAGTTGTAGTAGTTAGTTACATAATTTCATGTCAACTTGAAGGTATATAAAAGGTTATGGGTAGCATTCAACCTGTCAGTCAGGTCACAGCCTGATGGTTCCTCCTTGCAGGCATGGCCTTCTCATAAGGAGGGCCCTGGGAACCTGCCCTTCTCTTTCTGCCTCCACTTTCCGCCATTCTGAGACCTGCCAGAGCCCTGTGATGCTTCCATTGTCATTGGATCCACCCATCTCTGCACCACTGGCATGTGATATTCCTGCATTGCATGTGGCTGCTTGAGCCTGAAGAGGGCCTATGGACTAGAATCACATATAAGGACTTGAGTTGGCCTGGGCTGGGATGTTTTCTCAATATATAATCACTTCTTGATATAAAGTTCTTTCTTACACATATATGAGTATCACTGAATGTGTTTCTCTAGTCAATCCAGCCCAGTCCACAAGTCCTCTATTACAACAGAGAAGAAGCTGAGTGTTATATGAGGGAATGGATAACTCGATAAACTTCTTCAATCTGAGAGAAAGACTCAACAAGTAGATGGCTTTTTGGTCATCGAAGCTGCCTCTTTTTCACAAACAGAAGGTCAATGAGATTAGGTGACTAATTTTCTAGGCTTAAGTCTGTGACTGTCAGCTGTTGTTACAAGTGTACAAAATCATGCTTTATTCTAGGAAACGAGGCCAGGTTTCAGTGGAGCCTTGAAGATGATTTGAATAGAAGTCCCTGGGGTAGTTGCATATTTTATGTTAAATCAAAGAGAAGTAAATGTGTAGAAGTGGTATCCACCCTGTCAAAGAGCTCTCAGCCTGGTGGGGTCTCATTGTGGTGTGGCATCTCAGAAGGAGGGCCCAGAGAATTTCTCTCTCTCTCTGTCTTCACCTTGCTGCTGCTGACCTTGAAGCTTCCAGAACCTTGCCATGCTTCCACTCCCCCTTGAATCCACACAACTTTGTAGCCACCACCTGTGATCTCCCTTCATTCTTCATCATTGCTTGTGACTGTTAGAGTCTGGAGAGGGCCTTATGGAGTAGTACCAGAGTTCTGGCATCAGTTGGACTTACTTGGGATGTTTTCTTGACATATAACAACTTCTTGATATAAAGCTCTTTCTTATACATATAAGAGCGTCACTGGGTTTGTTTTTCTAGTCAACCCATTATAAAACAGTCCCAGAAAACTAGTGTGCAAATATGTAAATTCTATTAATGTCCAATTATTCCAGTAAGAAACTGGAAATAGGCATAACTTGGAGGTATAAGGATCTGTGGAAACTGGGATGAAGGCACAAAATGTTTGGAACCCACTCTGAGAAGTAGGGTAAAGGGGGTTATGTTCTTTTTCTTAAGTTTTCCTGTTTATGACTTTAAGAGCATATTAATATGACATCATGTTTTAAGTGAGGCTCAAACTTCTGCAAGAATACCTGAATTTAGTAGTTCCTAAAGTATCCTAAAATGTCAAAATCACCTTAGGACCTGGTTAAAAATAACAGTACAGAGCATCAAGCCAGATTTAGAATCCCAGATTTAGAATTCAAAGGGGTCCTGGAATCTGTATTATTAACACTAGTGGAGTTGGAAATATCAATTAACATATCAGGAAAAGTTCCCCAAAAAGTCATAAGGAATAAAAAATTACCCCAAATTGAAATGCATCTCCCGCGTGTGATTCCTGTACCCGGCAAAGATAGATATGAAATGGATAAAAAAATCTACCTGTATGTCATTCTACTTTTGTCTCTGACATATACCCTTGTTCTTTAAAGTAAATTCCCCACTTAATCTTTTCAGCACCATACTATTAAATATTTGAACTCCATTGTTAAAGTGATTATTTGAAATTCGCATCTGGTATTTAAGACCCTCAACTAAATAAATAATGAGCTGTTAATCAAACACTTTCCTTTTGGAAAGGTAGATACGTGCTCTGTATTAATTTCAGTAGCTATTTTAAGCAGTTAACAACAAATAAACATGCAGTCTACATTAATCATCTAATCCAAAGTCCCCAAAAGTTCACAATAAAAAAATCGAAACCCCAGCAATGATAGATTCTTGTAATTATCTTTATCAAGTTAATGTCTGTGTATAATTACCCACAATATAAGATTATGTGAAAACACTGAGCTCTGGGACTGATTCCCAAAACAACACATGATTTATCTTGTAAATTAATAACAACAATTTGCACTTTAGAGACCTTCATAACCATCGGTCTCTTTGCAGAGATGAATTAAACTGATTGCAACATAACTCTGTGAGACAAAAACATCATCCTTGGGAACAAAAACTGCATTTAAATTATTGGCATGTTCAGCATCTACTTTTATATAGTTTCCTTGTATCTTTCAATTACAGAGTATTCCTTCAATTTTCTAAGAAAAAAACATTCTCCAAAAAAAAAATCATTGGAGAAAAAATATGTTTAAGAATTTGAAAGTGATTTATGGTGAGAAAGTAGAACTAGAAATTCAGCCTCTATTTATAAGATCAGGGTGCTGCCCACAACCAAACCCCTGGCTGTAGAACTGATTGTCACTCGTGGCGATTCAATGTGTGCAGATCTCAACGACGCCCCATTGAGTTTTCATGACTGGGGCAGGTTACCAGCTTTTCCTTCTGAGGGACCTCTGGGTGAAAGCAAACCACCAACATTTCAGTCACTAGCTCTGAGTACTTAACTATTTCATGAACCCAATTTGTTTCCCTCAATGATGAGAATTATTCAGAGAATGATTTAGCATACACGCTTTATTGGCTGCATATATCTGAGGGCTATATATCTACCTAAAAATTGATTGCCGTGAAGGCAATTCTGTTAGTGACACCATGGGACAGAAGACTACAATATAGGGCATTCCCAAGGCTAAAATGATTATGGAGACAGACTGTCACAACTTTCTCCTATAGAGTGCATGTTGAGTTTGAACTGCTGACCTTTTGATCAGCTCAATTATTGTGTCACCAGGGTTCCTTTCATCTCTCCCCACCTAGTCTTTATTCATAGTATCCTTTCTAGGACAGTCTCCAGTCCTAATAGCATTTTCTATTAAGTCTTTCCTTACTGCTGAAAGCTTAGTCTCAACTCACTGTTTTTACCTATTCATTCCCTTTCAGATCAATTAGGGTGACCCTTTTATGGATTTATTAAAAGCAAAAAAAAATCATTTTTTATCAGCCACTAGTGAAGATATTATTACTGTTTTGTAAAGATTTCTTGTCAGATCCAGTACACTCTTTCTACAAACTAAGATTAGGCTTCACAAGTTGTCCAGAAGACACTCTTGGTCTCCACGTGTGCCGGTTTGTAGCCATAGCGAAATGTGGACCTGGGTTTTGTAGTCCCGAACCTCTCAGGTCACCAAGGGAAATTAATTGGAAGGTGGCGTGCTAATAAGGATATGCATGGTGCCTAACATTAACAAACCCCACCAATTCCTTTGTGTAAATCTGCTGAATCATTTCTAAAAAAAAAATCAAGCTCAGCCTTCATTTGCATTTCAGTATTTCTTCTCGGTTATTCAAGCCTTTGCTCAAGTCCTACCAGGCCTCTCACACACCCCTCACCTCCGACCTGAGGTCACTTGTTGTTCCCTTGTCCCTGAATTTGTTAACTCCACTTCCTTTCCTCAACTCCCATTCTCCCATGTCCCCCCCGGAACCGCCGGTCCTGTTGTTTTATCCCCAGGGTTGTTTATTCCGGTATGTTCCCTTCTTGATTTGCTCCATTTTGGTGGGTTCAGACAGCCCTGCCTCCCAGCCCCCCATGTGACCCCAGAAATGTCCTCTGTTGCAGTCTGCTTTAGTAAGGGGACAAAATGACACGAGCTGTTGCCTGTTGCCCAGTACCCTCTGTGTCCCATTAGCTCCCGCAGGGACATCATCCTCTGAGCCTGGTGTGCCAGCGTGGGACCAGTCCCGCTCTCTTTCTCTTCCTCCCTGCAGCCCTGCCTCCACGTGGGTGTGGCATGCTGGCCCCTCTCCCCACCCAGTAGGTTCAGTGCCACTCTCCACCATACCCACTTCCTGGGAGGGGGTCAGTTTGGCTCTGGTTGGGGCCAGCCCCATAGCTCTATCTTTTCATGCATCCTTCCACGTGGCCATGCCATCCTCATGGTTTGGTGCATCATGGTGGGGTCTGCATACCCACTCCCGATTCTGTGGAGAGAAGACCAGTACTCTCCCCCTGGGTGGATTCATGCCCGGCTCCCTCCATCGCTGTCATCATTTCACTTTCAACCCCCTTTTCTACCCAACCACCCCGCTCCTTTTTCCATTATTGTGTTGGACCAACGTGCACCTCCTTGGGTTTGGTGGGACAAGAGAAAAGTAAAAGGAAATAGAGGAAAGAACTAGGAGGTAAAGGGTATTTATAGAGGTCTAAATACAAGTATGTACATATGTGAATATACTTATTTATGATGGTTAGGATAAAGATCTATGTGTGTATATGTATAGGTTTAGTATTAAAGTAGCAGATGGACATTGGACCTCCACTCAAGTACTCCCTCAATGCAATAACACTTTGTTCTATTAAACTGGCATTCCAAGATGCTCACCTTCACAACAGGATCACTGAAGACAAATTTATACATAAGCAAATGTGGTGAAGAAATCTTATGGTGCCCGGCTATCAAAAGATATAGCATTTGTGGTCTTAAAAGAGGCCATCTAGCTGAGAAGCAACCAAGTCCCCATGGAAGAAGCACACCAGCTTGTGTGACCATGAGGTGTCAAAGGGATTAGGTTTCAGGCATCAAAGAAGAAAAATCATATCATTGTGTGCTCACCTTCCCGATATGATCGCTGATGACAAATGGGTGCATAAGCAAATGTGGTAAAGAAAGTTGATGATGCCCAGCTATACAACGATAAACATCTGGGATCTTAAAGGCTTGAACGTAAACAAGTGGCCATCTAGCTGAGAAGCAACAAAGCCCACATGGAAGAAACATACTAGACTGTGTGATGACGAGGTGTCGAAGGGATCAGGGACCAGGCATCAAGGGGAAAAAATCATATCATTGTGAATGAAAGGGAGTGCAGATTGGGGACCAAAAGCCCATATGTGTGCAAATTGGACATCCCCTTGCAGAAGGGTCACAGGGAGGAAATGAGCCAGGCAGGATGCAGTGTAGAAACAATGAAACACAACTTTCCTCTAGTTCTTAGATGCTTCCTTCCCATCCCCACCCTGTCACTATTGTGATCCCAATTATACCTTACACTGGTACAGATAGGATCTGAAAACACAAGGAATCCAGGGCAGATAACCCCCTCAGGTCCAGTGGTGAGAGTGGTGATACATGGTGGGTGGGGGGAGGGGGAGGGAAAGGAGGGAACCGATTACAAGGATCTACATATGGCCTCACAGGCAATAGACAAGTGGACAATAGACAATAGAGGACATTCAGTAGAGAAGTGGGTGAAAGGAGACGTTGGGCAGTGTAAGATATGATGACATAATAATAATTTATAAATTATTAAGGGTGCATGAGGGAGGGGGGAGTGGAGAGTGAGGGGAAAAAATGCGGAGTTTATACCTAGGGTTCAAGTAGAAAGCAAATGTTTTGAGAATGATGATGGAAACAGATGTACAGATGTGCTTGACATAATAGATGTATGTATGGATTATGATAAGTGAAGTAAGAGCCCCCAATAAAATTATATATTAAAGGGGGGGGGTGCAGTGAGGCAAAAATATTTTTAAAAATCAAGTGGGAGTGTTTTTGTAGATGCTATTGAGTTGGTTCTGGCTCGTATTGGCCCTGTGTGCAACAGAAGGAAACCAGGTCCTGCGCCATCTTTACAATTGTTCTTATGTTGCAGCCACTGTGCCCATTAATGTTGTGGAGGGCTTTCATCTTTTTTGCTGCTCCTCTACTGGATCAAACACAAGTTCCTTCTTCAGGATTCGGCCTGTGCTGACAGCATGTCCAAAGAACATACGACCAAGTCTTGCCATCCTTGCCTCTAAGGAGCGCTCTGGCTGTACTTACTCTAAGACATATTGGTTTGTCCCTTTTAGCAGTGCCCGGTTCTTTTAAGTGGCGAACCTTTTGAAAAGTGTTATATATTGTTTTGTGACAAATGTAAAGAACATTTATTATTTCATAGTACCTGTGGTCCAAATTCCAAAGCAGTCTAGCTGGTTGGATTTTTTCTTGAAGCTTCACTCAAAATATTGGCCATGACCCAAGTCATTTGAAGGCTGAAATGGAGCTTGTGAGCCCACTTCTAAAATGAGTTTAACATATGGTTGTTGGGAAGAGGCCTCTGTTCCTCACTAGTAGGCCTTTCCCTAGGACTCCTTCAGTGTCTTAATGACGTGACTTCCGGCTTCCACACAGTGGGTGATCTAAGAGAGAGAATAAGGAGGAAACTACAATATTTTATATTTCCTAAGATCACGTTTCAGCACCATAATTTTCACAAGTCACTAAGTAAAACCTACATCTAAAGGAGAGTGCAATCAGGGTCACGTTTCAAAGAGAAGGGTATCAAATGATTTGCAAACGTATTTGAAAATCACTGAGGATCTTGTCCAGCAAAGTGTCGCATCCTCCAATGCCAACATTACATCTTACAGCAGCTCCTAAAGATAACCCATTCACTAAACAAAATACATTGCTGATTTTGTACAAAATGTCTTCAAATCAGCAATGGTAATTTCAGAACAGTTTGGGAAAATATATAACAGGTTTAAACACTTGTACTTGTCATGGACAGTGTAGCTACCCACTAGATTGTGTGTGAAGAGCTTCAAAGGATACAACATCATTGGACAGTCAGCCTTATAATCCTCGACTCTAGTTGAACATGTTCAATTTTACAGCCTCCTTCTCTCTGCTAAGCTGAAATCAATGTATTGACATCTTGGAGGGCAAAGTGGAACAAGAGCCAGCCAAGCTATTTTCCTGAAGTATACTCTGGTTCCCATGGACAGGATACTTACGACAAAACTGTGGTAAAACATACCTTGTTGTATAACGTAGAAATTGTAGTCCATACAATGAATATTCCACCTGGTATTTATTACGTGCCATGCTTGGGTCATTCCGGATGCTGGGCTCAGTGAGTAGTATACACAGAAATTCTCTCTCACTCCCTTTTTCTCTACCATAAACACACAAACAGACCCATATACCACCCCACTGAACACATATGTTGAGTTTTGTTTGCCACATATTTCACATCTCTTTCTCTTTAGCTTCTGTATTGACAGTTAGGGTGCTCCTGTCATATGTGGGGCCCACATGGTGTTGAGGATTCTGAATTCAACTGCCAACTGCAAGCCCAGTAGTTTGAAACTACCAGCCATTCTATGGGGAGAAAGATGAGGTTTTCTATTCCTGTAAAAATGTATAGCATCAGAAACTGGCAAGGGCATTCCTACCCTGTCCTGAAGCATCACTATGAGCTAGAATTGATTCAGTGGCAGTGTGGTTGGCGGTTTTGATTTAGTGACAAAATCAGAGGCCCTGGTGGAGCTGAAGGAGCCCTGGCTCTATAGTGGTTGCACATGGGTCAGCCATCTAAGCCGTTAGTTGTTCTCTAGCATAGCTGTGTCTTCTCACTTCTGCAAGGACCTAACAGGCTTAGAAACTCACAGGGGCAATTCTACTCTGTCCTGTCAGTCGGCATTGACTCGATGGCAGTAAGCTCGGTTTCATTTGTTTTGGTGTCACTGAGGGTTGGGTGTTTCAGGTTTGGCCTTGGACTGTCAATGTAAAGGTCAGCATTTCAAATCCAGTAGCCACTGTCTGCTTCTATAAAGATTTACAGTCTCGAGAATCTTAAATTGGGGTCTATATGGGCTCAGTTGCAGTCAGTTTTGGGTTATAGAATAACAATGTTGTGATATTGCTTTAAAGGCTGCACTACATTCTTGAAAGGCTTTATCTCACTCATTCTACATAATAAACCTGAGAGATTAATATTGCTATGATCCTTTTTTGACAGATAAACTGAACCTCAGATAGGATCAATAATTTACTACAGGTCAGCCACCTAAAGAGTGGTGTAATATGGTCACACCTAGGAAATCTGAAATCATATTCCATGTTGTCCTTCCCACTGATACACCCAGAATGAGCATCAGAAGAGCAACTCCTACCAGAGGAGGGATTAAATATGGGAGACAGGAGATAAGTAAAAGCCCAGTAGATACTTTGTTTTTTTCTCTTAGTAGCAACACAACCACCAATTCCATTGCTAATTATTTGGAGCATGTGTTTTTGTCATTCACTGACACTGGTAACCGTATAGTTTGTTTTATCAAGTCTGTTATTAGTACATAGAAAACACTAGATTTTTAAAAACTTCATATCAGAATAATATGTTACATAACTCTCTGAATTTGTAGGGAACATTTGTTCATGGTATGTAGCGATCTGCTCTTCATTCCTCAGTGGCAAATAATAGTACATCCTTCTTAGAGTTTCATGATGATAAAACTGGACACCATTAGCTGTCTCCACATTTGCTTATGCACCCATTTTTTTCTTCAGTGATCATGCGCACGCATGTGTTGTGTGTGTGAGCATCACAAAATGCTTTTCTGGTCGTCCTTTTATCAATCCCCAGCTTTATGGCATGGTGATCCAAGAAAGACGTCTGAATAATCTCTATGTGTTTGAATTTACTGATGTTTGACTTATGTCCTAGCATGTGTTCTGTTTTTGAAAATGAGCCATGTGGGCTTGAGAAGAATGAATAGTTTGATGAATTTCACCGGTCCACTGTTAAGAGCATAAATATTCATTATGCTTACTTGTTCCTGGTTTACTGATTCTTTGAGCATTATATAGTGCCCTTCCTTGTCTCTTTTTATGGTTTGAAACTTGAGATCAATTTTGTGCATTAGGATTGCCACCCCTGCTTTTTTTTAAGTTGCCGTTTGCCTAGTATACTTCCTGGTGTTTTTTCCGACAGCCGTTAATTCTTTCTTTTTTTTGAGTCGAATAGTTATGTTTATAGCAAAGCCACCTTAGAAAGGGAATGCATAAGTCACATGGCCTTCAAAGGCAACAGCCATTGATTCTTAGTCTTGTCCATGCGCTTAAGATGTGTCTATTGCAGGCAATGTTTTCTGAGCCAATCATCTGGCCTTTTTCTTTTAATGTATGAGTTGAGGCTGTTAATTTTCAGAGTTATTATCATGATCTGTGGTTGCATTCCTGTCATCTCCTGCCTTGTACTTTGGATGTTTTCCTATCTTACTTCATATCAGTATGCTGAGTTTGTGTGGGGGGATTCATTTTTGTCTTCTTTTCCCTCTGAGGCCCTATTGTCTTGGTAATCGTTGTCTGAACCTTGCCTTCTGGATTGAGTGGGGCTATATGGTTGTCTCCTTCTTGTGCTTGGATGTTGGTCCAATGACCATAATGAATCAGCTGCTAGATTCCAAAGGGTGGGTGTCGTTCAGCTTATTATTTGAGTTTTTCCTTGTCTTAGAAAACTCTTATCTCCCCATCTAGGTAATGGATAATTTGGCAGGATGGAGGTCAGTGTTCAGGCCCCTGGGTGAATGGAAGGAGATACCCAAGCTTGACAGTGGATCCAAACTTGGAGGACAGGAAGTGAGTAGTTGTCCGGAGAGTGCTATGAGTGGGCAACTTCAGTAAGGGTCTTGCCACAACTGTGTGGGTCCCGCATGGCAACCAGGCAGCTCCAGGCATAGCAACCAGGCTTGGGTGTAGGGTAGGCTAATCAGCAACTGCAACAACAGTGGTGGCAGTGGCATACAGGACTACCTCAGCCAGCTGAGCCGAGGTATCTCAAGGGTCTGATATCAGATCTCGGGTAGCTCTAACTCAGGGTGGATGCATGGGCATGGGCTGTTGCATTGTGGCTGGGGAGGCACCCATGGTTGTGCTGGGTGTCCTCTCACTCACCAGATCCTCCCACTAGTCCTCCTGGACACCAGACCCACTGTACATGAAAGAGCTCTCATTATGGACTGCTTACCTTGGTGCCACCTTCATCAACATTTCCCCCATTTTTTCATGTTATTTTCACTCACCTCATATGTAGGTGAACACTGAATGATGGAAGACTGAAGAAGAATTGATACATTTGAATTATGGTGCTGGTAATGAATACTTAAAGTACCAAGAACTGTCCAAAGAAATAACAAAAAGAAATAGCAAAATTGTTTTAGAAGTACAGCCAGAACACTCCTTACAAACAAGCATGGCAAAACTTGTTTTTCACATATTTTGGACCTGTTGTCAGGAGAAACCAGTTTTAGGAGAAATAAATTGCATTTAGTAAAGTATAGGGGCATTGAAATTGAGAGCAGTTGCAGGAGTGACCTCAAGCATAAGAACAATTGCGAAGATGGTGCAGGACAGTGCTGTGTTTCATTCTGTTGAACATAGGGTTGCTTTGAGCAGGAACCAACTTAATGGCACCTAACAACAATATATAACCAATTTTAACAATGTGCAAAAACCATCCAGTCCGTGGTTCATTCTCTCTCTCTCTCTCTCTCTCTCTCTCTCTCTCTCTCTCTCTCTCTCTCTCTCTCTCTCTCTCACACACACACACACACACACACACACACACACACACACACACACACACACACACACGCAAACAAACAATTCTATTATTCTATTCAATCCAGACTAATAGCAACCATCTAAAACTGTAGAATCACCCTTGGGTGTTTTTAAGACTGTAACTCTAATAGTAGTTGATTATATTCTCCCACAAATGGCTACTGGTTTTAACTGCTCACGTAGCCATTAGCAGTCCCACTCAACCATAAAGCCACCTGTGTTCCTTACCAGCTAGGGCACATGCATCCGTTTTTTATAATTTATTCTCTGTATTCTTCCTTAAGTCGTAATCATGAGGATATGTCAGCTCCTCTGGGATTAGATTTATGCCTTGGTTCCTCTGAAACCTCCTCTTAAGAATGAAAATCTTGCTTTAAAATAAAGCATATTCACAATTAGATTTCCTCTGTACAGCCTGTCATGCTGATGATTATCTGTAACCTTTTCTTTTTTTAACATTTTATTAGGGACTCATACAACTCATCACAATCCATACATATATCAATTGTATAAAGCACCTCTGTACATTCTTTGCCCTAATAATTTTCAAAGCATTTGCTCTCCACTTAAGCCCTTTGCATCAGGTCCTCTTTTTCCCCCTCCCCCTCCCTCCAGCACCCTTGATAATGTATAAGCTATTATTTTATCATATCTTGCCCTGTCCAACGTCTCGCTTCACCCCCTTTTCTGTTGTCCGTCCCCCCAGGGAGGAGGTCACATGTATATCCTTGTAATCGCTTCCCTCTTTCCAACCCACTCACCTTCTACCCTCCCAGTATTGTCCCTCACACCCCTGGTCCTGAAGGTATCATCCACCCTGGATTCCCTGTGCCTCCAGCTCCTATCTGCACCAATGTACAACCTCTGCTCTACCCAGACTTGCAAGGTAGAATTCAGATCATGGTAGTTGGTGGGAGGAAGCATTTATGAACTGGAGGAAAGCTGTATTCTTCATCGGTGCTACATCGCACCCTGACTGACTCATCTCCTCCCCTAGACTCCTCTGCAAGGGGATCTCCAGAGGCCGACAAATGGGCTTTGGGTCTCCAATCTGCACTTCCCCCTTCATTCACTATGGTAAGATTTTTTTTTCTGATGATGCCTTATACTTGATCCCTTCGACACCCCATGATCACACAGGCTGGTGTACTTCTTTCATGTGGGCTTTGTTGCTTCTGAGCTAGATGGCCACTTGTTTACCTTCAAGCCTTTAAGACCCTAGACGCTATATCTTTTGATAGCCGGACACCATCAGCTTTCTTCACCACATTTGCTTGTTCACCCGCTTTGGCTTCAGCGGTTGTGTCGGGAGGGTGAGCATTACAGAATGCCAATTTAATAGAAGAAAGTATTCATGCATTGAGGGAGTGCTTGAGTAGAGGCCCAAGATCCTTCGGCCACCTTAATACTAAACCTATAAATATAGGAACATAGATCTATTTCCCCTTCCTCATATATATTTGCATATGTACATGTCTTTGTCTAGACCTCTATAAATGCCCTTTGCCTCCCAGCTCTTTCCTCTATTTCCCTTGACTTTCCTCCTGCC
This sequence comes from Tenrec ecaudatus, assembly GCF_050624435.1. NCBI lineage: Eukaryota > Metazoa > Chordata > Mammalia > Afrosoricida > Tenrecidae > Tenrec > Tenrec ecaudatus. Next base: position 152,714,249 of record NC_134531.1, on the reverse strand, counting down.
CCACTATCATGCTCCATCCCCACCTGGGTTTCAGCTATACCTCTTCATTACCTTACCCTTGATCATCCCCTACCAGGCCTGCCACTCCTACCTCACCACGAATTTGGATCCCTTGTTGTTTCCTTTCCCCTGGGTTTGTTAACACCACTTCCTTACCCCCACCTCCTCCTCTCCCATGTCCCCCGGAACTGTCGGTCCCGTTGCTTTTCTTATATCATTCTATAGTCTATAGTGTACCTCTGTAGTCTATAGTCTACCTCTATAGTCTATAGTCTACCTCTATAGTATACCTCTATAGGCTACCTACCCACCAGCACACAATTCTGTGTTGGATTTTCTTTGACACCTGTCCTAGACAAAGATCATCTTAATTTGTTCCATATCCACTTTCTACACTTTGGGCCCAAGTTGGGTCAGGGGTAGTCATGAGACTTAACCTCAAAACTGGAGAATCTATGAACCTCTCTGATAGTTTAAGGTTCATACAGACATTTTAAAAAATTTGTATTTTAGTAAAGTTTTATTTCTCTCTCAGTATTGTGATCAAGAGGCATGAATTTATAGTTGCCTACTCACTTTTATTCTGATCCCTATCTTCAATATATTCTGTAGTTGTCTGTAGACCTTTAAAGGTTGTCAGGCAGAAAAGGGTGACCAGTTATGGCTCAAACGAAAGACGCATATTCTGCAAATCTAAAAGCATTTTGGGGAAACATAATAATAATAAAAAATCAGTTTGGTAAAAAGTATTTGAATAAAGAGGGATTTCTTTCATTGCAGAGCTCAATATGAAGCTGAATGGTCATTCGCAGAGATTCAATAGATGAGGAATCCAGGCTTAGAATAAATATCATCTAGCTCTGAGACTCATGAGTAATGATTCATTGACAGATAAAAAGCCATAGGTTCAGGAAGTATAATTTATTGCTCTGTGAAGTGGGATATAGATCCTTATGGCTCAGCAAAGGACAACAGGCTAACATGGTATAAGACAATGCAATAAATGAATTTATTTTAAGCTGCCTGGGCAAGTCTTCTGGGAGTCTGAAGCAAAGCTACTGGAGCCCACGGTAGTACTAAGACTATTCTGAAATTTTGGATGTCTTCTGATAGGCTTAAATGGTGTAGGACACTATATGATTAGTCAAATAATATGTTTTCAAGATAACTTCAAAAAAGACCTTGCATATTTAATGTCTAAATATATTTTTCCTGAGTATACTTTTCTGGGCACTGAACAGCAATGGTTCAATTTCAGGTTCATTGCTAACTTTTTATAATTCATTATGCCTTGTACGTCTACTGATCCACAGTTTGATTAGTATACTCGTATGAGTCTAGGACACTGGGACTGAAGAGATTTCTGCTTCAGCATCTTTGTCGGCATCCCTTCCGGGTCATGTGGATAATGGCAATGTGAATCCTCTCTCTCCACTTTATTACGCATCTGGAAAATGCTAGCTGTGCGTCCCCTCTTCCACGCTCAGCTCTACATCTGTTAAATCAGATTAAATCAAGGCGCCAGTGCTCTGTACAGGCAGAATTTATTCTGAGACTTCATCTTTGTCTATCTTTGCCATCTCACATAAACCAAGCCAAACCCATTGCCATAAACTTGTATGCCAACCCTATAGGACAGCATAAAACTGCCCCTGTGGATTCCCCAGATGGTGGTGTTTCCAAACCGCTGCCCTTATGGAGTATATTCCAAGGTATAATCACTATGACTCCAGGGCTCCTCATCTCATAGATAGGCGGAGGAGGAGGAGGAGGAAGAAAAGGAGGAGAAAGAGGAGAGAGAGAGAGAGAGAGAGAGAGAGAGAGAGACCTGGAATAAAAGCTTTACAAAGAGTTTTGTAAGTGTATCCAATAAAAATAATAAACACTAACACTTCTGCTAACTCTGTATCAAATAGCCCTCCTCTCTTTTTGTTTAGAACCCCAATATCTGGCAGCACAGGGATTGCAACCTGCTAGAAGATTCCACGATATGTTCTGGCCCCAGGATCTGAGGCCCTGTCATATTCAGATTAAAGAGAGAAACTTCAAAACTATCTTTATGTAAATTACAGCCATCAAAATCATATTTTGAATATTCTATATTATTATTGGTATTCAAAAAAATTTTGAAAAGCATTCTCCTATTTTAACCTGTACAATCCCTGGGAGGCACAAATGGTTTAGTATTTCATTATTGGTTGAAAATTTGATTATTCAAATCTACCCAGGAGTGTCTTGGAAAACACATTTGGAAATTTGCTTCTAAAAGGTCACCTAAAAATCCTCACATAAAGTCACTGCCATCATGTTGACGCTGTCTCATAGCGATCCTTTAGGATAGGGTGGAACTGACCCTGCGGGTTTCCAAGGAGTGGCTAGTGGTTTTGAACTGCTGACCTTACCGTTAGCAGCCAACTTTTAATCCTACATCACTAGGGCTCCATAACAAGTCGCAGCAGCCTGTGAAAACGTTATGGAGAATCTCTACTTTGAGCTAACAACAATGTTTGCTTTCATCTGTTTTGTAACCTGCTCTTTTTGAAGTTGGGGTGAGCATTTAGTTTTAAAGTGCTGGTGGAAATTTTGGTGGTTTTTTTTTTTAGCTGATTAAAAATGAAGGTTAACAGTTGATCTTACTTTATTCTCAAAGGGAGAATTTGGGCAATAGAACCATTCAGAAGTCTGTTGCTACTTGAGAACGTGTGAGGAGAACTCTCAGTTCACAGGGCCCATTTTTCTGGAGGAGAATTATGTAAATAACTGAAACGAAAATAATTTAAATTGCTGTTACTTGAACATGGATACTTCTGCAGGGTTTTTCATGATTGAAGAAAGAAATCTGAAGCGGATGCATTTGCAGCATTCAATGGCATAAATGCTCATTTCTGAACTGTGATTGTATATTGTTTCACGACTCGTGCTGACACATGCTAAATCCTGTCATAGCTAGGATGGTGTGCTTTGGATGATTACATTTAGACAGAGGTCTCAGTGGACGGTCTGAGCATGGTTGGTGTATAACAATGAGCCCTATATATGTGGTGTGTGCCTTTGTGTATTGATACATATTAGTGTATGTTACCCAGTTGTGGACTTCCCCAGATATTTAAATGTGGCATATAACGTTTTTTGGAATGTTTAAATTCAACTTTGTCAGTTTATACTCAAGTTTCCTAATGTAAGAATAACATTTCCTAAGCAAATAAACATGCGTTTTACTCTTTTGATTGGAAGTAAACATCCAGTGAGCCCACATCATGTTGCTAATAAATTATGACACAGAAATTGGAGAGTTGGTAGTTTGGCCAGATCCAGAACTCCTAGAAAATATGATCAAAAATCAAAGATCAGGCATTAAAGCCCAGGTAGGTAGGTAGGTAGGTAGATAGATAGATAGATAGAAATTTACAAATAACTGTAGTTGTCCAATTTCCTTTTATTAAGACTATAAAGTGTGAATATCATCGTCTTAAAAGACAAAAGGTCAAGAAAGAACTAAGGTAGGCTGGAGGTAAAAGAATTGCTAAAAAATGTCTGCAACCTTTTACTGTTCTGTCCTTTGTTTTACGAAGAAGTTCAAAATCCTTCTAGCACCTAAAGAAGCTGCCTATCTCTTGGGCCTCATTTATACTATATGTGCACGTTTGGTTTTATTCTGCACTGTTACACTTCCTGCAGTACTTTGACATGATGTATCTGCTGTGAAATCAGAGCTTCTCCCTGCACTACCCCTTTCTTTGCTGCACACCCTTTTATATGGATGGATGCTCTTTGTCCTCCAGTAGTCATTTCCAAAGGAAGGCCTGCACACATTCTTTCTGTCTCCAGATGAGCCTAATTCTCCCCATTAGATGTTCCTATAACAATATACTGTAATTATTTACCATTGTGTTAATTGATATTGAAATCACAAACTTGTCTCCTCTACTCTACAGTAAACTCCATGTGGTCACTGCTACATCCAAGTACCTAACTTTATATTTGCCCTTGGTTTGTGACCTAATTTTCCGATGGCATTAGAAGAGAAGCAAAATATTGGAGCTTGTGGGAAGTGAATACTTACATTGGAAAAGAAATAAATGCTCATGCAGTTGTGAAAAAGCCACATACATTTCTGGTATACAGGATTTATTGATTGCATTTTGTGAGCAATTTTTAAGTTCTCTTTTTTTTCTTTGCCCTAATAATTTTCTTTTTTTATTAATAAATCTTTTTATTGGGGCTCATACAACTCTTATCACAATCCATGCATACATCAATTAAGCAAAGCACCCATATACATTCGTTGCACTCGTCATTCTCCAAATTTGCCATCCACTTGTGTTCCTGGAATCAGTTCTCTTTTAATGGAGGAATTAGGTAGGATAGAAATAATATATGTGTATAAAATCAAATGTGATCTTTCTTCACAACTTGTATTTATTCATTTTTTCTGTCTCGCTGGACAAAAGTATCATGCCTGGATAATAATCCACAACCCTTCTCTTTTCTTTCCCCATGCTCATATCTTACTTCTGATAGACAATCACCTATGAGACTTGAGTGATTTATATTCGTGTAAACCATCCGTTTCGCTCCCTCCTCAGTTCTTTCACGTGTGTCAAAATTACCATCATTTCATGCCTAAACAGTACCACCAGCTTGTAAATTATTTTCTTGTTTCATGTCTGGCTTCATTATTCTTAATGTAACTGGAGGGATACTTTTAAAAGTAATCTCTGACCATGTCATGTACATCAAGCTTTAAATTATTCCCTTTGCAAAAAGCAAGTAACATTATATAGCCCATCATAACATGCATAGTATTCTAAGCATTCTTTGTATGTTATCATTCAAATCCCATGAGAAATTGGCTTGTTGTGTGGATTTCGTCCATTGTAGAAAAACTGAGTGATTTACAGCAGGTCACATACATTTATCACTCATACATTTTTAACTCTAATGGTTTTCTGCTTGGGAGAGACAGAGCAGAGCAATGCTGATTTGTTGACTGTGAAGATAGACTGTCTGGTTTCAAACTTGACTCTGCTGCTCATTAATCAATACCTAAGCTTTCTCCAATTTTCCTCTACTAAATGGGAATAATAATAATAGTACGTCACCTATGAGGTTGTATTAAATGAGTAAATAAAAGTGATATATCTCCAACCACGTCTGACCCAAAGTAATTTCATATATAATTGTTGTGATATTTCTGCATGATAAATAGGAAAATCTTTAACATGGCACAAAGTATTGAAAAAATGTCTTCTCTGTCTTCTCATCCATTCTCTTTGCTGCCCCTGCCCAGGTTACTCTCTTCATTCTAGTCTGCTCACTACTTCTCAACAACTACTGCCCTTTGCCACAGGGACCATGTGCCCCTGAAGGTTTTCCAATAACCCCTTTTCCCTAATGAACTCTTACATACTTTTTAGTTCTTAGCTTATATGGTATTTACACACAAAGTCAACCATTACCTACTTTACAATGTAATCTATTCACTGGTCGATATTCTAAGTACATTCTTTACTTTCCCTGAAAAATGCCTATCACGATTGCTTTTTTGACTTATTTGCGTGATTTTTGTAGCATCTGTATTTCTCATTCCCGAGCCTATAAAATCCATGAAAGCAGAAACAAAGGTTTTGTTTTGAATGTTCACCATTATATAGTCAGCTTGGTACATATTTGTCCCCATGAGTGGAATAATACACAAAGAACATGTCGTATCTTCCCATTATCTGGTAAATACGGCATAGAAGACCTTTTCTACATTCCTATAACAAATTTCACTCCGATGTTACAGTGTGGTTGTTGAACCAGCTGATACATTCTTATCCAGTGGTTGAGCTACAGAGAACTCATGAGGAACAGAGTAATACTGTGCCCCGCAGGGGTTTCAGTGATTGCACCTGGAAAGTAGAGGACCACACTTCTAACCTGACATTCCTATCAATACATTCAGTGTTCAACTCTCTGTTAGAAATGAATAAAATGTAAAAACCGAAGGACAAACGATTGCCACTGAGTTGACTTAAACGCTTGATGACTTCATATAAGACATAATAAAATCTCTTCAAAGGCTGTTCTTGTCTGTAATCACTGCAGAAGTTGGTCTCCTGCTCTCTCTTCCAGAGTGCCATGATGGCTTTGAATTGCCAGCTAGTTTAGTAGCTGTGCAGATTAGCCATTTACACATCTCAGAGAGTCTGCGCTTATTAAAGAGGATGTTAAATCTACAGGCACAGTCTTAGAGTTTTCATGCAAGAAGAAAACGAAGATGCTATTGGATTGGCAGACCTAGCTAAAAACTAAACCAAGGGCCTAATTTTTAAGGGAACTTTATATTTAGAAGTAAATATGGATTTCTCAGAACATCATAAGTCTTTCATCAATATACATGAACATTTTTGCATATATTCTTGGATATTTTCTTTCCAAAATGACTCCTGGGTCAGTCATTCTCTGTTGAATAGTGAAGTGGAATCCCCTCCAGCCAAGCAGACATTGCCCACAGAATCACACAGGTCACGGGGGAGGAAAAGACGCTAGTTACAAAAATAAAGAAGCCGTTAGCACAAACGGAGCCAGAGGAGCTTGCAATTCCACTAGACAATCACACAAGGAATGCAACCTGGGGAATCTTTTGCTTAATTTGGAAGCAATATGCCCTTTAATCATTGAAAACATCTAGTTCCTCAGGATTCCTTAGCCCTCAACCCTATTAAGCAGTCTCAGTGTCTTAAAGAAAAAAGGAGGAAAGTGAAACTGAAATGGACTTGGAGGCTTGTGACAAACAAGTTCACTCCAAACAATAACACACGCAAAAAAGACTAAATGCTATCGACATTAATGGGATATCTGCATGCCTGAAAATAAAAATACATACTACTGATATGAAAAGAATCTAGTTTCATGTGACAGGATTAGTAATATTTTTTCCACAGTCAACATGTTGTTTAAACTCAAAGAAACTCAATGCCATTAAATCGATTCCAACTCAGTGACACCATTTGAAAGGCAAGAACTGTGTCGGCAGGCTTCCCAATCTGTAATTCTGCAGGAGTGCAAAGTCTCATCTGTCTTCTATGCAGTTGGTGATAGTTTTGAACTGCTGGCCTTGTAAATTGATGGATTGTACATCTGAGAGCAGATAAATTTAAAAAATTGTGAATTTTTAAAAAGTGGTTGAATTCCATTGACGTAAGCAAAGTTCATACTGTGGGAAATGTCACAGAACATTATTCAGATTGTCTCTTCCCAGTTTATCATTTACATCTCTGCCATTTTCAAGGAGAAGACTGACTATTATAGAAATATGCCTTACAAAGTATTTTCATTAAGCTTCTGTAATTTTCTTTAGATGACAAAGTTTTGGTCCTACGTAGCTTGCACATGAAGGAAGACAGGATGAGGCCAGCTTTATTGAAATAACATCTCTGAATGTGCATGTAGCGTGGACCACTTGCATCTGCTGATGTAGCTCCCATCATTTTTACTGGCCTGGACATTAATTGAGCCCATTATTATAATAAGACAGCAGTTCTCCACTGATATGGCTCATCCAGCGCCATTTAGAAATGATTAAATCTGGCTTTTATTTTTTCAGAAAATCAACAAGCATTATTTTTATTCCATATAAGAAAGAGGAGGAGTACATTTGGTATAACACTTAATAATTTATAAAAGCTAATATTAGGAACATTGGAGATAATTTGGAGATGGCAAGAAATAAAAGGCCATGAACAGTAAATGATCACTTAAGAATTATTACTTATTAATCGGTTTTCTAATATGTCAAGAACCTAATTTTTGTAGCAAACTACAAATATCCATTCATAATTTTGAAAATTATATGAATCCCTCCCAAGTATTTCAGAGACCTGGTGAAACTGTGGGTTAGCTTTAGGACTGGTAAGTACCAGGTAGACAGTTAATACCCACTGGTCTCTTCTCTGTAGGAGAAAGTTGAGATTGCCTGCACCTGTAAAATTTCGAAGTCTTCAAAATCCTTTGTAGAATTGTTATGACTCAATAGCAGTTGGGGCTGGGAAGGGTAGCACAATGTATTAAGGCTGGGCTGATGATGGAGATATCAACCTCTCAAACCCATCTGTGGCTCTAGAGGAGAAAGATGTGGCAGTGTGCTTTCTATATATTTGCAACCTCGGACATTCTAAGACCCACTTCTGGTCTGTCCTAGAGATGGTCACTGCAACTTGGAATCAACTGAATATAGAAAGTGGGTTTTCTTTTTTTTAAAAATTTTTGTTCTTTAAAAAATGGGCCAAATATTACAATTTAGATAACTTATTACACTTTTTATGAGGTTTGAAAAACTGGTTTGTAAATTAGTAATCCACTCTTCCACTCATTGAAATAATGCATATTTCTAGAAATTCCCATGAACGACAGGCCAATTTGGTGGATTTTTCTCATTGTCATCTCCATAGCAAACTCTCTTTTAAGGGATTCTCTGCAGTGGCAACTCATATGAATGCAGTGCATATGAACCTACATGGTAGATAGCTTTGATTCGGAGAAAAAGAAATATTGTAAATCTTCCTTATAAAGGCTCTTGCTACATATTCACATGATCTTTTACCTGGAGGCATACCTCTTGGGGTTTATTTTGACAATCATGTCATGCCTACTGTTTCTATGGATCTTGAGTTAGTTTTTATATCTGTATAGTGTCCGTTCTAATACTATTGTTGTCCTGGAGCTGATTCTTATTCATAGTGGCCTCATGTGACCGCCTGGGTGCAGAGTAGAGCTGCTTTATAGGACTTCTAAGGTTGTTAAAAATGAAATTTTATTTTTCCCTTTATTTTAAAATAGTTTTGTTGGCTTATGATTTAATAGTTTAATAATATTAAGGAGAGTTATATAATTATCACCACAATCAATTTCAGAACATTTGCTTCTTTTTTGTACTCGTTTTTTTCCCCCATGTCCCCATAACTTCCCTTGCCCTGTACCAAGCTAATTAGAAATCTAGGTACTGTTGCTATACATTTACCTATAATGGATTTTATATACAGGAAATTATAGAAGACAGAAACAAGCAAACTAAAAACCCAACACTGACAAAATAAACAGAAGAACATGAGTCAAAAACAAAGGCAAAAATAATAAAACTCAAACAAATTTAAAATAGGGAGATCAAAAGGGAGATCTAATGATATTATATTTTAACCCAACACATCCACCATACTCTATTTACCAATGCTCTCTGCCTGCTAGAAGGCTACTCACATCCCTGACTACGGTCACAGGGATTCACTGTAGTCCTAATGTACGTGAGGAAAACTACAATGGGATTTTGGGCTTCCACTGTCATCCACTGCCTTCTGAAAAGTGGGTGTTCACAATTTGAGCTATAATACCATTCCCTCCTCTGGATTTTAATTTGATTATTTACAATCCTTGGATCACCCAAACTGATGTGTTTCTTCCATATGGACTTATTGAAACCTCACTTACATGGTGGCTTGTTTGAAGTCAAAACTCTAAGACTCCAGATGCTGTTCTTTCAATAGCTTTGTCCATGTGATTTCTTCAATACTCTTTACTTCACCAATATCTTCAGTGATCTCTTCATGAGTATGATTCTTGAGTAGAGTAAGGTCATAAGAACTAATTGTCCCTAGGTGAGGCCTATCATTAAGTGAAAGCCAAAATTAAAGTTGTCAACTTTCAGTAGTGGCTTGTCAAGTCTTTCTTCCAAGGCAACTCTGGGTGGATTTAAATTGCCAACTTTTCAGTTAATATCTAGCACTAAACCAATTGTGCCATGCTAGGACACTATTCTAATATTACAAACAGTGAACTTCAGTTAGTTCTAGTTCTCTATAATTATTGATCCTAGAAAAATCACTATTATCCCAGATTCCAAACACCATTCAATTACTGTACAGTTATTTTTTTTTGTTTTCTTTCCTCTCCTTAGAATGACTTCTCATTTTACTTAGAATAAATATAAATTCTTTATCGTTATCTAGATGTGGACTCTCTATACCTCAGTGATTCATAGTAACCAATAGGACTGAGTAGAACTGCCCTTTGGGGCTTCTGTGACTTTTAGATCTTTGCAGGAGTAGGCAAGTCTACCTTTCCTCCATTGAGCAGCTGATGGACCAATAGGTCACATCATGATACACAGAAAAGATTGATGTTCTCAAGGATCTCATTGTGCTTGGATTCTCATCAATGCTTATGGAAGCAGCTGTTGAATGATACATTGCAGTGGGCAGATCTGTTGTAAAAGATCTCTTTATGTGTTGAAAAGAAAGAACGCTCCTTTGAAGACTAAGGCGCATCTTACTAAAGCAATGATATTCACAATCACCTCATCTGTATGCTTAAATTGGATATTGAAGAAGGCAGACTGAAGCAAATTGATGCATTTGAATTATGGTCCTCGTGAAGAATATTGGAAACATCTGGGACTGCCAAAAGAACAAACAGATTCTTGTGGAAGTAGTGCGGCAGAACGCTTTTGAGAAGCAAGGGTAGTGGGGTGAAGTTTCACAGACTTTGGACATGTTATCAGGAGTGATCAATCCCAGAAAAAGACATCGCATTTGGCACGTGACTGCCACGAGGGCCGAAAACCTAAGAATGATTGTGAGGATGGTGACGAACCAGGTGTGTTGGCTTGAATAAACACTCACTATTAAGTCAGCCGGAACCAGTTCAATGAAATCTACGAACAGGTGCCTCTCAGCACGTGTTCTGCTCCCCTGCTCCTGTCCTTACTTTGGCGACATTGTTATTTTCTTTCAAGAAAGTCAGGAATTTTCCTTCTGCCTCAGGACATTGTATATGCTACTTCCTCCCCTCAGAACACCTTTGCATCCATGTGAGTCTTTTACGTTGGTTTTAATATCCTCAGGGATGATTTTTCACTTCCCTGCCTAAGGCAGATCCATTCAGGAGGACACTTTAAAAGGTAATATGTAATTAACATAGTCATTGCTTCATTATTTGGGAGTGTGTACTTGATTTTTCCAATAGCATGAAAGTATTAGGATGACAGGGCCCATATTTGCTTTACCACCGCCACCATATTTCAGCATATACATATCATGGAGACTGACAGGTGTTCAATAAATAACTTAATGAACATGGTTAGGTTAGGAATAATTTCTTACCTAAGAGAAGGTATTCTTTCCTCTAACCAAATTCATTTAACCCCCAATTAAATATAAAGTGCACCATGAGATAACTTCTTCACCTCAGAGAGGAGTGCATGACTCATAGCGCACATTGGCATCTGCCTGCAAGCTTTAACATTTCATTTTATGGTGTTGCATCTCAAAAACAATGGGAATGCAGGAAGAGGACAACTCATCCAGAGAACACAGATATCAAACTTGGCCCCCATAACGGGATATAATCTTTCTAAGCAAGGCATGAACTCAAAGCTTGCGAAGTGCTTTAGTGTCTTACACACCATCTTAGTTTTGGTTCTCTCCTCAGTCCCTGACACCCTACCTGACACCTGGTAGGCTCACAGGTCAGTGTTGAGTGGAATAAGGAACCCAAGCAATGTGACACAACCTGGTAATCTATGTTTATATATGTGGTTTTTATTCAAGTTCGTCTTCTTTTTTTCTTTCTAAAATAACATATTGCTGATTTTATATCAAAAGTCTGTAGGGAAACATGATTCTCTTTATAGCCAAGTTTGCTTTGCAAAACAAGACACATTTACACTTGAAACATATGCATTGTCATTTTATCTCCAAAAACATAGTAGTTTTTCGTAGCTGTCTTTTGGTTTAATCAGTCCCCAAAGCTGAATAAATGAAGGTTAAAAACAAGGGAATGTGCATGAGCTTTAAACCACCTTCTAGCAAGGTGACTTTATTTTAGTTCTTGCTGATGTAATTACTAATGAACCACTGTTTTTCTGGATCATTATTTTCCTTATACGTTATTATAAACACAGGAAACTGTCCCCTGCTTAAAATCAATACGAAACATTATTAAGTACAATAAAAAACCAAATGGAATACTATTAAGACAGGAAGACATCACTTTTACCTGTTAATTTTCCTAAATTAAAATGAAATGTTAATACACTTAGCACCAAGGTTTTCTAATATACAATATTCTTAGACACTTTCTGGTGAGAGTAAATATGGACATGACAATAAAAACAACAACGTATAATGTACTTCAAGAGTATTGCTCTACATTGACCTAGTAATAATACTTTTATGAACTAATAAAACAGACACAGATACAGTTGCGTATGAAAGTTTACATGCAAGAAAACTCATGGCAACATTAGGAAGGAAAACAAAAGCTAAGCTACATAAATATATAGGTATCACAGATGTGGTAGCAGAGCTAGTGATATTGTCGGTGCTATCATTCTGAATATTCATATTCACAATTAGAAAGACTAATGAAACGGGGACAACACTGAGATGGTAGAGTTGGGTGAGGAAAGGAACAAGTGAAAAGGCAAATGATGAAGGCGTTAAGGGGTTCCCGTTAAGGAAATCTAGTATGTAGATTTATTTAATTTGCCTCTCCTCATATTAATTTTTAAATTGGCTGCCAGAAATTGAAAATCAAATTTCACTTTAAAACAATTGAGTTTTCATATTCTCTCTAAAATATCAAAGACTTGACAACCCCAATACCCATACCCTGGCAACCTAGCCGGGAGTACAGGAAGCCCCGCTGGCTAGCCCCAGTGTGTGCCTGCTCTGTTGGCCAGAGTCCTCAGCACTCCTGTCTACAGCCCTTACTTGTTGCACTCAATGACGTCATCTTATTGCCATGTGGATTCTTGGTTCCCATGCAGCATGATCCTCCTTTGCAAAACACATGTTTGGATAGAGATGAAACGTTACAAACACTTTACTCAGTATGGGAGGATTATGAGTAATTTTAATTTTCTTACATAAGGTATTTAAATTTTCCAAATTGTATAACAAAACACGCATTGTTTTATATATATACCATTCTTTCAATGTAAAACATACAATAACAACAAAAAAGCCAGGATTCCAAGGATGAAATGTTATCAATGACTAAAGTTAACACTCTTCTTAGGAGATGGTTACATTCCTGAAAAAAATGTTGAAGAATTTAAGCTATTTGCCTTTAATAAAATGATTGGTGTGCAGCTCAGTTGATTCTGACTCAGAGCAATGGAATAGAACAGATTTAAATGCCCCGTAGGGTTTCTTAGACTGTAATCTTTATAGGAGTAGATCCTTAAATTTCCTCTCTGGTGGACTTCCTGGTGACTTTAGATCATTGGTTAGCAGATGAGGACTTATTGAGCCAGTGGGTCTCCTTAATATTGTAGTGTTGTTGTTGTTAGATGCCATTGAGTCAGTTCCTACCATAGAAACCTTATGCACAGAAGAACAGAAATCTGCTTGGTCCTGAGCCATCCTCACAATTATTTCTGTGCTTGAGCCAAGGTCGCATTAGACCTTCAATATCTGATCATATTAAAAAGCTATGCGTAAGGTTTTCTGTGGCTCCTTCCTCCCAAGTGGAGGTCTGAGTCCTTCATAGGCTGTTCTTAGTCTGGGAACTCTGATGAAACCCGCTCACTTTGGGTGATGCTCCTGGCATGCAAAATACCAATGACATAGCTTCCAGCATCAGTGAAACACACAAGCCCCTAGAGTACATAAAGCTGACATACAAGGGGTAGAATATTGATGCAACTGAGTTGAAATCCTTCATTGTGCTCTTTGTTACCTGTTTTACCCATCTATATTTTAAAAATATTTTTTCCTCTTTTCCTGTTGATTTTGAATTAACTTAAATGGATTAGCATATGATTTTCCTCAATTAGATGGACTGATATAGTGACTGTAACACTGGACTCCAGGAAACGCCATTGATCAGGATGTGGCGGTGCTGAGCAGCGTTTCACTCTGCTGTCCACAGGCTCTCTGCGAGTCAGAGCTGACTCCCGGCTCTGTAGAGCAGCAACTCTGTACTGGTCTATTTTCATGCTTTTCTTATTTGTTAGGCCTTTAAAACATTTTTATGATTGGTTTAGGGTTGGAAAGATGTATCCTTATTATTATAGTCTACCTTCAAGTAATATTACAAATATAATATGATAATCTTGCAAAGCATATTTCCATTTCTTACATCCTGAATATTGTTCTATTTTTGCCGTACAATTTACTTACAACTTTATTGTAACTTCTAAATTTCCTCGATTTTTAAAATTTAAGTAATCATTTAAAATTTAAAATAACCTTTTAAAGAAATATACAAAGGTGGGAAAGGCTTAAATTCCATTTTTTGAAGCTCTTCATTCATTCACTTAGATTCAAGTTTTCAACTACTATTATAGTTTGTCTAAAAGCGTTATTTATCAATCACTGTAATATAGATTTGTTGTGAGAAACCACCTTTACTCCCAATTTTTTTTACCATAAAACTTAATTAATTCTTTGGAAGAATGTTATTGGTAGTTATGTAATAGTCTAGAAAGATATTTTTAATATAATGGTATACTTCCTTTTTTTTTAGCTTGTGTGATTTGGGACAAGTTATCCTTTTGACTGCTTTAAAATTTTGATTATGAAGTGCATTAGTGTGGTAATATTTGTATCTATTATACTTGAAATTTGTTGATCTTGGATATGTTACATGTTTAATTTATATATTGCATAAATTTCAGCAGGTCTTATTCTTTAGCTTATTAGTCTCTGAATCTTTTACTTACAATTTTTAAACACTTCAGCTTCCCTGAACTCAAGTCTACATTTTCTTATTGAGCAAGACTGCTTAATTTCTTTTCCTGCTCCATGATACAGTGTATCCAAAATGGAAGCCAAATGATTGTGTAAACCTTGTTTTCTTTTTTTTCTCTTTTCCAATTATTTATGGAATGAGTGTGCATCTAGTCCTGACAGCTCCATTGTTTCCTGAAGTTACAATGTTGAGGAGTTTTCAAAACTTGATATGCCACTGATCGTGTTTTATGACCCTCAGGAAGCAGTCATGACACCTAGTACATAGGCACTGGCTTCTAAATCCTACTAGTTAACAAAAGGATGCAGAAAGAGAGCTTAAAAGAATGCTAATTCCATGACAGTAGTAAGGGTAATAATGGTAATTCAAGATGCGCATGGAACATACACTGCTCACTAAAACAAAAGCGTACACTAAAAAAATAATGTAAACATATCAAAAGGGCCCAAGAGATAGCTTGAAAAGACTTTCACTGCCTAAATATGGGAAAATTTGACAATTAAAATAACTATTAATAAAAACAGTTATAACTCATTGGACAATCCATGAAATCATATTGGTAGACGTGTGTGTGTGAGTGTGTGTGTGTGTGTGTGTGTGTGTGTGTGTGTGTGTGTGTAGAGGGGCAGGGTTTTTGCTTATAGCAGAAAGCCAACCAATAAATATAGATGGACAAATGGAATCAGATGATCATGAATGTATGCTAAAGTCAGTGATATAAAACTTGTCAAGAAATGAGATCTGTACATAGTCTTGTAATACTTTCTTATAGTTTCTTCACCCTAGCAGAAATTTAAGCTCAAATTAATATAAAAAACACCAGCATAATGTGACTCTGTGCAATAAACGGAAAGGGACACCACTATCACATCAATGAAATTCCTGATGAACACAGATAACTTAAATCTAATTGTGAGGAAACACCAGACAAATTCAAACTGAGAGCACCGTCGACAGAACAAGTGTCTTCTCCTGCAAATGTAAGACCAAAGAACACAAAGGAAGCCTCGGAAACTCTATCAAAGAGATATGACTAACAATTCTAGAAAGGACCAAACTTCTTCTCAGAAAGAGACTAGTGGAGCCCCTCCAGACCAGGGCTCTTAATTACCATTCAAGTCTGGAAATAAACAATATAAACAGGTCTATAAAGAGAACAATAACACCAAGTAAACACACATTAGAATAATCAATTATTTTAAATTAAAAGGGTAGCATCTATCCAAGAAAAAATCCAGAAGAGCTAGGAAACAAAAATAAATGGAAAAAGAAAACACAGAGAATAAATGGGATATGATGTTACATTGTGAGAATTTAAATAAATGACTTGGAGCAAAATGTGTATGAGGTGTTGTCTAGAAACTACTAAATTCACAGTAAAAGGTTTAACATTAAAAAAAACTTATGTGACAATTAGGTGTTATGCATGATCCTAGATTTTATTCTGAAATAGCAGGAAAAATATAAAATACTTTGTTAGACATTTTTTTAAATTTGGAATATAACCTAACTAGATAATATTATTCATTCACTGTAAAATTTCCTGGTTGTAATAACTGCATTTTGGTTATGTAAGAGAATGTCCCCATTCTTTGGGAATATGCATTGAATTAAATGACTGCAGTGGAAGGTTGTCATCTATTTACTCTTTCCTGGTTCAGAAGAAAATTTGCATATTATATAAGTTTATATTCATCCTAATTCTTTTTATACAGGAGCCCTGGTGGTATAATGAGTTACTAGTTGGACCCAAACTGCTAGCTACTTTATGGGAGACAGACAAGGTTTACTACTTATATAAAGAATTACAGTCTCAGAAAGCCCCAGGGGCAGTTCTACCCTGTCCAATAGGTTTGTGCGGAGTCAGTACCGACTTGATGGCAGTGAGTTTGATTTTTTGTTAACTATATTTAGAAATCTATTTTCTATCCTTCTTTCTATTATGGATAAAGCAAGACAGACAGAAATGGGTAACAATAAAACAAAGATAGTGTAATAATAATATATATTTTTCCTTGACTTTTAAAACTACGGTTTGGTTGTATAAGAGTATATTCTCATTCTTAGGAAATATACATTGAAAAATAATGGTTAAAGAAGCATGCTGTTTTCTGCTTGCTCTTTCTTAAGTGTTTCAGAATTAATTTACATATACATGTAACATACACACCACATGCATATTATATGTTTTAATAAATTATATATAAAAGCTACTTATACATTATTATAGCATATAAACAGTATATATTTATATATATTTTTGAGCGTGCTACAGAATTATTATATACTATTGCAAATTTTCTGTACTTTTAAACTGATGTCAAGATTAAATTTCCAAATATATTCTAATTTACCATCTTATTCCCCGTTAGTCAATCTTTCTAGACACCTGTGTTCTGTGCTGGCTCCATGTTTGTAGAACACTGTTTTCTCTTCCGTGAATGCTTTATTTTACCTTCTCAAGACTGAAGTCACACATCCTTTAAAATCCAGGTCAGTGGTCATCTGGGTTGAAGAGCTTTAGAATTCTTTTAATAGGGCTTCTAGCCTTATGCAAATTTAACTCTTCCTTTCTTTTTCTGTTAAAGAAAAATACATTTTTATCAACTACTCCTCAATGCATTACTTTTCTAGAGGCATAGCATAGAGAAAATATTATTAATATATAAAATTTTAAAATTTTAAAAAGATATAAAAATAAACCACAAAACCACACATATATTTAGATGATGTAGATATACATCTTTAAGGAAAACCAAAAGAACTATAAAAAACGACCTCTATTTTCATCAAACTGATTCCAACTCATGGCTGCGTCTTTGTGTTTGATCTTTAAGTAAGCAAATTATCAATTCTTTTTTATATATATCATTTAATTAGGGGCTCATACAACTCTATCACAATCCATACATACATCAATTGTGTAAAGAACATTTGTACATTCATTGTCCTCATCATTCTCAAAACATTTGCTCTCCACCTAAACCCCTGGCATCAGCTCCTCATTTTCCCCTCCCTCCTCACCCCCCTCCCTCATGAACCATTGATAATTTATAAATTATTACTTTGTCATATCTTGTCCTATCCAATGTCTCCCTTCACCCACTTTTCTGTTGTCCGTTTCCCATGGAGGAGGTTATATGTAGATTCTTGTAATTGGTTCCCCTTATCCAACACATCCTTCTTCCGCCCTCCCAGTATCACCACTCACACCACTGGTCATGAAGGGGTCCTCTGCCCTGGATTCCCTGTGTTTCCAGTTCCTATCTGTACCAGTGTATATCCTCTGGTCAATCCAGATTTTTAAGGTAGAATTGGGATCATGATAGTGGTGGGGGAGGGAGCATTTAGGAATTAGAGGAAAGTTGTATGTTTCATTGTTGCTACATCTCACCCTGACTGTCTTGTCTTCTCCCTGAGACCCTTCTGTAAGGGGATTTCCAGTGGCCTACAAATGGATGTTGGGTCTCCACTCTGCACCCTTCACCTCATTCACAATGATATGATTTTTTGTTCAGATGATGCCTCATACCTGATCCCTTCGACATCTCATGATTGCACTGGCTGGTATGCTCCTTCCATGTGGACTTTGTTGCTTCTCAGCTAGATGGCCAATTGTTTACCTTCAAGCCTTTGAGTCCCCAGATGCTATATTGCTTGATAGCTGGGAACCATCAGCTTTCTTTGCCACATTTGCTTATGCACCCATTTTTCTTCAGCGATTGTATCAGGGAAGCACACAATGATATGATTTTTTTGTTCTTTGATGCCTGAGTAACTGAACCCTTCAGCACCTTGTGATCATGCAGACTGGTGTGCTTCTTCCATGTGGGCTTTGTTGCTACTGAGCTAGATGGCCACTTGTTCACCTTCAAGCCTTTAAGACCCCAGATACTATATCTTTTGATAGTCGGGCACCATCAGCTTTCTTCACCACATTGATTTATTTACCCACTTAGTCTTCAGCGATTGTGTCGGGAAGGTGAGCATCATAGAATGCCAATTTAATAGAACAAAGTATTCTTGCACTGAGGGAGTATTTGAGTGGAGGCCCAATATCCTTCTGCTAACTTTAATACTAAACCTATAAATATACACACATAGATCTATTTCTCCATCCTCATATATAAATATAATTACACATGTACATGCCTTTATTTAGATCTCTATAAATTCCCTTTGCCTGCTAGTTCTTTCCTCTATTTCCTTTGACTTTCCACTTGTCCCACTATCATGCTCAGTCTTCATTTGGGTTTCAGTAATTTCTTTTGGTTACATTACCCTTGATCACGCATGACCAGGCTTCCGACACCCTTCTCACCACCGATTTGGATCACTTGTTTACACTTGTCCCTGTGTTTGTTAACACCACTGCCTTTCCCCACACCTCCCTCTCTCCCATGTCCCTCGGAACTGTCGGTCCTGTTGTTTGCTCATGCGTTTATTGACCATTCAAATTTATGCCCCTGGGAAATTTCTGTTCAGGTCCTTTGCCCACCTCCTCAGTGAACAATTAGTTGTTTTTTTTTCTTTTTGGAAGCTAGCAGAGTATTGCAGATTTAAGCAATAAGGCCATTGTCTGATATGTCATTGCTAAAGATGTTTTCCCAGTCTGTGGACTCTCTTATTACTCTCTTAATGAATTTTTTCAATGTACACAGGTGTTTTTTCTTCAGTATATCCCATTTGTCAATTTGTGCCTCCTCTGTGTTTGTGTCTTTCAGTATTTCTGATAGCCTATGTATTCCCAGTACCAGAATTCTCAAGTTGGTACCAATTCCCTCATTGATGGCGCTAATAGTTTGGGGTTTAACTTCAAGGTCTGTGATTCACCTTGAATTTATTCTTGTGCATGGAGTGAGATAAGGGTCTTGCTTCATTTTTCTTCAGGTAAATATCCATTTATTCCAGCACCACTTGTTAAAGAGGCTATCTGCTTCCCATTAGATAGTTTTGGAGCCCTTATCAAAGATCAGTTGTCTGTATGCTGATGATTTTATCTCTGGGTTTTCAGTTCTTTTCCATTGGTCTGAGTATTTGTCATTGTACCAATACCATGCTGTTTTGACAACTGTGGCTGTATAGTATGTGCTAAAGTCAGGTAAAGCAAGCCCTCCCACTGTATCCTTCTTCTTGAGGACTTCTCTGCTAATTCTGGGCTTCTTCCTCTCCATATGAAGTTGGCAATCTGTTTTTCCATTTCTTTGAAGAAAGATAGAAAGATGTGAGTAAATGTACCAGGATTACATTAAAGTTATAGAGTGCCCTTGGTAGAACTGACATATTGACTATATTGAGTCTTCCAATTCATGAGGATGGGATATTCTTCCATTTGTTGAGGTAGCTCTTGGTTTCTTGTAATAGTGTTCTGTAGTTTTCCCCATATAGATCCTTTGTTCTTTTAGTCAGGTATATTCCCAGATATTTCTATTTGTGTTTGGCAATTGTGAAGGGTACCACCTTCTTAATCTCCTCTTCTGTGGTCTTAAATGATGTGTATAACATTCTGATGAACTTCTGTTTGTTGATCTTGTATCCTGCCACTCTGCCAAACTCCTCTATTTCTTCCAGTATTCCCCTTGTTGAGCTTTGGGATTTTCCATATATAAAGTCATATCATCTGCAAATAATGATAGTTTCACCTCTTCCTTCCCCAGTCAAATACCTTTAATGTCTTTTCGTTGCCTCATGCTGTTAGCTAAATCCACCAGCACAATATTAAATAAGAGTGGGGACAAGGGGCATCCTTGTCTGGTCCCCTTTTTCTGTGAGATTGTGTTAGCCTTTTCTCCATTCACTACCACATTGGCTGTTGGATTTTCATATATAGCTTGTTATGTCTTGAGGAAGTTTCCTTCCATTCCTATCTTCTCAAGTGTCTTAAACAGGAATTGGTGTTGGATGTTGTGAATGCTTTTTCTGAATCTATCAATATCGTTATGTGGTTCTTATAGTTTTTCATGTCAATGTGGAAAATGATATTAATGGCCTTTCATATGTTAAACCATCCCTGCATCACTGGTATGAATCCTACTTGGTCATGGTGAAATATTTATTTTATATACTTTTGTACTCTATTGGCCAATATTTTGTTAAGGATTCTTGCATTGATGTTCATTAGGGATATTGGTCTGTTGTTCTCGATTCTTGTGAGATCCTTGTTCAGTTTTGGTATCAGAGTTATACGAGCTGCATAGAAGGAGTTTGAGAGTTTGCTGTCTTTTTCTATGTTCTGGAGAGCTTGTGTAGATTTGGGGTTAGTTCTTCCCTAAATGCTTGGTAGAATTCTCCAGTGAAGCCATCTGGTCCAGGGGATTTTTTTTTTTTTGTAATCTCTGGATAATCTTGTCTATTTCCTTTATTGAGATGGGTCTGTTTTGATTCCTGATTTCCTTTGGGGACAGTCTAGGGAGGGGTTGTTTTTCCAGGAATCTTTCCATGTCTTCCAAGTTGTTAAATTCATTGGAGTACAATCCTTCGTAGTACTATATAATTATCCTTTTGATTTCATTAGGGTCTGTTGTAATGACCCTCTTTCATCCCTTATTGTTGCTATTGAAATTTGTTCCCTCCTTTTTTTGGTTAGGTTTGCCAGCTGTCTTTCATTTCTGTCTATCCTTTCATAGAACCAACTTTTAGCAGCATTAATTTTTTCCACGGTTTTCTTATTTTCCCTCTCCTGAATCTCAACCGTGATATTTATTTTTTTTCCTTTTAGTATTAGTAGGATTGTCCTGCTGTCTCTGCTCTAGTTTTTGTATATTTTGTGTCAGCATATCAATCATGAGTCTCTCTTGCTTTTTCAGGTGTGCATGTATTGCCATGAATTTTCCTCTGATGACTGCCTTTGCTGTGTCCTATAAGTTCGGTTACATCATGTTCTCATTCTCATTGGTTTCTAGAAAATCCCTAATTTCATTTCTGATCTGTGACACTACACACTCCTTTTGTAGTAGAGAGTTATTCACCCTCCAATAGTTTGCTCTTGTTTTTTTTCCGATTTCCTTTTGCTAATGTCCAGCCTAATGGCACAGTGATCAGAAAGAGAGAGGCCTGTATGATATCAATGTGCTTAAATTTATGTAGATTCGCCTTATGCCCCAGCATGTGTTCTATCTTTGAAAATGTGCTATGCGGGCTTGAAAAGAATGTGAATTTATATGGTGTTTGTATAAAAAGCTCTGAAAATATATATCAGGTCAAATTGTCTAATTGTAGTGTTTAGATCTCTGGCCTCCTTGTTGAGTTTCTTTCCCTGTGATCTATTAGACCACAGAGTGCGGTGTTTTAAAATCACCCACTATAATTGTTGAGGCTACGATTTCTTTTTTCATCTGTTGGAGTGTTTGGTTGATGTATTCAGCAGTTCTCTCCTTCGGGGAATATATATCTAAAATGCTTAGTGGTTCTTTGTCTACCATTCCCTTGAGCATTGTATACTGTCCCTCCTTATATATTTTTATGGTTTGCACGTTGAGGTCAATTTTATCCGAGAATAGGATTTCAACCCCTGCTTTTTTTGAATTGCTGTTTTCTTATTATGCCTTTCTCCAGCCTTTGATTCCCACCCTATTTTTGTCTATAGCCTTGGGATGTTTTTCCTGTACGGAGCAGATTGATGGGTTGTATTTTCTAAGCCAGTCTGCTAGCTTCAGTCTGTTAATGCCTGAGATCAGGCCATTGATATTCAGGGTCATTATCTCCTTCTGTGGATCCTATGATGTCATTTTTACCTTTTGTGTTATGTGTTTTCCTACCTTACTTTCTCATTAGTTTGTTGTGCATGTGTGTGTGTGTGTATTATTCTCCACTCCTTTTCATCCTTAAGCCAATGTTATCCTGGAGTTTGTTTTCTCTTTGTTTCCCTCTGGGTGAGGTTGTTCTATGTGGCAGTCTCTTATTTATGCTGGGTTAGTGTTGTTCTTCTGCCCATAATGGGTCAGCAAGGATCTTTTGTAGGGCTGGGTTTCTTTTAATGTATTCTTTGAGTTTTCCCTTGTCTGGGAAGACTCTTACTTCTTCATCTATTTTGATCAATAATTTGGATGGGTAGAGAATTCTTGGGTTTGCGTTGTTTTCCTTCAATTTTTGGAAAATGTTACTACTCCTCTCTCTCCTCTTCTTCATAGTTTCTGCTGCTGGTTGGAGCATATTCTTATTTGGGAATATTTATATGTGATTATTTGTTTTTCCCCAGTTGCTCTCATGATTTTTTCCTGTGCTTTGATGACTTCTTGGGATTTAGTCTAACCTGTGTTCTTTCAGCCTCCTGAATGATTGCCTGGCTTTCATTCATTAGGCTGGGGAAGTTTTCCTCCAAGAATTCTCTCATTATTGTTGCAGATGATTTCTTTGTTGTGTCTTCCTCTGGTAAGCCAAAAATTCTAATGGTATTCCTCTTCATTGCATCAGACATAGCTCTTAGATTTTCTTCAGCTTCTCTGGTGATCTGAATAGGTTTTTGTTCACATTTTTTAAAGTCTGCTTGACTGTCCTCCAAGTCACTGGTGCGGTTCTCTGATTCCTCCAGTCAATTCTCAAGGTCTGTGTGTCTGCTACTAGTTTTTATTTTCTCCTCCCTAACCTCTTGTATTTCCCTTTGGTGTATGAACTTTATCTCCTCTATCATTTCATCCTTTTTCTGTATTGTTTCCTTCAAATCCTGTATAACTCCAAACAGCATTCTGAAAATTTCTTTTTCTGGCAGCTCAATATCTGCTTCTTCTATGCATGCCATTATGTTCAGGATATCTTCTGACATAGCCTTTTGTTTCTGGGGTCCGTGGGGCTGATGGCTGTTTACGTTGCATTGTTTTGGAGGAGCCAAGTGCCATTTTCCAGGGAGTTGAAGAGCACTTGTTCTCTCTGGGAGACTTGTAGGAATGCTTCTTTGAACAGCCTACAGCTAATTTCACTATGGAATTAACTTACCACTTTATCCTCCTGTGGATTCCCTCAGAGGGGAGTGCTCCAGAAGGCTAGCGGGGTGTCTCTTTGGTGTTCAGGAGGATGGGAAGAGTTACCTGCAGCAGTGTGGAACATTGATGAGTGTTGGCCAAGCTGCCTTAGGCCATGTGTGACACTAAGGTAGGAGGGAAGGAGTTCCCTCAGTCCCGTGGGACAACAGAGGAAAATAAGCTCCCCCAGGCACATAGGCAGGCATTCCAGTAAGAAGTTGGATGGAGTATCCCCTGGTGGAGGCTTTCCACAGCCTCTGGCTAGCTACACAGGGTGGAGCTCACCTAACTGGATGTGGGGCAGGCATAAATGCCCTAGGCTAAGGGGATTGGTCTGGAGGTTGGCAGTGGAGTTTGAGAGAACAGGAAAGAGACAAAGAGAGAAAAAAACTTTTAATAAGCCGGCTAAGACTATGGGGGTTAGAGAGAAAAGAAGGAAACAAAAGTGACGATGTTGCTGAGCCTGATCCCTGCTCATGGAGATTCAAGGGTTTAGTCCTGCCCAGAGGCAGGCTGTGGCAATCTGTGCCTGTGTTCAGATTAAGCTCCCCGCACGGGCTCCAAATTGTCACAACTCCGGCTGAGACAGTGTCGGGGCTAAGATTAGGCCCTAATCGGCCTCCACTGTGGTAAGTTCAAAGCCAGCCTCTCAGAACCTTGTGGATCTGTGCCTACTTATCTTTATGATGCTCCTCCTGTGAGCCAGCAGTGTGAAATTCCCTCTAAGCAACTCTCTTGGGCTGATTTCTGCAGAGTCCCTCTGGTATGTGTTACTCCGTCACCATCTTCCCAGAAGTTCACCAATTCTTTCTGAGGTGTCCAAAAATTTTTTTTTCTTAAAAAAAATTATTGAGCTATAATTGACATATCATACAATTCAGTAGTTCAGTCATATCAAGAAGGTTTGTGCATTCATTGCCACAGCCAACTTTGGTGCCTTTTCTTCCTTCTTGTACCCCCTGATGTTGACTCCCCATTGCCCCTTTATGATTCCTTCTGATGCTATAGACAACACAGACCTCAAACTCTGTCCTGCTTGGGTACACAATACACTTCAGAGAAACATCAGATGACTCAAATTGGAAACCTCAATAAGCAAACTGAACTTTACCTTAAATTCACTTAGAACTATGAAACAGAAGTTCTCTGTTGAACTTTAAGCTGAAATGACCTAGTGGAAGAAAATTCAAACAATTGCTATTTGAAGATTCGGGAATTGGTGGTCACTGAACTTTGGGTAACTTCAGCTTTCAGACAGGTGGGCTCCGACAGTACCCTACTAATAGAAACCTCCGTCCCTTATGTATTTGCTGTTTTCAGGCTTTCTTTAACTTTATGTGACATATGCTAATCTACTAGGCATAGTTTTGCTCTCTTAAATGAGTGTTACAGGAAGTATTGCCTTCTCTTCAACCTTTAGAGTATATGTAACTAATTCCCATCATCCATATTTTGAAGATATATAAATTAACAATTCATGTATTGGAGTCTCAAATGAAGTCCTCAGATGTATATAATATTTTGCTCAACAGTGCTTTACTATTGGGTAAATTAATGTTTCTATCACTAAATGCCTTAAAGCCCCACGGGGAAGATCTATGATGTACTACACTAAATTTATAATGATTTCTACATAAGGGAGCCAGGAACTCATTACCACAATATTTATAAGAAAGGATTTTTCAGATCTCACTTGAATGTAGACCTAGTAAAATAACAATTAGTTATTATGGCTTGGCCCTGCATGGTACTTTCCCTTAGGGGAGATCACTAATCTCATCGGTGTCAAGCAAGTGGTGGTGAAGAAATTAAATCGTGCCTGGCTATCATTAAAAATAGCATCTGAGATATTAAAGGCTTATCTCAAAGCAAGACACCATCTTAATAAAGAATCAGCTAAATCCACATGGAGGAAGCACACCAGCCTGTGTGATCCAAGGATCCTAATATTATCCAAACCCAGAGGAGGGAACAGTACCAATACCTTAATTTGAAATGCTTAATTCTCAAAAAGCTATATATGATAGTAGTAGTCCAGAATCCACTTATAGGGTCCTTATATGGATTGAGTCCTGGTGAATCTCTAGACCATATCAGCTAGTAACATTAAACATTAATATCAGACAAAGAGCATTGTAAAGTGGATTTTAGAAGTACTTAGGCTGTAATGTGACACCTTGTAATTTGATCCTCTGGACCCAATGTGAATTTATTCTGAATTTATAATATCCTTTGGTTTCTCTTAGATTTTCTGTTTTATGTGTCCATTGCTTCTGGGTCTTAGTTTTTTGCTTGCCATTGTTATGTATGTTTATATGTATAGGAAAGCTGGAATTGTGGAACTGTGAAGCTAGTAACTTAATTAAATGTCCATTTATTCATTAGTTCATAGAATTTATTCCATATCACCAATATGATTTATTTGTTGAAGCAGGCTAGGTTCTACTGTCATAAAATCAGTTACTGTTAACTTTGACTCATTCATATCAGAGTAGATTGTTAACAGGATTTTCCATCGCTAATTTTGTTCTCTTCCAGGTACCGTTTGTAGACATGAAACACCAACTTATCAGTTAGTTGACTGAGTGTGTTGATGTTTTATGCCCATGGTTCCTGTGTTGTGGTAATAGAGGCAGAGTTTCAGAGGATTAAAATAACTGCGATTACTTTCTCATTATGGCTAAGTGTTCAGTGAGACTTGGTAGGCCAAGTTCCCACTGTGGTTCCTCATATAGTTAGGTTATGGAAATTCTGTTTTGAAATATGATGTCATGATTGCACATCATAGAGAAAGTCGTGGGAAAACCTGGATAGGATATTACAGAATCTGATTAGAAATGACTTAAGTAACTATTATTTTTTTGTATAAAACAAATCTCATGGCCATTTCTAACTTTACAAGGATAGGAAGCATAATCTTTCTTGAAAAAAAACTATATGTGAACAGCCCTGGGGATGCCACTCACAGCATTTATTACGTTCTATAAAAGTTTTCATGCATGCCAGTTTTCTCCAGTGAACTGTGATAGCAATTCCTATATCTCATTACATCTGCCCCATTCAGTGCCTGAAGCCAAACATTTAATACAAAGGAGGGGCTTAGTGCTTAATGTCTGATTGACTGAACATTGACTGACTTACCCAAAGCAATAAATCTTCAGGGATTTGGATTCATATATCTAAATAGCTAGTCGCCAACATGTCCCATTATATACTCTACAATAGATATCCATAGATCTCCTTAAGAAAGGTCTCATCCTTATTAAGCTAAAATCTGCCATTAGAAAATGTCCCAACCTCACTAGTTAATATTTGACAGGGCTTAATCTCATAGCGATAGTCTCTTTTAGAATGTTCCTGTGGCCAAATAATGCCAAAGAAACACATTGTTGGAAATCTCATATATAAAAACACATTTTTTTCCAACTTGTCATGGATTCTCTTTTTATTTCTTTTGAAAGTTTTTCTTCCATGCCTTTTGAGTCTTTCTCTCTTTCATGATTCTTTCTATTATAAACTTGACCACAGGGTCTTTTTGACTTGTAGCCTATTAATAACAGAGACCAAGAAAATTCTAGACATTTTTAAAAGTCCAGGAAACATCAAAGACTAAAACAAGATTTCTGAAATATAGTTCACCAAAAAAGCAAATGTATATACATTGACTAATAAATGTATTTTTAAAATTAAATACTAACAAACTGTTTCAAATTCTCATCATTTTGCTTATTTTTATTGGTAATATTACTGTTGCTTTAGTAGGGGTTTATTTTTCAAGTCCCAGTGGAATGTTAAACAATTAATGACATTAGCCATCCCTCTTTGGAAATTAGAAGAGAGGAATTGAGGACGGCATCATGTTGGAAGTCAGGGGCTCTGAGAAAGGATTTGCCTGTCTGGTATATGGACTCATTATCACTTCTGTGAAAGGCAACAAAATAGGCAATCTTGTGCATATCAGCATGGTTTTCAGTGAAAATCAGAATTTCAATGTGTGGCAGAAAATGAATAGAGATGATAAATTCAGGCAGCAGCACACAGGAGTAACTCAAATGCTGAGCATCTGTTGTTGTCTGGATCCCAGGAAGCTGAGTTGTGTGAAGGGTTTCTTATTGTGCTGTCGTGTCTACCATAGTAAGCAGGCAGGCCATGATTAGAATAAGTGTGTGCCCACTCCTGCCACCAACCATTGACAGATGACAAACCTGGAATTGCCTTCCTTCCTCCGATTTACAAATGTAAAAATGGAGCTTACTAGTATATCTTTGATTTGGATAACATTTCACTATCTCCCTGTGAGCGTGAGTAATCTCTAAGTGGCAGATTATTTCATGAGGTTTCTAACTGAGATGAGCAAGCCTGTTTTGATAACATGAAATTGGCAGGAACTTGAGTTTAAAATTTGATTGGAGACCCAACTGAGTGTCTGCAAAAGTTTCAAGAGCCACAGATGAGTTTATGAAAATTGTTTGTTTATGGAATGCTTCCCCTAGGCACATGAGCCAAAAGTAGAAGAGAGATAGAAGCATTTTAGTTAAAGAGACCATTGCCTTTAAAAACTATCCACCCTCATTATTAGAAATTGAATAAAATATAAATAGTATCAAACATTTCTGAAGACTATTGAGATAGGCTTTAGGCTTTGTCTTTTAGAGGTATTACTATCATCCATGTTTAATTGATGTAGAAATTTAAGTTCAAGATTTAAGTAAGGATCTTTCCCAGTTCTCCATATCATTAAATGGCATAACTGGGTTTTTGATGTTGTCAGATGTTGTTTTTGACATAGATTTTGACTTAGAAAGACCCTGTGTAGCAGAGTAAAATAGCTTCATTATATTTCCTAGGCTGCTATCTCTAAATGGACAGGTCTCCAGGCCTTTCTCCTGGTGGGATTGAGCTGATATCCTTTTAGTTAGAGGGGAACTCTAAATTCTTGTGCCTTAAGGATTAGTACCCAGAATTGCATTGATAATATGCTAAGGGTAACTCTAGAGGATTGAGTTGTTATTTTATGCTCAAAGGTAGAAAATTCATATGGAAATGTTCAAATTTCGAATCCCTACCCTAAACTCTACATAGCTTGCTTCTATGTTTGTTTGTCTTTAATTCCTAAGGGAAGTGAATGGAAAGCCCAGTTAAAACATTGGCTCTTTCATCACCCCACTATCATTGTCTCAGTTTGAACCCTCAAATCCTGGTAGATTGGCATTTGTACAATGGTACAGCTAAGAGTTTTTGACATGCAGAATCCAGGATAGATAAACCCCTCAGAAACAGTAATGAGAGTATTGATTCCATGAGGGTACTGGAACAGAGGTGGGATTAGACAGGTAAGGAGGAACTGATAGAAAAATGCATAAATTACCCCCCTTCGAGAGAGATGAATAACAGAACTAGGGGTAAAAGGATACACTGGATGGTGTAAGATATGAAAATAATAATAATAATATATAATTTATTAAGGGTTCATAAGGGTGTTAGGGTGAGGGAGCGTGGGAATAAAGAAAAGTGATATCAAAGGGATCGAGTAGAAAGAAAATGCTTTGAAAATGATGATGGCAGCATCTTTATAAGTTTTCTTGATGTAATTTATTTTGGATTGTTATAATATCTATAAGATCCCCCAATAAAATGATCAATAAAATATAGAAAGAAAGAAAAAAAACATTGGCTCTTTGACTTTTGTAAAACAAATCAGAGTTCTCTAAAAGAGCATGAACTAAAAAAAGTGGAGATGTCTATTCTTTCCTTTGGGCCTGAATTGTTAACAGTGTTGTTGCAGCTCAACATTTAATTAATAGACTTCCCAGAACAAATAAAACTTGTTTGTCAGTTGGACATACTATCATAGCTTGCATGTTACTCTGATGCTTTAGTCTAGGTTACTGGTATTTAGAACACCTATATGCTTGCCCAGTGAAACAGTTTCAATAGACTTTGAATGCCAAGACCAACTAAGAAGAGACTGGGTCAGCAACTTCTATTTTTTTAATTGCAATTAAAATATGAATAGCAGTGTATTCTTGTCTGATGTAGGGTCTGATCATGAATATATGAGATGGGAAAGTATACTATTCGGAAAGAGTGGCCTCCTCAAGTAGAGTTCATCTATCTTAATGAATGGAATAGTTTCCAGAACCTACATTTGCTAATATGGCACAAGTAAAATGAGAAGAAACAGCTGCTGACATACATTAATAATTGGCATGTGAAAGTACAGTGTGATCCTAGAAAAACTGGAAGCTATTAAAAATGAATCTGAAAGCACAAAGACCAGTATTCTAGACATTGAGAGCTAAAGTGGACTGTTGTTATTTTGAATTGAACAGCAATATGGTTTTCTGTGCCTGGAATGACAAATAGATGAGGAATGACACTATTCCCTTTGTAAATAAGAACACTGATGATCCATCCTGAAATACAACACTGTCAATTATGGTTTAATATTCTTAAGTCAAAAAGGAAACCCAGTGCATATGAAGATTTTGAAAATTAACACAGTCTATTAAGTCAGAAGAAAATGAAAATTTTGACAAATTATGCAATTGCAAATTGATCAAATGTGCATTTAACATACAGTAATTATTACTTATCACAGGCAGGCAAAAGTTGGTTAAAAAGAACAATGGCCCTTGGAAAATACAATGTGGTGACAGAAACTATGCTGAAGATAATGTGATAGATTTTTGCAAGAGCAATGATTTATTCATTATAAATGCCCTTTTTCAACAACAGAAATAACGATGGAATAAAAAGTAATCAAATTTACTATATATGTTGGGAAAGACAATATCATTAGGCCAGAGATCTAATAAGGCCAGAGGTCCAGTGCAGAAAAGGCCAGCAATTGCACATATGCAATGTCAAATTAAAAATGAAAACACAATGATTTAAAAATATATTATCTGGAAAACCAAAAAGAAAGTCAAAGTATAACCTCAATTATATATCACTTGAATTTATAACCCATCTCAAAAAGTGATTTGACTGAAAAATAATTCCAAAGACAAAATGAGCTGTAAAATGAAACTGAAAGATCGTAGGGGCGGCCCAGACAAAACAAGACAAAAGGAAGGTCAGCAAAAACTAGGAAACTTGCACATGAATGTGGAGTAGCTACAGCAAAGCAAATATACGAGGTTGAAGAGCGGCACAGAAAGTTCCCAAGGGCAATGCAAGAAGACAAAGCAAAATAATATAATAAAATGTACAAAGATTTAGAGCTAGGACACCAAAAGGAAGAACATGCTTGGCATTTTTCAAACTGAAAAATGGAAATACCAAGTTGTGCTATTGAAGGTTTCTAGAGACAAAATATTAAATGACACAGGAAACATCAATTGAAAATGGAAGAAAAACAGTCACTGTACCAAGAATATTTGGTTGACCTCCAGTCATCTAAAGATGTATCATATTACCAAGAGTCAATGGTACTGAAGGGAGAAAGGCAAAGTGTATTAAAGGCATTTTCAAAAATCAAGCATCCAGGAATTAATACAATGCTGGTTGGAATGTGTCATTTCTAAGACTAGGTTCTACTGAGAAACAAAACTACCCATATATGTGTGTATATATGTACATGTGTATGCATTCATAAACCTATATATTCTCATCCATATCCACATCCATGTTATCTAGATCTAGATCCAGATCCATCCATCTACCCATCTATCTATGCATCTATAGAGAGATTTCAAGTGAATGGCTCATTGAGTCTTAGAAATTGGCAAGTAAGAAATCCATCGGGGTGGGGATGGGGGGTGTTTACACCATTGTGTAACTGCCAAATTATATCGTAATGGCCTACTAGATCATCATGGCCAAACCAAGCTGACACAAATTTCAACTATCATAAAATGTTTCAACAAGCAGATCCGATGCTACAAATATTCACTTTCTATGCTAATAAATGGAGATAATTATCTGACCAACTGACAAGGAAAGATCTATATTTATACCCATTCCATGGAAAGGCCATTCAATAGACTGTATAAATTATTGAACATTATTGATAACACATGAAAATACAAATTTTCTGAATATAATTTGAAAATAGTTGCAGCAGTATATTCCAGCAGGGACTTGCCAGAAAGCCAAGTTGGATTCAGAAGAAAAATAAATGAAGGATATCATTTTAAATATCAGCTGGCTCTTGGCTGAAAGAAAAGCATGCCAGAAAATGTGTATCTCTGTTTTATTGACTGTGAAAAGGCATTCACCTGTGTAGATCAGAACTACCTTTGCATAACCTTATGAAAAAGAGGAAATCCAGAACACTTAATTGTATTTATGCAGAACTTGTACATAGAACAAGAGGCAGTTGTTTGAAAGA
Organism: Tenrec ecaudatus; assembly: GCF_050624435.1. Classification (NCBI taxonomy): domain Eukaryota; kingdom Metazoa; phylum Chordata; class Mammalia; order Afrosoricida; family Tenrecidae; genus Tenrec; species Tenrec ecaudatus. The sequence goes on along the minus strand of NC_134531.1, from coordinate 152,682,224 downwards.
ACAATAAGACACTTTGTGACACAAAATCAGAAAAGATGTGCATTAGACTGTTTCTTTTCATCACACTTTTTTTGGTAGTTACAAAATCTCCTGTCAACTTGAGGATATTAAGAGTGAAGGGGCTAATGCCTATCAATCAATTCATATCTTAATGACCTCATTTGTAGGCATAATGGAGATGACTAGCTCACTGGACACAAAATCAATGCCCATTGATTGGACACAAAATCAATGCCCATTGAGGCAACAGTAAAGAAAGCAAATGGCATTTTTTAGTGCTGCTTTCCACCCTGGCCGGGATCAGAGCAGGTACACAGGTATGGAAAAAAGGGAAAGCTCACGACACACGGAATCCAGGAACAGGAAGGGGAATTGCGAGACCAAAAGGGAAGAGGGAGGCTGGGTGAGGGGTGACAGAAGGGGAAACTGATCACAATTATTGGCACATAACTCCCCCCCCCCACTTCCAAGGAGAAGAACAACAGAAACCAGAGGGGAAGGGAGACAGCAGTAGGTGTGAGATATGAAAATAATAATAATTTATAATCTATCAAGGAGCCACAAAGTGGGGAGGGAGGAAGAAAGAGGAGCTGATCCCAAGGAGGGTTGAATAGAAAGTAAATTTCTAGAAAATAATGAAGGTAATATATGTGCAAATATGACTGATAAAATTGATATATGGATTGTAATAAGAGTGTAAGTGCCCCCAGTAAAATGATCTTTTAATAAAAACAAAAACAAAACAAGTGAATCTACTGTAAGAGACAGATCCCTTTAAAGTAAACAGAAGCAAAAATGTCACCTTGAAGATTCTAATGCACCTTATCTAAGCCATTGTATTTTCAACTACTTCATAGTCATGTGAATACTCAACAATGAGCAATGAAGAATTTATATATTTGAATTTTGATGTTGGCAAAGAATATTAACTCCACCACTGACTTCAGGAAGAACAAATCCGTGCTGGAAGAAGTCAAGCAGGAATGCTCCACTGCAGTAAGGACAGTGAGATTTTATCTCATGTATTTTGGACATTTTATCAGGAAGGGCCAGTCCTGGGCCAAGAAGTTAAAAATAAATACATAAAATTAGGAGTTTGGAGGCAGCTCTTTATATACAAAAATCTCTACAACAATAGTTGAATGATAATTTCTTGACATTTGGTGATTTTGTATCTTTGAAATATAGATCAAGTCACACCAACATTTGTTGCTCACCTACTGGATGATGGAGTCACTGCTCAAGGACTATGTTGACCATCACGCTGACATCTGGACACATGGTAAGATTCCCATAATTCTATGACAAATCTAAGGCCAGTGAGGTTAAGAAATGTCTCCTACTTTTAAAAGATTCTTGGATGACTCTTTCTCATGAAAATTTACACATTCATCTTATCAAAGGTTTTTTTTTCCTTTTTAATTGCTGAACACTTTTGTTGGCTTTCATATGACAGTGATTTATGCTGTCAGACATGCATTAGGGCATTCCCCGTAAAGACATGCTGAATTACATGTGCTAAAATATCACTGCCTCTGTCTGACTACACATAGATTCGACAAATATAATGCCAATGTTTTATAAATTCCCGATTTCTTTAAATAAAGAGATAAGGAATTCCAATTTCTAAAAACAGTTTTAAAAGTTTTAGAATTTGAAATGACCACTGGTTTTACAACATCTCATCCACCAAAAGACGTTAGACACAGCTTGTGTTCACACATCTAATGTTACCAACTGATAAGTTTCAAAAGCATAAAGTTTAGAAATAAGAAGGAAGGATTTCTTGCAACTATTCTCCAGATCCCAATTAATGTTAACATAAAGAAGAGGTCAGAATTAGCATAATAATGGGTAAGAACATGAGTATGACCAATTTGCTAACTATGAAACCTTGTGTAAGTTTCTTAATACCACTAAGCCCAGTTTGTTCATTTCTATAATGTGGTAAGGTGGTTAAAGTGTTTAGTACAATGTTTGACACAGATTGTTTTTTTCTTATGCTGTAACTTGAATGCCAACTCGTGGTCACCTCATGTGTTACAAAGTAGCACAAGTAGGATTTTCTTGTGTTACAAAGTAGCACAAGTAGGATTTTTCTTGTCAATAACCTTTGCAGAAGCAGATGGCCAGGTTTTTCCTTCTCCTGTGCTGATGGTGGGATTGGAATGGCCAACCCTAGGGGTATGACTTGAGTGCAAATCCTTGGTGTCATCTAGGGTGCATCTTTTATTCATGCTACTGATCTTTGTTGTTATTTTTATTATAGGAATAATCTGGGAGAAGATAGGAGAATCTATTTTAACTTCTATTATATTTTACCACTAACATCAGTTCAAAATATGATGTACAGTAATGGTAATTACACTGAGATTTCACATAAGCCTAAATCTCTATTGTAATAAAGGTAAAATAGGAGCCAGAGAAGCAACAAAGCCCACATGGAAGAAGAACGCCACCCTGTGTGACCATGAGGTGTCAATGGGATCAGGAATCAGGTATCTAAGACCCAGAACAAAAATTGTGTCATTATGAATGAGGGGAAGTGCGGAGTCGAGACCCAAAGCACATCTGTAGGCAATTGGACATCCCCTTACAGATGGGTCACAAAGAAGAGACGAGCCAATCAGGGTGCAGTATAGCACCTATAAAACATACAACTTTCCTCTAGTTCTTTAAGGCTCCCCCCACCACCACTATCATGACCCCAATTCTACCTTACAAATCTGGCTACACCAGAGCATGTACACAGGAACAGATGAGAGTTGGAAACACAGAGAATCCAGGACAGATAAACGCCTTAGGACCAATATTGAGAGTAGCCATAGCAGGAGAATAAAGGGAAGGTGGGGGGAGAAAGGGGGAACTGATTACAATGATCTACCTATAACCCCCTCCCAGAGGAATGGACAATAGAAAAATGAGTGAAGGGAGACATCGGTCAGTGTAAGACATGATAATAATAATAATAATTAATAAATTATCAAGGGTTCATGAGGGAAGGAATTCAGGGAGGGAAGGGAAAAATGAGAAGCTGATACCAAGGGCTCAAAAATAAAGAAAATATTTTGAGAATGATGATGGCAACAAATGTACAATAGTGCTTGACACGATGGATGTATGCATGGATTGTGATAAGAGGTATACGAGACCCCAATAAAATGATTTTTTTTAATAGAAGGCAGAACTTGAGTCCTTTAAAGTTCTATAACTTAAATGTGATGGCAGAAAATTAGTAATTATGTAGAGTTTTCTTTCACACCTGATACACTAGCAAACAAGCAAAGCTGAAAAGCCCCATATTTCTGTTGATTCATTAAACGTCCCCCTGTCACCCCAAGATTTGTAAGCCTTACTCCCTACTCACTGCCATCAAGTTAATTCCAACTCAGAAAGACCCTATCAGATCCTTCTACATTTTTTAAGCAGTGTGGGGTTCCTTTTTTCTTAAGTCAACGACTTTCCTTAGAAACTGCCAGATCCTCTAATAGCAGGTGGTGCCTTATTGTTCAAGAAAGTGGCACTTTTGTTGTATGTTTGATCACATCTTTCTGTTGGAAATGGAATGTCAGCTACTTGTGCCATCAGGATAAGATGTATGCCAAGGAAAAGGCATATTCTATAAGCCTGTCAGAGGATGTATTGTCAATTGCATCAAAGTCTGGAAGTATTGCTTCAATGCTTGAGACATGTGAAAAGACTATTTTCGTTTTGTCAAAAGAAACCAAGATTTGAGAACTGTGTAGGTACTTAAGTGGTATCAAGGCTAGCAATCCATACAGACACTTGGCTCCCAGTTTCTGGAAAGGTCCATGTAATATACAAAGGATTAAGGTTGCACTCATTTGCTGAGAAAGCATAACTGTATACACAGGATGTCAGGTACTAAGTTACGTATTGCGCATAAAGTTGAATGAAGTACAATCCATAAGTAAGGTGACTATAAAATTGGGGGATAGAAAGACATATAAACAGGTACATAAACATGCATAATAAATAAGCTTTCTCTCCTTCCTTACCCCACAGACGCATTCTCTGATGTCCCTTTCTCTGCTTTGTGCTCTGGGACATTGATCCAAATGTGAGTAGTCAATGAAAGTCACTCTCAGAAGATCAGAGAGCTCAGAGTTTGTTTCCTTTTCTCCCTACCTAGTGTCTGGCCACGGCTGTGTGTCTCCTTCTACCCAAGGATCCTTCACAACTCCAGCTCTCCCTGGGTTCTGTCGACTCTGTTTGTTCCTATCTTGTCTATCTAACCCTTTTTATGTGGTAACAACTTCCTACAGTTGATTCATCTCAGGGTGTCTCAACATGGCTTGTTTATTCCCTTAACTGTAGAAGATCATAGAAACAAACATTTTATTTGAATTCTCTTCACTTGAAACAATTACGTTCAATTATGTTTGTAGCCAGTATCTTGACAAAAACAAGGACTATAATGTTGTTCTTAGGTTTTGTTCAGTAGTATCTGGCTCATAGCAACTCAGTGCAAAGCAGAACCCTATCCAGTCTTGTGCCCCACACATTGTCACTGCTATATTTGCACCAGTGTCATGGCTACTGTGTCAATCTCGCACCAGGGGTCTTCATTTGTTCTGCTGTTTCTTTAGTTTACCAAGCATTTTGTCCTTCTCCAGGAACTAGTACTTCTGAAAAAGCCTCTCTAAAGTAAGTGAGATGTTGTCTTAATTCTAAGAAGCATCTGGCTGTGCTTCTTCTAAGACAGATTTATTTGTTCTTCTGGAAGTCCCTGGTATGTCAAATTCAGTATTATGCGCCAGTACTGTAATCCAAATTAATCGACTCTCCTTCAGCTGTCCTAATGACTAAGTCCGCTTTCACATATGCGAGATTATTTCACAGTTGTGCTTTCAGTTAGGTGCCTCATATTCCGAAAGGGGACATCTGTACTCTTCAATGCTGTAAAGAAGTCATTGGGAGCATATTTGTCCAATGAAATGTGTATTTTGATTTCGTGACTAGAGATTCCATGGGCATAATAATAGAGACAATAATTTATTTAGTATTAGTAAACTCTAGACTATTTTGAGTGCCTAATATGTGACTGTGTACTAGGTGTAAGGTGCAAACCAGCATTGTCCAATAGAATTTTCTACAATGATAAAAATGTCCTTCACTGTTCAATGTGGTAACCAATAGCAACTTGATATGTACATAGTTTCCTTTTTTGTTATTAGAAAAAGATGTTTGTGATGAAGAAGTCGTTGGTTTTGTAAAATCCTGTCGTGATCTCCAGCTTCATTTTTATCACTGAGGCCATATTTTCCAAATACTGTTCCTTCCTCTTTGCTGCCACATTTTGCATTCATAACACCAATAATTATCAGTGCATTTTGATTGCATATTTGAGCAATTTCAGACTGAAGACATTCATAAAATTCTTCAGTTTCTGCATCACTTACTTCAGTTGTTGGGGAATACATTTAAATAATCATTGTGTTAACTGGATTTCTGTGCATCGGGATAGATATTATCCTATCACAGACAGCCTTTTTCCTTCAAGATATACCTTGAGATGTCCTTTTTAAACAATGAACATGACTCTTATTTCCCTTGAATCTGTCATTTGCAGCATAGTAAATCATATGATTTTCTGATTCAAAATGACAATACCAGTTATTCTCAGCTTTTTAAAGTCTAGGATATTGATCTTTATGCATTCTATATCATGTTAATGACTTCCAATTTTCCTCAACTCTATATGACCATGTTCATATATTCACATATACGTATATCAGAAAGTATATATACATTATAAACCTGTATGTATGATATTTATATGTATATTACTAGCACATGCATTTCATTGCTGTTGTTGCTAGGTGCCATCAAGTTAATTCCAATTCATAGTGGACCCATGAACAACAGAAGAAAACCCTGCAAGGACTGCGCCATCCTCACCATTGTTCCTATGCCTGAGCCCAGGATGTAGCCTCTGTGCCAGCCATCTTGTAAGATCCTTCCTCTTTTTCAGTGCACTCCACTTTACCAAACATGACGTTCTTCTCTAACGACTGCTCTCTCCTGACGGTATGTCGAAGTACATAAGATGATGTCTTGCCATCCTTGCCTCTAAGGAGCACTCTGGCCTTTTTCAGCTTCTAATATAAAATGGTTTGTCCTATAGCAGTATATGGTACTTGGAATATTCTTCTCCCGCACCACAATTCAAATGCATCTATTCTTCTCTGGTGTGCTTTATTCATTGTCCAACTTTCACATCCACATGAGGCAATGGGGATTACTATGGCTTGGGTGAGGTGCACCTTAGGCTTTAAAAAAACATCCTTGATCTTCAATACTCTAAAGAGGTCTTGTGTAGCAGATTTACCCAATGCAACACCTCTTTTGATCTCTTGACTGCTGCTTCCCAGGGCATTGACTGGGGTCCAAAATCCTTGACAACTTCAACCTTTTCTCCATTTATCCTGATGTTTCCTCTTGATCAAGTTGTGCCCTTCCTTATATTGAATCATAAGGCTACAGTCCTTGACCTTCATCAGCAAGTGCTTCAAGTCTTCTCACATACATATATATTTCTATATATTTTGGGACACGAGATGAATATCTGTAGTGTACTGGGATCCATGTTTATAGAATTTATCATAAGATAACCCATTTCAGCCCGATGTGGTCAACTCTCATATGCTTATTTTCTATAGACCTTTTTAGTCAGAAAAATAAACATATAAATGTTCTTTTGACAGAGAACATGGGAATTCCTCTATATTAACAAGAACAATTATTGTTATTCAAATAATAACCAAAAGACTTTGCATAGAATGAATTTCTTGCTGCTAGAGATACAATATACTAATAATATAATTTGGTTAGAAGCTGGAAGTTGGCTGGGTGTTCCACAAAACTCAACATTAATTTAATAATCATTTTCAATATCTAGTAACACCCACCACTATGGCATTAGCTTACATCTTCTAGCTTACCTTCAAACTTGCAGAATTCCCTTGGGGTCATATTAGGTGCCAATCACTGAAATTGAATATGCCAACCCATTACTCATTCAACCTTGTGAACTTCACATTTTCCCACTGAATCTGACCTCATATTGATTTCATCTCACAACACCCTACCTTCTTTATAAATAGAATTTCATTAGTTTGCATTAAAACAAATATATGCACATTAGATGAAAATGAAATAAGGAGAGTGAAGCATATTTGGCATCAACTAACATTCTTCCTATAACAACACTTCAGATTTTTTTCTTTGCTTGAATATTGTACAGGGGGAAAAACACAATAACACATATTAATATAATCTCAATAATTATACAACTCATTCTTTAAGTGAAGAAAGGTGGGATATTAAGATACATCTGAAGACTGAAGACTTTAGGAATTTTTATTAGGTTGAAATACAAGGAATTAGAGAAATTTAGGGAGAGATGAGGCCTTACAAGGATATTGTGGTCAGCCTATGCAAGAGCCAGTTAAAAGGCAAGGAGGTTAGATTTTATCTTGTTTATAATAAGAAGCTGATAAAAGACATTAGCAGAGAAAAACTATGAATTCTAGAGAGCTCAATTAGTCTTAATTTAGGAAATTGGAGTCTAGAGCTTTACTCCCTCTGAACTGTAACAGCATGGGATTCAGGTCCAGAGTAACCATTGTTTAAGTCAAAGTCAAGGAGATTCTTATCTCTAAAACAAGCTGCAGCATGAACACTAGACTGGCCATATGAAAGGGGGTTGTTTGCTTGAGTGTGCTTACTCAATTGGAATTTGTCAAAGGAATTCTGGTCCTTTTCCCAAAGATTTCAGAGCAAATAGAAATCAGGACAAATTATCATCAATGTGATAGAACCACAAGAGTGGGCAATCAACTGTTTTCAAGAGAGATCTCTAAGTCAAACACGGAAAATGAAGTTTATGAATCATAGCACCAGCTTGGCTTTCGCCCTTAGGCAAATGAAACTAAATCAGTGAAAATATATTCAACAAAAGCACGATTTGTTCTAATTCTGTCTAAGACACCACAGTTTAAAAGCAGAGCACTTTCCACAGACCTAAAGAGGAAAGGTATTTTTCTGCCCCAAGAATCAGACTGAAGTTCAGTGTTGACCCAGCACTTAACTGCTCTTGCCTTAAAAAATAAAGACAATTAAAAAAAATAGTGTTGGCCAAACTTGCTCTGAAAGTTTGTACTCTCCAAGAGAGCATGTAGCAAGCCTATAATTAGCACATCTGTATTGCTAGTGAAGAGCACAGAATAAGGCACATGGTAAGTATTTAACAGGGAGCCATGGAATGAGGGAATGAGTGACTGGGGAGAAAAACAATGTAAAAATTGTTAAAATGCTTCATATGCAATAGGACATTTTTTCTAAAGTGATACTGTGAAGCTTCAGATGCTAATGTCAACAAAAATCCATTCAGGTTCACATGAAAGAATATAAGTATATAATAAATCACTTTCATATATATAAATGATAATAAAATATAAATCAACTGCCTGCTTTTCCCCTGCTATGGATTTAACGGTGTTCCCTCAAATTGCATGTAGAATACTGCTTTTGAGACTCTAAATATTTCAGGCAAGGCACACAAATCTGGAAGGGCTCACTTGTCCGTGTCAAGGAATTTGGAAGACAGCTACCTGGCCAACTGACGAGAAGAGATTAATGTGTGTTTTCATTCCAAAGAAAGGCAACTTAAGAGAAGGTCGGAATTATCAAAATATATCATTAATATCACATGGAAGTGAAATTTTCCTGAAAGGAATTAAAAGTGGTTGTTGCAGTACACCGACAGGGAGCATTCAGAAACGTAGGCCCCATCCAGAGAGGACATAGAATAAAGAGTGTAGTTCTGGATGTCAGGTGGGTTTGGCTGAAAGCAAAAATATCAGAAAGGTATTAACTTGTATTTTATCGACTATGTAAAGACATGCTACTGTGTGAGTCATAACAAATTATGAATAGCATTATGAAGAATGGGAATTTCAGAACACTGCATACTGCTCAACCAGAACCAAGAATTAGTCAGTTTTCAAATGGAAGTCAGAAAAGGTATGTGTCAGGAGTGTATCTTTTCATTCATTATACTTATTCAACCTTAATGCTAAGCAAATGATCTGAGAAACGGAACTATATGAGAAAAAGGCAGTGTCAGGATTACAGGAAGACTCACTAATAACCTGTAATAGGTAGATGACAGACTTGTCTTCCTGAAAGTGAGGAAAACTTACTGTTGAGAGCAAAGATTTAAAGATGTATGGATTAAACCTCATCATTAAGAAAACAAAGTTTCTCACAGCTAGACAAATAAGAAATACCATGGTTAACTGGAGAAAACCCTACATTTGTCAAGGATTTCATTTTACTTGAAACTACAATCAATGCCCTTGGAAGAAGCAGTCAAGACATCAACCAATAATAGAGAACTACCAAGCCGTGGTATTTTCAAATACTTCATATATATATATATATATATATGAAAGCTGGATAATGAATAAGGAAGAACTGATGTCTTTGAAGAACACCGAATATAACATGGACTTCTAGAGGGGTAAACAAACCTGTTTTGGAAGAAGTATAGCCAGAATGCACTCAAAGCAAAATGGTAAGACTTTTGTCTCACATATTTTGAACATGTTATAAGGAGGAACTATTCCCTTGAGAAGGGCATCATACATGGTTAAATAGAGGGTAAGTTAAAAAAGAGGAATATATTTAGCAAGATGCATTGGCACAGTAGTTGAAACAACAGGTTCAAATATAAGACAGATTCTGAGAGTGGTGCAGGAATAGAAAATTTTGTTCTGTGGTAAACGGGGTTGCTCTAAGAACCTGGAAGCCCACAGGAGTAGTGGGTTAACACTGAGCTGCTAACCATATGGTCATAGGTGGGAATCCACTAGTTGCTCTTGGGGAGGAACAAGAGTTTACTGCTCCCCAAAAGATTTAGAGTCATAACCCCAAAGGGTAATTATTCTATGTTCTATAGCGGCCCTATTATAATCAATACGATGGCAGTGCGTTTGTTCATTTGTTTTGGTTTATTGTATGAACCACCTCTTTTGCAACAAAAATAGTAGTATATATAAGTGTAATCTCATTTGGGAATATAGTTTGTTGTGATTGCTATGTTACTGGGAACATACTCTGTTTAGGGGATGTTTTAAGCCTATCAATTTTGATATTAAAAAAAGAGAAAAGATTGGACACAGGATCAAGCAAGAATAAATAGGGAAAACTAGATGCCAAGTGATGATATCGAAAGAGAGCCAAAAAGAATGGTAGATAAGTTAAGACAAAGATTGACTCAGAGTGTAGACAGAGAAAACTTTCCCCTGGAGGAGGCTGTGTCAATTCAGCCCTTTGTCCTTGGAAATTGTGGGAACAAAATTTGTTAAACCAACCGCATTGTGGGAGTTGTGTGACAGTAGCATTGGATCTAGAAGAAGAATGCACACATCTGTGGGGCAAGACCTGTTAACAGGGTCAAAGAGCAAAGACACCCCTTTGAAGACTAAGGTGAGACCGTGCAAACCACGGTCTTTTCAATACTCTCATCTGCCCGGGAACGCTGGCAATGGAGAAGGAAGGCCACAGAAAAATTGATGCATTTGATTGTGGTGTCGGGGATGAATATTGCAAATACTATGGACTGCCAGAAAAAGAAAAACCTGGGTACAGCCAGAATTCTTTTAGAAGCAAGAGAGGCAAGTCTTCCTCTCCAGTAGTGTGGACAAGTCATCAGGAGTCCTTGGGAAAGGGCCAAAACCAAAACAGAAAAACACTCTCATGGAGTTTATTTTGACTCATGGAAACCTTAACTAGGGTTTTTAGATAGTCTTAATGTCATGCCACGTGGTAGCTGGCAGGCTAGACCTTAGAGTTAGCTCTTCCGTGTTTACCCAGCAAAACCAACAGGGCTCCTTCTGGAAAAAGGAAATCATAATAAAATAGAGGGTTAATGAAAATGAGGAAGACCCTCGATAAGATTGATTGAGACAAATTACTGCGCCACTGAGTTCCAATATTACGAGAATTGTGAGGATAATGCAGGACTAGGCAGAGACAACTTCTGTTCATTTGGTAACTATGGGTCGGAGTCGACTAAATAGCACTGTGACTAAGACATTCTTAGCAGCAATAGAGCGAGCTACCTGAGACATCCTGAACATTAACAAAATCCCAAACAGAAATAACTAAACTATTTGTCACTTGTATCTGTTAGACTAACCTGTATTTCTTATGCAATCCCGATAACAACTCTAAGAGAGAGAAAGCAGCGTTAGTTCAATTTATACATGGGTAAATCAGTCTGGAAATAGGCAGAGTAAACTTACTAAAATAATATAACAGCAAGAGGCAACACTAAGACTCACATTCATCTATGTCTCACTCCAAAGTCCTTGATTTATTCTGCTTCTCAAATAGAAACCTAATTAAAAATTAATAAAACTAACGAATAAAAACTTAATTTCTTTTCAAAACATGTAGTTAAAAAAATCAAACTTCAAGCTGAAAGGTCCGAATGAATAAGACTAACTTTGTGAAGTTGTGATTACTGAATTAAATAGTCCATTTTAGATATTATCTTAATCCTCAAATTCTACAATTCTTTTAATACAGTTTCTTTGAAGGACTCCAGTTATTTGGATATAACTACATCAACTCAATGTGGGAAATAAGGCCGGCATCCTTACTAAGCACAGACTGGACTTTTTTTGAGTGTTGCATGTGTGTGTGTGTGTGTGTGTGTGTGTGTGTGCATAACATCCCATCTTTTATCCATTATTTATTTGGAAGGTTTAAAAAAGTTCTTAAATTCTCAGGAAATGTTTCCAGAAGAGAATACCTTATATAATTATTTATGTACTATGTCTTTAGAATTTAGAGCTGTTATCTTAAAATGACAATTATAAAAATACTACTGTCTAAAGAACAAAGTGAGGTACTTTATCAAGATGAGCAGATGGAAAACCCAATGATAATGTTAGCAAAGGACATGAATAGACCATTTGCCAAACATTACATCCAAATAGCCAGAAAAATATGAAGATATGCTCACAATCACTAGCCATCTGGGAGATGTAACACAATGCAATGACGAGATAACAACTTCCACCAACACACACCAACAATGACAGCCAAGTTCACTGCAAAAGGAAAGCAGAAACTGGCAAGGGGTGCAGAGGATGTAGAGAGCTTGGCACCCTCATGCTGCCCAAGGAACTGTAAATGTGTACACACATTGTGGTGAACAAGATGTTGCTCCCTCAAACTACAGGGAATAGAAGTTCCATTCCATCCAACAATCCCTCTGCTGACCATACAGTCCTCAAGAAGAAAGAGTCATAGTATGAACAGGCACATGCACATCCACGTTCATGGCAGTGGTTTTCACAATAGCAAGATGGAAACAACTGAAAGGTTCATCCTTAGAATACATAGAGACCCTTTGGTACATAGATTTGCTATACACCATATGGTACATATCATTTGCTAAAAATCAAATGATAAACCACGAAGCACCGCATGGCATGGATGGACCTGGGATACTTCATGCTGAGTGAAATTAGCTTAATAGCACAAGAACTAGTATTAGTTGTTACCGCTGTTATTGGGGGGAAACGGTTAAATTTATGCCAATAGGAACAAGGGGAGGAATACATGGCGGTGGCGTTGGGAATAAAGCAAAAGGCTAGATGATTGACAGGTATTCACCTGGATAAGGTGGAAGATAGTAGTCCATAAGAGGGAGAGGAAAAATAGAAAAACTAGTAAGTAGGTGAGGGGTAAACTGTTGCAGGCTTGGATGAGTACTGTGAACTATTTCATACAAAGTAGATGATCTGGAATGTCAACTACTTCTAATTTACAATAATAAAAATGAACAGACAGATGTCTACTTAAATTATATTAAGCCAAACAAAATAGAAGTTTATTATATGTCTATGGGGAGCAGTCATGGATGCCCTTGCCAGAATTATTGCCTGGTTCCCACCTCTACTCTATATATATGGATATACGTCACATATATTATTTAATCATTCAATGATCTTAAGATAAGATTTCTGGGGAAAAAAAGAAAAGAAATGAGTTTTGCAATTTTCACCATAATCAGTTTCAGAATATTTTCTTCTTGGTCTCTTTTTCATCAGCTCCCCACCCCCCACCATGCTCCCAGGTAATTGTCAACACAGCTACTGCCTTTAAAGATCCACCCATTCTGTGGTTCATATACAGAAAATCATATGTAGTACTAAGAGGAAGCCAAAAAACAATTAAAAACCATAATAACAATGATTGGGCAAAACATAGAAAACCTCATTCTAAAAGAAATGAAATATATTAAAAACAGGAAATAGCTGTGAAATGCATCAAAAGAGAAAATAAACATAAGCTTTTCATTTTAATCTAACTACATCTGCCATTAACACCTTTACAATGTTTTCAGTCTAACAGCTATGTTATATGGTCAGATGGGATTTACCAGAGGCTTGATCCATCTGGGTAAACCCAAATGGATCTTGCACATCCACTGTCATCCTAGTCTTCTGTAACCCAGGTGATACGCTCTATCAGATTTAGATTTTGTTATTTACAGTCCTTGAATCACACAGGCTGCTGGTCCTCTTCCATGTGGACAGGGCTCCACCTCTTCTTAAGGAATCTGGTGGCTTATTGGATTACAAATCGGAGTGCTAATCATAGAGTCAGAAGTTCAAAACTACCAGCCACTTCATGGGAGCAAAAATGACCCTATTTACTCTGAAAGATTTACCGTCTTGGAAATTCACAGGAGCAACTCTATTCTGTCTGACAGGCTTGCTATCAGGTTGAATCCTCTTGATGGCAGTGAGAGTTTGAGTTTCCCTTCATCTTGTCTCTTCTAACTTGTTCTTGCCTCGTCTCTCTTGCTTGCCTCTTTTTTGTTCCCCATCCCATCCTCTTTCCTATTTTCTTCTCCCTTACTACTCACCTCCTCCCATCTCACGGTTCCTATTTATTCCTCCTTGTATTTCTCTCTCTCAACTCATCCTTTTACTCCTGGCCTCCTGGGACTGACCAGTTGAACCCCTCAGGAACTCTCCGTGGTGAGAGTGGCGATACCTGGAGGGTGGAGGGAAGGTGAGGGAGAAAGGAGGAACCGATGACAAGAATCTACATATAACCTCCTCCACGGAGGACGAACAGCAGAGAAGTGGGTGAGGGAGATATCAGACAGTGTAAGATATGACAAAATAATGATAATTTATAAATTATCAAGGGTTCACTGGGGAAGGGGTAGTGGAGAGGGAGGGGAAAAATGTGGAGCTGATACCAAGGGCTCAAGCAGAAAGCAAATGTTTTGAGAATGATGAGGGAAGCAAATGTACAAAAGTGCTTGACACAATGGATGTATGTCTATATTGTGATAAGAATTGTACATGGCCCCAATAAAATGATTTATTTTTAAAACAATTGCAGCTTAAGCTCCCAAACTGTGTTCTGTTTTTTCCACTCAAACTAACACACTCAGTGTTGTAGGTTTTATTTAGTATGGGGAAAGATTTTCTATATAAGGGTTCACTCTAGTCCAACCACATTTGGCCAATGAGGTTGAATTCATCCATCACAGTGCATCTGATATTTAATGGCATACCTCAGAGGTTGAAGCTACAGGAAAACAATGATCTTAATACAAGAGTATTCCTCTTATTCTAATTTGAATAAAATTTGCTAAATTTATTGATTAGTGTGTTAGTCCAGGTAGACTAGAGAAACAAATCCATAGAGACTCATATGTGTATAGGAGAGAGCTTTATATAAAGAGTAATCGTACATTAAGAAAACAACATCCCAGCCAGTCCAGATCAAGACCATAAGTTCAATATTAGCCCAAATGTCTAATACCAATCTATACATTCTTCAGACTCATGCAACACATGAAATGATGCCAAATTCAGGAAGATCACAGGCCAGTGGGTGGAGAGTCTTGTGGATCCAGTAGCAGGGGTAGCATCTCAGCTATGGCAGAGGTCTCCATGTGGCTTCTTCAGATCCCGAACTCTAAAGTAGCTCCATGTGTCTTTCCAACAGGAATGTCTCACAGGGTGTGTGTGTGTGTGTGTGTGTGTTGCCTCCAGAGACCTGATTGGCAGACTAAACTCGACCCCATTCACTCTTAAGTCTCAAAATGTCAACATATTATATAGCTGTCTCCATTAGCAACTCTAAGAACTATACGCAGAAGGTCTGAGGAGATCAGATCTATATATGATTCAAATAGTATTGAAAATAAACTACCAACATCCCAAGCAAAGGCCATTTCTCTAAAATATTCAGGTAACACATAAGAGTGAGAAAGGACTAATTTATTTGATCATTTAATACATTTTTTAGAAAATTATAAGTATGTAACTAAAGATATATTGACCCCCAAAATAGCCCCTTGGATAATGAGAATGCAGGGTCTTAAATTAACATGCCTTATTTAACTGGTTTACAAATTATGTGAAGGCACATTTTCAGAAAGTACCGATGTTATAAGAATTTAAAATTTTCTGGTAAGTATGACCTTTTATTTTATATGTGCATTTGTCATTTATTTGTCATAACAGCACCACCAACTCTTACATAAACTATGTTTATCTCCTTATCTATTAGTATTCAGTTAGCCTGTCCAAAAATACGGTAGGACTATATATGTTATTAGATATCTCTATTCTGTCATTCCTTCACACCTCAGTGCTTCACTTCCTCAGTAGATCAAAAGGAGATCTTTGTATTTGAGAAAACATTTTGAATATCTACGAGGTTTAACATATGACACTACTTACTGAGAGAGGTGTGTTTGACCGGGGCCTGAACCTTATTGTGGGAGCTTGAGCATAAATCAGATGGAATGTGAAGGGGCTTTGAGAAGAACAAATTGTAATGAGTACACACACATTGAGGCAGTTACTTTATTGTGCCAACCTAGCCGATAAACACATGTGGGGTTAATTGAAGGGCAGAGAGATAAGTAGCTTGGTGAGCCTCACCTTTCGAGTTCTCTGGTCTCTTGCTTTGTGACGGTGGAACCAGGGTGCAGCTGTCTTAGCCAGTTCCCTGCTTCGGCTAGCAAGGGTCCCTTCGTGCAAGACATCCCTGAGGAGAAGCCACGTGGACCTAACCCAATGCAGCCCTGGGGGCTGGACTAGCCACATAGAGACCCCTGCCAGCGCTGAGATGCTTACACGCTCACGGATTCTACTTTCCTCAGGAGTCGGCATCAATGTGTGTTTTGTGAGATGGAGGAGGACTTTGTGGATTGATGTCGGACATATGGGCTAATGTTGGACTTGTGGGCTTAGACAGCCCTGAGTTGGGATGTTTTCTTGCTGTGCACATACCCTTTATATAAAACTCTGTCTTAAACATATGAGTTTCTGTGGATTTATTTCTCTAATGTACCCAGACTATCACACACACACATACATGCACACAAAACAAACAAAGAAGCAAGCAAAAACCACTGTTATTGTCTTTTTCTAGATCCTATAGAAAATCTAAGGAATTATGAATGTATTTTAATCTACTGAGCAATTGAAAATAGAACACTGTCACAGGAAGAATCACCTGCACAAATACTGATTATGAAATAGCTAGTTGGACTGAGCCCCTGGAGAAAATACCCAAACCCTGAGATATAGAGATGTGTCTGTTCTCGCTAAATGGAAGTCTTCTCCTGTTTACATTTCCCCTTATTGATGTTCTATGTAGACTATAATCACGGTCCACTCTATTTTGTTTGTAGGGTATTAAGAAGGTGACTTAGACTCACTTAATGTAGAATGAAAAGTACTTAATACCAGTCAAATGTTACATTGTTCCTTTTGCATCGATCTCTCCTTGTGAGAAGATTAGTCAAAATGCTTAAGTGGGCAAACTAGGAAGAAATATAGACAGCAAAGAGATCAGATTAGTACTGGTCCTTTGAAAACTAGTGAAGCATTTGTTCACATGCTGGACAAAAAAAGGGTAGTTAAGCACAAATAACAGATTGCATTGGAACAAGAAAAATTTAGTTACTACAAAAGGCACCATAGGTTTGGGCTTCTTTGGTTTTAATTGATCTCATGAAGAACTGAGTGTTTTATGGAGTAAGTGATGCTTAACTCAAGCTTGATTTGGCAGATAAAAAGCCCTGCACATTAAGGCTGTATATATTACAGACTGTTTTTTCTCTCTCTCATTTGTCTTCTTTTTAAAAGAAGTATTTTTTCTTATATCTTGATGCCTCTCTGAAACAACCGGCAACAATTTTCCAAAATCACTGAGCAAAAAGCAAAACAAAAAGAGACAGCATTCCACTGCTTCTCCTCTTAAATAAATCTAGGAAGCCTGTCAAGGTCAGAGTCCCTGGGAGGAATAATCATGCTCAGTTACTAATGAAGATTAGAAATTACAGCTCATGTAGAGACACCTCAGAAGGAAGACTGATTGATGCTTGGTTGTTGTAAGGGACCATCTAAAAAGTCAGTCCCTGGACACTAGTCTAACACACACAGGATTGACTTGAATCAGAATATTATTGACAGCAACTTTTGAAAAAGTCTTTTGGTTCTTCCAAATTGAGACTACACATGTGGATTTTTGAAAGGTAGTGAAAACCCTGGGAAGGAGAATGGAGCACAAGGACTCAGTGTGCCCACATAAGGCAAAGAGGACACTGGGCTCATTATGTGTGATGCTATTACTTTTGTTTAAGCCATTGTGTAAAGTCTATATGCATCTTCTTCCAAAACAGGCAGAAAATGTTCAGCAAAAGAGCATTGTTGTAATAAACCATTTTTGACACTAAAGTAAGGGATTTATATGAATGATTTGGCTTAGTTTTCAAATGGCATCAATGATTTCTTATTTTATAGAGAAGGAAATCCAGGCTATAGGGAGAAATCCTGGATGTTGAAGTACATGGGTAAGTGGAAAAGTATTGCTACAAAATCATAGAAATTTTTTTGACAAAAATATCAATGAGGGAAGTATATTTATTTCTGAAGTCATTATTTTCATCTCTTTAACCCTTTGTGCAAAGAATTCTGTTCTCTTTGATTTATCGCACATCAAAACAGCAGTTTTTACATCATCAAGAAATTCAAATATTCCTTTTAAATGTTCTTTGGAAAAAGAAATTTCAAGTGGCAAGATCAGGGTTTTACACTGGATGGTGTAAGGTTTCCCAATAAAATACTCATAGGCTGTTCCTTGCTGCCCTCCAAGAATGAACAAATACTTCATTGTTATGGGGAAAAATTCCTCAGCACAAATTTCTTTGACTTTTTCTCACTAATGCAGTTAATCATTTTTTCTTTCTTCTTCTTTTTAACAGTTTTATTAGAACTTCATCCTCATATCATATCACACAATTCAATTGTTTAATTATACCACAATTTGAGAGCATTTTTGTCTTCCTCATACTCATTGTTATTCATGTAATTATTATTCTTTAATTGTGTCAAAATATACACAACAAAAAATTCTCAATTTAAAAAATTTCTACATGTAAAATCAGTATAGTTGATTAGACTCTGTGTTTCAGGGCAATTATTGGTATCCTTTTCCAAATTATTCCACAAACATTATCATAAACTCAATACCCCTAGCCAAAAACTCCTCCTCCTTCTTTCATGGAAACCGTCAGTCAACTTTGGTTCCTTTTGTTTTTCTTGAAGTAGATATCATGCTATAATATTTACATATCATACCCTTTCACAGTTCAATTGCTTTTTTTAAGTAGTATATACAATTAATTCTAATGCTTCCTCCCCCCTTGCACATTCACTGTTTGCTGTCCAATTCCTCTCACTCTTCCCACCACCAGTTCCTGAGAAACTATTGCATCAGTTATTGTCTCTATGCTTTCACTTGTTCTGGGTTTCATAAACTGGGAAACCTAACAGAAACAAAAACAGAAACAGAAAGAAGAAAATAACAATAACAATGTACAGATAAAACTAAAGAGTAAAAAAGAAAAGACTACCTGCAATATTTAAAATGCCAGAGAAGAGACTTGTGTTATGGAACAAGTGAGAAATATTTGAGGCAGAGAAAATTTAGGTTGGGGAAATAGGGAAGTCATCTGATCCAATATCATATTATACCATGGTGCGATCCACCGTAATCAAGTTTATAATACTCTCTGCCGGATAGTCAAGCTTTGAGAGTCCCTTGTCTGTGACTAGGGGGATCTGACAGAGGAGTAATCTGGCTAGGTATCTGCAAGTTGATTTTGGACTCTCACTGTCCTCCAAAGCCTTCTATACATTGGGTGTTCCCAATTTATGATCTGGTCCTGTTACCTTCGTCATATTTGGATTTGGTTATTATCATCTATGTATCACATAGGCTGCTGTACTTCTTCCATGTGTTCTTAATTGTGTTAGGGTTCAATAGAGAAACAAAACCAGATTGCTGGTAACTGTATATATATATGAAGAAATATATATACAAGAAATGAACTGTTAAATGATATACAGATAGATAGATAATATAAGAAATGAACAGTTAAATTATAAAGCAGTAAGACACTACCAGTCCTTTAAATCTTGAGGGCCACCAGTTCCTCCTCTGTAGAGAGAGCTGGGCTACATATACCCAGGCAAAAAAGAGCAAGGCAGGTCACCAATTGTCAGTCCCCAGCTCCAGGGATGAACATTCCAATCATGTGGGCTTAAAGGGACTTCAATTTACAGTGACACAGTCCACAGGCTAGGTGTCCCACAGGTAGTCTACCCTTTAAATTGAGGCACAGAACAAACAAGGAAGCTGCACACTGGTCCGATGATTAAAGAATGAGAGATAAGAAAGGCGAGGTTCAATTAATCCCACTTGTGTTTATCGGCCAGGCTGACACAATAAATTAATGCATTAGTGGATGCCTCATGTTCATGGCTGTTTGTTTGCATACAAGCCTTTAAGACCCCAGACATATTCTAACTGATAGCAGGGCACCACCTACTTTCTTCACCATACTTTACTGTAATGATCTCTTCATGAAGATGAGTATCCAGCAGGGCCATCTTATAAGTACTAACTGCTCTAAGATTTGGGCTTGAATTAAGTGCGACCCCATAATCCATCTGTTTGCCACAGGTTATGATGAGATCTTCTGTTTAGCAACTGTGTTAGACGAGATTGACTAGAGAAACAAATCTACAGACAGTCATATATGTGTAAGAGAGAATTTCATATCAAAAAACAATTGTATTGAGGGCAGGGGGTGGGGAGGGAGCAGCAAAAAACAACAACAAAAAAAACAATTGTATATTCAGAAAACATCCTAGCCCAGTCCAGATCAAGTTCATAAGTCCAATATTATCCCATATGTCTGATGCTAGTCCATGGGACACATGGAATGATGCAGAATGCAGGAAGAGCACAGGCCGGTGGGTAATAATTCTTGTGGATTCAATACAAGTGGAAGCCTGTCAGTGCTTGTGTGGGTATCCATGTGGCTCTTCTATCTCTCTGAGTGTCTCAATATCAGGAAAGGGAAGGCAGAGAGAGAATGGGTCCAGCCTCCATTGAGATATTTATCTCTGTCACACTTCCAAATGAGGTCATCAAGCTGTGGTCTGATTGACAAGTTAAATTCTACCCCTTCTCTCTTAATACCCTCACGTTTATGGGAGATTATGCAATTGCCACAGCAACTACGCAGATAATCTGGTCACAGTGTTAAAACAATTAAGTGGTTGAAGCACTTGCTGATGAAGATTAAGGATTACTGTCTTCAATATGGATTACAACTCAAGGCAAGGAAGATCAAAATCCACACAACTGAACCAACACACATCATGATAAATGGAGAAAGGGGTGAGTTTGTCAAGGATTTTGTCATACTTAGATCCTGAGATAATTAAGGTTTATTGGGCCAACCTGGCTGATAAACACATGTGGTATTAATTGAAGGGCAGAGAGATAAATGGCTCCTTGAGCCTCATTTTTGTAGTTCTTGGGTCTCTTGCTCTCTGATGGTTTGACCAGGGTGCAGCTGTCTTATCCAGTTCCCTGCTTCAGCTGGCAAGACACACTTCCTGTAAGCCATTCCTGAGGAGAAGGCACATGATCCTACCCTGATGCAGCTCTGGGTGCTGGAACAGCCACGTGGAGAACGCTGCCAGCATTCAGATGCTTGCACTGATTTGGTTTTCCTCCTGCAGTAAATGTCATTGCATATGTTTTGTGAGATTGAGGAGGACTTGGTAGATTGGTGTAGGACATTTGGGCTAATGTTGAATTTATGGGCTTGGACAGCACTGTGTTGGGATGTTTCCTTAATGTACACTTACCCTTTATAGAAAACTCTCACATATATGTCTGCATGAGTTTCTGTGGATTTATTGCTCTAAATTACCCAGACTAACACAGATCCATAATCAATGCTCATGGAAGCAGCAGTCAAGATATAAAGACATATTGCCTTAAGTAAACCTTCTGCAAACGAATTCTTTGGAATATTGAAGAGCAAAGATGTTACTTTGAGGACACTGGTACGCCTGATCCAAGACTTGATATTCTCCATTGCTTCATGTGATAGCCACCTATTCTGGTGTCAATTTAAGGATTGAGAGTGTAGGGGTGGAGTCTAGGCTGTCAATCTGGAGATAGCCAGTGAGACTTCTGTGTGGGCATGGCCTTCTGAGAATTTTGGGAAATCTGGCACTTCCTCCTTGGAGGCAGAAAACACCTCTCTCTCTCTCTCTGCAACTCCCTAGGAAACATTGCAGAAGACAAACCATATGGACGCAACCAGACCCCAGAAGCCAGAGAAGCCACAGAGAGACCCCTGCCAGCACTGAAATGCTTACAACGGCACAGGACCTAAAGGCTTTCTACCACTGGCTTGTGATCATCCTGCATTTGGCTTCATTGCATGTGTTTAGTGAGTCTGAAGAGGACTTTATAGATTGATATCAGACATATGGGCTAATATCAGACTTACGGCCTTAGACTAACTGGGTTGGGATGTTTTCTCAATGTTCAATTCCTCTTGTATACAAACCTCTCCCTTTTACACATATATGTGTTTATGAATTTGTTTCTCTAGTCTACCCAGACTAACACACACCATATGAATGTCAAAGTTGGACACTGAATAAATAAGATAGGAGAAAAATAGATGCATTTGAACTGTGGTAATGGAGAAGAATATTGAAAATACCATGAGCTGCTATAAGGACAAGCCTAACTGTATTTGAAGAGGTATGATCAGAGTCTCCTTAAAGGCAAGGATGGCAAGCCTTTGTCTTACCTGCTGTGGGCTTGTCAGGAGAGACCAGTCCCTGGAATAGGACATCATGCTTGGTCAAGTGGAAGGGCATTGAAAAAGAAGTCCAGCAACAAGATGGATTGACATTGTGACTGCATCAATGGGCTCCAGCATAGGGACAAATTTGAGGATGGTCTCGGGCAGCGCAGTGCTTGGTTCTGTTATGCATGGGTTCTCTATGGGTCAGAGCTGCCTAAATGGCACCTAAAAATAACAACAACATATACTTGTGAAATTTGGACATTGAATAAGGAAGATAGAAGACAAGCTCATCCATTTAAATCGGGCTAGCGAAGAATATTGTCTAGGCAGAAGTATGGTCACAGTGTCCCTGGAGGCAAAGTATGTATGATTTTGTCTTACATACTTTGGGCATGTTGTCAAGAAAGCCCAGTCTCTGGAGAAGGACATCATGCTTGGTAAAGTAGAGAGGCATCAAAAATAAAGATGGCGCTCAACAAGATGGATTGACACAGTGTTTTCAACCATGGGCTCAAGCTTAGAAATAATTGAGAGATTGACGTAGAACTGGGCAGTTTTTGGTTGTGTTGTGTATAGGTAACTATGGATTGAAGCTGAATAAATGGCACCTAACTACAGCTATAGAAGCAGTCCATCATCAGTGAGCCATTTCTTGTTAAATATACTTTCTATGTACAGAAATATACAAGAGTCACTGATTTTGCTTCTCTAGAGAACCCAGCCTAACACATACTCTTTTTTTAAAAAATTTATTTTAACAATTTATTGGGGCTCATACAATTCTTTTCACAGTTCATACATATACATACATCAATTGTATAAAGCACATCTGTACAGTCTTTGCCCTAATCATTTTTTTCTCTTTTCTTCTTTTACATTTTATTAGGGACTCATACAACTCTTACCACAATCCATACATATACATACATCAATTGTATAAAGCACATTCATACATTCCCTGCCCCAATCATTCTCAAGGCATTTGCTCTCCACTTAAGCCCCTTGCATCAGGTCCTCTTTTTTTTTCCCCTCCCTCCCCATTCCCCCCTCCCTCATGTGCCCTTGGTAATTTATACATCGTTATTTTGTCATATCTTGCCCTATCTGGAGTCTCCCTTCCCCCCTTCTCTGCTGTCCCTCTCCCAGGGAAGAGGTCACATGTGGATCCTTGTAATCAGTTCCCCCTTTCCAACCCACTCACCCTCCACTCTCCCAGCATTGTCCCTCACACCCTTGGTCCTGAAGGTATCATCCACCCTGGATTCCCTGTACCTCTAACCCTCATATGCACCAGTGTACAGCCTCTGTCCTATCCAGCCCTGCAAGGTAGAATTCGGATCATGGTAGTTGGGGGGAGGAAGCATCCAGGATCTGGGGGAAAGCTCTAACACATACTCTTAAAGCACTCTTTCACTTAGATCTTTTATTTAGAATGTATCCTAATGAAATTAAGTACCAGTTGATAAGCTCAGGCAATTTGTCTGAATCCATACACTGGTTGCAGAGACATGTTTAAGTTTAAATGTATTAGAATAAATCCATGCATACATGATCTGGATCTAGTAACCATAGTAACAATAATGTTTGACTACTCTTGTATAACTTAAAATATATCTATAAGTTTGTACATAATTTTTCAACATCACAATGAATAAATATTAGATTTATAAGGATACTGACAATAAAGAGCCAAAAAATGACTTCCTGTCAAATAAGGGTATTCTACTTATTTCAGGACTGATTGGTATGGAGTTGTGGAAATTTAGAAGTGATAAGCTTCAGTAAGTCAGGGAATACCTGTAGTAAAAAAAAGAAGAAGAAGAAAATGTGGCATATATCAAAAAGAAAATATTTTTTATCTCTATACTTCTTTTTTGGAAAACCAAAGACTGGACTATCTTCTTACCCCACCTTTCTCCATGCCATTTTGAAGGTAGCTCATATTTCTTTGTCAGGTACCATCCCAGATCTAAACTTTTGTTTTAGGCTTCCTGCCTCATCTTTATTGTTAATGTTAAAGCCAAATGCATATCTTAAGGAAGTGAGTACATCAAAAATAGTTTGTTCATCTATCAAGCCTCTATACTGTGTCCCAGGAAAGAGAATTATAATCTCTTTATTGAAACAACTGTAGAATACATTAGTTAATAAATCTATATCTTTCTTTATGGGGATTCTGCTCCAGTTGCAATTATGCATTTACATTTGTGCTTCTTGCTATTTGTGAGCACATGATGTGGAATTTATTTCATCCAGAGCCACCGTAAAAGGATGTCCTAATTTGCCTTCCTATTGGACAGAAAGGAACAACTTAGAAGAAAACGCAAATAGGCATCACATTTAGTCTTTGGATAACATACTTTCAATATTTTGTTTTTCTCCCACACTTATAAATGATCTCTTGGCAATGTTTATATTAATAGCTATCATTTTAATAGTGTTTATTTTTGGTGTTGCATGTTTTCAGAGCCTCTGGGTACCTAAATAAAATTTACAAACAAAATTAAAAAATTAACCAAGGAAGACAATAAGCCCAGATAAAATATGCATAAGCCTAGCTCAGAGAATAAAGTAGTACAGGGAACATAGCCCTGAAGATGCTTCTCTGAACCAGTCACATTTGGAGGATGCAGCTGGTTAGTCGAGAAGACACTTTTTAAACTGTTAGGCAAGACTGTCATCATCCAGAGCTTTTTCTCGGGACTGTTTCCATTCTTTTCCAGGAGTAATTTGCTCTTTCAAAGGATAGACTTTATTAAGGTCAAGGTTACAAGTATAACAATAATAAAGACTTCTTTTGGTCTGGTAATATGTCAAACCGGGGTTCCCATTCAAATTATATCACCTGAGATTTAGCATATTTCTTTATACAACCAATGTTACCCAAATAGTAAGGTGGGTTTGTAGAATTAAATGAGATTATTCATGAAAATAGTTGGCTCTGGGCCTGATATCTGGTAATTGCTGGAAATGTTGGATATCCCCGGTAGTATGATTATCTTCGAGGGAACCCTGGCTATCCAGGGGGTTAAGTAGTGGACTGCTAATCCCACTGTTGGAGGGAAAGATCAGGCAGTCTGTTTTCATAACGTTTACAGTTTGGGGAGCTCTATGGAACAGTTCTACTCTGTCCTGTAGAACTGCTGTGAGTCAAGATGGACTTGATAGCACTGTGTGTTTGTTGCCTTTTTAACGATCATCAAAGGCGGCAGTACATTTAGTAGCAAAATGTTAGAGTCTGATTTCTGGGACCCATTTGAAAGTCACAGTCAATTTGATGGGAGGGTGGTCAGAGGAGGAGTCCTGGTGATGCAGTGGCATATTTGTTCATCTACCAGCTCAAAGTCAGTAGTTCATGGGACAAAGATGAAGCTTTCTTTTCCCATAAGACTTGCAAAATCAGAAACCCACAGGAGACATTCTATTTTATAGGGTAGCTATGAGTCAGAAGTGACTTTATGGCAGTAAGTTTGGAGTTTTACTGGGTAGGAGGGAGTGAAATGCTATGCCAAGGAGCTAATATTTAGGCAAATAAGTTAAATGTTTATGGAAGGAAGACACCGTGACTATCTAATTGCAGTTGAGAAAAGAGGTAATATATTCATACATAAAGTATTTTAAATAGTAGAGAAGAATTTTAGTTTTCTCACATTATATTCTTTTTTCTTTGTACTATGATATGTCCTCCTGCTCCTTAGAAGCAAGGTTGGCATGACTTTGACTCACCTACTTTGGACATATTGTCAGGAGAGATCAGTCCTTGGAGAGAGATATCATATTTGGTAGAGTATCAGGGTATCAAAAAGGAAGACTAAAGCAAAAGGAAAAAGACTAAAGGAAAATGGCACTGAGGAAAGGGTACCTGTGTGGGCAGCTCTGTGACGATGGTGTGGTCCAAGGTCTGGAAGGCTAAGTGTGGGCTCCGGACATGCAATTAAGTCTCACAGCACCACAGGACTCTCCACTGGCCTGATGGCCGACCTTACTTGCGGTGTTGATATGCCCTGTTCACCCCCTCACCTCCATCCCCTCCCCCCTCCCCGTAGAGCGGCTGCAACCTGTGGACTGATACCAGGACCACATCAGCCTGAATCACCTGTGGCAGCAGGGTTTTTTCCGTTATCACCTGGCACCCTTACCTGCAGGCGGCAGTGGGGCTCTTCTCACCATCACCTGGCAGCCCCACAAGTGGTAGTGGAGCTTCTCTCACCACAACCTAGCACCTCCAGCCATGGGAGCAGATCTTATCCTGCCACAACCTGGCAGCCCCTCCCTAAGCATGTGCTGACCCCCACTGGCTGGACTATGCACTGCCTACGCGATAGGCCTGCCCAGTGCCATCCTTACTCCATGTAAGATTTCAGCTTTATAGGGAGAGAGGAGACCCCTTTGAAGACAGAGACACAACTTGAACTTGAAACGTAGCTTGCTCCAGGTAGTTGTTCTACATAATTGCATTCACTTCAGAGAAAGAAAGCACAGGGCTCCTTTCCCCACCACAGGAATCGGGATTTACCACGTCAGCATTACTCGACGACCTTCCAAGTCCCTGGAAAGGTAGCCAATGAACACGGGGTCCCCTTACCATGACCACCTTCTGAACAGAAGTCCCACCTCACAGGGTCACCCACAATAATAGCCTATATCTACCTCGGGATTGTAGGTAAGGAAAGGAGACCTCAAAGGAGAGCAGCAACCTACTAGGAAGGGTCTTCTGTTATAAACAAACAACTAAAGGTTGGCACTCTCCCTTTCAAACATACAACCAGGTTGACAAGGGAACATGGTAGATTTAACATATCCATTACATACCCCAACCGGCATCTAGTACCTTGAGCATACCTATTCTCCACCAACTTACCAACCAAATACATATGCCCACAACCCTCTGTGCCCAGGTCCCCATAAACGCTGGTCACCTGAGAGTGATTGCTTGCAAGCTCACTGTTTGCAACAGACCCAGCACTACTGCTAGCAACTGAAACCTGCGACCAGTCTGTACAAAGATCCCACCCCCACTAAGGTTTGTGAGAAGCTGTGGAACTGCACAGCACTACCCTTGCTAAACTCAATTGGCCCACCCAACCTTCCTAAGAGAGCCACCCCTGTCACCTTCCAAATAGATAGTTCTGGCTGTTTAGGGCCAGAGTCAACCCCAGTGAGATAAAGACAGAGCTTCAACCTGCAGCGCAGCTCACCCCAGATATTCCTTAGAATCCTCCCTACTAACCTCTGAGAAAGAAACCACAGGGCTCTGCTCTCCCAGGAAAATGGCACTGAGGTCCACCAAAATGCCACGCAGACAACAACCCACATCAGTAGCCAATATAAGGAAGCAAAAGAATCGAAATGCAATGTCTGAGGAGGACCTGAAACTAGCAACGTACATAGAAGAGGCAAACTTTGAACCACTACACTTCAGTATGCTTTTTAGAGTGATACAACATATGAGGGAATCAATACAGAAAAAGCATGAAAAAATAGAGAAAATAGAGTCCACTTACTGAAAGGAAATACAAACGTTAAGGAAAAATGCAGCAGAAGAGGAGCAAATGATGAAAGACTTTAGCACCAGGCTGGGAGAGGAGGACAATCATATCAGTGGCCTCAAAGAAAGCCAAGGAGAATTCAACAAATGTGAAAGACAATCAAACAAGATAATCAAAGAAGCAATTATAAAAATTAGGGTGGAGATAAATGAGTGGGAAAACAAAAAAAAATGAAGAAAAATTAACTTAGTAAAAAGTTGGTTCTTTGAAAGGATTAGCATAATCAATAAACTGCTGGCAAACCTTACAAGAGATAGGAAGGAGCAGACGTCAATATCCAGTTTGAGGGATGAAACAGGTGAAATTTCCATGGACTTCAATGAAATTAAAAGACTAATTACACATGACCATGAGGACTGTACTCCAAGGAATAGAACACCTTGGAAGACATATACAAATACCTGAAAAAACAAGCCCTGCCCAGCTTATCCCATATAGACATCAAGAATTTGAAAAGACCCATAGCAAAAGAAGAAATAGATAAGGTTAACAAAGGACTACAAGCTAAAAAGAGCCCCAGCTAAATGGCTTCACAGGAGAATTCTACCGAGCATTCAGGGACGAGTTGGCACCAATGCTACACAGCTCTTCCAGAACAGAGAAAAGGTAAACTCCCAAATAGATTCGATGAAGCTAGAATAACACTAATAACAAAACCAGGCAAGGATCCACCAAAAATAATTACAGAACAATATATCTAATGAACATAGATGCAGAAACCTCTAATAACTTGAACAAAAGAATACAGATGTATATACAAAGGATAATCCATCATGACCAAGTGGGATTGATACCAAGGATGCAGGGTCGTTTCAAGATTCGAAACTCCATCCATATCGTCCACCACATTGAGAAGATAAAGGACAAGAACAGCGTGGCAGTATCCATAGATGCAGAAAAGGCACTCGGCAACATTCACCACCCATTCCTAATTAAGACACTCAAGGAGATAAGACTAGAAGGAAATCACTTTAATATAATTAAAGCTATATATAAAAATCCAACAGCCAGTGTTACAATCAATGGAGAAAAGATTGAAAGGGAACCAGACAAGGATGCCCGTTGTCCCCATTTCTATTCAATATAGTCCTGCAGGTCGGAAAGACATCTCCTCCTTCCCACCCTCCATATGCCACTACGGCCCACAGAAGGGTGGGGGAAGGAAAAAGATGGCCATGGGTGAAATAGGGCATAATCAACCCATGGGGAAGGTCTTGTTTAGGTGTCCACAGGAAAGGGAGGGAGACAGGGTAGACCTCATTCAGGTGCTGCAAGCTTTGAGGATGAAGCTCAGAGTTTCCTGCTCAGCGTTTCCTGCTCAGAGCGGCATGTCTGGAGAGGCCTACAGGACTGGCCCCAGCTGAAGACATGACGTCCCCTCCGTGGAGGAGTGCTATGGAGGACAGCACTGAAGACACAGTTCGGGGAGTGCAGCAGGCTGGACCAGCACACACGGGGGAATACCAAGAGGGGAGTACAGCAGACAAGCAGCGGAAGCACAGACAGAAGTCCCTGAGGAATCTTGATAGCAGACATCTGGCTGGGGGTGGGGGGTGGGGGCAGGAACACATGGAACCTCATCTGACCTGGTTGGGGGATGTTCACAAGCAGACTGCACTGAAAGTTGAAGGTATAATGGGATGGGGGATGGGGCACTAGACCGACCACACCGGTCTTGACTGCAAGAAGAACCATGGGGGCTTGTAGAAAGCGTGCCACTCAGACAGGAATGCGGAGGAATAAAAGGGTATAAATGCTGTTATATAAGCAGGTTCTGGGAGCTGGAACCCGGAAAGAAAAGGGTAATGGACGGATGGGGCCTTTATCTGGGCCTGCTCGCTATTTAACAGAGGTGTGGTATTAAGATTGGGGTGCCAGCCCCCACCACTACCCACGGGTTCAGTAAGCACAATTGTATGGTTGAGATACATAAATATTATAGTAAAATCACCGAGAGCATGAGCGATCAAAGAGGCATTGCAATAATGCAGTCAGACATATTACATGGTAGCATTGCTCACCTCAGCCCCGCTTGGTGGTCCACGTGGAGAGAGGGGCCAGGGAAGAAGAGTAAGGGGGAAAGAGGGAGCGAGGAGGAGAGAAGAAGAGAGATCTCTATTGCTAACCCAGGCCTATCTACCTTTTGGGGGCGTGCAAACCCACTAATTACAGGTAGACATGCGTCACATGAAGGGGTTGCACTATGGGTTATACAGCAATGAGAGGGGGTGGTCTAAGGACATGCACGCAATAGGAAAAGGAGAGATTGGGGGTATACATGTGACAAGATGGGCAGATCCCAGAGTCAGATGGCAGCTTAACTTTGACCTGTTCTCTTGGTCTCCATAGGAACCATTATGGGTAGGTTGTAAACCCCACCTACAGGAACCAAGCTAATGGTTGCAAACTTCAGGGAGAAGTAATCCATTGTCTCCAGCCGCAGGGAGCAGGCCCACCCCTGTGGTGTGGGGAGATATCAGTCTGCCTCCAGGGGGGATCTGACCTCCATACACACAGAGGGATGCTCATCTACTCAGGGTCAGGACAATAATTAGCCATGGAACTATTTGTATGGGCTTCCCCCCCCCCTTTCTTTCTCTTTTGGTATCTATCTATATAAGATAAGCAGGACAATGAATCCCAAGGAGGCAGCAACCCTAAGGAAGTTTGGGGCAGGAAGAGCTATGAGCAAATAATGACAGAGTCAGGGGAACAGCAAGGGATCTAAAATTGATGGTGAGGAGGCTGTAGTGTTCCTGATTGTGTTTGATCAATTGAAATGTGTCCAGGGAGGAATTATTGAGAGGTGAATAATGGGTACTTATGATAATGGGGCTGGAGGACAGAAAAAAGAGAGAAAAAAAGAAGACAGTAAAAATCATATCCATAGGTATACATATGTATATACATATAGGTATACATAGGTATACATATGTATATATATATAAATAGATGTATTGGTATATATATGTGTGTGATTTTATATATATACCATTATATACATACCATTACATATATATAATGGTAGTAGTGGACTATAGGTCCCTACTTAAATCTTATCTCAGTAAAAGAATTGTCTGTTCGAATAATGTCGCACTATATGATAATTACCTCATAACACAATCACTGAGGACAAAATGGGTGCATAAACAAATGTGGTGAAAACCACTGATGGTGCCCAGCTATTAAAAAGGTATAGTATCTTGGGTCTTAAAGGCTTGAAGTTAAACAAGCGGCCATCTAGCAGGAATGCAACAAAGCCCACATAGAAGAACACCAGCCTGTGTGATCATGAGGTGTCAATGGGAAATAGTTATCAGAATTTCAATAACAAGCAATCAGATTGATGTGAAGGAGCATAGACAAAGTGGAGACCAAAATCCCACCTGTAAGGCAGTTGGACAGTCCTTCACAGAAGGACCACCCAGACTGGATGATAACTCCAGAGTGCAGTACAGCACTGAGGAAGCACATAAGTATCCTCTAGTTCTTTAATATGTCCTCCCTCTACGCTTATGGTCTTAGTTTCCCCTCATTAATCTTATGATACCTGTATATGTTCATTTGTATAATTAAGGTCTTTCAATGCATGAAATCCATGATAAATAAACCCTTCAGAAATAGTAATGGGAGTAATGATTCCCTGAGAGTATGGGACTAGAGGGGTGTGAAGGGAGAATTGGTAGCAATGATGACTGTATAACCCCACTCAAGGGGAATGAGTAACAGAATTATAGGAGAACGGATGCATTTAATGGTGTAAAATATGGCGGCGGCAGCAGCAGCAGCAGCAGCAGCAGAAGAAGAAAAATATAATAGTAAAGGTTCCAAAGGGGTTAGGGGAGAGGAGGAAGGGGACAAAGGAGAGCTGATATCAAAGAATTCAAGAAGAAAGAAAATGTTTTGAAAATGATGGTGGCAACTATTAGGTAGGCTAGTGTAGGACTAGGGAATGTCCATTAACGCAAGCCCAGAGAGCCAAGCTATGGAAACAAAGAAGTGGCACTGCACATGCTCAAAGGTTCAGGTTTCCCGGTGGTAGGCATGGGTGGGCGCTGAACCTGGATCGGGCCACCTAGGCCAGGTGAATTCAATTCAGCCAATGGGGTCGATCAGGGGTCATCTACCACGCCTCCCTGTGGAATCCTTGAAAAGGCAGGAGCCCAGAGTTGAGCAACACTTTTTCTGCGTGACGCCGAGCAGCTTCCGCCAGGCTGCATGGTCAAGAGGAGTCCTATGGGTGCCGTGTAAACCTGAAACTTCTTCTAACGCTCATAAAACTCACTTGGATCACAAACCAGGCTTCGGCGTGAATTCTTTCTCGCGCAGAGCCAAGGACGGAGGTACAGATCTAGCGCCAGAGAGATCTAACCCAACCACTGTACAATTATGCTTGACCTAATTGAATTATGGGTTGCTATACAATTTATAAGAGCTCCAAATAAAATGATTTTACGAAAGAAAAAGAAAAATAAGCATTTTGCCAAGATGGATCGACGTAGTGGCTGCAGAGATGGCTAATGGTGAGGTTGGTGCGGATCTAGGCAGTGCTTTGTCTTGTGCAGTGGGTTGCTCTGGGTCATAACTGACTCAATGGCATCTAACAGCAACAAACAGCACCACCACGATGTATCATCTTCCAAAAAACTAGAAATAGATCTATTACTGCCAAGCTAACTCCAACTCATGGGGCCATCTTCCATTTAGCCTCAGAAGTAAAGCAGTGTCACCATCCAGGCAATGGTGGTTTTCAGTTTGAAGGGCTGTCTCTGATAATTACAGTCAAGTGGAATGGAACAAAATCAAGACAAACAAGGAAAACTTCAGCAAAGTGGGATAGTTGGGAATATTTTAAAACCTTTGAGATAGACCTTTCCAAAGCAGCCAAACCTATACACCACTCTCAGTGATCCTCTGCTATACCCATCCTACATTCCCCAATGTTTTCTGAGAGGGATTTGGTTTGTAAAGTTTATCTGAAACTCCAGTCTGCCCTCAATTCTCTCAAGATGACTGGTCTTTTTTGAAGCAGATCTACCACTTACTTTAAAATAATTATTATACCCTCCAGTGAAATTAGTTGACACTGTGTTTGCAGACTGGTGTCTCGCTACTAATCTAGGTGCCCACTCTCCCTTTTGGGAATCATATACCTATCCGTTCATTCTTTTGGCAATCATTGCTCAGCACTTATAACGGGTCAGATATTGTTCTAGGCACTGGGGATGCAGTCACGAAGATAAGAGGGTGACTCTTGTCCTGGACCTTCAGCAACGCCTCTGTTGGGAAAATAACTTAAAGAATTAAGAGTCACACAGGAGCAGGCACACGCTCTCCCGTGGTCAATGCAGCACTGTCCACAACAGCAAAAAAGATAGGAACAACCTGAAAGCACATCCGTCGAAGATTGGATAAAGGAACTCTGGTACATACACACACGTCTTTAAAAGATACTGATGATACTATGAAGCACCTTAAGACATGGATGGATCATCATATGATGATAGTGATAGTAGTCAATGACCAAAGGACAAATATTATATAGGCCACTGTTATAAGGGAAATATATTGAAAACAAAGCAATACCAGCACTTTCTTACCAAAGGGAACAGGCTTTGGAGACTCTCAATGTAGGGAGAACAAGGGAGGGAAGATTAAAGAATGGGCTTCACTGGTGACGGGTGTTAATTGAGTGTGATGGAAGATAGCATTATACAAGAGGGACAAGATATATCAAGGGAGGGGTGAAAGGTAACTAACTAGGGGATTTAGTAGTAGTTAAAATTATGGAATTGGAAGTAGATGATATGAAATGTTACCATCTCCCCTAGCTTAAAATCCAGAGAAGAAAGAAAGAGAATCCATAATCTACTTCTATAAAAATTGTTGCTGCTGTTGTGTGAGGTTGAGTTGATTCACACCCTCCCTCTAGGGTTTCCCAGGTGCTAATGGTTCAGAGGGTCCTTTATGGTGTAGTGGTTGCTAGTTGAGCTGCTAATTGCAAGATCAGCAGTTTGAACCCAACAGCTGCTCCTCAGGAGAAAGGTTTACAGTCCTGGAAAACCACAGGGATCATTCTACTCTGTCCAATAGGATCTCTTTGTTTTGGAACCAACTCTTAGGCAATTAATTTCATTTTTTATCTTTTAGCTATTCTCATATATAGCGGCTGGTATGTTCAAATGAGGGATCTTTTGATTGGCACCTTAGGGCTTAATTTTGTGTCGCCAGAGTTTCTACTCTAAATATTCCAGCCAAAGGCAATCCCATGGAGCAGTTCTGTCTGTTGCAATCAGGAGTCACCATGAGTTGAAGGCAACTTGAGGAAGGGTTTGGTTTGGGAATTTTCCTAGAGGGCGTTTATGCTAATACTAGTTGTTGTTAGGTACTATGGGATCAACTCATAGTGACCCCAGGTTATGCAGTAGAAATGTCCTGTAGTGATGTATAGACTGTGATCTTTATGGGAGCAGATCTCTAGGTCTTTCCAATGTGGAGATGCTGGGTATGTTAGAACTGGCAATCTTTCCATTAGTAGGCCAGCACTTAATCATTGCACCACAGGAGCTCTGTAGTAGTTACATAGTTTCATGTCAAGAAGATGAATAAGTGTGAGGGTCTAGCCTGCCAATCAGGTCACAGCCTGATGATGCCTTCTTGGCGGCATGGCCATCTCATGAGGGTTTGGGGGATTTCCTTCCTTTCTCTGCCTTTGTCTTCCTGTTGACGAGCCACACAGAGACTTGTTAGAACCTGTGAGAGCCAGTCTCTCTATTTCACCTTCCTGTTGAAGAGCCACACTTGGAGAGCTGAACCTTGGTCTCATCTCTAACAATATATGAAATTTGTTTAAACATCCAAGACTGTGATTCTCTGTCTCATGGCAGAATGTGAAGAGTTGATACTCTGGTCCTGTGAGCAATGAGCCTGTTTTCTACCTTGGTGCTATACTCATCTGATGAGGCTATTTAATTAAGCTACTTACCCAAACTTGAGTTTTCCTCCCTATAAAATGAAGTTCTAGTAATAATGTATTAATTGTATTTTACATGTATCTGATGAAAGAACATATGTAATATGCTTGACACTGTGACAGTCTCATAATGAGGGTTCATTTTAAGACAGGATTGTTAGATGGTGTGTTCACTCTTTTTTTAATGTGTTTTTTTGGCTACTTCCTTCATAGTGAGCTTGAGCATGATATGTCACAGACCCCATTTGTTTTAACTGTGATTAGATGGTATTGCAAAAAGCATAAACATAAAATTGTCATGAAGTTGCCATCTTTCATGACATCGAGAAACTAAAGTTATCAAAATGATAATGAGTTCAAAAGTAGCATCAGTTTCCCCTCAGATTCCTCGCTGTCTCAGAAAGAGAAGACTATGGTTTTATAGGGATATAACTCTCACACTTTCACAATAGCAATATATCCGAACATTTTTCTAGTAACAATATTTTGACCTGATAATTTACTGTCCTGCGATGAGATGTGTGTTGCTATAGTGCTGGAAATTATGTCACCATTACTTCAGATGACAACAGACACCATGTAAACAGGCTTCACAGGGGTGTCCACATTAAGACATACTAGGAAAAGTGGTATGGAAATCTATTTCTAAAAATCAGCCATTAGGTCACAACATGATATTTTTTTTAAATATCCCGAATATGTGTCTACTAAGTTAAAAGGCATAAAATACACATAGAAACTCTACAATGTGTGTAAACATGAAAATGGTGCAGGACTGGACAAGAGTTAGAGTGTACTCAATTGCTACTAACACAAATAAGAGCACATAACTCTCAGTGGGTGTGCTATATCATCTCCACAGCTCTACCAATTCCCTTAGTGTTGATTGAAGAGAAGGGATTTTCTTTTCTTTTTTAATTAATATGCTTTAAACCATAGCGTAAGGCAAAAAATACTGAATTAGGAGTCAGAACTCAGCTCTATTTTGCCACATATTACCTTAGTGGCTTCTGTCAGGTCACCTATGTGAATAATACTGCCTTACGGCACACCTTCATTGGCTGACATAAAACACAAGTAAGCATATAACTCTGTTGACTCTGTTAATAAACTCAGATATGTGAAAACTATAAAACAACGTTAAATTTTAAACTGTACCCCCATTTCAGTGGCCTTCCTGAAAAAAATAATTGCAGCCACTTTGGGCGTCACCTTTCTTTATAGATTCTCTAGTAACACCTAAGAATTAGGGATATCACTGGGAACATGGACCTTCTGCTTCCTCTGGTCAGCACTTATACGCTGTAGTCATTATTCCTTAATGGATGTTCCTGGTCCTAATGAGGACGGGGCACAGACATTAGTGCTAAATCTGAGAGCGCCCTAGGCCCACCCTCCAGCACCTGTGGGGAATACTTGGCCACTGAATTCTCGAGCACCTGCCAATTCGCAGTGGAGGAGGGAATTCAATTCATTCAGTCTCTAGAGCACTCAATTTATCAATGTTTTGACCAAAGAGAAGAAGGTTCATTGACCTCAATCAGCTTTCCTTGGCTTTTCACCCTAATAATCTTCACTGAGCTAGGGGGCAGACAACGCACGGGGCCTGGTTTCCTGTTCAGAAAGTGAGAAAGGGAAAAATGAGAACCAATGTGAATTCATGGATTAATAAACGGCATTCAAAGTACATGAACTCTAGTGCATCCATTAGGCTACATTGTTAGAATCTACCCTGAAGTCACGGGCTCCTCTGCGGAGCAGTGGCTAACTAACCAGGGAGGAAGCACGTTTCCCACCGCTCACAGATGCGGCTCTTTTCCGGCTGTGGTTCATGCCATGCTCATTACATGGTGGATTTCAGCTTTGAAGAGGCCTCTGGAGCCAGTACAGATCACTGAGTCTTTGATTAAACTCTGCTAAAGCCTAATAGTCTGGAATGTTTCATTATTTTCCTGGCAGGGCTTGTGGGTTATCTTTTAACAGGCTGCTAAAAGCCGAAGTTGGGAGAGAGGGTGTTTCAATGTTTGGGAACCCCCAAAAGAGGATCCCCTAACAGCGTGTTTTAGAAAGAGCATATTTACTTTAGTTGGCAGAGCTGCTTTCTGCATTGGGGCCTGAGTCTCCTTTTCCCATATCACCTATGCGTTCACCGATGTCAGCTGCTCAAGGTGGACATTTTAACAGCAATAATAACACAAGTCACTCATTTAGTCCAACCGGAGTGCTTAATTTGTATCCAGAACTTACCGTACACTTTATCATTGTATCGTTGTCGCTTCTGACCTATAGCAACCGCAGACCCCAGAGCTGCCTGGTGGTGTGCCCTGCTCACAATCATTGCTCGGTGTGAGTTCGCGGTTGCAGCCCTGGTGTGACCCATCTCACTGAGCTGCTCTTTTTGCTGCCCCTCTATTTTACCAAGCACGATCCACTTCTCCAAAGATGGAGCCCTCCTGATACCATGCCCCAAAGTACGTCATCCTTGCTTCCAAGGAGCATCCCGTTTGTATTATTTCCTTCCTCTTTGCTCTTTTTCCTTCCAAAATATCTATTGGACAGCTGACAGGAGAACAGGTACTGTCCTAAGGGACTAGGGATACCGTAGTGATTGAAACAAATAGATAACGATACCTCGCTTCAATGAAGTTTGCATTCTGCAATAAACCAATTCACAAGTAAGATAAAATACATATGTGAGCATGTTTAGGACGAGGAGCTGTTGCCAGGTGCCACTGCGTTGCTGCCCACTTATAGCAACCCTGAGCACCATGGAATAAAGAACACCTGGTCTTGTACCATCCTTTACCGAGCATGGTGCCCTTCTCCCCGGCCTGGTCCTTCCTGGTGCCAAGGCCAAAGTATTTGAGATGAAGTCTCACCATCTTTGCTTCTAAGACACAGTCTGACTGAACTTCCTCCGAGGCAGATTTGTTCATTCTGTGGCAGTCCACTGCATATTTAATATTCTTCATCAATACGGTAATTCAAAGGCACCAATACTGTGATCTTCCTTATTCATTAGCTAGCCTTCACATGCATCTGAGGCTATTAAAAATACCCTGGCTTAGGTCAGGCACAACAAAGGGATACCTTTGCTTTCCCACACTTTCAAGAAATGTTTGGCAGATTTGCTCAATGCAATATATAGTTTGATTTTTTTAATTCTGTTTTCATGGGTGTGGATTGTTTATGTACCAGTCTATGCATAAGACTCAAGTAAAATGAAATGATTTACAACTTCAATAATCTCTCTATTGAGCATGATGTTGCTTAAAGGTTCATTCGTGAGTTATACTTTCTTTTTTTATTAAACACTTTAGTGGGGTGCTTTTGCAAATTTATCTATCAATAAATTGCATTAAGCACACTTGTACATATGTTGCCATCAATATTTCCAAAACATTTTTTTCTACTTGAACTCTTCTCCCCCTCTCTCCCTACCCTTCCACCCTCATGAATCCTCAATCAATTATACGTTGTTATTGTTATTTCATGAGTTTTCCTTTCTCTGTGTCGATGTAATCCTGTGTTCTGATCTTCATCTGTATGTTCTTCAAGGTTGCTTAATTTTCAGCAACCAAGGTTGTGTCATCAGCAGATTTCAGGAGAATCATGAACCTTCCTTAAACCTTATTGCTGGTTTCTTCTTCCCATAGTCCAGCTTCTTCAATTATTAACTCTTCATACAGATAGAATATGTAAGATGAAAGTATACAACTCTGATGAGCACTGTTTCTAATTTTAAGCCATGGATATCCTTTTTCTGATTGAATGGCTGTCCTTGATCTATGTATAGGTCCTGCATGAATACAATGAAGTGTCCTGGAATTCCCATTCTTCTCAATATTACCATACATTGTTATTGTCTACACAATTGAATGCTTTTTCATAGTCAATAAAATAAGTAATTTCTTCTGTTATTTTCTTCTATCAGCCAATATCCATCTGAGCATAATAATGATATCCATCTTTTCACATCCTCTTTTGAATCTGATTTAAATTTCTGGCAGTTTCCTATTGGACTACTGCAACCATTTAAAAATGATCCTCTGTAATTATTACAACACTATTACAAATTTAATTATATCTTCCCAAGATATAAATATACTTAAGATACAAG
The DNA here is from genome assembly GCF_050624435.1 of Tenrec ecaudatus. NCBI lineage: Eukaryota > Metazoa > Chordata > Mammalia > Afrosoricida > Tenrecidae > Tenrec > Tenrec ecaudatus. The sequence goes on along the minus strand of NC_134531.1, from coordinate 152,643,312 downwards.
AATTTAAAATATTACAAAAATTAATATCTTCCCAAGGAATTGTGTCTTCTAAAAAGCTGTGCCAAATCTTAATACTTTATATGTGTGAATGTGATTTTATTTGCAAATGCAGGTTTAAAATATGTTTATTGGATTGAGGAGTGTCATTACAATTTCTTTTCTTTCTAGAATAGTCTTCCCAAAGTGGGTGATACAATCCCCTGAGGGGCACTGGAAAAATTCAGGGTTCCTACAAAAATCATGTTATTTACCTAATTACTGCCATTGAGTCAATGCTGACTCATTAGTGACCTTATTGTCTTGGATTGTGGGCCATAATAGAAACGTTTTTAATTGCCAGAGTGACAGGGAGATCACTGTGTTTGTTTTGTTTGTTTTTTTTTCCCTGAAAAGGGGATTGTAGGCCAAATATATTTTGGAAGCTATACTTAGAACTTTGGACTGTGTTGTACTTGGGAAAAAGTCTTTGTAGATATAATTAGTGATATATACACATCAGGATTAGACTGGACCCTGAACCCTTGCCTTGAAACATTGCCTGGCCCTGTGAGTTTCTGGGACTGTAACTCTCTGGGAATAGAAAGACCCATCTTCTCACACTGAGCAGCTGGTGGTTTCCAACTGCTCACACTGCAGTGAGCAGCCCAATGTGTAACAGCGTCTGTGGAATAAGACGAGAGGATTCAGACACACTGAGCAGAGGCCATATGAAGATAAAATTATGCTGCCAAAAACCTAGGACTTCCAGGGACCCCTGGATGCTGGAAAAGACAAGGACTTATCCTTTGCTGAACCTTCAGAGGGAGAATATATTTCTGTTTTAAGACACCTCGCTTGTGGTATGTTGTGACGGTAACCCTAGAAAACTAACATAAGGTGCAAGTATGTGAAGGATTTCCAGATGACATCGCCCTGACGGTGACCACCCCATGTATTACAAATTCACCCCTTTACACGGGGTCTTCAAGACTATAATTTTATGGAAGCAGATCACTAGCTTTTCTTCCATCATACTGTTGAGTGGGTTTGGATGGTCAACCTTTATGTTAGTAGTTGAGTGAAAACTTTCTATACCACTTAGGTACCTTTCCTGAAACTAGAGTGAACTCTGAATCCATCTGATCTCCTTATAAGAGAAAGAAGAGGGACATATGAAACATACAGACTCACAAGGAGCAGCCTTGTGAAGAGAGAGGTAGAGATTGGAGCAATGTGCCTGTAAGACAAAGACTGGCAGATCCCATGGAAGGAACCAAGCCCAAATGACCTTGTTCTTGGCGGTGCTGTGGTTTGGGTGTTGAGCTGCTTGCTAGCCACAACATCGCTTCAAACCCACTGGCTGCTCTGCAGGAGACAGATAAGGCTGTCTGTTTCTCTAAAGACTTACAGTCTTGGAACCTTGTATAGGGATCCATGTGCACTGGAATAGACTTGCTGGCAGTGGCTGTGACTTCCAGAAGGAATTGTGTAATGATGTCTCTAATAAATAAGATAGCATATTCGATATTTATGTGTCACATATATTATATCTCTATATAATATGTCATTTACCTACTTAAATCTGGGTATTTTGTTATATCAATCTTTGTCAGAGTGTATTCCTTTAAAAAGTACTCTCACAAGAATTTCAAAGAAAAATAAATTCTGTATTCAAAATGTTTCAGAAATAAAACACATTCTATGATTGGATTATGAAAGCATAGTTTGCATTATTATACTAAAGGCTCTTACATTTTCTGATGTGTTTCATGTTGCTATTCCACTATTGCAAAGCTTACATTGCAATGGGGTCTACTTCTTTCCCTATAACTATGAATATTCTACAATTCTAAGACTTTCTAGTAACTACTATGCCAAGCAATCCTCTGTAACACTGTGTGTTAAATCACTACTTTATAGGAAAGTCAGTGAATAATCAAATTACTTTAGATAACCAAATATATAGTAAAGCAGCTATCACCATTAGTTTACATTATTAAACTTTTTTCCTATCATAAAAGTAAAAATTTTAGAAAATATAAAAGAAAATGGAATCACCCACTTCTTAACACCCAGAAATAAATATTATTAGCATTGTCTGTACTTCGGTAATTATTTACATTTTAAATGTAAATAGACTGACATATATTCAAAATTGTATCTGTTTATTTTCATAGCTATTTCAGTAAATATCAGAATAAATTAAGTTCATATAGAACTACAAATATGTTTAGAAAATAAAATAAAAATCACATAAAAGCCCCTTACATTGGCTTCATCATTAACCAGTACACGTTTTTACATGTTTAGGTGGCTTTTGCAAGCAGAAATGTGTTCTTTCTTACAGTTCAGGAGACTAAGCATCTGAATTCAGAGTGCCCACTCTCAGGGAAGGAGTTCTTTCTCTGTGTGTCTCATAGTTCTAAAAGATTCTGCTGCAGGCGCCCTGAGCCCGAACTAGGAGCTTTGTTCCAAGCTTTTTTTCTTGGTGGCAATAGGCCCCTTTCTTTGCTTGATTCACTCACGTTTTACCTTTCATAAAATCCAGACCATATCCAGGGCAACTTTCTCTACATTAGATCAGGGCTATGAGCGAGTAAGCTTTGGCATGCCAACCTTATCTCTTAACATTGGATCAGAGCTAATCACAAGATTGCACCATGTTAACCTAATTGCTACTTCACATCATCACATGCATTCCAGACGACTGAGAATCATGATAGAGCCAAGTGGGGACATATCTGAGAGACATAATTCAGTTCATGATGTTTAATTGATGTAATTCAAGAATATTGATAATAAATAAAATGTAGGCGGGACAAGGGCATAATCACTGTCATTAACTACTTTGGTATGTATGAAACAGGAGCTCTGGTGGTACAGAGACTACGAGTCCAGCTGTGTATAGAAAGGTCAGCCGTTCCAACCCATCATCACCTTCTCAGAAGAAAGATGTGGAAGACTGCTTCCATGAAGATTTAAGGAGTCCTGGAGACTCTGTGTGATAAAAATTGGCCTGCGAACCGCAAAACTGGTGGTTGAAAACCCACCAGCTGCTCCGGGGGAGAAACATGAGATGTTCTGCTTGGGCTAAGATGACAGAGTCAGAAACGCTAAGCAACAGTTATAGTCTGCCCTCTAGGGTCGCTATGAGTGAGACTTGGTTTGACTGTAGTGGGTGTGGGGTTTTGTTTTGCTTTGTTTTGTTTTGTTTTGTTTAGGGTGGGGGTACCAATGTGGGTTAAGCGCTGAAATACTAACCACAAGTTTGGAAGTTCAAACCCACACGTTCCTCCTCAGGAGAAAGAGAAGGCTGTCTTCCACTAAAGATTTATGGCCTCAGAAACCGTATATAAGTTAGCTTGAATTAAAATTGACTTGATACTAGTGGCTTTGGGGAGTTACTCTGTATGGAATGATACAACAACCAGGTCTCATTCACCAGCCTTTCATAATCAAGGGCTTAACCACTGAATCACCAGGACTACTTTCCTGAGAAAATTAGACTGGTGCAAACTCTATAAAAGGAGCCCTGGTTGCCTAGTGGTTATGTGTTGGTCAGTTAACCAAATAACTGGCCCCTCCATGGGAGAGAGATGGGACTTTGTATTCCCCTAAAGAGTTACAGCTTCATAAATCCACGGGGGGCGGGGGGGTTCTTTCTGTCTCCTAATGTCCTATGAGTCAGATTTGGTTCAATGGCAGTGATTTTTCTTTCTTTCTTGTGTTTTTTTTTTTTGAAACCATATTAAAGAAACAGTGGTTAAGCCCTCGGCTGCGTATCCACAGGAGAAAGATGAGGCTATTTACATTCCATGAAGATTTACAATCCTAGAAACCCTACGGGGCAGTTCTGCACTATCCTAGGGATAGCTATGAATCAAAATCAACTGGATGGCACTGGTATATGGTAGGCAGCACAGTGGATGAAACATTGAGCTGGTAATTGTAAAGTTGGCAGGGCTAAACTCACCAGCTGCTCTTTGGGAGAAAGGCAGGTGGTTTGCTTCCATGGAGATTGGCAGCCTCAGAAAGGCTGTGGAGTGGTTTCACTCTGTTTGATAGAATCTCTATAAGGCAGGACCAACTTGACAATAGTAAGTTTAAATAGAACGAGTGGGTTTAGAACATTGTGAGAATCATAATCTTTAGAGATGAGAGGTCTCAAAGATATCTTCTTGTTCAGATTTCTGATGGTAAGTTCACTTCCTAACAATGGTCTAAGAGATCTAATGATACAAAGATTAAGTGCTGGCCTGGTACACCTAAAGGTTGGTGGTTTAAGCCTACACAGTCTTGACATGGAAGACCAACCTGCTATCAGCTCCTGTAAAGACTGCAGCCTAGAAAGCTCTACGACGCACTTTTATTCTGTCCCCTCCTGGGGTAGTTAGGAATCAAAAGTCTTCTTAAAGGTATCCACCAATAAGGAAGGATGGTTTTAAGAAATCCAAGTTAGATTATTGGACACTGAAACCTTTTCCACGTCTGCATTGACATACTGCTGAAATGTCCTCTTTGCACAGCCAGAATAAGCTTCGATTGGGTTCTTCTCTCCCAAGCCCTCCAGTCTATCCATGCTCATCTGCATGTGGCTATCATTTAGCCTGGCAACTTAATTGTATTGCTTTTCTGGAATTAATATCACTATACCGTGGACAATTCCTGGGCAACCCTTCTGTCTGCTGCTGTAGCTAGTTTCTCTCCCTGGCCACATTTCACGTTCTTGCCTGATCTGGTTCGGTTTTTCAATTTGTTCTGTGAGTTGGCAAGCATGATTTACAGGACCACTGACTAGCTGTGGTTTAAGGCTACTTCGACCCTCAGCTTTCCGGCTTGGTGCCTCTCTCTAGCCTCTGCATTCCCCAGCCCCCTTCTTTATACCCCAGTCTCACTGCTTGTATAAACAAAGGCAAAGTTAACTGAGTTCAGTGCTAATCCCCTTGCTGATCTGTGGGGAGCAGAAGGAGAGCGTGTAACAGTTTTGGGGAAAAAAACCAACAACACTGCTAAGAAAGAAAGGAAGCTGGAGGCACTTCAGCACAGCAGAGTTATGCTAATGACTAAGCATTGGGACCATTTTCATTTGGATTTTAACTTCTGAGGGAGCCCGAGTGTTATGCAGAGAAAGTGTCAAGTGAGAAGAAGTTCGATCAAAAGACAGGGTTCTTGGAGCAATGACAATGATAGAGGTAGGGTAAATTTGGATAATCTATAGGGACCAGCAACAAAACAATTTCTGAATTTTGCACATTCAGTTGTTCTCTGATATAAGGGAGGGATGTTCCGAACCTTTTAAAACAGATAACACTTGAGCTTCTTTTTCAGAGAACAGACTGACCTATGACAGGGCTTCAACAAGTTCGTGGAAAATTCCATGATCATTTTCAGTTTCCCCTGAACTTTTGTAAGCCCCCTTGTACATTCCCAACCCAAAGCGGAACACAGTTGCTGTGGAGACACTCCCTGTGTGTGGGGAGCCCCCAGAGGGTCACTGTACTCCAGAGGGTTTTCCAGGCTGTGGCCTCTCAGTGAGAGTTCGCAAGCCTTTCTTCTAACCCACCCCTCTCTCGTGGGTTTGAACCACTAACATTTGGGCCAGTAATTGAGTCCTTAACTGTATCTGCCACTCTGGGACTCCTTCAAAACATCAAACAAACCCACTGCCATGGAGTCAATTCTGACTTATGTAGATCTTAAACTGACTTATGTAGTTGGTTGTCCAACTGTCAGCTCATAAACCTTTATGGGGGAAACTAGCCTCATCTTTCTCCCCAGGGGTGACTGGTAGGTTTGAACTGGTAGTTCTGAAACACAAAAAAAGTGCTAAAAATTACTTTCATGCCAAGAAAATAACTGGCCATGTAAAAATTGTCTATTAGCATTAGCTGTTTAATGAACAATCATATGTGGATCTGACTGTTGGTTATTGTCTATCTCAGGAAGTTAGGAGAACATAGGCTTTATCTTTGACATTTCTATGGCTATCGTCTCTTTCTTTTCTACTTAAAACACCATGAAATATGTTTTTTTCCCCCAGTCTAATCATATTCTGCTTGGAAAATGAGATGTTTTCTTTCCCATATGCCATATCCCCATATGTCTACCTCTGTCCTGGAGTTGTTAGCGTGAGGACTTGCTATGTGTGGTAGTTACACTATCTGGTGTCAATTTAGGACATCAGAGGATTAAGAGGGAAGGGGTGGAGTCTAGTCTGCCAATTGGGTTATAGCCAATGAGACCTCTGTGTGCATATGATCTTCCTGAGGATTCTGTGAATTCCTGTATTTCCTCCTTGGAGGTGGGAGACACACTTTCTCTCTCTTTCTCTCTGCTTACTCTCTGAGAGACACTCTACTGGCAAGACACATGGCTGATAGACCCCATGCCCTGGGAACTGGAGGAGCCACATGGAGACCCATGCTAGCGCTGAGATGCTTCTACTGCCACTGGATCCACAAGATCTACCACCCACTGGCTTGTGATCTTCCTGCATTCAGCATCATTGCATGCATTTCATGAGTCTGAAGAGGAATTTATAGATTGGTATCGGACATATTGGCCAATATTGGACTTATGGACTTGATTTGAACTGGGCTGGGGTGTTTTCTCAATATTCAATTGCTCTTGTATATGCTCTTTCTTATACACATATGAGTGTCCATGAGTTTGTTGCTCTAGTGTACCCTGACTAACACACTATGATAACTGAGAACCAGCAGGTAATACTAAGACTCAGGTATCTTCTGAGAAAGGTGTTCACCCAGGTGTGATGGAGTGACATCTGGGAAAGTTGGTTGTCCAACTGAAAACTTTGCTTCACAGGAAGACAAGAGAACCCCTCCCTACTCAGAACATAAGTTATTCATGAGTTTGGGGATGAAAGGAATATGATGGGCTTCAGAAATATATAAAATGCCTAATGTTGTCTCCGTGTCAGGGAGAAATACTTTTATCTTCATGAAAGAGAGAACAGAAAGAGAAGGTCTCTTACTGAAAATGCAACTTTTGTGTTTTCCATGACACACAGAAAGCAAAATCAGCCCCCTCCAATTCCCGAAACCTCCACATTCTCATCTCCAAATGGTTTAGAATCCTAATAGTGTAAACTTTGTTTCTTAAGAAAAAAAATCAATGATATGGAAAAATAAAGTGCTTAAAATATATACAGTGATGTTTAATTGTATTTATTTACTCCCTCTAACAAAGTATTTGTTTTACATATTATTTGGTCTCCTGTCACTGTCATTATGATTTTCTAGAACTTTATTTTGATTAATAAAAGATATCAAAGACTGATATTTATTAAAGTTTACCCTGTGTCAGGTAATGTTTTTTAAGCACATTAATAATCAATCCCTTGTAACAAAGATAGGAAGGTGAAGCTGGTAGCCTATTTCTCATTTCACAGATGAAGTCACGGAGAGCCAGTATCTTGTTGACTTTGTACTTATATATGATGCTTGTTTAAATGAAATGGTGCATGGTGCAAATGATTAGACACACAACTACTAGGTGAAAGTTTGGCTTTTTAAACTCACCAAACGGTGCTGCAAGAGGCAGGCCTGGCAATCTGCCGCAGAAAGGATACAGCCTGACAACCCCATCTAGCAGTTCTACTCTTGAGGCAAATAACAACAGCAATTACAACACGCAACAAGAACGCCTAGACAAGCGGAGAAAAGCCTTAACTAAAAATAAGGCAGAAAATAAAAAATAAAACCTATAACTTTAAAATGGGTCTAAGTGAAAAAATGATAAGGTATTATATTGAACCTAACTACATGTACCTACTTGACATTACAGTCCTCTCTATCAGACTGCAGTGCTGTTCACCTCCCTGGACTATGGATAGCAGAGGCTTAATCCATGCGGGGACACTGCAAATAGATTCGGGGCTTTTACTGTCATCCACAGTCTTCTGCAAAGGGAGTGCTCATAATTTAAGCTTTGGGTCCAGTCCCTCCTACACATTCAAATTTTATTATTACAATCCTTGGGTCACAGGCTTATGTGCTTCTTCCTTGTGTACTGAGTTGACAGCTCACTTAGAAGTTTGCTTGTGTTAAGACTAGCCTTTAAGATCCTAGTCTCTAAACTTTCTGAGTGGCACCACCTGGTTTCCTCACCACACTTGACTATAGCACCCATAGTTTCCGGGACATCTTCCTGAGGGTGAGTATCGAATAGGGTCATGTCATAAGAATTAGCGTATATACTCAAATATAAACCAACCTGAATATAAGCCGAGGTATCTAATTATTACCTGGGAAACCAGAAAAACTGATTGACTCGAGTATAAGCCTAGGGTGGGAAATGTAGGATGTGAATTAACACAGAGACCAGAGGGGAGAGAAGGAGCGCAGCCACAGACACATCCTTACCAGTTCAGCTCCCGGAGTAAGTGAATCACTACGGGTGCTTCTGCAAATTGGAGCCATCCACGCCATAGGACGGCTCTGATTGGTTAGATGTGAGTAAACAAACATTCAAAGCCCTGCAGTGTCAGCCAGGGCTTTGAATGAACAGTGAAGGAACGGCAATCACCAGTGACCCGTGTGTAAACCGAACCCCAGTTTTTCAGCACATTTTTTGTGCTGAACAACTTGACTAATACACGAGTATATATGGTGATTGTTCTTAGATTGAGGCTAGAATTAAGTGTAATCCCCAAATGCATTTATATGGTTATGGTACAACTTCACCAACGCATTTATATCCAAGAGGAACAATGGTTCTAAGCCACTGATTGATACTGCCAGAATAATGAACTAATTGGTTTTGCATATCTAGATTTCATCTCCCATATTTTGGACATGTTATCAGAAGGGACATGTCTCTGGAAAAGGACATCATGATTGTTAATGTAGTGGGTTCCTGGAAAAAGAAGGTCCTCAATGGGATGGATTCACATAGTAGCTGCAATATCGGGCTTAAATATTACAATTGTGAGGATGACAATGGAATACGGGGTCACTTTGAATCAGAAGTGACTTGATGCCACCCACTAATCACAAAAATAGTTGACTCCAAGGAAGTGTTCAGTTCTAGCAGATTTTTGCTTGTTCTTCATGTCTCAGACACTGAGCTTACAAGACAGTATTCCGGCAAGGCAGACACAGAGCGACAGATGTGGTCTAGCTTTTGCTCTCTGGAACCTGCTGAGTGGGGCTCAGTGTAAGGAGAGTGCTGTTCAGGGAAATGGCCCGCTGTGACTCAGCAGGGATGGAGCCATGTACAGGAGGGAGGCCTAGGAGAGATGAAAAGTCAGCTCCTGGCACCAATATGAAAGGCCTTCTCTGACAGAGAAGAGAATGTGTTCCGCAAAACCTCTGGGGATCAGGACATTAGCATCTTCTGCATTCCTCTGCTATCACGTAAGCCATTTTGCCCCATCTAAGTGTATTTGTACCACATGTACAGTGGATAGAAAAATGTGTTAACAGGAAAATTCACATTTAGCAGTGCCGGCGCTGCTTTCGATCTGGACATCAAACAAAAGGAAAGCAAGTTCATGTTTCTGGAACTGCATGTGGATAATAGAGATTTCTGGAAGGAAGTATTTTGTAGGATTTGAATAGAAAATAAGATGCATTTCCCCAGTCTTCTTTACTTCCTCTTTTTACATACTGCAACATAATCTCTAATAAATTAAGAAGATCATAACAGAAACAAAAATTTGTAATTCATTGAGACAAAAACTTTCTTGCGAGATGGGGAAGCTGAGTCCCAAAGCATATAGCTACATTATTATGGAGCTAGTTAATGATGGGCCAGTACTAGTCAGTCTGCTTGTTGGATTCTGGTAGTTACGTTTGTAAAGCCACTCCCTATAACCCTACAAATTATTGTACTCTTAAATAATTTCTTCCCCTCATTCATTCTGATAGCCTCAAAGACTATCTATACAGTAAAGAATCCCATATTATTGTTTTAGTTCATTAGCCTATTGGATAATTTGACTACTTATCAATGCCTCCAATTTATTTTGTCTTTCTAGTTTGTCCTTAGGTTGCTTTTACTCCTGTTTAGCACCCATATTTTTCTCTTCCACATACTTCTAACACTATATTTGATTGACAGATTTGTTTTCTATACACAGTCTAAATCCCTAAGAGCAATAGCTGTGCTTACTTCATTGCATTACTCTAGCACCTCGCCTAATACTTAGCCTGTAGTAGAACACCAGCAAAGTGCTAAGTTTAGCCTTGGTGAGTTAACCTGCATTCTTCAAAAGGCAAAGATGAGAACAAAGGATTGTTGTTACTACTCTGCAAGGGAGTGGACCATGAAACAGGCACAAGAGATTTGGTTGGTTCATCAAAGGGAAGAGAGCCACTGCAAGGTTGTGTTATCAAATTGGCCATGCACAGTGTTTAAACCAAGTCTTAGGAATAATTATTGTGTGTGTGTGTGTGTGTGTGTATCACTGAACTTTACTAAGATGGCATTAGTACTAATTATGGATGTTACTTGCCCATGCCAAAATCCATGAGAGGAATAATTATTATGTAGAAACATGAGAAATAATTTATCTACTGGCTTTTTTCTCCCCATTGCAATGTTATTGATGTTGTTAGATGTCATGCAGGCGATTCTAACAGAATGAAACATCGACTGGGTCTGCCTCATTTTCACAATTGTTTCACAATTGTCCAAGCCCATCGTTGCCACAGGGTCAATCCATGTCTTCGAGGGCCTCCCTTTCCTTCACTGCTTGTCCACTCTACCTAATGTGGTAATCTTCTCCAGGGACCAGACTCTCCTGACAACACTTCCAAATTAGGTAAGATGAAATCTCAACACCCTTGCCTCTAAGGAGCACTTCTGTGTGACTTCTTACAACACGAATCTGTTTGCCGAGCACCACAATTCAGATGCATCAATTCTTCTTTGGTCTTCATTGTTCAATGTCCAACTTTCACCTGTGTATGAGACAAATGAAAATATTGTGGCTTGAGTCTGAGTCAGGTACACCTTCCTCCTCAGAATAGCATCCTTTCTTTTGTATACGCTAAAGAGGTCTCATGCAGCAGATTTACCTAATTCAATGTGTTGTTCGATCTCTGGACTGCCATTTTCATTAGCATTGATTGTGGATGCAAGCAAGACAAAATGTTTGACAACTTCAACCTTTTCTCTATCATCATGTTACCAATTAGTTCAGCTGTGAAGATTTTGGTCTTCTTGACATTGAGTTACAATCCATACTGAAGGCTGCAATCATTGATCCTCATTGGCAAGTGCTTTGAGTCCTCCTCACTTTCAGCAAGCTAGATAGTGTCAACTGCCTATCTCTGGTTGTTAATAACCCTTGTGACTATAGATTTGCCTTGTGGAGCATTGACATGTCTTTTCTTTCAGGATATGCCTGGGTGGATGCCAAGGGGGTTCCCTGGTATCGCATAATTCAGAGCCAAAGGGAAACTTGGTACAGAAAGTAAAAGGGTTATAGCAGTGGTTTTCCACCTTCGTAATGCCACGACCCTTTCATAGAGTTCCTCATGTTGTGGTGACCCCCCCCGTAACCATAACATTATTTTTGTTGCTACTTCATAGCTGTAATTTTGCTACTGTTATGAATCAGCCAAGCCCTGTGAAAGGGTTATTCTAATCCCAACGGACTTGCGACCCACAGGTTGAGCACCTCTGGGTTGGAGTATGGTATATGAAGAGATTCTCAAATTTAGGGACTTGGGCTTATATTTGATGCAGTCTTTTTAAAAAACACTTTATCCTGATGCAGGGAAATACTTACAGATGGTGAGTTTTGCATCCAACAATTAAAAAATATTTTTATTCAACTCATCCACTTCAATCCCCTCAATCAATCATCCTTTAGGCTACTCCTCCCACTGTCTCCTTTTTCTTCCTTAACCCTCTGTCCTTCAGTAAATTCTGACCTTTTGATCATAAGTGGTTGCTTGTTCTAACATGAAGACAAGTTACGTTCCAGATGAAGGCGGACTAATGGGCATAGTCTCTGCGGTCCCACCCATTTCGATTTCACCAGTAAACCTGTCTTTTATGATTTTGAGTTCTATTTCACATTTTTCTCTCACTCCATCCAAGACCATCTAACTGGCAGATGGCCTAACATGATTCTAACATGATACCTTTCCCAGGAGTTTGGGGTGGTAGCCAAGCAATACGTCGTTTTCTGTTTAGAGGTTGTGGAGAGTCATGTTTGCATTATCTGATAGTTCACTGGATGAAATATTTCCATGTGTCTTTCAGTGTTCATCAGTTTTCTTTTTTTCCTGATAGGGTGAGAAAAATGCTTGCACGTTAGATGGTTGCTCATGAGCTTGTAGGGCCCCAGTCACTATATATCAAAGTAAGAAGTAGAACATTGTTGTTGTGAACTATATTATAGTAACTAACCTTGGTGTCCTCTAAGACAATGGTCTGAGCCCCCCAAATCAGAAGTTCAGTTCCTCAAGGTGTTTGCTTATATCTAAAAGGTTTCATATCATTGACTCCTGTGGTTCCACCACATTCATGGATATAGTTTGAGGAAAAGTAAATATACAAACTTAACTGCTATACTTCCATTCTTCCTCTCCCACCTTCACAGCCAGTGTGTCTATTCAAGCAGATACTTGTAGATAACCATAATTAACATTTGTTTCTGTTTCCTTTAACTATTGCAAGCCTTCAGTGACTTCCCCTGCCACTATACTCGATCCCTCTCACCTCTAGCCCATGGCTTCCCATTTTATTTTTTCTAGACCAGGCCTGGTCTGATAATAATATTTGCCCTTTTGTGATTGACTAATTTAGCTCTGTATATTCTCCTCTAGGTACATCCATGCTACAAGATGTTCATTAATTTTCAATGTTGTATAGTATTCCACTATTTTTCTATACCAAAGTTTACTTATCTTTTCTTCCATTGATATAGATTTAGGTTGTTTCCATCTTTTTGCTGTTGTGAATAGTACTTTATGATGAACATGGGTATGCAAGTAGGGTTGCTATGCCATATGCTATTTCTAATCCCAACTTTTAAAAGAAGTGTCATGCCACTATCCACAGTATTTACACCATTTTAAAGTCCCACCAGCATATTTAAGGGTTCAACTCATCCCACATCATTTCATTTGTTGTTTTCCATTTAATTATTTTAAATTGTACTATTAATGTTGATGTGAGGTGATATCTTGTTTTGATTTGCATCTTTTGAATGATTAATGATCAAGAGCAATTCTTTATATGTTTGATGATTGCCTGCATGTCTATTTTTGGCATGTCCTATGTTCATTTTAAATTGGATTATTTGTATTTTTCTTGTTGTTATGGCTTTGTCATTATAAGTAAATTTTAAAATTAGTGTTTGTTCAATTTATAATTTTCAATTCCCCCGCCCCCTGCATTGTGTGAGTTCTCTTTTTCTACTCTTTGGTGAAATCTTTTGATGCACATTAAGTACCTAATTTTTAGGAGGTCCCAAACATCTAGTTTGTCTTCTATTATTTGTGCATTTTTAATAGGTTTGATTTTCTATTTATGCCTTGTATTTAGAGCCCTAAATAATTATCAACTGTAATCTTATTGTTTATTCATTTAAATTATTTGTATAAAAAGTGACACAGATAACATATTTATAAAATAAACATGCATACCAGAAACAAATATAAGTTCTCTATACATTTGAAATGTTAAAATATACAATATTGGGTTGATTTTCAACTCTAAATATATTTTTATATGATGATTGCTACCAAGGTGGAAAAATAGATTTAGGGGAAAAAATTGGGTTTGTAAAACAGGCTGTATATTTTCTACTTGAGATTCATTTTAAAAATGATTCACATCATAAAGTGAAACACTTCAAAGAGAGTAATCCACTAAAATAATATTTCCATGATAAAAAATTATAGTCAATGGGACAGCTTGATCCAGATATCTCAACCAGCTATACAGTCATTAACTAGCTATCCTTTAAAATATAGTTATCATATACCATGCCAATTTTATGGTTAAAAAGTGGCTGTTAAATAAAACATGTTGGAAGTAGTCTAATATACTCATTAATAGGCTAAAGTAGAAAGTAAAATACAAGGGAAAAAAGGAGAGAGAGAGAGAGAGAGAGAGAGAGAGAGAGAGAGCACCCTAGAAGCAGCGTGGCTTAAGCATTGGGCTGCTAAAAAGAGGTTTGAACTCACCTGTCATTCCACAGAAGAAAGATGAGGTTCACTTCTGAAAAGGGAAGCAAAGAAGTGAAATCTCTGGGGAATACCAAAAATAGATTTTGGGGACAGGGTGTGACACGCCCTCAGACTTGACCAGGACAATACTCCTAAAGGTCAACAAAGAGACCTGGGACTATTTATAAGCTTTTCTTTTCTTTTTTTTTTTTTGGCCTTGGGGCCTTGTTTTTTCATTTTGGAATTTTTTGTTTTGTCTTCTTTTGTTGCTGTTGTTGCTATTGTTTCTTGATTTTGTCTTGTTTTTGCCTTATTATTTTCTCTGCATGTCTATCGAGAAAAGATAGCTGTGATAAACAATCTGGAGAAGAAAATAATGGGACCAATGGTTCTTGGGGGACAAGGGAAAGGGGAAGTGGGGAAATGGATGTAGGTGTTAACAAATCCAGGGACAAGGGAACAACAAGTGATCTAAAAATCATTGGTGAGGAGGGCACAGAATGCCTGGTTGGACTTAATCAAGGGCAATCACGGCCTTAACCGAGAGGAATTACTGAAACCTGAATGAAGGCCAAACATAATAGTGGGACAAGAGGAAAGTAAAAGGAAATATAGGAAAAAACTAGGAGGCAAATGACATTTACAGAGATCTAAATACAGGCATGTACATATGTAAATATATTTATATATAATGATAGGGATATAGGACTATTTACATCTATTTATAAGTTAAGTACTAAGGTAGCAGATGGACATTGGGCTTCAAGTCAAGTCCTCCCTTAATGCAAGAACACTTTGTTCTATAATCTGGGATTCTATGATGCTAACCTTCCTGACACAATTGCTGAAAACAAAATGAGAGCATAAGCAAATGTGGTGAAGAAAGCTGATGATGTCTGGCTATCAAAAGATATAGCATCTGGGGTCTTAAGGGCTTGAAGATAAACAAGTGGTCTTCTAGCTGAGAAGCAACCAAGCCCACATGGAAGAAGCACACCAGCCTGTATGATCATGAGGTATCGATGGGATCAGGTATCAGACATCAAAGACCCAGGACAAAAAATCATATCCATGTTAATGAGGGGAAGCACAGAGTGTAGACCCAAAGCCCATCTGTAGACAATTAGACATCTCCTAACATAACGGTCACAAGGAAGAGATGAGCCAGTCAGGGTGCTGTATAGCACCCATGAAACATACAATTTTCCTCTAGTTCCCACAATTATTATGACCTCAATTTTACCTTACAAATCCAGCTAAACCAGACCATATACACTGGTACATACAAGAGCTTGAAACACAGGGAATCTAGGACAGATAAATCCCTCAGGACCAATGATTAGGATAGAGATACCAGGAGGGTAAGGTGAAAGTAGAGGGGGAACCGATCACAAAGATCTACATAAAACCTCTTCCCAGGGGAATGGTCAACAGAAGAGTAGATGAAGGGAGACAACGGTTGGTCTAAGACATACAAAAAATTTTATAAATTATCCAGGGTTCATGAGGAAGGGATGGTAGAGGAAAGGGAAAAATGAGGAGCTGATACCAAGGGCTCAAGTAGAAAGGAAATGTTTTGAAAATGATTATGACAACATATGTACAAATGTGCTTGACATAATGGATGGATTGTGATAAGAGCTATAACCACCCCCAATAACATGATTTATTAAAAAAAAAACCAACAACAACAACAAAAATACACTAGTCTTGGAAACCCACAAGGAAAGTTCTACCCTATAGGTAGAGATGGGTCAATATTGACTCAAAGGCAGTGAGATAAGGTCACTAAGAATCAACATAAAAACAAAGGCATTTGGTTTGATTTTAGTACTTGGATGCTATCTGTGGATTTTCAATTAAAATGTGATTTCTATTAAAAGCTATGCATGTAAACGGAATAGTTTTGAATAAGATGAATCCAAATAGTGTTTTTCATTCTCTCTTTCATTAGATGATCTCTACAATGCAACTTTTTGAACTCATTAAATTGTTTATTCAATAAATATTTAGATTCTAAATATAATATAAATAAATAAATAATTATAAATATTAAGAATAAAAATATGGACTAGCCATTTCCTTTGCATGACTGCAATTAATACCAATGTGCTTTTCCAAAGTAGATATTATCATAATCTCCATCCACAGAATAGAAGTATGTTAAGAAACATGTCTAACTAACAAAATAATTAGAGAAATTAGTGTTTCTAACTCCTGCAATAATAGGCTCAAATATACGACAATTGTGTGGATGGCACAGGACTGGGCAGTCTTTTGTTCTGTTAGACATGTGGCTGTTATTAATCGGAACCAACTTTATGATACTTAGGGTAATATGATTCAGAAATATTTCAATGGCAGCGGATTTTTTCTGAATAGTAATTTACATCATATAGATTATATGTCTAATATATTATGTATGATACATGAGCCTATTATTGCAGTCATTTACATCAATCAATCTCATCCATAGTCTTCCTCTCTTCTGCTGCTCTTCCATGGAGGTCTTTTTTCAGAGAATGGAGTCCTCTGATGACCTGATAGATGTATTGAGACTAAGTCTCTCCACCTTAACCAGATTTTGGTTGTATTCTTCCAAGACAGATTTGTTTGTTCCTTTGACAATCTATGGTACTTTAAATATTTTTTGCCAACATCATAATTCAAATGCATTTATTGTTTTTCAACCTTCTTTATTCAATGTCCAACTTTCACATGCACATGAGGTGATTCAAAATACCATAGTCTGGGTTAGACACACCGTAGTCCTCCAAGGGACTTCTTTGTTTCTCAACATTTTATTTTTAAAAATTATTTTAAAAATCATTTATTGAGAGCTCTTACAATGCTTATTACAATCTGTACATCAATTGTATCAGGCATATTTGTACATA
The DNA here is from genome assembly GCF_050624435.1 of Tenrec ecaudatus. Lineage (NCBI taxonomy): Eukaryota > Metazoa > Chordata > Mammalia > Afrosoricida > Tenrecidae > Tenrec > Tenrec ecaudatus. The sequence continues at coordinate 152,626,286 of NC_134531.1, read as the reverse complement.
TGTTGCCATTGTTCTTTTCTAGACTTTTACTTTCTATAGAGCTCTTGGTATTATCTCCTCTTTTGCCTCTCCTTGCCACCTTCATGAGCCTTTTTACTATAATTTTCATGTTTCACACTGACAAGTGTCCCCCTTCCCCATGGAAACCCCATGGTTTCCATTGTTCTTTCCCCTAGAGGGGTGTCTGTGGTTGGGTGTCGATCATTGTGATTGGTTCCCCCTTCTTCCTCTCCACCCCTCCTCCCCTCCCTTCACACTTTCTGGTATCTCTCTTCCCATTCCTGCTGCTAGCTTGTGTGTGTCATGAGTTCTTATCTCTTATCTATCCCCGTGTACATGCTCCGGTCTAGTCTGAAGTGAGAGGCATCGCTGGGGTCATGATAGTGGGGGTTGGGGAAACCTCAAGGAACCAGAGGAATATTGCGTGTTTCATCTGTGCTTTACTGCACCCTGGTTGACTTATCCCTTCCCTCTGACCTTCTGTAGGGGATTGTCCCATTGTCTACAGATGGGCTTTGGGTCTCTTCTCCGACCCACCTCATTCTCAACAATATGTTTTTGTTTGTTATGGGTCTTCTGATGCCTGTTACCCAGTCCTGATGACACCTCAGGATAGGCCAGGCGGGTGTGCTTCTTCCATGTGGGCTTGTTGCTTCTCTGCTGGATGGCTGCTTGTTTCACTTCAAGCCTTTAAGACCCAGACACTATATCTTTTAATAGCCAGACACCAGTGTCCTTCTTTGCCACATTTGCTTATAGACCCATTTTGTCTTCAGTGATTATGTAGGGAGGGTAAGCCAATGTGTTAGAACATGTTCTTGTATTGAGAGAGGGTATGAGCAGAGGCCCAAAGTCCGTACACTACCCCAGGGTATTGCCATATAAATATATGTATATAGGCCAATACCTCTATTTCTATGGATTAGTGTAATTACATACAGACACCCCTATGCTTACACCTCTATCCACAGCTTTGCTTCCTAGATCATTCCTCTGCTTCTTGTTACCTTCCTTCAGCTCCATCATCATGCCCACCCTACTTCTGCCTCATGTTACTTCCTCTCAGCTAGATTCCTGTTGCGCCAGTGCTCCTGAGATCTCTATATCCACCTCGTTATTCATTTATTCCCTACTTGTTCTCCTGTCTGTGGTGCTGCTTTTTCTCTGCACTTTCCCCTGCCCCCTTCTCCCCCAACAGTTGGTCCTGTTGCTTTCTCTTCCAGCTTGCTTCCCATGCCTGGCTTGTGTAAGTAGGCATACCAACAATGGCATAGACCAAACAAATAGAAAATGAACAATTGACCAAAAACAGAGAGTAATAATAATAAGAAAAACAAACAAACAGAACAGAAACAAACAAACAAAAACCACAACAACAGCAAAAAGCACATGCATGCTTCCAGGTCTGTCTACTCCTTTATAACTATCTCCCCACTGGTCCTGGGAGAATTCCAGGAATTGACCCTCCTAGCCTGAAGTTTATTTTTTGGGGGGACTCTTTAGAGGCTTTATAGCTTTGCTCTGGTTGGGGCCGGTCCTGTCACCCAATCATTTCATGCATTCCACCTCATGGTTATGCTGCCCTTGTGGTTTGGCGAGTCATGTTAGGGTCTGTATGAGCACTCTCAATTCTGTGTAGACATAACTAAGACTCTCCCCCTGGGTGGGTTAGAGCCCTACTTCCTCCCATGACATTTTCTCAGTCTCACTGCCCTCCTTTACTTCCTTTCCCTTCCCCCATTTCCCCCAATTTATGTTGGACTAGCATGTACCTCCTTGGGTTTGGTCTGACCTCCACCCAACTGCCTGTACCTCAATATGTACATTCTGAAATAAGTGGCTGTTCTTCTATACCTACATTGCTGGTTATACTTACCTCTGGGGACGCATGTTGTACTTGTCCTTCTGTGATTGGCTGACTTTGCTTCACATAATTTCCTTCCACTCTTCTCTTGAGACAAAATTTTTTCATGTGATCATTAGTGCTTTTTAGGGATGCATAGTACTCCATTGTACACATGTGCCAGAGTTTACTAATCCACTCATCTGTTGATGGAGATTTAGGTTGTTTGCATCTCGTTGCAATTGTGAATTGTGCTGCAGTAGAGGGATAGCTGGATCATAAGGTAGATCAATTTTCATTTGTTTTAGATATTGTCAGATCATTTTCCAGAGAGGCTGTCCATATTTACATGACCACCAGCAGTGGAGGGGAGTTCCTGTCTCTCCACAGCTCTCCAACATTTATTGCTCTCTGATCATTTGATTTGGGATAACCTCGGGGCTGTTAGAGGATATCTTATTGTTGTTTTAATTTCATCTCTGATAGCTAATGATCAGAATGCATTTTCTCATATGTTTATTGACCATATGGATCTCCTCCCTAGTGACGAATCTTTTCAGTTCTTTCGAAAATTCCTCAGGGGCTTATCTGTTTTTCTCTTTTGCAGGCCAAGAGAGTACTGTAGATTTTAGTAAGCCCTTTGTTATGTCATTGCTAAAAATCTTATTTTTTTAAGCATTTTATTAGGGGCTCATACAACTCTTATCACAATCCATACATATACATACATCAATTGTATAAAACACATCTGTACATTCTTTGCCCTAATCATTTTCAAAGCATTTGCTCTCCACTTAAGTCCTTTGCATAAGGTCCTCTTTTTTCCCCTCCCTCCCCCCTCCCCCTCCCTCATGAGCCCTTGATAATTTATAGATTATTATTTTGTCATATCTTGCCCTATCCGGTGTCTCCCTTCACCCCCTTCTCTGTTGTCCGGCCCCCAGAGGAGGTCACATGTAGATCCTTGTAATCAGTCCCCCCCTTTCCAACCCACTCACCCTCTACTCTCCCAGTATCGCCCCTCACACCCCTGGTCCTGAACGGATCATGCACCCTGGATTCCCTGTGTTTCCAGTTCCTATCTGTACCAGTGTACATCCTCTGGTCTAGCCAGACTTGCAAGGTAGAATTTGGATCATAGTAGTTGGGGGTAGGAAGCATTTAGGATCTGGGGGAAAGCTATATTCTTAATCGGTGCTACATTGCACCCTGACTGACTCATCTCCTCCCCTAGACCCCTCTGTGAGGGGATCTCCAGTGGCCGACAAATGGGCTTTGGTTCTCCACTCTGCACTTCCCCCTTGATTCACTATGGTAAGGTTTTGTTTTTTTTTTGTTTTTTTGATGATGCCTGATACCTGATCCCTTTGGCATCTCGTGATCGCACAGGCTGGTGTGCTTCTTCCACGTGGACTTTGTTGCTTCTGAGCTAGATGGCCGCTTGTTCACTTTCAAGCCTTTAAGACCGCAGACACTATCTCTTTTGATAACCAGGCACCATCAGCTTTCTTCGCCACATTTGCTTATGCACCCATTTGTCCTCGGCGATCGTATCATGGAGGTGTGCAGCCAATGATATGATTTTTGTTCTTTGATGCTGATAACTGAGGTGTATAATATTCATGGATTTGGGGATGTTAAATCATCCCTGCATCCCTGGGATGAATCCTACTTGATCAATATGAATTACATGTTTTCTATACTTTTGTATTCTATTGGCAAATATTTTGTTAAGGATTTTTGCATCTATTTTGATTAGAGATATCGATCTGTAGTCCTCTATACATGTGGGAACCTGTCCATGTTTGGGTATCAAAATTATACTGCCTTCATAGAATGAGTTTGGATGTGTGCCATAGTTTTCTATGCTCTGGAATACTATTTTGTGGAGGATTGGTGTTGACTCTTCCCTGAATGCTTGGTAGAATTCACTGGGAAGCTTTCTGTCCCAGGGACGTTTTTGGTGGTAGCTTCTTGATAACCATATCTATTATTCTTCCGCTATGGGTTTGTGGAGGTTCTTGACCTCTGCCTGGGATAATCTAGGCAGGGACTGTTTTTCCAGCTTTTTATCCATGTCTTCCATGTTTTTGAATCCATGAGAATAGTCTTTCATAGTATTTCAGGATATTCCTTTTAATCTAATTTGAATCCGTTGTGATTTCTGCTATTTCAGCCGTCTTCTTGGCTATTGATGTTTGCTTCTTTCTTTCCTTAGTTGGGGTTGCCAGCAGTCTGTCAATTTTGTTGATCTTTTCATAGAGCCAGATCTTTGCTGCATTAATCTTTTGCATCATTCTTTTATCTTCCCACTGGTTTAACTCTGACTTGAATTTTATTATTTATTTTGTTTTGCTATTGGAGGAGTTATTCTGTGGACTCTGTACTAGTTGCTGGAGGTTTTGTGACAACATATCAGTCATAATCCTGTCTTCATTTTTCACATATGGATTTACCGATATAAGCTTTCTTTGCAGTATTCCAGAAATTTGATACATTATATTCTCATCCTTATTAGTTTTCTAGAAACATCCTAACCTACTCTCTAATCTGGGCCAGTACCTATTTAGGTTGTGGATAATCATTATTCATCCTCTGATTTTTAACTCTTGCTTTTCTGGTCATCCTTTTGTTAATCTTCAGCTTTATGGCATGGTGATCTGAGTAAGACATCTGGATAATTAATCTCTATGTCTTTGAATTTACTCAGGCCCGACTTGTGTCCCAGCATATGGTCTAGTCTTGAAAATGAGCCATGTGGGCCTGAGAAAAAAAAATGCGATTTATTTATTTATTTATTTATTTTGTGTTTGGATGGAAAGCTTTATAAAGATTTTTCAGGTCCAGTTGCCGAATTGTATTATTAATTCTATAGCCACCTTGTCAAGCTTCTTTCCCAGGATCCATTTTTCTCTGATAGTGGTATATAAAAGTCCCCTACTATGATTGTTGATTCTGTGATCTCTTTTATCTTCTTTTGAATATTTTGTTTGATGAATTGTGCTGATCCATTGTTAGGGGCATAAATATCCAATATGCTTACTGGTTCGTGGTTTACTGATCTTTGGAGCATTATAAAGTTTCCCTCAATTTCTCTTTTATGGGTTGTCCCTTGAGGTCAATTTGTCAGAGATTAGGATTGCCACCCTTGCTTTTATAAATTGCCATTTGCCTGGTATACTTTCTGTCAGCCTTTTATTCTTAGTTTATTTTTGTCTATGTATTTAAGATGTGTTTCTTGAAGGAAACAGATTGTTGGGTTATGATTTCTGAGCCAGTCCTCAAGCCTTTTACTTTTAGTGTAAAAATTAAAGCCATAGGAATTTAGTTGTTATCACTGTCTGTGCATTCATTGTTTTCATCTTGTGCCTTATGTATGGGGAGTTTTCCCATCTCAGTTCATATCAGTGTGCTGTTTGTGTGTGTGGCTTCATTTCCTCCTGAGGCCCTCTTATCTTGGTAGTTGCTGTCAGCACGTTGGCTTCTGGATAGAGTTGGGCTATCTGGTGGTCTCCTGTTTGTTCTTGGTGGATGTTGATGCTCTGACCATAGTGAGTTGGCCTATGTCTTCTACAGGGTAGGGTGCCTTACAGCATATTCTTTTAGTTTTTCCGTGTCCTAGAAGACCCTTATCTTCCCATCTATCTTCATGGATAATTTGGCAGGGTACAGAATTCTTGAGCAGCCATTTTTCTCTTTCAGCTTTGGAGTGCTCTTGCTCTGCTTTCTCTTCCTCTTTATAGTTTCTGCTAACAGGTCTGAGCATATTCTTACCGGAGCTCCCTTGTATGTGACCATCTTTCGTGCTCTTGCTGCTCTTATTTTTTTCTTTTTTTCCTTGAAGTTGGATATTTTGGGGTTTAGTCTAATAGGTGTACTCTCTGCATCCTCTATGAGTGTTTGATTCTTATTCATTATGGTGGGGAAGTTTGTTTCCAGAAATTCCTTCAATATTTTAGCTGTAGACTTGATTGTAGTGGCCTGCTCAGGAAGACCAACTATTTGAATATTGTTCTTCTTCATAACATCTGTCATTGATCTCAAGTTATCTCCCACCTCTTATTTGAATGTCTCTCGTTTTCTGAAATCTGTCTGTGTCTTTGAGATTGCTGATATGGTTCTCTGCCTCCTCAAGTCAAATAGTAAATTCTGTGATCTTGTGTGTACCTTCTTCAACCTCATCCATTAGCACCTGTGTTTCACATTGGTGCGTGGACTTTATCCCCTCTATTGTGGAATTCATCCCCTTAATTGTGGACTTCATCTCCTCTATAATTGCATCCTTAGTTTGCATTGCTTCCCTCAATTCCTGTATTACTCCAAGCAGCCTTCTAAAATTTCTTTTGTGGTAAATCCAGACTGTCGCTTTATGTAGAGGGGGAAACTGTGGAGAAGGGAGCTGCTCCCCTAGGTGAGTGCCTTGAGTGGACAGCTGCTCCTTGGGGATCTAGCCGCAGATGTGAGGGTCTCAGAAGTGTAGCCAACTAGATCCTGGTTTAAAGACCAGGTTGGGGGGTGGGGTGAGGGGGCTATTGGTGGGTGGTGGCTTCTGTGAAACAGTGAAGCAGCACTGCTGGCTGGGTCAGGAAAACTCAGGCAACAGATTGCAGTTTTCTGGGGCCTTAGATATGTGGGAGGCGACCCCTGGGCAGAATAAGCGCTCAGGGTTGTCGTTGGGGTCCCTTTTCTCACCAGCATCTTCCCACTCATCATCCTGGCCACCCTACTTTCCACTCGCCTTAGAGCCCCACCCCCCATGGGCTGCTTACCTGGGCGCCATTTTGAATACCTCCATTCCCAACATTTTAAAGAGGTTTTATGTAAAAGACATATCCAATTGCAAAGTGTTCTTTGATTTCTTGACTACTGCCATTTATCATATTACTATTGGCTAAGTTGTGAGGTGAATGCTCCTTTTCCCTATACATTGAGCTGTAATTTTCATTAAAAACAGTGTATGATCTTCATCTCTAAGTTTCTCAAACCTTCCTAGCTTTCAACAATTAAGGTTACGCCATCTTCAAATGGGAGGTTTTTAATAAGCTTTCCTCCTCTCCTGTTGAAAAGTTCTTCTTCATATAGTCCAAATTCTTGTAGTTTCTGCTCCGCATACAGTTTGAATAAGCACAGTGAAAAGATACAACCCTGAAGCTCACCTTTCCTGATTTAAAACCATGATATATTTCCTTGCTCTGGTCATAAAACTGGCTCCTTGCCAATGCACAGGTTTGCATGAGCACAATGAAGTCGTCTGGAAGGCCTACTCCTCTAACAGGTATACATGGTTTGTTACGATCCCCATTGCTGAATGTCATAGCATTGTTGTTAAAACACAAATAAACATCTATCTAGTACTCTCTGCTTTGGGCCAAGTTGTGTCTGTTAAAAGCAACAATATTCCTAATCTCAGGTCCTCCTTTGATAAAGGTCTGAACCTCCAGCAGCTACCTGTCAATGTACTGCTGCAACCAGTGTTGGACTATCTTCAGCAAAAGTGTAGTTGCATTCGATGTTAATAATATTCTTCTATAATATCTACATCCTGTACACTCTCAGTCAGAAGTACAGACTCCATAATAAGAGCAGGTCTCGCCTCAAATGAAACATGTTTCCATTGTATCAAGGCTGCTTCACAGATGTTTACATCGCAAAGTGGACCACACTAAGTTAATACAAAAAATATATGTTAAAATGTACATATATAACAACATACAAGGTAAACAGAAAATAGCCTAAATAGTAGCCTAAAAGATAGTAGTATAATAGCATACATAGTTTAATTCGACCATAGTAGCAGAGATTGTGGGGGAAAATAATACTAAAGTTTTATGGTAACAGACACGCTCATTTTTACTTCCAGGAAGCAGCAGGTGGGTTTAAATTGCTGACCTCACAGTTCCCAGCTCAATGCCTAACATGCAGTGCCACCAGATTCCAGTCTTGTAAACCTATAGGACAGTTATGAATTATCCTACAGAGCTGCTATAAGGTCACTATGCAATTGAAGCAATTCAAACCTAATGGAGTTTTGTTTATATTGCTTTTTTCTTCTGTGGTATCAGGTTCAATGGAAAGCAGATCCTCTTTACACACAGATGGCTGCCAAAACTGCTATGGAAAAGGGAAGAGAGAAGCTTATTCCTCTAATCATTTAATAAAAGTCATGCACATTAATCACAAGAGACCAATTTACATTACAGGTTAATCCTACAATCAATCTCTATAGGCAGAAAAATACAAAGTGTTAATTGATTTGGAACAATTAAGCTCTCTTTTTGAAGTGGTGATAGGTTATTCCTCTTCAAATGGAATGGCTATTACATGAGAGGGGGAGATAAATAGAAAATAGGGCATCAAGTACATGTTTCAATGTGTCAGAATTGATTTCAATGGTGACCAAATTCCACTACCATCAAGTCAATTACAACTCATAGTGATCCTATGTAGGGTTTCTAAGGCTATAAATCTTTTTAGGCATAGGGCATAACACTTTATGAGGAGTAACAAATGGATTTGGACCACTTGAGGTTAAAGATCCAATGCTTACCCATCAAGCATAATTAATTCCAAACAGCTCTATGTCTACTCATTTGATTCTCAGACCAACTCTGAGTAATAAGGTTTAAAAATGATCATTTCCATTTAACGGAGGTGAACATTGAGGCTCAGAGTATCTATTATGAAATTAGACCGATTTTCCTTTAACACTAGGTTTAAAATTTTTGACGCTTGCTCATTTTGCCAAAGGCATTTGAAGTATGGCTAATTCACACAATTATATTTAAGAGAGTCAGTATATTGAATTTGTTATTTATTCCCTGTTCAAGGTGATGGTGATAAAACTGCATAGGAGGACAGGGGGAGGGTGAAGTCAAGCTTATCTTGATTGTCTTCTATTTCTATAGAAATAAGGTCCTCTAACAGGACCCTAGGCAAGGTCTGTTAGGCAAGGATATAGAGTGATAATTTGCTTTCATCTTTCACCTCAAAATTATACTGCCACTTTATAAGTACTGTGATTGAGTACTGTAGTATGGATTTGGTGCTCACTCGATAAATTGATAGGAGAGTAAGATTAGATGACAGTATGCGAGGGGACACACCGTACATCTTGATACTTTTGATGTCCTTGAAGGGGGCCTACGTGGCAGTTTGCCGAGACCGTCTGAAAAGAAAATGTCCTTGAATGAAAACTCAGAGATAAATGTCCCAATGGGTAGCAACCTATGATTGGCAGATTCACTAACCACAATTCATTTGATAATGTCCCCACCATTTAATATGTTGTTTTGTTGTTAACTACTGTCAAGTAGATTTTACTCATAGCAACCCACTACCAACATAAAGAAACACGGTGTGTTCTTACACCATTCTCACAGTCCCTACCCTGTTTAAGTTCACTGTTACAGACTCTGTGTCAATCCTTCTTATTGAAGGTATTCACTTTTATTTTTTTGCTCATCCTCTACCAAGTCTTTCTCCAAGGACTGGTGAATTTTGATAATATGCTCAGAGTAATGAGATGAAGTCTTACTATCATCACATCAATGGAGCATTCTAGTTATACTTTACAAGACAGATCTATCTATCCTCTGTCAAACCATAGTGCATTCACTAGTCTTCATGGGCACCAGGATGCTGATACACCAATTCTTCTTTGTCTATTCTTACTCAATGTTCAGCTTTCACATGCATATGAGGTGGCTGCCATTAGCATGGCTTGGGTCAGAAGAATCTTAGTCCTCCAAGTGAAATCCTTTCACTTTAAAACAAAAGAAAACTTTTGCAAAGGTTTTGTCCAATGCACGATGTGGTCTGATTTCTTTTCTGCAGCTACCATGAGCACTGTGAACCCAAGAAAAATATAATCCTTAATCACTTTAATATTATATTCATTTATCATGATCTGACTTATCAGTTCTGTTGTGAGGAGTTTTATTTCCCTTTAGGTTGAGCTGGAACCCACACTGAAGGTTGTATTCACTGACTTCACCAGGAAGTACATCAAGTCTATTTCTCTTTCTGCATCACAGATGGTTGATGAGTTTCCCTCCAATCCTGTTACCATGCTCTCTGCATACAGGCCAGCTTCTCAGATGATTTGCTCTGTAACACACTGAATAATAAAAGGCAAAGGACACGATGCTGATGCATACCTTTCTGGACTTTAAACCACATTATATCCTTTTGTTCTTCTCAAGGGACTGCCTCTTCTGCATGGGCACAGTTTAGTGTTCTGGAATTCCTGTTTGTGTTTTATTTATTTTTTTTATATTACCTACGTATTTTTCAATGAACCACACAGCCAAATGCTTTTGAAAGGCCAATAAAGTATAAGAAAACACCTTTCTGGTATTCTCTGCTTTCAGCTAATATTCATCTGACATAAGCCTTAATGTGCTTTATTACATATTCTCTTCTGAATCTAACACTATTTAGTATGGATTTGGGCTATTGTGACAAAAATGATTGAATTGTGAACATAGGTTTAGTCAAATCATTTCCTAATACTGACCTCAGTCTAACTCATAATTTGCCTTCATAAAATGTCAAGATATCATGATATCAAAATGTTTCCTAAAATTCTATAACTATGCATGCTTTCTTTTACTTAGCTTATCATAATGTTTCCAGGATATTTCAACTTTACAAGATCATGATATTGGCAATGGAGTTCTATAGCAGTGATGGATTAAACCAAAGGAGAGGAGTATTTTCACTACATACCAATAGCCAAATATTTCAAATTTTAAAATGCAAAGGAATATTCATTCAAGAAACAAAGATCAAGTAATGTAAATACTGGTATAGGTCAATTGCTAAGTCTCAGAAATTTATGAATGAACCAGACATATTAATTTATCTTTAACAAATCACATGTCTAAGAATATTGCATACATGGGCTAAGACAAATACATAGGGGAAAACAGAAAACATGAAGTAGTAAGTGCCTGGATAGATCCAAATCTATTAGGGACAATATATATAAATGAACAAACAATAACTAACATACTAACAGGTAGCAATACATTAGTGTTAAGTGAGAAATGCTGCTAAACAATGAGGAATATAAGAGAAAAACAGACAACAGAGGATTTCAAACAGGTTTTATTTGCATGTCCATTAGCAGATGAATGAATAACAGATTAAGATACCTACACTCACAGAAACAATGCCCTGATACATTATTTCATGGAAGAACCCAGAAAGCATCATTCTGGATACAATAATTCAATAATAAATGATAAATATAGTTTTATGCAATATCTAGAATCAAAGTTTACTAGTTATTACTAAGGGTGATTCAGAGGGAGAGAAAAATTGCTTAGTGGACACTGAGATTCTGTTAAAATCCAGAACTACTAATCGACTGACTGCAGTCGAGTCAATTCCTACTGATAGTGACCCGATGTCGTGTTTCGGGAATTTTGCATATTTTTACAGGCTAAACCATCTCATCGCTCCCCCGTGGAGAAGTGGGTGGGTTTGAAGCAGAGACCTTGCAGCTAGCAGTCTAAGGCTTCTCATAAGGTTGATGGACATTTTGTAAACAGATAGAGGGATGGATGGATGACATGATGACATGATGAATGCAATTAATGCCACTGAATTATGCATGAAAAATGTTGAAATGGTGTGTATATATATGTATTATTTATTACAATAATGAAAAATGTATTCTTAGAAGAGACACAATTTGTGTGGCACATTTATAGATTGTAGAGTTCCAGTCAGGAAATATGTGGGTTGGAGACTTACTGTACTCATAAAGCATGAATAAAATTTTAGAAGCAGTGAATGAATGATTTGGACTAAAGCAGCACGTTCAAGTTCTATAGTTGTAAACAAATAAGCCAGTGGGGGGAGGGGGGGATGGTTTGAGATAAAGTCATAAGGCGCCTTTGAGAAGAAAGCGGGTTTCATCAAACACTTGCCAGACTTGCTGCCTGGTATTCATTATTCATTTGTTTACTTCCCAAAGACCTGAAGTTCATGAATTTATGTGACTTGCAGGGTTCCTATAAGGTGCATGAGTACACACACATACATACACATATTTCTCTAGCTGCATCTCCTCTTTTATTTATCTTTATAAAGATTTAAGTACTAGACCAACTTGCAACTTCCCTAAAAGTATTACTAGGTTTTAGATGCAGTTTTCCTATAGCTGGTAAATGACTTCTTGTTGCTACAAATAGTACTTTTCAAATATCTATTTCCCCTTGTATACCTCTTATTCCATATGTTAATGCTATTAACAGAGCATTTAAATCAGTAATGAGTTTGGGTGGAAGGCTTCTATGAAAATCACAAAGCGTGGTTGAGTTATACCAAAACCATAAACAAACAAGCACACTGTGATGAGTCAATCCGTTTCACAGGGATCCTATACAGTGTGTCTGAGGCTATAAGTCTTTTATATACATATAAATTTTTAATCATTTTATTAGGGGCTCATACAACTCTTATCACGAACCGTACATACATCCATTGTGTAAATCATATCTGTACATTCATTGCCCACATCATTCTCAAAACATTTGCTCTCCACTTAAGCCCCTGGCATCACGTCCTCATTTCCCGCCCCCCCCTTCCCGCTCCCCACTCCCTCATGAGCCCTTGATAATTTATAAATTATTATTTTGTCATATCTTGCCCTGTCTGATGTCTCCATTCACCCACTTTTCTGTTGTCTGTCCCAGGGAGGAGGTCACATGTAGATCCTTGAAATTGGTTCCCACTTTCCAACCCACTCTCCCTCTACCCTCCCAGTATCGTCACTCACACCACTGGTCCTGAAGGGATCATCCGCTCCGAATTCCCTTTGTTTCCAGTTCCTATCTGTACCAGTGTACATCCTCTGGTCTAGCCAGACTTGCATGGTAGAATTCGGATCATGATAGTGGGGAGGGGGAAGAGAGGAAGCATTTAGGAACTAGAGGAAAGCTTTATTTTTCATCGTTGCTACATCGCACCTTCACTGGCTCATCTCCTCCTTTACCCCCCTCTGTGAAAAATGGGGGCCGAAAATGGGTTTTGGGTCTCCACTCTGCACTGCCCCCCCTCATTCACTATGGTAAGATTTTTTTTTTCTGATGATGCCTTATACTTGATCCCTTCCACATCTTGTGATCGTACAGGCTGGTGTGCTTTTTCCATGTGGGCTTTGTTGCTTCTGAGCTAGATGGCCGCTTGTTTACTTTCAAGCCTTTAAGACCCCAGGCGCTAAACCTTTTGATACCCGGGCACCATCTGCTTTCTTCGCCACATTTGCTTATGCACCCATTTGTCTTCTGCGATCATATTATGGAGGTGTGCATCAAATGATATGATTTTTTTGTTCTTTGATGCCTGATAACTAATCCCTTTGGCACCTCGTGATCACACAGGCTGGTTTGTTCTTCCATGTAGGCTTTGTTGCTCCTGAGCTAGATGGCCGCTTGTTTACCTTCAGCATCTTAAGACAGCAGATGCTATATCTTTTGATAGCCAGGCATCATCATCTTTCTTCACCACATTTGCCCATTCACACGCTTTGTCCTCAGAGGTTCTGTTGGGAAGGTATGCCTCATAGAATGCCAATTTTATAGAAGAAAATATTCTTGCATTGAGGGAGTACTTGAGTGGAGAACCAATGTCCTTCTGCTACCTTAATACTAAACCTATAAGTATAGGCTTGTAGATCTATTTCCCATTCCTCATATGTAATATATTTGCATATGTACATGTCTTTATCTAGACCTCTATAACTGTCTTTTGAGTGATCCAAGTTGGTGGTGAGTTGGATGTGGGAGGCCTGGTAGGGCATGACCAAGGGTAATATAACCAAGAGGAATTGCTGAAATCTAGGTGGGGACTGAGCATGCTAGTGGGACAGGAGGAAAGTTGAGGCTATAAGTCTTTACAGAAACAAGAGAGCCTCATGTTTCTCCCTTGGAGCAGCTGGTGGGTTTGAACTGTTGATATTCATGCAGTTAGCAGTCCAACCCAATATTGCCACTAAGACTCCAAGACAGAGTTGTTGAATTCATTCATTGCCCTTGAGTCTGAATGATAGCAACTCTATCAGTAGATGTTCATTTCAATTCTTAAAGCTATATATCTATATAGCAAGAAAAAGGTTGCATTTTTCTCATTCAGAGTGGCTAGTGGATGTGAACTGCTGACCTCATGATTAGCAGCCCAACAAGTAACCCATTAGACCATCAGACCCATTAGGCCTCTACAGAGTCACAGTGTATCTAATTTAGTGTGCATGGTATTGTAACTGAGAAGAATTCAACTGGTGTTTTATTCCCTCTGTCCGATCAGGGAAAGAAAATAAATGTTTTCATTTGGGGTGGGGAGCATGTAATATGTTAGCACTACAGAAGTGTACATAATATGTGTGCAATAGTGCTAATATTTGTAGGCAGGTATGCTAAAATGTAAGTCAATATTAGCCAAATCTAACCTGTGAATATAAAAATAATAATCGATATCTTCACTATGCTTTAAAAAAGTGTAAAACACAAAGATCAGGATGGAAAGTGGTGATTATCCACTTTTGAGAAAGAAACCCTGGCCCTTTATTATACCATTATCCCACTAAGCACAAAATTCTGTCTAAAAGATGAATGACTCAAGTTATACATGACCCTCTTTCAAACTACCCATTAGCACAGTGCCCCCAGGCAGCATCAGATGAAAGCCTGAGGACCTACACTCCTGCTCATACTCATTGCCAAATCTATCTATCCTTCTGTATATTACATTCATTTCCCAAATACAAGACAGAAGTAATTGCTGAAACACCAGTGAGAAGTTCACTGCCATCGAGTCAATGCTGACTCAGGCCCATGGTGTAGTGGTTATAGGTTGAGTGGGATCCATAAGGTTGACAGTTCAAAACCACCAACCACCCCTCATGAGAAAGACGAGTCTTTCTACTTATGTTAACAATTTTAGACTTGGAAAAACACAGGGGCAGTTCTACCCTGTCCTATAGGTCACTACAAATGAGTAGAAGTTGAAGAAATGTGATTTTATTTCATTATTAAAAATGCCCTTTAATGGAAGTGTTACATAACTGCTGAATATGTAGGAATTATAGAAATACATAAATAAGATATACAATCACTTGTCATTCCTCTAAAATTTGTTGTTAAAGTACTTTCTGGACCTTTGGCTTTTTAAAAATAAATGCGACATATAATTCATATAGGTATGCTTTTATCCATTATTTTATATTTATTTTAGAAGACAAGAAGGTAGAAGAGATGAGTAAAAAGGAATAAAATGGACCTTATTTTAGGCATCTTGCTAAATATTAGGACCTTAGTGATACATGCCTATACTCCAGCATGATAAAATTTGCCTGTCTGGGTTTGACTATTGCTTTACTAAAGAATGAAGCTCTATAAATATTCTTGAATCCATGAACACTATACCAGTCTAGAAATACCATATTTTATATACTATCTCCCCATTTATAAGGTGATTCATTTTT
Organism: Tenrec ecaudatus; assembly: GCF_050624435.1. Classification (NCBI taxonomy): domain Eukaryota; kingdom Metazoa; phylum Chordata; class Mammalia; order Afrosoricida; family Tenrecidae; genus Tenrec; species Tenrec ecaudatus. The sequence goes on along the minus strand of NC_134531.1, from coordinate 152,610,954 downwards.
CTTTAAAGTTTTGACTCACATATTACAATAAAAGGAACATTATCAACACATCTACTTACTTTCCTAGAAAAGATTCTTAGCATAGAAAACACTGGGCTTAACTTTTAAAGGCTCTTAGTATCCATTACTCTTAGACTTAGGACAGAGGAATTCAGAACTGATGTTCCCAGGAAGCTCGAAATGAAGCCTCCACCTGCCTGTGATCTGAGGAGGGAAGGACGGGGTGGAGGTCTTCTCTTCCCAGTGTATAAAGATAATAGTTGTCGACATCTTGTTTTATCCTCATGATATGGCTTTGGTTTGTTTTGGTTTGTTTTTTTTTCAGTTGAAAAGTATGTATTAACTTTCTGAGAAGTTTCCAAGAAACAGTTTTACACAAACTTATATACACAATATGAAAGGAAAAGGATTCCAATTTCCCCACATTTTTGCCAACAATTGTTATTATCTGTGATCTTAATAGTAGCTATGGAGTGATAGCTGAGAGTAGATTTTTTTCATTATTATACAACTTAATCATTCCACCCTAGCGAGAAGAATTGTGCAATCCTCATCACAATCAACATCAGAGCATTTTCTTCCCACACTCATTGTTAGCTCCCCATCTTCCTCCGTCCTCCTCGGCAATGTCCCTACCTGCCAGTGTCTTTATAGATCTACCTATATTGGATTTCCTGTACAGAAAATCATACGAAACAAAACACAATCATACGAAGTCCTGCAAACAAACAAAAAATGAAACATATAAAACCTCAATAAACATATAAAACCTCAATCAAATATAAAGGAAAAATATTAAAAACTGAAACAACATTAAAATGGGTCAAAAGGGAGACCAAATGATAAGGTATGTGTTTTAACCTAGCCACATCGACTTTACAATGGCCTCTGTCTGATAGCAGGTTATTCATGTCACTTGCCTGTGGTCTGAGGGAGTTCTCTGGATGCTTAATCTACACAGAACTCTGCAACTTGATTTTAGGCTTCCATTGTCACCCATAGCCTTCTGAAAACTAAGTGTAACAAATCAAACTCTGATACCATTCCTCCCTTAAAAGTGGATTGTATTTTTACAACTCTTGAATCACACAGGCTGCTGTACTTCTTCCATGTGGATTTAGATTATCCTCATTTAGATGGCTCCTGCTTGGAAGACAAGACTTTAAGACTGTAGACGCTATTCTTTATGATAGACCCACATAATCTATTTCGCTCTCTTCTTTCTTCACCATATTGTGCTATACACTCATGCAATCTCTGCATGAAGGCCAACCTTGAGCAAGCCCATGGCACAAGAACTAGTTGTTGTTATAGCTGGGCTATCATTGTGACCCTAAATCCATTCATATATCTAAGATTTATATATATATCTGGTTCATCTTAGAGACACCATGATCATTTTATGATAGAGAACATTATGAATCATTCATAAAAGCAAAACAGGCTTACAAGATTAATGCATGGCATAAGAAAGCAAATAGGCATTAAAATATTAAATATATGGCCATTACAGGCCACCTTTCACTGTTGTTGCTGTTGTTAGTTGCGATTGAGTAGATTCAAACCCACAGCAATCTTATGCACAACAGAACAAAACAATGCCCGGTCCTGTGCCCTTCTCACAATTTTTCTTATACTTGAGCCCATTGCTGCATTCCCTGTGTCACTATGTCTCCTTGAGGGCCTTTCTTTTGTTGCCCCTCTAGCAAACATGATGTCCTTCTCCAGGGCCTGGTTTCTTCTGACGCCATGTCCAAAGTACGTATGAGGGGCACTCTCTCTCCATCACTGCCTCTAAGGAACAAGATTTGACTGCATTTCTTCCAAGACAGGTTGATTTGTCCTTTTAACTGTCCACATTACTTTAAATATCCTTCTGCACTACAAGTCAAATGCACTTCTTCTGCGATCTTCCTTCTTCGATATAGAGCTTCCACACGCACATGAAGTCAAACTATCTCACTGCCATTGAGTCAACCTTGACTTTTAGTGACCCATTGTGGGTTTCTGAAACTGCCCCTGTTTATGGGATTGGAAAGCCCCGTCTTTCTCCGCTGGAGCTGCTAGTGGTTTCTGGCTGCTGACCATGTGGAGCATAGTCCAACTCATAGCAATTATACCACTATATGCGACTGTTTAAAATTGCATGGCTTCAGCCAAGCACACCTTAGTCCTCAAAGTAACAGCCGTGCCTTTACATATTCTAAAGAGGCTGTGTGCAGCAAATTTACCTAATATAACCTGTCTTTTGATCTCTCTTTAAAAATCATTTTAGTGAGGGCTATTACAGTAAATTGATTATATCAAGTGAACTTGTCCATATGTCAACATCATCATTTTCAGAACATTATCTTTCTACTTGAGTCCTTAAATATCAGTGCCTCATTTCCCCCTCATCCTCCCATCCTTGTGAATCCTTAATAAAGGATATATTATTATTATTTTTTCATATCTTATACCGTTGGATATATCCCTCAATCCACATTTCTGTTATCAACCCCCGGTGTATACATCCATCATTGCTACTTGTCCCCACTTTCTTCAGAGCCCTCTCTCCGCTGTGACCCTTCTTTGTAACTCATGGTATTTCTACTCCAGTCACTCTTTCGGAGGCCTTTATCTGCACTGGAATCAGTGTGTCTAAAACACTATCTGTACCAATGTACATATTCTGATCTAGCAGAACTGGGCTATGGTGGTGGGGGAGGAAGCCTTAAAAAACAAGAAGAGTGTTGTGTGTTTCATCAATGCCACACTACACCCTGGATGAATCATCCCTTCCATGTGATCTTTCTGTGAGTGAATGTCTAATTGTCAACAGATGGGGTCTGGGTCTCCACTTTTATCCCCTTCCTTCAAATAGATGTAATTGTTTGTTTTTGATCTTCTGATACCTGATCCTGTGGACACCTCATGATCACAAAGGCTGATGTGCTCCTTCTATGTGGGCTTTGTTACGTTCTTATTAGATGGCTGCTTGTTTAACTTCAAGCCTTTAAGACCCCAGATGCTATATCTTTTAATAGCTGGAAATCATCAGCTTTCTTCACCACATTTGCTATGCACCCATTTTGTCTTCAGTGATCATGTTGGGAAGTTGGGTATCACACAGTGCCTGATTACTAGAACAAAGTTTTCTTGTGCCGAAGAAGACTTAAGTAGAGTCAAGAGTCCTTCTGCTACCTTGATACTATAAACATATAAATATATGTGCATGGACCAATACCCCTATCTTTATATATTAATATGTTTACATATGTGCATGTCTATATTTCTACCTCTCTATATAAGGGATCTAACATCAATACTCCGAGGAGGGTGTAGAATGCTCGGTGGTGGTTGATCAATTATAATGTAGCTGAGAGCAAGCACTGAGAGCCTAATGAAGGGTGAACATCATGGTGGGGCAGGAAGAAAGTCAAGGGAAATAGAGGCAAGAGCTAGGAAGTAAGAGATACATTGTTGTTTTGTAATGAAACAAATTTTCAGCCTGTAGAATTCAGCAGGGAAAGTTGTCACATGAGAGTTATGTCAGCTCTTTTTCTTTCCCATTTGCACAATATGCATGAAATTAGTTAATTTTGACATTTGAAAGGTTCTTTGAAGTCACAATTAAAATTAGGAAAAACTCCACAAATTACAGTGCATGTGGAATTTGGGTGACTATAATTTTGTTCTTACTTTACCTGGATTCTTTAGAACATTGACATCATTCATAGTGCCTATGGTCTTGTCAGGAGGTTTCAACCGAAACACCCAGTTTATTTAAGACTTGACTGAGGGATTCTGAAACATGATCAACACACAGGGTGTGGGCTGACAGACTCTTAACGAAATAGGTAACAGACTCTCTTCCGCCTATTGCTCTCAAAATGCTCATAGAATTCAGTGATTGGGATTTGACAATGTGCTCCAGGGTTTTTGTTTTCTTATCATTTTGACTTCTTGAATTAGCAATTCCCTATCGGGTTATTAACTTTCTCCTTCATTTTAAATTGCGATTTTATTAAAAATATCTCAAATGGAGTTTGAAATTTGATTATATGAATTGCATTTGGGGCTGTACATTAAACTAAATTCCTGAGGCTTTTAATACCCCTGGATGTCTTAATTATCTAGTGCTGCTATAGCAAAAATAAAACAAGCAGTGAAGGCCAGAACTCCTAATTCAAGGTGCTGACTCTGGAGAAAAGTTCTTGTCTCCTCTCAAAATTTGTGGCCTAATGTTCATTACAAGGCTTTACATCTCCTAGACATCCAGTTTCTTCCCTGGTTCTAGGAGGTTCTCAACATTGGGGTCCTGGGAACAAGGACTCCCTGTTCTTCGTTCATGATGATATTGAGGTTCTTTTGATATCTGCTCACTTGTTTCAATTGTTTTATATCTCACTAGAGATTGGTTGAAGATGTAACTAAGCCCTGCTTCATTAACATGACTGGTTCTAATCTTTTGTCATTAACATGTTGTTCCTTTTTGGTGCCCTTGAGTTAACTCCATCTAAGCAACCATAAATGCTGTAAAATAACATACCACACACTCCTGTCCATCCTCAAAATTGATGTTATGCTTGATCCCATTATTGTAGCCATTATATCAATCCCTCTCATTGATTGCTTTTCAATTTCTTCACTTTGATCTTCTACTTTACAAAGCATGATGACCTTTTCCAGGGACTGTTCTCTGCTGATAGCAGTTTCCACTTAATGAGACAAGTCACACCATCCTTGCTTCTCAGGAACACTTTGGCTATGCTTCCACAAGGACAGATTTGCTTGTTCTTCTGGGATTGAGTGGTGGATGTTCATTATTCATTGCCAATACTATTATTGAAATGTATCAATACTCCTGCTTTCTTCCTTATTTAATGTGCAGCCTTCACATGTATCTGGAGTAATTGGAAATAACAGCTCTTGGGTCAGGCACATCTTAGCCTTCAAAATGAGAAGCCTTGCTCTTCAACACTTTAAAGAGGTCATGTGCTTCACACTTTTCTAATCCAATATATTTGTTTTCTTGACTACTATTTACATGAGTGTTGATTGTAGATCACAGCAAAATAAAAACCTTGACAACTTTAATCTTTGATCTATTTCGATAAAATTAAGATTTCCCCCCCATTGAATTATCATCTACACTGAAGTTTGCATTATTTGATCTTCATCAGCAAATGCCCCAAGTTCCCCTCATTTTTAGGAAGAAAGGTTGTATAATTTTTATATCACAGGCTAATGAGTCTTATTCCAATCCCCATGTGAAATTCTTTTTCGCTTATTTCTATCTAGGATTATTTTCTTATAATAGATTAATAAATGAGGACCTGAGGCCAGGGGCCTAAGTGGAGAGCAAATGTTTTGAGAATGATGAGGGCAATGAATGTACAAATGTGCTTTACACAATTGATACATGTATGGATTGTGATAAGAGTTGTTTGAGCCCCTAATAAAATGATTTAAAAAAGAATAGATTAAACAAGTGTGATGAAGTGTACAATCATGAAACTCATGGTTTCTGAATCTACACTACACAGAGTCCTCTTGTTCTGTTTGAATAATTTCCTCTTAGTCTATGTACAGGTTCTACATGGGCACAAATAAGTTCTGGAATTCTAATTCTTCATAATTTTAATCACAGTTTTTTATGAATAACACAGTTTAATGCATCTGCATTGTCAATAAAACACAAATAAACATCTTTTGGTTTTGTCTGCTTTTACCCAAGACTCATCAGATATCGGCAATAAATGCTTCCTTCCATGTCCTTTTTGACTTCACTTGGATATCTGGCAGCTCCCAGTGGATATATTGTTGCAATTATTTCTGAGTTGTCTTAACAAAACATCATTGACTTGTATGTTATGCTAATGATGTTGTTTGATGTTTCCTGCTTTAAGCTGAAGCACTTTTCTGTGGATTTGTTGCATTGTGGATGTCTTCCAGTTGGTTGACTAGTAACATCAGAGGTTAAGATTTACAACATTTAGCATATTGTACCAGATCACAAAATGGAGGATAAATATATAATACCGAGAATCATGACCTTCCCAAGTTGACACATTTATTTATTGAAATTCACAAAATTCATATACAATAAAATTCAATAGACCAATCATATTAAGAACTGTGCACTCACCACCCAACTCAATTGTAGAGAATTTGTTAGCTCCTTATTCCCCCCACAATATCCATTGGCATGCCCTTAAGTAATTATTTATCCAGTTACTGAATCCATAGATTTACCTATCTGGATCATATACACAAATAAAAAAACATGCAAAACAAAATCAAGAAACAAACAAAAACCCTAATGGTGACAAATAAAACAAAGAAAAATCTCACTGGAAAGAAAGCATAAATATTAAAAAATAGAACACATTTTATTTTTTATTATTAATCATTTTATTGGAAACTTTTACAGGTATTATAACAATCCACAATTCAGTTAGGTCAAGCATAATTTTACAATTGCTACCACCATCAGTTTCAAAGCATTTTCATTTTTCTTTAACTCTTTGATATCAGCTCCCCTCTACCCCTTCTCTCCTCTACCCTGTCCCCAGAAACCCTTATTCTTATATAGTAATATTATTTACCATATCTTACACCATCCAATGTATCTGTTCATCTGGAATTCATCTGTTATTTGTTCCCCTCAAGTGGGGTTATACAGTCATCATTGCTATTCACTCCCCCTTCTCCCCCTTCCTGTACCCTCATTGAATCATTGCTCGCATTACTGTTTATGAAGGGTTATCTATCTTGGCTTTTGTGCATAGAGCTCTCTTAATTATGCAAATGAACATACATAGGTCTAACAAGATTAATGAGGTAAAACAAAGACCATAATAGTAAGGTGAGAAATTATTAAAGAACTAGAGGATAGTTATTTGTTTTGTCAATGCTATACCACTCCCTAGATTTATCATTCCTTCCCAGTGTACCTTCTGTGAGGGACTGTCCAATTATCTTACAGGTGGGTTTTGGGTATCCACTTTTACCACACTCCTTTGTGTCAATTTAATTGCTTGTTTTCGAACTTCTGATATGTATTCCTGTCTACACCTCATGATCACATAGGCTGGTATGCTTCTTCCATGTGGGCTTTGTTGCTTCCCTGCTAGATGGGACATTTAACACATTTTAAAAAGGTCAAAAATGGAGATCAAGTGGTAAGGTCTTACATTTGAAACCTAATCACATCTGCCATTAATGACTACAATGTTCTCTGTCTGTTAGCAACTCTATTCACAGCCCTGAACTATGAGTCAGAGTGCTAATTCTTGAGAGGACACTACAAATGAATTTGTGACTTCCAGCATTATCCTTCTGGAAACCTGGGATTCAGAATTTAAGCTCTAATACTTTTTTCCCTTCTACATATTTAGATTCCATTATTTATTATCCTTGGAGTCAAGAGGCTGGTGTGTTTCTTCCATGTGGACTTGACTGATACTTCACTTAGATGACAGCTTGTTTTGAGACAAGCCTTTCAGACCCCAAACACTTTGCTTTTGATAGCCAGGCACCATCTGATTCCTGCACCACACTTTCCTATAGACCTATTATTTACAGATTCTGTTCATTCCAGAACACTGTTGTAGGCATCAATCAAATGCTTTCAAAGAGGACTACTACTACAGTTACTTCTTAACTCTATTATTCTTTCAGAAGTTTTTTAAGATGTCTAGTTTGTGGCCCTTTATTAGCTCATTCATTAATTAATTTATTCAATGTAACTGAATTAGGATCCTCCCTTGGCTGAAGCACGGTGTAGTTGATTTTGTTGTTAGGCATTGCCAAGTTGATTTAAACTCAGAATGATCTTACGTAAAGAAGCGGAACTGCTCTGCAGAGTTTCCTAGGCTGTAAGCTTTAAATGAACCGATTTCCAAGTCTTTCTCCCTCAGATCCACTGGGTGAGCTCTAATCACCCATTTTTCCATAAACAGCTCTTCACTTAAGAATGACTCTTAGACATGGGATTAAGTCCTGAGGGTCCAATCCTTAATGCATGTCCTCGGGGGAAAGTAAGTAAAACGTCAAGGCAACAGGCAAGCCAAATGAAAGCAACAAGTCAAACAGTTAAACGGTGTGTTAAATTGCATGAAGTAAACCAATAAGATGATTAAGGTGGACTGAAAAGGCATTCTAATTTAGTTGTGGTGATTGGCAAGACTTCTTTGAGGAGGTGAGTATACCCTGAGTTCTAAAGGACGAGAAGGAGTTCGGCAGTTCGGCAGAGAAGTGTGGAAGAGAAGTATGTGCAGACTTCACATGACAAACAACTTTGTGTATGTTCAGAATTGAAAGAAGACCAGCCTTTGTCATCAACAGTCTCATTTCTCCAAAAATTTGTAAGCAACTTGAGGGACCACTTTATGTATACTTTTGTCCTTTAACATCTTGGGTGAATTCCAGCATCCTCTGTTATGAAATAAAGAACTGAAAGAAAAAGTATTAAATTTCTACATAGCATTACATACTGAGGGATAGTACTAAAGACTATGGATACCAGCTTATGGGGGAGAAAAAGATTTCCTACATCTTCTCTAGAATATTGCAGATGTACGTTTACCTTTACTGTGAGCCGACAACATTCTCCACCAGGTGTGCTCAACCCCTTTCTCCTACATTACACCGTTTCAGGCATCATGTTCAATAGTCTTTTTTATTTGGTCATGCTTGAATTATATCTAGGTTGCTTGCTATTTTTATAGTTACATATGTGTGTGCATTATATAGCAATTTTTTGGAAGAGAAATCTGGTAATAAATTCTAAACCCTTGGGATTTCTTGAATGCTAAGTGTTACTGTTGTATATGGTGGGCCTGTCCAATCACATCTGTTAGTTTCTGCCCAAGGGCTGACTCAAGATGGTTCCTTCATGGTCCAACATAGCAGCCCAAACTCATGCCACCCCATGTAAGCCCAACCTCTAAGAAAGAGAACGGAAGATTGGATTCCACCACATAGAACAGTGGTTCTCAACCTGTGGGTCATGACCCCTTTGGGGATCAAATGACCTGTTCACGGGTGTTGCCTGATTCATAAGAGTAGCAAAATGACAGTTATGAAGTAGCAACAGAAATAATTTTATGGTTGGGGGGTTACCACAACATAAGGAACTGTATGAAAGGGTCACGGCATTAAGAAGCTTGAGAACCACTGACACGAACAATTTTCAAACAATCATACCTGGGTCATGCAGACTCAATAAACACCCTGAAAGCTTTGATGAGCTCGCCGGCTTGGCCATCCTCCATGCCGGCAGATGATCACTCTCTAACCCTGAGAGAATGGTAGGTTCTCAGGGTAATGGAAGTGTTACCTTTGGGACCCTCCAAGACTGTGTCACATGCATCTTCTCTTGGTAACTTGTGTGTGTGTGTGTGTGTGTGAAATGAACCATTTCCATACATAAAATCCATTTTAATGACTTTTGTGAATCTGTCTAATATAATTACTGAATCTAAGGGTAGTTCCTCATAACCCTCAAACTTAAGTTGGTGTCAGAAATGCTAGTGTTTTTCTATGGATGCTTTAACTTTCGATTTGGATGCTATGCCATGCAGTTGGAGGCATAAAGCTTGCACAGATATGAAAGTCCAAAGGGCTTTGTCATTAACTTTTTAGTTTGGCTAACACCAGACAATGTACATATAACATGTGCATGACCATTTGTTTTACTTGAAAAAACTAAAACTAAAGCAAACATATGTGCTACTGTAACATGTAACAAAACAAAAACACATTCACAGTGCATTTGAAAAACTAAGAAGAAGAGAGAGGTTGGCAGAAAGGTAGAAGGCACATATTATTTTCATAAAAATATTATGAATACTTATCTCAGTCTTACACTAAGCAATAATATCTCTGAGATTATAACACACCAGCACAATGTACCTAATACACACTAAATAACCATATAACTATCTTTTAATAAAAATGTTTTAGTAATCTAGTGCTTCTGCAACATAATTACCATGAACTGATATCTTTAACAAGTAGAAATTTATTCTTCTACAATATAAGAGCCTAGAAGTCTGAATTTAGGGCAGGAGAAGGCTTTATTTTATGTTGCCTGTTCATCTAGGAGTTACTTAGCACGGGGACCCCAACTCTGAAGAACACAACCAGCCCCTACTTTTCTTTTTTGGTGGTAAGAGGATCCTTTCTCTATGCTCACTTCCATTATAGCTTGTAAAATAAAAGGCAATGCAGAGAAAACCTCAGAGAATCTCGCCTTACATGAGCTCAGGGCTCTGAATTGAGAAAAGGGTTGCATCCCACCCTCATCCAATCACAAGTGGTTGCCTGATCCCAAAGGATCATGTCATGGCAGATGATTACATCATCATATTATTCCCAGGATACATTGTAATGTAACTGTCAAACCATTGAGAATCTTGATCCAATCAAGTTGACAATATTGGGGTGGTAACACAATTCAATCCATGACAAATAACACATGTGTTTTACCTAAAATTATATATTCTGTTACCAAAGGTAACTATGAAGAGCAATGTCTTACTCATATGCTAAGTTTTCTTCCAAGTCTAGCTTTTCTCACCAATGTGGAAAATCTCCCACCTTCTGCCATTCCTAGTGACCTCATGAATTTCAGACTGTGTGGATTATGTTTTGTTATTTATTTTAGAATAGAAAGGGGGAAATTTCACTAAAGATGGGACATATTACCAGAGATAACCTTACTGCACAAGAATCATTAATAAGCTGATTGTGGCTTAATTATAGTGGCCCCAACCTCAAATAGATTAAATTATATCTTTCACAGTGATGCCCTACAGAAATGCCTCTCTACCATATTGAGGTTACAGACCTTCTTCAAATGCCACTTCCTCCCCTAGAAAGAATGCACAGGTTGCCAAAATAATTTTAGGGGAAGAGATGAACAGTTCTTCTGAATTCCATCAGTGGGGCTTTGCTTCCAGGGACCATGACTTCATCTGAAAAACTAACAAGTGAGAAAAGAAAAAAACAAACAAAAAACCCTCTTTGCCAAGTGATTGACTTGCTGAGAACTTACTATGATTCTGATACTGTGATCAGTAACTCATATGCATTACTCTTTTTAACTCAGCTCACAATCCTATGTGACACAAATCATTGTTAACCCTATTTTATAGATGCTTCCTCTAGTTCTTGAGCGCTTCCTCCCCCCCAATTATCATGATCCAAATTCTACCTTGTGGACCTGGTTAGACCAGAGGATGCACAGCTGTGCCGTAGGGATTTAGAAACACAGGGAATCTAGGACGGATGAACCCCTCAGGACCAGCGGTGAGAGTGGCGACACCAGGAGGGAAGCGGGTGTAGAAAGGGAGAATCGGGATCTACATGTAACCTCCTCTGTTGGGGATGGGCAACAGGAAGGTGGGTGAGGGGGGACTCCAGGCAGTGTAAGATAAGATAAAATAATAATTTATAAGCTATTAAGGGTTCATGAGGGAACGGTGAGCGGGGAGGGAAAAAAAGGATAATGAGCTGATTCCAGGAACCCAAGTGGAAGGCGAATTTTGAGAATGATGAGGGCAACGAATGTATAAGGGTGCTTTACTCAATTGATGTATGCATGGATTGTGATAAGAGTAGTATGACCCCCAATAAAATGATGTACTAAAAAAAAAAACGTTGGAAAAGAGAGACGGTCTGGAAGTATCGACCAAATCCGAGTGCTGGGAGAGTATAGAGGTTAACTGACAATGGCGCTCATTCTCAAGCGTATCTTGTGTGTGAATGGTAAAATAGATGTAGCAGTATCCTAAGTTATTTTGCTGTCCAATTTTTGTAAATCAAATGAAATAATAAGAGAGGATGCTGACAGAAGTTATTTTGTACATATGTATATATGTTGTCCAAATAAAAATAATGAATGATAAAAATATTGTCATCTTAAAAACTAAGTATAAAATCAGAGAGGATGCATTATGTTCCGATTATCCTATACATATCATTTACGTCTACTTACTCACTGCCTTCGAGTTGTTGCCAGTTCCTAACTATCATCTGGGACAGAGTAGGACAGTCCCATGACTATCTGAGACTATACCGCTCTAAGGGAGTAGAAAACCCCGTCGTTTTCCCGCTGAGTGGCTGGTGGTTTTGAACTTCAGAAATTGCAGGTCACTGCCCAGTGCATAACCACTACATCATTAGAGCTCCTAAAACCCTTTAATTACCCGTGACTAATAGCTCCTTCATGCCCTCTCCCACAGCTTCTGGTAACCCTTATTCTATTTCTCTATGAATTTACTTATTATGATGGATACACTGCCCTTTTGTGTTTTGCTCACTTCACTTTTCATCCTTCTGAGATCCATCCATGCTGCAGAGCTTCATTTTTTTTAAGGCATAATGATGCTGAATTGTGTGCGTGTTGTTTCCTTGGTGGTACAGTTAATATGCTTAGCCATTAACTGAAAGACAGAAAGTTCAACTGCAAGTGCACGTGGCTTGAAAAACCAGCCTGGCAAGCTATTTACCTCAAAATCAGCCACTGAAATCTGTGCATAGCATTTCTGGGACACACATGGGAACTCTCTGAATCAGAATGAACTCAGCTGTCCCTAAGTTTATGCATATATTACAATTTGTGTCCCTGTTAATCTCTTAATGGACACTTTGGTTATTTCCACTTCTTTTACTATTATTAATAATGCCTCTATGAATGTTTATGTATAAAAGTTATCTGGTTAAGTTCCTTTTATTTTGAGCATATGCTTAAGAGTGAAATCGTTGGGCCATATGGTAACACTGTAGTTACCTTTTGAAGAAATCATCACATTTTCCCTAAAAGGTTGTACCATTTTACATTCCCATAGTCCATGCATAAATAATTGACTTTTGCTACATCCTTTAAAAAAGTTATCTTCCTATTTAAAAAAAATAGCCATCCTCATAAGCATCTCATTGTAGCTTTGATTTTTATTTCCTTAATGACATAATTTTGAGCAGCTTTTCATGTCCTTACTGGTCATTTGTATTATCTTTGCAGAAATGTATATACAAATCCTTTGCCTAAATTTTGTTTGAAAGTTGTAGCAGTCCTTGTTTTCAGACTTACTTGCCTCTCATCATGATGTGAGTTGACTAGCATATTCATTTGATGAGAGCATGTGCTAAGGAATTTGGATGATTGACAGTAGCACCAGATGCTAATACAATGGACTCTTCTTCCCAAATTTGGAACTGTCCACTCTAAGTTACACTGGGAATACATAGACCTGACACAGCCAGGTGGTAATTCATAGTCGCCCCATTACATTTTATCTAGAGAGTTTCACACTTTCTGTTTTCCTAGATGAGGTCACAGTAGAATAGAATTTGCCTTCACTCTAGTTGCAACATATTCTAATTAAAGGAATCATAGGTTAATTAAATTGATTTAAAAACAATGTTTTGGCACTGCCTTAATTAACCTTCTAGGTTTCCTTGTTATGCAGCTTCCATTCAGGGCTGTCAGTCTGCCAGGGTGAGGGTTAGAACCCGTCACCTTTTCAGGTAGGAGGGGAGGGCAAGAAATAGCATTTGCTCCTTGGTTTGATTACTGGAGCTCATTAGCTGTCAGAGAGAAGTCACGAGCAGTCCATCAGCGAGGATCTGTAGCACCAGTGACATTTATTACATGGTCACCATTCAGATCTGCTTAGCATCCAATTTCCATTCTTGTAACTTCTGTCCTCAAAGTGGTAGCTCTGTAGGATTCAAACCTGATATAAATGCCAAGGGGAAAAGATAAAGGAATGGGAGGAGGGGAAGCCTTAGAATCACCAGACATGAAATCAGCCCTGGGCACTCGGAACAGAAGGAAAGGAGTGAGATTTTCAGTGACTTTCTTCTATGCTGCTGCCCCAGTATTACTTCTTCAGGAACATTACGATTCTGTTATTTTTTCCTGCAATTTCACTAATTGACCCTCAAAATCATTTGGTTCATGGTCCTAGCTCAAAGGAAACCAACATTATCCTGTTTTGGAAATTGATCATCGTGCACATATCTCTTCTAGGCCACCTGTCCTCAACTGCTTCCTGCCCGGACTCCATCATGACAGACCTGTCTGCCAAGTGTTCCACCTGGAAATGACCTTGTGCACCATGCCTGGGAACCCCTGAAAGCGTGTCTGCTTTCCCTTCGCAAGGGGGCAATGCATTATTATTTTATGGATGATAAACATGCACAAACTGCCTTTCTTCCCGCTTACACAAGGAAATGAACTCCGGTGACATGAAAGGTGCTATGTAACGGACTGTAGTGCTGGAGGCCTTGCAAACCTAATGCTGCTCTTCCTGTTTGTCACCAACCTAGTGAGGAGTGGTATTTATGGTGTTGGATGATATTTAGAGTCCCTTCTTGCTTGAAATTATATGCCTTTATGATTATGTTAAAGAGGATTAGTAGCACAGTTGCTAAATAATTCCACTGCTAATCAAAAGGTCAGCGGTTTGAGCCCAACAGCCTTTCTCTGTGAGAAAGATGTGGCAATTTGCTCCCATAACGATTGCTGCTTTGTAAAGTCTATGGAAAGAAGGCGTGGTAGTGCAATAGATCATGCATTGGGCTACTAAGTGCAAGGTTTGCAGTTCAAAACCACTAGCCACTCTCTGGAAGAAAGATTAGGCTTTCTAATTCTGTAAAGATTGACAATTCCAAAACCCACAAGGGCAGATGTGCCCTGTCCTATAGGGTATCTATGAGTGGAAGGGCCTGCATGACAGTGAGAAGTTGAGTTAGACTCCATGGGCAATTCTACTCTCTTGGAATTAAATGGACCACGGTGGGATTTCGGTTATCATTATTGGCAGTTTTGTTCCCATCTTTTGTTTTTAATTCTTAATTGTTATTACAACCATAGGTATGATTGCTCTTCAATTCATGGGTTCCAGTTTCATGAATGACAATTCCTGGTGACCCTGCAAGTGCCGGAGTAGGGTTATGCCCATAGCTGTCACCTCTGGGAAGCAGGTCGCCAGGTCTTTCATCCAAGCATTCTCGGTGGACTCAAACTTGCAATCTGTTAGTTTAGCAAGAGGGCCCCCCACTGTTTGTAGCATGTAGGAACTGTCCCCCTTTCACAGAAATGTAAACTGAGGATGTGCGCTGCGGAGTAACTCTCCCAAAGACAGGAGGCAGGGCACTAACCAAGGGAGTGACACCAGAGCACGCCGCAGTTTCTTACCCAGGTGCTTACTGTTGCTAAAAGGCTAGGATGCAACCCTGTGAAACTGTGAGTCGATGAGCTGAGATGTTTTAAAAATTGTGTTGGCCTTTGTCTTCTCAGAGAGACTTGGAACAAACAGGCATCCCTCTCGGGTTGTTCTTCATTGCCTTCCCCAGCATCTCTGCTCAGAGAGGAAAGTGGCAGTGCCACACGTTCTGAGATTCTTACTGCCCACTTGGTCTCTTCTCATGTCTCTGAAGAGCAATGATAACTAAACTAGAAATTGGGGGGCTTTATTATTTCTATTTTTACTGAAGAAAATATGAATGAAGCATGAAAATCTGATAAAAGCACCTCACAGCAGAGGCTTTCAAACACTTGGCAGACATTAGAAACACCCAGGAAGTTTAGAAGTCCATTTTCTTGAGCTCCATCCTGGAGTTTCCAATCTGATAGGTGGAAATAAGGTATCTGAATTTGTATAAAAAACACTAGGTGATTCTGACACCACGACAATGTGTAAGACAACTGTTCTGGAGAAGCTTTGCAGAGGATGCCAGAACAGCCGATTGTTCCCCAAAGGTTCCTGTGGTATATTTGAGCACGGCGGCAGATTGCCACAGTTTCTTATATTCTCAAATTCAATTCAAGGATGATGTACCTAGTTTCCTGTTTGGTATCATTGTAGTTTTCTCATACTTCACATGTCAAGAACAGAGTTAAATTTTTTTAAACAAAACCTCTCTCTCAAAAGGTCAATTGTGACTCATTGTGACTCCCTAGGGCACAGTCAAACATCTCCTTTAGCTTGCAGGGTCTGTCATGCTTCATGGGAGTGGAAAGCCTCATCTTTCTCCAGCAGAGAAGCTGGTAGGTTTGAACTGCTGCAATTGTGGTTAGCATCTCAGAACATAACCTGATATGCCACCTGGGCTCCTTAAATTATCTATAGAGCATCGATCATCCATAGATATATAGCTTCTGTTACATTATCTCATGCCTCCTGGAAATACTACACATAATAAGATCACATATTTGTGATCCATAATATTTTCATTGACTGATAGTTTTTTTTCTTAATTAGACCATTGGGCTTTTCTCCTTAGTCTGCCTGAAGCTCTACTGAAACCCATTCTGCATCATGGAAGCACCCAAGTCTTTTCTGACAGACAGGTAGTGGCTGGATATTAGGTGCAGTGGTCAGTAAATCATCCAGGTCTCAGGCACAGGAGGGAGAATTCAGTTCTGGCTTCTTTATGTTGTTAGATGCTATTGAGTTGTTTCCCATTTATAGAAAATTCAAGCATAATAGAACAAAACATTATCTAGTCCTGCTGCATCCTCATAATCATTGTCATATCTGCGCCCATAGTTGCATATACTGTGTCTGTACATTTTATTGAATATACATATACATATTCAAATATCTATGTATCTGTATCTATATACTCAAATATATATCCTGACCCTCTACTTTATGAAGCATATAATTTTCCAGGAACTGGTCCCTCCCAATGACAGGTCGAAAGTACATGAGATGAAGTTGCGACATTCCTGTCTTTAGGAACATTTTGACTATACTTCTTCCAAGATAGATTTGTTTCTTCTGGAAGTCCATGGTCTAGCAAATATTTTCTACCAACACCATAACTCAAAGTCGTAAATTATTCTGTGGATTTCCTTATTCTTTGAAAATGTTTTGCAGGAATAGGAGGCAAATGAAAATTCCCTTGAGCCAGGCTCATCTTATTCCTAAAAGTTATATTTAAACATTTTAATGAGGTCTTTTACAGAAGAATTGTCCACTGTAGTTTGATATTTTGACTGCTTCTGTGGACATTGAGTGTAGATATAAATGAAATGAAATCCTTGATAACTTTAATCTTTTGTTCATTTACCATGATGTTTTTCATTGGTCCAGTTGTGAGAAATTTGTCTTCCGTACACTGACGTGTAGCTCACACCAGATGCAGCATGTAGACGATGGATATTCATGTTCTCTTCACGATCAATAAGAAAGAATGTATCACCTCTAGATCACAAATTGTTAATGAGCCTTCTGCAAATGACACTGTATTCTTCTTCATGCAGTTCAGCATCTCAGATTATTTGCTCAAGTCGTGGGCTCAAACATTTACAGATTAAATAAGTGTGGTGAAAAGACAGAACTCCAGCATGCACCTATTGTGACTTAATCATACAATATCCCCTTTTTCTGTCCAAAGGATTGAGTATTGGTCCATGTATAGATTTCCAAGGATAAAAATGAAATGTTTTGGAATTCCCATACTTCAAAATATTATCCACAGTCTGTTGTGATCCACATAATAAATTTCATTTCAGAGTCAGTAAAACATAAGGAAATATTTCTCAGTCATTCCTTGCTTTCAGCCAAGATGCATCTGACGCTAACATTGAAGTCTCTCATTCCATGTCCCCTTCTGAATCTGCCTTGAATTTCTAGCCCTGCCCTTTCAATGGCCTGCTTCCTTTATTTTAAAAAATTATATTCAGCAAAATTTTACATGCATGTGATATTAATTATATTTTTCTGTTTGATAATCTGAATTCTGTTGGGTTAGCTTGCTTTAGAATGAGCACAAGTGTGGATCCCTTTGCCAGCTCGTCAGATAACTATCATGTAAATTCTTGGCCCCATCACTACATCTCTATCAATTGGTATTCTATCAATTTCTGGAACATTATTTTCCACCAATGCCTTCAGTGAATTCTGGAGTTCTTCCTCCAGTACCATCAGTTCTTGATTCTGGTCAGATTCCTGAAATGGCTGAATGCCCACCAATTCTTGTTGATGGAGCCACTCTGTGTATTCCTTGCATGTTCCTTTGGCATTTGCTGGGTCGTTTTATATTTGCCCATAGAATCCTTTAATACTGTAGTAACTTGAAGGCATTTTCCCCCTGAAATTCTTTGAGCTTGGAAAATGCCAGAGATGCTCTTTTCTTTTGGTTTTTAAATTCCATATCATTGCATAGTTCATTTTAATGTATTACTTTGTCATATCTTGCCATCCATTGACATCATCTTTTCAGCTCATTTCTTTTATTTCTTCTATAACTTCAAGAACAAATTTCAGAGACTCTGAGTATTTTCTTTCTTTCCTGTCTTTGTACGCTATCTTTCGATTTTTAATTTGTGATGGCTTTGGTGTCATTCAACAACTTGTCCTGTTTTCAATCATCAGTGTTTACTTTACCAACTCTAGAGTTGAAATGGTATATAAATTCAAATATAGTATACTTTGGTGCTTGTGAATTTGTTTTGGTTAATTTTTCTGTTTCTTTTTAAAAATCATTTTATGGGAGGCTCTTCCAACTCTCCTCACAATCCATACATATATCCATTTGTCAAAAACATTTGTACATGTGTTGTCATCATCTTTTTCAAAGTATTTTATTTTTACTCGAGCCCCTGGAATCAGCTCCTCATTTTCCCTCCTCTCTCCCCCACCCTCCCTCTCCTAAGTCCACTTGATAATTTATAAATTCTTTTTTTTCTTTCATGTGTTACACAGACTGCTGTTTCATTTCACCTATTTTTCTGCTGTTCATCCTCCTGAGATGGAGGCCATACATTGATCATTATGATTGGTTCCCCCTTACTCTCTCCCCAGCCTTTACCCTCCTAGTACCACTGCTCTCCTTATAGGGCCTGAGGGGTTTATCTGTTCGGATTCCTTGTGTTGTGAGCTCTTATCTGTACCAGTATACATGCTCTGGTCTAGCCAGAATTGTAAGATAGAATTGGAGTCATGGTAGTGGAGGGGGTGGGGAGCATTAAAGAACCAGAGGAAGGTTGTGTGTTTCATTGGTGCTATACTGCACCCCGACTGGCTCTTCTCTTCCTTGTGATCATTCTGACAAAGGGTGTCCAATTGACTACTGATGGGCTTTGGGTCTCCACTCTACCCTTTCCGTCATTCCCATTGATATGCTTTTTGTTTGTTTTGTTTTGGGTGTTTGATGCCTTTTATATTTTTAACCTTCTAACTGAATTTACATGTGAGAAATGGATAATCTGTTCTACAGTTGGCCTCTGGCCTTGTTCATACTGAAGATATTGAGATTCGCTATTATGTCTTTCCAAAGGGAAAGTGGATTTGACACCTGTGTCAAATTTTATCCTATGAGATTGCTAATACAACTGTACTAGTAATGAATTAGTTATTTGGCTTGGAAAATTCTGTCATGGTATCTCCAACTCTGATTCCTATTTTAAAGCCCTATTTTCCTTCTTTGTTCCCTATTTTTGCAACCATATCAATAATTATCAATGCATTTTCATTGATCCATTTTAATTATCGGAAGTGGGTAAAAATCTTAAACTTCCTCAACTTTGGCAGTAGTGAAGGGTGTACAATTTGAATAATGATCATGCTAACTGGTCTTCCTTGCAGCTATGTGGATATTACTCTATTACTGACATCATTACATTTCAGCATATTCCTTGAAATGTTTTTGATGATAAATTTGATACCATCCTTCTTCATTTTGTCATTCCCTGCATAGTCGAGTACATGCTTTTCTAATTCAAAATGACCAGTGCAAATTCATTTTAGTTCACTAACGACAAGGCTATTGATATTTATGTGTTCGACTTCATATTTGACAAGTTCCAATTTTTCTAGTTTCACACTTTGTACATTACACATTATGAATATTAGTGTGTATCACAGCTTTCCCCCCCCCACTTTGAGTCATATCACATCAACAAATAAAGATTTCCTCTACTACATAATTAAGGTAGACTGTCCTTTGGTGAGACACCATTCCCACTCATACTTTTAGTGTCTTACAACCTGAGTGACTCTACTGGGAATATATCAAACAATGTGATGATACTAATCATAATATTGTCACAGCTGTTTTGTTTGTTTCTTTGTTTCATTTTTAAGAAATATATTGATAGGTCCTTCTTTCCAGTATGTCTTAGTCGCTAAGTCCTGCTCAAACCTGTTCCACTTGGGTGAACCTGCTTATTTTGGAAATAGTGGTAGCATAGCTTCCAGCTTCACGGCAACACACAAACCATCGATTGATTGTGCGTACACATGCACACACATTCCAAAAAGTTAATGAAAAGAGTCCAGTCTTTTCATTCCATCTTGCTAATATGACAGAGTGTTTGCCTGCTAAAGGACAGGAGGAATTCAGGCACTTGGTGAAGATCAAGGATTGCAGCCTTCAATATGAATCATGACTCAATTTACAGAGTCTCAAAAAATCACAACTGCACCAATGGGAAACATCATGACAAATGGCGCTAACGTTGTCAAGGAGTTTGTCTTGTTTGGTTCACAATCAATGTTCATGGTAATACCAATCAAAAGATCAAAAGAAGTGGTGCATTGGTGCAGCATAAGAGTTATTTAGAGTACGTTATGTTAAGCAAGGAGGTTACTTAGAGAACTAGGCTGTGCCTGACCCAAGCCATGGTATTTTCAGTTATCTCAATTTATGTGACCGTTGGACATTGAACAAGGAAGACCAAAGAAAACTTTTATGCATTTGAATTGTGGAAAAACAGAAGAGCATTGCATACAGGTAGCATTGACTACTTAAAGGACAAACCAACCTGTCTTGGGATGAGTGCTTATTAGGAAAAGGATGGCAAGACTTTGCCTTGCCTACAATGGGCATGTTATCACAACACTAGCTCTTTGGCATGTGCTTGGTAAAGCGGAGAGGCAGTGAAAAAGGAAGGTCCTCAAGGAGATGGACTGACGCTGTGGCTGCAATGGTGGGCTTGGGCACAGGATCAATTATGAGCAGGCCCCACACTGTGCTTTGTTCCATTCTGTTGTGCACAGTCATGTCTGACTTGACGGCATCTAGCAACAAGAAGAAGATACATGTTGCTATTTTCCCCAAAGTCAATTCTGAGTTTCTGAGTAGAAACACTCTATTGGAGGTTCTTACTTCATCTATCTTGATTTTCTTTGTATTTCAGGGCCTAATATCATTTAGCAAGTATCTTATAAACATGTGTTGCAGATAAAGGCAAATATTAATAAATTGCCTGAGTCTCTTCTACTTAAAATATAAAATAAAAATATATAGATTTATGTAGGTTAAAGATAAAATTGATCTTACAAAACAAAGTGCTCAATCCGTGTGCTATATACATATTTTATCCTTTGACAGTTCTTATGGCTGAATTTCTACATTAGAAAAGTTTATCCATATGGTTTCCATCCATATCGCTGATCATGTCTAAACAGAGGGAATTTCCTAATGTACAACTTTTTCTTCCCCAGACAAATGGTAGCTCTTTTCCTGGTTCGTGGTCTGACCTACTGTGTTCACGGGCTTCCTCCCCAGCATGTGTATGGAGGCTCCATTGAGCACAATGAAAGGTATTCAGCTCCAAGCAATTACAAAAACAAATAATGATAAACTGCCTTGTATTCGCCTCTGCTGTGAAACTCCTCATCTGCTTCTAGCTTTCCCAGCATCCTGTGATGGAAATGTAATTGCACTTTGAATGGTCAGATAAATGATTCTTCTAACATCTGCATGGTGGTAATACTCTTTGCTTAATTGTTAGAAACAAATTAAGTCTAAATTCCTTTACACAATAAAATATTCCATCTTCCCCCACCCCAGGAGCTAGAATTTATGAATAAGCAAAAATATTTATTTCTTCTAAAGTTACTGTTTGTTAATTTTGAGAGCTAGACATCCTCTATCTTCAAATCAAAGGGTTTAGATCATTGTATTAGACTATTAATTAGAAGCTTCTTTGTGTTTGAATTCCATTTTAGCTGTTGTTTTCTTAAACCATTTGTTTTTTCCCATCAACTAGTAAAGCACCTTCACTTGTTTTTTTCACAAAACATCTCCCTTTCCCTTCAATGCTTAGAATCCCTGGCTTCTTTTGCTTTAAGAGACCTAAAATTTAAGCTGCTCTTTCCAGTGTTAGAGGTGGTTTCAACTTTGGAAAAATTACATTCTCTTTAAGTCCCTGTTTTTGAAGAATTTTTGAGGTTCCTCATATCAGTTATTATGCATTATTAAACTGTTATTTATGATGTGTAGGATAAAATACCAATTATTACACTAAGTTTCAGAGGTTCTAGGTCAAGAATTAGGATAGGCAGGCTTGGAGACTCCCAGGAGGCAGGAAGCGATGCCACAGCGAGAGGATTTACAGTGATCTCTAAGATAAAATGAGAGTGATGTCTCTAAGGAGAACCAGGGGCATATATAAACCATAGGTGCAAGGATGGATTTGGGCCTTGCACTTAATTAGTCTCAATCTGAGAAACATTAGTTCTTATGACGTGGCCCTGCTTGATGTGTAACCTCATAAAGAGATCACTGAAAATATGGGAGCTATAGAAAAGTGTGGGGAAGACACTAGATGGTATCCAGCTATCAGAAAGAATAGTGTCTATGGTTTTAAAGGTTTGTTTTCAAACAAACAGCCATCGAAGTGAGGTTTCAACTGAGTCCACATGGAAGAAGCACACCAGCTTGAGTGAATCAAGGACTGTAGATAATATAATCCAAATCTAAAGGAGGAAATGATATCATAACTTAAATGATGAGCACCTTGTTTATAGAATGCTATGCATCACAGTGAAAGACAAAAAATATATTTGCAGTGTCCATACATGGATTAAGCCTTCAGCTGAATCACCTCTAATCATAGCTGAGGTATGTGAATAGCCTGTTATCAGATAGAGAATACAGAGTCTATTAACATATAAACTTGGACCTACTAAAAAGACATTTATGCCCAACAAAAGACTTCATCCAAAGAACCACGAACCCACACATTGGGAAAAATATTCAATAATAACACATCTAATAAAGGGCTAATTTCCAAAATTTATTTTAAAAAACTACAACACCTTAACAATAAGATAGTCTAATCCAAAAATGGACAAATGATACAGATAGACAATCTACCAAAGACCAACAACCCTATGAAGAAATGTTGGCAATCATTAGCAATAAGAGAAATGCAAATGAAAACAGCAATGAGATATTAACTCATACCGACACTTTTGGCAAAATTCAATAACATGGAAGATAACAGATACTGGAGAGACTGGAAGACTTTTACATTGCTGGTGGGCCAATAGAATTGTGTAATTAAAGAATGCAAATCTAAGTACCTTATGATCTAACAATCTCTTTACTGGGTATATAGCATAAAGAACTCAGGACTACAACACTAACAAACCTTTGCCCACCAATGCTTATGGAGGTCACTTCCACAATAACAAAATCATGGATGCAACCCAAAACCCCAGGTACAGAGAAATGGATAAAGAAGCTCTGGTAAATTCATATTATGGAATTATATGCATCAATGAAGAGCAATAATAACTTTGGTAAACTCTCATGGTAAGTCATGGACAAAACTGGAGAGCATTATGCTTAGCAAACTCAGACGATCTCAAAAGATAAATAGTCAATATCACCCTGTTATGAGAAAAAAACAAAAAAGAAGAAATGTGGTTCATACACCAGTGGTAAGACTTTGGTGACTAGGAGGCCAGGAACAGGTGTGGGAACAACAACAACAACAACAAAATGGAGGATTTAACAGGAAAATAAAAACATAAAATAAAAATTTCATCATGAAAAAAATTAAAACCCCTCAGATTCCTTACTCTTCAGATCAAAATATTGGTCTGGATGGCTATAAAAAGAGGAAAAGTAAACTGAGTCTTTAGTATGGACTTGACATACAAGTTCATTTTGAAGATATGGAAAAAGAAAG
This sequence comes from Tenrec ecaudatus, assembly GCF_050624435.1. Lineage (NCBI taxonomy): Eukaryota > Metazoa > Chordata > Mammalia > Afrosoricida > Tenrecidae > Tenrec > Tenrec ecaudatus. The sequence continues at coordinate 152,587,025 of NC_134531.1, read as the reverse complement.
AAAGAAAGAAAGTCGATTATGGCAGACCTAGGTCAAAATGTAACGTCACTTGATCTCCCCTTTGACTCATTTTGTAGCCATTCCAGCTTTCAGAAAAGTGAGGGGGAGATACAGGTCGACTCAGTCCTTGGTGCATCCCTTCTGACAAGGAGTGTGAACAGCCCCGGTACCCAGCAAAATGCATGGGAACGTGGATCGATGCAGGTGCAATCAGGTGAAAGTTTGGCACCCTATCATTTGATCTCCCTTATGATCCTTTTAAATATGTTAGTTTTTCAATAATTTCTACTTCCTTTTTGATTGAGGTTTTTATGTGTTTTACGTTGTTATCGTTGATTGTTAAGATTGTTTGTATTTTGATGTTATTCTGTATAGGGAATTAGGTTAGGTAAATCTATAAATATAGCAATTAGATTAATAGTTCTTTGGGGGTGTGGCAGAGGAGGTTGGGAGGAAACTGGGAGCTAACAATGAGTACAACACTGCCTGGTTTTGTTTTATTTACCTATATACTCGAGTATAAGCTGACCCGAATATCAGCCGAGGCACCTCATTTTACCACAAAAACTGCATTAAAAATGTGCTGCAAAACTCGGCTGAGTACAAAAATACCGAGTGCACACGGTATTTATTTTTAAGTTTAATATTCAAGAACCCAGGATGAAGGCTCCAGGAGGAAATGGAGAGGCAGGTAGGGACTACTAGATGACCATTGCTTTCATTCTAAGAGCAGGAGATGTGCTATCCTCTGGTTTTTCCGAAAGGGCTCCCTTGGACAGCCCATAAAGCAATGATGGATGCCAAAAATAATACTTTCCAGCCTTCCCACCTTGCTATCTATTTCCCACTGGTGCTTAAGGGAAAAGTCGAATCACAGGAGTCATTAATAAGCTTAAATGTAAGTAAAATTGAAAGGTTCTGGGAAGAGCCGGTCATCTTTATTTCTCTGTCTCAGAGAGAGTTTTGGAGAAACATTTTAATGTTTGCATGAAATTTATTAAATATACTACATATTTTCAGATACAAGTAAATTAATGCCTTCCTATAAGTACTAGGAAAGACTTAACGGTACCATTAAGAAACACATAATCTTTTAAGGTTTTTTTTCTCTCCATGAAATTTTTATTTCCACCTGTAAAGGTGGGTATTTTTTTCCAGTTGTGCCTATGGAAATTAAGCAGAATTTTATTGGCATTAGAATTTCTCCAAGTTGTCTTCCTTCTGGGCCTAATGCATTTCCCAAAGCCTTTCCCAGGCTATAAAAGGATAAGATATCTTAAAATCTATAGTGCTTAATCATCACTAGCTCATTAATCTTAGCTCTCTCCACTCTTTCCTTTTCCTCTTTCTCAAAAGAACATTGTCAGTGATCTAAAACCCAGGATATCTTTTTGTGCAAGTTGTCAATAAGGAAAACTGTTCTTTATTACACGCCATTACCAACTTTAAAATATTATAATTATAGTCCTGGATAAGTCCCAAAAGAAAGACTCTTGGTTTCAAGAAGCAGAAAGTAATTCAACCAACTTAGATCAGTAACAGGAAGATAGTGGCCAGGGTGGTGAGAGAGTTGGAGGTGCCTTGGCTTCAGGCCATGCTGGCCCACCTATTGCCAATGAGTTGACTGCAATGTATAGACTCTTCCTGTGTGCGAAATAGAATAGTATATTATATATAGGGGTTTCAAGGCTGTAACCTTTTCAGAAGTAGATTGTCCGGTCTTCCTCCTGACGTACCCTTGGTGTGTTTGAAAGGCCAGTATTGTGTTTATTAATCAAGTACCTAACATGGTGTGCTTCTCAGGAACTCCTTGGTTGGTCCAGTGACACTCATTACATCACTGGAGTATCTTTCTCTACTCTAAACTCGGCTTTAGCTTAAGTTTCAACATGCTTTTATCATATGGTAACTGTTTGGTAGTGAAAGACCGCAATGTTGTATGTGACCAGGGAAGAGTGAGTGTGAAGGTAGTAGGGTTGTTTACTAAATCACATAACATGAGTAGATTGTTTTTCAGGAAAATCCAAGGTTCGTTATCAGAACAAAGGGAAGTTAATAAAATAATGACCGAAATGACAGATTTTGCTCTAGCGTTACTTTTCTTAGTAGTTATACAATTCAGTAATACATCTCCATGTAGTAAAGCCCCCCCTTTGTTTTACAGCCGTTGTGTGGCTTGTGATTCAAGCACTGGAATTTGGAGGCTCCCGCATTCTAGACCCTGATATATAAACACTGAAACTCATGCAAGGACTTCAACAGCCTTCACCAGATATTCTTTTCCGAAATAGAGTGATTTGCTTACATATAAAGGGGTTATTTTGTCCCCCTTTCTTTAGCGACATAGCTAATATTTCCATAAGAATAACATGCTTCTGATTTTGAGAGGACACGAGCTTAATAAATCCCTAGTTTTCAGCCCCAATTTCATTTCCTTAGCAGCCTTTTCTGTTCCTAAAAGGAATCCATTACCCTTTGCTTCATTAAATGAGTCTACATGTAACACAAGAGCATTTCTGTCAGATGCACCTAAAACTCCACAGGATAGCCATCCAGACCCACGCTTTGCATGTAGAGGGATTCATAATGGTTCATTTTCACTCTTGTGGAGCAATAAGAACAGTTTTTTCTGTCATCACTAATTGGGACACACGGATAACTCCTAAGAAAAAATTGACATTTCTGCAGTTTAAGCATTATTAAGGGAAAATCCTTCATAAGAAGTAAGGCCACAGTGTAACTTATATACTTTAGATATATTGTTTGTAGAGACCAGTCCCTGGATGTCATATTTGATAAAGGGCAGGGGTGGCGAAAAAGAAGACAATCCTAGACGGGATGGATTGACACAGCGGCTGCATGAATGAGCTCAGACATAGGAACTATTGTGAGGATGGTGCTGGACCAGGCAGTGTTTCCTTCTCTTGTGTATGGGGTCACTTTGAGTCAGAGTGCACTTGATGGCACCTAACACATGGACTAATGAGACTCATGAAAAAACAATAAAAGGCCCTCCGTCTGTCTGATGCTTTGAGATCTTCACTCAGAGGCAGCAAGTAGCTTGCTCTTTTAGTTCCCCAGCCATAGGGTGAGTATGGCTCCCATGTCTCAGCCTAATCTGTACATTGATATTTGCCTCAGTTTTTGTGTCTCTTTTTGCAAATCCTTGAACAATTGCCTCCCTTCTTCCATAATCAAACTTGCTTTTGAAGACATGATTTCAGTTTCCTGACTGAACAGGCCTTTGGTCCTGTTCTTTTTAGGTAAAGTAAAAATAGCTCATTAGCATCCTTCTGCTTCATAATCTTAGAGTTTTCTGCATGGGTTATGGAGAGGGTTCAGAATTTTTATTATTTTTGACTTAATTATCCAAGTGATTAGAAAGATCTTTTTTTAAAAAAATTTTTTTTCATCGCACCCTGTTTATTAACACTGAGTGTTCACATACCATCTGGAGCTGCTATGAGAGATGAATTGGGAATGATTTGGCACTGGTTTTAGGTCACATGATTGGGCACTAGCACTGACCATCACATCATTAATGGCACAAGGACAAAGGAATGACCTATTTTAAGAGAAATGGATGTAGAGTGGGGCCATAGTCCACCTAGACCTTTAATACACTACTTTTCAAACAGAGTGAGCCAGAGCTAGAACATGGGTGCAAGAGGAAGACTTCAATAATGTGCCACTCACATAAGTGGTTCCAGAGCCCCTGGGGTTGACTTATTAAAGTAAACAAGTAAACACCACATCCAAGCACTAGGAAGACTTAAAAAAAAACTGTCATTTGTTATGAGTTTATTAGTACCAGAGAATGTGTAATATACTCTACTACATCACTTTTCCTCTCCTTTTTAGTGCATACAAATACAATATCAAGTTTTGACTATTATCCACATTTCACAGCTGACAAATTAAGTCTGAAAAATCTTAATCACTTTGTAGAAAGTTACGCAATGTTAAGTAGTAGATCCAGAGTTTGAAACTAGATCCACCCAATGCCAAATCTTCTTATTCTTCCATCCCCTTAGTTCTACAATACCACAGGTAGATAGAACTGGAAAAATAGAGAAGACATTTGGGGCTCAGGTTTCTGTATCACTTTTTTTTTCTGCATTGGGAAAAGTGCTGGCTATCAGTGTGGAAACAGATAAGTAAATAATGCTACACATTCTGGTCTATAAGGGATATTTTCATCAGTTATGCAATCATTTGATTTCCCTTAAATAAGAAAGAAATTTTCTTAGTGAATCAAGAAGAGCTGTCCTTGGGCAAATGGTGTCCTGTCAACAACATAAACCTGAGGCAAGTGATCAGGGATACGCAGAGTCAGATGTCAGTGGGGGGTGATGAGCATAACTATGTGTTCGTAGAGCCAGTACTGACTCAGAGTACAAGAGAATGAACCACTGCATGATCCTCTGCCATCCTCACAATGATCATGTTGTGCCCTTGTCACAACCACTACGTCAATCCATCTCTTTGAAGGTCTTTTTTGAAGCCCTCGCCCTTCTTTTTTTTTGGCAAGCACGATGACCGTCCCTGGGGAATGGTCTCTCCTCATAACTTGCCCAAAGAGAGGATCAAAATCTCTCCATCCTCCCATCTGACGAATATTTTGGCTGTATTTTTTCCAACTCTGATTTGTTTATTCTTTTGGCGGCACATGGTGTATTCAAGATTTCTCACCAACCCATAATTCAAAGGGATCAATTAATTTAGGTCTTTCACCTTCATTGTTCAGCTTTTGTACACATATGAAGTTATTGAAAATGATTTAGGTCAGCTACACCATTGTCCTCAAAGTGACACCTTTGCATTTTAAGAATGTAAATGCTTCTTCGACATTACATTACAGATCAATGTAAAGAAAACAGAATCCCTCAAATTGGGGACAATTGAGTTGTAGTCCATACTGAAGCCTGAAGGCTTTGATGCCCATCAGTAAGTGCTTCCAGCAAAGCTGTATTCACTGAATATTGCATAGTGTTGATGGTGCATCATAGAATCCTGTTGTCACATAATGTTTCATGTAGTCCAGCTTCTCGGGTGGTTTGCTCAGCACAAAGGCTGAGTCAGTGTGATGAAAAGACAAACTCTGATGCAGGCCTTTCCTGTCAATCCACAGAGTTCTCCCTTGTCATAGTCAAATAACTGCTTCTTGGTCTAAGTACAAGTTCCTCAGAGAACAATGGAGGAGTGTTCTGGAATTCCCGTTCTTTGCCATGTTATCTATAGTTTGTTTGGATCCATACAGTGCAATGCTTCTGCATCGTAAGTAAAATACAGATAAAATATTTCTGGTATTCTCTGATATCAGTAAATATCCATTTGTTACCACCATGATATTCATAATTTCATTTTCCCTTGGAATCAGTCTAAGTGGTAACACACTGCTCCACCAGGGTTCCTATTTGACCAAAGCCCTCTGATCTTGAACTTACTGATTGAAATCTTTCCTCAGTTTTACCAATTTGTAAAATGTCAAACATGTTCTTCTCTTGATGCTTTACCCTGTCTTCAAGAACCACTGCATTAGTCTGGGTAGACCAGAGAAGCAAATTCATAGACACTCATATGCGTTTAAGTAAGAGCTTTATATACGAGAGCAATTGAATATTGAGAAACATCCCAGCCCAGTCCAGATCAAGTCCATAACTCCAATATTAGCCCATATGTCCCATACCAATCTATAAATTCCTCTTCAGACTCATGAAACACCCACAATGATGCAGAATGAAGGAAGATAACAGGCCAGTGGATGGAAAATCTTGTGGATCCAGTGGCAGTTGAGGCATATCAGCACTGGGAAGGGTCTTCACATGGCTCCTTAAGCTCCAGGGCTCTAGAGTAGCTCCATGTGCCTTGCCAGCATGTGGGTATAACAGGGAATGATTATGTGTCCCGCCTCCAGCGAGCTATTTATCTCCTTAGCACCTCCAAATGAGGTCATAAACCTGTGGCATGATTGACTGGCTAAACTCCACCCCTTCACTCTTAAGACTCAAAATGAAAACAGATTATATAGCTACCAAAATCACCCTTTGAAATTTTCTATATAGCTCTATTATATCATCATTTTTTTCCATTCACATTAGCTACTCTAGGTTCAAAATCAAGTTTCTGGGTTTTTTTGACATATGTTTTGCTCTTTTCTTTCTTTCTTGTTAATGATCTTCGTTTTCTTCATGCACTATGTTCTTGATGTCATTCACATATTGTCTGATCTTAAATTATTCATGCTCAATGTTTCAAATCTCACCCTGAAATGGTCTTTGAATTCAAGTAAGATGTACACAATTTCATACTTTTCCTTTTGTGGATTTGTTTCAATTTCCATCTGTTTCAATTTAAGCTGTTACACCGGCAATTTATTATGTATTGTGCATGTGGCCCTTGGCATTTTTAACGCAAAATTTGAATAATTGGCATATTAATTGATTTCCCTTTTGTTGTTATGTGCCATTGCATTTGATCCAACTCATAGAAACCTCAAGTGCAACAGAATAAAACATTGCCTTGTCCTGGGCCATCTTCACAATTGTTACGATCTTTTAAATCATTGTGTTAGACTCTGTGTCAGACCATCTTGTGGAGAATCATTTACTTTTTCACTGCCCCTTTACTCTACCAAACATGATGTCCTTCTCCAGGGACTGGGCTCTCCTGACAACAAGTTTGAAGTATATGAGATGAAGTCTCCCCATCCTTGCTTCCATGGAGCATTCAGGTTGGCCTTTTTTCAAAACAAATTTTTTTGTTCTTTTGCAGTCCATGGTAATTTGAGTTAACAGCATAGATTATTCTTCTGTAGTCCTTATTTAATATTTAACTTTTACATGCATATGACACAATTGAAAATACCATGGCTTGGATTAGGCACACTTAAGTCCTCAAAGTATCATCCTTGTTTTTCAATGATCTAAAAAGGACATGGAACAAACATTATCATTGATGGTGTCTGATGGATCTTGGTTCAAAGCACAGGATGCCAGAAAAATGTTTATTCATGTTTTTCATGACTACACAAAGTCATTCGACTTTGTGTGCACTATAATGAACTATGGGTAATCGTGAGGGAATGGGAATTGCAGAACACTTCATTGTGCTCCTAAAGAACTTGTACATGGATCAAGATGTAATTGTGCAAACACAACAAGGGAATACTTCATGGTTTAAAATGAGGAACTCTGTGCTGAGCAAATGACCAGAGAAGTTGGATTGCATGAATCAAAAAAGTGGCACCAGAATAAAAAGAAGGCTTATTAGCAACCTGCAATGTGCAAATGACACAAGCGTGCTTGCTGAATGTGAGGAGAACTGGAAGCACTTGCCGATGAAGAGTGAGGATTGAAGCCTAAAGTATTGATTGAACTCAATGTAAAGAAGACCAAAATCTTAGCAACTAGAGCCATCAATAGGTAATATAATGATAAATAGAGAAAAGGTTGAAGTTGTACAGGATTTTGTCTTGCTTGCATCCGCAATCAGTGCTCATGGAAGCAGCAGTCACGACATCAAAATGCACGTTTCCTTCGGTAAACCTGCTGCATAGGACCCTTCTAGAGTATAAGAAAAAGGCATGCCTGAATCCAGCCCTGGTCTTTCCACAGCCTCATACACATGCATGTGAAAGTTGCAACACCCAAGAAGAATAGATGCATTTGAATTGTGGTGCGGGAGAAGAGTTTTGAAAGTACCATGGACTGCAAAAGGAAAAACCAATGTCTTGGAAGAAATATGGCCAGGGTGCTCCTTAGAGGCAAGGATGGTAAAACTTCATCTACATACCTTGGACATAGTGTCATGAAAGATCAGTCCCTGGAGAAAGATGCTTGGTAAAATGGAGGGGCAGGCTCTCAACAAAATAGATTGACACAGGTTGTACCAATGGGCTTAGGGACAGGGATGTTTGTAAGGATGGTACAGACCTGGGATGTTTTGTTCTGTTGCTCATAGGGTGGTTATTGGTCAGAACCAACTTGATGGCACCTACCAACAAAAGGTGAGATTTTGCACATTGGTGGTATTGAGTATCTGGCTTGCTCACAAAACCCATTTGTGGTAGTTAACATAATTTCATGCCAAATTGATATATAATAATATAGGGGTGGAATCTAGCCTGTCAATCAGGCTGTGGCCTAATGGTGACTTCTTTTGGGCATGGTTTTCTTATAAGGAGGATCATGGGAACACCCCTCCTCCCATCCCCAGCCTTCACCTTCTTGGAGGTGCATCTACCTCTATTGGATCCACAAGACTTTTCACCCACCACCTGTGATATTCCTGAATTCTGCATCATTGGATGTGACTTTATGAGTCTGAAGAGGGACTGATGGACTTAGGGACTCGAATTGGACTGGGCTGGGATGTTTTCCTGATGTATGGTTACTTCTTGACTGGATTTGTCTCTCTAGTCAACCCGGTCTAATATACCATTTGAGTAATTTTCTTTACTTCAAAGGCTATAATTATCTTCTACTTGCCCCACGTTGAAGAAGAGATTCCTTCTTGAGTTTTAAGAGGATAGCCAAGCACATGTCATCCAGCATTGAACAGACGAGATTAAGAGGTACTTATGAGATACATATACTCACAACATGGACAAAAGGGACACAATACACCACATAGCACTACACAGAAGTTGCATTCAAAAAAGATAAATGAACTATTATAATTTATGGGAGTAGAGTTTTGTAGTAAGTTAAGCAGGTTAGCATGGTAATAATTTCTTTTTTTAAGAATCACTACCAGACTTATCCCAAAGAGTTGTCTATTAAAGATATTCCAAATGTTCAACTCTTCTAAGATGCTATTCCACTCCATTTTTCCTCCACTCCTTCCTTGAGTACATTATTTCACATCCCTGGTTCTTCAATTCACTACAATGTCTTGCAGAACCTCATAAAACTTTAAAGAAATGTCTCACGTGGTAATGGATGCTGTTCAGTCCCAAATATGAAGTACAGGCAGAAGAGAGCTAAATGCAGGGTCTGTAGGCAGAAACCAAAAATGTCCAACAGACATAATGCTTGGTAGTGTGGAGGGACAGTGAAAAACCGGAGGTGCTTTAAGAGATGGATTGACACCACGTTTTCAACAGCGGGTCAAGGCATAGGGACAATTGTGAAGATATCTCAGGGCTCTACATTTTTTCTCCATTGTGCGAAGGGTTGATATGGGTTGGGACTGACTTGATGACACCTACAAACAACAACAACAACAACAACAAAGAGATTCTGTGCAGCAGATTTACCCAATGCACACAGTGCTTGGTCTCTTGACTGCTGCTTCCAAGAACATTGATTGTGGACATGACGAGACAAAATCCTTGTCAATTACAATCTTTTTTCCATTGTTCATGATGTTAACTATTGGTCTAATTATAAAGATTTTAGTCTTTTTAAAAAAATTTTAAGTTATAATCCATAATAGAGGCTGCAATACTTAATATTCATGAACAAAACCACCTTAATTTCATCAAGTAAAGTTGTAGCATCTGAATATAGTAGATTATTAATAAGCCATTTTTGTTAGTCTAGATAGACTAGAGAAATAAATCCATGGACACACGTGTGTATAAGAAAGATATTTATATACAAGAGGAATTGAACATTGAGAAAACATCCCAGCCTGATCCAGATCAAGTCCATAAGTCTGACACTCGTCCATATGTCAAATACCAATCTATAAAGTCCTCTTCAGACTCACAAAACACATGCAATGATGCTGAATGCAGGATGATCACAGGCCAGTGGGTAGGATGTCTTTGGATCCAGTGGCATTTTAAGCATCTGAGCACTGGCAGGGGTCTCTAGGTGTCTTCTCTGGCTTCAGAGGTCTGGTTGCATCAGGGTAGGTCCATGCGGCTTCTCCAGCTCAGGGTCCTAGCATAGTTCCATGTGTCCTGTCAGCTGCAATGTCTCCCAGGGAGTTCCAGAGAGAGAAGTGTCTCCCACCTCCAAGTAGGAAGTACTGGATTACCCAGAATTCTCAGAAGGTCATGTCCACACAAAGGCTTCATTGGTTATGATCTGATAGATAAGCTAGGCTCCACCCCTACACTCTTACTCCTCAAATTGACAATTATATATCTATCACACCATCCTTCAATCATAATGCCACATTCTTCTTCATACAGTCCTGTTTCTATAATTATTTGTTCAGTTTACAGATTTATCCACAACTGTACAAGATCCATGTATAAGTTCCTCCTCCTCATCATCATCATCATAAAGTATTTGTTATGAATCCACAGATTTGAATGCCTTGGCACAGTCTCTAAAACTCAAGTACACATGTTTCTGGTGTTCACTGTTTGTACCCAAGAGCCATCTTACATCATCGTTAATCTCCCTGGTTCTACCTCCACCTGCACCTCTGGATGCTCCTTGTCAATGTTCTGCTGCAACTCTTACTGGACGGTCGGTCCTCAGCAACATTTACTTGTGTGCGATATCAATGATATTGTTCATCGTTAAAGCTTTCTGTTGGGTCACCTTTATGTAGAATGGGTACATATCTGGATCACTTCGTGTCAGTTTGCTAAGTAGCTGTCTTCTAAATTACCTGTCATAAATGAATGAGTGATTCTAGAACTTTATCAGATTTCTGGAAACATTTCAATGAGCTAATACCAGTCCATATAAGCTGAATAACTGCTAACATATTGACCGTCATGTGTGTAATTTCATTTTCGATGACTTCCAATTTCCCTGGATTCATTCTTTGCACATTGCATGTCCTGATTATTAGTAGAAGGTGCCACTCCCACAAGCTTTACCTCATTCAAGTCACCGTGGTGGACTCTAGGTGCTTGAGAAATCAGCTTCTCCCCATCACATTTAGAGGGCCTTTGGACCCCAGGGGTGCATCCTCTGCCAGGGTTCTGCTTCCACTCATTAGGCCATAAGTAGCTGACAATGTTTCCATTCTTTGCATGGGGTGTCTAGTGGCTACTTCTTCTAGAATAGACAGTCAATTTCTTCTCAATAGTCTGATTTTAGTCTGGAAGCTTCTTTGAAACTTGATCATTTTGTGTGATGTGGGGTCCAGGCCACAATTGAACACTCCTGTGGAGCAATGCATAAGCAAAGAAGACAGAAAAAGGGGCACCGGGGACTCAACTCCATTCTGAGGAGAAGACAGAAGACTCTTGCTGTTATTCAACAATGGGTTTTTGTACCTTTTGAGGCATGCAAGCCTCTTGCTAATCATATATACCAAACAAATGCACAATGTACTGATCTTGGTATTCCAAACATTCAAAGCGAGTACAAAGCATACAAGAGACAAAAGGGGCAAATGCTCCTTAATGTAAGTGACAATAGGAACAAATGTTCTTTAAAATATGCATACTTCATTGTGTACACGAAGAGTCAAGCATTTGTAGACAACAACTTTGAGATGCACCCTTTAGAAATGACCTGCCTGGGACTTAGTGCTTGAAGCACTCCCCTAGGTTTCAGACTTTGGATGCGTGCCTTCATGCTAGGGAGAGCATGCCAAGACTTTAGTCAAGGGTGCTGGGAGCAGACCAAGTACACCTTCATGCAGGCCCTCAGTTTCCCACAGGGGGCCCCAACTGTTAGCTGAAACACAAATGGCATAGCTTTGAACATAACACCGAAACACAAACCACCCAGTAAACAATTTGATAGACAAGTGGTAGCTTAATAAGAATAATGAATGAGAGTTACAAGAGTAATAATCACCTGCTTTTAAAACTTTGAGTGAAGTTTATTATTTTGAGCATAAATTTAGCTCAGGTGTAATTCACATGGACAGTGAACCTCATCCATTTGTAAGATAAATCTCAGTGAGTTACAACAGGTACATGCACCTCTGAACCTGCTCAAATATGTTGCCATGCTTCTCAGTAAATTTTTCATTTTGACAGTCAAGTAATATTCCACTTTGCAGATCTATTTTATGACTTATATCCATTACTTACCTACTGATGGGCATTTAGGTTGTTTCCAGAGTTTAGCTATTGTAAAATGGCTGAAACGAACATTCACATGCATATTCCTGTGCATTTTTATCTATGATAGCTATTTAAGAGTAAAGTGGCTGGCTTGTGTGATCAATATGTATTTAAACTGCTTTGAGCTGCTTTTCAAAATGAAGCCACTAGACTCTTTTCTAAAGTATCTGTTTTAGAACCCTTTTAGTGATATATCAGTTTCATTTTCTTGATCTTCTAATCTATATTTCTTAGTTTCTATCTTCTAAATTATAGGCTAGAATTACTGTAAGGTATGGTTTTAATGTGACCCTTGATGACTAATGATACTAAATATCTTTTCAGATAATAATTGGCCATTTTTTTTCTTTAAAAACATTTTATTGGGGGCTCTTACAGCTCTTATCACAATCAATTAACCATTTTTATAACTTCTTTTGTGAAATGTCTGTTCAAATCTTTTGCCCATTTTTGATTCTATTGTTTATCTTTTTGTTGAGTTATAAAAGTTCTTTACATCTTTTGAGTACAAACAAAATGTCTAGTAAATGTATCAAGCAGATTTTTTAGTACTCTTGATCCTGACTTTTTGTTTCTTACTGGCTTCTTCAAAGAGAACATGTCTAATTTTAAAAAATCCGATTTATTTATTTTCCTTTTTATGATTTGTATCACTTTATTGACTCTGGCAGATTTAGCACGCCAGAAGCCATTTATTCTATTCTACTTGTCTGTATTGTGCAGACAATTCGCACTCAGTGTTCCTGAGATCATGAGTTTCACGCAGTTGCCCATCAATAAAATTGCTCAATTCAAATCAATGTGTGTGAAGTAAAGAATTGTAGTCAGAAATGATTAGCAGGAGAGCAGAATCAAGAATAATTAGAATATGCCTGCGTAAATGCAAAACGAAGAAACTGGAGCAACATGTTAAATTGTTCTACAGGCATGATAATTCCTTTCCTAATAAGTCTTATATGAGTTTTCCTCCGCTCCTCTTGTTGAGTAAGACTTTTCCCGGCTGGATTGTTAGTTGCATTGGATTCAATTTCAACTCATGGTGCCCCATGTTTACAGAGTTGAACTACTCGATGGGGTTTCAAGGCTGGGACATTTTGGAAGCAGAATCCGGCTTGTCTTCCTAGGTGTGAATAGGTGGGATCGAAAACTCATTTACACAGCCAGTAGCTAAGAGTGCAATCTTTGAGCCATTTGGGGTAATTTACCAGGACAAAGGTTTTATATTCACTGCCTGGAGCTTCAGGCCCCATTTTTAATCACACCTTGTATACCTACTAGATCTCTGTACTTCTGAACCAGTTTTCCTTCTAACGCCCAGAAATAAAATCTCTTTCCACAGCAACAACAGAAATAAATTAACATGCTTTTTTGTAGAAACCCCCATGATTACTTCAGGTAATGGGAAAAAGATAATTTCTCTCAAGAGACCCCAAATAGAATCTGATTTTTCTTTTAAAATATAAATGACAAAGTGATTAGCATGGCTCCATAACAGTCATGAACAAAAGGAACAGTGACTATTTAGTTTCACGGCAAAATGTCCCTTCCCTCTATATTGCCTATTACTTAGGCAGGTGTCATTGATTCCAACTGATTACTTCTTCAAAACTGCATCCTGCTGTGTCCCTTGCTCGGTTTCTCTGGCCAACTCTCTACTCAGGTGTACTTTGGCATATGTGAGTTTGATATTTCTCTTGCCCCTGGCTACCTGTGGATTACCAAAGCTTTGCAACACAGCGGGCTGTCACCTGAAGGTGTGACACAGGATATTGGACCACTGCCACTGCTACTGACTTTAAATGGAAATGAGATTCCTTTCCTCCCAATTTTTCCATTCCACTGAATTTGGGCAAGCTACAGTTCCAGACGTCATGCTCACTGAAATCATCTATCTTTCAGAACGTGCAACATTGGTCCTGCTTGCTTAAATACCTTTCATTTTTCATGTCAGTCTTTCTCTCTCTCGCTTGCTTTTCTTTTAGTAGCATACCTCCGCCACAGGGAAGGGCATAATGTGCTTTCATGAATCTCACTGCCCATTCAAGCAACAGGAAACAAGAAAGTCACTTACCAGACTGATGGAATGTGCTCCTGTGGTCTAGGGGCCTTTAACTCTTGAATTCTATTAACAGGTAATATGCATCTTCAGGAGAAATGCTCTGGAACCCAGCTGGATTTCTGAAAACTCAATTGTAAACCTTACTGTACATTTAAAGCTTATAGAAATAGTCATATCTATAGGAACACAAGGAATTAGCCAAATTAGTAAAATTGTTGAGTTTTTTAACACCTACAATTGAAGCTCAATGTTATGTACTGCCTTGGTATACAGTAAAAGTGGACAGGTCTCAGCGAGCCTAAGCAGGCGAGTGCTAATTGGATGGCTGATGGTTCCAACATGCTCAGAGTTGTGTTAGACGTGAGTCTTGGTGATACATGTCCTGAATGACAACTCTAGGAAAACTCGATGAAGCATGTGTGCTTTGATAGACATGGGGTGACCATGTGACGTAATAAACACCACATCATCTTTACAAGTGGCCTACCCAACGTTTCCGTGTATGAGGTTGGTCAGCGCAAACAATTGTCTGTGTTAAAACAGCTCACCACAAATCCATCCAGCACCTGAGAAGTGGGTTTCATTACCTTGCAGCCCGTAGAACTGTCTAGACCACTCAATTGCAGCCTCTGACAGAAACTAAAGGAACCGCACTGAGTTGTGGTGAATTAATATGGTCCCTCTAGGCATAGTTTCTTATGGATTTATTATAATGCTGGACTCTAGCCCATGGCTAGAATCCTATTTTGGAGGACATTCTCCACTCTACGGATGGTCAGAATTCCAAAACAGCAAACTCCCTGACTTTGAGTAAACTCTGACTCGTAGCAACCCTATGTGATAGGCAGAATTGTCCCTGTGCATTTTCTAGATCATAACTCTTTACTGGGTAGAAAATCTAATCATTCTCCCATGGAGCAACTGATGGTTTTGAACTTCCAGTTCTGCGGTTAGTAACCCACCACATAACCTAATATTCTACCAGAGCTCCTTGGTGAGGATTAGGGTGGGATTAAGATCTGACTGTAGTAGAAGACACGAACCAAGTCACACACTTTGTTTTCATGGGGACATCTTTAAGACTGCTTTACTGGAGGGTGACTTAAAACACCACCCCCTGTTTAACTTAGGTGGGATAGATGTGTTAGTACCACTGTATGCATCTGATGCATATCACATCACTTGGAAAGCCAAACTACTATTTCCTGAGTGTTTTTATAAGCGAGAAGACCTGCTGTAACATTTGGCACTTTTTGGCTTCTACAGTCAAACCTTGTACTTGTTTCACCTCTACCTGACCTTCATATTTGGGATTGAATATGATCCATCATCACGTGAGATACGTCTTTAAAGTTTCATGATGCTCTGTGGAACATTGCAGGGAATTCAAGAACCCAAGGATGCAAAGGAATATACTCCAGGCAGAGGTGGAGGACAAATGGAGTAGCGTTTGGAAGGGTTGGACATTTGGGCCATCATTAATCTCCAGCTCTTTGAAACAAATCTGGTATTACTCTTTCTAAAAGAAATGGTTACCACAATTACCCTCTTGATTTATCACAAAGTTCTCCTCCCATAATTTCTGGTAGTTCATTCCCCCACCACCCTGGGTGTCACTTCTCTGTGGTACTATGTGATGTGCCCTGTTCCTCCCACCCCAGGTTGTGAGTGTTGTGACTAATACATACCTATTAATTTCATTCGTTCAATGTCACATGACATGTGTTTGGCTATTCTCTTAAAACTTGAGCTGGAATCCCATGCTTAATATGAGTGACTAGAAGATAATTATAACCCTTGAAATAAAGTACTCAAAGGAATTATGTGAGCAAGCCAAATATTCAATTCCCTCAATATGCAAAATCTCACTCCTAGTTGTTAGGTGCCATTAAGTCAATTCTGACCAATAGTTCATAGGGTTGTGAACAATAGAACAAAACAATTCACAGTCACGCATCATCCTTGCTGTCATACCAATCCTGAGCCCACTGAGGCAGTCCTTGTGTCGGCCCATCTTGTTGAGGGTCTACATCTTTTCCCTGCCCCTCCAGGTTACCAAGCATGATGTCCTTCTTTCTCCAAGGATCGGGCTCTCCTGGCAATATGTTAAGGTCCCTAAAAATAAATCCTGCCATCCTTGCCTATAAGGAGGACCCTGGCTATATTTCATCTAAGCCAGATTGGTTTGTCCTTTTAGCAGTCTATGTTACTTTCAACATTCTTCTAAGGCACATAATTTAAATGCATCTAATCTTTGTTCTTCCAACATTCACATACATATGAGGATATGGAAAATGCCATGGCTTAATTCAGGTATGCCTGATTCTTCAAAGTAACATCCTTGATTTTCAAAACTCTAAAGAGGTTTTGTGCAACAGATTTACCTATGCAAAGCATTTTTTGATGTCTTGACTGCTACTTCCATGAGAATTGAATGTGGATTCAAGCAAGACAAAATCCTGGACAAATTCAGATGTTACTCTATTGATCAGTCTAATTGTGAGTATTTTGGTCTTTACATGGGTCACATAAGAATTCTTAGTGGCTGAA
The DNA here is from genome assembly GCF_050624435.1 of Tenrec ecaudatus. NCBI lineage: Eukaryota > Metazoa > Chordata > Mammalia > Afrosoricida > Tenrecidae > Tenrec > Tenrec ecaudatus. The sequence goes on along the minus strand of NC_134531.1, from coordinate 152,570,427 downwards.
TAAAGAAAATGACAAGGATGTCCCTTATCCCCACTTTTATTCAATCTTGTGCTGCAAGTCTTTGCCAGTACCATAAGACAATGACAGGATATCAAGGAAGTATAATCAGGCAAAGAAGAAGAGATACTTTAACTTTTTGCAAACAATATGATTTTATATATTGAGAATGCTAAGGTGTCCATAATAGGATTGCTGGAAACAATGGAGGGGGTTGGGAGAATAGCAGGATACAAGATTAACAAGCAGAAAGCAATTGTATTCCAATATTCCAGTGATGAGAACACTGAAAATGACATCAAGTAAACAAAACCATTCACAGTGGCCGCACAAAAGCTGAAATACCTAGGAATAGCCCTACCCCAAAAACAAAAACCTGTACAAAGAATACTACAGAACATTACTACAAGAAACCAAAAAGAATCTATACATGAAGCCAAAGCGGGTGAACAAGCAAATGTGCTGAAGAAAGTTGATGGTGCCCGGCTATCAAAAGAGATAGCATCTGGAGTCTTAAAGGCTTGAAGGTGAACAAGCGGCCATCTAGCTCAGAAGCAACAAAGCCCACATGGAAGAAGCACACCAACCTGTGTGATCACGTGGTTCCGAAGGGATCAGTTATCAGGCATCAAAGAACAAAAAATCATATCATTGGGTGCACACCTCCATGATACGATTGCTGATGACAAACAGGTGCATAAGCAAATGTGGCAAAGAAAGCCGATAGTACCCAGCTATCAAAAGAGATAGCGTCTGGGGTCTTAAAGGCTTGAAGGTGAACAAGTGGCCATCTAGCTCAGAAGCAACAAAGCCCACATGGAAGAAGCACAGCAGCCTGTGTGATCACAGGTGTCAAAGGGATCAGGTATAAGACATCATCAAAAAAAAAGACCCAAAGCTCACTGGTCGGCCACTGGAAATCCCCTCACAGAGGGGTCTAGAGGAGGAGATGAGTCAGTCAGGGTGTGACGTAGCACCGATGAAGAATACAGCTTTCCTCCATTTCCTAAATGCTTCCTCCTCCCCCTGCCCCCCAACACACACAAACTACCATGATCCAAATTCTACTTGCAAGCCTGGATAGAGCAGAGGATGTATACTGGTGCAGATAGGAGGCACAGGGAATCCAGCGTGGATGATACCTTCAGAACCAGGGGTGTCAGGGGTGATATTGGGAGGATAGAGGGTGAGTGGGTTGGAAAGAGGGAACTGAACCGATTACAAGGATCTACATGTGACCTCCTCCCTGGGGGACGGACAACAGGAAAGGGGGTGAAGGGAGACGCCTGATTGGGCAAGATGTGAAAAAATAATAATTTATAAATTATCAAGGCCTCATGTGGGAGGGGGAGCGGGGAGGGAGGGGATAAAAAGGACTTGATGCAAAGGGCTTAAGTGGAGAGCAAATGCTTTGAAAATGATGAGGGCAAAGAATGTACAGATGTGCTTTATACAATTGATGTGTGTATATGTATGGATTGTTATAAGAGTTGTATGAGTCCCTAATAAAATGTTTAAATAAAAAGAGCTGTACGAGCCCCCAATAAAATTATTAAAAAATAAAACGATAAAAAACTATACAAATGAAAGAATATCCCATGTTTATGACTCTGAAGACTCTATATTTTAAAAAAGGCAATACTATCTAAAGGAATCTACAATTCAATGCCATACTGATCCAAATTCCATTATCATTCTTTAAAGAAACAGGGAAACTAATTGCCAACTTCTCATGGAGAAGGGAAGAACCCCAGGGTACATAAAGAACTCCTCAAAATCAAGGCTAAAATATGTGGTCTTTCCCTGCCTGACCTGAAAACCTGCTATACCATCACTATTGTCAAAGCATCCTGGCATGGTATAATGATAGGTACCAGACCAATGGATAGGGACAGGAAACCCAGAAATAAAAACACTTGCATACAGACAACTGCTTTTTGACCGAGGCCCAATAAGCATTAAATGGGAAAGAGATGCCCTTTTCAATAAATGGTGCTGGAAAAACTGCATATCCCACCTGCAGTAGAATGAAACAAGATCCATATCTCACCCCATGCACAAAAACAAAATCAAGGTAGATCAAAGCCCTCAATGTAAAACCTCAAGCTATCAGGATCATCAATGAGGAAAATGGGACAAATCTGTGCCCTAGTGCAGGGAATTTACTGACTATCAGAGATAACAAAGGAAGAACATGCTGTTGAAGACAAAATAGATTAGTGGGATCGATTAAAAATTAAACACTTGCATTCATTGGAAGACTTTCTAAGAGGAGTAAAATGAGAGCCTACAGACCGGGAAAAGGTATTTAGTAATGATGAAACAGACAAAGGACTAATTACTAAAATCTACAATATATGACAAGTCTATAACAAGAAAAAAAAAACTAACAACCCTCTGAGAAGGTGGCCAAAGGACCTGAGCAGACGATTCAAAAGGAGAGACAGGAGAATGGCTGATGAACACATGAGGAAATGCTCCCATTTGCTCGCCATCTGGGAAACGCTAGTGAAACAACCATGAGATACCATCTAACACTCATAACTGTAGCTCAAGCTAAAAATAAAACAAAACAGAACAAAAATGCTGGTGAGAGTATGGTGAGAATGAAACTCTTATCTATTGCTGGTGGGCTTATAAATATATACAGCCAACTTGGAAGGCAACATGGTGATTCCTAAAACAGATGACCATCAAAATACCATATGACCCAACAATGCCATTACTGAGCATACACCCAAAAGAAATAAGAAAGAGATCATGAATGGACATATGCTCCCCCATGTTCGTTGCAGGACAGTTCACAACAGCAGCATATTGGAAACAACTTAAATTTCCATCAGTAGAAGATAGGATTAAAAATCTCTGCTTTATACACACGATGGAATAGAATACTACACATACCTAAAGAAAAATTGCTGAGGCATCTCAAGATGTGGAGGGTTCTGGAAGACATTATGCTGAGTGAAGTTAATCCATCACAAAAGGATAACCACTGTGTGAGTTCACTGCTGATGGAAAAAGAAGAACGGGCACAAATTCAGGCTTGTAGGGCATCCAGTCTGCTGGCCAGGGGTCCAGACGGACAGATAGAGTGCCAAAGGTCCACACACAATCCACTCTAGGAAAATACTTTGAAGGTGACTTTGCCAGAGGGCGCCTCATTTCAGCTGGGATAAAATGGTCAAGGGAGGGTAAGGAGATACTGTCTACTGAGGCTGCTAGGTAAATCTGTTTCCTACTGAGGCTGCCAGGTAAATCTATGATGAACTCCCTCTGGACAGTTAGACACCCAATCAGAGAGATTAGGGATACCGAATGGCAAAACAGGTCAGGAGACAGGAAAGGGAGCAAACACGTCCAGGAAGCACAAATGCATGTCTGCTGGTAGGAAAAGAGGGGGGACCGACCTTCAGCTGGGGGGCTAGAATAGCTGAAATACTTTGGGGGAGCCTAGGGAGGGGAGTGTCTGTGCGCCTATGCACTGATTAGGCCACATTGACCTTGGCTTCTGGGTGCAATCTGGGGACCCAGGCCGGTGCCTTGGGATGCTGGGATACTGAATTCTGGACCTTCAAGGTACATAGCATGCTCCAGAGCCCGCATCAGTGAGGTCCCGTGTGGTCAGTAACTCCACTGGGTGACCTCGACTCTTGCTCAGACACACTTGTAAACTGAGAACTTAAGTCAGAAAATCCATGGTGTCTGAGGAAGCTCAAGACAGCTGTATCAGGATTGGTGAACTCTTGATAGGCGGACAAACATGGTCTTGCTGCATCAATGTCCTATATCCTATATTAAGATAAGTATTATTCTGGCAAACCTGTGACTGACATTCTCAGTAATTAATATTGTAAATTTCCCTGGCAATTAACACCATTGTTTGTGTAAGTAGTGTCCAGCCATGAAAGGATTGTGTGCAAGTGAACACGTCAGGTGCTGTGATATGAAGTCAACCTACATTGGCCCAATATCACTTTCACAAGAGGACTTTAAAAATTAAAAAAAAAGAGGAGCTGATACCAAGGGCTCAAGTAAACAAAAATTTTTGAAAAGGATGATGGCATTATATGTACAGATGTGCTTGACACAATGGGTATATGTATGGATTGTGATAAGAGCTATAAGAGCCCTCAATAAAATGAAATTAAAATTTAAAAATTAGTTTTGGGAAGGGAGTGGGGACAATCAAAGACAATGTTAAAAGTGGATTGTTATGTCCCAGGGCATGATTGATTAGATTCGCTACCATAAATTAACAAGGGGCTTTTGAAAAGGAGCCAAAGGCAGATAAAAACACAAACAAAAAATCAAAACACAGATTCAGAATGGGTTTGGGCTCACAGTAAATCTTAGCTCTAATTTAAGAACAATTAGTTCTTTCACGATGGCCCTGCTTGATACTTGCCCTCAGGATGGGACCACAGAAGAGATGGGTGCGATAGTAAAGTGTAGCAAAGACCTTCGAGAGCTCGCAGCTATCAGATCAAATAGTGTCTGTGATCTTAAAGGTTTGTCTGCAAACAAGCAGTCATCTAAGTGAGATGTCAACTAAATCCACATGGAAGAAGTACAGCAACATCATTCACAGAAGTCTTAGAAATCCCATAATCCAAGGTTGAAAACCAGATTTAGTATCAGAACCTAACTTTGTAAAAATTCCGTTTTCAGAAGGCAATGGATGACAGTGTGAGCCCAAGACACAGTTGTGTCAACCACACAGGAAATAAGCCTCTGGTGATCTCCCTCTCTCCATGACTGCGGGATTAGGGGCAAAAGTGATTAATAAAAAGAGTGCATTGGGGAGTTTAGTAGAGAAGACCAAAGGGCTAAACCGGATTCGAGCAGTTAAAACCTTGTCAGTTGATGCCCCCTCTGATGCACACTCTACTTGATTTGGTTTTCAATGTGTTCCGTCTTTTTGTTTTGTTTTTTGTTAGTTCATATTAGGGTTTATCATAGAGGTGCTACACCATTGGGATTCACCCTCTTGCGGTTGTGCTATATGTTTTTTCTATTTTTCAGTATATGAAACTAATGGGTGATGAACTTATAGGGTCAGCAAGTAAAATAAGGGTTTGGGGCGAGGGGGCAGGTAAAATGGTTAGGGGCAGGCATAAAGGGAGACATGTCAAGGAGACCAAGAAGGGAAAGAATGGAAACCGATTGTGGTGGCAATTGTCCAATACTTCTTGACATGATCAGACTATGGAATGATATATGTATTGACTCCCAATTAACAATACTCTTTCATAAAACAACTGATTTTGCAAAAATAAAGAATGAAAACTTAATGGCTTTGCAGGTTATTTTTGGCTTTTCCCCACCAAATATATCTTGTCCCTTTGTACCAGGAAAGCTCAAATCCATGTTCTCTGTTACCCAACCACTTTTGCCATTTTGTTTATGCCTGGGTCTGATAAGAGAGAGAAATGAACTGTAAATCAGAGAGTGGGAGGATAGAGAAGGTGGAGTATTTATGTCTCTCTGACCTTGCTGTTTTGGTGTGGTTCTAGAATGAACTATGGCCGTCCATACTTCTTGCCAGTGCATCTTGATCTGGTGACATTTTTTCTACTCCTTTAACCCTCAAACCGAGGGAAAATAGTGGATTTTCAGTTCCCCCTGGCTGCTCTAAGCCATGTTCACATTCCAAACTAGCCCATGCATAAATTTTAATTTTTTGAACCTCAAATTGTTTCCACCTATTTCCTGAGATGATTTAATATGATGTTTCCTTGCTAGAACTCTTTTTATTTGAAGGAGGTTTCTAACCGCTGTGTATATATTTCCTAAGCTATGGATGCTTCCTCACAACTATATCTTATGTTTGAGCCATAACCGTATACCAAAAAAAACACAAAAGCAAACACACCCCTCATTGCTGTCAAGTTGATGCCGACTCCTAGTGAGTTCCCACCAGTAGAAAGTCCAATTTTTCTCCCATAACTGGTGGTTTCTAACTCCTAACCAATAAACTACCGGGGCAAAAAGATTCATATTTAGACTAAGACCCTTACTTGCCTTGCCTTTTTATTTAATTGAATCTGCAAATTCCTTCTGTGTCTCATCACTGGTAAAGACTCCAGTGTGGCAGGTGAGCCGGCATTGAAAGATTCATCTTTTTGTATTGTTAATCATTTTATTGGGGGCTTTTACCATTCTTATCACAATCCATCCATCCATTATGTCGAGCACATCTGTACATTTGTTGCTGTCATCATTTTCAAAACATTTTCTTTCTACTTGAGCCTTTGATATCAGCTTCACATTTTCTCCCTTCCTTTCCCTCATGAACTCTTGGTAATTTATAAATTATGATTATTTTTTCATGTTTTACACTAACCAATGGAAAGACTCTTCTCCCTGGTGCCTTAAAGGCATGTTGTAGCCTTCCACCTTACAGCCCTGCTCAGAAACACTTTCTACTGCCAAAACAATGAAGATGACAGATCCCTGGTTACTTTTGAACAATTACTATCCTAACAGTTGGCAGTTCAAATCCCTCAGTAGCTCTATGAAGAAAGCTATGGTTAGGTGCTGACACGAAGATTATAGCTAAGTACAAGAGCAGAAACTGGGGTCATCGTGGGTTGAATTCAACCTCATGGCAATGGGTTTGGCTTTGGTGTTTCTCCAGCTCAAGGAGTGGCAATGATAGGAACTCATTATTGTGCCTAGGATTGGAGGGATACAGAGTGGACTGATAGATGTAAGAAACAGGGTTTAAATCAAAATGTAATTTTTCATTTTTTTACTTCTTAGCCCTGAAGTAAGAAGATACTTCAGCTCATTAAGAAAGGAGAAAAAAGACTGAGCATGATAGTGGGACAAGAGAAAAGTCAAAGGAAATAGAGGAAAGCGCTAGGAGCAAAGGGCATTTATAGAAGTCTAAATAAAGGTATGTGCATATGTAAATAGATTTATATATGCAGATGGGAAAATGGATTTATGTGCATATATTTATAGGTTTGGTACTAAAGTAGCAGATGGACATTGGGCCTCCACACAAGTACTCCCTCAATGCAAGAGTATTTTGTTCGATTAAACTGGTATTCCATGATGATCACCTTCTCGACACAACTGCTGAAGAAAAAGTGGGTGCATAAGCAAATGTGGTGAAGAAAGCTGATGGTGCCCAGCTATCAAAAGATATAGCGTCTGGAGTCTTAAAGGCTTTAAGGTAAACAAGCAGCCATCTAGCCCAGAAGCAACAAATCCTATATGGAGGAATCACACCAGTCTGTGCAATCACTAGGTGTCAAAGGGATCAAGTATCATGAAACATCAGAACAAAAAAATCATACATTGTGAATGAGGGGGAGTGCAGAGTGGAGATCCAAAGCCCATCTGTAGGCAATTAGACATCCCCTTAAGGAAGGATCTGGGGGAGGAGATGAGCCAGTCAGGGTGTAATGTAGCAATGATAAAACATACAACTTTCCTTTCATTCCTAAATGCTTCCTCCTCCCCTCCCCCCACTATTGTGATCCCAATTCAACCTTACAAATCTGTCTAGACTAGATGATGTACACTGGTACAGATAGAAACTGGAAACACAGGGAATCCAGGGTGGAGGATCCCTTCAGGACTAGTGGTGTGAGTGGCTATACTGGGAGGGTAGAGGGAAAGTGGGTTGCAAAGGGGGAACCCATTACAAGGATCTACATATAAACTCCTTCCTGGGGTATAGACAACAGAAAAGTTGGTGAATGGAAATGTCAGACATTGCAAGATATGACAAAAAATAATAATTTATAAATTATCAATGACTCATTGGGGGGGTGCAGGGAGGAAGGGGAAAATGAGGAGCTGATGCCAGGGGCTTAAGTAGAGAGCAAATAATTTGAGAATGATGAGGGCAATGAATGTACAGATGTGCTTTACATATTTGATATATGTATGGATTGTGATAAGAGTTGTATGAGGCCCTAATACAATGACTAATTTTTTTAATTAAATAAAAAATCAAGGAAATAAAAGGCCTTAAATGGTAATGGACTTTTGGACAACTAGTTTTTATGCTGTTTTTACATTTTTATCTTGCTTTTGGTCAGATGAAGCTAACCAATTTCTTTTCCATTTTCCAAATGTACTGTAGCACATTTTCCCAATAAAAAAGATGCTTGCTTGCAGTAATTAAGTACTTGGAAACTATGCCAATTCCTTCAGGATGATTAGTGCTTCCTTGGGTAATTTTCCTGCTTTCTTCATCTTTTTTCTCCCTTTCTAAAAAAATCTCCTGATTCAGTGAAATCGTTCTTCTGCCTATCTTCTGTGTACTCTGGTAGACACTATCCCAGGATAAAATACTTACCAATCTTCAGTGGAGTCTTTATAAATGTTAATTTCATGATTAGCTGAGAGGTTGTAAATGCCATGTCCTCTGGAGTGTGACTGGCAGAGAAAGGGGTTTTAAAATGTTAACTTCATGTTTAACTGATAAAGGGAGTTGACATATTGGAGGGGAGACTCTGATTCTTGAGTCAAAATTAAGGAGAAGATTAAGGAAGCAGAAGGCATTTAACCCATTGCTCTTGGTGTAGATTCTGACTCAAAGTGATGTCGTGTGTTCATAGTAGAACTTCTTTGTAAGATTTCATGATGCGACCTTTCAGAGGGAGAGAGCCAGCTTTATCTTCTTTGATATCTATGAGTGAGCTTGAATTACCAAATTTTCAGGTAGCAGCCAAGTGCTTAATGGATTGCACTACTCATGGACCAGATTTCTACCCACACCTGCAGTGGCAGAGTTGTCCGTGTTTGTGATGGAAGAGCTGTGCTTCGCAGGGGCTGAAGCTGAAGTACATTGCCAGGCCTTTCCTTGGGGGCACATCTAGATGCATTCTTACTTCCGGTCTTTCAGTTAACATGCTCAGTGGGCATGTCCATTTTTGGAATCAGCTGCAGACCCAAACACCAAGCTCACTGCATCGAGTCGATGCTGGACACATAGAGATTCCCTTTTGGTTTTTGTTCATGCACTGGAGTCAATCCTGCCTCGTGGTGAATCCTTGTGTGCAGAATTGAACTGCTTCACAGGGCTTTTCGAGCCTGTGACCTTTTGGAAGTCAAGCAAAAAGAAGAATGTTGAAAGTGCCGTGAACTGCCAGAGGAACATATTTATTAATATAGCTTGGGAGAAAGAAGCAACTTTGGCTCACATACTTTAGAAACATTGTCAGAGGAGATCAGTCCTTTGAAAAAGACATCACGCTTGGTTAATTAGGTCAATGAAAAGGAGGAAGACTCTCAATGGGATAGATTGACCCAGTGGATGAAACCATAGGCTCAAACATAACAACAATTGTGAAGATGAGACTGGGGGATTGGCCAATGTTTCATTCTGTTTTTAAAGGTTTGATACGAGTTGGAACTGACTCAATAGCATATCAGCAAAAATAACAACATTGATTATTCCTGAGGGCGTAAATGGATAAACATTTGACAACTCTCTGTAAGGTTGATGGTTCAAATCCACTGAGAGAGACCTTGAAAGAAAGGCCTGGTGATCTACTTTTCAAATATTGTAATTATATAGTTGTCATTTTGAGACAGTGTTGGTCTTGTTTCAGAATTTAAATACAAAGACACAGTCTCTTGCCCTGAGTGCTTAATTTGCCTGCCCACATAACCATGTCGTGAGTTTAATTTGACAAGTCCCATAAGACATCTTTGCATATTCAGTATTTGTGTTTACACCTATTCCTAAGAACTACAGATCCACAACCCAGGGAAACATGATTTTTCTTCAGCCTGACTCTGAGTTGTTCAGGTTTCAGAGTTGACATGCAAGAAGCCACAGATCACTGATCTAGTGGGTGAGCAGAACTGACATCTCAGAATTGATTATCTCATTAGAGATTTGTGATGTTCACAACCCATATTAAATGATTAAAAACTTTACGCATAGATTGAAAAGAAATCCTACTGCAGTGCCTGTGAAGGCTGAGGAGGAAGCAGAGCGACCTAAGAAAGCGATGATTCTTCGGAGAACATAGAAATTACAGATCACCTAAGAAGGTGCGTGCCACATTCCGCCATGAGCTTTAATACGGGCCAAGAATACAATACAAACATGAGATAAATGGAATTCAGACTTTTGAAAACTCATTTTATTGGGGCTTGTATAACTCTTATAACAATCCATACATCCATCCATTGTTCTAAGCACTTTTGTACATCTGTTTCCCTCATCATTCTCAAAACATTTGCTTTCTACTGGAGTCCTTGGTATCAGCTCCTCATTTTCCCCTCACTCCCTGGTTCCTCCTCCCCCATGAACCCTTGATAATTTGTAAATTATTATTATTTTGTTATGTCTTACACTGTTCGATGTTTCCGTTTACCTGCTTCTCCGCTGTCTATCCCCCAGGGAGGAGGTTATATGTAGATTCTTGTAATTTGTTCCTCCCTTCTCCCTTACCTCTACACTTCTGGTATCACCACTCTCACCACTGGTCTTGAGGGGTTCATCTGTCCTGGATTCCCTGTGTTTCCTGTTTCTCTCTGTACCAGTGTACATCTTCTGGTCTAGTTGGATTTGTAAGGTAGAATTGGGATCATGATAGTGGCAAGGGGTTGGGGGCAAGCATTCAAGAACTAGAAGAAAATTGTCTTTTTCATTATTGCTACACTGCACCCTGACTGGCTCATCTTGTTCCCATGGCCCTTAAGGAACACTTTACTTTATCACAACCTAATAAATACACACAATCTTACAAACATAAATGGAACAAAGATTTATTGCCTTTACTGTAGGTCACATGCCTATATTTTCCTAAATTTTCTATTTTATTTCAATGCTGATTGTGACCCACTAATTGACATTTTGACCCAGTAATAGTTTGCAAATCACAGTTTGAAAGACACTGTCTTATATTAAGAATATGAATGAATAAGTAAGTGATTGAGTCAGTTCATGAAACTATTCCAGTCAGTGGTCCAGCTAGAATTTATTTTAATCATTTTATAAGTTAATTTAATGTTATGTTTATAGAATCATTAAGGGTCTTATGTGGCCACTTTAAATTGTATTTATTCTCCTCTGCACTTGATGGGGGAAATTACAATGCATGAATATTTGTGAATGCAGGGGTTTGCAGAGCTCTCAGGAGAAAGTGCAGTATGAGCCCTGTTAGTAAGAGGCCCGAGGAGAACAGATAAGAGAGGGATTATTTTTGAGTGAGTTCTCTAGGGAAGTAGCATTTGATATGACTTAAAACAGTGTGCACAGCGTTGACAGGTGAAGGCAGGGGGGAAACAATTCAGATTGGAGAGGTGTGGTCTGGCTGGAAGGCTGGGAAAAGTAGGCTGCATCTCAGAGGCATAGAGGAAGAGAGGGTGAGGAAAACATAATGTGAGGAAGGAGACCTGGTTGCACAATGGTTAAGCACTCCCAAAGTAGGCAATTGGAAAGCCTTCACAGCTCTGCTGGTGAAATCTTCCTTAAAAGAGTACTTTCTTAGAAACCCTACTGAGAAATTACACACTGTCTCTTAGGTTCCTTACAAGTCAGAATCCACTTAATAACTTTAAAAAAATAAGTAAGAAGAACCTTGGTGGTAAAATAGTTAGATACGCAGCTGGTAACCAGAAAGCTAAGCAATCCAAACTCTCCATTAACTCTAAGGTAGAAAGCACCTCGCAGCTTCCCCCCCCAAAAAAAAAAAATTCAGCTTAGGAAACCTTATGGTGCAGTTCTACTTTTTCTAGTTAGGTCCCTGTGAGTTGTCATCTGCTAGCGGACACAAAACCACAGTTAAGGGACATCGGTATATGCTAGTCAGAGCTAGTCACTTGCTTTCCATAGTAGACGCGGAAATTCTTTCTACCTGCGCTCTTGACCTACGATCATACATTTGGATAATTTTACTACAATTAGATCAGAGAAAATATCAGCATTGAGTTGAGGTTCTGGGGCTTGATTAAAACCTAGAAAATGAATTTTAGAATAAAATTTATGAGATTATTTCTGTCCTAGATTTAACATCTTCCAAATGTAGAGATCATGTTGGTTAAATGTGTTTCTATTTTCTAGCATCTAAAACAAGGTCTGGTGCATAGTAAAGCCTGTTCTGAGTCATAATGACCTCTGCAGGACACAGTACAATTTCTCCATAAAATCCCCAAACTATAATTTTCATGGAAGCAAGCTGCCACATAGTTCTCCAGTGGAGCAACTGGTAAGTTCACATCACAGAATTTGCTGTTGGGAGCTGAATGCTTAAGCTCTGTCCCCTTAGGGATTCAGAAACACTTGCTAAATGGCCGAGTGAATGAATGGATAAAGGAGGGCACAAGTTACCTTGAAGCCAATCCTTTGAGTTCTGCTAGTCTGAGAGTCCTTACCTATAGTTCAGTCTGTTAGAGTTTTCACTTAAAATAATAATAGCAATTTATAAAATTTTAGACCATCTCTCTGTCCTCCTCATGGGTGATCAGTCTCCCATACATCCTCTATAATACACTGCCTTCTCACTTTGTTCGCTTTATTTAGAATGCACTGTGATTTATGTATCTTATGCAGTTTTCTAGGTATTCCAAATTAAGTTTTAGCCTTCGTTTTTCTTAGCTTGCTTTGTGTTCTTGATTCTCTTCTTATTCATTCATTATGTCCATGTATACTTATATTCTTGAAGATATATAAGTATTCTCTTAAACAAAATATATATGATATATACTTATGCACATATGTTGCATATAATTTTTAATTTAGAGCTGTGAGAAGTGAAGAAAAGTATGCAATGTGAAGAAAGTAATTGTGTAAAATCTAATGACATGGAGCAATTGTGTACATTTTGGTGCATTTTGTTCCTGGCATTTTCCTATGGATGTATGGATACATGGATCCTATATGTAATCATTCCAGCTCCCAGAGCGTCCATGAGAAATGTCAGCTGCTCTCCATTCCCACCATTGTTCTTATATTTTAACTCCTGGTTGCAGCCATTGAGCAAATCTATATCATGAGGACCCTTACTCTTTTTTGCTGCCCTTCTACATTACCAAGCATGATATCTTTTTCATTGATACATACCTACAAATAATTACATATATATTTACATATATATACATATAATCAGAATATACATACTGGTAATATATTTTTACCTGAAATAATGTATTTCTGCACTTTAAGTATTTAAGAATATCAATTTAATATCTATAGTGTATTTCATTGTTTTATTATATGTCAGCATATATCTAATCACATCTTAGGAAGTGCTATATCTTTGTTGGATTATTTTTATTTGTGTAATTTCCAGTTTTTTACACTTTAATTTAATTTTTTTATTTTCTATAAGAAAGAGCTTTGTATAAAGAAGGAATCTTACATCAAGCATGTCTTCCAGACCAGTTCAACTCAAGTCCAGAGCTCGCATGCAAGCCAGGGCCCTCTTCAGACTCACGCAGGTGCAGGCCAATTTGTTTTTCCATTTTAAACCAACTCTGTGGCAAACCTACTGACAGCCAAAAGTGTGCATTTGCACCTCAAAGTAAACAGAAATAGAGTTGCTTGGAAAAGAGAGTATAAGGATGTTAAAGACTGTTGTGAAATATAACAAATGATAAATTATCCCTTTTCCTCATCTGTAGGAGAGTATCACAATTTACATTTTCCCTAGCAGGACATGAAAATGTAATCCTCTTCCTGCTTATCAACCTTAGTGCTAACATGGGTAAGACTTTATCCATTACAAAGGTGAAAAAATGACACCAGTATTTATTGTGAATGTTTTATTATCTCTTAATAGGTGTATTCTAGCAATATTGAATATAGCCTTTTTCTTTTGAAACTGATGCCTATGACCTTTTAAATTAAAATTTCAAATCAGATGCTAATATTTAATTTCTAAGACTATGTATTGGATTTTTAACTTCTACAGAACTTATTCATTAGTCTGCTATCATGTAAAGAGCCCTGTTGGCAATCATAGATAAACACCAGACTGCTAATCACAAGGTCAATGGTTCAAATCCACTAGCTACTCAGTGAGAGAAAGATGAGGTTGTCTGTTCTCCTTACAAGTTATAGTTTCAGAAACCCTTTAGAAGTCACTATGAATCAGAAACGACTCGACAGTGCATCCATAAGGAGTGTCATTTTTGTATGTATGTATGTGTGTACGCACACAATATAGGTACTTTTACGCACAGCACCCCTATATAGGGCTTCTGAGATTGGAACTCTTGACTGGAGCAGACAGCCTAATCTAGTAGCTTCTACAGAGTAGCCCAAAGCCTAACCAGCAATGTCACCCAGGCTCCCAATGCACACACACGCATAAGTAAACATGAAATAATATCTGTATAGATTATAACTATTGTCATAGCATTTATGCCTAAGTACATAAAGCAAAATGACTTCTTTTATTTATAACCAACTACCTTGCTAGAATTTTCTGAGAAGGGATGTCTTCTTCAAGTCTTAGTCTTTGAAGAGCTGCGTAGATAAATGAAAGACATGGAATACATTAGGGCTAGGGTTAGACTGACAGGAACTCTGTTGATTAAACTCTTGACTGCTAAATTAAAGTTAGCTGAATTAAAAAATTAAAAGTTGGTCCAAAGATGGGCTTTGGGACATCCCCTTACAGAGAGAAGGGTCACAAGAAATGGATGAGCCAGTCAGAGTGCAGTATAGCACCAATGAAACATACAACTTTCCTCTAGTTCTTTAATGCTCCCTCCACCCCATCATGACTCCAATTCTACCAGACCAGATACTGCATATACAGAAGTACAATACAGGTAAGAGCTGGAAACACAGGGAATCCAGGACAGACAAACCCCTCAGGACCAATAATGAGAGTAGCAATATCAGTAAGGTAATGTCAGGGGAGCAAGGGAGAACTGATCACATGATTTACATATAACACCCTCCCAGAAGGGCAGACAACAGGAAAGTGGGTGAAGGGAGACATCGGTCAGTGTAAGACATGAAAAATATAATAATTGATCAATTATCAAGGGTTCATGAGGGAGAGAGGGAGAAAGATAGGGAGGGAGAAGAAAGGGGAGGAAATTGAGGAGCTGATACCAAGGGCTCAAGTAAAAAGAAAAATATTTTGAAAATGATGGCAACATATAGACAAATGTGCTTGACACAGTGGATAGCTGAATGGATTGTAATAAGAGCTTCAAGAGACCCAATAAAATGATTTTTAAAAAAACGCTAGCCGTTTGAACCCACCAGCCACTCAACCGGAGAAGATGCGGCAGTCCACTTCCACAGATCAAATGCGACAGCCTTGGCTACGGTGCTGTGCGGCATTCTGCTTTGTCCTTCAGTGTTGCTGAGTCAGCGAGGACTTGGCGGCAACCCTTTTAGGATGTCAGTCTCGGCTTTCCATTGGCTGCGCCTTCAAATGCCCTAACTCAGTTCCTTCCTCCTGACAAAGAGGAGAAATCGCGTCTCTTTTTCAGAGGGTAGTGGGAATTAGATAAAATAATCTATGAGGTAAGGCCCTAGCACAGGGACTGCCACATGACAGAAAGTCACAGATATCAACTATCCTCATTCTTTTTTTAAAAAAGAAAAACCCGTTTCTTTCAATAACATCCATTAAAATAGCTGCTGAAACGAGAGAAAAATGAAGTTGTCTTCTTTCATAAAAATTTATAGTCTCAAAATCCCTAAAGGGTTGCTATGAATTGGAATCAATTCACTGGCAGGGTTTGGGGGCAATGCTGAAGAAATAAAATAAATTATGTTTGAATCAACAAAAGAGTCAAAGAATATTTATCTTTAAATCTGATTTTCTGAATACTCAGTGTGTAGGATCTCTGGTGGCACCGTGCGGTAAGTAAGACAAAGTCAGTGGGTCAAACCCACCAGTTTCTACATGGGAAAGAGATGAGACTGTCTGCCCCCATAGATTTGAAGTCTCAAAAACCCTATAGAAGGCTGCTATCAATTGGTATCGACCAGATGTCAATGGGTGTTTGGGGATATTTGGGCATAAGCTTGCTTTCTACTCTTTTAATGCATTCAACTCCCATGTTATATAAGGTATACATATTGATAAACCCAACCAGTTTTTAATTTTGGTGCCAAAGTAGCACATAAATTAGTTGGCCAGTTATACTTTCCCTCTCTTAACAGAGTAAGAATTTCTTAAAGAAAGTGCCTTTCCAAACACCAGTCCCTTAGACTCTTGCACAGCTTCTACAAAATAGGTTTGTTGAAAGACTGAGTCAAAGTGACTCTGCAGATTCTCCATTTGGTAAACTGCTTCAAGGGCTGAGTTGTTGATTGATGCTTATGACACTTCCTCTCTGGTGAAATTTGCTTTATGCTCTGGCTTTCACCAAATAGATAAATGTCTGTATCTCTTTCCTGTGGCTCTTTCTCCCATCTTGTTATGGACAATGTTTTCAGGAAGTGACGAAAAATTTCAACTGCAAGTTTTGGAAAGTCATGAAATCAACCATTTTGTTTTTTATTGACTCCATTATTTTTCTGGAGCTGTATAACTAAAAGGCTTTATGAATTGTGTTTATAATCATTTTCTGATCCATCATTCAATCAGTAGACATCTCTCCTCAACCAGTGGACAATCATTCTCTCTAATCATCTCGCCAAGTCTTACCTTTACCAGCAGCTGTTTTACAATCCCTTCGAAGACATTCTTTAATGTTTTCTTATTGATGAACACATAACTGGAGTTTTGCTGTTGTCTATTGTTGTTATTAGGTGTGACAAGTCAGGTCCAACTCCCACAGAAGAAAATTTGCACACAGGCTCCTTCTTGCTCCGTAATGTAATCACAGCTGTCATGCTTGGGCCCGTTGTTGAAGCTGTTTTGTCAATCCGCCTTGGTGAGGTCCTTCTTCTATTTTGTTGTCCTACTTTATCAAGCAAGGTGACCTTGTCCAGGGTCTGGTCTGTCCTGATAATGTGAGAAAATTACATGAGAGAGATAGTGTGCCTGAATGCCCCAAAGCATTAGATTTAGTCTCCAGTCATTTTGATGGAATGGGTTCGAATTTCACAGCTGCCACACTCTTGCATTAATTTATTCAGACTTTAGTTCTCTTCCACCATGAAGTTTATTTATATAACTTTACATCAATTTTGTTAATATGTAACTTGGATATCCCCAGAATTCTTTCATAAAGTTTTTGTATGGAAACAGAATGGAAAAGATGGAGCAAATAATATAATTTTGTTCATATGCTTATGTTTCTCATTTTTTGCTCTTTAATCACAAATGAAATGACTTCACAACAGAAAATAAAAACAGTTTTTATATTTTCATATTTTTAACTTTTCTTCTTGGCAAGTTAATTTTCTCACTGGTAAATTTTTATTTTTTATTATAATACCTTGTAAACTTTTAGATGCATTGAGATTATTTTATGAATTTCTAAAACTTGTCATTGAGATATTTTATATAATATTAACCCTGACTTGTAAACTGGCAGAATATCTTAGATACAGAAAATAACACAGTCCTAGACAGAAAATAAGGTTAAATTTATGCAAAGTGTATAATGAGGTATAGCTAAATAATATAGCTAAGACGTTCTTTGTATGTCTAAGAGAATGCGGTTGCTGAAAAATATTGGTTTTATAAAATAGTAACAAGTGAAAAACACTTTTAATATTGAGGAATTTTAATGTCATATGTACATCAATCAAGTCACGAGAGGAAAATAGAATATCTGTTCTGGGATCCATTTTCATGAATTCAGAAACTAAGTATGGAATTCCAGAATTGCATCAAACTCCCCGCAATCGGGTCTAGGAAGACTCACAACGACCCTATCAGACAGCGGGGAACTGCCTCAGTGAGTTTCCAAGCTGGACCTCTTTACAGGAGTAGAAAGCTTCAGCTTTCTCCCTTGGAGCAACCGGCAGTTTCAAACTGCTGACCTTGAGAATCACAGCCCAAGACAACCTCTATGGCATCAGTACTGCAGGACTATCCTAATTCTAGTCTCTGAAATTAAAGTAATAATCAAGACTGACAAGGTAAACGTTCTTAAGGAATGTTTATTCTGTCACTGATGTCCAATACACTATTCATCAGTCAGATGTGATTAATTAAATTAATTAAGATGGTAGCATATTCCACCTAGCTATTCGAAAGGATAGTGTCTGGGGTCCTAATGGCCAGTCTTAAAACAAGCAACCATCTAAGTGGAGAATCAGCTAAGTCACGTGGAAGCAGCACACCAGCCTGTGTGAGCCAAGGATTGTAAATAATAAACCCAAAACTGGAGCACAAAATGGTGTTGGAGCTTAAATTGTAAGCACCGATTTGCAGAAGACTTTAGACTAAGCCTCAGTGAATCCCCTCTAACTACCGACCAGGGGTGTGACCAGCTTTGCTATCAGAGTGCATTGGGAAGTGAACTAATCCAGAAGCAGTTCGGTAAAATTTAATAGCTTGCCTGTTGTTCTCCCATTTGACCCCTTTTACATTTGTGCTAGTGTTTATTATTTTCTATATCTTTTCAACCGAGGTTTTCCTATGTGTAGTACTTACATAATTTCATGTCAACTTGAAGATATACAAGTGTAGGGGTAATATTCAACTTGTCATCAGGCCTGATGGTGCCTCCTTGTGGGTGTGACCTTCTCATAAGGAGGGGAACCTCCTCTTATTTGTTTGCTTTCATCTTTTTGCTGGTTGGCCATCCAGAGAGCTGCCAGAGCCCTGTGATAAGAGAGAGAGAACCGGGATACTGCATAATTTATAATCAGGAAGGTTAGGCATCAGGCTTGTATTCTCTCATTGTATTTATTCAATATGTATGATGACCAGATCAGCAAAGAAGCAGGATTATATGAAGGACAACGTGACATCCAGATTGAAAATGTCTTATTAACGATATGCAACATACAGATAACTAAACTTTGCTTGCTAAAAGTGAAACACTTGCTGAAGAAGGTGAAGGATTGCAACCTTATGTGTAGATTACAACTTAATATAAAAAAGATAAAAATCCTCACAACTGAATCAATGGTAATATATGGTAAATGGAGAGAAGATTGAAATTGCCAAGATTTAACTTTGCTTGGATGCACAATCAATGGTAATGGAAGCAGGAGTCAAGAGACCAAAGTCTTCCCTTGGTTAAATCAATGTCAAAAGGCCTCTTGAAAGTGTTGAAAAAAGGATGTTACATTAAGGACTAAGGTGAACCTGCCTCCAGCCATGCTATTTTAAATGGCCTCATATGCATCTGAAAGTTAGACACTGATATAGGAAGACTGAAGAAGAATTGATCCATTTCAACTCTGGTGATTATGAATAACATTGAAAGTGCCACAGACTCAATTGGACAACAAATCTGTTTTGGAAGAAGCATGGCCAGAGTGGTTCTAAGAGGCAAGGATGGCGACACTTGTCAAAGAGACCAGTCTCTGGTCAAGGGTATCATGCTTGGTAAAGTATAGAGACAGCAAAAAGGGGTAGGTACTCAATAAGATACATTGAAACAGTGGCTGCAACAATGGACTCTAGTGTAGGAATCATTGGGAAGATGGTGCAGAACTGTGCTATATTTCATTATACAGTTCATTGGGTCACTATGGTAGGAACAAACTTGATGATGCTTAACTGTGACAACACCACCAACCCCTTATTTTTCTTCTTAGAGCAAACCATTATTCTGAAGATGACATGAAGCACTCACAGACATGCTTGGGAAGTTCTACTAAATGGGAATACATTGATAAAAGTTCTTGCTGTGATTACTTCTAAATAAGTGGGAGGGCTCAAGCAGAAAGAAAATGTTTTGAGAATGATGATGGCAACATATGTACAAATGTGCTCGACACAATGGATGGATTGTGATTAGAGCTGTAAGAGCCCCCAATGAAATGGTTTTTTAAAATGACATCAGGTTTTTGTTATTTGCTTATACTGTCCAATTTAGGAGATGTAATATATGTATATTGACATAGTAACTTATCTGCTCTATAGTATGTTCTGTGCAAAATAAAAAGGACATCTCCATCCATTTTGAAATGGAAAAGTGTTAGGGGCATTCCAAATGAGATCGACCTCCTAAATCTTGTGCAGATTCTATTGGATACTCGGGTTTTGGTGGCACAACTCATTAAAAGCATCAAAATAGTCAAATCTTGGATGCTTATTTACTACTCAAGAGCACTTTGAAAGCAATCCTGGTGACCTGCTTCCAAAGGTCAGAGCCTTGGAAACTTTATGGCTCTATTGGGAACACAGGAATCATCATGAGTAAACTCAGGAGCAACTTGGGTTGTCCACTACAAGATTAGGCAATCCAATCTCTCTCCTGGGCTTATGAAAGTTCAGCCGCCAGCTTGCTTCAGCAGCACATACGGTAGACTAAAATTGGAATTATACAGAGAAAATGGCAAGCAAATCCGTGAAGCATTCCATATTTTTGCCTGGTTTTTGCATTTATTAAGGAGTCTGCATGCTTATCTAGATAAGAGAGGCAAGATAAATAATTCAGAGATGAAAAGAATGGGACTGATGGTTCTGGGGAGAAGGAGAAGTGGGAAAAAGGAAGTGGGGGTGGTGGTGCAGGGAGAACCAACCCAGGGACAAGGAAACAAGTGAATTAAAATCAATGTAAAGATGGCCATAGAATGCCTACTGGGGCTTAATCAAGGGCACTAAAGCAGTGAGGAATTAGAAATTACTAAACCTGAATGAAGGCCGAACATAATGGTAGGACAAGAGGAAAATAAGAGGAAATGAGGGAAAAAAACAGGAGGCAAAAGACATTTATAAAGGTCAAAATACAGGAATGTACATATGTAAAAATATATTTATAATGATAGGTGAATAGAACTATGTATTCATATCTATATGCTAAGAATAAAGTGACCACAAGCCTAAGTGAACACGAGGTGTTGATGGGATCAGGTAGCAGACACCAAAGAACAAAAACCATCATTGTGTGATCACCTTCCTCATATAAACGCTGAAGACGAATGTGCGCATAAGTAAGTGTGAAGAAGACTGATTGTGGCCAGGTATTGAGAGATATACTATCTGGGGACTTCAAGCCTTCAAAGTAAACAATGGCCATCTAGCCCAGAAGCAACAAAGCCCACATGGAAGCAGCACACTAACATGTGTGATCAAGAAGGGCCAAGGGGACCAGGTTTCAAGCAACAAAGGCAGGGGAAAAAATCATATCATCGTGAATGAGGGGAGTACGTGATGGGGACCCAATGCCCATCTGTAGACAACTGGACATCCCTTTCAGAGGGGTAGTGGGGAGCGATCAGTCACTCAGGGTTCAGTGTAGCAATAATGAAACACAAAATCTTCCTCTAGTTCTTAACGCTTCCTCCCCTCCAATTATTATGATCCCAATTCTACCTTGCAAACCTGTTAGACCAGAGGATGCACAGTGGTACAGTTGGGATCTGGAAACACAGGGAATCTAGGACAGATGAAACCCTCAGGACCATGAGAGTACAGTGGTGATACCGGGAGGGAAGGGTGGGTAGAAAGGGGGAACTGATCTCAGGGATCTACATATAACCTCCTCTCTGGGGGATGGACAACAGGAAAGTGGGTGAAGGGAGATGCCGGGCAGTGTAAGATAAGATAAAATAATAATTTATAAATTATTAAGGGTTCATGAGGGAGGGGACAGTGGGGAGGGAGGAGGAGGGAAAAAAGGAAAATGAGCTGATTTCAGGAACCCAACTGGAAGGTGAATTTTGAGAATGATGAGGGCAATGAATGTATAAGGGTGCTTTACTCAACTGATGTATGTATGGATTGTGATAAGAGTTGTAAAAGCCCCATACAATGATTTATTAAAAATATGTCACAAAGGTTGTTGTATATGTAATATAAAGGTTATATGTTGAAAACTACCTTTTAAAAATATTGATGATATATAACAATTAAAGCAATGCTTGACAAAAAAAATAGAATAAAGGTTGCAGATGGACATTGGGCTTTGAGTAAAGTACTCCCTTAAAACAAGAATACTTTTTTCTAATTATGTGGCATTCTGTGATGCTCACCTTTCCTACATGATCACTGAAGACAAAATGGGTGCATAAGCAAATGTGGTGAAGAAAGCTGATGGTGCCTGGGCATCTGGGGTCTTAAAGGCTTGAAGATAAACAAGTGGCCATCTAGCTCAAGCAACAAAGTCCACATGGAAGAAGCACACTAGCCTGTGTGATCACAAGGTGTCAATGGGATCAGGTATCAGGCATCTAAGACCCAGAAAAAGACCATACCAAATGTGAATGGGCAGGGGCACATGGAGTAGAGCCCAATACCCATCTGTAGACAATTGAACAGCCCCTCACAGAGGGGTCACAGGGAAGACATTAACCACTCAGGGCGCAGTACAGCACCAATGAAACATAACAACTTTACTCTATTTTTTTGGTGCTTCCTTCTCCCCACTATCATGACCTCAGTTATACCTTACAAATTGGATTAGACCAGAGCATACACACTGCTACAGATCAGAGCCTGGAACACAGGGAATCCAATATAGAGAAACCGTTAGGACTAACAAATGAGAGTAGAGATAC
Source organism: Tenrec ecaudatus (assembly GCF_050624435.1). Classification (NCBI taxonomy): domain Eukaryota; kingdom Metazoa; phylum Chordata; class Mammalia; order Afrosoricida; family Tenrecidae; genus Tenrec; species Tenrec ecaudatus. The sequence goes on along the minus strand of NC_134531.1, from coordinate 152,547,911 downwards.
CAGGAGGATTAGGGGATGGTCGGGGGAGAAAAGGGGAATTGATCACAAAGATCAACTTGAACCCCCTCCCAGAGGGACAAATAACGAAAAAGTGGATGAGGTGTGATGGAGGATGATGTAAGATATGGAAATAATAATCTATAGCTTATCGAGGGTTCATGAGAGTGGGTGGAGAAGGGAGGGGGAACTGATATCAGAGGCTCAAAGGGAAGAGAATGTTTTGAAAATGATGATGGCAGCATATGTGCAAATGTGCTTGACACATTAGATGAATGTATGGATTATGATAAGAGATGTAAGACCCTCAATAAAAGTATTTTTAAAAAAGAAAGTTCAGCAACCAGCAAATTTATTGAAGTAAAGTTTTCAAGAAAATATGTTGTAGAAGGAAAGGAAGCCTCCGTCTATGATGCGTCTCCCTAGCCTCATCATTACGCCCTTGAGTGTGTGGATGACCCTTTGTGAAGTCTTCCATATATGGACTGTTCAGGAATAATGGTGGCATTATCGGCATTCTCTCATATCCTCTTTATTGACTCGCCCCTAAATAAATGTCTCTCTGTAAAACAAATCCTAAGAACTATCTTGCAAAACACATGCATTCATTTCTTGGGAGTGGGGGTGGGGCATGAGTTGCTAAATTTATGTCAGACTTTCCTCTCTACTTGAATATACTTAGCTACTTTCTTTTGATGTTCTGATCTCATAAACTCAAAAGCATAATTTGAATCCTGACTAGGCAGACAGGCAGCAAGCACCAGGTCTATTTCTCCTTCTTCTGCTTCAACAATTTAAAATATTCTATCCTTTGTAGAACTTGAAATCATCTTGGAGATTTTAAAGAATTTCAATGTAATACTGACTCCACATTCTCATCCTAGCTGTTTAAAGTATACCTCTCAGACTTTCCTCAGGTTACAAACGAAATCTGGTTTCACCTACAAGATAAAACTGCTTTGTATCATTTCAAAGACAGAGCAACTTTGAAAATAATGATATGCTTTATTGCTTCTGCTCAAAGTTTCCCACATTTCGGGATATTGGTTTGAAAAAAATATTAGAAAACTTGACATATTAAAAAATTGGGGATTCCCAAGAGGTTTGATGAGTATTTATAAAAACATGTCTAGGGGTAGTATACACAAATTGTATATTCTGGGATGTTCAAAAAGAGAATTTTATAAAATTAATTGCTCAGTTTAGTAAGCTGAGATATACCATTTTACAGTGTCTCACAATGGTTATGATGACTTCTTTTTTTAAAAAATGAATTTTAACATAAAATTATAATGCAGATATTAGAATCTAAAGCCTCACTTGCTAAACACGTCTTTCCCTCATACAAAGAATACATGTCTTCTGAGAGATACAGTGATAGTCAATGTTGAGCATGCAAATAAAATCCCTACTTCACTTCCTTTTCTTGAAATTGGATAGATTGGTTTCTCTAAATAACTTTATAATTGAAAACAATACTAAAACATGGATAAAATCATTTTGAAACCCATCTATTTAATATACACTATTTAAAAGAAAAGGAAACATTAATATCGGTGGGTACATATGTATTAGACTACTAAACGGGAGGAAATATGAGTCTGTCTACTCCTGGAAATATTTACAACCTTGAAAATCTTACATAGGTTTGCTATGAGTTGCTAGAAATTACATAATGGTGGGTTTTATATATTGATCATAAAATAATGCAAAGCATCTACAATTTCCACAAATGTGAATGTGTGTGTGCTCACATGCGCATACAGTCACATAAACGTACACTCATACACAGTCAATTTAGGAAGTAAACTATTGTGTTAGGCTGCATTCTCTAGAGAAATATAATCAGTGATGCTTATACATTTATGTCAATAAAATTGTTCAGCTTTAGTAGTAGGCACGTTCAATCTGATGTCATGTCTGTTGGTAAAATGGTAATCAGCGGACCTTCCCTGACTTTCATAGCTCTGCAGTTCATGAACCCAGGATTGGCAAGAACTTCATGGACTAAAAAGGTGGATTATTTTTTGTTCTTTGATGCCTGATAACTGATCCCTTTGGGATCACTCGCTCACTCAGGCTGGTGTGTTCTTCCATGTGGGCTTTGTTGCTTCTGAGCTAGATGGCCGCTTGTTTATCTTCAAGCCTTTAAGACCCCAGTCACTATCTCTTTTGATAGCCGGGAACCATCAGCTTTCTTCACCACATTTACTTGTTCACCCACTTTGGATTCAGCAGTTGTGTCGGGAGAGTGAGCATCATAGAGTACCAATTTAATAAATGGAAGTATTCATGCATTGAGGGAGTGCTTGAGTAGAGGCCCAAGATCCACATGTGACCTCCTCCCTGGGAGAGGGACGACAGAGAAGGGGGGGAAGGGAGACTCCGGATAGAGCAAGATATGACAAAATAACGATGTATAAATTACAAAGGGCACATGAGGGAGCGGGGAGCGGGGAGGGAGGGGAAAGAAAGAGGACCTGATGCAATGGGCTTAAGTGGAGAGCAAATGCTTTGAGAATGATTGGGGCGGGGAATGTATGGATGTGCTTTATACAACTGATGTATGTATATGTATGGATTGTGATAAGAGTTGTATGAGACCCTAATAAAATGTAAAAAAAGAAAAGGGAAAAGAAAGAAAGAAAAGAAAATGATTAGGGAAAAGAATGTACAGATGTGCTTTATACAATTGATGTATGTATACGTATGGACTGTGATAAGAGTTGTATGAGCCCCTAATAAAACGTTTTAAAAAAAAGGTGGATTAATGGAAGGCTTATGGGTAGACTAGAGAAACAAATTCAAAGCAATTATAAATTGAGAAAACATCCCATCCCAATCCAGACCAAGTCCATAAAACAAACATTAGCATTTATGTCAAATACTAGTCCCTGATTTCCTCTTTGCACTCATGCAACACAGGCAATGAAGCCGAATGCAGGAAGATCATAGGCCGGTGGTTGAAAAGTCTTGTGGATTCAATGGTGGTAGAAACATCTCTAGGACTCTAGGTGCCGTCAGCATGGCTCCATCTGGCTTGTCAAGAGAAAGGTGAAGCAGGGAGTGTGTGCTTCACACCTCCATGAGGGAAGAGAGGAAATTCCCGGAATCCTCATGAGAAGGCCATGCCCACAGGAGGCATAAGACTGTGACCTGATTGACAGGTTAGACTCCACCCCTTCCCTCTTAATATTCTCAAGTTGACACAAAGTTATGTAACTACCACAACTAGAAGTAATAGTGAGTGGTGCCATTCTTATTTTCACACCTTGGTTCCTGGACTTATTGATACTGGATATTGGAGAAACATCACCACATATTGAATACTGGTTTAGAGAATATACAGCTTCCTGGAGAGTATTGCCTGAACTCTGCAAAGTACTGCTACCTAGCTGGAGCTGTAATTATATCTTTGTAAGGACACCCCATCATTCTGTAAAGAGAACTCAATCAGAATGCTGTGGAATGTGGTAAGTTTAGTGTAGTCCATGAATGTGAGCTTATTGCCTCACTCCATTTGCTGTGAAGTCCGTTCTTTGATCTGAGTCTCTGCTATTCATGAGACCATGGCCGAGCATTCCTTGTATCCATTGATGAGAGTGTTAGCAGAATCATCACTTTCAGAGAAGAAAAATCCATATCTGGAGTAGGCATCTATTCCAGTGAGAGCACAGCAAAATGCTACCCTTTCCATTATAGCATTGGTCTTATCTCATCAACGTGCCACCAGGTCTCTGGTTGATCTCCTAAAGGAATACGTCCTTATCAGGGCACAGTCTTGGTTTCTGCTGCTAACTTAGCAGCGGTAGTAGTCAGTCAAACTGGCCAAATTGGAGTGGAAGTGCAAGTTGCTAAGCTCATGTTTATTCACTTGATTGTTAAAATTCTCCTGCAGATGTAATCCTTTAGTGAGCATTCACATGAGACACAATTATCTTCCCCACATTGTTCTTTCAGTGAGTCTATTCACAAAATTCTTTCTCATACTCCCTTTTCAATAATTTACCAAGCATGCTCCCTCCATGTCTTTGAACATTCTGCCCAACCATTGTCCACAGAGCATAAATGAATATACACTTGCACACTTGACCATTTCTCTTTCCAAGCAAAATCAACAACAATTGGGATATTCCATTTACAGATGTCCTGCAGGGAGGTCTCAGGGAGGGCCTCTAGTTCTTTTGCTGTCCACTGTTGAGGTAGTTACATAATCTGGTGTCGATTTGGGATTTAAAAAGATTAAGAGTGAAGGGTCGGAGTCTAGTCTGACAATCAGATGATAGCCAATGAGGCCTCTGTGTGGGCATGGCCTTCCCCTGAGAATTCTGGGAACCCTTGTGTTTTCCTCCCTGGAAGTGGAAGACACACTTTCGCTGTGCTCATTTCCTGCAAGACATCCATGAGGACAAACCACATGGGACTAACCTGATGCAGTCCTGGGAGCTGTAGAAGCCACATGGAGATCCCTGCCAGTGCTGAGATGCTTACAATGTCACTGGATCCATAAGACTTCCCACCCTCTGGCCTGTGATCTCCCTACATTTGGCATCATGGATATGTTGCATGAGTCTGAACAGGACTTCATAGATCAGTATCGGACATATGGGCTAATATTTGGCTTATGGACTTGATCTGGACTTGGCTGCGATGTTTTCTCAATATTTAATTGCTCTTATATATACACATATGTGTCTTTATCATGCACATATGTGTCTATGAATTTGTTGCTCTAGTCCACCCAGACTAACACAACTGTCAAGTGGTACCTACAAGTCATACAGAACCATATGCAAACCAAGCACAATTCTTCTTGTCCTAAGTCATAGGAAACTCCCCCATTGGACCATAGCTAGAAGCGTTTGGAGTCACTTAATAAATAGGCCATAAAATACCCAAATGAGGAATATATTGCCCTCCATTGTCCAAAGAGACCTACTAAGCATCATGTTTACTTTATATCTATGGGAATATACAAACACAATAATTTATCCTTCAGCTTTGTAGAAATATTTCAATATTCCAGACACCATTGGATCAAAGAAATTTCATTGAATGGGAAGGAACTGAATTTTTTTTTTCTGGATAACAGCATGATTCTATCAGCATAATGCCATCAATATTATGGAGCAACATGACATATTCTTTAAGGAAAAGGCTATCAGGCCCCTGAGGCCTAAATTATGACAGTCTTAGAGAGCTAAGATAACTCGAAAGGAAGACAGTGAAAGTGTTTGGTTGCCCTTGTCAATTGAAGACAAATTGCTCCTGATAGCCCTTTGAAACCAGAAATGAGAGAGAGAAAAAATTGGCCTGGTATCAGAAGTATTTGTTCAAGCAATGAAACCACATCTGGAAAAAACAGCTTCAATTTGAGTCTGTTTGAATTTGTTAAATTTGTGATAATCCATTGTCATTCTCCAGTATCCACAAGTTTTCTGTCTAGTCCAAATTGAGGAGTAAAAGAGAATGTAGTGGGAATCACTAACCCTGTATCCTTCCAGTCTTTAATGGTAGCACGCATGTCTGAAATCCCTCCAAGAATGTGACATTGCTTTCGACCTACTGTTTTCCTGTGCAGAGATGGTTCTAATGGCTTCTGCTTACCTTTTCCTGCCATGATTGCCATTAGTACACATGTCAGGGATCTAATATAAAGGTTCCTCCAATTGTGGAGTATGTCATTCCAATTATGCATTCTGGGACAGGGAAATTGCTACAGGTCAGGTTTGGGGGCCCACTGTACCCACTACAAGATTAAGCTGAGCTAAGGCTCCATGACCTGACCTCCATACACCATGATGACTGGGCAGCCTTCAAAATGTTTTGGGTCTTCTGGATTTAGTGTCAATTCAGTCAGTTCTGTAATTCCCCCACAGTCTGATTATTTTCTTTTCCCCAATAACAGCTGTTTTGGTAAAAGGCTACGGTTAACTAAAAGGATACATGTTGAGTGGTGTAGTGGAGTCTTTCCTCAAAGGAACATAGCCTCCCTTCATTCAAGAAGTTGTGGGTTAGTAAACTGGTTTAAGTCAGGGAGTTGATTACCGGGTTGTTACTCTCTATTCTGGTGATTCGAGTTATATTGCTATTTACCTGATCTAGAATTCTGATTTTACAGGTCAAGTGATTAGTTAGCAGGTTTCTCGTCTACTTTATTCCTAAGTAGCCAATGCCACAAAGTCATACAAGCAAAGTTAGGGTATTGTGATTACAACTTTTAATCTCCTCTCCCTTATGGTAACCACCCTGTCTCTGCTGATAAGTATTGCCACTGGGCTCTCACTAACACAAGACCTGATCAGCACCATGTTAGGTATGCATCTTAATCAGGAATGTTCTCTCTGTTAAACCTGACTTAACAAAAATAACAATTAGAGTAGTCTTCAGAAATTCTGGGGCTCCTTTCACCAATTTGTTCCTTATCTTTTTAAAAAAGGTGTATCTCCTGGACACATCAGGTGTGGGTCTATGGGTCTATCCCAGAAATCAGTAAACTTTTGAGATGAAAGAGCCAATCCTAAATTCACCTGCTTCCATGACTAATTCGCCTATAGTAAGTATTAACTATCAATCAGCTTCATAATACTCTCATCCTGACAGAATTAATAAAAAACAAAAAGAAAGTCAAATTCATGTTCATCCAGAATCTGAGTTTCACAAATACTTCATCTTTTGGTGATGACACTTTTGGTATAATATTTTTCTTACATGCCATAAACTAACAACATCCTCTCTACTGATAGCGGCACTTATCCCTGCTAATGGAGGCAGTGTTCTCAGTACTAATGGAGATAAAGTTCTCCTAGTTTCCATAACCAATCACATTTAAGAGCCAATTAGTAAATTCATCCTAGATTTTGTTGTGCTAGAGAAGGCGCTGGTAAAGTGTAGCTCTTGAGCAATGTGTGACTCTTATAGGCATGTATACGTCTCTCTGAAGTAAAATTGAAATTGAAAATAAAACTACCATCATTTTATTTAAAAGATATTATTCAGATGATGATGGTTTTATTTGTTTATAAAATATATTATGGCTCACAAATAATTTTTAAATTATTATGAGGGACAGGATTGGCTCTTCTATCTCAGAAGTTTGTCTACCCCTGCTTTAGAACCAATCATGGCAACAAAGGTGCTATCGTGGGCACACACATCAATCAAATATACACGCCATTGTAGAGGTGAGTAAATCAAATGTGATTCAAGTCTGTGGGTCAGTGGTTAAAGCTGGACATTTTTCGTTACTCGTGTAGCTTTGGAAGCTGACAAACCCCGGATTGGCAGAAATACCACAGGCTGTAAAGGAGATCAAACCTAGATCAGTAGGCCAGCCTTTGATTGGAGAGGTGAATAAATTCAAGGTCAGAAGGTCAAGGTAGTGACTGATCATTCCTTGAATCCACAGGGAATATGGCAGGTAGACAGTTCGAATCCAAAGAAGCGGAGTTCAACAAGCCAGAAGCAGAATCCTTACCTAGTAGAAAGTAAGCAAACTTCCCACCAAAGTATTTACAGATAAAGTAGACCACACCTGTGAGAAAACCTTTCATTTGTGGTATGGCTGTGACCTGTGATCCTTTTGCAACTGCATGGCTGCCATGCACCTCTCATCACAAAATTTTACTTGCTTGTGATATTAGTGGTATTGTTTGACCATTTCCACATTCTGTTGGGTCACCTTTCTTTGGAATGAGAACAAATATGATCTTTTCCAGTATATTGCCTAGGAAATGTCTTCCAAGTTTATTCACATGTATGGACTTTCATCACTGCATCCATTTTGAACCATCTCATTTGGTATTTTGTCAGTTTCCGAACGATTGTTTGCCAATACCTTCAGGGCAGCTTGAAAATCTTCCTTCAGGCATATGCTACCTCCTGTCATGGCTGAATGTGGCCACTTCTTTGGGAAACTGTGACTTGCTGCATTTCCCCAGCTTCCTTTAATGCTTCCTACAGAATTTAATACATTACCCGTACTCCCAAACCAGACGCACTGCTATTGAGTTGACTAAAACGCTTAGTAACTTTACAGGACACTGTAAAACTATCTATGGATTTCCAAGATTGCAAATCTTTTGGGAAGGAGAAAGCATCCTCTGGTGGGTTTGAAGTGGGTGTATCTTGTGATTAGCAGCCCAAAACAGAACAGAACCCACATTGCAAATGAAAGATTGGATATTTTCCTTAGCTCTTTCAGTTTGGGAAATGCTAAGCTTGGTCATCCCTGCTGATTTCCCAACTTGAGGTCACTGACATTTAATTAGAATACTTGGCTCTTTTCTCAGCTCTAGCCCCATGAGCCAGCAAACCAAGCTCCCCCAGTTAAGTGCCTGCAGGGAAACGATTTTTCATGTGAGCAATCTGCCCAGAGGAACTCAAATTATTCACTCGTGGGCTGCTCTGTCTTGTACTTTTGGTGCTACCGACACCTTCCCGTGGCACCGCTTTGTCTGCTGGGTCAAGGAGGTTTAGCACGTAGTGTGATCTCAGGGTCAAAAAGGATATACCTCTACTCCTTTCTGGTTTTCCTTGATAGCTGTGACAGTCCCCATTCCTGCTTCTGAAATTTCTTGTTTTAAGTCTGGAGGGATGGGAAAACGGAATGAACTCCATACTAGAGTTTCATAAATCAAATCTGCGTGGTTCCACCCAGTCATTTGGTGGGAGTTACAGAGATTATGTTTAGAAGAATCATTTTAAGTAATTCACTGCACTGTAGCTTCCAAAGGGGTAACCTTAAAAAATGTTCTTGAAGGATATGGAATAACAGGTTCTTATTATGTAGAATTTTAAGGAAATGGATAACTTCACTCATGAAAAAATGAAATGAAAATGAAATTTCAATGAAAAAAAATTACACCAAGGAATTTTTTCCATCTCAGGAATGTACCTGCTCATTCTGTGTGGGCTGTTCTATGAGAAACTAGCTGAGAAACCCTATTTAATCCACCTACAGGCCTGTTCTTTCCTCTTCAGACACTTTTGTCCCCCAAACTCAAAGGACGTTGAGACGAACCCAGTTTGAGTCCCTTGAGAACACCAAGGCTGCTGCTTTGACGTGCTGTGATTTGATGAGTGCAGAAGACTCCAAGGAATGGTCATAGAAATCGAAACCCTGTCTTCAGAAGTGCATAAATCTAGAAGGAGGATATGTCAAAACATTTTAATGTTTGTATTCAATAATGATTTTATTGATTAAAATAATGTACTATTCTTGCTAAATCATTATTTTGATTTTGTAACAATAATTTGAGACTTAATCCCATAAAATAAGATGTTAAAATGAATCTAAAAATTATTACTTCAAGAATTATGCTTTTCAGAATGTTAGATCAGGATATTTATGGGGCAATAACAAAAATTAGATATTTAGGAAAAATTTATATATATATATATGATTTTAAAAAATCAAGGTGGAAAAAGAATTTAGTACATCTATTCACTGTTGAAAGAGCACAGATAACCCTTAATGGCTATATCAGAATATCTTTATAATTTCCAATGATGACCCTTAATGAGCCAGCCCTGGTATGCACATCTATGCAGCTTGACATAGTAAATTTGGTCAGAACTAAGTAATAAATAAGTTGAAGTACTGCGTGATTTCCAAAGCTGGATTATCTGAACACTTGCAGCTTTTACTGGCTATTTAGGAAATTCAGTTCCACAGCTTGTCAGCCATCAAGAGAAAAGTCTGATTACCTGGAGGGTCCATGCTGTGAAGCAGTCCCATTTATGTGGAGTGGAACTAGGAAAGAGAAGGGTGTACATGCTGCCTCCAGATGTTTTCGCCCTTTTAAATGAGCTGCAAAAATTTACGAATGAAGATGTCGTGTTGTATTCATATCACTCTCAATCTTTCAGATATCTCCAGTAAAGTTGACTTCTAACTTAAACTGTGTGAGGGAGCAAATCTATGGTCTAAGTTAATCAATAAAATTGTCATGGATAAAAATAAATTATTAAAAATATTTTTAAAAATAATTTTTAGCCACTAAGTTTTGGAGAGTTTTATGTGCATGAAGAAATATCTAAAACAAAGTCACAGTAGAGATTAAAAACTCATAACCAACAGGCTTGTGGTAGTTACATAATCTGTTTTCAATTTGGGACTTAAGAGTGAATGGGGGGAGTTTAGCCTGTCAAACAGGTCACAGTTTGACCTCATTTGGTGGTGCTAAGGAGACACAAGCTCCTTAGGGTGCTAAGGGGACACAAGCTCACTTCCTTTGAGGCACTCCTGTGGACAAGACACAGACTCCAGAGTCCTGGAGCTGATGGAGCCATGTGGAGACCCCTGCCAGCGTTGACATGCATCTACTACCACTGCATCCATAAGACTTTCCACCCATTGGCCTGTGATCTTCCTGCATTCGGTGTCATTGTATGGCTGTGTAAGTCTAAAGAAAAACGTATAGATTGGTATCAGATATATGGACTAATATTGGATTTATGGGTGTGATTGGACTTATGAACTTGATCTCGACTGGGCTGGAATGTTTTTCAATATTCAATTGCTTTGGTATGTAAAATTCTTTCTTATACACATATGAGTCTCCCTGGATTTGTTTCTCTAGTCCACCCAGACTAATGCAAGGCCAACTTGAAATTATCATGACACTTTACAAGATTAATATTATTAAGGCAATACTTTGTGAGCACATATTAACAAAATCAAACCAAACTCACTGCCATCAAGTCAAGCGTGATTCATTGCAGGGCTATAGGGCAGAATAGAACAGTCATTATGGGTTTCGGAGACTGTACCTTTTCACAAGAAGGAGTAGACAGCCTTATCACCAAGAGTGGCTGGTGATTTTGAACATTTGGCTTTGTGATTAGTAGTCCAAAGCATAGAAAACAATAATAACGAGCACACTTAGAAATAATAATAAACAACACATTTGAAAGAACCCCTGTTCATTTGAAAGAATGCCAATTCTAAACAATGTCTGGAACAAGGAAATATCAAGGTGAAAATTTATAAATATTTATAGCAGCTATAATTAAAATACTATAGATGAAATATATGTGATACTACTTATGCTAACTTAGAAGTAGAGGTATTTTTTTTGCCTCAAATGTTCACAATAAAAAATAGCAGATAATAATTAATTAACCAAGTTAAGAAACTGTAACAGAAGCCATGGCTGAAATTTAAAAGGTAAAATTTAATGTGAATAATTATTACACAAAAATATAGTGAACTGTTGAACTTTTAGAAAGGTAAATTAGAATTCTAAGTCACAGTAGAGCTAGTAACTACAGAAAATAACTTTCAATCTTTAGTGCTGAAAGGAAAAAAAATGGACAGGGAAATAACTTGGATATTTGGTCGAGAGATGACATCAGGATAAAGTTCAGACCTTTGAGAGATGCCATAGCTGTTCCCAAAGCAGACCACCTGCCATGACAGAAAGAAGAATTTTGCTGGAGGTCGCTCACCAAGACAATAAGAGCAGCAACCCCACAGTGAGCAAGAACATTGCTGAAGACATCAAATACACATTGAACTGCCTGCCATTTCTGGGAATACGGCAGGGACCAGCCATTCAGCAAATCACCTGCTACTGTGGAAAAACAAATAAACAGGAAAAGCAAGTGCCTCCTGATTCTTTCAGCCTGGTAGTCTTCTTCATTGGCTCTAGCTGTCAGAGCCAAAGAGATCCAGCTGGAGAAGGAAACTTTTAATTGCAACTTCGACTCTACCATCTTACAGTAGTGCGTTTGGAGGGATAGGAACTACATTGAGAGATATATTAAGACTTCAATAAAATAAAAACTATTCATCAACAATAGCGACAACAATGAGCTACACAATGACCCAAAAGAAACCAAGGAGAAGAATTAACACTTAAAACTTTTAATAATTAAACACAAAATCTAGAGAATCAATAGAACTAGGAACTGTAATTTTGACAAAACAAAAATAGAATAAAGTTAGCAAATTGCTGGAAATATTATAAAACAAGTGAAATGTCACTTAATTATTGAAATGGCATAAATTAAGATATTAAAAGTGTCATTAACAACTTCACACCACATATTAAGAAACTTGGTGAAATGAACAAAAGTTTCCCCCAAAACACAATTTGACATAATTTACTTCATGACAAATAGAAAGCCTAAAACTCTTAGGATCACTGATTCAATATTTGGATATTTTTTTACCAAGAAAATAATGTCACCTGAATTCAAAGAATATGAATGAAATAAACAACCAAACTCAACACAATATATTGAAGAAAATTTTTTTAAAATCCAAGTATAGTATGTTTGAATCATTTTGAAAGTGATGAGAGAAAATGACAGGAATCAAATAATAAAGATAATAAAAGAAATAAAAGTGGCAGTCTATTTTCTCTCAATCACACGTTAAAACCACCAAAAAATAAAATCACAATAGAATAACACAAATAAAACGCAGAATAACCCAAATATCCAACAACAATAGAACAGAAAATTTGTGGCATAGTCATTTAGTTGCTTGCATATTATGTTGTAATTAAAAATATCAAACTCTAGCTATATGCTACACCATATAGGAGCCCTGGAGGTGTTGTGGTCGAACATTAAGCTGCAGGCTGCGCTGCTGGCAGTTAGAAACTGCTGCCAATGTCTCCAAGGGGGGAAGACGGGGCTTTCTAGTCCCTTACACATTTATAGTCTCAGAAATTCACAGCGGGGGTTCGGTGAGTCAGTAGTGACACTCCGGCACTGAGTTTTGTTTTTTGGAATAAGCTATAACATAAATGGATCATAAAACATTGCTGAATGTAAACTCTGCTATAGAAAAACATATGTACTGTGATTTAACTTATCACAATTTTGTTATTGTTGTTAGGTGCTGCTGAGTTAGTTCTGATTTACAACGGCCCTATGTACAATTTAAGGAAACACTGCCCAGTCCTGTGCCATCCTCACAAGATCAAGCAAACACATATGTTAAAAATTAGAAAGAACAGGGCACTAACCCACCCGGGGCAGAGTATTTGTTGTGTCCCCACAGAGCTGGAACATGCATGCGGACCAGGAGGGAAACATAAAGTGCGGAGGACTACACGAAGAGACTGGACCATACGCCGGCCCCAACCAGAATTAGCCCGACCTCCACAATCGAAGGGACTACCACAGAAAATGAAAATAGATCGTCTGGTGTGGGAGAGGAACTGACCTACCAGGACACATCCAGAAGGAAGCTGAAGCAAAGGAAGGAGGAAGAAAGGAGAGGAGCACACCTGGGCCCACCAAGCTCAGAGGACGATAGCCCGGCTCAAAGGGCCCATTGTACAGAGGGGACCATACAGCCGTCCCCATGGTGAGATATGACATCCTGCACTGACCCATGGCCCTACACAGGACAGCACCTGAGACACAGTGGGGGATGTGCGACTGAGCTGACCCCACCACACTGAGGCAAACACCGGAGCGTGCAATGGAGCAGCGGGGAAAGCAGAGCAAGGAGATCCCGAGGGAGTATAAAGGATGGACTTTGGGGTCCATGATGTGGCACCCCACCAGACTCATCTGGAAAACACTCCTAAAGGCCAACAAACAGACCTCAAACTACCAACAGAATTTTTTTTCCGTCTTTTTTTCTTTTCTCTTTTAAACTTCGTATGTCAGTGGCTTTTTTGTTTGTCAGTGTGTTAGTGTTGCTGCTGTCGATGTCATGTTCCTATGTGCCACTTGGGTGTTGTCAAAGCCATCTGCATTTGAATGCACATATTACTATATCTGCAGGCGCACCTGGATAAGATAGGCTGGACAAACAATGTAAGAAGAAAATAACGGGACCAACGGTCCCAGAGGGACATGAGAGTATGGGAGGTAGGGGAAGGGAGGGGGTGTTGGCCAACACAGGGACAAGGGAAAAAATGAGTAGTTCAAACCAGTGCCAGGGAGGGGATGGGAGGACTGGTAGGGAGCGACCAAGGGCAAGGTAACTGAGAGGAATTACTGAAACCAGAATGAAGGCTGAACATGATAGTGGGACAGGAGGAAAGCATAAGGAAATAGAGGAAAGTAGTAGGAAGCAAATGGCATATACAGAAGCTTAAATACAAACATGTACATATGTAAATTTGTGATTATTGGGGAAATAGACCTAGGTGCATATATTTATAGGTTCAGTAGTAGGGTAGCAGGTGGACATTGGGCCTCCTCGCGCACACTCCCTCAATACAATAGCACCTTGCCCAGCTAAACGATCACTCCATGATACCCACCTTCCCGACATGAGCACTGAAGACAGGCGTGTGCATAAGCAGGCGTGGTGTGAAAGCTGATGGTGCCCAGCTATCAAAAAGATATAGCATCTGGGGTCTTGAAGGCTTGAAGTCAAACAAGCGGCCATCTAGCTTGGAAGCAACAAAGCCCACAGAGAAGAAGCACACAGCTTAAGTGAATACAAGGTGTTGAAGGGACCAGGTAGCAGACACCAAAGAACAAAAACCATCATTGTGTGATCACCTTCCCCACATAAATGCTGAAGATGTATGTGTGCATAAGTAAGTGTGGTGAAGAAGGCTGATGGTGGCCGGCTATGGAAAGATATAGCATCTGGGGACGTAAAGGCTTGAAAGTAAACAAGCGGCCATCTAGCCCAGAAGCAACAAAGCCCACATGGAAACAGCACACCAACATGTGTGATCATGAAGGGCCAAGGGGACCAAGTTTCAAACAGCGAAGGCGGGAGAAAAAAATCATATTACCGTGAATGAGGGGAGTGCGTGATGGGGACCCAATGCCCATCTGTAGACAGCTGGACATCCCTTGAGAGGGGTAGTGGGGAAGATGCATCACTCAGGGTTCAGTGTAGCAACAATGAAACTCAAAACCTTCCTCTAGTTCCTGAACGCTTCCTCCCCCCCAATTATCATGACCCCAATTCTACCTTGCGGACCTGGTTAGATCAGAGGATGCAGAGCGGTGCAGTTGGGATCTGGAAACGCACGGACTCTAGGACTGATGAACCCCTCAGGACCAACAATGAGTGTGGCGATACCGGGAGGGAAGGGGGTGTAGAAAGGGGGAACCGATCTCGGGGATCTACATATAATCTCCTCTCTGGGCAACAGGAAGGTGGGTGAAGGGAGACGCTGGGCAGTGTAAGATAAGATAAAATAATAATTTATAAATTATTAAGGTTTCATGAGAGAGGGCGGAGCAGGGAGTGAGGGGGAGGGAAAAAAGGAAAATGACCTGATTCCAGGAACCCAAGTGGAAGGCAAATTTTGAGAATGAAGAGGGCAACAAATATATAAGGGTGCTTTACTCAATTGATGTATGTATGGATTGTGATAAGAGTTGTATGAGCCCCAATATAATAATTTATAAAAAAGAAAACTGAAAACTTAAAAATTAGAAAGAAATAATACATGGTTGAATGAGCCTTGTATATAAGGCAAGGTATAATGAAAACAAATGATTGGCATACCTATTTAAAATGAAGATTTTGATATCAGGATTCCTGGTGGAGAAATGAGTTTATCTACAGTGGGCGGGCAGCACTTCACCTTCACAGACGGACAGAATCTGAAACTCGAGGGCTAGTTTTACTTTGGCAGGTAAGGTCACTCTGAGTCAGAATTGGATTGAATTCGTGACAGCGGATGTGTTTTCAGATGGATCTTAAACTGGATAATTGGGATGATGGACAGTGATCGATGTTCTTTCGCATGTATAAACATGTTGATATCTTTTTTGTATGCATAAACTATTTTACAAAGCATAGCGAAGAATGGAAGAATAAATGAAGGAAGGAAGAATGGGAAGGAGAGGGAAAGGAGGAGGGCAGGACCAATAGAGGGTAACCAGAAGAGAAGAGGTATTAGGAGTTCAAGTTATGACTTCACAACATATTACCTATGAGATCTTAGGCAGCTAACATCCTCTGTAACAGTACAATAACAATATCCACTTTAATGAGTTGTTTGAAGCTGAATTCAGAGCTGTTTTTGAAGTGTTTAGTTGATATTAAATGTTCTCTGGGCAGAACCATGAGGACATAGTGGTTATGAGTTGGGTTGCTAGCCACAAGATCAGCAGTTCAAAACGACCAGTTTCTCAACAGGAGAATAAGGAGGCTTCCTAGTCCTTTAGCGTTACAGTCTCAGAAACCCTCCGGGGCTAAGGCCATTGTGAGTCCACATCGACTCGATGGCATTGCATCGTATTGTCGTTGTGGTTTGTTTTGAGAAGCGCTCCATTAAAGATCGTGACCTAGTGTGTTCAACATTGGTCTGCTACCTGGAACGCTGCCGACTGTAACCCATCAGCAGCTCCACCGGAGAAAGACGAAGAGCAACGTTCACAGCCTCAGCAACCCTTCTCAATTGTACAGGGCCGCTTTTATATGAGATGGGATTGATAGCAGGGTGCATACATCTTACTTGATATAGTCCTAATATTTCCATTCGCTCACATGTGACACCTGCCCCCTGGTGGTGTAATGGATTCCGCGTGCCTTTGCCAACAGCGGGGTCGGACGTGCGAACCATGCGCAGCCCCATAGGAGAAAGATGCTTTCTTCGTGCTTGCATTCAGGCGTGCACCGTCGGAAACCCGCAGGGGTAGGTCTGCTCGGTCCTCTAACCTCACTGTGAGTTAGAATCGACTCTGGCAAAGTTTCATCGTGATTTTGCCATATTAGTGAGTGAACAGATAACAGTACCTGCCCCTGTGGATTTTATAGCCTACACAATGGGAGAAGATATTAAAAACAGAGCTCACTATAAAGCAATAAATTACGATAACTGATACAGAAATAGACATGAGGTATAAGGGGAGAATTTAGAGAAAGACCTTCCATAAGGTGAGAGGGTTAGGAGAAGTTTCTTTAATGAAGTGACATTGGGAAGAATCTTAAAGGATACATTTGCATCTCTTGTTTGCTCTGCAAATGGCTCTAACTAGCAATATCCTCTTAATCCTTCAAATCTCAGTTTAAATAGAAATATGGTAACTTTTAAAAATGTGTGTTTAATATCGTGGCTCTCAAGATCCCTATTAATTCTTACTTAAATTTTCAAATATCTCTGTTTATTTAAGGTCCTAAACATAGTAGATATTCAGTTAAACATTTCCAGCATTGCTGTTTTGTTAGATATAGTTGAGTTACTTCTGACTGATAGCGATCTTATGTACAACAGGACACACTAATATTTAGGAATATTATCCTGTCATTCAGAATCTTACCAATATATTCCTCAAAGTTTGTAGGTTTTCTTTAAAAAATGTTCTCCACAGACATTTTAAAAAGTATGTCCAGAATATAATAATTAAAATTAACAGAAAAGTGAATGAAGATAACCTTGTCTCAAAATATGGCCAATTATGGTCCTCTGGCTCTTGGTTATATAACACTGGCTAGAATTATGTTTGCCTTCAAAGTCAAATCCCTAGGGTCTTGTGTTCTTGGCTGGCACAGACAGAGTAAAATTATTATATGTGAACCTCGTAAAGTCTGAATACAGCATTTTCCCACTTACTACTCTCATAGGTCTGAGAGGTAATGGGAAAGAAAGAAAAGGAAGGTAGTTTAAACAATGGCTTCATTAAAAAGCAAAAAGTAAAGCCAATGTCGTATCTTGAACTTAATCGGATATAATAGTATTTCTCTTGAACTATATAAAATTATTTCTCCTAGATGTATATACTAACATAAGCAGAGATGTGGGAAGGAAATGAAAACATTTGTTTAGAAAGTTACATTAGCACAACACACTAGCCACTCTGACAAAGCTACCCAAAGCAGAAGGAAATGTTTGAAAACCTACTAATAAAGTTTCATACTTGGAACATTAGATTATGTAGCCAAAGAAAAAGACCATGCTTCTTTCTTCCCAAGAGTCTTGTTATGCCATCTTGAAAAAGCAGCTATGCCCTGCTGCCACCTGCCCATGATAACAAAATGAGGTGCTTCCTTTTGGGGTAGATGAGAAGAAATAGCAGAAAATACATTTTGAGCAATTGTTTTAAAAATTTACTAAAAGAAGCATCCTGGCATTGCTGCTGCCTCACCAACACTCCCTTCCTTTCTCCAAAAACAAAAAAAATTCCAGGAAAGTGAAATGGATATGCATCGGGGCTCATTTCTTATAGGCATGGAGATTCTGTATCTTTATTCAGATATACTCTGACAGTGGGTTGCACACGGATAAGGATGTTCTATATCTTTGTGGAAAGCATTTAGCATCAACAAATTGTCTTGTCTCTTCCTAAAAATAGATTGTGGCTGTAAAGAAACAAAGCAAAACAAAAATAGTCCAAGAAAGCATCCTGTGTAAATTCCAGGTTACAGAATTCCTCAAATTCCCTCATTTCCCATAATTTTTAGGAAGCACAATTGAGAATCCATTGGCTTCAAGGAAAGAGCTGCTTCTTGCTCACGTGGTCACTGAGTAGGCTGCAATCCTCTCTCAGGCATGGAGTAAATGAGTGAGCATGGACACACTTCCCTACTGGTGCTTTAGCTTAATAAGCCAACCCATCCACCTCCATTTGAAAAGAATAAATGAAATATTCTTCTCTGTGGATGTGCATGCACACCCATGCACAGAGTCAGCTGCCATTCTGGGGCATGTGAAAGAGGATTGAGAGTTGCTATGGGTGATTATAACTCCACTTAGCATCTCTGCTCACTTTTGATCCTTTAAAAGAAAAATCATCATTATTGCTTAAAGTCAGAACAGAACATATTTGCCAAGTTGTGAACCTCAACATAGAAAGTCAGAGGTGCTTAAATTGGGACACTTGTGAAATAGCATATAGTAATTCAATTTTATAGCAAAGAATTCAAAATGATAAACAACACATAAAACTGAGTTGTCATGATTCCAACTCACAGTGGCCCCCTGTGTTGCAGAGTACAACTGCAACCCTGTGGTAGTTACATCATGTGTTGTCAATTTGAGACTTAAAAGTGAAGGGGTGGAGTTTAGTCTGTCAATCAGTTCCCAGCTTGGTTACCTCGTTTGGAGGCACTAAGGAGATAAATAGCTCTCTATAGGCAGGACACACACTCACTTCCTGTGAGACATTTCCTTGGATAAGATAAAGGAACTCTGGAGCCGGACAAGCCACTAGCCACTAGCTCTGGGCCCCTGCCAATGCTGAGATGCTTACACCGCCACTGCATGCACAAGACCTTCCCCCCACTGGCCTGCGCTCTTCCTGCATTTGGCGTCATTGCATGTGTTTCGTGACTCTGAAGAGGACTTTATAGATTGGTATCAGACATCTGGGCTAATATCGGACTTGTGGACTTGATCTGGAATGGACCTGGATATTTCCTCAATATTCAATTTCTCTTGTGTATATGAGTGTCTATAAATTTGTGTCTGTAGTCTACCCAGACTAACACAACCCCCAAGGTTTTCATGACTGTGACCTTTCAGAAACAGATCGCCAGGCGGCTTCCATCTGTCCACTCTCCAGTTAGTAATTGTGCTTTAACTGTATCCTACAAAAGATTCCAAGGGATTAGGGAGGCTTTGACTGGTGCTTTAAGGGTGTGTGCATCACAAGATAACATGTACTGTGTGGCAAAACATACTTGTTCTCAGGTGCTGTCATTGCAGAGGCATTTCACCTGTTCTTTGTCACTTGTCACCTTTCCTCTCTCCAGGAGCTGGATGGCAACTGCAGGGTTGCTTCCCCATGTCTTCTCGGCAATTGCTGCGGTCGCCACCATCCCCTGGCGCAGCCTGTAAACCCCTGATTGCTCAAAGCATCAGTTCACTAACTGAGGTAAAAAGCATTTAAAAAGTTGTTTTCTTGCTCTGTCTAGACTTTAAAAGAATAAGTAGAATGATTCTAGGATTTTCTTTGCTCATTGATGCAGCAAATTCTTACCACAAATCCACTATGAGCCAGCTATTGTAATCTAATCTCATTCACTCCCTAATCCGCATCCAGTTAAGTCAATTATTCGACATTATAGCCATGCCACCTGAGCATTCCAATGTTTTCATTTCCTTTTTGTCAACACACTACGTCAAGATGCTTCTTCTGCAGGGGCGTTCCCGCTGCCTACTGTATAACACATAAGCTATCCTTTATATCTCAGTTTCAATGTCAAGTCTTTCTTGAAGGCTTCTCAGATTCTATCGATGAGAAACGACCTTTCTCTGATCAGATATCAGTTTCTTTTATTATTTATTTGTCCCATGTATAATGAGCACTAGCTGATCCTGTCTCTTTGAGAATGGAGGACTTAGTGCCTCACTTCATCTCAAATGAAATAAGGCAACACGAAGGGATTAGGTTGTAGCTCACTGTGACTTCCACTGGGCTTCCTCTCTCTCAGTTGCTCACACTGACAGACGCTAGCAACCATATGGTGAATCGCCTTGTGGAAAGATTCATATGGAATGGGACAGAGAACCAGAACTAGAGAGGAATTGAATCCAGGCAACAACCTTGTGAGATAATTTAGAAATAAATGACCAGTTTAGTGTTGAGCCCCAATCAACAACTTAATTGTAGCCATATGAGAAACCTTTTGTAAGGGAACCTACGAATGCTTAGATTTCTGATCCACAAAAATAGTCACAAGCCACTACATTTTGAGGGTACTTTATTACACAGAACTGAAACACACCACTGCTGTCAAGTGAAATCTGTCTCATAGAGACCCGGGAAGACAAATAGGACCGGTATTAAGGGTTTCTGAAACTGCAAATCTTAACAGAAGTAGACCTTATCATCTCTCTCCTGTGGAGACTCTGAGGGGTTCGAACCACTGATTTTGTAGTTAGTAGCCGGATGCTTAACACACTGTGCCACCAGTGGTCCTTATGCATCAATAAATTATATACTCCTGTTATTATAGCTCTAAAGGAGTCATGTGGGTGCTGTGGAATAGGGGTTGCGATGTTAACTGCAAGGTCAGTGGTTCTAACTCACCAGTTCCACTGCAGGAAAAAGGAGAGGCTATCCAGTAAAGATTTACTCTTGGAAACATATATGAGATCGCTATGAATTAGAATTCACTCAATTGTCATGGGTGGCCTCCTGTGTCTCTGCAGGAGTCCTGTGGCACTCTGATTTGGAGCCAGCTCAATGGCAGTGGGTGTGCAACAGTCGTCCCTGTGTAGTGCTAATGGCTAACACATTCAGCTTACCCAAATGTTCAGGATTCTAATTCACTCAGAGATGCCTCTCTCTCTCTCTCTCTCTCTCTCTCTCTCTCTCTCTCTCTCGGCCAGCCGATCAACTTGTGAAAATAATTTCGCCTTTGAAAACCCATGGAACACACTTAGGGTGTACATGAGTCAAAATTTACTTGATAGCAGTTGGTGTTGTAGTTCAGTATATCATCTATTCATTATTCACACATTCATTTAATAAACATTTAATGAAAATTTACTCCTCTGCCAAGCGATCTGTTAGGCAATCTGATGCAGATACTTTAGAAGAAATATAAATATGCAAAAATAAAACCAAAACGCAGTGTACTAGAGTGGTACATTCAAGGGATGGAAGGCACGGAGAAAACATAAGAAAATAGAAGGAAAGATTCTGGTTAGTTCCTTACACTTGACAGGAAGTACTTTGAGGCAGTTGTCAAATGACATGCGCTTAAAAACACCGAATCCAAGGTCAAAGCCTTTAATTTAATCCCACCATGAACACTTATTAGATATACAAACAACCTTGAAGAAGTTATTAATTCCACTGTCTGTCAGTTACTGGGGGAAGGGACAGGATTTGTTTATAGTTCTTAATTTATAGGGTTGTTATCAAAATTAGATATGAGAATTATGAAATGAAGAAACTAATAATACCTATTATGTCTTCAATAAGTGCAAGCCAGTTTTGTCATGTTATTCAGGATCAGGAATTTGGGGCAGATTTCATGGCCAGTCATCTGATGACAAGAAAGATGGAGAAACAGTGCAATGCTACAGAAGATAATCAGGATTCAGAAGTCAGATAGATTCTTATTTTTGTCTTCTCTATGCCACTAACACCCTGGGTGTCATTTGACTGCATTTTTAACTTCGACGAACTTAAGATGAGGATAATGATAGTTCATACCTAAGATATTTGTTTCAATAAATCCAGAAGCTCAGTAATAGAAGGTGTAGTGGCTTTAGATAAATCAATAAAGGCATGGTAGCTGGCACAAAATAATATTGAATTTGATGTAGTCATTTTTTCTTATAAATTTTATAAAAATACACATTTTAATTTTCACTGGCTTCTGATTCCAATCTCTGGGTTCAAGATAAACAGATTAAAATAAAATGTCCTGTTCTACTCCAAAATGCCATTGGCTATTTTTCAGAACTTATTTCTATTGGAGAATGGTACTTTCCACAGGCTGTCTCCTGCTGTTCCAGTGACTTGCTCTGCACATAATTCCCACCGGCAGAAATCCACAGAGATGTGAGATGCAGTCTCTATTCACGGTCAGGACAAAGCATTTCAAAGGCCAAGATGAGGTTCCAGGAATCATACATGTATGCAATCCATTCTTCTTTCAGTTAATTGTCATATGAGAGAACTCCAGTTGATTTTCAGGGAATAAGTCAGAGACATTCCTGTCTTGTTCAATGGGAAAGAGAAGATGTCTACGTCCCTATGTTCCAGTCCCAGCTGAATTCTTAACACTAAAATGAGCTTGAACATGTCATTTCAATTTCTCTACTATAATTTGTTCATACTAAAAACTTTACTCTCTGTTCATCTCTGATGATGTTCTCTGATGATAAGACTTTAAATACTCATGGAAATATTAGAATACAGAAAATTATGAAGTTTAAAAAATAATCCCAAATGCATCAACCCAAAATAGCCACTATTCAAATTTTTTGTGGTTAAATTATATTTTCAATCAATAACTTAATGTGTTAGTCTGGGTAAACTTGGGAAACAAATCCACAGAAATTCATATGCTTAAGAGACAGTATTATATAGAGGGTAAGCATATATTAAGAAAGCATCCCAACCTAGTGCTGCGCAACCCCATTAGTCCATCATTAGCCCATATGTCCAATGACAATCTACAAAGTCCTCCTCAATCTCACAACACACACACACACACAATGACGCCGACTGCATGAGACCTGAGAACTAGGATGGTGAGGCTCACCGAGCCATTTCTCTCTCTGCCCTTCAATTAATTCCATATGTGTCTATGGGCCAGGTTGTCAAAATGAACCTTAACTATCTCACTTAATTTATGCTTACAATATACCAGACACTGCAATTGCAATTGGGTTACATAATTTGCATATTTAACATATGTAACAAGTGATATGTAATATGAGTATGGTTGTTTGTAGTTTTGTAACCTAATTTTTCATTTAAACCTGAGCCATATATGATTGGCTTTTTCAAACATCTTTTTATTTATGGTCTGTATAATCATGTGGCATTATGACTATAACATAAATAATATCACTCTTTGCCCAATGGTGGTTAAGTCGTCACTAATCATTGTCATCATAACATTTTTGTCAGTCTCAGAATGCTTCCAAACTAATACTATTGGACAAATGGAATTGGATAAATAAGTTTCTTAAAAAGATATTTTTATAGGAGGTAAAGTCGTCGTCCTCACTAGACCAAAATAGGTGACATCAAGATAAATGGATGAAAGATCGAAGTTGTCAAGGATTTTATCCACAATCAGTCTTCATGGAAGCAGCACTCTAGAAATCAAAAGATGTGTTGAATTGGTTAATTATGATGCACAATATCTGTTTAGAGGATTGCAAAGCAAGGGTGTCACTGTGAGAACCAAAGTGTACCTGACCCAAGTCATGGTATTTTCCATTGTCTCACGTACATGGGAGAGTTGGACATTGAATAAGGAAGACTGAAGAAAAATCAAAGCACTTGAATTTTGGCAGCTGTTTCTCAGTCAAATTCTGAGTGCCTTCTGACCTGAGGTTCTCACCTTTTTTTTCTGGTACTGTCTTTGACAATGTTTTTCATCTATTCATTAGGTCTTTAATATCTGACAATATTTTGATTCTATCCATAAAGAGAGTTAATTTTCCTGACTGTATCTGACAGTGTTTCAATGTTGTCCATTGTTTTTTCAGTGGCTAATAAGTCTGAATTGAACAGCCTATTCCTTCTTTATAGTCGATTCTTAGGCTGGAAGCCATGCTGAACCCTGTTTACCAGGAGTGAGCCTGCTGGTATTTGAACCACCAGTGACAGAGCTTCCAAGCGATATCACCTCATTACAGCAACACACGAGCCACAGAAACTGATGCACAAGTGGTGGGAAGAAGGACCAGTAGCTAGAAAATATGATCTCAGTGATAGAAACAATACTGAGGATGGTGTCATTGAAATTTGTGAGACTAACAACTGATTCATTGCAATTCCTTTTCTTATAACCTGGAAGGTTATGGTACATAGACATATCACTAGATCAAATACATAGTGTTTTAGACTGGGTTTGCTAGTGACCCCAAACTAATAAACAAACCAACAAATAAATAAGCATGAATCTACCTATTTATTTTTTCATATAAATAGGATATATAGAGGAAGTATATATGGAGAAAATGGCTCACACAATTGTAGAAATGGGCAAGTCTAGTGTGAGCCCTGGGGTTCCTGGCTGCAGAGGTAAATGCATCCAAGGTCAGCAAGTCAGGCTTTGACTGCAAAGGTGAATGATGAGGCAAAGTTGAGCAGGTCAAATGGTAGGCCTCTCTGATGGTTTCTAGGATTGCCAGGTTTAAGCCAGAGGGTGGGAGGTCATGAGCCAGATGCAGGATCCAGCCTCAGCAAAAAGCAGGTAAGTTTCTTTCAGTATCTACTTATATAAGAAGTAGATTACACCCTAATGAAAGTCCCTAACAAATTCATCAGGGCTGTGAGCTGAGTAAATGAAATAGATTCCACCATAATCTTTTCACACTGCTTGTCTGCTCTCAGTAGATCCCATTGATTACATTGTTTTAGATCATGTCATGGGCGGTTTCTAGGTTTTAACTGCTAAGCCATTGAAATCCTGGCCTAGCCAAATTGACATGAAACCTACTTATTACACACAGAAATCAAATTTACTCTCCCCGTGTGTATAAAGTTAGGCTGCATGTCAACATGGGTGGGCTGGAGGCTCCCATGACATGCTCTGACATAGTTTGGTCAACTCCACAACGAGCTCTTCTGTGAAGCAGCCAAAGAGGTGTAGGAAGAATAGCTCTTAATCTTGTCATAGTCTTGATCAAATTGATAGGGTTCTTTTTCAGGGTAGGGCCTACTCTTATTATAAATTGTTTGCATGTGGAATGTTAGTATGTGGAAGTTAGTCACTTCAACTCTTATACTGGATGCTGCAGGGACTCATCTACCTCATGATCTTGTGCTTGCTGAACGCAATAGCCAGGAGTGGACTGCTGCCCTTGCTGCACTTTTCCCATCTACAATCTCCGCATTTACCAGCCTGTGATCTTCTTCTGGTCCATTAGCCCTTGCAACTACAGGAGTCTGCACCTAGACTTGACTACAACTGCGTGAGTCATTTGTTTGTTCTAAAGCTCATGCTCTCTCTTTCTCTCTCTCTCTCTCTCTCTCTCTCTCTCTCTCTCTCCACACACACACACACACACACACACACGCACACACACACAAATATAACTAGATTTACTTCTCCAGAGAACCCAGTTTAACACACGTTGGACAGAACACCTCCATACCCGGAGTCAGAACAGGGCCAGGGCCAGCTGTGGGACAGGTGAGCACTTCTTCAAGTTTGAGTGGCAGCTAACAAAAATGAAAACAGCCCCATGAGAGCCAATATGTGACTGAGTAGATCTTATTTTCATTCATAGCCTATGTCAAGAATAGAAGTTAGACTGTATGAGACAACATACCTAAACTTAAAAACAAAAGAAAAACTCCGTGCCACTGAGTCGATTCCAAATCTTATTGTTGTGGTGGTTAGGTGCCGTCAAGTCAGATCCTACTTATAGCACCTTACGTAAAACCGAGAGAAACACTCCCCCATTCTGTCCCCTCCTCACCATTGTTCCTAAGGGTGGGTCTGTACGGGCAGTCACTGGGTCAGCTCCCTTGTTGAAGGTCTTCCTCTTTTGTATAGCCCTGCTACTTCACCAAGCACCTTGTCTTTCCCAGGGAATGCTCTCTCCTGACAACATGGCCAAAATACAGGAGACAAACTATGGATATCCTAACATATAAGGAACATTCTGGCTGTACTTCTTCCACGAGAAATTTAGTTGCTCATTTTGCAGTTTGTGGTACTCCCAGTATGCTCCACCAACACTATAATTAAAGTGCTTTGATTCCTCTTTGGTCTTCCTTATTCAATGTCCAACTTTCAAATACATATGTTTTGTGAAAATACAATAGCTGAAAATACCACAACTCAGGTTCCCCTTAGTCCTCAAAGTAACACCCTTGCTTTTCAAAACTCTAAAGAGTTCTTGTGTAAGTGATTTATCTTTTTGGAGTTCTTGACTATAGCTTTCATGAATATTGACTGTGGATCCAGGCAAGACGAAATCCTTGAACACTTTAATCTTTCCTGCCTTTATCATAATGCTACTGACTGGTAAAGTTGTGAGGTTTTTGGTTTTCTTTACATGGAGTGGCAATTCTTCAAGATGAATTGATAATAATTGATGATTTTAATGCAAATGTTAGAAACAAAGAGAAAATATAATATATGTGTCATATATTTTATATACGCTCACATACATATGGGTGATTTATTTAGAAGAGGAACTGGAACAACAGATACAATTGCTAATGTCTGGTGGATCTTGCCTCAAAGCAGAGAATACCAGAGGAAGTTTATTTTTGTCTTATCAACTATGCTAAGGTATTCAATTGTGGATATCCATACAAACTATATACAGCCTTAAGAAGAATTGAAATTCCAGAACACTACATTGTTATCATGCAAAACTTGTGCAAGGATCAAGAAGCAGTTGTGTGAACAGAACAAGGAATATTGCGTGGCTTAAAATCAGGAAGAGCATGTGGTAGGGTTGCATCCTGTCACCTATTAAAATTGTATGCTGAACAAGTGATCTGAGAACCTGGATTATAAGAGTAATAACGTGGCATCAGATCTGGAAGCAGGCATTATAACAGCCTGCGCTATGCAGCTGACACAACTTTGCCCAGTAAAAGTGAGGAGGACTTGAAGCGCTTGCTGATGAAGATCACGGGTTGCAGCCTTCAGTGTGGCTGACACCTCAAAGAGAAGTTTGTAATAATTACAAGTGGACCAATTAGCAATCAGGAACACAAACACAATTGAAGTTATCAAGGATTTAATTTTACTTTTATCTGAAATCAATTACCATGGCAGCAGCGAGTCAAGAAAAATAACTAGGGTATTGAACAAGACAAATCTATTTCAAATGATCTCTTTTATTTAAAAAAAATCATCTTATTGGGGTTCCTACAATTCTTATCACAATCTATACATCCATTCATTGTGTCAAGAACATATGTACATTTGTTGCCATCATCATTCTCAAAACATTTGCCTTCTACTTGAGGTCTTAATATCTGCTGCTCATTTTCTCCTCCCTCTCCACTCCCCCCTACCTGATGAACTCTTCATCATTCATAAATTATTATTATTTTGTCATATGTTACACTGTCCAATGTCTCCCCCCGCTTTCTTCTCTGCTGTCCATCCCCCAGGGAGGAGGCTATACATAGATTCTTGTAATCGGTTCCCCCATCAACCCTACATTCTCTTCACCCTCCAGGCATTGCAACTCTCACCATTGGTCCTGAAGGAGTCATCTGTCCTGGATTCCCTGTGTTTCCAGTTGCTATCTATACCTATGTACCTCCTCTGGTCTAGCCAGATTTGTAAGGTAGAATTGGCATCATGATAGTGGGGGGAGGTAGCATTTAAGAACTAGAGGAAAGTTATATAATTTCATCATTGCTACCCTGCACCCTGACTGGCACATCACCTCCCCACACCCCTTCAGGAAGGGATATCCAGTTGGCTACCGATGGGCTTTGAGTCTCCACTCTGCACTCACCCACATTTACAATGATATAATTTTTTGTCGCTTGATACCTGATCCCTTCGACAGCTCGTCGTCATCACGACAGCTCATGGTTTGTTTAAAGTATTAAAAAGCAAAGTTGTCACCTTTAATAATAAAGTACAACGTCTCCAAGTCATAGTGTCTTTTACTTGTGAAAGTTCGTCAATGAAGTCCTAATTACAATGTTAAAGAACTTAAAATACCTTGAATTGCCAGAAAAAACATACAAATCTGTATAGGAGGACATACAACCAGAATGATCCATGGAAGTGAGGATAGTGAGAATTCCTCACATGTCTGTTGTGTATATTATGAGGAGGGAGCAGCCTCTGAAAAAAAATATTAAGCTTGATAAAGTACTGGGTTGGCTCACTATAATAAGATTTAACACAGTGGATCTCAACATGTCAATTATTTTAGTTTGGTATAGGCAGTTTTTTTCTGTGTATATAAGGTGGCTATGAATCAGAATCAATTCATCAGTAAATCAACTCAAAGCAGCAGCAATTGAATAGTTTATTTTCCTACCAGTATTGTATGCGTTTAGTATTTTCCCATCTCTTATTACTATCCAAACTGAGAGTCTTAGGTCAAAGTTACAAATGACCTAGTCAAAGAAATCTAAAAGAGAGTGCTAGGCTTATTACTCCTGCTGTTTAATTGGCAACACAGGAGCTAAGAAAGATACCTAAGCTTGTGGACCATGAAGAACTTTTCTCCAATGTCTCAGGATTGTCTCCTTTAATAAGGTACTAAGTTCCTGTTCAGAGCAGACACTTTGTTGTTGTTGCTGTTGGATGGTTGACGGCACAGATGATGACGATACCAGCAAAAACCATTTAATAAAAAGTTTGCATAAGATTCAAAATAAAACAATGAAAATCATAGTTTGTATTCCTTTATTTTAGCCATATCTTCTTTTTAAATCCATCTGCTGCATTTCCATTGGAAGAGCAACATTTTGGTTTGGTGTGAAAATCTATGTCCGGAATGCCCCCAAGAGAACAAAACATACATCAGGCGATAATGGATGTTATTACTGGAAGCAACATTTGTCTCCCTCTCTGCTCCCCCCCCCCCTACCTCTCATACAACCATAGTAAATTTTAATATGTGTGTCAGGTTGCCTGCAGTTTATATAAAATGAAAGTCTTTGGGGAAGATAACACCCGAGTGTCCATATGCTTTCATGCTGCAGTCTCAGCTTAGATGTAAAGCTAATGTCAGTTTCTCATATCTTCTCCGGGGGAGATGGCAACAGAATATGCTGGCTCAAAATGAATGTGTCCCTATGACTGGTATTTTTGATGGACCCGACTGTGCTTCTTCTCTCAGCAATCACCCCCTTCTGTGATCACAAGAAAAATAGCCTTATCTCTTAAGACAGCAATAATTTCATTTCACTGAACACTTTCTTAAAATTGTTTTTGGGTTTAAAAGCTATTGGTTAATCTTTGTGCCATATCTTATCATGTAAAGAATTTCAGTGCTACTGGTTCTCAACCCAAATCCTGATGTCTAATAGAATATATTTAGTTCTTGAAGCTTTAGGAACCAGACCAATGAAACAAATGACTATTCATACACACAGTTGTAAAGAATAAGGATCGTTCTGCAACAAATGAACTTTTAGGTCATTACGATAAACGAAACGAATCCATCACCAAAGGGAATGTGTTGTATGAGATTACTAGAATCAAAGGCCATGAAAAGCTTTGCACACAGAGAGAAACATTCTTTAAAAATTAGAGGTGTAGAGAAAGAGAAGGTAAATAACTAACTAAAAGTTATACTTGAATTAACATGGGTAAAGAGAAAGATCATACGCAATAAGGAGGAGGTCACCCCAGAATGATCAATGCACAGAGAGAGACTGAGAAAACAAGAATATAAGACCAGTAATACGATACCAGTAATAACAATAGTCTATAGGAGGATACAGAGGTGGGCACCAGTAATACGATACCAGTAATAACAATAGTCTACAGGAGGACACAGAGGTGGGCACCAGTAATACGATACCAGTAATAACAATAGTCTACAGGAGGACACAGAGGTGGGCACCAGTAATACGATACCAGTAATAACAATAGTCTACAGGAGGATACAGAGGTGGGCACCAGTAATACGATACCAGTAATAACAATAGTCTACAGGAGGATACAGAGGTGGGCATGCAAACTGTTCAGGTGTGGCAAGGCAAATGGAACTAAATTATGAAGATATAAATGTTTGGGGAAATAAAAAAGCCATGTCTTTCTCCCACAGAGTGGCTGGTGGTTTCATACTGTTGACCTAGCAGTTAACTGCCCAACACATAACCACTATAGTCGGAGGGCTCCTAGTTGAAGTCTTATTAGTTTGAAAGAGAATCTATCTATGTAAGTATTTCTGAGACATCTGTTTGTTCCGTTGGCAGTCTAGTTACGTTCAATATTCTTCACCACCACAATATTTCAAATTCATTAATTTTCTCCATTGTTCCCTATTCATTGTCCAACTGTCGCATCCATAAGAGACAATTAAAAATACCATGGCTTGATGCCTGGTACCTGATCCCTTTGACACCTCATGATCCCACAGGCTGGTGTGCTTCTTCCATATTGGCTTTATTGCTTCTGAGATAGATGGTTGCTTGTTCTCTGTGAATGAGGGAGAGTATAGATTCGGAACCCAAGATCCATCTGTAGGCAACTGGACATACCCTTACAGAAGGGTCACTGGGGGGAGAGGAACCAGTCAGGGTGCAGTGGAGGAACAATGAAACATACAACTTTCCTCTAGTTCCTAAATGCTTCCCACTCCCTGCCTCTGCCCATTATTGTGATCCCAATTCATCCTTACAAATCCGGCTAGACCAGAGGATAGGAACTGGAAACACAGAGAATCCAGGGAGGATGATCCCTTCAGGACCAGTGGTGTGAGTGGTGATACCGGGAACATAGAGGGAGGGTGGGTTGGAAAGGGGGAAACAATTACAAGGATCTACATGTGACATCCTCCCTGGGGGAGGGACAACAGAAAAGTGGGTGAAGAGACACATCAGATAGTGTAAGATATGACAAAATAATAATTTATAAATTATCAAGTGTTCATGAGGGAGGGGTACTGAAAGGGAGGAGCTAATGCCAGGGGCTTAGGTAGAGAGCAAATATTTGAGAATGATGAGGCTAATAAATGTACAAATGTGCTTTACTAATTGATGTATGGTATGGATTGTGATAAGAGTTGTATGTGCCCCTAATAAAATGATTTTTAAAATGCTTACACCATTTTAGAACTGGACACACCCATAATTATCATTGATTTAGCTTCTTGAATGAACTCAGCCCAATGCATATTACACTCCAAATTTGTCATAACAGGTCTCATTATGGTGTTGGTTACATTGTTTTATGTCACATTATGGGATATTACTAAGCATTAACTCCAAAACCACCAAGAATTCTCAACCAGCCATGTTGGCACAGAGGCTTAATCATTATACATGCTACATGGAGGATATGTTGATGTTGTGAAGAGTTCATTTTGCATGGATCCACACCAAGACTCATAGAAGTAATATAGAAACCAACGGAGTTCTGTATTCAGCAAATCTGCAAAATATCTTTTAAAAGTTTTTTAAAGGAATACATCATTTTGAATACTAAGGTGCACCTGACCCATGCCAATCTATTTTCAATTTTCTTATATGCATGTGAAAGCTGGACAATGAATAGGGAGATCTAAGGATTAACACCTTTGAATTACAGTACTGGCAAATAATAACAAAACGATCTGCATTCGAAGAAATTCATCTAGCTTGTTCCTTAGATGGGAAACTTGCATCTCAAATATTCCAGCTATGTTGTCTGAGACAAGTGCCTGGAGAAGGACACCATGTTTGGAAAAGTAGAGGACCATAGAAATAAAAGGAAACCTCAGAAGTTGAATGGACGCAGTGACTGAAATATGGGCTCAAACATAAAAGGTCTGTGAGGCTGGCACGGCGTCGAGGAGTGTTTGCTCTGTTGTGTACAGGCTATCTGTGAGTGAGAACTGGTTAGATTAGTCCGAATGACAGCCACACCCAGGGTGAATCTCTCGGGTTACTCATTTTCCTTTAACCCATTTCACTTGAATTTCTAATTAGAAAATAATTATGCTGTGCTCACTGAGATTATTGCAAATGAATATTCTTTTGAAGTTTAGCTTAGAGGGTAGTATTTTTAGAAGCTCAGATACATTGTGTAAAAGCTCAAAGTTGAAAGCAGTGACAAAATAACAACAAAAAGCTATATAACTAATGTGTCAAATTCACATTTAACAATGCCCAACTCTCTCTTGCATAATTATAGAGAAATCATGTTTCTTCTCTGAGGGGCTTTCATATAGAAGATAATCTTTATACAAAATGAAACAATTCAAGCCCTATCGCATGATTTTAAAAAAACCCACCCCTTGAAAATGGTTCCTGAATATGTCCAGAGACTACTTGTCTACCCTGGTGGTTTTTGCCATTCTTGCTCTCAGCTATTGAGTCCTGCTTCTTCTGTCATCATTGCTGGATATTCTGTCTCCATCTTCCTGGGTCTTTGCGCTCTCTCCTCCTTTCTGTGCTACAAAACATTGACCTCGTTTCTACCTCCTTCACTTCCCAGGACAGGGCTAACAAAAGACTGAGCACACTCACAAGGTAAAGTACAGTGTACTTACATTTGAATGATGTACTAAGAACAACAGCAATACATATTACACACTAGAACTTCTTCATAGGATTTTCT
Organism: Tenrec ecaudatus; assembly: GCF_050624435.1. Lineage (NCBI taxonomy): Eukaryota > Metazoa > Chordata > Mammalia > Afrosoricida > Tenrecidae > Tenrec > Tenrec ecaudatus. Next base: position 152,515,126 of record NC_134531.1, on the reverse strand, counting down.
TGTACGTAGAGTTTATAGAAGAAGACTGCTGGGCCGTCTTCCACAGTATAGCTGAGTGAATATGTGACACCAAGCTTTGTTAGTATTCAACTACAAATTACTTTTACCACCCAGGGACCTTAAAAGTATTATAAAACCTTGTTAATTCAGGCAAAATCAATATGAGTCAAAACTTACCATTCCTGACCATGAGTTGACCATTCCTCCTGTCACAGGAAGTTTTCGTCTGGTTATTGTCCACTTCAGACCCAAACTATTATCATGTTTTTGAAGCCCTCTCCCATTTCTTCTATTTTGCCTTTCCCACCAGTCTCAAGACCTTCAATTTCTATTTCTTTGACTTTGAAAGCAATATGCAATTGTACTGTCTGCTATCCTCTGCTATTTTCTTCAGACTTTTCTTGTCCTTGAATAAGATAATTCATTTATCTTATTAAACCATACAAGACCTTAATCTTCCTTGTTTGTTTTATAATATATCTAACCAAGATAAAATCCACTAATATCATACAAATTTTTAAATTGCAACATCTGACCAAGTAGGCATTCCACGTGGTTACTTGTAGTATTCTACCATACATAAAAATCTATACTAGGCTAATAGAGCCTTGTCCTCACCTCCAAGAAAAGAGTGGTGTTTTATACTAGCCAGATTATCTCATTTCAAACCATTATTGGCTCAGAAGTCTTCAGATTGGACCTTAGAGTTCTTCACTGCTTCGCTTTATGAACCCAGGCCCGAGTTAACACTCTTCCTGAGCTCTAAAAGCACCCATTTACAGCTTCCATTTACACAAACATTGATGTTTTAAGTGTGACAACCAGGTCAGAGCTTTTCACACCCCTTTGTTTTTGTCCTCCAAGAATACCAAAGTCAGTGAAAGACTTGGTCTTTCAGGTCAACCAGGATGCCGAGGCACAGAGCAGAGACTCACAGTTGTATTTCCTACTTACCCAGCCTGTGGACCACGTGGATACTACTCCCTTACCCTTCTAGCCAGGTCAGTAAATTCCTGCTGAAGTCTTTTAGTGAGATATTTTACTGGCTCTGTGATAGAAATCTAAGCTATTTAATCTCATTTGGTCCTTACCACAAATGGAAAATGTAGGCGTTACCCCATTTTCATGGATGAGGAAACAGAAATTTGTAGGAGTTACAGGATTTACCAAAAGTTGTCATAGGTAGTAAAAAATAGTGCTAGAATCTACGTAGCCAGCTTTATGCAGTGCTAGGTGTTGTGCTAGAGCATATGTACCCAGTGTTAAAATTGTGCTTGACATCTTTCTGCTAAAAGAAGAAAGTCTTTTTTTTAAAAAAAAAAAAAAAGAGAGAGAAAGGCTCTAAAGCAAAAGTCCTACACCAAACAACTTCAGTGATTGGGGTGTGTATGTATTGCAGGATGTAGAAAGGTTTGTGAGAATCCAGTTCTCAATTTTGAACTACCTATAAATTGGACAATCTGGTTTCCTCCTCCTCCAAGGATGCGAACAAAAACAGAGGAAATCCGCAATATAATCTGAAGCTACAGGAAGATCCGTGCAAGGAGAAAAAGCAGCATGAAGGCCCATATTCAATAGAAACGCCTTTAGATGAAGGAACAGAACACTTCGTCAACATTATCTCAGACTGACCCTTTCTGTTGCTTTGCCAGTTCTGCCTCCAGGAATGAGATGACATTAACTTTTGTGTACACAGTAAAAAAAATTAAGTGTCCACTTCTCAGAGTGATTTCAAAATTTCAATGCATGTATAAATGTGATGTAGTTAATTTTCAATGGAGTATGTATTAAGTAAATGTATGTAAATATGGTCATGAGCCCCCCCCCCAAAAAAAAAGAAGAAAGTCTTTCCATGGTTTCTCAGTCTTCACTTCTTTTAAATCCTGTGCCAAACAAGGTCATTAGCACTCCAGAGGAACGGAGCACCGCTTTAGATTTTTCTCTTTACTGTGCTTTTGTCTCCCCACCTAGAGTGTAACTTTTCTGTGATAGAAGCAGTCCATGTGGACGCTTATCCAGAGTCCGGCTCTCAGTGCTCTAGGGTTCCTGAAGAGGAGCACAAAGAGCTTTCTTAATCCTTTCAGTCAGTGGTCCCGAGCCTTCCTCATGCTGTGACCCTTTAATACAGTGCCTCACGTTGTGGTGACCCCAACCATAAAATTATTTTCGTTGCTATTTCATAACTGTAATTTTGCTACTGCTATGAATCACAGGACCCCTGTGAAAGGGTCATCTGACCCCCAAAGGGGTCACGACCCACAGATTGAGAACCACTGCTTTAGATTCTCTCAAAACACCAAAAAACCCCAAACAAACATAAAACAAAAACAAACCAAAACAATGAACAAGAGCTCATTTGATGATAAATAATTTTTATTGAAAGGCAATATGATATACAAGTAGTAGCTTTGTTCTACTCAGGAGATTGGAATAGAGGTCAAAGAGCTAGCAAAAACCAAGAGTAAAGATTTCAGTTGCAATTTTTGGAGATTTAGGCCACGGCTGTTAAGGGTACATTAATAGACCAGTTATTTTACTTTTAGCCTCAGTTTCCAAATCTGGATAATGAAGAAAGTGAATGCAATTTCAGTGACTTGTGAGAATTAGAGGCAAGCTTGACTAGACATGATGATGCTCCATAAAGTATAAAATATCAATCACATACAAAATATTATATTCTTGATCTTTTGTATTATCAATATTTATTAAGAATAAAGGCCATACCCCTGTATTTTATATTCTTTATGGAAAAGACTAGGGTGATCTACAAAATGTATTTTTGTTTCAACATGTTATGAATTTATCCTTATGGTTTCATGAGAATGTGTGGAATTGGCTGGGGTGCCTGTGTGGGCAAGCCCTTCCCAAGTGAGAAGTAATGCGGTACACTCAAAGGGCTTCTCCCTCACAGCCCACTTGCTAGTGAACAGGATCACATTTCATGTGGGTGCTGTTTGTGTCTTCAGGGAAGGGGTGTTGGCATTACAGATGCCTGCAGATGGGGAAATGCCACTCTCTGTGAAATTACAGCTCAGAGTTTTGTTTTTTTTCTGCCCCCAGTACCATGTATATTCACTCAGAAATGTACCTTGATGGCTCTGAACTCTTGTTCTAGAGTGGAAAAAGTAAAACACAAAGATGCATGTTATATCATTTTTCTCTTTCAAAGTGCTTGATTTTTTTCCCAAGACACTTTCCCCATAGTCCATAGCATGAATTTCTTGACATTTTTCTCTTCTCTTAGAAAAAATGGTGAGAATGAAGGCATGTTTAAGAGAGGTGAAAATGGAACAATCATCCATTTACAAACGGGAAGCTAGAATTCAGTTTTGTTTACAAGTTAACAGAAGCACCTAGAGTGCTAAGAGGATTTAGAGATAATTCTCCAATGACATTAGTTATGAACATGAGGGTATTTGTGACGTAGTATTCCTTGACCTTACTGTAACTTTAAGTCTTAGATAAGTTTAAGCAGTTTTATAATCATAGAGGTTGAACGTCATAATTAGTACTACCAAAATGCTTAACTCCTGAACTGTTATACTGTGACAAAATATCCTTTACATGCTTTCGAAAGTGTGGTCTCTATATTTCCACAAATGTAGACACTAAATGGGAAGGTCAAAAGTGTTGGATTGAATTAAGGGCTATCGCAGTCACGAGTGCCAGACACGGTTCTCTGAGCTATCCTTTGGAACATAGATTGTGCCACAGATGCATGAACCCTTTCCTTCACAATGCAGTGACTCTAAGATATCAGTGGGATGTAGTCAAGCTCCTTTTGGTCTACTGCTCAGATCCGCCACAATTTGTCATCAAACAACTTTCTGGGTCATATTCCTTTCTGCAGCTCCCTAAGCATCGTACATTTATGAGTCCCTTACCATTTTCCCAACTACCATTCAAGCAATTTTTCACCCGCTTGCCTTTTATCCCCAGTTTTCCTTAAGCTTGGGACAATTTTCTATTTATTAAAATACATTTTATTTTTAATCCCCAATTACAATTTCATTGTCAATAAAACAAGAGTCCTGAACTCCCAAATGGAATTGCACTCCCAAGTTCATATTTGGGTGATTCATAATTCATACCATATCGAGAGCTTCATGCAGCCTTGCTCAGATTTCATGCAATACCCACCTTTACCTTTTGATGAGAAACAAGTTGAGGTTACACGTATAAATTAGCTCTGAATTCTTCTAGTTCCTTTCAAGTGATGAAGGGGCAATAAAAATTGAGTTAACAGATGAACAAATGATAGGATAGATGAAGTCCACAATAGTAGAAAACAATAGAGTAAATTATGTATTTAGAGTCTTATCTTTAATGCGCTTTAAGACAATTGGTTCGCTCTATTTTAGCCTCTGTTTATGCTTTGAAAGCCTGTTAATTTTATTCATTATTTTTGGACAGTTCAAAGCCCTTAATTTGGGAAACCATCTCGGACACATACCAAAATCATGTGCTTGGTCAAAGAGACTCAGATGGGATTTAGTAATTTTCAAATTTAGGCCAATGATCCAGGTCTAACTGAGCATTTTATTTACTGGAATGCAGCGGTTGTCTCTGGATATAAATAGGACACAGCTAGAAAATTAGTCTTTTCCTAAACACATGAAACAAGTTTAGTGGGGGAGACTCTCCATTCGCTGAAATCTTAAGCATGAATTTTGTGTGAGCTGGACCCACCTAAACAATTATTCCTAAGATTGAGAAAGTGCCTGTGTGAGAATAAACCCAGAACAATACAAAGCAAAATTTAGAAATGATCAGAGAGGAATGTGATGATGATGTTCAAATCACTAGATCTCGGTAATCCTGTATCTCATTTCCTAGGATATAAATAAATAAATGCTCTTCCTGTATACTATGTTTTATTTTTTATGTCATCCAAGTTTTATTTCTGTTACTTAGAAGTGAAAGAATGCTAATTAAACAGGATCCAGCAGTATTGGCCCAATCTTGTCACTTATTTGAATAAACATTGTATCTCTGAGAAAAATCCTTAGTTAACTGGAAATATAGTTGGCTTAATTTTCACTGGAGACTGACAAGGCTCTCTTCTTCCATGATGAGATGCAGTCTCAGAAGCTCACAGGAGCAGTTCTACCTTGTTCCATGACATCACTCTGATTTGGAACCAACTCAATGTCAGTGAGCTTGGTTTGGTACTGTGTTAGTCTGGGTACTTTAGAGAAACAAATCCACAGAAACTCATGTATAAGAGAGAGTTTTATGTAAAGGTTAAGTGAGCATCAAGAAAACATCCCAACCCAGTGCTGCCCAAGCCCACAAGTCCAACATTAACCCATTAAGCCTCATGTCCAACACCAATCCACAAAGTCCTCCGTCTCACAAAGCAGATGCAATGACGTCGACTCAGGAGGAAAGCCACGTCAGTGAATGTTAAGCATCTCAGCACTGGCAGGGGTCTCCACATGGCTGCTCCAGCACCCAGGGCTGCATCGGGGTAGGTCCATGTGGCTTCTCCTTGGGGATGTCTTGCAGGGAGTCAGCTTTGCAAGCTGAAGCTGGGAACTGTGAAGGCAACTGCACCTAGGTATGATCATCACAAAGCAAGAGACCCGAGAACTAGAAAGGCGAGGCTCACTGAGCCATTTATCTCTCTGCCCTTCAATTAACCCCAGATGTGTTGATCGGCCAGGTTGGCACAATAAACTAACTAAGGTATGGTGCTAAAATTAAAAAAAATGTAAAAGCCTCAAAAGTCAAGTACTCCCGCATTCTAACAATACTGAAGTCAGACACTAATTGAACCCCATTTCCCCCACCCTGTTGGGTGAAGCAACCGTCCCTTCTCTCGACTTCAGCAGCCACTGGTCCTCAGCTTCGCTCTTGCCCTCAGCCTCACCACAATTTATTTTCTACATGGTGGTGGTACGAGTTCTGTAAAACATTTTCTTATGGCAAACCTTTCCTTGAAACACTTTGTGGTCTCCATTATTCTCAGAACAAAGTCCAAATCTCTTGGCTTAATTTGAAAAATCCTGTAGTTCTCTTTATCTTTATTCTTTCAACTCTCCCTTAGCCTTTCCTTGCTTCAACCATATTGAACTTGTAAAATTCCTTGATTACACACATTTTCTTTATTCTAAGGTTTTTTGGACTCTCTTCTCTTTCCAATAATGTCCCTCCAAATCATTTCAATACTGTATTTTCTAAAAGAGTATTTTTACTAAACAAATGACACGATTCCTTCATCAGATGTCAGTACTTATGGCTTTAGAAAGCCTTCTTTAGTATCTCTAATTAGAATAATATATCCCTCTGATGTATTGCCATAACTGCATTTCCCTCCTGTTGATTCTTATTCATAGCAACTCTATTGGGAGCCCTGTGGGGTTCTGAGCCTGTTGATCTTCACAGATGTAGACAGCCTCATCTTTCTCCCTGCAAGGGCTCCATTAGCACTCCATGAATTACCATAGGATCTTCTATTCTTTTATCTCATGTTTGTCTCTCTTGTTTGTTTGCTCTACAATAGACCACATGCATAGTACTATCTCCGTCATCACGTTGTATCCAGATTCTGTTATGATGTCCAACACTTATGTGTTTCCTTAAGCAAGTTTTCATCGACTTACTACATCTTGTTCTCTTCTGTCCCTGTGGCAACTAATCAAATGGCTAGTCTACAGCAAGTGTATAGTGAATGTTGTTTACTCAAGTATAGTTTCTGTCAGTTGTCTTTTGCGGACAATGGTCCAATCCATTTCTTCTGGTTCTCCCTTATCCTTGTTTTCACTAAAATATACTGAGTCGGTTTAGAAAGTGCCATGTGTAGAACCAATCATAGTTTCATTTCTTTCTCATGCAAAATTGAAGATGACTATCCGACAATTCCAGTGAAGGAGAATATCTAGGTATTATCTCCAATTGATAAACAAAAAGCCAAATTCTATGATTATTCAGTGATAATAAATATGAGATATTTGGACTCAACATTCAACATTCCTGCAGCTAAATCTTAAAATGCCATTCATTGTAAAAGAAAAGAAACATCTCAAACCTTTAATTATTCACTTGGACAAAATTATCCTATGATCAGTGTAGTAGTTAAAACTAAAGCCATTAGGGAACAAAAGCAAGACAATAGGTGCTTACAGCCAAAAATCAATAGCAGCATACAGACATCCATCTTAGTGGCATTATATTGCCACGGTTGCTATATTGTTGTTGCTGCTGTGGTCGTTAGGTGCCATTGAGTGGGCTCTGAATCACAGTCACCCTATATGGTGATGCATGAAAAACTTCCAGGTCTTGCATCATCTTGCATCATCACATCATAACTACTGTTCAATTTCAGCCAGTTGTGTCCACCCTGTTTCCATCCATCTTGGCGAGGGTCTTCCTCATGTTACCATCCTTCTAATTTACTAAACATGATGGGGCTGACCTTTCCCAAGGGCTCAAGTAGAAAGCAAATGTTTTGAGAATGATGACTGCAACAAATATATAAATGTGCTTGACACAATGTATGTATGTATGGATTATAATAAGAGATGTACGTGCCCCAATGAAATGATTTAAATAGAAAAAAATAACATTTCAGTTGTGCTTCTTCCAAGACAGATTTGCTTGTTCTTCTGGCAGTCAAATTCCATTTTAAAAATTCTTCACCCCTACCATAATAGTGCTGTAAAATGGATGTAAAAGAGCTCAGTGTTTTCTTGACTATTTCCAAATGTGTCCTATCTGATTAGAAAAATAATATGGAGCCAACAACCCAGCAGAAGTCCTGAAAATTAAATGAAGAGCAGTAGAGGTAACTCTGAGCAATGAATAATTGCTGTAACTTAAAAAACATGAAATTATGTATGACTATGTGTTCATGGTCTAGAAAAGCCAAGACGTTGGTCAACACTAAGAATAAGAGAACCTGGGAATGAAGCTGGGAATGAAGAGCAGAGACCTCTGAGGTAGAAAGTTAAGAAGTTAAAGATAGGAAAGAAAAAATGTCTTTCAGAACTTTCACTTGATAAATACTTGGCTGCTTTACAAACCTAAGATTTCCAAATATCTTCCTAGATACATAAATGATTTTGCCTTCTGTGTGTGTTAAAGGAAACTCAGAATACATTATCTTTTTTTAAAAAAAGGTATGAATAAACCAAGATATTGAAAATAAAACTTTTTATTGGTTAGGTGGAAATATGGTGTGTGTAGAAACAGCATATTCTCTCTGAGAGAGGAAAAGTACCGCAAAGTGTATGTACATCCAGCAGGGTTGACCCAGAGGAGCCAAGGTATCTCTATGCATCTAGATCTCAGGTAGCATTCTGTGTGATTAAGTGCATAGACTTCGCAGTTGGACTACTTCGCACAAACACTGCATATATTGCTAAATGACTTTCATACACAGACTATTTATTTCTCTATCTCATTGGCTTTACGTACAAAACAAGGATATGCATATTTATAGGTTTATGATAAGAATCAATGGAGTTGTGATATGAATTATGTAGAATAGTTAAGGGACAAAATTAGCACTCAGTGACTATGAACTCTCATTTTTGATGTTTATTTATATGTATTAAGTCATAATATAGACAGTTGAGAAAGCAGTATACAAACTAGCCAAATACTCTGACCCTCCAATCAAACAGCGTTGGTCCCACTTTTCTGACGATCATTTTTCTCTGTTGTAAGGTGGAGTGATAATAGAGCTTTATTCTAATATTGTTGTGTCATAGGAGGCTTTAGTTTAGTTGGTTTATAAGATCAGGTCCACAAGTAGCTGCTACTATCAATATAGAGTTGGAATCTTTTTATCCATCAGCATTGTTCTCACTAAGAATTACTGCTACAGCAAGCTTTAAAACATAAAGTAGTGATGTTTTATATTTCAGTTCTTTAAGAGAGGAGTGAGGGACTTAGAAAACTCCTTTGTTAAAGGCAGCATTTAATTTTGAATTATACGGTAAGGTATGTTAGCACTTCATTTATTTTCTCACCTGTGCCAATGAAATAGTAGGTGTTCTATTGTTAGATTTTATTGAAATGAAACAAAAATAGAGATTGTGTAATCTTCCACTATGCATCCTCTGTGTATTGTCTTTCATTGAGAAATCTTTTGATCTGCTGCAGATTTAGTTAAATGGATGTTGTCACGTGTAAATGGGACTAGTAGAAACCTATGAAGTTTGGGAAATTATTGAGAGGAGAGCATAGAGATAAGAAGGTGTCTAATATTTTTGCAAAATTCATGTTTCAATTAGATTTTAAAACACACATTCAATTTAAGACAATAAAACTAAACAACAGAATATGAGGGCTAAAGTCACATTGCTAAGGCCAGAAACTGATCATACAAATCCTCTTTCAGTGACTTCAAAGCTATGCCAAGCTAGTGCTTATTAAGCATAGTGTATGCGGCATTGTCCAGAATCATTCAATCCTTATCAAAGGCTTTACTATATACAAAAGTGATTAATAGCAATATTCAAATGCATTTGAATATTCTAATCCCAGTTCTAATCCTAGCTGCACCAATTTTTAATTGTGTGATATTTGGCCCAATTAGCCTCTACCTTGTAATGTATGCATTAATGCTAATAAATATAACTTCCTGGGTCTTATAAAAATTACTTAAGAAAATACATTCTTAGATTTTAGCACAATATCTGGCACAAGTGATCAATAAATGAAAGCTGTTACTCTTCTTCTCTTTGTCTTACAGAAAAGGAAATTATGAACTGAGAAAGGGTAAAACACAGATAAAACTAGCAAATTTCCTTAATGGAAACTCTGGTAAAATGCTGTGAAATTCACATTATTCATTGGCAGGACTAACTTTCTCGATTTGTTTTCCACAAGCCATGCTTATAAAATGCTCCTCAAGAGCTTATTCCTCAATCTCCCCACACTGTTTTCACACTTAAGATCACCGCCCCCAATTAGAATTACTGCCATATCTTTAATATTTACCATGTGGCATATTTTGTGCTAAATGTTTTACATATATTATCCAATTTCATTTTATAAAGAACCTAGGTGATAGGTATTGTTTTTGGCATTTGGGGGGTGAGCGAAGTGAAAGATAGAAAGAACAAATCATTTGCTGAGGGTCTCATAGTAAATAATAGCACTAGAGCAATAATTTGAACTGCTAGACTTTAAGTCCTTGTTCTAAACACATTGATACCAACATTAACTTATAGCTTCCGCTACTTCTTTTTCATTTCTCTAGTATCCAGAGGTACCGAAGTAGAATTCAAATACAAGAGTAAACACAAAGTCCTCTTTTAAAAAGCCACAGACTCAATAAATAGACTTGACAAAATCATAACCCAAATGCCGCCAAAGTCTTCTTGTTTGACACAGAAAGAAGACATTTTTTAACTGAATCCTGATCAGTTTCATTGTTCTTTTCAACAGTCTCAGGATTTGATCAATCAATCAGGGTTAACACAAAGGGTATGTTATATATGTTATATATAAGAGTATATATACTCTGAGATGAAAAGTTAATTTCTAAGATTACACATATGTTAAAGGCAGATTCTACCCTGGAGCTCAATTTCACTAAGTCTCACTGCTTCCACTTAGCTTTTGGCTCTAGAAAGATCCTACTGAGGACTTGAAAAACTATAAAACAAAAGAAGGTTGCCCACTAATAGTCCTGGTCTGTGCGCATTGGCAAACCCCATCTCTAACTCTTGCTCTAAATGGGATAAACTTTCCCCTAGTGCTCAAATGCTTCTTCCCTTCCACTATCATGATCTAAATTTTACCTTACAAATCCGGCTAGATGAGAGGATGTACATTGGTGCAGGTAGGAGCTGGAAACACATGGAATCAAGGACAGATGATCCCTTCAGGACCAGTGTTGAGAGTGCCTATACCAGGAGGGTGGAGGGAAGGTGAGTAGAAAGAGGGAATCGATTACAAGGATCTACATATCACCTCCTCCCTGGGGGACAGACAATAGAAAAGTGGGGGGAAGGTAGATGTCAGACAGTGTAAGATATGACAAAATAATAATAATGTATTAATGATCAAAGGTTCATGAGGGCGTGGGGAGCTGGTAGGGAGGGGAAAAATGATCAACTGATACCAAGGGCTCAAGTAGAAAGCAAATGTTTTGAGAATGGTGTGGGCAACAAATGTACAAATGTGCTTGACATACAATGGATGGATGTATAAATTGTGATAAGAGTTGTATGAACCCCCAATAAGATGATTTAAAACAAAAACAAAAGAGAAATGCTGTAAGAATACAAATTATCCCACAGCAATTTTGTCTTTCACTTGATCTTGCTTGGGTGTCAGTCAGAAGAGGAACTAGCACACGGGGTGCCTTTCCTGGCACTGGATGTGAAGCAGCTGGCAGCCCACCACGTCTGAGAGCTAATGCTTTCCAGATCCACATCATGTGTACAACGGTTCCACCTGACGGCAGTGATTTCACTGAAAAATGCAACGACAGGGAGCCATATTGGGGAACAAATTGTTTACATAATTGCTTGGTCTGCTGCTGAATCCAGGCCTTCATTTAGAATTCATTATTTTAAAAACCACACAAAGGGATTTTCATGTGGTCAAGCTTGGTTGGTAAAAAAAGAAAACAAAAAGATATGATAAAATGTCTGGCAAAAAAAATAATACTGTTAAATGTATATTTCCAAGTAGTTCTATACTTTTATGTAGCCTTCTGCTGAAATATGTCTCATGAGAACTTGCACAGTTCCTATTGACATACTCTGATCCATCAGTTTTTACCCTGCTGGGTAAGAAGGCAGCATGTGCAACTGGTGACTACTTGCAATGTCTAAGAAAGAACCAAAATGTATACTCTGCGTAAAGGCCACTGGACAAATCAAAATAGACCATGTGATGCAGCAAACAATCCATAATGTCCATGGTTTATACTGGGGATAATTATCTTCTTACTTGTGTTACAGTTTAAGCAGGTTGGTGGAGTGGAGAGAGGTCAGGGTAGGTTGAGACTCTACCTAACCACTTAGAATCCCATACAGGCCATCTTCTCTCACGTGCTAGACAGGAATATATGAAAGGAAAAGAGATTGGCGATTCCTGTGGGAGAATCTTATGGTCCAGACCTCAAATGGCCCACTTTTTTACTACTGCTATATTTCATAACCCAGCCTCATAATTAAACTTCACTGCAAAGAAAGGTGGGAACGTGATGTCTACCTCAGTGATTTGGTGAACAATTTGGCAATATCTGCACCAGAAGCATCACCCTTTTCCAAACACTATTAAAATACATACAGACACACACAATTATAAAACATTGATTTGGAATATTTGCATCTTGGTAATGATTTTAGCAAAAGCACACACACAACCAGCTTAACATACATTTTTCTTCTGGGTATGGGTTGCTCAACATTTGAAGTACAGAAGAAAAATGCATTTGAAGTTTAAATATGAATGAAATTTTACCCATCAACTTGTTGTTGTTGTTATTTTAATCATTTTATTAGGGGCTCACACAACTCCTATTACAATCCATACATGCATCAATTGTGTAAAGTACATTTGTACATTCATTGCCCTCATCATTCTCAAAACATTTGTTCTCCACCTAAAGTTCCTAACATCAGATCCTTATGTTTCGCCCTCCCTCCCCACTCCTCTCTCCCTCATGAACCCTTCATAATTTATAAATTATTATTTTGTCATATCTTGCTCTGTCCAATGTCTACATTCACCCACTCTCCTGGTGTCTGTCCCCCAGGGAGGAGGTCACCTGTAGATCCTTGTAATCAGTTGGTTGCCCCTTTCTAAACCACCCTCCCTCCACCTCCCAGTATGGCCACTCACACCACTGGCCCTGATGGGATCATCCACCCTGGATTCCGTGTGTTTCCAGTTCCTATCTGTACCAGTGTAAATCCTCTAGTCTATCCAGATTTGTAAGGTAGATTTGGGATCATGATGGTAGGGGAGGAGGAAGCATTTTGGAACTAGAGGAAAGTTGCGTGTTTCATCATTGCTACATCGCACCCTGACTGGCTCATCTCTTCCCCAAGAGGTTGGGAGTTAGATCTATGTCAATATATTTATATTCTGTAAGGGGATGTCCAGTGGCCTAAAAAAGGGCTTTGGGTCTCCACTCTGCATTTCCCCCCTCATTCACTATGATATGATTTTTTTTTGTTAAGATGATGCCTGATACCTGATCCCTTTGACACATCATGATCACACAGGCTGATGTGCTTCTTCCATGTGGGCTTTGTTGCTTCTGAGCTAGATGACCGCTTGTTTACCTTCAAGCTTGTAAGACCCCAGACACTATATCTTTTGATAGACGGATCTTTCTTCACCACATTTGCTTATTCACCCCCTTTGTTGCCAGCGGTTATGTTGGTAAGGTGAGCATATCCTTCTGCTACCTTAATACTAAACCTATAAATATATTGACATAGATCTATCTCCCAACCTCAAATATAAATATATTTGCATATGCACATGCCTTCATTTAGACCTCTACAAATGACCTTGGCCTCCTAGCTCTTTCCTCTATTTTCTTTGGCTTTTCTCTTGTGCCACTATCATGCTAAGGCTTCATTTGGGTTTCAATAATTCCTCTTGGTTACCTTACCCTTGATCATGCCCTACAAGGATTCCTACACCCTCCTCACTACTGATTTGGATGACTTGTTGTTCCCTTGTCCCTTAGTTTGTTAACACTACAAACTTTCCCCACACTTCATCCTCTCCCATGTCCCCCCGGAACTGTCGGTACCGTTGTTTTATCCTCCAGATTGTCCATCCAGGCTATCTTATTTAGACAGACATGTGGAGATAATAACATGCACAAAAACAAGGCAGAGAAAAACCAAGCGACAATATACAACAAAACAACAACAACAAACCAATGACAATAACCAAAGCAAAACACAACAAGAAAGAAAAGCTTGTAGTTAGTTCAAGGACTGTTTGTTTGCCTTTAGGAGTGTTTTCCAGTCCATTCTGTTAGGGCACCATGCCCTGGCCCCGAAGTCCACCTTCAGCATTCTTTGGGGTCCTTGTCGCTCCGTTCCCTTGCTGTTCTGTTCCACCCACTTAGTGTTTGCCTCAGTGTGGCAGGATCAAATTGGATGCAATTCCCACATTGTTTCTCCAGTGTTGTCCCTGTGGGGGCTATGGGTCAGTGAGGCATGTCTTGTCTCATAGTGGGGCCGACCATGTGGCCCTCTCTGTGGCCTGACTGCTCTAATTGGGCACATCATCCTCAAGGCTTGGTGGGTCAGGATGTTCTCTACTCTCTCCTCCTCCTGCTTCATCTGCTCCTGTGTGCTCTGATCAGATATATCCCCCTCCAGGAGCTGCAGATTCAAAGCCGACTTTTTAAATAAATTCTTCTGGGGGGAGGGACAGGTGTCCATGTAGTAGTTGGTGTTGGGGCCAGCCCCTCAGACCTCTCTACTGGTTCCCTACTCCCACTCCTCTCTCCCTCATGACAACTGAGTGGTCTGAATATCTGTCATCGTACCAATACCATGCGGTTTTGACAACTGTGGCTGTATAGTATGTGCTAAAGTCAGGTAAAGCAAACCTGTGTCCCTCTTCTTCTTCTTGAGGAGCTTTCTGCTATTCTGGGATTCTTCCCTCTCCATATGAAGTTGGTAATCAATTTTTCCATTTTTTTGAAGAAAGATGGGGGTAATTGTATCGGGATAGCATTAAACTTATATAGTGCCTTAGGCAGAACTAACATCTTGACTATATTGAGTCTTCCAATCCACGAGCATGGGATAGTCTTCCATTTGTTGAGGTGGCTCTGGGTTTACAGTAATAGTGTTCTGTAGTTTTCCCCATATAGATCTTTTGCTCTTTTAGTCAGGTATATCCCTAGATATTTCAATTTGTGTTTGGCTATTGTGAAGAGTACCACCTTTTTGATCTCCTCTTCTGTGGTCTTATCCAATGTGTATAACAGTTCAATGGACTTCTATTTGTTGATCCTGTATCTTGCCACTCTGCAAAGCTCCTTTACTGCTTCCAGTACTCCACTTGTGGAGATTTTGGAATTTTCCATATATAAAATCATATCATCTGCAAATCATGATAGTTTCATCTCTTCCTTCCCCAGACAAATACCTTTGATGTCTTTTCTTTGCTTTATGTTGTTAAATAAAACCTCCAGTATGATTTTAAATAAGAGTGGGGGCAAGGGGCATCCTTGTTTGGTCCCCCTTTTCAGTGGGATTGTATTAGTCTTTTCTCCATTGACTACCAGGTTGATTTTTCCTATATAGCTTATATTGTCTTGAGGAATTTTCCTTCCATTCCTATCTTCTCAAGTGTCTTAAACAGGAATTGGTGCTGGATTATGTTGAGGGCTTTTTCTGCATCTATCAATATTATCATGCGGTTCTTATAGTTTTTCATATCAATGTGGCGAATGATATTAATGGTCTTTCTTATGTTGAACCATCCCTACATCCCTGGTATGAATCCCACTTGGTCATTGTGAATTATTTGTTTTATATATTTTTGTACTCTGTTGGCTAGTATTTTGTTAAGTATTTTTTGCATCAATGTTCATTAGGGATATTGATCTGTAGTTATCAATTCTTGTGTGACCCTTGCCTGGTTTTGGTATCAGAGTTATACTAGCTTTGTAGAAGGAGTTCGGGAGTTTGTCGTCCTTTTTCTATGTTCTGGAAGAGTTTGTGTGGGACTGGTGTTAGGTCTTCCCTAAATACTTGGTAGAATTCTCCAGTGAAGCCATCTGGTCCAGGGGATTTTTTTTGTTGGTAATCCCTTGATAACGATGTCTATTTCTTCAATTGCTGTGGATCTGTTGAGATCCTTGATGTCCATCGAGGATATTCTAGCGAGGGATAGTTTTTCCAAGAATTTGTCCATGTCTTCCAAGTTGTTGAATTCATTAGTGTATAATGCTTCATAGTACTGTGGAAGCATCCTTTTGATTTCATTAGGGTCTGTTGTAATGCTCCCTCTTTCATCCCCTATTCTTGCTATTGAAATTTGTTTCCATCTTTCTTTGATTTGGTTTGCCAGCCATCTGTTGATTCTGTTTATCGTTTCAGAGAACTAACTTTTAGCAGCATTAATTTTTCCCATAGTTTCTTATTTTCCCTCTCCTGAATCTAAGCCCTAATTTTATTCTTTCTTTATTTTTTGCTATTATAGAAGGATTGTCCTACTGACTCTGCTCTAGTTGTTGTAAATTTTGTGCCAGCATATCAATCATGAGTCTCTCGTTCTTTCTCAGGTGTGCATGTATTGCTATGAAACTTCCTCTGAAATATGCCTTTGCTTTGTCCCATAAGTTTTAGTATGTCGTGTGCTCATTCTCATTGGTTTCTAGAAATTTCCTAACTTCATTCCTGATCTGTGCCAGTATGCACTCCTTTTGCAGTAGAGTTACTCATCCTCAAATTCTTTACTATTGTTTTCCATTTGTTGATTTCCAGCCTATGGCACAGTGGTCAGAGAGAGAGGTCTGTATGATATAAATGTCCCTAAGTTTATGTAGATTCTCCTTATGCCCCAGCATGTGGTCTATCTTCGAATATGTGCCACGTGGAATTGAAAAGAATGTCGATGTTTTTTGTATTTGGATGAAAATCTCTGTAAATATTTATCAAGTCAATTTGTCTAATTGTAGTGTTTAGATATCTAACCTCTTTGTTGAGTTTCTTTCTCTGTGATCTATATTTCTCAGAAAGCGGTGTATTGGAGTCACCCACTATAACTGTTGGCCTGTGATCTCTTTTTTCATCTTTTGGATTGTTTGGTTGATGTATTAAATGGATCTTTCATTTGAGGATTATATGTTTACAATGCTTAGTGGTTCCTTGTATATTATTCCCTTGAACATTATATAGTGTCCCTCCTTATCTCTTTTTATGGTTTTCACTTTGAGATCAATTTTATCTGAGATTAGGATTGTGACCCTGCTTTGTTTGTATTGCTGTTTGCTTGGTCTACCTTTCTCCAGCCTTTGATTCTCACCCTATTTTTGTCTGTAGCCTTGAGATGTGTCCCCTGTAGACAGCAGATTGATGGATTTTGTTTTCTAAGTCAGTCTGCCAGTCTCAGTCTTTTAATGTCTGAGTTCAGGCCATTGATATGGTTATTATCTCCATCTTCAGGTGCTGTAATGTCATCTTATACCTTTTGTGTTGAGTGTTTTCCTAACTTCCTTTCTCATTAGTGTTTTTTGTTTGTGTGTGTGTCATTCTTGACTTCTTTTCATCCTTAAGCCAATGCTATCTTGGGGTATGTTTTCTTTTTGTTGCTCTCTGGGTGAGGTTGTTCTATGTGGCAGTCACTTATTTATGCTTGGCGAGTGTTGTTCTTCTGCTCATATTGGGTCAGCAAGGATCTTTTGTAGGGTTGGGTTTCTTCTAACATATTCTTTGAGTTTTTCCTTGTCTGGGAAGACTCTTACTTCTCCATCTATCTTGATCAAATATTTGGCTTTGTAGGGTATTCTTGGGTTCGTGTTATTTTCCCTCAATTTTTGGAATATGTTACTCCACTCTTTCCTCTTCTTAATAGTTTATGCTGATATGTCTGAGCATATTCTTATTTGGGAATCTTTATGTTATTGTTTGTTTTTCCCTAGCTGCTCACATTATTTTCTTCAATTGTATTTCAGTGTCCTAATCTGAAAAATGACAGTAAAGACATGCTCATGAGAATGTTATTTTAATAAGGAAATGGTATGATAAGATAAATATCAATAAATATTGATTAGGTAAATTATAGTGCATTTATAAAATGTAGCACTCTGTATTCTATAAACACTGTAAAGTACTTCTACATGAATTGATAAGTTGCAAAATAATAGATAAAATACATTTTATATATTCATCCCATTATTTTCCATGACTTCATATGTCTGTGAAAGCAGAACCCCAAAAAAGTAAGACCAAAGAACTTCTATGCATTTGAGTGGTGCTAGTAAAGAGTATTAATTACAGCAAGAACTTCCAGAAGAATGAACAAATCCATCTCAGAAGATGTTCAATCACAATTATCCTTAAAACCAAAAATGATGAGATTTTGTCTCACTTTATTTTACACAACATAAGAAGAGATCATTTACTACATAAGGATGTTATGCTTGATAGAATGCCTAAGCAGAATTTTCTATTTAGGAAGAACATCAATGAAATGGATAGACACAGACTGTAATAACCTCAAATGTACTGTTAGATTGGCTTTTTTAGAGAAGCAAAACCAGTAAGGCATATATACTTGAGTGTGTGTGTGTGTGTGTGTGTGTATTAACAAATAGCTCACACAGTTGTAGCCATGGGTGTCTCTTGTCTGAGACCCTATAACTGGTGGTTGTTTATTAATCCAAGGTTAGTAGTTCCAACTTGTGATTATCAAGACAAATATATTTAAAGGTGGAAGGTAAAATCACAGATCAGAGAGTAGACTAATGATGGCTCCTGGGATAGGCAGACAATATGTCAGGTCACTGGCATAATTCCAGTATTGGAGGTTGATGAGCCAGATGCAGGATCTAAACATAATAAAAGTACCAGCAAGTTTTCCACAGTTTCTATTAATATAGGAAAGTAGACAACATATCCAAGGTGGCTGTCTTTCATTTATACTAAGGCTGTTCCCTGATTTTGGGCTTGAAACACACCCCTATCATCTTACAGCTGATTGGCTATACACAGCAGAGGCCATCATGAAGTTCATTACATTGTGTTAGGTCACATCATGGTGATTCCAAGGCAAGGCCTTCATTATAAAGCCACTGAGAAATCTGACCCAGCCAAGTTGACACAAAATCTAATTATTGCAGATGGCACCAGTACATATCTCTTAAACCATACTTAATCTATAAAAAGACATATTTTTGTCTAATATGATTCAACCAACATTTGTGCTACTGAAAACAGTGTACCTAATTTATACATTTCATCGATGAATAAAACAAAAAATATTTGATGCACACATACAACAGAAGAAATACCACAAAAATTACAATACTCATTTCTACAACTGTCAAGTGGCTTTAGCAAAAGTTGTAGTTGGTATTGAAAACTCTCTTCTTTACCACCCATTCCACATTTCCTTTGCATCTCAGCTAATCATGTTTTTTTTTCCTTGGTGGAATGGCCAAAGCCTTCATTTCTTAAAAGTCTGGGCCCTCAATAAGCCATGTGAGAATGGGATTGCTGTAGGCGAACATTGGCTCTAATCACAGGGCACGTACTAATCCAAAAGAATCTCCTGGATTATAGACATATTCTTCATTACCTTCCTTCTGTAAATCTATCTGATTTCCCTTAGGTAATCAGGATCAGTCATACAGTTCAATTCAGTAATCTCCTTTTCTATTGCATCCAGGGGCCGAAAAAGAGACCAAGAGGTATTGTTAACTTCCAACTCAATGTACTCCATCTTTTGTCTCTAGGTAAAAGCATTCCTCACTTAGAAATAAGACTCCCAGACAGGAAGGGTATAGAGCCTGGGTATTGGGAACAAAATTATTTGAGGAGGGTCACTAGGAGTAATAGTAAGAGGTGCCATTCCCATTCCCACTACCTTTTTTCCTAGACCCATGAAAATAAGTATGTATTCCAGTAAGAACAAACCACTACCCTTTCATATAATTAACCTACCACCCGGTGCTGGTTGATCCCCCTGAGTAATGTCCTCATATCGTAGACTTAGTGTGGGTCTCTGTTGGTGACAGATTGGATAAATAGCCGTGGCTTTAGTCACCTTGGTCTTAGTGAGTGGAAGTTCATGTTTCTGAGTCCAAGCATAACCTGTCTCTCTGCCACCATGTGCCATACGTTTTGTTTATATCCCCATTTGGAAATGACAGAGACTGGGAAAGAAGATGAATGGTTTCTACAGAATGTGTCATCCTATCAACTTCATTATTAAAGTCCTCCTCTTCCGAAGTAACTTTTTGATGAGCAATCATATAAGACAAAAATATCTTCACTTTTTTGCTCATTTAGATGGATCTATCTCTATCCCTTTACCACACACCTCCCTGTCAGTAATTTTCCAATCATGCTCCTTTAAAATGGCTGACCAGCCAGTCCAATCACTGAATATCACTCATGACTCAGAATACAGATGTACACTTAGCCATTTCTCCTGCAACATAAAATGAACAATTAGGGGCACTCCTCAAGTCTCAGCTCATTGGGAATATTTTCTTTTATCACTGTTGATCAAGGAGGTGCCAGAAAGGGGTTGTAATGCTACTGTGGTCTACTTTTCAGTACTGTTTATCATACAGAACCACCTGTAAACCAAGCACAATATCTACTCTCCTTAGTCAACTGATTAAAAATAACTCACAATAAAGCTCTCAGTGCAGACTGGGAGAAAGAAGCTTATGTGTAAACAATGGAGATGATAGGCATTTGGGTCACTTTCTCATGCACTCTGCTTGAGCTTTCAAGTCCAGCTCCAGCCCAATCCCACATATACCACTTCAATTTAATGACAGAGTACTGCTGTTCTGTTCACACAATTATCTCTTCAGCCATGTACAAGTTCCACATGAGCACAACCACAAGCTCTGGGATTCTCATTTTTCTTTTGGTTGTCCATAATTTGCAATAATCCATGCAATTGAATGCAAAGGTATAGTCAAAAAAACACAAGTAAACCCTTTTCTGCTTTAAGTCAAGATTCATCTGACATTAGCAATGATATCCCTTGTTCCGTGTCCTCTTCTGAATCCAGCCTGCTCTGGCAGCTCGCTGGCAATATATGGGTTTCAGATCCTTGCTACAACCATTGATGGATCATCTTCCCCCCCACCCCCCAAATTACTGGAGTATTCTGTCAGGTCTCTTTTAAATTATTTGAATGGGTATAATTATGGATATCTTCCAGTCAGTTGGCCCAGTAGCTGTCTTGCAAATTTCCTGGCATAGAAGAGTGAGTGCTGTCAGTATTTTATTAGATTTTGAAACATTTTCAGTGGAATTCCATGAATTCGTAGAACCTTATATTTGGTGAATGTTTTCAGTGTTGCTTGGACTTCTTCTTTGGGCACCATTGTTTGTACTCATATGCTATCTCCTTATGTGATGGGCTGTTGACGAGTTCTTTTTAGTACAGTGACTCTATGTATTCTTTCCATCTTCTTTTGATGCGTCATAAATCAATCAATATTTTGCCATATGCTCTTTTAAAATTGGAGCTAGAGACTTGAATTCTTCCTAAAGTTCTTTCAGTTTAAGATATGCTGAGTGTGTTCTTCCCTTTTGATTTTTTAGCTCTAGGTCTTTGTACATTTCATTATAATATCTTACTCCTTTTTTTTGTGAGCTGCCTTTTGAAATTTTCTATTGCTTTTTTATTTCATTATGTCTTTCATTTGCCTTTGCTACGCTATGATTAAGAGCAAGTTTCAGAGTCCCTTATGACATCCACTTTGATTTTTTTTTCATCAGGAAATCCCCCCCCCACCTCCATAGGAGTACTTATGGGTTTATCCCTACACACTTTACTAGATCCTGGTCATTATGGTTGGCTATTTTGAGAAGGAAGCTCTTTCTTAGTCATATTTTGATTACCTTCTGCCCAGAGGGACTCATTTTGTGACAATATTTCAGGTGATATTCTGCTTCCGTTCATAAGGTCTTCAGTATCTGACAATGTTTCAGTGCTATCTATAAGGTTTTCAGTGGCCAATTCCTTTGAAGTGGACAGAACATTCCTTCTTCGTAGTCTGTTCTTAGTCTGGAAGCTCTGCTGAAACCTGTTGACTTTAGTGATGCTGCTGGTATTTGAAATACCAATGACATAACTTCCTGAGCAAAGCAACATGCAAGCTATCATTGTGTGATGAAATGACAGGCAAGGGCTGGAAAGATGGTACAGGGCTGGATGTTTTGTTTTATTCTATGTCTTGTTTCTGAGTAAGCTAGTTTTATAGTACTTAACATACATTCATTAGTGTCATTGTAACAACAATACTATCTAAAGTTTATATTCTGAGGTTTTTATAGATATAGTTATAATCTATGTTTAGATCTGTGTCTCTGTATAATGCCTCCCAATTTTACATTTGGTTGTAGGGGTGAAACTTGAGGTCATGTGATAGAATTTTGCGAGTCTAATGGCTTCTTCACCCTTTGTAACTTTTTTCACAGCAATATTAATGGCAACTAAACTTGGGAACTTCTTCAGATGATTTATGAATGTATGGAATTCAAATTTGAATCTATCTGTGGAAATAACTAGTGGAGAAGCTCAATATCAGCACAGAAAATGAGGCCAGGCTCCAACTGTGGAACAGGCCAGCAATTTCTCATACGTAAGTTAAAATTGAATAAATTTGAACACATTCATGGGAACCAAATATGTATATCCCACTTGTGTATATCCCACTTAACTTTTGAGACCCTCAAGAATAGATTTGATCCATTGAAGAGAAATTACAGAATACCTCATGAACTGTGGTAAGACATCACGAACATCATACATAAAAAAAGCAAAAGGTCATTAAATACAAATGAAAGAAATAATAGGTCAAAATGGAAAGCAGAAGAGACTATGAAACTTACTTTTGATCATTGTGTAGGCAAAGTTAATGGAGAAAATAATTAAGTAAAAGAGATGAACAGAAAATTCAAAGTACAACTGATGAAGAAAAATTAAAGTATCACAATACAATGTGCAAAAATTTAGAGTTAGACCCCAAAAGGAAGAACATGCTGAGTATTTCTGAAGCTGAAACAAATAAAGAACAATTGCTAGCCTCACTTGCAGTTTTTAAGATTCTATAGGCAACATAATGACTGTTACAAGAAACATTAAAAAACAGAAGGAAACCACATAGTTACGTCAAAACAAAACAAACAGACTAGTAGACATTCAACCATTTCAAGAGGTAGCATATCATGAAAAACTGATGGGACTGGAGGAAAAAGTTACAATTGCACTGAAAACATTAAGCAAAATCAGGGCTCCAGGAAATGACAGAATACTAATTGTAGTATTTCCACATGCTGATAAAATACTGGAAGCATTCATTCACCCTAGACAAGAAAATTTAAAGATAATTACCAAGCCAACAGTTTGGAGGAGAATAATAGTTGTGCCTGATCCAAAGACAGATGGCCAATAGAATACAGGAATTATAGAAGAGAATTATTCACATCACCGAAAGCCAAGTTTTGCCAAATATCACTCAATAATGGTTCAACAGTACATCAGCAAAAGGATGCCATGAATTCAGGCAGGATTCAGAGGAGGACCTAGAACAAAGACTATCATTGCTAATGTCAGATGGAAATAACAGAATAAAAAGTTTCCTTGTGTTTTATTAATTATTAAACTCTGTAGGTCATTACAAACTATGTATAGAAGAATGAGAATTCCAGAACACTTGGTTTCACTCCTGGATAATCTGTACATAGACCGAGTTTCCATTTTTCCAACAGAACAAGAAAATACTATATAGCTTAAAATTTGCAATTGTGTCTGCCAGGGTTATGTCCTCCAATCATACTTATTTAATTCACATGCTGAACAAATAATCTGAGAAGCTGGATTAGATTGGGTCCACAGCCAATTCTCATGGAAGCAATCATGAAGAAATTGAAGGACACATTGCATTTGACAAATATGCTGCACAAGATCTCTTAAAGGTGTTGAAGAGCAAGGACATACATTTAAAGATTAGGGTCTGTTGGACCTAAACTATGCTATTTTTAATCCTATTTTATGCATGTGAAATTTGGGCATCAAATAAGGAAAGTAAAAGAAGAATAAATGCATTCGAATTTTGTTACTGGGAAAGAATATTGAACAAGAATATAGAACAAGAAGCTGGCTGTGCCAAAAGAGCAAGAAGATGTGCCCTGGAGGAGGGCAGTGAGGATGCTCCGCTAAGCGGCCTTTCAATGGGTTGTTTAAAGTTGCTATGAATGCGGAGAACTGACTTGAGGGCATCTTACCCAAGCACCAATTAAACTAAAAATAAAACACAAAGGCCTCGTTTTCTTTAGAATCTTTTCTAACTCATGGTGTCCCTGGAGAAGTCATAGTAAATCATAGTGTGATTATGCTCTATTATGTATTCAATGGCTCTTTTTTGGAAGCAGATCGCCAGTTCTTTCTTTCAAGATTCCTCTGAATGTTGTTTGTTAGCAGTGAGTGGATCAACCAATTGCAGGACCCAAAAAGTCCATCCAAGAGACATCCCTCATAAACAATGAGAAAATAAAATCATAAGCTTTTAATTTTACTCAATTCATTGCTCAGAGCTCCGAAAACCTTCATTGCAAAAAAATTCAGAATTCCCTTCAGGAGGCTCTTCTCCCTCCCTCTTAAGACAAAGAAAATCAGGGAAAACAGACCTCAGAGTCAGATTGGTAGTAGTAGTGGAGAAGAAGAGATGAATTAATTTGACTTCCACCAAAAGGGAAAATAAATCAAAGTAAACTGTCCCCCAGGGAGGTGCTGAATAAGAGTCTGAGAGACTGGATTCGTTTTCTGATGTTCTAGCACAGTGTTGCCCTTTAACCGAAGATGTCTTTCATCACAGTGTATTCACCTCAAGTGAGAACAGCTTTTCTCTAAATTCTCAAACCCCAAATGGTCTGATTGCATTAGCTAGCTTTAGATGATTGGTCCACCAGTCTTCTGATGGAATTTGACCTCAGTGTCATTCAGGCCTCTATTCTAGAAGGAAGATTCCCTAAAGAATTTCACAAAGGAACCCCAAGATAGGTGACAATTGACAGTGCTTTGGAACACTACTCTAAATATATCTGCTAATATATAAGATTTTCTAGATTATATGTATATCACATGAACTTGTTTTATATGTCTCACATATAACCTACATATTATAAAATATGTATCTGTAAAATATAGATTATACTTATCTATAAGACAGATTTATGTCATAAGTGTGTATATCTATACACTATAGATTATATGTAAATAAGTAAATAATATACAACAATTTCATAAGACTTACATATGATCTGGAAAATGTTATAAAGAACAAATTTATCTTGTATCAGCTGTTGCCTATATTTGGGTTGTTGTTCTAATCACGTTTACTTATTTATATTTCTTTACTCTTAAAAATTCTTCCTTTGTTTCTATGTACTATACAGTATTATTATAATTGAGCATGACATATGAGTGTAATTGTATGTGTATAAGTTCATACTTGACTAAATCTATGTTTACATTTGTTCCAGGTGCCTTAGGTGAAAAGTGTGATTATATAAATTATTAAGAGTTCTAGTTTAGTGTTTGAAGTTGAAGTAAATTGAGATTGAAAAGACTTGGGTGAAATGTAGTTACATTATTTTCTAAACAATTTTAATTCTATGGTGCCGTCTCTCCAGAAGTAATAACCATTCCCCAGTAATCTTCCTGTATGTCTGTCCATCTTTCATTGTGAAATGTTAAAAAAAAACAATTTTAGTAACATCACTGTTCCACCTGTGGGAATTGTCATATTTGTTCACAAGACTACAAAACATTGTTGATCATAATAGCTGGAAACCTGCAGAGAAAATGAATGCAGGGATTTCTTCGGACAAATACCATTGTTGGTATTGTTTTTTTCTGGCCCCCACAAAACTTAAAAATTCATATACCTCGTAGGTCTTCAATGAAAACTGATCAAACTGAGTTAACCTGAAATACATATAAATTAACCTGCTCCTTTCAGGGCCTGCACTTGTTAATTTTCTCTTTTCCTCAAAAATTTCAGATTATTTCAAACAGAAAATTAAAATTATTTCCAAGAATAGTTGGCAGTGTTTACTGTACCTTGGGTAACAGAAATGAAAAGGTTTCTTGTTTGCTCTAAGTTAAAAAAAAGTCATAAATCTTTTCTTTTCGAGCAGTCCACGGTGAGCTGTGAAGAGTGAGAATGCGGCTGGGGGAAGGCTCCAGTGAGGCGGAAAGATGTTCAGGTGACTGTGGAAATAGATTCTCCCTGACAACTTTTTCCACATGGGAGAGTTGCCTTCGAAGCACATTATTGTGTGATCAAAGCCAGAGCAGCATGGCTCAGGCCAGACTCAGATTTCAAAGCTCTCTGGTTTGACCAGGAGAAAGGATGCCTTGACAAAAGGGTGAGGGGATTCTGGGCATCGCTTGAGCCTAGCAGAGAGAGTTGAGCTGATTTTGAAATTCCCCTTTCCTGATTTTCGGAAGTTTCAGTCCAGCTCAGTGAAGGCGGTGGCTTTTGCCTCCCTTTC
This sequence comes from Tenrec ecaudatus, assembly GCF_050624435.1. Lineage (NCBI taxonomy): Eukaryota > Metazoa > Chordata > Mammalia > Afrosoricida > Tenrecidae > Tenrec > Tenrec ecaudatus. The sequence goes on along the minus strand of NC_134531.1, from coordinate 152,488,925 downwards.
CCACCATTGTCTGGCCTGTAGGCTGTTGCCATTTTGAGTTCCATATGGATTGAAGCAGCTTTTGACTTGTAAAGAAAATATTTTATTTCCTCTAATAAAAAGTAAAGTTGGATTATATAAGCAGAAAGAAAATACATTAATTGAAAGAATAAAAAATAGAGTACCCATAAACTCAACATATACACACACAATAGTATTTAATGAGTGTGTGTATGTGTATTGTGTGTTACAGATATAACTCTATTACAGACATGCAAATTCAAACATGGTAGATGGCATGCTTTGAATAAAACCATATTTTGTGAGGTATTTAGCAATAATCATTAGAAATGTAGATCAATTTTAAGTGGTAGATCCAGTTAGAGCTTTAAAATAGTGATGTCAGTTTGGTGTAGTAGAGAGATGTCTGACGCTCAAGGTGACTATTGGCTCTGTGAATTGCTAGATAAGGATTCTTGGGCTAGTGCGCTAGCTCCTCTTAAACTGGATTTCATATCTATAAAAAAGGGAGACAGTATTTCCTTGCAATTTTTGATATAAGTATCAGATGAAATAATGAATCAAGTCTATAACAGAATTTCAATATTTGTGTGTCCAAGCTAAATTAGGAAATACTATTAGAAAAAAATAACAATACCATGCTCAATGCTTCTGTTTGCGACGCACTTTCAGTAGAGGGAACACTGCACCCACTCTTGACTCATCAGCTTGGTTAGTTTTTGGAAATCATGTTGATAGGTGAAATTTGGTGTTATATGAAAATAGAAGATGACCACATCAGATCCCAAAACGTAGGATGACCACATCATTAATTAACTGTCAAATCACCGTATTACATAACTGTCAAATTATATCATTGCATGACCATGACATTTTAGCATTACATAACTGCCATGCCACTGGAAATCATGGCCCAGCCCAGTTGACACGTAACCTTAACCATCTCACTCATCCACTTTCACCTCAGTGCATCATAGCGGCGGATGTAAGTCATTAATGTGCAAAAGAATCAGAAAACAATTTTTGCTATTAGCATAACTGTGAAATGCCATATAATGAGATAGTAGAAAAGTCAAAAGTAGGTGTACAAGTTAATAGTAAGTATATAAGTAGATAAAATAATACCATTGTGTCTACAATGGCATAGAGGCTGGAGTGAGTATTTTAATATTTGCTAAAAAAAACAAACAAAAAAAACCCCAAAGCAAAAACCTCTAAGACAGAGTTTGCTTCAGAGATACATGATGAGATTTCAGCCAGAGGTGCCTTGAAAAATAGCCTTGCAATTTGCTTGGGGAAGGTCACAACCTCAAAAACCATACTGAGCGTTTCTACTCTGCACACCTGAGGTCTCCAGGAACCAGAATGAACTCAGTGGCATCTAACCAAAAAATGTATAGATGCTTATATTAAGTCATATTCTAAGCATACTTGTCTGAAGGGACTTTGGGAAAAAAATTTAATTGATAGAAAATAAAAAAGTGGAGCACATGCTATGTACATTGGACATAGTATTTAGGATGACCTGGTACCTGAAGAAGCACATCATGTTTGGTAAAGTAAGAGTCAGTGGAAAAGGAGGTCCTATACTACATCTTGGTTGAATCATCTGTTCCATGATCCAGTTCTAACTTGCAAATCTGGCTAGACTGGAGAGCATACATTGACGAGGTCTTAACACGGGGAATTCAGGAAAGATAACCTCTCAGGGACAGTAATGGGAGTAGTGATAACAGGAGGGTAGAGGGATGGGAAGGGAAGAGGAATTGTGAGAAGCGAGGAACCCATCACAAGATTGGATATATAACCCCCCCAAAGAGATGAATAACAGAAATGTGGGAGACAAAGGCGAGAGTAGGATATGAAATAACAATATATAATTGATCAAGAATACAGGAGGGTGGGAGGATAGAGGGGAAGAGGGGGAAAGAGGCACTTATATCAAAGGCTCAAGCAGAAAATGTCTTGGAAATGATGATTGCAACATATGCACAAATATGTTAGTTACAGTTAATGTACAGAATGTTATAAGAGATGTAAGAGCCCCCAATAACATGATGAAAAACATGGGGTTTGAAGATTAAAAAAAGGAAGCAGGTCCTCAATTAGATGAATGCAGAGTGCCTGGACACTGGGCTCAAACATAGGACCGAGCCTGGACGTGGGAAGGGGCCAGTTGGTGTCTCTTTCTGATGCTCAGAGAGTGCTTATGAGTTGGAAGTCACTCGTGGCAGTTAGAAGCAAGTAATAAAGGAGGAATATTATATATGAATGATTTCCAATTATGATTTGTCATTGCTTTCCTTGGGATCTATTTTCTATTTATTTTCAAAAGGCTGTTAGGGTTCCACTCTAATCTCTATCTGCTTCAACAAGTCCTCATGTAATTTATCCATGATAGGTATTTTTGCTATATCCAATGAGCACGTTTTAGTTTCTAACTAGGTGGTATCCAGGTGCCTTTGAGGGGATTCAGACTTACAGTGACCCTAGGTGTTAAAGCAGACAGGAGGTCTATAGATGCTCAGGGTCTGATTTTACAGAAATAGATTCCCAGACTTTTATTTTGAGGTAATTCTGGGTGGATTGAAATCTACTTTAACATTTTCCTTAAGGTGCTCTGTTTATTTATTTTATTTTTGAGTCTATAAATCCAATGCTTTATCATTTTCTCCTTCATCTTTTAAAATTTTACCATGGTCCCTGGTGATGCAGGGGGTATGAACTGAACATCTGAACCACACGTGGAGCAATTAAACCCCAGCAGCACATCCATGGGAGAAAGACGAGGCAATCGGCTTCCATAACGACTCATAATCTCAGGAACCCCGAGGGGCACTTCCGCTCTGCTAGAGGTCCTCGGAGTTCTCGTGGACTCTGTGCAGTGTGTTGGCTTGTTGGCGCCATCTGCTAACCGTGCCGTACCAGCACTGTTCAAACCGAGACAGTAGACTGTACTTCTCCCACTCTCTCACTGGGAAATACCCAGTGATGGTACCCTGAACAGCCCTCATGGCAGAGTGGGGTATGAATTGAATTAACCTTTGAAGTCAGCTGTTCCAAAACCCTACTGGCTCCTTATGAGAAAGATCACACGTTTACCCCCCTGAGTAAAAATCTGCGTGTGCATCTCTTCTCCACCTTCGCCATCCCTTGTTTAGGAATTTAATCATCATCATGAGCAGCAGCAGGTCCTCTTGGTGGGAGGCAGTGAGGGAAGGTTTGATCTGTAAGATTCTGACTCTCTTTGTATTCTCATAGAAGTGGCTTATGGTAGATCCTAATCACAATTTTAAAACTTGATGTTTTAGTAGACTTTCCCCCAATTCCTGTCCAAAGTTTGCCTGGCACCCCCTCTTCACCTTTCACGTGTACCTCACCTGTCTGACTTATGACTTGGCCTTGATCCATCACTTGAATCTCGCCGACTGATTTCTGCTTCCACTTGGTTTTCAGAGATTCGTTCTCCAGTGTGTCCTTACCCATTCGTTGCCTATTGAGGATGCTGCTGCACTGTGCATCGAGTTTTAAATGCTGTACAATGAGTCTGTGTGAGTAGCCGTAGCTCATGGCCAAGACAGAGAGAAAGCTTTCCAAGGCAGCAAATTAAAGTCCAGTTTTCTCATCACTCCCCCCAAAAATATATCTTTACCCCTGCTGAGTAAAGATTTACCATTTTAGAAACCCAATGGGGCTGTGCTACCCCGTCCTATTAAGTCACCAAGAGTTAAACTCACTCCATGGCAGTGAGTTTTTGTTTTGTGTTTTTATACCTTGATATCTCTCCATTTGTATTACTTTTAGATCATTCCATTCCCATTAGTATGATCTGTATACAAAACTGCTAACTCTAATTCCAACTCGGATGACGCTACTTTGGAAATTTTTAACTGAACACATAACCTTTGTGCTCACCACAACCCAACCTAGTTTTGCCCTTAAATCAACTAGTGTCACGATCTACATCACTTATCTGACTCTTGTTTCCCACTCCACCATTGCCATCCCTCTTAAATGTATCTGGCATCTGGCTATCAAAAGATATAGTGTCTGGGGTCTTAGAGGCTTGAAGATAAACAAGCAGCCACCAAATGAAAAGCAACAAAGTCCACATGGAAGAAGAACACCAGCCTGTGTGATCATGAGGTGCTGATGGGATCAGGTATCAGGCATTAAAGAACAAAAAATCTTATCATTGTGAATGAGGGGGAGTTCAGAGTAGGGACCCAAAGCCCATCTGTAGGCAACTGGACATCCCATTACGGAAACATCACAAAGAAGAGATGAGTCAGTCAGGGTGCAGTATAGCACCGATGAAACATATAACTTTCTTCTAATTTTTAATACTTCCTCCCCCAAACTATGATGACCCCAATTCTACCTTACAAATCCACTAGACCAGAGCATGTACATGGGTATAGATCAGAGCTGGAGACACAGGAAATCCAGGGAAGATAAACCCCTCAGGACCAATAGTGAGAGTAGTGATACCAGGTGAGTAAGGGGGAGATGGGGGAGAAAGGGAAACCAATCACAATTATCCAAACGTAACCCCCTCCCAGTCAGATGAACAGAAAAGTGAGTCAAGGGAGACATAGGTCAATGTAAGACATGAAAAAATAATAATTTATAAATTAACAAGGGCTCATGAGGGAGAAAGGGTGAGGGCGGGGGGGGGGGGGGGGAAATGAGGAACTAATACCAGGACTCAAGTAGAAAGAAAATATTTTGCAAATGATGGTGAGAACATATGTACAAATGTTCTTGACACAATGTATGAATGTACGTATTATGATAAGAACTGTATGAGCCCCCAATAAAATGATTTTTTAAAATGCATCTGGCACCTATCAACTTCTGTCCAGGCCAGCCACCATAACTCAGGTATTAATATTTCCTGGAGCAGTTATTGCAAGCAATTTTCTATGAGATCAGCAATCCCTTCTCTAAGTAGCAATAAGAGCATTCTTTTTCAGAAAGCAAATTAATCTTACCAGGTCTCAGGCCTAAAATGTCATCCGCCTTTCCCCTAGTGCCTTCATTAAGTTAAATGATTATTGATGTGCCTAAATTGATCTTTATTCATTTAAATAAAATGCAATTTTGAGTTTTAAAAAATCCTTTCTTGACCATCCAGTTTCTCTCCCCCCTTTCTGATTCTTATAATAACCCCAAGAATTCTGCACCCGCACATATCATAATTACTATGCAATAATTAATTTTGAACTTATCTACTTATTTTTGTCCCTTTTAGTTATAAGAGTTCCTTAAGAGAAATGTTGCGTGTATTTATTTTTCACTTACATTACTATTCTCACATGCTAGCACAGCGTTTGGCACATAGCAAGTTCCAGTCAAAGTTTGCTAAGTTACTGTGATGTTTCCCTTAGTTAGCATCCCCCTCTGTCTACTATACTTACCAATTCTTCCAGTTTTTAGAAATGACCATGTCACATATCATTCACTCAGAAAGTCTTCCTAATATTCCCAGGCACGCATTCTATCTTCTTATGGTCTCCTGTAGATTCTTATTTTATGAACTTTGATGACATTCTGTCGGTGGTATGACAAACTAATCATTCAGCTGCTAAATTAAAAGTTACATGGTGGAGTTACCTTGAAAGGAAGGCCTGGTACTCTACTTCTTAAAATCAGGCTTTGAAAACCCAGCAGAGCACAGTTCTGTTCATACACAAATGGGGCATCATGGCAGCGGGTTCCTGGATTCTTCCTCACTTGTCCTCTTGTGCAGACCCCTATCCCCCGGACCTGGGCCACAGGAAAGGCTCCACCAAAGTTAGAGAAATGAATATGAATGCTAGAGAGTAATTTAACATTACAGTACGTCATTCCTTAGGCTGAAAAAAACAGAACCTCAAGGAAATTAAATTATTTTCTGAATATCTCACATTAAAATCAAACACCTTTTCACTTTCACTAAAGCTCACTCCTTTATTCTCAGCCCCAGGCAATGATTCTAGGTAATTCTTAAGGTTGCTAATTCCCCAAATCTTCCCTCTTCAACTGCAGATGGCTACAGGAAGCAAAGTGACAATAGTCACCGTTCTGCATATTATCTGTTACCTTTCCCACTGTGAGTAGAAATTCAGAGACTATTTTGGGGTCTAAAACTGGGATCAGAAAGGAAAAGAGGGGGAAACAGTCCTGCATAATTTACTGATGGAATAGCACACTCTGGCATAATTGAGAAGCAGTCTGCGTTGTTAACATGCTTCAGATCTCTATGAATCAGGAGGCATTTGCACTTGCATGAGTGAAAATGTCAGGCAATGATTTTGAAAGCTCTGGGTGAGGGTGAAAAGCCCTGCATCTAAAATGCATTTTCCTGAGCCAACTACAGTATTCATAAAGGCTAAGAGGTTTTCAGTTCCATCATTTCATATTTTTTCCAGGAAAACATATAAAGAAAATCCAAGCTTATTCATTTGGACCTATAGCTCAGCAAGAAATAAATTTAATATAATAATTCCAATTGACTTGACAAGGAGAATTGACAACTACATGTGTGATGTCTTACTAAAGCTCCATCCTGTATCCTGACTGGATAATTCCAGTGCCCTTGGAATTATGATGTTTTCTTACATTTCTCTCTTTACTTTCTAGATTCATGAGAACAGCAAAAGACATAATTCACTAATTAAATTCATTAAAAAATTCTTATTAATCATTTTCTAAGTGTAAAGGAAATATCTAGATGCTAAGTAACTGGCAAAGAACAAACAACCCAAAGCTATTTGTTCTCGTGAAACCAATATTCTTATGGAAAACACTGAAAACAAACAAAAAGATAAAATATTCAATATCCACAAGAAGAGAAAAATAATTAAGGACACACTAGAGAGTTCCTGGAATGACAGAAGACTACGCTGAAGTTTTAAATAAAATTATCAGAAAATACTTCACTGAAAAACTATCATATAACTGCCAAACAATGATTGCAGAAAGTGATATAGTGAAAATTATATACTCATTCACTCACTCTTTTGCCATCAAGTCGATTCTGACTCATCGTGACTCTACAGGGCAGAGAAGAACTGCCCCTGTGGGGTGCTGACACAGGAAATCATTGTAGGAGGAGAACGCTTTATCTTTCTCCTCTGATGGCTTTGATTTGCTGACCATGTGACTAGCAGCCCAGTGTGCAATCTACTACACCACAAATCAGGAAAAGCAGACAAGCAAAGCTCCTTGCTATCAATCCTGCTCTGACTCACAGCAATCCTATAGGACAGAGTAAAACTGACTTCCTGTGTTTCCGAGACTTTAAATCTTTACAGGAAAAGACAGTTTCATTTTTCTCTCATGGAGCGTCTGGTCAGTTGGAATTTCTAGATTTGTAGGGCAACTTGAGTGGATGAGAGGTGAACTATGGTGGGGTTTCTTAGTTATTTAAATTGTTGAATATACCATTGCTGATCTGGAATGTAAACCTTCACCTAATTTACAATTTTTTAAGAAAAGATATAAGAAAGGAAATAAACAGAATTGCAATCATGGTGCCAGTTCCTACATGTATAGGTTTAGTTTAAAAAAATTGTTTGACTATATCTCTGTGATCCCTGGATGACTCTGGACAAGTTCTTGCAGTGATACATTGCCTTGGTCTCTTTCGGATGCCTTCATAAAAGGCCCATTCAAAACAGTAGCTTTCCAGTGGATCTCGTGAGTCAGTTACGTTCAAGTCAAAAGCTCAGTTCACAATCTTATGGTGATTATTTTATAGGATCCCAGAGGGATCCTTGATAGCTTTTCACAAGGTGCACAAGATGATCACAGGGACTCATTTAGAAGAAAATTTAAAATAATTAGAAACTATACTGATGAGAAAAAGGCCAGGAATTGTGAAGGAGAAAGTTTTTCCTTCATGAAGATGCACATGCGCCTGCTTGGAAGGAAGTAATGGTTGTCCTGTGAGAATGATATGGAAAACCATACAGTGTCCATTTTGTAGCCTTGATCTTTCCACTTCTGACTTTCCCCCACAAACGAACAATCATTGAAAAGAATCAGTCCCTTGAGGATATCAAAACTGTCATGTTGACAAGACAGACATTGAAGAGTAGCACATCGTTCTTCATGGAGGGGTTAGAGCTGGAAACATCTCCAGAAGAACATAAATATGTCCACACTCAATAGGTGATCTTGTTTCCAAGGTTAACAAAAGTTTGTTTGTTTCATTAAGATTTTGTAGCAATCTTTTTTTTAAACTCCCCTGCAGCCTACATAATCCTCAAAATGCAGATTGAAGAACACGTACAAGATAATTGGTCAGTGGTCTCACCACTGTCAACATCTTGAAGAACAAGCAAAGACTTGAGGATATGTCAAAGATTAGAGGCAGTTGAAGAGGGACGGTAGCTAAATACATTCTGATAGCCTATACTGGATCCCAGAGCATTAGTGGATAAATTAACAACATCCAGATTAAAGAGAGAGTTGACTTAACAATAGTACACCAATATTAGTTTCTGAGTTTTGACAATTGTACCATGGTCATGTAAGATATCAATATTAGGAATAAATGATGCATACAAATAGTGCTTACCTCCTGTGTAAGTATACTGTCATCTCATAATAAAAAGCAAAATTAAATGTGCATACATTGAGAAGTACCTTCAAAGGCGAGGAAGCAGTTCTCTGACAGTTATGAAGTAGAGCATGGCTGCAATGGAACTGGCAGAGCAGAAGGAACACTGGAGGATGGAAGATCTAGGGATTTGGGAGTCATGGTTAGGATCTCTGAATTACACAAAAACTAGAATATTTTGAGTAAAATAATGTCATTATTTGATATATTTTAATAGACTTAATCTGTGTATCATGTCATAATACTGCTGCTAACAGTCAGAGGAGAAATAATGGCTGGACTTGGGTTCAGCAGTGAAAGCAAGTTTGTAGTCACATTCTGTATACCGAGACTGTTTGTCATACAGAAAGGAGACAAGACTGTTCTCGGTAAAAGTATAAAATTGTGATTCATTTATTTCTCACTAATCTTTCACTTCTAAGCTCTTCCATCTTATCCACATGTGCCTCCTTTTAAATTCCTCCATCTGAAAAATGGAAGAGATGGGAAGTTGAATTTTTTCTATTTCCGAAAGCGTGGAGCTCAGAAAATCTCTTTTCTTTTGTGCCCTTTTTTCATAAGAAATCCTTAAAATGTAAAGGAAAGAAAAATGAATGTTCTTTAAGGGATAAACAAATTTGACTTTGAGGTATCTTGGGGAAAAATAAAATTTGTGGCATGAGATTTTTATAGCTCTTCTTCACCAAATATGATTTAATCAATATCTCTCTAACATCTATATTTATAATCTATCTATCAATCATCTATCTACATACATTGTGCTGACTATATGTATATGTAGATATACATCTATGTGTGTGCATATGTATTTTAATATATGTATATGTGTGTTTATGTAGAGAGGGAGACAATATATCTCTCCATAGATTACAACCTCTACAAAATGTAAAACACTGCGCAGGCCTACTCCACCCTCACAATTGTCCCTATTTTGGGGCCCGTATGTTGCTTTTCGAGGCAGAGCTAAAAAAAATAAGAGGTGAGACAGTGATTTGAAATTCTTTAAAGACTCTTCATCTCCACATATTTTCTCACAATTACCATGGGTCTTATATTCTCATGATTAAAATAACTTGTGATTTCCTGCTGTTTATTAGAGGGGCAGGAGCACACAGCTCCACACTTTCAACCTCCTCTCTTCTCTGCAATGTATCTATGGAAAATTCCGAGTTGAAGAGATTAAGACTGCTACAGTCTCCAGATAAGCGTGAATAGCCTATTAGCAGCAGAAACATTCATCCACAAGTGACAATACTATCTATGCAGAGCTTTGCCCTTTGGTTAACTCTGTTGATCTCCTCCCTCAGCCCCTCCTCATCTGAGAGAGATAATAAAGTCGCTCAATCCCTGGTTTTAAATGTTACTCTGTTGCAGTGGAAAAATATACAGAACTGATAAGACTTAGGTTCATGCCTGAAGAGTGTAGTATGTTTGGGATATGATATTGATCAAATTCAGGATACACAAGAGGGAATATACTAAGAGTGGGTGAGGACTTGGATCCAGAGAGAGAGAATATGGTGGTTAAGATCACACACAACTTCATAATTTTAACTTTTAGGGAAGCTTTTGATTCAGTAAAAAGGATATACCCACTGATAGTGGAATTCTGGAGTGTGTCCCCTGGGAAGGATCCAAGTCAGATGCTGAGGCACCAGCCTTTCTTAAGGAAGAGCAGAGACTGCAAAGGGGGACCAGTCACTCTGGTAGTGAATACTGAAAGGATGGTTTTCTTTGTTGTTTTATTTTGTTTCATATTACATTTAAGAGGTGGTAAATGAAAGTGTGTCCCCAGATCTATTCTCTGGAAATCATTGTGGTACCATTTGTAAAAGATTTTGAATTACTGATAAAAGGATTCACTTGACTGAAAGAATCAATGAGATTCCCCAGTTATCTACTCAGTTCCCTGAGGGCAGAGAAGAAAACAGAAGATTCAGAGCAGAAAGCCCAGAAGCAGAGATTTAGCTCTTGGACCAATTTCTGGAGACTATTCAGGCAACAAACCTGTATTAGTCTTACTCTCTTTTATCATTGCAAATGATAATTGATCTTGTCTTAATATAGAAAATGCCAGAAAGATGTTTACTTATGTTTGATTAACTATGCCAAGGCTTTCTAATGTGTGGATCAAAACAATTATGGATAACCTTGAGAATATTGGAAATTCTGGAATACTTCATTGTGCAGTAATAAAACCTGTATGTGGATCGAGATGTAGTTGTGTGAACAAAACAAGGGAATATTGCGTGGTTCAAAATCAAAAAAGGTGTGTGGCAGAGTTGTACCCTCTTACATATATGTTCAATCTGCATGTTGAGTAAATCATATGAGATTATATCAATAAGAATGTGGAATCAGGATTGGGGAAGATTTATTAACAACCTGGGATGCACAGATGATACAAATTTACTTGCCGAAAGAGAGGAGGACTTGAAGCACTTGCTGTTGAAGATAAGGGATGGCAGCCTTCAGTCTGGATGAGAACTCAATATAAGGAAGATCACAATGCTCACAAGTAGACCAAGTACCTCCTCTCTTTCGGCAAACAAGTTTGTATCATCTGTGTATCTCAGGTTGTTAATAAATCACAATATATGGAGCAAAGGTTGAAGGTGCCAAGTGTTTCATCATGCTTCATCCACACCCAATGCTCATGAAAACAGCAGACCAAAGATCAAATGACACATTTCCTGAGAGAAGTCTACTGTACAAGACTACTTTGGAGTATTGAAAAGCAAAGATGTTATTTTAAAGCCTAAGGTGCACCTGACACAAGCTATGTTATTTCCTATTGTACCTTGTATGTGGATATGCACATCTGTTCTCTACTCAAACTGATTTTTAAACAACAAAGAACATTAATTGATTCCATTTTCTTAAATTCTAAAATTATTGTAATAGGGTACAGAGTAAGGGGCATGTGTTAGTCTAGGTTGAGTAGAGAAACAAATTTATAGATACTCATAAGTGTGTAATAAAGAGTTTTATATAAATGAGCAGTCGTAAACATCCTGGCCCAGTCTAGATCAAGTCCAAGAGCTATATTAGCACATAAGTCCAATATTAGTCCATAGGTCCAATACTAGTCCATAAATTCTTTTACAGACTCACCCAGCACATACAATGATGCCGAATACAGGACAATCACAGGCCAGTGGGTGGAAAGTCTTGTGGATCTAGTGGTGGTAGAAGCATAGCAGTGCCAGCGTGGGTCTCCATGTGGCTCCTTCAGCTCCAGGGCTTTTGCTGCTATCAGCATAGCTCCACATGGCCCATCAACAGGACTGTCAACCAGAGAGAATCTGTATGTCCCACCTCCAGTAAGCTATTTTTGTAGTGTCTCCAAATGAGGTCATCAAGCTGTGACCTGATTGACAGTTCTCCACCCCTTCCCTCTTAATAATCTCAATTTTATGCCAGATTATGTAACTACCAGGGCATAATTTAATAAATCAAAGATAACACTGAAAACTTTTCTATTCTTCTCTCTTTTTTAACTTTCTTTTCTCTCACTTTTATTGTCTTAGTTGAATCTTAAAAGTTAATTCCTGTCATTGCCAATTAGTAGCTGCCAATGGCTCCATCATGCTTGATAGTTCTTGGTCCATGTATCTTAACTTTCTACTATCTTTGACTATAAGTCTTGGATTCCACTTTGAATTAATAATCTTTATTATGGTCCAGCCCCAGAAATAGTCACCATGTATGAGGGAATTCCATGTGTTGTGTGGTTTATTTTGGGCAATGTTCTCAACTGGAGATGGAAGCAATTCCAACACTTGGCTTTTGTTTTTATTATTATCTGATATCAAGTTAATTGTCTCCCTAGTGACCCTTTGTACAATATAAGCAAACACAGCCAGGTGCTGCGCGATCCTCCCAATTATTGCTCTGGGTAAACCCATTGTTGCAACCATTGTGTCTATCCACTGTTAAGGGTAGTCATTTTGTCCACTGACTCGCTACTTTCCCAAGCATGATGTCTTCTCTTGGGAGAGATCCCAGATGATAGATAACACTTTCAAAGTATGTGAGACAGTACTATCCTAGCTTGAAAGGAGCTCACTATCCTTGCTTGGAAGGAACATTCTGGCTTCACTTTTTCCAAGACAGATTTGTTCATTCTTCTGGCAGTCTACTTTAAAGTCAATATTTGTCAATAATTCAAAGGCATCGATTATTCTTTTGTCTTCCCTAGTCATCGTTTAGCTTTCCCGTGCATAGGCATTAGAAGTCATAAATATTTAGGTGGTGGAGAGCAATTGTTGCTAGGAAAATGGGCACTTTGAGTGAAGAAGTCCATTAATCTTTGGTGAAGAGAAAGATATTTAAATACTTGAGGGAGAGGGAGAAAAAGTGAGAGGACATGGCATTGGGAGATTTGAAAAGTTATGTTGTTGAATGCAAAAAAATGTGATCTGATACGAAGGGGTACCCTGCCCCAAATATATTTTTTTATCCAAGCTATACATATATTTATTTATTTACCAAACAACCTTTTCACCTTGAAAGTACTCTCCATTTCACTTAATACATTGGTCAAATCTATGAATTCATTCTTGGAAACATCTTTCAAATCATCTTGCTGGATAACTGACAACACCTCTTTGTTCTTCACCTCTTCTACATCATCAAATCTCTGTCTTTTCAGTCCCTCTTCATTCATGGAAACAAAACGAAGTCACATGGAGTGAGGTCGGGTGAGTTAGGTCATGAAGCAAGAGAGGCATGCTGATTTTGTCAAAAGCTGGCACACTGAGACAGCTGCATTAGCGGGTGCCTTGTTGTAGTGACAAAGCCAGTCCCCAGTCTGCCAACATTATGCCTTTTTAAGTTCGGTAACAGTCTGACCTGGTAGAATAAAGTCCAAGTGCATAATCCCATTCACAGTAAAACAAACAAACAAATAAGCCTCGTTTTGTTGTTGTTTGGGAGGGTACCCCCTTGTAGGTAAACCCTTAGTGAGGTTTGATCATCTAAATGATTAAATTTGTAACAGGGATAAAAAGTTTTTTTTTAATGGCAATCTGAATTGCCTTTATGAAACTTTCTACTACTTAACTTTCTCACCTAATTTTCTATTATCCTTTGCCTTGCTTACACCATTGCTCTCTTAACTACTAAAACTTCTTTACCTGTAATCGTCGTGTGTATCTGTCTGCCATGTCTCATAGCCCAATGCTGTTCGCTTTATATGACTAACTTCTTTCATGGAGAATTGTATAAACCAAACTTTCTCAAAGTGATAGTCTGTTACGTCCTATCTAAAATGAAAATAACTATTTTCTCTACTTTTGTTCTTCCAAAATAGCAGTGATTACCAAGTTACATCAGGGCAAAACAAGCATCTCTTATTTCCTTTTGTGTTTTAGCTCATAAAGCAGTCAAACTTGTTTAAAAATTTAAACAGTCTGGAATGAAATAACATCAGGCACTAGTACTTGAGAATGCTTTTTTTCTGAGAGTGTAGATAATATGTATAGAAAATGTATGATCTTGTACAAACTAATAAAACTATTTCATTCATAAAATGACTTATATACAAATGTGTAGGATCCTGTGATGATTAGTATTAATTCTAAGTACCCAAAACATCCAGGTAAGTGCACAGACCCAAAATAGGCCATCGGTTATGGTAATAACTATAAATAAAGATTTAGGACTCTAATCATTTTGTTTAATGTAGATAGCCGGGGGTAGGAGTCAGGGTGGTGGGGGGGAGTTAGGTGTTAGCATGTTGAAAAAAGATGTTTTATTAAAACTCACAATTTTTGTCATAACTTTCTTGTGGAAACTCAATAAACACAGAATTACCAAAATAATCTTTAAATCTTATAATTAATTTGGAGGATGCACAATTTCTTATTTCAAAATACACCAAAATATAAGAATATTAAATATAGTCTGCTCTTGGCATAAGGATTGACATATAATAGATGAGAGTTCAGAAATAAATCTGTATATCTATAGTCAATTGATTTTTAGCAAGGTTACTAAGAACACTTTACAAAGGAAAGAATAATATCAACAAATAAGTCCCAGGTAAACTGTATAGTCACATGAAAAAGAATGATGTGGAGTCACTTCACACCAACTGGAAAATTAACTCAAAATGAACTTATTGCCTAAACATAAGTATTGACGCTGTTTATAGTCATTTAAGAATGCACAAAGGTCAATAGTCCTGCTCTGATGATCATGTCAGAAGCTTAGCTTCAACAGTGATCTACCTCTTAGGGGATGGTGATGATTATATAATTCTCCTTGATATGATTGAATGATTGAACTATTGAATTGTATGTTAGGTAAATTATATTCCAGAAAAACTTTTAGGGGAAAAAAAAAAAGAAAAAAATCCTAACCTTTGACAGGGAAACATCAAATATTAGAGACAGGATTAAGTTTCATAAGGACCAAGTGTTAGAAGGAAGTCTAGAAGAGAAGTGCTCAGTGGGCAATTGACTGGAATGTAATACACTGGATTCTGAGATTTCAATTTTACTGCATCGTAGATGCACACCTGATTTCGAGGCTGGATCACATAAAGGATGTGTGTGTCCTGAGCAGCACACTCATTCAGTGCACTGAGAGAAATGCTGCTTCAGAAGCTTTTGCTCCAGGCCCAACAAGGGTCTCCCAATATTTTTTTTAATTTCACAGGACCCACCTTCAAAAATGTATGACTACACACGTTTTTAGATAGGAAATATCTATCTATCTGTACTATTGGTTTATGTCTTTGACTTAGAAATCAAATAAATCCACATCTTAAAATTATTTATAATATGACAATAATACTCTCACAATATGTGCAGTAGTCTTATCAGTTTGTCATGTTGTGGTGGCTTGCTTGGTGTCCGTGATTTTGAAAGGTATGGCACTGGTATTTCACATGCCAGCAGGGTTACTAAGAATTCACATGTTACAGCAGAGTTTACAGATTAAGGACAGGTGACAAAGAAGGAATAGGCTGTTCATTTTGGAGGAATTAGACACTCAAAACATGGATGGCAAGCAAGGGGACATTGGCAGATGCTACACAGCTCATGACTAGCAGCAGAACAATGTCAACGTCAGTGCCAGCAAATGAGCCCATCGGATCAGAAGGCACTCGAAAGTGACTGAGGAGCAGCTGCCTTTTCAAAGGAGAGCTGGTAATAATGAGAGGCATAAAGGAGAGCCTGCAGGAGAGAGGCCTGCAGGAACTTTATTTCCTGATGGGACACAACTCCAATGGCGAGAAAACAGCTGCAAACATTAGTAATCATTGGAACGTGTAATATACTCGTCGGAAATCCAGTCAGTAAACTATTATTCAAATTTATACAAGGGCTAAAACTAGTGATGCAGAAAAATCTTCAGCCTGATATTTTTCAAACATGCACTCAAGATGCATGATAATTATTGGCAACTGGAATGCAAAAGTTGGAAACAAAAATTGAAAAAATATATAACTTTGGTGATAGAAACTAAGCTGGAGATCACATGACAGAATTTTTCAAGACTTGTCATATCAAATGCCTATTCATCTGCACATGAGCTTCACCAGATGGCATACATAGAAATCAAGTTGAGTACCTCCATGGGAAGAGATTAGGAAAAGCTCAATATCAGTGGCTAAATCCAGGCCAGTGGTGGACTAGCCAGACCATCAGTTGCTAATATTCAAGGTCAGGTCAAAGCTAAAGAAAATTGAAACAAGTCCATGTAAGCCAAAATACAGCCTTGAGTCTATCCTTAATTTCAAAACTATTTTAAGAATAGAGGTGAGGCACTAGAAACTAATGACAGAAGACTCGATGAGCTCTGAGTTCTGGGAGGACACCAAGAGCATCATTCATGAAACAAGCACAAGGTCATTAACAAGGGAGGAAAGAAAGAAAGAACGTGGATGTCAGAAGAGGCTCTGAAACCTGCTCTGAACCACAGGGTACCTAAACCAATGGAAGGAAGCATGAAGTCAGAGTGGAACAGGAAAATCTAAAGGGCAGCTCACGAAGACAAAGTAAAACACTATAATGAAATGTGACAACACCCGGACTTAGAAAACCAAAAATAAAAAAACATGCATAATATATTAAACAGAAAGAATTAGTTCAAAAAATTCAATCCTCCCGTTGCAAGGTTCTTTGGGGGAAAATATTAAATGATGCAGGAAACATTGAAAAAAAATGATAGCAGGATCACACAAAGTCACTGAACCAAAAAAAAAAAAAGAACTATTTAACATTCCCGATTTCAAGAGGTAGTGTATGATCCAGTATCAAGAGTAGTGAAGGAGGAAGTCCAAGTTGCACTGAAGTTATTAGCTACAAACTCCAGGAATCTGGATAGAAATATTTCAAAAGCTAGTGAAGCACGGGAAGCACTCACAGAGCTCTGCATACACATGTGGATGACAGCGACCCTGCCATTTGCAGGGAAGACAAAGAAAGCTGGCCCTACAGAATGAGCAAAATGAACTAATAATATGCTTGATTTCATATGCAGGCAAAATTGTGCTCATCATTCAACAATGTTTGCAGTAGTAGTACCCTGTTAGGGAGGTCTCAGAAATTCAGAGTTAAAATAGGTCATTGAACCAGGGATATTACATATGACGTCCGATGAAAGCAGAGAATACTAGAAAGATATTATTTGTCACTTATTTACTATACAGAGTATCTGCCCATGCAAAAAATAACAAATTGTGGATCGTCTTCAGGAAAATGGGAATTCCAGAACACGTGTACTCCTACGGGATCTGCACATGAGGCAGTTAAAGGAAAGATACAAGGGATAGTACATGCTTTTAAATCTAGAAAAGCGTGTGTCGGGGGCGTATTCTTTCACCGTATCTGCTCACTCTGGATGCTGAAACACGAATCAGAGAACCTTGACGGTATGAAGAAGAAGTTGGCACTGGTATTGGAGGAAGCCTGATTAACAACCTGTGACATGCGCAGGACACAACTTTGCTTGCTGAAATTTAGGAGGACTTGAAGCACTTGCTGATGAAGAGCAAGGACTGTAGCCTTCAGTGTGGACTACAGCTCCGTGTGAAGAACACAAACATCCTCACAACTGGACCAGTGGGTGACATCATGATAAAGGGAGAAAAAATTGAAATGATCAAGGATTTCATCTTGTTTGGATCCACAATCGATGTCCATGGAATCAGCAGCCATTAAATCAAACAATGCATTGCATTGGGTAAATCTTTTGCACGAGTGTTGAAAGCAACTATGTTACTTTGAGAACTAAGATGCCTCTGACCCAGGCCGTGATAGTTTCTTCTTTTTTTCCCATGTCTTTCTTTTTACAGTTTTTGGGGAGCTCTTACATCCCAGAGTTATAACATAACATCCCAGAGTTCAGTGACAACAAGCAGTATTGTACAATTGCTACCACAATTTCAAAAACACTTTCTTTTATCCTGAATTCCTTGATATCAGCTCCCTTTTGTCCCCTCTTTCCCCCATCCTTCCCGAAATGAACTCTTATTTTTATTTATTTATTGTCACCTCTGACATTATCCAATATACCCATTTATGTACAACTCTGTTGTTTGCGCTCCTCCAGTGGAGTTAGAGTCATCGGTGCTATCAGCTGCTCTTCCCCCCCCCCCCACCTACTACCCAGGGAACCATTACTCCTGTTACAGTCTTGGCTTTCATGTATCCAATGATCTTAATTATACAAATGAACACATACAAGTCTAACATGGATAAAGAGGTAAAACAAATAGAAGCCATAATAGTAAAGGAAGAAAATATTAAAGAACTAGAGGATAATTATGTGCTACACCATTACTAAACCGCCCCCTGCATTTATCACCTCTTCCATGTGGCCTTCTGAGAGGGTGAGTTTGCATTGTCTCATATGCCTGTGAAGTTGTGTGTTGAATAAGAATGACTGAATGGAAATTGATGCATTTGGAATATGATGCTGGCAAAAAATATTGAATGTCACAACGACTACAAAAAGAACAAACAAATCTGTCTTCAAAGAAGGACAGCCAGAATTTCCCTGAGAATTAAGTAGAGTGAGAGTCTGTCTCCTATACTTTGCACATGGTATCAGGAGAGACTAGTCCTTGTAAAAGGACATCATGCTTGGTAAAGCAGAGGGGCAGTGAGAAGAGGGAGAGTTCTGATAAACTGGATTGATACAGTGATGGCAACAATGGGCTCAAACATAAGAACAATTGTGACGCGGGTTCAGGGTCTGGTGGTACTTTGATTTTCGGTACCTGTGATCCCCATGACTCACAGCTGACTGACGGCACCTAGCAATTCCCTGACCTTGTATTGTTCTGAGACGATGTGATTTGAATTCTCACCTCACTTCAGGACGATTGGCAAGCCCTGTTTTAACTCTCCCTGTGCCCACAGCTCGGTTGCTCAGCTTTAGTTGCTCTTTGAAGACCAGCATCTTCTATGTGCCCAAGCTGAACATCGTTCTCTATCTCGCCACTCTAGTTTTGCTCATAGAACTTAATGCAATGTAATTCCATTTTGATAATGACTTTCTTTACCCGACTTGTATGTAAATTCCACTAGGGAAAGGATTTAATCTGTTTTGATCCCTGATATTTCCTCAGCGATAGAGTTCCGATGGAGCTGTGGGTTACATATCCATCAGCTGTTTCATAGGAGAAAGTGCAACCATCTGCTACGGCAAACATTTACAGTTTTAGAAATCCCTAAGGAGCAATTCTTCATCCAACAAGGTCATTTTAAGATGAAATCATAGTGGATTCCTCCTGAATTTTTATTGGTACCTTGGAAAATAGTAGTTGCTCAGTGTCACATATTGATTAAATTTATGACTTACCTCCAGAATATTTACTATGTTATCCTTTCTGGTGACCATTGTGCAGCCACAGAATGAAATCAGGCACAAAACCCTTCTCTATTTAATATGCATAGCTTACAGTTCACTTCAGAGTACAGTGCGAGTTACCTCTTCCTATGTGGTTGCTCTATTGTCAGAAAAGTGCTTGAGACTTGAGTATTTAGCGCTGGTTCTATGTCTGTCTTTGTGTAAGAAATTCAGAAACGCATAAAGAGAATGGAACCAATTTATCTCAAAGGATTATTCAGAAGAATAATAAATTAGTTTTGTTTCTTCTTCTTCTTCTTCTTCTTCTTCTTCTTCTTCTTCTTCTTCTTCTTCTTCTTCTTCTTCTTCTTCTTCTTCTTCTTCTTCTTCCAAGAAATGAATCACTTCTGCACTTCCTTTTCAGTTTTGGATTTCTCTGGTTCGATAACAGATTTCAGTGATTATGGTATAATTATTTTGTAACTATAATGATTGTCGCATGCGCATTAGTATATAGTTAGAACTTAGGCATTGCTGAGATATGTAAGGATATTATTTAAATGTAGTATACGTTACAACTACTACCGATAGAGTAAACTCTAAACTTAACACAGCATTTAAAATCTAATTAAGATGCAGGGGTTCTTTTCTCTTTCAGCAGCATCTTTCATGAGTTCTAGACAAATAGAGAAACACGACCTGGCAAAACAAAATGTAATTAAGTGAACATTGGTACAGGAAAGAGAGATTAGTTCTTATGTAGTGAGTTATCCTTTTGGTGTATAAACGAGTCCACTAAGTGGGTGGGAATGCTAAAGATAAATTTAAATTTGATTAAACTCTTCCCTTTTTTTACTCTCACTATTTAATTATTTAGAATCTGCTCTTTTCACCAAGAGAGCAAAAGGAAATTTAGCTAATATGAATTATCAAATGCTCTGAAATAACAGTGCAATTTCAAATAATTAGATTATATTGAGGGCGAAGTAAATAATTGAACATTGACAGCCCACTCTGCCTCCTCCATCTAGTCTGGGAGGAGATGTAAAGAAGTGGGAGTGATAATTAGCTGAGTTAAGTTAACTCCTAGGAAAATCCTTAAGACATCAGAGAATACAAATAATCCTGTGAGAAGATGTAGAGAGTATTATTTCTAAATTCAATACTGAGCTAATACCCTATAACTGAAAATTTTTTAGATCTCCAAGGATCTCAATTGAATCAAGTAGGAAGGCGGGGAGGGAAAGACTGTAATTCCTTTCTAATATTTATTCACTGCTCTATCCAGGATTGCATTCGTTTCTAGACAGAGTTGCAGGGCGCTTGATTAGTCTCTATCTGATGCCAAGCATTTGAACAAAACCTGAAAATTACATCCAAAATAGCCTTTATTTGAATGACCAAAATAGTCTTTTATTTTTATGACTGCTCACAGATGACCATATTATTTCTTGATAATTGAGAACTTTATACTTTTTAAATACCATGTAATTTGGCTCTTTTCCCCTAAAGGAGTGTTAAACTAAAACTTGCTAATCATTGGCCTCATTTAGCATTTTCCATCATCTTGGTGAATGGTACCCAAAATATTTACACCTCAAGTTGACAGGAGAGTATGTAACTTCCACATGGTGAAAAAAGTTAATGCTTATTTCTGCCTCTCCTTTTAGAAGAAAAAACACCAAGTATAGGTCACTTGTTCAGAACATCTATTTAAGTCGAGCACAAATTTATAAGGGTAGCTTCTCAACATTCCTCAGTTTTATGATCAAGTTGGCACTAACATTGAGTCAGTCCTAAAAGGACAATCTATAGATGCCATTGCTTCTGGGTGATGAGATGCAGAGCAGTGAATTGCAAGGGACGGCAGTCGCTTTCTGACTTCTTTTTTCTCAAAACACTTTCCACTGAGAGAAATGATGAGGAAAATATGACCAGTACAATGAATGAAGAAATAAAAAGTCCAAATATGGTACTACTTGGAGAAACCGCGTGAGTAATGAAAGTAAATGCAATTCCAAAGTTGAGCTAAATTGTGATGGGAAGACTCTGTAAGGACCACTTAATTACCAAGATCAAGATGTCCTCTCTGTGTTGCCCTTTTTTGGCAACTTTGGGACATAGCACAAGGAAGAACCAGATGGATTTGCCTTGAAGAGATAAAACTCAGGCAATGTTAATGAAGAAACAATGTGTCGGACACCCCCCCCCCCTTTAGAGAATCTCTAACATCTGATTGTTGAGATTGTGCCATTCAGATACAAACTTTGAGGAATATTCTCAAAGAAAATATAGTGTCATAGTCTGAGGAACATTCCTGAAGTACATGTAATCTCCTAGTCCTCTTCAAGAAGTATCTCCAAGAAGTATTCTTCAATCAAATCATATTTCTTACAAGTCATTTCTTTAAATACAAATTAGGTGGAGATTTACACTTCAGATCATCGCCTCTGTGTTCAACTGGTCCTCCCCTCCCAAACCCGCACTTGGCTGTCAGTTTGTTGCAGTGTGCTGGCTTGGATGTTGCTGTGCTGCTAGGAGTGAGGTCACCGGTATTTCAATGCCAACAGGATTAACCAAAGTGAACCAGCTTCATTGGAGCTTCCAGAGGGAGGCCAGAGCACGAAGAAGGAATAGGTTATTCAAGTCTAAGTAATTGTCGTTGCTGTTTTTGTAAGGTGTGATCAAATTAGTTCTGACCCATGAGGACCTCTGCAGAGCAGAACGAAACACTACATAGTCCTGTGACGTACTCAAAACTGCTGCTATGTGTGAGCCCACTGTGGAAACTACTGTGTCTGTCTGTCTCTTCCAGCGTCGCCCTCTTTTTTGATGCCTTTGTACTTTACCAAACATGATGTCCTTCTCCAGAGACTGGTCTCTCCTGACAATAGAGCCAAAGTTTTTAAGACTAAGTGAGTTAGTTTATAGTGCCAACCTGGCCGATAAACACATGTGGGGTTAATTGAAGGGCGGAGGGATAAATAGCTCGGTGAGCCTCGCCTTTCTAGTTCTCAGGTCTCTTGCTTTGTGATGGTCGGACCAGGGTGCAGCTGCCTTAGCTGCTCCTCCTTCAGCTTGCAAGACTGACTGCCTGCAAGACATCCTCAAAGAGAAGTCACATGGACCTACCCCGATGCAGCCCTGGGTGCTGGAGCAGACGTGTAGAGACCCCTGTCAGCACTGGGATGCTTACACATTCATTGATTTGGCTTTCCTCCTGCAGTTGGCATCATTGCGTCTGCTTTGTGAGATGGAGGAGGACTTTGTGGATTGGTGTTGGACGTATGGGTTAATGTTGGACTTGTGAGTTTGGGCAGCACTAGGTTGGGATGTTTTCTTGATGCACACATAACCTTCATATAAAACTCTCTCTTATATATGAGTTTCTGTGGCTTTGTTTCTCTAAAGTACCCAGACTAACACACTAAGTCTTGCCATCCTTGTCTCTAAGGAGCCCTCTGGTCATACCTTTTCCCAGACAGATTTGTTTGTACTTTCAGCAGTGCATAGCATATAGTACTTTCAACATTCTTCTCCATCAGCACAATTCAAATGCATCAATTCTTCTTCAGTCTTCCTTATTCGATGCCGAACTTTCACATGAGGCGATTGAACATATGATGTTGGGGTCAGGCACACCTTGGTCCTCAAAAGAACATCCTTGCTTTTCAGTACTCTAAAGAGGTCATGTTTAGGAGATTTGCCTAATGCAAAGGGTCTTTTGATTTTCTGACTGATGCTTTCATGAGCATTGATTGTATATCTAAGCAATATGACACCCTTGACAACTTCAAACTTTACTCCATTTTTATGTTACCTATGGCCCAGTTATAAGGATTTTGGTCTTCCTTATATTGAGTTTGAATCTATACTGAAGGTTGAAATCTTTGATCTTCATTAATTCCTTCAAGTCCTCACTTTCAGAAACAAGGTCATTTTATCTGCATACCACGGGTTGTCAAGAAGCCTTCCACTAATTTTGAGGCTACTTTCTTCTTTATATTATCCAGCTTCTCTGAAGATTTGTGTTGCATACAGATTGAATGAGTCTGATGAAAGAACGCAATCCTGACTCACAACTTTCCTAATTGTAAACCATGTAGTCTGTCCTTGTTCTGTTTGCACAGCTGTCTCTTGACCCATGTACATGTTCCACATGAACACATTGGGCTCTTCTAGGACTTCATTATTCTCAAGGATATCCATGGTTTTCTGTGATCCACGCAGTCAAATGCCTTTGTATTGTGAATCAGACACAGGTAAACATCTTTCTAATATTCTCTGCTTTCAGCCAAGATCCATGTGATGGAAGTAATGAAACCTTGTTCTAGGTCCTCTCCTGGATCTTTGGCAGTTCTCTGTCAATGTATTGCTATGCCTATTGTTAAATGATCTTTCAGCAAAATTTTACAGGAATGCAATATTTCTCATTTTGTTCTATAATTTGAGCTTTCTTTACGGTTGGTACAATTATGAACCTTTTCCTGTCAGTTGACCAAGCAGCTGTCTTCCAATGAGACCAATGAGTGCTTTCACAGACCAATGAGTGCTCCAGTGGATCACTAGCTTCTTGAAACATTTCAATTTCTATTGTATCAATTCCTGAAGTCTTGTTTTTGGCGAATGCTATCATTGCAACTTGAACTTCTTCCTTCAGCATCACTGGTAGTCGTTCATATACTGTCTCTTTAAATGGTTGAATGTGAACTATTTCTTTATGGCACAGTTACTCTGTGCCTTCTTTCCATCTTCTTTTTATTATTTTTACACCATTTAATATTTTACCCAGAGAGTCTTTCAGTATTACAAATTGAGGCTTAATTTTTTTTTCTCATTTACGTTTGGAGCATGCTGAGACTGTCCTTCCTTTTTGGTTTCTTAACTCTAGGGGTGCACCCAGTTCATCATCATATTCTACTTTGTTGTCCTGAGTTGCCCTTTGAAAATTTTGTTCAGCTCTTTGACTTCATTATTTCTTCCATTTGCTTTCACTAAGCTATGATTAATATACATTTTCAGAGTCTCTCCTCTGACATCCAATTTGATATGTGTCCCTCCTATCTTTTTTTTTCTAAATAATTTTATTGGGAACTCATAGAACTCTTATCACAATTTATACATACATCCACTTTATCAAGCACATTTGTACATATGTTGCCATCATTGTTTTTAAACCATTTTCTTTCTACTTGATCCCTTTGTATCAGCTCCTCATTTGCCCCCTCATTCCCTCCCTCCCTCCCTCATGAACCCTTGATAATTTACGCAGTATTATTTTTATGTCTTGCACTGTTTGATCTCCCTGCCCACCCCTTTTTCTGTTGTCCATCGCCCTGGCAGGGGGTTATAATTAGGTCATTTCAATAGATTCCTCCTTTCTCTGCTCCCCACCTTCCCTTAGCCCCCAGGTATGGCTACTCTCAATATTGGTCCCCAGGAGTTTATCTGTCCTGTGTTTCCTGTGTTTCCAGCTCTCATCTGTACCCATGTGCATGCTCTGCTCTAGCCAGATTAGTAAAGTAGAATTAGGGTCATAACAGTGGTGGGGAGGAAGCATTAAACAACCAGAGGAAAGCTGTATGTTTCATTGGTGCTACACTGCACCCTGACTGGCCCGTCTTCTCCCCACACCCTCTCTATAACAGGATGTCCAATTGCTTACAGATTGGCTTTGGGCCTCAACCCTGCCCTCTCCGGCTCATTCACATTAAGATTTTTTGCTCTGGGTTTTTGACGCCTGACACCCTCCTATCTTTTTAATGTCAGTTTGTTTTTTAATGTATGATATTCTTTATGTCCTCTCACAGATGATTGGGTCTTCTGTCATTTGAGTACAATGTTTCACATCTGTTCTTGAGATATTTTGAACTTCAAGTAGGAGAGATACAAGGTCATATTTTGGCTTTTGTGAACTTGTTTTATTTTTTTCAACCTCACCTGGAACTTGCATATGAGCAATTGATTTTCTGTTCCACAGTCATCCCCTGGCCTGATTTTAGCTGCTGATATTGAAATTATGATGTTAAAAATATTTATGATTATGAAGTAATTATTTATGATTATGAAGTAATTGTTCTTGCAAAATTCTGTCATGGAATCTGCAGATATATATATATATATATATATATCAAGGCCATATTTTCTAACTCCTACTCTTTATTTTTTGTTTCCATTTTATGCATTCCAGTCACCAATAATTGTCAATGCATCATGATTACATGTTGATCAATGTCAGACTGGCGTCCTTGGTAGAATGCTTCAAACTCTTCATCACTAGCTTTTGTGGGTGGTGCCTAATTTGAACAAAATTTGTGTTGTTTAGATTTCCTTAAAGGTGGATAGATATAATCCCAACACAGACAGAATTGTACTTCAAGATAGATCTTGAAATGTCCTGTTGATGAGGAATGCCATGCCATTCCTTTTAATTTTTTCCTTCTCATCCTAGGAAGCCATGTGATTTTCTGATTTTAAATGGCCAACATCAGTCCATTTCAGTTCATTAATACCTAGAGTGTATATTTATGTGCATTCCATTAATTTTTTTAATTTCCCATTTTCCTAGATTCATGCTTCATAATCCCATATTTCAATTATTAAATTATGTTTTCAGCTGTTTATTTTCATGTTGAGTCATGTGCTATCAACAAATGAAGGTTCTTTCTTAATGCTTTCTTTCTATATGCAACTCTGTCTATGTCATTTTGTTGGCTCTACTTTGAGAAGGCAGTTTTTGGCTGTCATATTTGTGTGACATCAGACCCTAGGGTTTATCTTCTGACACTATATCTGATAACAATATGTTTCTTTTCATGAAGTTTTCAAAATAACACAATCAAAATAAATCGCTTGGCAAGAAGGATAGCATGATATTCATTGTTTCAAAGGACATTGCAAAATCAACCATGAAGCACAATGTTGTCTAAGGCAGGATTCTATATATCTGTCTTCAAGGAAATTCAGCCAAGACAGCTACTGTGCAAATATATGCACCAAACACAATAACTAGTGATGAACAAATTAAAGAATTGTACCAATGATTTCAGTCTGAAATTGATCAAACATGCAATAAAAATACATTAATAATTATTGGCTATTGGAATGCAAAAGTCAGAAACAAAGAGGAAAGAATAGTAAGTAGCTATAAAATATGTACCCAATGACAGAAATTAAGCTGAAGATCACATGATAGAATTTAGCAAGACCCCAGACTTGTTCAGAGCAAATATCCTTTCTTCAGCAGCATTAAAGACAACTATAAACATGGAATTTTCCAGATGGAATACAAAGAATTCAAATGGACTATATTTGAGGGAAGAGATGCTGTAGAAGTCAATATTAGCAGCTAAAACCAGGCTATGGACTGGCTGTGCAGCAGATGATCAATTGCTCATTTATAAGTTTTGAATAAAGCTGAAGACGTTTTCTAAAGTCCACAAGAGTCAAAATATGACCTTGAGTCTACCCCATCCTGAATTTTGAGAACATCTCAAGAATTGATATGCAGCACTGGAAATAATTACAGAAGACTCGATGCACTGTAGGAAGATATTAAGACCATAATTCATGAAAAGCAAGAGGTCATTAAAAAAACAGGAAAAAAAGAAAAGATCAAAGTGGATGTCATAAGAGGCTCTGAAACATGCCTTAATTTTAGAGTTGCTAAAGCAAATAGAAGAAAATATGAAGTCAAAGAGCTGAATAGAACATTTCAAAAGGCAGCTCGAAAAGACAGCCAAATACTATAATGAAAGGTGTAAAATCTCAGAATCAGAAAACCAGAAATGGAAGAACATACTCAGCATATCTTAAACCGAAAGAACTGAAGAAAGAATTAAAGCCTCAAGATGCAAAATGAAAAACATTCCATTGGCAAAATATTTAATGATGCATTAAGCATGGGGAGAAGATGAGAAGAGTACACAGAATCACTGTAGCAAAAGAGCTAGTTGACAAAATTCAACAATTTAAAGACCTAGTATATGAGCCAGAGCCAATGGTGCTGAAGGAGGAAGCTCAATTTGCACTGAAAGCATTAGCCAAAAACCAGGCTCCAGGAAATTATGGAATACCAATGGACATGTTTTAGGAACCTAATGAAGCATGGGAAGCACTCGCAGGTCTGTGGTAGGAAATTTGGAAGACCACTGATTTGCTCACCCACCGGAAGAGATGCATTATCGGTGCCAATTCCAGAGAAAGCTGACCCAACAAAGTACTCAAAGTATTGAACAATATCATTGATGGGGTCTGCAAGGAAAAGATTGCTGAAGGTCATCCAACACTGGTTGCAGTAGCACATTGACCGAGAACTCCCAGGGGTTCAGGACGGATCGGATGTAGAAGAGGAACTGGACCAAATATATCCTTGCTGACTTCTGATGGATCTTGGCTGAAAGAAGAGACTATCATAAGCATGTTTATTTGTGTTTTATTGTCTTTGTAAAGGCTGCATGGACCATGATAAACCATGGATAACCATGTGAATAATGGGAATTCCAGGTGATGGTGCTCATGCAGAACTTGTACATGGATCAAGAGGCAGTTGTACAAACAAAACAAAGTCATATTGCATGGTTTAACACCAGGAAAGATGTGAGTCAGGATTGCACTTTCTCACCATAATTATTAAATCTTTATACTGCAAAAATAATCAGAGAAACTGGATTATATGAAGAAAATGGGATTATATTATAGATATCATGGTTGGAGAAAGGCTTATTAACAACTTGAAAATTGCAAATGACACAACCTTGCTTGCTGTTCTGGGTATGATTCTTACTTCTTTTTTGGGGAGTATATACCCATCAGAGAGATTGTTGGCACATATGAATTCAATTCCTAGTTGTTTAAAATAGCACGGCATCACTTTCCGCCACTGTGTCAGGCTGGGTTAACTAGAGAAACAAATACGTATGTGAGAGAAAGAGCTTTATATCAAGAAGCAATTGTATTTCAGGAAGCATCCAAGCCCGGTCCAACTCAAGTACTAAGTCTGATACTACTAGCTCATAAGTCACTTTTCAGACTCGCAAAGTCACAAGCAATGATGCAGAATGCAGGAATATCACAGGCCAGTAGGTGCAAAGTCCTGTGAACCTAAGGGTGGTGGATGCATCTCCAGGGCTCTGGCAGGTTCCAGCATGGATCGCCAGAAGGAAGGTGAGGGCAGAGAGAGAGGAAAGGGTCCCAGAATCTTCCTTATGAGAAGGCCAAGCCCACAAGGAATCACCAACAAGATGTGATCTGATTGCCAGACTAAACTCCACCTCTACAATTTTATATATCAAGTTGACATGAAATTACTGAGCTACCACAACCGTGGTCCCATATAACTGCAATCCCACTAGCAGTGTATGAATATTACAATCTCTTTTTTTATTTTCTATTCGTGTGTGTGTGTGTGTGTGTGTGTGTACGAACTTGCCTGTTACTTTTGGTGTATGTTGATATCTTATTGTTGCTTTAGTTTGCATCTCCCCGATGGCTGTGATTATGAATAGTTCTTCATTTGCTTATTAGTCATTGGGATATCTTTGTCCATGCCTTTTGTCCCCTTATTAATTAGTGTATTCATATTTTTATTGAGATGTTTTCATTTTCTGTAATTTTTTTAGATTGGTCCATTTTCATTGTGTCATTGTCAATATTTTTCCCCATGCAGGGGTTTCTCTCTTTACTCTATTGATGACATCTTTTGATGCATATGAGTATCTTATTTTTAATAAATCTCAGTCATTTATTTTAATATCTACTATTTTTGTTTCCATCATTGAATTAGTAGGTCTATACCCTGCAATGAGCCCATGTGTTTATGCCTATTTTCTCATTGATGATCTTTACAGTTTCAGTTTTACATATAGGTCTTTGATCCATTTTGATTTTATTTTTGTACATGGGGGAGAGGCATGAGTCCTGCTTCATTCTTCTACAGATGAAAATTCAATTATGCCAAAACTATTTGTTGAAGATACAATGTGAATCCCATTTAATGGTTTGGGTGCTTTGCTGAAGATCAGTTGTTTACAGATAATTGAATTTATATTTGGGTTCTCTAATCTGTTCCACTGGTGTATGTATCTTTAGTATTGTGAAAGTGATAATATTTTCAAAGCAAACTATAACTATAATTCAATTTTGATCTGTACCTCAACTTGTTTCCTTAAAAAGTGTAAAAATTAATTATTAGCTTCATAGAAACAAGGTAGCAACCTACTATCAGTAAAGAACTTAAGAACAGAATTGGAGATCTCTTACCTACTGACCTTTACTCTTCCTTCTTGACCATTATATTAAATTGATAGTGAATAGCCATCTGTTAGTGTAGACTATTTCTGGTCATCTCTCTTTCAAGAGAAAAGTATGCTCAGCAAAACACATAGTTTAATGTTCTGCATACTGAGAGTATTTCTTTTGCAAATGATGTCCTAGGGCCATACCAGTGTGCAGTTCTGATGTGACAGGCAAATGTTTCTAGTCAGTATGAAAATAGCATGTAATATACTCAGTAGTGAAGCCACAGTATTATATTTTTCAGTAACCTGGCCATAGAAAAACATCTGATAGGTAGCCTCTCCTCATACACACTCATACTGCTTTTATCTGAGAGAGGACTACTCTACATGTTCACATTTATGATCAGGAAACGTCCAGCTAATGATTGACAGATCAAATTTCAGATAATGAACAACCAGTGTCTCATAATCAAACAGTCACTCTCTCCAGTGCCAATGACAAGAAAAA
This sequence comes from Tenrec ecaudatus, assembly GCF_050624435.1. Taxonomy (NCBI): domain Eukaryota; kingdom Metazoa; phylum Chordata; class Mammalia; order Afrosoricida; family Tenrecidae; genus Tenrec; species Tenrec ecaudatus. Next base: position 152,458,765 of record NC_134531.1, on the reverse strand, counting down.
TATTTTAAAACCCCAAACAGAGTCAACCAAAAGCACAGAAAAATCTATTTTGTAATTAATTGTTTTTGTGAGTTTGCTCATGATTTTTGAGTATTTGTACCGTATTTCTCCAATCAGAGTTTACTGGCAGCTCTAGATAGCATCCTAAGAGTTGGGTTGTGGTAGTTACATAATCTGGTGTCAATTTGAAGCTTCAGAGTGAAGGGGTGCTATCTAGTTTGTCAATCAGGTAGGAGCTTGATGACCTCATTTGGAGGCCACAGGGAGACAAATAGCTCATTGGAGGCAGAACACATGATCACTCCCTGAGACACAATCTATTGATGCCCTGACTGCTGGAGGAGGCATGTGGAGACCCCTGCAAATGCTGAGATGCTGCTACCACCACTGGATCCACAAGACTTTTCACCCACAGGCCTGTGATCTTCCTGCATTAGGTATCATTGCATGTGTTTTATAGGTCTTAAGAGGACTTTATAGATTGTTATCAGATATATGGGCTAATATTGGGCTTATGGATGTGATCTGGACTGGGCTAGGATGTTTTGTCAATATTCAATTGTTCTTGTATATAAAGGTCTTTCTTATACACACATGAATGCCTATGAATTTGTTTCTCTAGTCAACCCAGACTAACACATGGGCCATAGTAAGTTGGCATATAAGCTAGGTCATTTGCAAACTTTTCCTTGCTATTAACTTTGCTCAAATCAAGCAACCCTAAGTTTAAAAAAAAAACACTTATATACTCACAAACACAACTTGCAAATATGGTATCTCTCTCTATTGATTCAGGAACAATAGAGGATTGGCTACCACTCTATGTAAAAGTGCATCAACTGACTTTTTAGATTGTAGGGAACACATTATTTTTATGACTCAGATCAGTAGCCCCCTAGAAACTACAGTATGGTTACGGGCCTTGCATGTATTTAGGCCCTAACTCCTGTCCTCTGACACACACCTATCTCACTAGATATTTTCTGTGTAGTAGATCCAATTGTTATTTTATCACCTATTTAGTGGACTAATATGATACGATGTGAATGTCAAGGAGATCGAGATTCTTATGAGCCAGACATTTGACAGAGTCAATAAGACGTTACTCATGATATCAGAGAGTAAGTGAATTTGAAAATTTCTGTCCCTCTTAGTTAAAAGCAAACACCATCTATTAACATGGGTAGTTAGTACTAAAACAAAACAAAACAACAGAGCACAACACAGTGTTTGTCAGATCAACAGTTATGATCTAGGGCTAGAGTCCGTGTTGATTTCTTTTCTAATAAAGAGACAACATATCTGAAACAACAGCTAAACTGGTTATCACTACCGGATTAAGCATATCGTCTGCATAGGCCAAAAGGCAGTATGTATTACATGTTATAACTCGTTTAGGTATCACTACTCCTGATTCGTTCTTTGATTGGGACAATGTGTTTTTGCTTCCTACATATTCTCTCTCTCTCTCTCTCTCTCTCTCTCTCTCTCTCTCTCTCTCTCTCTCTCTCTCTCTCTCGTGCGTGTGTTTAGGAGAAAACTTCTAAAGGCTTGAAAGGTCCCTAGGTCATTAAAATGGTTAGTGCTGGGCTAGTAATCAACAGTTTGACTATTGGAATGCACCCGAGGTAGTTAGTTTATTGTGCCAACCTGGCCGATAAATACATATGGGGTTAATTGAAGGGCAGAGGGATCAATGGCTCTTTGAGCCCCGACTTTCTAGTTCTCGGGTCTCTTGTTTGTGATGGTCAGACCAGGGTGCAGCTGCCTTAGCGGTTCCCTGCTTCAGCTGCAAGGCTGACTTCCTACAAGACACTCCCAAGGAGAAGCCACTGGACCTACCCTGATGCAACCCCCCTGGGTGCTGGAGCAGCTGTGTGGAAACCCCTGCCAGTGCTGAGATGCTTACACATTCACTGACTTGGCTTTCCTCCTGCAGTTTGCATCTTTGCGTCTATTTTGTGAGAAGGAGGAGGACATTGTGGAATGGTGTTGGACATATGAGTTAATGGGTTAATGTTGGACTTGTGGGCTTGGGAAGCATTGGGTTGGGATGTTTTCTTGATGTATATTTAACCTTTATATAAAACTCTCCCTTATCACGAGTTTCTGTGAATTTGTTTCTCTAAAGTACCCCGATTAAAACAGCGCCCAACTTCATCATGGATGAAACAGGCCTGGGAATCTGATTCTATAAAGATTAAAGTCATTAAAATCCCATGGAGCAGTCAGAAATTCAAAGCAAAACTTAAGCTGCCTGCTAAGAATGCTTATTCCTGTTTTGCATACAAGAACTGGGAAAGTGTCCATTGAGTAGGCTCCTGTGACAGATATAGGCAAAAATATTCTTAGTAGGCTTTGAAAATCCTCACTCTTCAAGATTATTTAGATAATAGAGTAAGAAAAATCTGATATTGACAGTCACTTGAAGTCACAGTATCCAGCCCCTCTCAGTCCATATAAGGAAGTCATATATATGAAACGTACTTGCCTTAGACACATATTCATTTGTATAGGATTTACCATATATACTCGAATATAAGCCAACCCGAGTATAAGCCAAGGTACCTAATTATTACCTGGGAAACCAGAAAAACTGATTGACTCGACTATAAGCCTCGGGTGGAAAATGCAGAAGCTATTGGTGAGTTTCAGTAATCAAAACAAATGAAAATAAAATTACTAAAAATTGAGACACCAGTGGGGTAATGTATTTAAATATTTATTTTAAATAAAAACATAAATAAAAGGACAACTAGTCATTTAACATTAGTAAACCAGCACAGTAAGTGGAAAATAGGTTCAACAAAAACAATAACATATCAACAATGATAACTTAAGAGTAGTATTCCCTGAGTTCAATCAGCAACCAAGCTAAAATGTAAAGAGTTAAAGTCCTTCAAAACTGGATTCCTCGTCATCATCCGTATCCCAATGCAGAGCTTCAGCTGGTGTGAAGGCATCATAGACTCTGTCCTCACTGAGATGCCGTCATCACCATCACTGCTGTCATTTTCATCCAAAGCGCAGTCTTCACTGCCATCCATAGCATTATGAAAACCAAATTTCTGGAAGGCATGTCTCACCATGTCTTCTGGAATGTCTTCCCATGCATCTCGAACTCACTTTGCTATTAATTCTATGCCAGGTTTCATGAGATTTCTTCGTTTTGTTAGTCAGACTTGATAGATGACTTCCATTCATTCCACATCCTTTGCACATGGTCTTTAAAAGGCTTATTCAAAGATACACGTCATAGGATGGCTCTGATTGGTTAGATGTGAGTAAACAAATATTCAAAGCCCTGCAGTGTCAGCAGGGCTTTGAATGAACAGCGGAGAAATGGCCATCCCCGGTGAGATAACAGGAGCTCGTCCTGTTACCTTGGGCGGCGGGGGGGAAGGGGGAGGGAGGGGGAATGGCAGTGAGATGTTACACCTCGCTGGGGTACCACGGACCCATGTATAAGCCGAACCCGTTTTTCAGCACATTTCTTGTGCTGTAAAACTCGGTTTATACACGAGTACATACGGTACATGGATATTGACTAAAGATTTTTTATATGCTCTCTTGACTGAGTGATCATCTCACTTAGTTTTTCAAATGGATTATTCATATATATTTTAAATTTTGGTTTAACTGAACTCCTGCTCTAAATTTGAAATATTCTTTCTTTCTTTTAATTTAAACTTTCAGAGATATTCTCAAAGGATTTTTTCTACAAATGATCAAAGTCCTCCTATGATAATTTAATGATTTTGGTGGCATAAAGTCATTTTATTACTAAATTGGAATAGAAGGTGGAGAACAGAAACCTCACTGAAGCTTCAAACACAATCAGCAATGGCTGTTAGCCAAATGTAAATAAATAGATATCTAATACTGACAGAGCAAAGGATTTGTGAGAATCATGGATCAAACATTTTTCTTCCTTCTGGACAGCAGGTGAAGAAAATCTCTGGGTTTAATAATCTCAGAATAATTTTTCTCTTTCTGCATACTTCATGGACTAAAGTTTGTCAGACATAAGAATGGATAAAGGCAGAATGAAATCCACATCTTCAGAAACTGGTCGATAATAATGGTGATTTGCACTTTGTGCAAACCTCTTAAAATGAATAATGAATAAGGGAAATCATTGATCAAAAATGCATATACATCTGGAATTCAATTAATCATCTCCTACAATGGACTAGTCTCTTGCAATTTTCACTCTAATTTGTTTTTTCTTTGAATAAAATGTAGTTGTCACTATAAAACATCAAACCAGTGCTTCTTAACAAATACATATGGATGTTTAATTAGGTCCAATAAAATCTATGATGAGTATAAGAAGTAGATAGCAAAAATCCCATTAAAATTTTTATTGAAAGCAATACTGGGTTTCTTTGGGCAGGGTACAACATATCTTGGTTTCTACCAAAACACATGCTAAGGATCTAAACAATGAAATTCAGCAGACTACTTTATGGTGCATTTAGAAACCGACTAACATCAAGCGCAACATAAATAAAAGAATCGACTGCTTTCCAGTTGTTTGCCTCACAGTGACTTAATGTGGTGTTCAAGAAACACTGACCTTGCTGTTTGAACTCACTGCCTTCCAGTCAATGGGGACTCATAGCAATCCTGTAGGACAGGGTAGAACTGCCCTTGTAAGTTTTGGAGATGGTAACTGTTTGTGAATAAAAAGCCCAGTCTTTCTCCCACAGAGCACAGGGTGCTATCAAACTGCAGACCAATGTGTATCCATTACACCATCAGGGCCCTGGACTGTGCTATTAGCAACTCAGAAAGCATCCCTAGGACAGAATGGAACTGCTTCCTGTACTGTACATCTCTATAGGAGCAGACAGAGTCATCTTGCTCCCTTGGAGCAGCTGGTGAGTTTGAACCCGTGGCAATTATCCCACAGCACCGCCAAAGCTCCTTCCACCTAGAGGAGACTGTGCTCACACACACTATACCCGAGCTCATTGTGAAGGATTTTATTTAAAACAACTGCTTGCATCACAAATGCCTTTCTTGAGCAGGACCTGAAACCAGAACAAGAAAAAGTCATTAATATACAAAATTATATATTTTAATTCTTGTTTCTAATAGTCGGTGTCATAAAACAAATAGTAGTGTCATGAGTGCATCGAAGAGAGGAGAGGGTGAGAAGGAAATACATTTCTTTCACTTTGGTTGTATCTTCAGTTTTAGAAAAATACATTGATGTCTGTTTGTTCTAGAAAAATCAAAGGAGGGCAGCAGCAATTGGAGGTATCATCAGAAGTTCTTTAATGTTGTACTTGAGGTCAGAAGATTTTTTACCTTCAGGATAATTGGATTGTTGAATAAATTTGACTGAAATCAGCTTAATAGCCAATGAAAAAGAATAGAAGGGGGAAGTGAGTCACTGACATATTTTCCAAACTCAGTAATATTTTTCATTGATTATGTACTTAGTACCAGCATCTATTTGTGCACACACACATAAATAATTTGATAATTATTTCTTTGTGCCATTGAACGAAAAACCTGGCGATCGATTGACAACTCTCACCCATTGAAAGCAGTACTGGGAGATAGTTCTGCTCAGACACACTTTGGATGGCCATGGGTTGGAATCAATCCCATTAGGACTCGGTGGGTTGTAACACAGTACACAGACTTCATGGTTTAAGACAATATATGTCTATTAGTTTATACTTGTAACTCTGGCATATATTCTAAGTAAGTGTCTGCCAGCAGGTGAACTAGTGAAGTTCTCAGGCAGAATGCATTTCTTTACTTTTTGCAGTTTTTCGGCCCAACTTGTATTGCTTGTTTGTGGCTCCTTCTGTTTTCAAAGCCAGTATTGTAACAGCTTCTAGTCGCTTTCTCGCTGACCTCTGCCTTCACCATCACACTTTTATTTCTGATTCTTCTTCCGTTGGCACATTGCTGCTTTTGTCTCCTTCCCATCTTTGTCCTCCGGGAGGGATCTTTGGGATTTTAGTGGTATCACTCAATTTGTCCAAAATAGTGTCCTTATCACACGGTCTGCAGAGTCCATTTTGTTATATAAGGTGGCACAGGTGCTACTTAGTGGTCCTGTTGTGAGGATTTTTGTTTTCTCAATATTTATTTAATTTCAATTACATACATTTAATTTCAATGAAATAAATTCATACTGAAGGTAAGTAATAGTCTTTCATCTTTATCAGGAAGTCCTCCAATTCATCTTTGCTGTCAGTAAGCAAAGTTGTATCGCTTGCATATCACAGGTTGCTAACCTTTCTACAAACCTGATGTTGTATTTTTTTTTTTCAGATAGTCCACCTTCCTGGATTATTTTCTGAGCATACAGATTGAATGTGTACGGTGAAAATAAACAAGCCTGATCTATATCTTTCATGATCTCAAACCACACCATTCCTCCTTGTTCTGTTCCAACGATTGCCTCTTGGTCTGACGTGCATGTTCTTGATGGATACTGCAGCACTTTCTGAAACATGAACTCCTCAATCTTATCCATAAGGGATACCGTCTACCCCGGACGAGCTCGACTTATGCTTCTTTTATTTTGACTGGGAATATGCTCAAATATTCATCTACTCAGTTTCAGGAAGTTCTGGGCAAGACCAAAGCCAGCTTGCAACATCTACCCAGTTATTACACAAAATTGTGTTAGGCACCTATGTGCACTTAGAACAATGCTAAATGGTACCGACACTGTGGTAAATGCAGCAGGCAGATGCAGTCCAGTGGACAGGAGATTGCTTCACAGTGTATGAATGCTTTGGGGCCCATCATAGGGATTTTACCAGAAAAGAGAAGCCATTTAGCTAGTCAACAATCAGAGGCTTCCATGATGGTAGTGATGTCTAATTGTGTATTCATATTTTGTTTTATGAAGATTAGCCTGTCTGGTTATAGCACATAAATGCTTTGTAGTAAAAAAATAAAAGGAAACAAAGATTGAGAGAAAAATCAAGTCTTAAAATGTTTTTGGTTAGAACTGCTTCCCACAAATGTCCGGAAATCATTCTCCAAACCTTTCCAATTGTCTCTTGACCTGCTTTTCCGCTCATTCTCTTGGCGATTTTATTTATTTGTTTCTTTCAACCTCAGGGACCATATGTGATCCCTACCCTCTGCTTGGAATGTCTGGACCTATTCTTATTCTGGTGATCTGCTGAGGCTAGTTACTTACACTTGATCCTTAGTCCCAGACATCTGTCTGGAAGACCCAAGTAAAAGCAGGCCTTCTATTTTATAATGTCTGCCACTCATTCTTGGAGATATGAATTACACTTGTAGTTAATTTGTATCATCTGCCAGCTTGATGGTCTGTAAAACCCAGGCGAAGGAAGCCTCTTCATGGTTGTCTCCCCAGGGCCTAAGCAAGAGCTTCACGCTTCATATGTAATCAACAAGCAGTACTCAGATTAAAAAATAGGAATATTTTCAGCCTTTCAGAAATGTTCTAGCTACTACCATTTAGTCATTGTAGGCTTCAATATCTCAAGGTTTGGGGAAAACCTTTAGGCATGGAGTTGTTAAAATTCTACCCCTAGTAGCTATTTCCCTAAAGCAAAGCTGAGAGTTGAAAAACTCTTCTCCGTTTGGTGGGAATTTTCATGGATAAAACCCTTGTACTCCTTCCTGCACCAGAGGTGGGGGCAGGGGCGGACTTTTCCTGTATTGACACCCTCTGATCTGTGCACACCAACACTATGGGTGTAGCAACCTTTGGCTTTCTTGACTTGCTCTTGCTATATAATTTCCAACATAGCATAGTTAGGGCTGGGCAATCAGATACCAGTTATTCTCAGCTTGGTGTGCAGGAGTTAAGCTTACATCCCACAAGTCAGTGCTGATGATAGAAGGGAGACCAAGTTATCTCATACCAAAAAATTACACCCTCCCACCAAAAAAGGATGTCATCCTTGTGAGTATATTTCAAAAGTACCAGTGGAGGGATTGAACAGAAGCTTTAACCTAAGCTAAATTTAGCTAACCTTTCAGCGACTAAAGGATGGAATTTCAATTATTTACCTAAACATTTGCTGTTGCTTTTACAATTTGTATTGCAAATTAGCTGGGGGTTTACATATAAGATAATAAACTTTGTATTCAAAAGTTTAAGCTCCTAATCAAACTCCTAATCATTTACCCTTTCCCTTCTCCTTTCCACTTCTGATGGACCATTGTCATTTATTTCATCCAAGAAAACACCTGTCAATAGTCTAATTCACTGTTTACTTTTGTTGCTCTAAGTACCCCCTTAGCAAGTTCCAAAGTCCCTTTTGGCATGAAAATCTTTAACTTGTCTCCCATAACCTACCCCCCACCCCACCCCACACACGGTGGTGTTATGTAATATTTATTCTCTGCAATTGACTAACTTCATTCACCAAAATGGTCTCCAGGTGCTTTCATGTCATAAAGCCTTCATGGTGTCACTGTTTTCTTAGTGATGCACAGCGTGTCATTGTGTGTGTGTACACCAGGGTTTCTTTATCCATTCTTCTACTGATGGAGTGTAGGTGGGTTCCATCAGTTTGCTGTTGTGAAGCGTGCTCCAGTGAACATGGATGTCCATATGTCTGTTCATGTTGTGACTCCTAATTCTTTAGGATGTATACCTAGCAGAAATATTGCTGGTTCTTATGGAATCGCTCCTCCAAGTTGTATAATGTAGCACTGTATCACTTTCCATAGTGGTAGCACATAATTGAATTGTCACCAGCAGGGTATGAGGGTCCAAATTTCTCTGTAGCCTCTCCAGTATTGGTTATTTTCTGTTGTTCCCAATAGTTATGTTGGCATATAATTCACTTGTCATACGACTCCATAGTTCAATCCCATCAAGAAGCGTTGCAGAATCATCACCATAATCAGTTTAGAACATTTTCTTCATTATTGCACTCATCGTTTTTAGCTTCCCACTACGCAACGTATCCTGCCACTGACCCAAGTAATCATTCATCCATTTACTCATTTACTGTCTCTCTAGATCTGCCTATATTGCATGTTACCTACAGACCATTAACAATAAAAACAAAAACTAACAACAATAACAAGGTAAAACATACAAAAAACCCAACCATATAAAGTAAAAATTGAACAAATTTAAATGGGAAATAAAGGATATCAAATGATAGGCTGCTAAATTTAGCCTAACTGAATCTGCAAAAATCCACTTGCCAATTTGTTCTGCATGACATCAAGGCTATGGACATCTCTGGCCCATGATTAGAAGAGATTCTCCAGGGGCTTAATTGATGTATATTTATTTCCCCACCACTTTTTCTAAAAAAAACTGAAACAGCTTTAAAATGGGTCAAAAGGGAGATCAAATGATAAGAGATTACAGTTTATCCTAACAAATCTGCCATAACCAACTTTGCAATCCTCTGAGACCAGTTCTACTCACATCCCTCCACTGTGGTCAGAGGACATACACTGGAGGCTCAATCAACATGTGGACCTTTCAGGTAGATTTTTGCCTACCACTCTCATTCATAGTCTGAAAACCAGGTGTTCACAACTGAAGTTCTAATACAATTCCCTCCTTTTAATTTGGATTATATTACTTACAATACTTAAATCACACAGGCTGGTATGCTTCTTCCCTGTGGGCTTAGTGGATGCCTCACTAAATGGCTACTTGTTTGAAAACAAGTCCTTAAAACTCCAGATGCGAGGGATGGGGGAGAAGAAAAACGAACTCCAGATGCTATGCTCTCTACCTTTGTGATCCTACCGTCCTTTCACTTAAAAGTTCTGTAATATAGTAAGCTCCTTGAGGTAGCAAATGTCTGCTTCTGGGATTGGGACACTGCTTCACTTATTTGTCCCCTCATATACCTTTCACAAATCATATCTCTATAGAGCAGTGGTTCTCAACCTTCCTAATGCTGCAATGACTCTTTAATACAGTCCTCATGTTGTAGTGACCCCCAACCATAAAATTATTTTTGTTGCTGCTTCATAACTGTAATTTTGCTACTGTTATGAATCAGGTGACCCCTGTGAAAGGCTTTTACGACCCCCAAAAGGGTTGCTACCCACAGGTTGAGAGCTGCTGCTATAGAGATTCTCATAACAAATTATCTAACCATAATGAAGCTTTCTGAGAGGTTCTGTTGCCTTAGTTTACAATTATGTTAGCGGAGGTAATTTAGAAAATTACTTTTATTTCTAGACATTTTGGCAATGTTTTTGATTCTCAATCAATATTGGAGATGGAAACTGTACTATGTTGGGGGAAATGAATCCATTTCAGTAAAACGACAAGTGCTCAGATACTCTGTTGTGGCCTGCCTGGTAGATAAAACATCCTCAGGTGTTATGTTTTATTCCCCTTGCTCTCTCGAACATATGAAAATACACATAAAATACACACCTCTTTATAGAACTGTACAAATAAATGGGTAACCAATTCTTATGGGAAGGGTGAATCACTGAAAAGAAGAATGCCTTCGGTGTTTTCTGAGAAATGTAGTGTGTGTTGTATTGGTGTAAAGTTTCCAGATAAAATACGGGACACCCTGTTAAATTTGAATTTCAGAAATTGTGGATTTAGGTTTTTTTTAGACTAAATATATCCCAAATAGTGAGAAATCTGGCAACTCTAACTTGGAGAAAATTAACAGAGCTACTATATTTGAAAGATTTATGTGAAGAGGGAATGAATGAATGCAGGTGACGACAACCCACAGGGAAGTGATTGCCCATAGTAGATGCTCAGTAAATGCCAGCTTTGAAAATCCCCACAGGTGGGTGAAACAAGGGGTAATTCCTCCTCTCAGAGGCTCTAAGTCTCTGGATAAAACCAAAGGTTAAGAATTTGACTGTTAGTTAAAGTGTAAGTGGCTCGAACCCATCTAGATGCACTCCAGAAGCCCAGAAGACAGGACTGAAAATCTGAAATGTCAGTTTTCAAAAAAACAACAACAATGGAGCGGAGTATGAATTGGCCCTATGTTAACATTTATTGACAGTAACTAACAACAAGAACAAAACAACAAGCAATCAAACCTGGGGAATTCCAAACCAAAGGCATACATTCTGATTATTTTCACAATAGATACACCTCAGCACAATGAACATCTTAAGGTGATGTTAATTGTATTTTTTATAACTACAGGATTTGTTTTTCAATATCAATTCAAAGGACTCCAAACGTTGTGTCGGCTAGTAACTGAACGTTAAGATTGGCTGATAAAAGGCTTCATGCTTTCTTGGTGTCTGTTTAACTATTTTATAGTTCACTGGATCCCCAGTGGGTACAAGGCCTGGCAATGTGTGGAATCTATCTTCATGGCATATGAAGAAACAGAGGTCTATAAATACAATACATATCTCAGCCTCAGAAAATCACAAATGGCTACAGCAGTGGTTCTCAAACTTCCTAATGCCGGGATCCTTTAATACAGTTCCTCGTTTTGTAGTGATCCCCCCCAACCATAAAGTTATTTTCATTGCTACTTCATAACTGTAATTTTGCTACCATTATGAATTGAGTTACCTCATGGCCCACAGGTTGAGAACTGCTGGGCTAAAGGACTTTGGCAAAAACAAACCATACTCAGAAAAGTTGGAATGAAGAAGAGCAATCCCCTTGATTCAGTCATAGAGGTGCCCAAAGGAGTGCTACTTGAACATAGAGATCCTCAGAAGGTGAATGCAGACCTGCACAGATGCTCAAGATTGCCACATCTGATGGAGCCCATTCTTATAACCCAAGATTGCTGTGTGTCATCTGTATTGAGACCCACCTGAATGGGCATGTTGGCTGTGAATTCAGATTACATGTTTCAGTGGTTCTGTGCTTGAGATATAATGCTTTGCAGTTACTCTCTCAATTATTAAAATATTTTTCTCTTTAAATTTTTTTTTTGTAATTGAAGTCCAATGGGACAATATACATAGGGGCTTGGCATCTACACAACCAGTCTTACTGCCCAATATCTCCCCAATATCACAAGCAGCCTTACTGCCCTATTTCCCCAGAAAGAATCTTCAGTGCCTGTTTCTTTCTCCACTGGAGAAAGAACCAGTTCTCTCATCCACACTTGAACGTTGCATCCAGTGCTACTCTCCTCCACCAGCTGGGGCCAGAATGCAAGTGCAAGGAAGGTAACATTGGATGCATGCACCATCATTGTGTCATAGTTGTGTCACTGTGTAGCTTGTCCTCAAGGAATCGTGTACATGGCTTTTTTGGGGGTAGGGTGTTGGCCAGGGTCCACATATTTGTACAAACAAGTCTTTCTCTCACCTGAGATGAGGTCCAGGTACCAAGAATTCCTGGCCAAAAAACTCCAATGGTAGAATGTTGGAGAAACTATACTTAGAAAGACAGGCTCAAATTCCCTAAAACTTGGCCCTTCTAATCCTGTGGTTGATAAGAATGAGACCCCAGCAGATGTGGTGACCTTGGGCACCTGTGAAGATCGACACTGACCTTGTGAGTAGCTCGAGGTTGGAGTAGCACTCCTTTGTACATGGTCCATGGCTGAATCACAAAAATTCCTCTTCTTCATTCCAAACTTCCTGAGCCTGGTTTATCTTTTTACTCAAGGCAACCTGTAGGGAAATATAAATTGTGTCATTTTAATGTTTCCTAATGAGTTAAGTGTTCTGAGTTTGTTATTACATAATATAAACGTGAATAGTAAAATTTATGACAATAAAGTTTTATTGATGTTTTATTGGAATGACAAGGTGTAGCAAAAGAAAAAGAAAGAAAGAAGGAAGGAAGGAAGGAATGAAGGAATGAAGGAAGGAAGGAAGGAAGGAAGGAAGGAAGGAAGGAAGGAAGGAAGGAAAAAAGAGTACCCTGACAATTTGATAACAACATAAGAAGACTTAAAATATAAATATTTATATATCGGTAACTTTAATCGTTCTTTTTTTTACCTATTGTTTAAAGCAGGGCAAGTTGAAACATTGAAGTTTTTCCCTTAGCCTCCAAAATTATGCATCTTGTCATGACTGTCATTCAAGATTCATGACTGAATTGGTATTCTAGCCTATGGAACTGTCTGTTTATGAAATGGTGGGCCTCAAATGTTCTTTCTCTCCACCAAACACAATCACTAGTTGATTTTAGCACATTACATGACAAGCAGACTTTTTTACATGAACAAAAATATACTTTAGAATATCACAATAAGACTAAATATAGAGTCCATAGCAGAATCACTTTTTGTTTTGTTTCTGAAATGCTCAGATTGCTAAATGAATAATACCAAACTTCACAATGTAGCCTATTAAAGCTGAAAGTTATCTTATTAATTTTAACATTTATGAGTAGTTATGTATGTCAGAGTGACCCAATAAATTTTAATAGATACAAATGTAATTTGAATTGTAGAAAGTTATAGTGTACAGTGATTATAAAGTTTTTCTTTAAGGAATCAGTCCAATAACTATTTCCCTTAAGAGGAATTTTTTTCCATACTGGTTTTATAAATGAGTAAATTTTAATATCAGACTTGTATATAGCCTGGCTGCTATTTAAAATGGTAGGAATGTGAAAACCCCTTAACATGCCTCAGAATAAAATTCTGACAATCTCATTTTAAAAGATCACAATTTTGAAAACTAAGGAGCACAATTCCATCCTGACAGAAACAGACTCACCCAGAGTCAGCCAGAGTTGACTTGCTGGCAACTGGGAATCCCTTGTCTTTGGAAAATGTTTGTCAGCAGAAAGACGGAGAGTACCTAACTACACTCATAACTACTTTTCATGTTAAGCAAAATAACATGCAAAATAATTGACAGCCAATAATTTTAAGAACTTTAAAGTAAACATTTTGTTTACTCATAATTTTTATTATATGCATACAATGTATGAAATATTGCACTGGCCTATATGGTGTACATCTATAGAATTCAAATTTAAAGATACATTAAGATAGAGATTCTATCCTAACACATGCACACACACATACACACTACATTTGTGGGTATACAAAAACATGCATATATGCATACATGCTTACTTTGGAAACTTTATTCAACACATCAAAGTAGCATAACACAAAGAACCCCTATACTCATCATCAATCTCTGTTTTCCTGTGGTGGTTTGCATGTTGCTGTAATTCTGGAAGCTGTGTGTCACTCAAGGTGAGCAGGTTCCAGCATAGCTTCAAGACTGAGATCAGTCAACGAAGAAGGCAAAGGCGGTACACTTCTGAGGATTAGCCACTGAAAACAATCTGAATTCCAACAAAACCTTCTCAGATAAGGGGCTAGAAGATGAGCCCCTAGGTTGGCAGGCACCCAAAATTAAATTGAGGAAGAACTTCCTTCTCAAAGTAGAGCCCAGCATGATATAGATAGCTATCCTATCCACACTTTCCCAGAATTTCATTTTATAGCTGGAATGAAACTCAAAATGAAAAGAAATTGGTGTAAACATCCATTAGTCACAGCTTGGAATTATGAAGTATAAATCAAGGAAAATTATACCTTGTCAAAAGTGACTCGGAAAACATAAAGATCGATATTGTATTGATTGCTGCTGTTCAGGTGACATCTCGATGGCTCTTAGCCATAGTTACCCCATGCACCACGGAAAAAAATGCTGCATGGTCCCTCACCATCCTCAGAACTGGTCTTCTACCTGACCCCTTTGATGTCACCACCGTGTCAATCCATCTCATGCAGGGATTTCCTCTTTTTTTTGCCACCCCCCTGCTCTCGCAAATATGATGTCTGTGGCAATTACATAATCTCCTGTCAACTCGCGAAGGGGTGGAGTCCAGCCTGTCAATCAGGCCACCGCCAATGAGGCCTTTGGGAACTTCTGTATTCCTCCCTAGAGACAGAGACACTCTCTCTGTTTTGTCTTCCTGCTAACAAGCCACATGGTGCTACACTGATACAGCCAGAGCCCTGGAACTTGAGGAACTGTGCCAGTGCTGGGATGTTTACACCTTCACTGGATCCACAAGACTTTCTACCCACTGGCCTGTGATCTTTCTGCATTCAGCATCATTGCATGGCTGCATGAGTCTAAAGAGGAATTTATGGACTCATATTGACATATAGGATAATATTGGATATATGGACTTTATCTAGACTGGGCTGGGATGTTTTCTTAATGTACAATTGCTCTTTGATATAAAGTTCTCTATTACATATGTACGAGTGTCTTCTTAAATTTGTTTCTCTAGTCAACCAGGACTAACACAATGTCCTTCTCCAGGGACTGGTCTTTTCTGACAATATGTCCGAAGTATGCAAGATGAAGTCTTGACATCTTTGCCTCTACAGAGCACTCTGGCCTTACTTCTTCCAATACAGATTGGTTTGTCCTTTTAGCAGTCTGTGATACTTTCAGTATTCTTGCTCAGCACCACAATTCAACTGCAATCATTCCTCTATGGTCTTCCTTCTTCAATGTTCAACTTTTACTGGCATATGATGCGATGCAGAATACCATAGCTTCTATCAGGTTCACCTCAGTCCTCAAACGAACATCCGTGATCTTCAGTACTCTAAAGAGGGCTTGTGGAGCTATTTTACCTATTTCATTACATCTTTTGATCTCTGGGTTGCTGTTTCCATGAGCATTGATTATGGATCCAGGGAAGACAAATCCTTGACAACTTCAACTTTTTTTCTCCATTAATCATGCTGCTTCTTGTTAGTCCAGTTGTGAGATTTTGGTTTTCCTTACATTGAATTGTAATCCATAATGAAATCTACAATCCTTGATCTTCATGAGCAAGTACCTCAAATCCCCCTCATTTCATCAAATCAAGGTTATGTCATACGCATACTCCAGGCTGTCAATAAGCCTTCCTCCAATCCTGATGCTACATTGTTTCTCATATAATCCAGTTTCTCTGATAACTTGTTCAGCATACATACTGAACAAGTATGGTGAGAGGATTCAACCCTGATGCCTAGCTTTCCTGATGGTAACCTGCTGAGTATTCACTTGTTCCATTGGCACAGCTGCCTCTTGATCCATGGACAAGTTCTCAACGAGCACAGTGAAGTGCTCTGGAATTCCCATTCTTTTCAAGGTTATCCACAGTTTATTATGGTAGACACAATTGAATGTCATTGCATAGTCAATGAAACACAAGAGAACATCTTCCTGATATTCTTCTCTTTGAGGCAAGATTAACTGAAATCATCAATGATGACCCTCGTTCAAAGTCTTCTGAAACTGATCTGAGCTTCTGGCTGTTCCCTGTCAACATATTGCTGTAAACTTTGTTGGATAAACTTAAATAAAAAAATTATTTGTGTGTACTATGAATGATATTGTTCTATAGTTTCAGCATTTTGTTAGTTTTCTTTTCTTTGGAATGGGTACAAATATGGATCACTTAGAGGCAGTTGGTCAAGTAGATGTCGCCCAAATTTCCTGGCATAGATGAGTTAGTGTGTCTTCAGTCAGGGCTTCTTCAGGTTTCTGAAACATTTCAATTGATCTCACATCGATTCCTGGAGCCTTGTTTTTGAGTAATGCTAGTGAAGCTTGAACTTCTTCCTTCAGCATCATTGGTTCTTGCTCATTAGCTACGCCCTGAAATGGTGGTATATTCTTTACAGTCCAGTGAGTCTCTGTATTCTTTCCATTTTCTATTGAAGTTTCCTGCATCATTCAATATTTTGCCTATAGCATATTTCATAATTGCAATGTAAGGCTTGAATTTCTGCTTGAGCTCTTTCAGTTTTAGATATGCTGAGCATGTTCTAGCCTCATGGTTTTCTAATTCTAGGTCCTTGCAGATTCTTTTATAATATTTGACTTTGTCTTCTTGAAATGCCCTTTGAAATATTCTATTCAGCTCTTTGACTTCATCTTTTCTTCCATTTGCTTTAGCTACTCTACACTTAAGAGCAAATTGCAGAGTCTCTTTAAACATCAACTGTGATTTTTTTCTTTCGTTTCTGCCTCTTTAATGACTTTGCATTCTTCATGAATGATCTTCTTGATGTCCTCCCACAGTTCATTAGGTCTTCTGTCGTTGGGGATCAATGCATCAAATCTGGTTTTGAGGTGTTCTCAAAATTTAGGTTGGATAGACTCAAGATAGCATTTTGTCTCATCAGGATTTGTTTCAATTTTCTTCATTTTATCCTGAACTTACATATGAGAAGTTGATGGTCTGTTCTACTGCCTGCCCTGATCTGGTTTTAGCTGTTGATATTGAGCTTTCCATCTTGTAGTCGATTTTATTTCTCTGTATTCCATCTTCAATTGTTGCCTTTTGTGTTGTTGAAAAAGTATTTGCTAAGAAAAGGTCATTGGTTTTGCGCAATTTTATCATATGATGTCTATCACTAAGTCCACATTTTACAACTACTGTTCCTTCCTCTGCTTCCAACTTTTGCATTCCAGTTACCAATAATTGTCAATGCATCTTGATTGCATGTTTGATCAACTTCAGACTGAAGTAGTTGGTTGAGTCTTCAATTTCTTCATCACTTGCTTTCAGTGTTGGTGCATACATTTTAATGAGAGTTGTATTAAGTAGATTTTCTTGAAGTTGGGTAGATATAATCCAATCATGTAGCATTGCGATTCATGGTGGATTTAGCAAGTCATTTTTACGGCAGTGACTGCCCAGCCACTCCTCTTGATTGCGTTCTGCCTGGCAAAGTAAGTCATATAATTTTTGTATTCAAAATGGTCACCAGTCCATCTGATATCACTAATGCTTTGTATATAGATCACCATGTGTTCCATTTCATTTTTGGCCATGTCCAGTTTTCCTAAATTCACACTTTGCACATTCCATGTTCTAATCATTAGAAGACTTTTGCAGTTGTTTTCCCTTCCCTTGAGCCTTTTCCTATCAGCAAATGAAGATCCTGAAGGCCCCACCCCTCTCCTTGACTCTTGTCACCATGATATCTCTCACTCCATGAAATCAGCTCCTCATCAGTCATGTTTTGAGTGCCCTTGGACATGAAGGGACCATCTGCCAGCAGCATCACTGACAATTTTCTGCTTACTTTCCTTAAGCTTTTGGTAATTGAGAATACATCAAAGCTATGCATTAGGTTTTCAGGTGTCCTTCGCTGTCCATTCTTGGTCTGGAACCTCATTTGAAACCTGCCAGCATGATCACTGCAAGTGAACAGTTTTCAGCCCAGCCTCTAGACCTAGAACAGACAAAAAAGGAGGACTCGGTTCCACGGCCACTTGTCTGTCAGTTTGTCTTCCTGTGGTTGCTTATATGTTGGCGGCATGCTGGAAGCTAGCTATGTCACTGGTATTTCAAATGGCGGCAGGGTCATCCAAAGTGAACAGATTTCAACGGAGTATCCGGATCAGAGGAAGGCTTATTGGCAACTTGTTGTATACAGATGACACATCCTTGCTTGCTGAAATTGAGGTGCTTGCTCGTGAATATCAAGGATTGTGGCCATCAGTGTGGATTACAACTCAATGTTAGGAAGACCAGAATCTTCACAGGTGGACCAATAAGGTATAGGAATGGTTGTGAGGAAGGCACAGGACCATGTAGTGTTTCATGTGCTGTTCAGAGTGTCATTATGTAGCTGACTCCATGGCACCTAACAACAACAATACTGATGCCACACTCTTCTATATATAATCTAGCGACTCTCATGTGTTGAGAGAATACAACCCCAATGCACACCTTTCCTGCTCTGTCTATATTGCTAATCCCTTCAAAGAATCAGCTTCTTGCCTTGTTGATTTTTTCCATTTTCTCCATATTGTTTACTTCTGCTTTGATCCCTATGATTTCTTTCCATATTTTATTGGTGAGTTTATGCTGTTATACTTGTTTTAGTTCTAGAAGGTGCTGTGTTAGGGAGTTGATATTGGATTTCTCCTCTTTTATCCATGTATGTGTAGATTGCTACAAATTGACCTCTGATTACTGCTTTTGCTGTGTTCCAAAGGTTTTCATGTGCTGTGTTACCATTTTCATTTGTCCCAAAATATATTTTGAAATTTCCTCCTTTATTTGGGTATGACCCAAATAATTTTTCAGTATGGTTTTGACCAGTCTCCCTGAGTTTATCTTGATGTTTCTGCTCATTTATTGTTGATTAAGAATTTTATAGCATTTTGGTTTGAGGAGATAGATTACAGAATCCCAATTTAAAAACATACATATGGAAGCATGCTTTGTTGACTAGTATGTGATATTCTTGACAATGTTTTACGTGTGTTGAAGAAGGACATACATGGTATTTGTTGGATGGAGTGTTCTTTATATGTCTGTAAGGTTGATTTTGTTGAATGTGTTGTTGAGCATTTTTTGTGTCTTTATAGAGTTTAATTCTTGAAGTTCTGTCTTTCCTTAAGAGTAGTATATTGAAGTCTCTTATTGCTGAGCTCTCTGTATCTTTTTTCAGTTCTGTAAGGATTTGATGGAAACATTTCTAGGTTCTTTCATTGGAAGTATATATGTTTTTAAAATTATATATTCTTAGGCTATTATTCCCTTAATCATTATATAATGTCCGTTCTTTTTCTTATCATATTGTTGACCTTGAAGTCTATTTTCTCAGAGATTAAGTTTGTTACCACTGTTGTTTTCTTGGTCTGCTTTTGTCCAGACTCTGATTTTTAGTCTGTTCTTGTCTCTTTGTGAGATCTGTTTCTTCTAGGCAGCTTATTGATGGATTATATTTCCTTATCCGTTCTGTAACTCTCTGTCTCTTAACTGGTACATTTAGTTAATAAACATTCATTGAGATTATTGATATGTATGAATCGTTCACTGTCATTTTGCATTATATTTGTGCACATTGAGTGTGTATGCATGTTTTGTTTAGTTTCTTTATTCTTCTTGTATTACTTCCTTGCAAGTATGTTGCTCTCTATGCTGTGAAGATTTGTGTGTGAATTTTTTAAAAATTATTTTTTCATAAAACATTTTATCGGGGCTCTTACAGCTCTTATCACAGTTCATATATACATACATTGTGCCAATACATTTGTACTTATGTTTCCATTATCATTTTCATAATATTTTCAAAATATTTTCTGTCTATTTGAGTCCTTAATATCAGGTCCTCATTTCCCCCCTTCCTCCACCCTCTTTCTCTCCCTCCTTCATGAACACTTGATAATTTATTTTTAAAAATTATTCATGTCTTACATCGACCTCTGTCTCCCTTCACCTACTTTTCTGTTGTCCATCACTCTGGGAAGGAGTAATATGTAGATCATTGTGATCAGTTTCCCTCTTACTCTCCCCACCTTCCCCTTCCCCTCCTGGTATCTCTATTTTCATTATTAGTTCTGAGGGCTTTATCTGTCATGGATTCTCTGGGTTGTGAGCCCTTATCTGTGCCAGTGTACATGCTCTGGTCTAGCCAGATTTGTAAGGTAGATTTGGGGTCATAATAGTGGGGGAGGAGGAAGCATTAAAGAATTAGAAGAAAGTTGTAAGTTTCAAAGGTGTTATACTGCACCCTGACTGGCTCATCTCTCCCTTGTGACCCTCCGGAGGCGGGGGGAGTCCAATTGTCAACAGATGGGCTTTGGGTCTCCACTCTGCCCTCCCCCTCATTCACATCAATATGATGTTTTGTTCTGGGTCTTTGAGGCCTGATACCTGACCAACAACTCATGATCACACAGACTGGTGTACTTCTTCCATGTAGGCTGTGTTGCTTCTCAGCTAGATGGCTGCTTGTTTATCTTCAAGTCTTTAAAACCCCAGATGCTATATCTTTTGATAACTAGGCACCATCAGCTTTCTTCCACACATTTGCTTATTCACCCATGTTGTCTTTGGCGATTATGTTGAGAAGGTGAGCATTACAGAATGCTGGGTTGTTAGAACAAAATATTATTGTGTTGATGGAGTACTTGAGTCAAGGCCCACTAACTCTCTCTGGTACCCTAATACTTAACATATGCATATATTTATGTAGATCTATTTCTGCATCATTATATAAATAGATATTTACATATGTACATGTTTTGGGCCTCCTAGTTCTTTCCTCTATTCCGTTTTACTGTCATCTTCTCCCACTATCATGTTCAGTTTTCATTTGGGTTTCAGTAATTTCTCTTAGTTACTTTGCCCTTGATTAAGCGCCACCAGGAATCCTAGGCCCTCCTCATCAATTTTAGAATTCTGTTGTTTCTTTGTCCCTGGGTTTGTTAACAACCCCTTCCCCACCTCCCACCCCCCACCCCGCCTTCCCCTCTCCCTTGTCCCCCCAGGTCATTGGTCCCATTTTTTCTCCTCTGGATTGTTTAGCGGAGACAATAATAAGCACAAAAATAAGACAAAGTCAAACAAAACAACAAAAGAAGACAAAGTAAACAAAACAAAATAACAACACCAAAAACCCAAAGACAAAAAAGAAAAAGCCTATAAATAGTTCCAGGTCTGTTTGTTGATCTTTAGGAATATTTTCCAGTCCAGTCTAATAGGCAGCCATGCCCTGGCCACAAAGTCTATTTTTGGTATTCTCTTGGGATTCCATTGCTTTGCTCCCCTTGCTGCTTTGTTGCATGCCCTTAGTGTTTCGCCACAGTGTGATGAGTTCAGATCAGGCACAATGTCCATATTGTTTCTTCAATGTTGTCCCCTGTAGTACTTATGGGTCAGTGAGAGGTGTGTCTATGTCTCATGGTGAGGCCAGGACTATGATACTCTGTGAATTGGCTGCACTGAGCAGCAATATCATCATTGGGGCTTCATTGGCTAGGGTATGTTCCACTCTATCTCCTTCCCTCTTCATTTGTTTCTGTGTGCTCTGATCAGATGTACCCCTCTCCCCGAACTGTACCTTCAGTGCTGTCCTCGGAAGTGCATCTCTCTTTTTTTTTTTTTTTTTAGACATTTTATTAGGGGCTCATACAACTCTTATCACAGTCCATACGTATACATACATCAATTGTATAAAGCACATCTGTACATTCTTTGCCCTAATTTTCAAAGCATTTGCTCTCCACTTAAACCCTTTGCATCAGGTCCTCTTTTTTATTCCCCTCCCTCCCCGCTCCCCCTTCCCTCATGTGCCCTTGATAATTTATAGATTGTTATTTTGTCATATCTTGCCCTATCCGGAGTCTCCCTTCCTCCCCTTCTCTGCCGTCCATCTCCCAGGGAGGAGGTCACATGTGGATCCTTGTAATCAGTTCCCCCTTTCCAACCCACTCACCCTCCACCTCTTATGGCTAATTATCATGAACATTTTCTCATATGTTTATTGGCCATTCAGATTTTTGCTCCTAGGAATCTTCTGGTCATTTTCCCACCACCTTAGTGGGCAATTAGCTTTATTCTTATTTTTGTGAGGAATTTTCTTGTGTTTTATGTTCATATTTTTTGTTGCTGTTTTTTATTTTGGGGGACATAGAACCTCATTGTGTATTTTTTAAATTGGTGGTCTTGTTTTTGTGAAAACTTAATTTCTCTTTGTATTGGAGTACTTTTATTTCTCCATCATATTTGAATGATATCTGTACTGGGCACAAGATTCTAGGTTGGCTCTTTTCTCTCTTTTTTTCCCCCAGAACTATGTGTTATGTCACTCCATTGTCTTCTTATTTGCATGGTTTCTGCAGAGAAACCTGAAGTTATTCTAATTGCCAACAATTTTATTTAATTGTTCTTTTTTCTGGCTGCTTCTAGAATTTTTCCTTGTTGTTGATGTTAGACATCTTGACTACAATATTCTGGGAGCTTGTGATCTCTCATGATTGCCATTCCTTCAGCTTACTGGATAATTATATTATTGTACTTTAGACATTGAGGGCACTTGTCTTGCAGGAGTTCTTGGACTATGTCGCATGTGGATTTTGTCTTCAAGGTGACTAATTCTGATTTTCATGTCTTTAATTCTGTTTCTCTGTTCTTTAATAGTATTGTGTAGTTCTGTTATTGTAGTGGTGGAATTTTGTGTTTCTGTCTGTAAAGTATTTGGTGAGGTTTCTAACTTTACAATTTTTTCATGTTTCCACTCAGATTTTTCTTGCATTTTTATATGAGTGCAATCATAATTACTTTAAATTCTTTTCCTGGAAATTACATAACCTGTTCAATTTCAGGCATTTCATTTAGGTCTGGTTGGTGTTCAGTTATTTGTGTCTGTTTCCCTTATTGTTATGTATATTTTCTATTGATTCCTTGACATCTTCCATAGCTATTAGGAGTGTTACAGAAGTGGTGTTATTTAGGGGTGGTTAGCTATGGTAGTTGGTGAAGTAGAGTGATTGTAGACAGTTTATATTAAATGGCTTGGGGTAGTATGTTTTATTAGGTATTAGGGGGAAGATCAAAAATTGGAAGAGGAAGTGTAAGAGGAGGGAGAAAGAAAGAAAGGGGGTTGAAAAAAAAGGAGGGATCATGGATCAAGTAGTGCTCAGTGGTATGTTAAAAGATATTAAATTAGACCCCATAAAATGCTTTGTTTTGCACGATGGAGAGATTGGTAATAATATTTGAGGAAAAAAAGTTTCAGGGTCTTGTCAGCATTTGTTTTTGTATGAGAAGAAATGAGAAAAATTAATGAGAAGTCAAGAAATAGAAAAAATATATGCAAATCGTGCTGTGAAAAAGAATTTCATATATTAAATTTAAAATGTACAGAGAAAGAAACAAAAGTATTAAAAATAAAAATAGAAAAATATTGCTAGAGTAAGCAGCAGAAGAGCCGTTAATGTATGCTTATTTGGGTTCTAAATTTTACCCTGTTTCTGGCTCTGGTGTGGGTGCTAACTTGTGATTGTTGAGGTGTTGAGGGACTAGAAAACAAAGTAAACTGAAAGTATAAACATAAAGTCAAAATAATTTTTGTTTCTGTCCTTACATATACCAACAGATGAGGAAGGACTAATTGAGGATGGGTTATGGGAATAGCACACCACTTTGGTTTTCTTTAAAATCATTTTTTTGGGGACTCATACAATTCTTATCACAATCCATATATATTTCCATTGTGTTAAGCACATATGTACATTTGTGGCCATCATTATTCTCAAAACATTTGCCTTCTACTTGAGCTCTTAATATCGGCTGCTAATTTTCCCCCTCCCTCCCCATTCCCCCCACCTCATGAACCATTCATAATTCATAAATTATTATTATTTTGTCATGTGTTACACTGTCCAATGTCTCCTCTGCCCTCTTCTCTGCTGTCCATCCCCCAGGGAGGAGGATATACGTAGATTCTTGTAATCAGTTCCCCCTTTCTACCCCACATTCCCTTCACCTTCCACTCTCACCACTGGTCCTGAAAGAGTCATCTGTCCTAGACTCCCTGTGTTTCTAGTTCATACTTGTACCAATGTGCATCCTCTGCTCTAGCCAGATTTTTAAGGTAGAATTTGGATCTTGAGAGTGGGGGAGAGGAAGCATTTAAGAACTAGAGGAAAGTTATATGCTTCATCGTTGCTACCCTGCACCCTGACTGGCTCATCTCCTACCCGCAACCCTTCTGAAAGGGGGTATCCAGTTGGCTACCGATGAGTCTCCACTCTGCACTCACCCACATTACAATGATATGATTTGTTGTTCCATGATGCTTCATACCTGATACTTTTGACAGCTCATGGTCACACAGGCTGGTGTGTTTCTTCCATGTGGCCTTTGTTGCTTCTGAAATAGATGGCCACTTGTTTATCTTAGAGCCTTTAAGACTGCAGATGCTATATGTTTTGATAGCTGGGCACCATCAGTTTTATTCACCACATTTGCTTATGCACATGTTTATTTTTATTGATCGTATCAGGAAGGTGGACACCAACTGATATGATTTTTTAGTTCTTTGATGTCTGATAAATAGTCCCTTCTATACCTCATGGTCAGACAGTCTGGTGTGCTTCCTCCATGTGGGCTTTGATGCTTCTCAGCTAGATGGCCTGCTTATTTATCTTCAAGCCTTTAAGACCCCAGACACTATATCTTTTGATAGCCGGGCACTATCAGCTTTCTGTGTGTACATATGCACATAAATCTGTTTCCTCACACTCTTACATAAATATATTTACATATGTAATTTCCAATCTTCAGACCTCTATAAATACCCTTTGTCACCTAGTTCTTTCCTCTATTTCCTTTTACTTTCCTCTTGTCCCACTATCATGCTCAGCCTTCATTTGAGTTTCAATAATTTCTCTCAGTTACCTTGCCCTTGCTGAATCCTTACCAGGCCTCTCACACCCTCCTTGCCACTGATTTCAGATCACTTGTTGTTCCCCTGTCCTTGGCTTGGTCAGCACCACCTCGTTATCCCCTCTTCTGCCTCTTCCGTGTCCCCCTGGAACCATTGCTCCCATTGTTTTCTCCTCCAGACTATTCATCCGTCTATACTATGTAGATAGATCTGTAGAGCTAATAATATGCACCACAAGCCATAGCAAGATAGGCGATAAGTGAGAACACAGTGATGACAACAAAAAGGCAACCAATTACCCATAGAAGAGTAAATAAATTAAAAGAAAAAAATTTTTTAAAAGAAAGAAAAACCTGTAAATAGATCATCTGATTTTTTATCTCTAGGCATCTCCTTCAATTAGGTCCAATGGGGTACCATGCTTTGGCCCCACAGCCTGTCCTTTGTACTCCCTTGGGCGCTCCCTGCTCTGCTCCCATGGTTGCTCTGCTATACACTTTTAGGGGTTTGCCTTGGTGTCTCAGGGTCAGTCTGGGCCAGTCCCGACACTGAGACTCCAGTGTTGTCCCCCTTAGAGCCCTGGGCCATCAAGGGACGGCATGTCTCCTAGTGGGATCAGCCATATTGTTACCTCTGTCTATTGGCTGTTCAGAGCGGGAATATCGTCCTCCAGGCCTGCTGGGCCAGGATGTGTTCCAATCTCTCTTCTTCCCCCTTTATTTGCTCCCATTTGCGCTTATCAGACATGCCCTTCTCCCCTAGCTGCAGCTTCAATGCTGCCCTCTCAAGTAAATTCTTCTCGGATGAAGGGCTGTTATCCACGTGGCTGGCATGGAGGCCCAGCCCTCAGGTCCCTCCACTGGCTCCCCACTCCTTGCCAGCATACTGCATTCGTCTGGCACTGTCTTTATATCTGGTCCCTCTCTCCCTGTGGAGACATAAACAATACCCTCCCCTTGGGTCAGTCTGTGCCCTACTCCCCCATCACACATCTCTCTTTTTTCCTTTTCCCTTTCCTCCCTCCACCTCCTTTTTAGTTGGCTACAATTTGTACACCTGGATTTGGTCTGGCCCCTGTCATAACCTCGCCCCTGGAGTATTTGTATACAGTAGCCTTTTCCCTGTGCCCCTTTTGCATTTACCTTTCTGTTCTTTATATATATACTTACCTCAGCCGATTCATGTTATACTTGTCCTTTTGTGCTTGGCTTACTTCACTTACCATAATTTCCTCGAGTTCTTCCCATGCAGCGATATGTTTCATGCATTAATCACTGCTTTTTAGCGATGCATAGTACTCCATTGTATGTATATACCACTATTTTTAATCCATTCATGAACATTGGAGCACAGATGTCTGGCCGTGGTTTGTTTCTTGCCTCTTCTAGGGATATGCCCAGTAGAGGGATTGCTGGGTTGTATGATAACTCAATTTCCATCCATTTGAGAAATGGCCAAATCGATTTCCACAGTGGCTGTACATACCTACAGGTCCACCAGCAGTGGATGAGAGTCCTTATCTCACCACAGCCCCTCCAACACTTGTTGCTTTCTGATTTTTTGAATTGGGCTACCTTTGAGGGTGTTAGGTGGTATCTCATAGTTGTTTTGATTTGCATTTCTCTCATGGCTAATGATCGGGAACATTTTCTCATATGCTTATTGGCCTTTCGGATTTCAGATTCTGTGAAACTTCTGTTCAGATCCTTTGTCCACCTCCTCAGTGGGCAATTAGTTTTTCTCTTATTGTAAGCTTGCAAAGGATTGTAGATTTTAGTAATAAGGCCTTTGTCTGATGTGTCATTGCTAAAGACGTTCTCCCATGCGGTGGACACTCTTATTACTCTCTTAGTGAATTCTGTTGATGTACACCGGTGTCTTATCTTCAGTATATCCCACTAGTCTATTTTTAACTCCTCTGTGTTTGTTTCCTTCCCAATTTCTGATAGTCTATGTATTCCCTGTGCCAAGGTTCTCAGGTTTGTCCCAATTCCCTCATTGATGGCCCTAATTGTTTGGGGTTTTATCTCAAGGTCTGTGATCCACCTTGGGTTTATGCTTATGCATGGAGTGAGATAAAGGTCATTTTTCATTTTTCTACAAGTAGATATCCATTTTTTTCAGCACCATTTATTGAAGATGGCATCTGCTTCCCATTTAATATTTTTGGGCTCTTATCAAAGATCAGTTGCCTGTGTGCTGATGTTTTTATTTCTGGGTCTTCAGCTCTTTTCCATTGGTCTGAATATCTGTGATTATGCCAGTACCACACTGTTTTGACTACTGTGGCTGTATAGTATGTGCTAAACTCAGGTAGAGCAAGCCATCCCACTTTGTACTTCTTCTTGAGGAGTTCTCTGCTAATTCTGGGCTTCTTTTCTCTCCATATGAACTTGGTAATGTGTTTTTCCAATTGTTTGAAGAAGGATGGTGATATTCGTATCAGGATAGCATTAAATTTAAATAGTGCCCTTGTGCAGAACTGACTGTTTTACTATATTCACTCTGCCAATCCACGAGCATGGGATATTCTTCCATTTGTTGAGGGCACTGTTGATTTCTTGAAGTAGTGTTTTATAATTTTCCTCATCCAAACATTTGGTTTTTTTTAGTCAGGTGTATCCCTAAGTATTTCAATATGTGCTTGGCAATTGTAAAGAGTACTACCTTTTAAATCGTCTCTTCTGTGATTTTGTCTGATCAGTCCAATGGACTTCTGTTTGTTGATCTTGTATCCTGCTACTGTGCCATATTCCTCTATTGCTTCCAACACTCCGCTTGTGGAGTTCACGGAATCTTCAATAAATAGAATCATATCGTCTGTGAATAATGATAATTTCACTTCATCTTCCCCAGCTGAATACATTTAATATCTTTCCTTTGTCTTATGTTGTTAGCTAGGACCTCCAGTACGGTGTTAAATAGGAGTGGGACAAGGGCCATCCTTGTCTGGTCCCCTTGTTCAGTAGAATTGTTTTCATCTTTTCTCCATTAACTACATTAGCTATTGGTTTTTTTTATATGGCTTGTATAATATTGAGGCGTTTTCCTTCTATTCCTGTCTTCTTAAGTGTCTTAAACAGGAATACGTGTTGGCTATTGTCGAATTCTTTTTCTGCATCTATCGATATTATTATGTGGTTCTTATCATTTTTCCTGCCAATGTGGTAAATAATGCTGATGGTCTTTCATATGTTGAACCATCTCTGCATCCCTGGTATGAATACCACGTGGTCGTGGTGAATTATTTTTTAATATACTTTTGTATTCTATTGTCCAGTATTGTGTTAAGAATTTTTGCATCTATGTTCATTAGAGATATTGGTCTATAGTTCTCGATTCTTGTGGCATCTTTGCCCACTTTTGGAATCAAAGTTATACTAGCTTCATAGATAGAGTTTGGGAGTTTTCCCTCTTTTTCTATGTTCTGGAAGAGTTTGTATAAGATTTGTGTCAGTTCTTCCCTGAATGCTTGGTAGAATTCTTCTGTGAAGCCATCTGGCTCAGGGGATTGTTTGTTGGTAATCTCTTGATTACCTTATCTATTTCTTGGTATATTGGGATATTTTTCTCCAGCCTTTAATTCTCAACCTTTTTTAGTCTACAAGCTTGAGATGAGTCTCCTGGAGGTAGCAGATTGATGAGTTATGTTTCCTGAACCAGTCTGTTAGCCTCTGCCTTTTAATGCCTGACTTCAGGCCATTGAATTCAGTGTTATATCCATCTGTTGACTCTGTGATGTCATCTTGTACCTTTTGTGTTGGACATTTTCCTATCTACCTATCTTATCTGCTTGTGTTGTGTGTGTAGTTTATGTTTGCCTTCTTTCCACTATTGAGCTGGTGCTATCCTGGGAGCTGTTTCCTCTATGTCGCCTTATGAGTGGAGCTGTTCTATGTGATGGTGTCTTATTTGCCCTCAGTAAGTGTTGATCTTCTGCCCATACTGGATTGGCAAGGATCTTTTGTAGGGCTGGGTTTGTTTTTATGTGTTCTTTGAGGTTGTCACTGTCTGGGAAGAGTCTTACTACTCCATCTATTTTACTAGACCGTCTTCATTGTTTCCTCTTATAGATCTGAACAGACTCTTATTGGGACACCTTTATATGTGACTGTTTGCTTTTCCCTATCTGCTTTAATGATCTTCTCCTTTTCCTCATAGTTAGATAATTTGACAATTATGTGTCTTGGTGACTTCTTACTGGGATTAGTCTGACTGGTGTTCTTTCAGTCTCTTGAATGGTTGCCTGGTTTTCATATATTAAGCTGAGGAAGTATTCCACTAAGAATTCCCTTGCTATTTTCTCTGATGACTCCTTTGTTGTGTCTTGTTAGAGTAGTCCAATTATTCTAATATTGTTTCTTTTCATAGCATCAGACATGCCTCTCAAGTTTTATTCAATTTCTTTTATTGTCTTATTTGACTGCTTTTCCCGTTTGCTGAGGTCTGCTTGGTTATCCTCTAAGTCGCTGGTGCAATTCTCTGCCTCCTCAAGCCTATTGGCAAGGTTTGTCAGTTTGTCACTAGATTTTGTTATTTCATCCTTTAACTCTTATATTTCCCTTGGTGCATTGACTTTATCTCCTCTATCATTTCATCTTTTTTCTGCATTGCTTATATTCTTTATGACTTTAGGCAACACTTTGAAAATTTCTTTCTGTGGCAGGTTAATATTTGTTTCTTCTATGCCCATCATTAGGTTCATGAATTCTTCCGGCATTGTCTTCTGTTTCTCCTGCTTTTTCACTGAAACTGGTTGCTGTTTACATGTTGTTTTAGAGGAGCCTGGACCCATCTTCCTGAGTCAAAGAGCCCTGGATTCTCTCTTGGGGTATTCGTTTGAGTACTTTTATGAATTTCCTGCCGGTAGCTGTATTGAGGGGTCAGGCTATCGCTATATCTTCCTAGCCATCTAGTATTCTGTTGCTTTGAATGTGTGTTGGATATTTCTCTCATGTGACACTGCTCAGGTTTTTGTGGCCCACAAGGGCATTGCTTCCCTGGCCAATCTCTAAGTAGGCTTCACAGTTCTTTGAGCACCTTGGCTGGCCTGTGGCGTTTTTATATGCAACTGTTATGCTGAGGAGGGCGTGCGGGTATACCCTCCTTGGTATAGAGCTCTGTAGCTGGCAGGGGAATTACAGTAGACAGAAAGATCGCCTTGGAGGTTGGGTGGATGTTTCCCCAGTAGCATGGAGCCCCACAGTGGTGGTCAGGAGTTTCCCCCAGTCACTTGTAGGGCCTCAGGATTTAGGCTGGGGATGCCCCCAATTTGTGTAGGGGAGAACCCCCTGCGTCTTGGTGTGTGGAAGAGGACTGGCTTGAATTCCTCAGCTGCTTGCCAAGCCAATAAATGTGGGTGGGAGCTCCCCCAGTTGGGCCCTCAGAGTTGCCCTGGGCAGAAGGGAGTGCTCTGGAGGCTGCTAGTGGCTTGTGACAGGAACCAGAGTGAAAGGAGAGGAAAAAGAGAGAAAGAGGAAGACACAGACTGGAGCAATAATTTCAAGGAAACTGATACCCACTCACACACACACAACTAAAATGAGCAGAGTTAAAAAAAAAACAACTGAAAACAGTAAAACAAAGGAAAGAAAGAAAACAACTAAAAAGGAGAACTAAATGTGCTGAGGCTGTGGTAGGAAATAGACAAGTGCTAGAAGAAGAGGGAAAAATAAGAAAACCTGAAATAAGAACACAAAGGAAGAAAAAAGAGAGAAGAGAAAAGGAAGGAGGAGAGACAAGTTTAAAAATAGTTAAAGAAATCACTGACCACATGCTGTGCTGTGTGTAGCACTGTCTTAGGGGTCAGGCTGCCCACTGGGAGGACAGGGTTGCCCTAGGCAGAGTGTAGGGGTCTGGGAACCAGCAGTGGCCTGTGAAAGGAATGAGAGGGAGCAGAGAGAAGCCTACAAAAAGAGAATTGAAGAGAACAGAGACAGAAAGAAAAAGAGAATAAAGAGAAATAAGGGGGGAAATCCATCTGTGTTCACTAATATTGGCTGTGATGGTAAAGAGGGAGGAGAGAGAGAAGGAGGAAATAAAGAATAAAGAGATAGCTGATCCCTGATTGCTTGAATGTGGCACCATAGGGGTTTATACCCTGCCCCACAATTGCAGGTTGGTGTGCCTTTTTAATGCTGAACCCAGTGGTCCTAGGCAGAA
This sequence comes from Tenrec ecaudatus, assembly GCF_050624435.1. Lineage (NCBI taxonomy): Eukaryota > Metazoa > Chordata > Mammalia > Afrosoricida > Tenrecidae > Tenrec > Tenrec ecaudatus. Next base: position 152,427,530 of record NC_134531.1, on the reverse strand, counting down.
TTTCCCTAGTTGATGCGATTGCATTAGAAGTCTGACTAAGGTTTCCTCAGCAGCGCAGCACGGTGTAGGTGTTTGTCCCGGCTGCCTTGTGTGGTGTACAGCACTCTCACAGAGGGCAGGCTGGAGTTCCTCCTGCTATTTGGGGTGATTTGCCCTAAACAGAAGGTATTGACCAGGAATCCAGTAGTGGCATATGCTAGGAGAGAGTGGAAGAGTAGAGGAGAAAGACAGAAAAAGAAAAAAAGAGGGAAAAAGATGAAAGAGATAAAAAAACCAACACTAACCTGAGCTCCTTGAGACTGACTGCTGTGACAAAGACAGAAGGTAGAGAAGAAATAGAGTAGTAGGTAAGGAACTAACTGTGACTTGATCGCCTGTCCATGAGGCTGGAGGAGTTCCAGCTCTTTCTTAAGGTAGCAGGGTGGTGTACCAGCTTGATGTAGCGTTCCACAGATGCTGTGTGGGATTACTTCAAAGGCAAGATCTCCCTGACGTCCGTTGAGCCCTATCTAGTCTGCTGGTGCTTACTAGATCAGAGGATTTTATTTTTTTTATCCCCCTGACCTGCTAGAATAAAATCAAATAAAATTGTCTCCCAGTCTTTGGGCTGCAGTTCGGTGCTGTTTGAAGCTGACACTTGCTATAGCAGGTCTTTGCTATGCAAAAAGCCACCAGGCCCTGTAGCTGCGTTTTGGCATTCCTTAGCTAGGTTTCTTCTTTTATGATTTATGTTAAGGGTCGCCCACCTACATGCTCCTTGCAGGTGAGCAACTAGACTTGGGTTTGAGTTTTAAACCAATAATATATATTTCACCCTTTAAAAAAATTTATTATGCTTGTGATGTGATCTGATTTGAGTACTGTCAGGCTGACTCCCACAGGGGAAGATCCAGCTTATCAGGGGGCATTGTTTCCTCCTTGGCCAATTGGAACTAAATTTGCTCCCTGGACTCTGGACTTTCTGCCAATTTTCTCCCACACTGCCATCTACCTGAGGTAAAAATCAACTTTTTCTTCTACTCTAAATTTTGGGAACCCACCACCACCACTCCTCAGGCTCTGCGCTCAAGGCAGCCAACCACATGGAGAGCTCTGGCGTGGAGTTCCCCTCATGTCTGGGATTCTGTCCCCTCTCAGGTGTCGGCCTGCAGAAAGCTCTGCTCACGGCTAGGGCAAAGCCGGTGCCCACAGGCTCGCCAAAGCTAGAGCACTTTAGAGTGTGCTTGTTTTGGTTTGTGAGTGGAAATCCCACATAAAAAGGGGTTCAGGAGAGACCCTAGTACCGTAGTTCTAATTTCAGGACTCCACCTCCCCGTTTCCTTCACCTTATCTCCAAATTTTCTGGTCTGGCAGCAGGAGCTCCGGATGGGTGAGTCCTATTGGGTTGCCATCTTGTCCCCTCCCAATCACCACTTTGTTGTTAGAGGGATGATAGAGATGATAGAACACAAAGCAACAGCCATACGAACAAAATCATAGCTGGTATCTAGGTCTTATTCTGGGGAATATCAGGATTGAGTGGAGCAGAAGTCTTTTGACCAGTTGAGGACAGTGTCTAGTAGGATAATGTTTTACCACCTTGTGGTCCCTTAGGAGGTAAAGGCTAGGAGAATGATGTGGCGTTTGTATGGCTGAGAGTCCTTACTGGTTGATGATCTTCAAGGACTAGAACTCTGGTGGACCAGGTCAGAGGGGACGTTGTTTACTCTTATAGGAGGAGGCCAAGTGGGGAGGGTAGTTTTGACCTGTCATTATCATAGATGTTCTAGATGGAATGAATAATAGCTTACTCAGAGACTGGGTGGCTTATTTGAGAGGTTCAGTGAGCTGACCAGCAGCAGCTGGGGAGCTATACAGAAATGTACTTCTGGGAAAGGAGATCAGTTGTGCTGTGTGAGTCTGGGGCTCCCTGGGCTTGTGTGGATAACTGCTTAATTCACAGTTTATACCCTGCTCCAGACCACCCTGTAAATTCACCCACACATGGCAAGGCTTGGTAAGCAGTGCTAACCTTGGTATTAGAATAGAGTTCCATTGCTTTGGGCCAAGAGCCCAGCCTGCGTGTGCCTATCTTGGCCTTCGGCTGGTTGCAGAGCTATGTCCCTGCAGTGTGGCTGGTCAGCCATCCCAGCTAGCTCTTGAACCTGGAAAAAATGGTGGGAGAACTGGGAAGCCATGCTCCTCTGGTTAGTGCTGAGGACAAAGGGAAGTCTATGGGCAGACCCAGTTAGATTGTTTTAACAAATCTGTGTCTATCTGCTGAGAATCTCATGGTCTGCAAGTGTTGGACAACTTTCTGTATAGCCTCTCTATGCTGTTCTACCCTGCGTGCTTCCCATTTGCCATCTTGCTCTGGAAGCTTCAAGAAGCCTTCAAGCAAATGAAGTAGAAAAGTTCATGTCACCCCATGTTTAATAACCTAAAGTCTAGGTTAAAACACCTCAAAATTGTCTTCCTCCTTTTGTCCTTCAAAGTTCTGTGGAGGAATCCTGCCCCAATTGACCTTCGTCCTATCCAAGGCAACCTGTGCTTTATCATCACAATGGAATGCCAGACAGAGATTGTCCTTAGGGCAATTCTGGTTTAAACTTCTCTTCTCTGTACCAGAGGGGTGCAGTAAGTTATTTCCCCAGGGTCCTGTGTTTCTTTTCCTTTAACAGGAGGGCTTAGCTAAAGACAAGATCCAGGGGCAGTCTTAAAACAAGGCACCAGCAGAATTTTCCTACATATGCTTTATTTCTGCTCCTGTCAATATCGCTCACTAATGATCTGTGAATGTTTAACCTGCTTTTTTCCGCTTTCTGTGCCCTGCATCCTGCTTGCTTCCTGAATTCTGTAAAAGCCTCGGCCAAAGAAGCATGAGGACTGAGGCGTCCAAGACTGTTCTTCTCAATGGCCCCTCTGCAGTCTGGGCTGGCCTGCTGTAATAAAGATGTCACATAGCTTGACTTGGACGTTGTCGTGGTCTTCATTTACGCTGAACCCGCCACACAATGAAGATCAAGGCCTGCGACCATCAGTATGAACTGAAACTCAACGGAACAAACAACAGAACTGTAGGGGACAAATAAAATGGCTGGTGTAGGACATGGGAAAAATATCTAAGATAAGGGCTCTGGGGTGTTGGGGTGGGGGAGAGAGGGGATGGAGGGGAGCTGATATCAAGGAGTTCAAATAGAAAGAAAATGTTTTGAAAATGATATTGGCAGTAGTTGTACAATTATGCTTGATCTAATTGAATTATGGATTGTTATAATATTGTTAGATAGGCTAGTGCAGGGTCAGGGAATGTCCATTAATGCAAACCCAGAGAGCCAAGCCACGGAAACAAAGGAGTGGCGCACTGCACATGCTCAGAGGTTTAGGGTTTCCCGCCTGTAGGCATGGGTGGGCGCTGAACCTGGATTGGCCCATCTAGGCCACCTGGAATGGCCCACCTATTCAGCCAATGGGGTCGATCAGGGGTCGTCCACCACATCTCCCGTGGAATCCCTGAAAAGGCAGGAGCCCAGAGTCTAGACACACTTTTCTGCATGACGCTGAGCAGTTTCCGCCAGGCTGCATGGTCGGGAGGAGTCCTATGGGTGCCGTGTCAACCTGAAACTTCTAACGCTCATAAAACTCACTTGGATCACGAACCAGGCTTCGGTGTGAATTTTTTCTCCCACGGAGCCAACGACCAAGGTATAGATCTAGCTCCAGAGAGATCTAACAATATCTGTAAGAGTTCCCAATCAAATTATTTTAAAAAACAACAAAAAACCAAGTTCTCTAAGTGGCAAAAATATGTCATGATAAATGGAGAAAAGATCCAAATCTTCAAAAATTTCATTTTGCTTGGATCCCTCATCAGTGCTATGGAAGCTTGCTGTTGTTTTTTGATGCCATCAGGTTGGTTCCAGCTCACAAGGACCCTCGCTACATACAACAGATCAAAGCAGCTCCCAGTCCTGAGCCATCCTCACGGCTGTTGTACTGTTTGGGCCCACTGTTGCAGCACTGTGTCAATCCGTCTCTTGGAGGGCCTCTGCTTCTTCACCAAAATGATGTTGTTCCCTCCCACCCTCTCCCACTAGGGACGGCTCTTGTAGGGATCTGCGTGTCCCCCTATCCTGGATTTGAGCCATGTACGACCTTTATGAATTTACTCTCAGTCTCCTGCCATACAAACTGTGCCTGGTAGTTTTACTGCCTTTGTTTCACCTGCCAGATGGTGGCTGTGTTGACCCTTGCTAGGATTGGTGCTCTTTCACTAGCAGCGGCTATATTCATTGGTCAATACATGACTGGTGGCATTTCCCCCCAGGCGCCTGGTATGCTTCATTTGCATACTGACCTATTTGATCACAGTTGCCCGCCATTTCTTCCTTATTTGGGAGATGCATCACTATTGGCATCCTCAGCTGTACCTTATTTCCATGTGACATAATGGTGCCCGCCCTTCGCTGGCTATTTAAGCCTCTGCTCTCAGCTCAATAAATGAGGCTTGATCAGATTCCTGTCTTGCCTCCATCTCGCCGCGTCCCTTGCCCATCTTCATTCCCAGTCCCTCTTTCAGGTATCCATGTTGTGGATGACCCGCGGTACGGGACAGGCTCTGTCCTCATAACATGCCATAGAAAGTGAGACAATGTCTTTTCTTCCTTGCCTCTAAGAAGTATTCTGGCTGTACTTCTTCTAAGACAGAGTGCATTTTTTCTTTTCTTTTGGAAGTCCATGGTACTTTTGATAGTCTTCACCAGCACCATAATTCAAATGCATGCATCTTTCTTCTATCTTCCTTATTCTATGTCCAACATTCACATGCATAGAGGCAAGTGGGATACCATAGCTTGGTATTTCATGGAAGCAGCAATCAAGAAATAAAACTTTATTGCAATGGGAAAAACAGCTGCACAAGACCTCTTTAAAGCATTGATGGGCAAACATGCCACATTAAGGACTAAGGTGTACCTGACCTAAGCCATGGTGTTTCCTTTCACCTTAAATGCATGTGAAAGCTTGACAATGAATAAGGAAGAGAAAGAGGAATTGATGCACTTGAATTATGTTTTGAAATAATATTGAAATATTATTGAAATCCTGAAGAATAAACAAATCTACCTTGGAAGAAGTACAGTCAGAAAGCTACTTTGAAGGAGAATAGTGAGACTCGGTCTCACATTCTTTGGACATTTTATCCAGAGAGATTATTCTCTGGAAAATGACATGATGAGTAGTAAAATAGAAAGCAAAATTATGAAGACTGACAAAGGAGTCGGATTTACATAAAGGCTGCAACAATGGAATGAAGCATTGTAAGAGTTTTGAGGAGGGTAAATGATCAGACAGTGATCATTCTTTTGCATATCAGGTCACTAGGAGTCAGAATCAACTCAAAGCCACCTCCAAATGACAACCACATATGCTTGTGATTCACAAGTCTTTTTTCTAGTTAAAACTTACATTTTGTGTTTTCCGAATTTATTAGGCATCTCAAGATTTATATATTCAGAAAAAGACTTTGGTTTTCATGTTCTCTCCAAATAACACAAATTATAAAATTCTTTATTGAATAAACGACAACTTCATCTTTTGAGTTTTTCGAGTCAAAAATCTGGAAGTAATCTTTGCATCTCCTTTTCCTTCCTTCCTTCCTTTACATCTTTTCTTGACACAAATTTGTTCAAAACGACCAGCTGCTTTTTGGTACAAAAAGGAGGTTTTCTACTCCTATAAAGCGTTAGAGTCTCTGAGACCCACAATGGCGCTGGTACCCGGTCCTGTTAGATTGCGATGAACTGAAATTGACTAGATGGCACTGGGTTTGGTTTTGTTTGTTTGTCAATGATTAAAATCACCACCGTTTCTCACTTGAATTATTGATAAAGTTCCACTTAATCTTCTTACTTTTCCTTTTTCCCTGTTCTAATATGGCATCAACAATTATTGTTTTAAAATGTAAACTCTAAATCAGGTCACTTCTTTTCTCAACAATCTATAGACTTCCCATCTCACTCCGCATAAAGACGAAAGAGCTATAAATTATCACAAACTCAAAATATTACATTATCTGACATCTCAAAAGCCTTTTAACCTTTTCTCATAGTCCTATCTCTTTTGTTTCCACTTCTTCAAACCAATGTGTTTTTCTTGCTGTCCTCAAAGGAACTTAAAGGCTCCATTTTTGTTTGGTTTTGTTTTCCCGTCCCATTGGCCACTATAAAGGAAAGTTTATAACTGTAGCCCTAATTACCTCACTGGAAAATGATCCCTTTATGATGCAGAACTGCTACTGTTTCAGGTCCTCCAGGTACAGAGAAACCAAGAAAATAGTGCTAATTAGACACCTCTGAGTGTAGACAATTTTCTGACAAAATCAAGCTTAAGATTTTCATTTTACCCTGAGGTTGGTAGAGTCAGTGCCTATGAGAAGTGCTTTAAAGATGCCCTAGTAGAAAATGATGCTAATCCAGCTATCATTGGAAGGTAATTGAGGCATGAAATGGATGTGTGCCCATCTGTCCAGGATAAAGGCTGCTGGCATTCTGCTAATGATCCCCAACCTTTGTGATGGAAGAGCAGCTCTGCTTCAAACCCAAGGACCTTCTTCTGCCAGTTCTGCTGAGTTTTCAACTTGGCAGAGTCTCAAAAAATGAAAATAATGTAAGTTCAAATATTTGTAGGACAGTGATTTTTTTTCTCTCAAAGGAAATTTGACTTCCTCTGGAGACATCTGTGGTTGTCACAACTGAAGATATGCTCCTTGCATCTTATGAGTAAAAGTCAGAGCTCTCCTCTCAGTAAACATCTCACAATGCACAGAACAACTCAACATAAATAATTATCTGGTCTAAAATATCCATAGTGGTTTAGTTGAGAAATTCTGCTATAGAATGGCCCTACCGACACAGAATGGACTAAACAATCTTGAAAAAGAAGACCAAAGTTAGCAATTTATACTTATTTCAAAACTTACTGCAAAGCTATAGTAATCAAGACAGTGTGATCTTGGGCATAAGGGAAAATTGACAGCACATAAACATTTAACGTGTGATTTTCAAGAAAGTTGCCACCGCAGTTCTGAGAAGAAAGAATAGTCTTTTTGAAAACAGGCATTGTCAACTGTATATCCATATGCAAAGGAATAAAGATATCTCTTGCCATATACAAAAAACTAAGCAAAATGAATAAAAGAGCTAAAACTTTGGGGGAAAAAAGAATAGTAACTTACATGTAATCAGAATGACACATTATAAATAAGCCCAAGAAAGCACAGACAATATTGTTGAATAAAATTGGTTCCAACCCATAGCAAACTTGTGTAAAACACACTAAAATATTTGTCTAACAATGTGCCATCTTCACGGTTTTCATGTTAAGCTCATTGTTGCAGTCAATGTGTCAATCCATTTCCTTGAAATTCTCTCTTTTTTTCCTACCCTTCTACTGTATCAATCATGATGTCCTTATCCGGGAATCAGTGTCTCATAATAGCATTTCAAAGCACATGAGTACTTCCTCTCACTATCCTTACTTTTACAAATTTCCCCAACAGTTTTATTGACACATATATCATACATTTGAGTAGTTCAATCATTCAGTCATATCAAGGGGAATTGTACAATAACTCACTTCGATCTTAGAGCATTCCAAACACACACACACTCTGCCCCATGTTTAAATGCCCTTCAATATGAGTTGTGTAATCAAGATCAGTTCTAGTGCTCACTCCCTGCTCCCACCCTTATTATCCATTCCCCAAATACCTTTTTCCTCATCATCCCCCATCCTCCAATCCTGAATCCCCTATAACACTTTGGATTAGCTATTATCCTTACTTTAAAAGAATATTCTACCTGCACTTCTTGCAAGGTAAAATTGTTGGTTTTTCTGACAGTTGATACTATTTTCAGTAATCTTTAAAAATGTCATAATTCAAATGCACCAATTTTTCTTTGGTCTTCCTTATTTAATGTCCACCTTTTGTATGCATATAATGCTATTTTGGTCAGGCACAACATTATATTATTGCTCAACACTTTAATGAGATTTTGTGCAGCGTACACATATTTGCCCAATGTAATACATCATTCCATTTCTTAACTACTGCTTCCATAAGCTTTTATTGTGGATCCAAGTGAAATGAAATCCTTACCAACTTCAATCTTTTATCTATTTATTATAACTATATCTATTAGTCCAGCTGTGAGGATATGGGTTTGGAATTTGGCTTTTTAAACTGAATTTACAATATCATATTGAAGACTACAGTTCTTGATCATCAGAAAGTGCCTCAAGTCCTCCTTATTTTCAGCAAGCAAAATAAATTATACATATTGATAATTACACTTAATATGAACAGATTAAATGTAGCAGTCAACAGACAAAGAGTATCAGACTGGATTTAGAAAAAACAAGGCTAAGTTAGGCAGGGTTCTCTAGAGAAACAAAACCAGGACACTTATAAATAGATATTTAGATAGGTAGATAGATAGATAGATAGAAGACGTGTAACAGCTAATTATTCCACACAGGAGTACAGAGGGTTCAGTTCAACTCACTTTTGTGGAACAGTTAATATGCTGGAAGTCCTTTAACTCACATGGGCTGCCAGGTCCAAGGGAAAGGAAGCAGATAGAAGATTCCTCCCTCAGGAAAGGCAGGCAGAGTCTGCACACATGCAGCAAACAGCAGGGTGGGTCACCAACAGTCAGTAGCTTGGGAACTTAGAGAAGCAAGCCTAGATGGGATATTGAATGCAAATAATGCAAGTCAACTGGATCCTCAAGCTCAAGCAATGTACACACCAGCAGCATGGTGAAGCAGGTCTTGAAGAAGCCTCAAGATCTAGCAACACAATCCACATGTTGGATCGGAACACAGGTAGTGTAATTCACAGGTTGAGGCAGAGAACTAGCTAAAACAGGAGCACATTCTGATCACCAGAAAGCAAGATAGAGGGGGACAGGCCTTGCAGAGTCATTTATCTCTTTGTGCTCCAAGCAAACTGTGATCTGATTAATCCCACATGTTCCTATTGACCAAGTTGGCACAATAAGCCTAGCTATCTCAAAGGCCCATCAACATGCTGTTTACAAGACACATGATTTGAACACATGAGCACAAACACAAAAAAGACTAAAAATCAAAGTGGAAAATTATATCAAGCAAATAGCAATAAGGACAGACAAGAGAGAAGGGGGTGAAGGGAGACGCCGGATAGGGCAAGATAAGACAAAATAATAATCTATAAATTATCAAGGGCTCATGAGGGAGGGGGGAGCAGGGAGGGAGGGGAAAGAAAAAAAGAGGACCTGATGCAGAGGGCTTAAGTGGAGATCAAATGCTTTGAAAATGATTAGGGCAAAGAATGTACAGATGTGCTTTATACAATTGATGTATGTATATGTATGGATTCTGATAAGAGTTATGTGAGCCCCTAATAAAATGTAAAAAAAAGAATACCCCTACCTTGGGTCTCTAATATTACCCACATTGTAGGATTTATACGAATTTCTGCCTTCACTTGACTTCAGGGATCACACAACATCCTGGTTTATTTTCCTACTCCATTTGGATATCTTTCTGAGTCTCCTTAGCTTTTTCTTCTTGTGGTAGTTGGGTTTTTTGTGCCAACATGGCAACTTTAAGAAGATATGGGTGGAGTTTAGCCATTCTGAGACTTGTGATGGGGCCACTACCACTGAATACACACAAATCTGCCCCCATTGGGCTGTGATCTTACTGCATTCTGCATCATTGCATGTGGCTGGTCAGTCTTAAGAAAAGTAAAAGAGGGACTTATGGACTAGTATCAGACTTATGGATTTGAATTTGACTGTGCTGGGGCGATTTATTGATGCATGATTACTTCTTGATATAAATCTTTCTTATACATATATGAGTGTCTCTGGATTTGTTTCTTTAGTCAACCCAGCCTAACATACTGCTTATCTCTCAAATCTATGAATGTCTTTAACCAACAGTTCTCTCTCTTTTATAAAAAACAACAAAAACACCTCATCTCTCTACATACTCATTCCTTACGTGATCTGATCAAGTCTCATGACTTTAAACAACCTTGATATGTTAAAATATCCCAGATTTACTACCATTCATGCTAACGCAAACCTGTATATACAAATAAATGACCACTTAGCTCTGCTACCCCATGTCTATTAGACATAGCTGACATGCCTATAATTAAACTTTCAATATTTCCCTACTTCTAAAATGTGCTTCATCTTAAATTTCTTGGTTAATGCTCAGATCCGTAATACTGTAGCCATGTTTTAACCCTTTATTTTTCTCATACCAATATTCCAACTGTGAGCAAATTCTAGAGTTGATTACTGTAATAATATCCCACTGCCCTCTGTAAAATTGCCTTGACCATTGAAGTATAACTACTAATTACTTCCAATATTCATCCTCCTCTTTCATCCTTCAACAATCAAAAAACAAGGAAGACTAATGCATTTAAACTTTGGTGTTGGCAAAAAATATTGAATATACCATGGATGGCCAGAAGAACAAATTATAACTGCAGTGTTCCTTTGAAACAAGGATGGGAGAAACATTTTCACATTTACTTTGGACAAATCACCAGGACAGACAACTAGAAAATAACATTATGTTCAGTATAGGGTCTGAAAAAGTGAAACCATCAGAGATATATTGACACAATGACATTACCATAAGCTCAAACATATAGATTATGGAGATAAAGCAAGATAGGCAACATTTTTTCCATTATACACATGGTAGTTATGAGTTAAAATATATTTGATAGCAGCTAACAAGAACAATAATAATAATAGAATCATAGGGGTCTAACAGGAGCTCATACATTGGCCTACCAATTAGAAATTACATTCCCCAGGTATTTTGTAGTTTTGGACTTTTTAATGGTAACATTGCCAATAAAATATGAATAGAAGTGATAAGGTTAGAAAGTTAAATTGGATAGTTTCATTCCTATGCTCAAAATTATCCAGTAACTTTAAATCTCAGTCGAGGAAAATTCAGAAGGTCTTATAAAATATGCATTTAGGGTTTTACCCTGCTCTCTGTCCTCTTTTGTTGCAACTCTTTGCTCCAGTATCTCCATTCCCACACTGCTTTCCTCAATTTTGTTCTTGTTTATTAAACACCTTAGACAAGCTTCCATCTCAGGCCTTCTGTATTTCTGTGTGTCTTTCCTGGATCAATATAGTAACTTGAAAAATCCCCCATACCATTTGTTTCAATACTTATTAAAGCGTCCTACCAAATAGTTTAACTCATTTTATTCTCTCCCTTCCCCAACTGAAATATGAGCTCCGTGAAAGCAGATGTACCCTTCTATTTTGTTTAGCGTGGTAGCCCAAACATTGAGAACAGCGCCTGACACATTCCACGATTCCTGTAGCAGTGAAGGTACTCAGATCATATCAAAACCAAAAGGTTTGATGTGGATCCAATCTAATTCTCCCTGGTTTCACATATCTATTTCTAGAAACTCCTCTTACGTATTGCTTAGAAAAAGGCACAAGTCAACAAAATACCACATATAGTCTATGGAAAAACAAATCTGTGAACATTTTCATTTTAAGAAACATTTGCCTTTTAAGGATCCAGGAAATATCACAAGAAATGTCTCTTATCTCTTTAAAATAACTAACACTTTTTTTTCCTGAGGGAGAAATATATCTATCAGACTCAATCCTAGCAATGGGATCATTAGTTTAAGGAAATAGGCCTATGTGAAACCAGGACCAGAAAAACAAGGGGCGGTAAACATCATAAATAAATCGAAAAGGCAGAGGTTACTAGTTATATTAAGTTAAGTGTACGACTGAGAACAATGAACTACTCTGTCAGCAGTAACAATAAATAGGCTAAGCCGGTGGCCTTAAATTTTGGTTAGAACACAGTGTTTTCCAAAGTCTCATGATGCAGTTGTTTTTAAGATCCAAAACAATGTAGATGGATAATATATTCTGTTCACAGAAGAGAAAGGAAAACAAGACCAGAACAACCAAGAGGACTGCAGCGCAGCCCTTCTGACTCACAGTGACCGCAAAGGGGGGAGTAGAACCATCGCCCCTTTGTGTTTCTGAGACTCTAAATATTAATGGGGGCAGAAAAGTCTCATCTGGCTTCTGCAGAGTGGCTGGTGGTTTCCAAAGCGCAACCCTCTTTGCCCCCAGGATGCGGTACTGGGATTGTCCAAAATCAAGCAGCTACTCGGAGACACATTTAAGACTAAAACATCAGCTTGTCTTTCGGTTCAGCTTCTGGTTGCTGTGTGGTGATATTACAAAAGGCAGAAAAGGGAAGAGTGTATCATTTGGGAACCAAATCTAAAATGACTAGTGTCTTGTCAATGACTGGGAAAAGCTGCATGGTTTTGGGAGCATATATATTGTCCTCTGGAAACCAATCACATGAACTCTATGAATCTCAGGTTTCTTTACCTATAAACTGAACACTAACTACTGAGGATCAAAACACAGATGACCATATGAAAGCATGTGGTGAGCAATACTGTTACACAAAATATCATTACTAGTACTAATTGCATTAGTTTCATATTGCTTAAATAGCAAACTACTAAAAGCTTAGTGACTGAAGACACCCTGACTGGTCAGAATCTGACACGAGACTCCCTGAAGGAAAGTTGAGTTGTTCATAGCACTGTGTTTCTTGCAGGGGCTGAATGGAGAGTTAGATTGGTTACTTATTCCAGATTCTAGAGATCTCTGATTCCCTTTCTCCAGCTTGGAAACCAGGAAAGGCGTCAATTCTTCTTCCTCTTCTACTTTCCTCTTCCAATATCAGAAGCCCTCCTTCATTTTTAGACTGACCTGTATAAACCAGCATAGCTTCCTTGTTTTTAAAGCCAATGCATATTTGGAATCTAATTTCCTCTTGTCGTGCGTAGGGATTAAGGCATGGGCTGTTATTCTGCCTTCCACACAAATCAAAGTCATTTTCTAGCCTGAAATTTAATGCTTGGTACTTGCTGCTCAATTCCCCCAATTTAACTTATTTATTTAGAGCAAATAATTCAGGTTACACTGAGGTAGTTAGTTTATTGTGTCAACCTGGCTGATAAACACATATGGGGTTAATTGAACAGTGGAGGGAAAAATGACTCGGTGAGACTTGCCATTAGAGTTCTCAGGTCTCTTGTTTTGTGATGGCCGGACCAGGGTGCAGCTGCCTTAGCCCGTTCCCTGCTTCAGCTGACAAGGCTCACTTCCTGCAGGACATCCCTGAGGAGAAGTAGCTTGGATCTCCCCTAATGCGGCCCTGGGTGCTGGAGCAGCCGTGTGGAGATTCCTGCCAGTGCTGAGATGCTTTCATATTCACTGATTCAGCTTTCATCCTACAGTCAGCATCATAGTGTGTGTTTTGTGATATAGGAGGACTTTGTTGGATATATGGGCTAATGGGTTAATGTTGGACTTGTGGCCTTGGTCAGCCCTGGGTTGGGATGTTTTCTGGATGTGCACTTCACCTTTATATAAAAAACTCTCTCTTCCACACATGAGTTTCTGTGGATTTGTTTCTCTAAAGTACCCAGACTAACACATACACACATACCAAATAAAATCACAAATGACAATAATCCAACTTGTTTTACACAAAACAGGAATGCTCAAGTCAAATAATCTTTCCTTGGGAGTGTGATTTCCACATAAAAAATAAGTCAAAGGTAAGATAAATTTTGAAATGCAATTTTCCTCCAAAGCCAATTATGATCGTTCAGCTTGTGTCAACTTGCACCAATCAGAAATGCGCCTTAATATGATCTAGCATAATATGATCAAATCCACCATATATAATCTTCAGTGAAGTAACCGGGCAGTTGTGGGAAGAATAAGGTAGAGTAAACAAACACATAAAGAAACCCAAATTCACTGCCACAGAGTTGATTCTGACTCACAGTGACCCTATAGGACAGGGTAGAATTGCCCCTGAGATTATAACTCTTTGTGGAATTGAGTCTCCTCTTTCTCCCAAGGAGTGGTGGGCAGTTTCAAACTGCTGATCTTATAAATTGCAGCCGAACTACAACATCAGTCTCCTTAATTCGGTACCATCTCCTTAAATTTGGTCACCGTCTTGATACAGTGGAGGGAAGTTTTAGTTGACGTGTGGCCTACTCTCCCCATAGATTAACAATGTGCAGAAGTTAGCTCACTTCGACTCATGCATAAGGATCCTGCATCTGGTTTGTTGACTTCCTGTTATATTGTCATCAATCAACCTCAGACTCATTCAGCTCTACTCAGCCTTGCTTCATCTTCCTGCTTCCTATTTTTCTTGTCTTGCAACTTCATGAGTCAAAAGAAGCCTCTAGCATATATCTGATCCATGGGCTTGACAGAAACTGGTCTTACCCACTTCTACAACTGTGTGAACTCTTTCTTGATGCAAACCACTTTCTGGCTACATATAAAAACAGGTGTTAATGCTTTGGTTCTATAGAGAAGTCAACCTAACAAATCAGTGTTTTAGAACACGATCTACATTGAAAATTTGAGAATTGAGCTTTTATTTTTGTGGGGTAGCTTATTTCTGAAATGATAGAAATTATAATGAACCGAGATCTTGCTATGTGCTGATCTCAGCTCTAAGTGTTTTAATGCATGATTCATTTAAATTTATACCAGGTGAGAAGCATTATCTAACCCTGTCTTACAGAAATGTAAACTGAGGCTTACATTCACCTGTCTGCCCTAGTAATGGAGTATGGATTTGAATAGTGACAAGATAGTCTGGAGTATTACACAAATCTCCCTGGGAAATCCATAGAGATCGAATCAGAGGCATCTTTGGATTTCAGATGTCTCAAAGCTAATCCAGACAGTTTCATTATGCAGTCAGGCAAAGACTTTTGCTGATTAAGCATGTTTTTATTTTCTTAGAATTTCTCTCCCCTGGATGAAGCTAGCTTCATAAACAAGGGAGTGTAGAGGAGCTAATTTTCAGTGGGTATGTTTGCTGTGTTCCCCATTTGAAGGGAGCATCCAAGTTCCAGAAATCTTTTTGCCAGCAATATATTCACATTAACTGGGAAAGTTACAGAGGATTATTTTATGTGCCTGCAGAGCAGAAATGACAAATCAGAAGAAGCATCCACTATATTCCCCAGTAATTGGATACAAAGTGCTGACCCTGAAAGACCATGCTACAATAATGCCATTATTTGCCACCAAAATCTTAATAAAATCACATCTCTTCCTCCAACCTTCACAGAGGAAAGCCACATTACAAATTCCAACCAAAGTCTTGCAAACGCTCTGAATGGCTGTGGTTTGGGTGACATACCTGCTTCCTAATCTTCTTAAGCTAAGAATATGAGTATAAACGGTGCTGTCAAGACCCAAACATCGCTAAATACGACACCATAAATCATCTCCATTAGTAAATGCAGTGTCAGTTTCTGATACATTTCAGACTATTTTAAACTCACACTCCATTATTTCATGATATGCCTGAATGAATCCTGGTGGTTTGATATAGCACTGGGTCAGCAGTCAAATCAACCTGTCTTTACTGGCTGAACTCCCACAAGATCTTGGAAGCCTGGCTAATGGGATCTCTTCTCTTTTCCTACTAAGTTTATCATTTTTGCCACCCCAGCTTGTGGACCTATGGTTAAGACTACAGATGCAGACCTCGCTGTTCGATCACCTAGGCAGGAAGGACTGGACACCCATCTCGTTTCTCAAACCAGAATGACAGTGTGACCTTTCCACCCCAGAAGTCTGGTCCTCTTTTAAAGTGTATTGGCTACAAAACCAGGTTTCCTTCAGCTGCATGTTTTTGGTTAAACAATATCAGAGGCTCTTAAACATAAACAACTCTGGGTGGTCTCTACTTTTCTAGAAATTGCATGCAAAATGTTATGTATACATGAAGAGAATGTGGATTTCACAGGATTTAATGCAGCATTAGATAATAAAAATGTCCTTGTAGTCCCTAGTAGGTATACTAGAACTTAAATGCTGAGCAATGTGAAAAGATTACCCTCACTCTGAGTGTATTTCTGGGTCAGTCCATGGAGGGACAGTCGAACGCTCACAGACTTATCTCAGGATGCCTTTGATGGCAATTGGGGTAATGGGTCATGTGGGGTCATGAATCATAACCCGACCAAGTAGTTGGTGGGCCCTGAACCAACCGTATGTTTTCAGAGCTGCATTAGTGTAAGTATCAGATCATGGTATTTTTCCCAGTTCTGTAGCCTTGCCCATAAGGTTGATGGATTGATCTGCTGTCAGTCATGATTTTGTGATAGTCCCTTTTGTGTTTCATTTCCTATTACAGTAACGGCATGACTATGGACTATGAGCACTTGGACCCATTGTGGTCTCCCTCATCCGCATGATCTGACTTTGCTTTGTCTTTGACTTGTTGAGGACTTAATAAATGAGTTTGTATAAATTATATTTGAATTTGAGGTCTCTAGCAGGAAGCCTCATCTTTCTCCTGCAGAGAAGTTGGTAGACTTGTATTGCTGACCTTCAAGTTAGCAGCTCAATTCGCAATCTACTATATGACCAGGGCTCTTTACTGATAAATTGAATTTAAATTGAGAGTCTCTCTTCCTCACCTGGAAAGAAGATTGGATTGATAAAAATGTTCTCTGAAAATAAAACAATAATTTTCATTTTGCCAGGGATGCCCTTTGGTTTAGTATATAGAAGTGAACATTTATACAGCTCTCATATTAGAGATGATTGAGAACAATATTTGGGATAGTAAATAGAGACTCAGACACCTAAATAAATTAAGTGCTTCTAATCAGCAAGAAGAAGATCATTCACATAACACTGTATATCTGAATTTTATGCTGAAAAAACATGATCGAAAAGCACCAACTCAATTTGCTTTCAATGATTCAACAGGGTCAGAGTCCATTCATATCTACTGCTCCCTCTTTTACATTACTGTCAGTCAAAATATGGCAAGATAAGAGCCTATCAGACTCTGAAAATAGACTTTACCAGGGCTGAGGCAGACTGTGAGAAGACTACTGGAATGATTTAGATGAGAGATACTGGTGGTTTTCTACTAAAGAAAGTTGTGGCATTTCTGAGACATGACTTATACCCCAGAAATATTTTGATGACTCACTCACTCATTGACTGCCATCAAGTCAATTCTGACTCACGTTGACCTTATAGGGCAGGGAATAACTGTCCCTGTGGGCTTCTGAGACCGCCAGTCTTCAGGGGAGTAGGAAGTCGTGTCTCTCTCCTTCATAGCAAATGGTGATTTCAGGTAGCCCACCTTGCAGTTAGCAGTCCAACTCGGAACTCGTGATGCCATCAGCCACCAGAACTCCGAAATATTTTGAAAGTAAAGAAAATCAGATGTTCTGGTGGAATGAATATTAGGTATAAGCTAGGGAGAGACATCAAGAAACTTCAAGTATTTTATTTTGTGTGGGGAAACTGCAGCCAAAGGGTTTTTTATCAACAAGAAAGTAAATTGATTTGTTTTACAGGGTGTGATCAAGAGTTGAGTTTGGATTGCACTGAGTTAGATATATCTAATGATACAGCTATGTGGAGATGCTGAATGATTAGCTACATGGGTCAGGAGTCTTTGAGAAAATTACAAAATTTGGGGCATCACAAATATAAAGAAATATTTAAAGTCATATGGTAGGAGTCACCAAGGGACAGAATATATGTAATATTAGGGGGATGAAAAAGACAAGAGAAGAAAGTAGAGGACTGATCCTGAGTGCTCAGCATTAAAACACGAGGAAAGAGGAAGGATCCATAGATAAACTGGAAAGGAATGGAGGATGCAAATATGAAGTTAATTAGAAGAGTGACAGTATCCCAAACGCCCAACGAAAAACCATATTACTGAGCTCAGAGTATTCAAACGCATCCTTACTCGTGATAAATAAGATGCCCTCACTGACTGTCCCTTGAATTTAGCAATGGGCAGATCAATGTTGAAGGTCTCTTAATGGTATAGAGCAGCAGTTCTCAACCTGTGGGTCGCAACCTCTTTGGGGGTCGAACGACCCTTTCACAGGGGCCGCCCATTTGAAACACATATTTCAACTGGTCTTAGGAACTGAGACACCACTTCTCTTTCCTCTCCAGGAGGGTATGCCCACATGCAAATATGCCCATATATGAGTACCCGGTGTGAACACTGTTACCCATGCTACAGCATGCTTCAAGACAAAATTTCCTTTATTTGATATTAGAAATAAATAATTCACAATATATTATTACATATTGTTTTATGATTAATCACTGTGCTTTAATTATGTTCAATTTGTAACAATGAAAATACATCCTGAATATCAGTTATTTATAATTATATTTCATAATAGTAGCAAAATTACAGTTATGAAGTAACAACGGAAATCATTTGATGGCTGGGGTCACCACAACATGAGGAACTGTATGAAAGGGTCGTGGCATTAGGAAGGTTGAGAACCACTGGTGTAGATAGTTTGCCCTGACTTTACTCATACCATAAGGTTCACAGTTAGAATCCACCAAGTGACACTGGGTAAGAAAGACCTGGAAATCGGCTTCTGTAAAAATCATACCCAAGAAAATCCTATCGGTGCCTGCTGTGTAACAGCAAGGGGGCCATGATTTAGAATTGCCTTGAAGGTGAATGATGGGTCTTCTTGGGGTTGGCTTTTATGCCATTGCTAAGTTTCATCTGAATAGTTTCTGTTGAATATGGGATGTTTGGGGCTACGGTGGGGGGAACTGAAAACAAAAGTTGGAGATAGATCAGTAAAAATGACCCCTTAGAAATATTTTATCACAAAGAGGAGCTCAATGAAAAGGTTTTTGTTTGTATGTTTGTTTTATTCAAGGTACTAGAAATAAAACATGGTTCTGTGCTAATAAAAAAATCTCAAAACTAAACTCATTCACTGTCATTGAGTTATTCTGACTCATAGCAACCTAGGAAATAATAATTAGAATCATGGAGGAGAATGATGAAGCCATATTCTTGAGAAGGTGAGCAGGACTGGAGTCTCATACACTAAGGAGGGATCAATTTTGGAAAAGACATGGAAAGTTCACCTGGATTAACAGCTGGGAAGGGTGTGAATGCTGATCCACCTACATATACATATTTCACTTAAACCTAACATGAAAAGTAAGATTTGAGAACACTGTCCTAAAGTAGTTTAATATCTCACAGTTAATATTACTCTAAAAGTAAGGACACCTGGGATTAAAATAGAGATATGCCTTATTCCAAAAGCAGTCATTTTCATCCTACCCACAGCTGGACATACTTTCAGAAGTCAGCAGAGTAGCTCTTCTCAGCTTTCATTTTTTTAAACCACTGTCTCAAGTTCTTTGGTGGGGCCTGTCTGCTTTCCTCCTTCCAGTGAAAAGCCCGGTATTTCGTATTCTGTCTTCTCTCTATGTGTGGAATACATTTAAGTGTTTATTTTACATTAAATTGCAAAACAGCCAAGCATACTTCCTTTTAGTAAATTCCAACTCATACCAGCCCTATAGGACTCCTCCATCGGGTTCCCAAGGATTTTAAGCTTTACAGAAGCCGGACTGCTCCATCTGTCTTGCTGAGCAGCTGTTGGGTGGACCACCAACCTTTAGGTCAGCAGTTCAGTACTTACCCTCTGTGCCCCTAGGGTTCTCATGGAAGACACTAAACCAAAGACCAAACTCACTGCTTCCGAGTCTCTACCAACTCATCGGAGCCCTATAGGACAGGGTAGAACTGCTCCTGTGCGTTTCTGAGACTGTAAATCTTTATGGGAGTAGAAAGTTCCATCTTTTTGCCCTTGGAATGACTAGTGGTTTTGAACTACTCACCTTGCAGTTGCCAGCCTCAAACTGTACTGAAATGCCACCAGGACACAAGATCCCAATATTCGAAAAATGTGTTCAATGTTTTAACTTAGCAGTCATATAAAGCATGAATTTCCCCTATAGCTGCTAGCTTTAGAAAATATACAGTTTTAGTAGCAGATTTTTTTTTTTGTATGACAGACAGTTAACTGCCCTGAAAGAGAATTCATTTCATTTGGGGCCACTCTACAAGTCAGGAGTCTTCCCCAGACCTGGAGTTCCACTTGTAACACAGCACTCTTCCAACCTTATTAACTGCAGGACAGAGAAAACTAAGAGCAGGACTTTGAAATAATGAGTTCTCTTGAATAGAGAAAGGTCATTTCACACATTGCCATACACAAGTTCCTAAATGCCCCACAGGAAAGAAGCATTTTCCCATTGTTAGCAGTGTTCCAGTGTCATTTACATATGAGAGCAAGCTCTTCTTTTAATTTATACTTTTAAAATAATTTAGGGCAATATACTAACTTACTTTATTATATCATTTTCGTGTATTTGAGGATGAGAGAGGGAGAAAGTTGAAGCTCTCTCCTCCCACAAAGTTAAAGTTTTATACTGTACAAAACCTCTAGAGCAGTGGCATTCAACCTGTGGGTCGCGACCCCCTTTGGGGTCAAAGGACCCTTTCACGGGGGCCTTCCAATTCATAACAGTAACAAAATTAGTTATGAAGAAGAATTGAAAATAATTTTATGGTTGGGGGGTCACCACAACATGAGGAACTGTATTAAAGGGTTGCAGCATTAGGAAGGTTAGAACCACTGCTCTATCAGGATGTCAGAATGGGCACCCCTATAGAAGTTTGCTAGACTATAGTAGGTTGTGGTGGTGTATGTATGCATTAATTTATACCTCACCATCCCATAATAATTACTGGCAGCCTGAAGGAGATTATTTTCAGAGTCCCATTACTGGATGACTGAATAAAGAGTTAAAGAAAAAGTTAGTTTTTTTCCCTGTACCAGAATATTCAAATGTAATAAAGACCTAAATGTAAATAAAGTAAATTCCAAACCATAAAACTTTCTCTAAAAAAATAAAACTTGTTCTATAGTTTAATTGATTTGGAGATAGAATTGCTGAGCAAGTTCTGATTACCTTGCTGAAGATGCAGGCAATTGGCCATAATCATACCGATTACAAGCCATTTAAACAGCCTCAATTAAATTAGTGGTAATTCTAAAGTACTTCATCTTGCATAGAGATTAGTTTAATTTTATGTAAATTCAAATTCTGGAAGTACAAATCCTAATTGTCTAACAGCAAATCAGGCTAGATTATTTTAATTTATCTTTGTGGGATCTCAAATTGCATTCAATGCATTAATAAGTGTACACAAAGACTAAAAACATCCCAATAAGTAGATTTTACAACAAAGAATTGGATGATCAGCCCACATTACTGGCTTAATGTGACAGACAAGTAGATTGCAGAAAAGTCAGAGACAGTGACAAACTAACAATCAATAGGCCTTAAAAGTACAATAGAGTAGAAAATAGACTGGACTAGAGTCGTAAGCTCTGACTTTTAACCCTGGTTCTGCTGTCTACTTACAGTGTAATTTTCACTACGTCTTTTCCTATTATTCATCGCTGTTGCTTTGCAAGAAAGAGCCTCCATAATAATTGTAAGCATATATGCATAGATATAGTTATTTTGGTGGCTCTATGTTTCTCTCACTCACACATGCATGTACATATTGACACACATAAATGTAGATTTGTGTGTTTAGGCTTAGGGTCATATACGTCCATGAGAGTTCAATTAATTTAAGCTGGCCTTTTAGGGACTTGCTTCCATGATGTAGGTGGCAACCTGATCTGCCCCACATGTTCATATGCTCATTCTTCTTGACCAGCATGTGACTCCTACTCATGACCAAAGGCAAAAATACAAGTTGGGTCATGCTCTTCCAAAGAAACTCATTACATATCCTGATGTCATGTCTGCAAAGATAAGAGCAAAAGCAAAACACAGAATTCAGCTGAAATTCAGAAAATTGGGAAGTCCATTTCACTACCATAACACCACCACACAGCCGTGGATGACGAGCAATTCAAACTACTACTCTAGCTTTGTCTTTAGTTTCTATATCTCAAACTTAGGTGGATGGACTTTATAACTATTCAGAACAGTTCTAGGCCTTAATATTATTCTGAAATTATAGGAAAATTCCACCAATGTCTATCTGTGGCTCTGCAAGCTGGATTCAGTTCACACTTATGTTTTGTTTTCTCTGCAGAGTTTTCAAATAATTTTAACTAGTTAAAAGTATTGTTTAAATGTGGGAATTTCCCACTACACTAAAGCATTCTAAATTTTCTCAAAGGCTCAGAATGGCATGCTAATCTTGACTAGCACTGTCACTACCCCAGCCGAGCAATTACACTCCTAGCTCAGGTCAGGTACTTATAAGAAAGGGTTTCAGCGTGTTACTGGAAAAATAGAATGTAAAGATACTGGGATTTTTCCACAATTTTTTAAATCTCCTTCGTATTCTCTGCTGGGACCTTTTGAGCAGTTTTTGCTTCCGTTTGACGTCTGGCTCTTCTCCCACCAGCTCTTGGCATCCCTGAGTGTGTTACCTAACAAATCTGGCCTGCATTTTTTTTTTAATCTACAGATTGAGATGGGCCAGTTTAAAATTTTCTAAGGAGTTTTCTTTTTCTATCATTCTGTAATTCAAAAGAAGTTAGATCAGATGGCAGGATACGTTTCTAGACTCCCTTGAGGAAAGGAGGAGAGATGCATCTTCAGCGATGATCTGGTTCCTCATCAAGTGCAGCAAGACCACTGGGAGCTGGGAACTCAAGGCAGGGCAGGCAATCAGGAGAGGAGCTTCTCTGTGGGCATAAAGGAGCCCGCAAGGGAGAAGCAGCAATTAGAGGGAAAGAGAAACTGTTGAGTTAGGTTGACTATCAGCAAGATTTTCCTAGCCTTAATAGGCAAGTCTTTAAATGGTGGCAGAACGTTATTTAAAACAGGACTGAACAAAGCATTTCAATAACCTACCGTAAACAATAGTTTCACTTAAACTACCACAATAACTCAAAGCAAGTGTTTTCCCCCTTCATTTGGTAGGTGGATTTTAGCTTTTGTTAAAGACTGTAAAACACCAAATCCTGTCATGGAGATATCAAAATAGAAAACTGCATGTTAGGCTCACGTGCCTTCTTCAGACCTAGTTCTTTAACACGTGTGGCTGAGGCATATCAGAAATGATCTATTTTCCACCAGCCACCTGTGTTAAATAAGCTGATAGAAATCAAGAGCAGAGATACATTGTTTTGCACATTGTCATGGATGTGAAGTTCCAGCCTGTCACCTAGTTTGCCCTATAGAATACAGAGATTTTATTTTTTTCCTTTCTTCCTTATCTGCTGTGCCTTTTTTTGGGGAAGTATTTTTGGATAATAGTGCTTGTTATTCAATTATTTAAGACAGAGTGTTTGCTGACAACTCGAGATTCTATTTTTTTCCCTACTTTCTCTATGAATAAGAAAGTGCAAAATGGGCAAAGTAAAATAACTGGCTTGGTGCGAGCATGGAGCAGGAAAGCAATCAAACGACCAGATTACAACAACACACGGCAAAGTCCCCATTTCTTCCAGCCAAGGGGCTAAGGTAGGGTGTGCTAAGGAAGGGTGTGCTAAGGAGGGGTGTGCTAAGGAAGGTTGTGCTAAGGAAGGGTGTGCTAAGGAAGGGTGTGCTAAGGAGGGGTGTGTTAAGGAAGGGTGTGCTAAGGAAGGGTGTGCTAAGGAAGGGTGTGCTAAGGAAGGGTGTGCTAAGGAGGGGTGTGCTAAGGAAGGGTGTGCTAAGGAGGGGTGTGCTAAGGAGGGGTGTGCTAAGGAAGGGTGTGCTAAGGAAGGGTGTGCTAAGGAGGGGTGTGCTAAGGAAGGGTGTGCTAAGGAGGGGTGTGCTAAGGAGGGGTGTGCTAAGGAAGGGTGTGCTAAGGAAGGGTGTGCTAAGGAGGGGTGTGCTAAGGAGGGGTGTGCTAAGGAAGGATGTGCTAAGGAGGGGTGTGCTAAGGAGGGGTGTGCTAAGGAGGGGTGTGCTAAGGAGGGGTGTGCTAAGGAAGGGTGTGCTAAGGAAGGGTGTGCTAAGGAAGGGTGTGCTAAGGAGGGGTGTGCTAAGGAGGGGTGTGCTAAGGAAGGGTGTGCTAAGGAGGGGTGTGCTAAGGAGGGGTGTGCTAAGGAGGGGTGTGCTAAGAAAGGGTGTGCTAAGGAAGGGTGTGCTAAGGAGGGGTGTGCTAAGGAAGGGTGTGCTAAGGAGGGGTGTGCTAAGGAGGGGTGTGCTAAGGAAGGGTGTGCTAAGGAAGGGTGTGCTAAGGAGGGGTGTGCTAAGGAAGGGTGTGCTAAGGAAGGATGTGCTAAGGAGGGGTGTGCTAAGGAGGGGTGTGCTAAGGAGGGGTGTGCTAAGTAAGGGTGTGCTAAGGAAGGGTGTGCTAAGGAGGGGTGTGCTAAGTAGGGGTGTTCTAAGGAAGGGTGTGCTAAGGAGGGGTGTGCTAAGGAAGGGTGTTCTAAGGAAGGGTGTGCTAAGGAGGGGTGTGCTAAAGAGGTGTGTGCTAAGGAGGGGTGCCACGGAAGGAAGCTGGGGAGACACTGGAGTGTGCTGCAAGTGCTTGTATTCCCAGAGGATTAGCGGAACAAAGCCAGCCAGCCCCTGGAATCAGCTCAGTGCCCCAAAGGGCACATTTGATTAGAAGTGTCTAAGAATGGGAACTGATTATACTTGTAATAAGCGACTCTTCAAGCAGATCCGTAGCCATTCACTGTACATCAGAGTCATTCTCTGATAAATGGTGAACTTCATAGAGGTTTGTCCCCCATGCCCACCCACCCCCAACCCCACCGCCTCTTCTGTGTGTGTTTGCGGCCCATCCCATTCAGTACCTACCGTGGCATTCTGCTGCTGCCATTACTGACAGTTGTCTGACAAACTCATGAGGATAAAGAAATTCCAACCTTTTGCATCTAGAAAGGGTGTTGCTTAATATGATGATGCGAATTCTACTTCTAGTAGATGATCATAGTTGGGGAGGACTTGGTGGCAGGTGGAGTGAACATCTTACAAGAAGAAGCCATTTTAAAAAATTGGAGTTTACTCGTTCTGCATGAAAAGTCTGTGGAAGAGTAAATCCAGGAACGTCAGGGAAGAGGACACAGAGACCAGCAAATGCTTTAGGGGAAACACGTGACCGACTTCAAAGCTCATCAGTCAAATGCTAAGAACAGTTTTTAAAACTAAAATTTTAACCCACTGTATGGAGAAGGACGTCGTATTTGGTGAAGTAGAGGGGCAGCAAAGAAAGGAGGCAGGCCCGACAAGATGGAGGGATTGCATCCTCAACTGTGGCTGTAGCACTGGGCTCGCCCCGGAGAACAAGCGTGAGGATGACCCCGGGCTGGCAATATTTCCCTCCATTTTTCACAGGCTCCATAAAATGTGGAACCCATTATTGTTACTTTAACAACAACCACAAGAGCGCATCAAGGATTATAGGAGCCACGAGAAAATGGTATGCTGCAGGTAAAGCTGTGGATTGGTTGAGGCACTCTGGAGTACACAAACATTCACGTTTGTTAAAATGTTAACTGCCTATTTCTGCTGCTTGAGCATTCCACAGGAGCCATGATGGCATAGTAGGTGACTCAGGGACCTGCTAACCAAATGGCCAGCAACTCAAAACCACCCGCTGCTCTGTAAGAGAATGATTAGGATTTCTATTCCCAGGAAGACTTAGAGTCTCTTAAACCCACAGGGGCAGATCTACTCTGTCCTTTAAGGTTGCTATGAGTTAGACATTAATTCAATGGCAGTGAATTTTGAGTGAGAGCAGTTTCATATTCTAGAATCCACCCTGCATTCTAGAATCTAGAATGGACCCTGGAGACTACACTCTTCAGTTTTTAAAAGTATCCATGCTCAAGTATCACTTATAAGAGCAAATATTTGGAAACCAAGTATCAATCAATAAGAGAATAACTCAATTTAGATTTGTCTGTGAAATACTCACAATTAAAATGTTATCAACTAATCTAACTTTGTAAAACAAACTAGACACATTCAAAAAATGAATCACCCTACAGATCAGCCAAAACATGGCTTAAGGAAAAATTCAATCCTGTGCTCTCACCCTGCCGACACCAACCCCCAGTAAACAACTTCTGGATAAATAATTACTTAGAAACTTTATAATCTTTCAATTAAATTGTGTCTTTTAAATATCAATAAAATTAATAATATACTATATTGAGCATCAAGTACCAAGTATTATGTCTGATGCTTTATGTATGATGTCTTGTCCTTGAAGCAGCCTTTCGTGGTTGTTACTTCTGCAGCTTCACAGGCATGGGTTGGGTGGGAATTTCCACGCAATGACCATGCGATGTTTCACCACCAGTCTTTTCTTGAAAGAAAGTCTCAGCCAGAGTGGAGCTGAATTTAGACAACTTAGTGCAGAAGTTTCAACAGCTTACTACTGAGTGCATCCAAAGAGATGCGGCTGCTTTCATTGAGGCCACAAAGGGAAGGCTCAGGGGAAACATTTAGTGTGGCCCACGCCGGGGCTTGTTTTTCAGTTTGCAGCTTGCAGACTGACAGGCCTCCGGCTGGGGAGGCCTCAGAGTCCGTCCATCAAGGGGAGTGCTTCAGGGAAAACGGACACGATATAGAAAGCAGTGGCCTGTTCACATCACTGGGGGAAAGGAAAGAAGGAAGGAAGGAAACCTTGACAACACATACTTAGAGCTCACTAAGCTGATTTGACTAGAAGCCTGATAGTGCTCGCCAGTAAGAATTAGACTGCCAATCGAAAGGTTGGTGGTTCAAACCCATCAGCTGCTGCCAAGGAAATAGTCGAGACTGTCTCTTTTCATAAAGCGTTGTTGTCCCAGAGACCCTGTACAGAATTGTTCAGAATTGAAATGACAGCAGCGAGCTTAGTTTTTGGGAACATAATATGGGGAGTCATTGTTGAGTGCTACAAACAACCAATAGGAACCTTGGAAGAAATGCGTGGTGATCTACATTTGCGAAAGCTGCCATTGGAAACCCCAGGGACATACTTCTTCTCTGAGACCCATGAAGTCAACACAAGATGAAATTGACTTTATGGCAACTGGTGTTGCAGGTAGTTTTACCGATTAAGGTGATTTGTAGTCTGGCGGGTTATGTAATAAGTAACCCCATGGTCATAGTTAATCAGTGTTGCTGTAACAGGAATATCAAAGTATTTTAAACAAACAGACTATTTTCACACAGTCTAGGAAGCTAGAAGTGTTTTCTCTCTCCCCTGGTTTGGGGAAAATCCTTTTGTTATTTTCAACTTGTTTTTTGTACCCTTGATGATCAATATGTAGCTTTGCATTTACGTTATTGCCCTCTGTCTATGCTTGGTTAATTGCTTGCTGAATCTCTTTTATATATATAAAAAACATAGACTTAAGATGTACTCTCTACTACTATTATTTCAAACACAAGAGAGGAAATCTGTCTCCACATGGGATTTAAGCAAGGCACGTTGTTGTTGCTGTTAGATGCTGTCCAGTTAGGTCAGAATCAAAATGGCCCTGTGTGTAGCAGAATGAAACCCTACCTGCTCCTGAGCCTGTACCATCCTCAAAACTGCTCGTATGTTGCAGACTATTGTTGCACCCATTGCGATAAGATATTTAAAATACTGGGTTTTTTTAAGGACACAATGCCATCTATAACAGCCGTATTGCACCTACTAAGCATTAGTATTATCTAAATATCTACTGAGCATTTTCCTGAATCTTTGTTTAGATAGTCAAATATCACGCATCCTTAAAACCTTTCTTCCAGTCAAGACCAGTTCCTTCACAATGATAAAAGAACTAAACTCAAAAGGATTGGGTGGACACGAAGAAACCATTTTGGTGCATTCAGGCCAGCCTCATCTCAGGGCTTCAACAATGTCATCCAGCGTTGCTCTCTGGTTTTAGGCCTTTCTCCTTTCATAAGTTCATTCATAAGCAGGCTCTCCAGTTGAGGCCACAAAACAGCTGCTAATGATTTATGGGACGTATTGTATACAGGGAACAAGAATATTCCTCTGAAATAGTTTTATTCACGGTCTATCCAGAATTGGTGTATATCTGAAAAGACTTGTCACATAATGTCTAAGATCACCACTATGACCGAACACATGCCAATATTAGAGATGAATAGGCACAAGTCAGAAGCCTTATCACAAAAGGGGTGTGAGAGCCTCTTCACACAAGGGACACGCGAGAATGTGGATAAAGAATGAAGGCTATCAGGCTATACCAACACATCTCCACAGCAACCAGTCACCACAATCTCCATTGAAATGTTCTCTGCCTCTTCCAAAATATGCATAATATTTTGGTGGTATTTCTTTTGAAGTTTGTAACCATTTGACTTGCATTCTAATTCACCGTGGCTCCCTCAAAGCAACACCAGGTTTGTCTCTTTACACCTAGCTCAAGCCTTATCAGGGGGCTTTCACTATATGGCTGCAGCAGATAAAACTAGGAGAGGCACAAGCACATGATATGACACAATGTTCCCACCTCAAGAGGAATCATACTTACTTTTATTCAAATGCTGAGTTATTAATTCAATAGTTATTTTCTATAGACAATTGTGAAAGCCAAAACCATGGCCATAGCAAGTAAAATGACAAAAATTCATTGATTACTTAGTAGGTGCTAGGCAAAATTTAAATAAATGTGGTACCCTGTTCCTAGTGTTCTCTATATGCTTAGAATTTCCTCTTTATTTACAGTAGCCTACTCAGACTGACTTTCTTGTTGTTCCCTTATCCCTGAAAGTTCATTCTATGACAGGAGCATGTTGTACTCACTGATAGAATGTTCTTCACTCAATTATTCATATGGTTGGCTTCTTTTTATCTTTCAATTTAACATTAGCTTAACACTGACCATTCAATAAAAATTATGCCCATTTCTAATCCACTTACTTATCACTCATTAATCTATTTATTTTCTTCATTGTCTTTCTCCTTTTATTATCACTTCATTTATTACTATTAACATATCATGAGTACTTATCCTTTTTTTTCACCCTCTACTCTTCTTAGCTTATCATATAATTTATAAGAGCGAGGACTTCATCTGAATTATTTATTGCCATATCACCAGTGTCCAGAAAAGTGTGCATAGTAACTTTATTAGCTGAAGTTTTTTTCCATGTGAATCTTATTTAATCTTCAGAATGAGCCTATAAGAAAGATACCAATAGTCAAGAGCCATTTTACAATAAAATAAAGACTAGTACCAGAAAAATTTAAGTGCCTTGTCTCAACTCCCTCAGATCCTAAGTGATAAAAGTCTTTTGAAGTCAGAAGTCTGACTCTAGTGCTTTCCTCATGTCCATGACCACTGTCTGTGGCACAAATGAGTGCAAAGCAGTGCACATCACACATGAACTCACAGTCTGAAGAACCCCTGAGGGTTCTGAGACGAACTCAGAAGGCATGGAAAGCCTCTGCTCTCTCCTGCAGGGAAGCTGCTGCTTACACGCTGCTGGCTTTTCTGTTAGCAGCCCAACACGTAGCCAATACACCACCAGGGCTCCGTTATAGGTAGCTAGGCTCAGTAGCTAAATAGATCAAGTGGTAGTGAAATTACTATAGAATTATGGTTGTACCTATAATAAGAAACCGTGACAAAAAGCACAGAGTGTGATGAGAAACACATAAACCCAACGCCTAATTTTATAAGAGGGTGAAGTGAGTTTATTTGAGACTTGCACCATAAGTAATTTTCAGCTAAGGGAAGGAGAGTGGGAAAGTCCTATCTACAGAGGGAATGCACCTGACAAAGCCCACAGGCGTTTACCTCCTGCCAGCCAGGTACTAATAGTTGGTGATCCAGAGAAAAACGTGGCCCTGTCTTTGCTGTTCAAGTGCTTTAGTTGAATGTGTCAACAGGTATCAAGAAGTGTGTGAAACTGACAGTGAACACACCCTCTAGTGAGAATCCAGGGAATATTTGCAAAACATTGACCTTATATTATTCTAGAAATAGAAATTTGATCTACAAGCCAAAAAGAATATCATAGTTTACATTATCCATAATCAAGATCATAAAGGTATAAATTAATAACACTTGCATAACACCAACTATTTGAGTTTGAAAATGACAATACTTATAGTTAATATATATTGAATGCTCACCATATATTTGTACTAGACTGATCTCTCTTTCTTAATCCACCTATTTAATTCTCAAGATTTTTAGTAAGTGGATGCTGTTATTATTGTCATCTTTTAGATGATTATTCTTATAACAAGAGACTAATTATGTAAAATGTTTCCGGATTCAACCCATTGCCACAAAGTGAGTTCCAACTCATAAAGTCCCTATGTGGGGTCTCAGAGGCTGTACGTCTATACGAGAACAGATAGCCTCAACTTTCCCCCATGGAGTGGCTGATGTGTTTGAACCACCCACTTTATGGTTCATAATCTAATGTCCATCTCACAGTGCCTCCAGGACTCCTTTAGTTACACAGGAAGAACTTAGACCTTTGAGATAGAATCAAAGGCATCGTATTCCACTGTGCGTGTGAAATACTTTGGTATTCTGTACCTCTCTATTAATTTGACTCTAAGTCAACAAAGGAACCAAAAATAGACTAGTATTTAGACTAGGAATTAAAAATAATATAAACAAAGAAAAGCTAGATGAATAAATTAATTAAGAGCAAAATATGTGGAAAATTGTTGATGATGTGTAGTGGGTGCATGAGGGCCCATCATATGGTTTCTTAATTTACATGTGTGCTTAAATATTTCAGGGATATATTATAAATAAAAAGGCAAGAATTGAACTTAAGAATTAAAAATGGTTTCTGCTTAGCTCCAAAGCCATGTCAAGTGAATCTTTCTTGTAATGCTGATGGAACTCTTCATTTTATTAAAGAACCAGGTGACATCCAGATTAAGAATCAGATCTGTTCTTAAGTAGGTCTTTATGTTGAATTTTTAAGAAAGTTTAACACGTACATATAGCTCTTATATATCCTCAATTTAGTGCAAGAAAAAGTTAATTAAACGTTTTTTCAATTTTTAAATTATAAGTGTAGCAATTGAAGGTGATTGTGATGAAGAATTTGTTGTCCATAGAGGTTGATTGAATCTTTTCAAAGCGAGGCCAAATGGACATAACATAAAAGACACTTGTATGAACAAGTGTCTGGAAGTCAGGTGTCCCCAATGTAGCGACTGTCTGTAGTCACATGTGCATGTTTTATGTAAATAATTTTGGTTATTATATGCATGTTGTTGTTAGAGCTGCATAGTCATTTCCAATTCATAATGATTATCTGTATAGCATTTCAAAACAAGGAGCGCCCCTGTGCCATCCTCACGATGGTTTCTAGGTGTGAGTGCTCATCCACCCCAGTGAGGTTCTTCCTCTTGCATTCAGGCCTCTCCTAAGCATAGTGTCCTTCTACAGAAACTGGTCCTTCCTGTAAACCTGCCCAACCTGTGACATGAATTGTTAACCACCCCCACTTCCACTACACATCTTCCAAAACAAATGTGTTCAATCTTCTGGAAGTTGATGGTATATTCAATATTTTCTGCAAACACCATAATCCTAAGACATCAATTCTTCCTTCCATATTCATTGCCAAACTTTTTCCATGTACATATGAGTTGAAAATGTCATGGCTTCAGTAAGGTACATCAAAGGTACATATTTACTTTTTTAAAAAAACACTTTAAAGAGGTGCTTTGTAGTAGATTTTCCTAATACATGGAATATGTAAGTGATTATTTGACTTCTGCTTCCATGACTATAGATTATAGATATAAGTAAAATAAAATCCTTCGTAACTTCAATCTTTCACCATTTGCCATCATGTTACCTATTGATCCAGTTGTGAGGAATTTTGTTTTGCTTTTGATGTGCCATAATCCACACTGAAGGTTGTCATCTGATTTTCATCAGTGTTTGCAGTAAATCATCTTTGACAGTTGTGTCATCTTCAAGTAAATCATGACAGGTTGTGTCATCTTCATATTGAAATTTGCCAATGAAACTTTCTTCAATCTTGATACTGCAATTTTTTTCAATAGATCAACTTCTTTGCTTAGCATCCATTGCTGCAGTTGCAGTCTGATTAAGTATGGTGAAAGTCGAAAACCTCAACACACACCTTCCCGGATTTTAAACCCAGCAGCATTCCCTTGCTTTGGTTCTGCATGAGCAAAGTGTTCTGGGATTCTCTTTATTTGCAAAGTTATCAACAATTTATTATTATCTGCATATTCTAAAGTTTTTGAATCATCAGTAAAACACAAGTATGTACTTATTTAGTACATACTTTAGTAATCAATAATCTTAAAAAGTGTTTATATTTAATTCTCATCACATTGTTTGCAATAGACATTATCTCTGGTTCACACATAAGGGTACAAGACTAAAACTTTCAGTAATTTCTCCAGGGGCCTCAGGAAATAGGACAAATACAATTTGATTATGAATCTTTTCTATTCTAAAGTTCTTACTCTGCGTCCTACACCGAGTACCCACAATTATGTAATGAGAAAGTTTTGATGGCAAGACGTTTTTCTAACTTTCTTTAAAACTAAGTCTTTTGGCTTCTAGGCTAGCAGCTGCCATAAAGGAAAGGTTCCAGAAATGATAATGCAAGGAGTGAGGAGAAGGGAAAGGAAAAGCAAAGGAAAGTAGACAGCACCTTTAGCTATTGAGGAAAGACATCAGTGGGAATTGAATTTTCTTTCCAAGGTGAACTATGAAATAATTTCCCAGAGCTTGAGCAATTTGTTTTTGATGGTTTAAAACTGAGGTCCAGTTATTTCAAACTTTCTGTAATTCTACGGAATGGAGCTATTCCTCCCTTAGAATGTGGCTACATAGTGGAAGGAGGGAAAGCTTGCTATAACAGGAAAGTGCAGGATTTTAAATTTTATGATTTAAAATTGTATATACATATTTAATATCACTCAGAATAAGTTTTAATTCCTCAACTTTTTTGTCAAACTGATTCAATGTCATTTAAAAAAACATATTTGAAGGTTTATCTTTGGCTTTCTAAAATATCTGACAAAATTTAATAAATAAATTTATCAAGGAATGGCTTCTCAGCTATTCTTCTAAATACCTGAACATTTATAGGTCATCTCATTCATAAAAACAGCAAGAATGTCCTTGGTCATTTTTTGGGGGGCTGATTTCCTAAATAAACTATGTCAACAAAATGACCATGTCTGCAAGTTTAGAAATCCAACTGAGACTGTTATAATTGTTGTTTGTTCATTGTGGATACTTCTATGTGTCTTTTCTACATAGTTTCAAGCCTACCAATGAATATTCTACATATAATTTTTTTCCCTTGAAATCAGAATCAGGTTCGCTGGTTTGTAATTTTTGAAATTACCTCTTTCAAAAAACTCAATAAGCTGGTGGAATATTTCCTTTATTAATTTTCTTATCATTTGTCTATTTTGCAAGATTCCTCGTGCAGTATGAAATATATTTCACTATTTGTCCAAGGTAGGAGAAATTTAAACTTTAAACTATCTATTAAAAAGGAATTCATCTTTAATTTTGACCTCATAAGGCATTCATGAAGATTGGCTTGAGCCAATTTTTTTTTTACTTTAAATTAATGTACACTTTCAGTACATCCATTTTTTTTAGCAATCCAACCATAATGTCTACTTCAACTGATGGTAAATGTCATTGAAATATCTTTGTTCATCTCATTTTGACACATTCTTTCCTGCAAGATATAGTCTGCAAATGTGTGCTTAAACTTTTGCTGTGATGTGGGCAAAGGACATGCTGTCCTTTAAAATATGTACTAGCATTTAAATGGCTTTACAATGTTTAAAATGGAACTGTCTTATTATTTATGTAAAAAGAAATAGAGTATCAATTGCATGCCCTTTATTAATTTTTCTGAAAGATTAAAGAACTGAAATGAATGCTATCACATGTACATATAAACAGTTTTATTTGCAAATATGGCACATATCATACAATTTCATACTTCAATCCTATTCAAAAGAGCTGTACAATTATCACTACAATCAATTTCAGGACACTTTCTTTTCATACTCATTGCTGTAGCTCCCCATTTCCCCCAAAATCTTCACTTCTTTTGCCCTGGGTAATTATTGATCCAATTACTGTCCTATAAATTTATCTATCCTGATTTCATATACAGAAAATAATACAAGACACAACTAGGAAGTAAGCCAAAAAAACCAAAACAAACCAAAAACCGACAAGGATAATCAAACAGAAAAAAACCCATTCTATCAAAAAGAAAGCAGAGAATATTACAAGCAGCAACTTCAAAAGGGGTCAAAATGGGTTCAAATGATAAAGTAGTGCATTTTAATCTGGCTACATCTGCCACAATTAACATGTAATTTTACCTCTTTTCTCATAATTTGTGATTCTAGTGATTTCATCTTACATAAATTGCTTACTTTTCCAAACTTAGGTCATGCTTACAAGACAGACCATACCCTGAAGAAGGACATCATGCTTTGTAAAATACCTGCCTTTGTTAGATACAATCCAGTGGATTTCGGCCCATAGCTGCCTTATGTACTCAGAACAAAAGAGTTCTTACTACTACGCCATCCTCACAGTTGCTCCTACACTTGAGTCCACATTTTTGCTATTGCATTGCCAAACCAACTGGTTGAGGGCCTCTTTTTTTTGGCTGTCCTTCCACTTTACCAAGGATGATGTCCTTCTGAAGGGACTGGTCTCTTCTGACATGTCCAAAGTATGGATGATGACATCTAGCCATCCTTGCTTCCAAGGAGTACTGTGGCCATACCTCTTCCAAGATAGGTTTGTCTGTCATTTTAGTAGCCCACAGTCCTTCCAGTATTCTTCTGCAGCACCTCCATTCACATGAATTAATTCTTCTTCAGGCTTCTTTATTCAATGTCCAACTTTCACATGTACAGGCAATTGAATACAAAATGGTTTGGGTCAGGTGCCCATTAATTATCAAAGTTGCATCCTTGCCATTCAGTACTCTAAATATGTCTTTGTAGCAGACAGGTTAATGCAACATGCCCTTTGAGCACTGACTGTGAAACAGGCAAGACAAAATCCTGGACCACGTCAGCCTTTCCTTCACTTTGCATGATGTCCTCATTGCTCCAGTTGGGAGGTTTGGCCTTCCTTACACTGAGCTTTAATCCATATAGAAAGCTGCAGTCCTTTACCAGCCATTGCTTCAAATCCACCTCGCTTCCAGCAAGCAAGGTTGTATCATCACCATCTTGTAGGTTGTTAATAAGCCTTTCACCAATTCTAATGCCAAATATTTCTTCCTATAAAACAATTTCTTTGAAAATGTGATCATTGTCAAACTTGACTAAGTATGGTGAGGGAATACAATTGTCTCGCACTTTTCCTGATGTTAAACCATGCAGTATACACTTGTTCTGTTTGCACAACTGACTCTTGATCCATGTACAGTTGCACATGAGCACAATGAAGTGTTCTGAAATTTGCATTATTCTCAAGATGATATATAATTTATTATCCCACAGTCTAATACCTTGACATAGTCAATAAAACACAAGCCAACGACTTTCTGTTATTCTGTTTCCAGTCATGATTTATCGGACACCAGCAATAGCAACCTTGGTTCCACGCCCTCATTGAAATCTGCTCTGAACCTCTGAAAGCTCCCTGTCAGTGGCCTGCTGCAACCGTCCATGGATTATCTTTAGCAAAGTTTTGCTAGCATGGTAATATCAATGGTGTTCTTGTATAATCTGAGCATTCTGTTGGATTACCTTTCTTAGGGATGGGTACAAATATGGATCTCTTCTAGTCAGTTAGTTGAATAGCTGTTTTCAAAATTTTCAGACAGACAAGTAAGTGCTTCCAATGCTTCATCAGCTTTTTGAACCATTTCCATTAGTATTTCATCAATTTTCTAGAACCTTGTTTTTAGTTAATGCTTTCAGTGTAGCTTGATCGTCTTACTTCAACGACATTTTTTCTTTCATATACACTACCTCCTGAAACGGTGGAATCAGTTAGGTCTAGGGGTACAGTGACTTTATTTTCTCCTTTTAAAATTTTCTTGAACTATTCAATTTTTTACTAAAGAATCTTTAAATATTCATCTGAGGCTTGAATTTTTTACTGAGTTCTTTCAGTTTAAAATATGCTGAATGTCTTATTCCTTTTTGGTTTTCTAATGCTAGGTCTTTGGACAGTTTGTTACAATATTTTTCTTTGTCTTCTCAAACTACCATTTGGAATTTTTTCCAGCAGTTTCGTTGGTTTATAATTCAAATATAATACAATGCAATAGTTTGGGCACATCAGGAATTCTATACTCATCACTACAATGAATTTTAGAACATTTCTTCATTCTTTTATGCATAATTATTTGCACCCTATTTTCCCCCAATCTACTCTGCCATATGCCCAAGTAACCATTGCTCCAGTTACTGTCTCTATAGATTTACCTATCCTGGGTTTCATATACAGAAAAAAAAAACATTTAAAAAGTGACCGAAATAACAAAATAATGAGAGAAAACCTCCAATAGAAAAGAAAGGAGGAAATATTAAAAATTGGAACAACTTGAAATGCATCACAGGGACTTCAGATGGTGGGGCGGTAAATTTTAGCCTAACCCCCTATGCAGTCATCCATTTCCCAAGGCACTGCGCTGTTGGCAAGGTTTGTCACGTCTCTGTCCACAGTCACCGGGGATTCTCCATTCTTTTAAGCTTAAATATCTTAAAATGGATAAAAATGCGCTTTAATCATAAGATATTACATTTTGGTCAAACTATGTCTACTAAAATCAACAATCCCATGCTCTCTGATAACAGGTAGATTTGCATCATTCAGCTGTGATCAGAGGGGAATCACCAGTCTTAATCCACGTGCAGACTTTTCAAATGGATTTTGGACTTCCACTGTCATCCAAAGCCTTCTGAAAACCATGTGCTCACAATTAAACTCTGATTCTCTTCCCTCCTTTAAATTAGACTACATTATTTACAAG
Source organism: Tenrec ecaudatus (assembly GCF_050624435.1). NCBI lineage: Eukaryota > Metazoa > Chordata > Mammalia > Afrosoricida > Tenrecidae > Tenrec > Tenrec ecaudatus. Next base: position 152,390,622 of record NC_134531.1, on the reverse strand, counting down.
CCTTGGATCACACAGGCTGATTGGTGTGTTTCATCCATGTGCACTTATTTGACACCTCATTTAGATGGCTGCTTGATTGTAAACAAGCCTTTAAGGCAGTGGTTCTCAGCCTTCCCAATGCCGTGACCCTTTAATGGAGTTCCTCATGTTGTGGTGAACGCCTAACCAAAGAATTCTTTTCATTACTGCCTCATAACTGTAATTTTACTACTATTATGAATCAGGTGACACCTGTGAAAGGGTCGTTTGACCGCCAAAGGGGTCACGACCCACAGGTTGAGAACCACTGGTTTAAGGCAGTAGAGACTGTACTTTCTGATAGCCGGCCATCATCTAATTTCTTCATTGCACTCATATCTTCAGTAATGAGCATGTCTTCAGAAGCATGTCAGGAGCCAATTGTTATTAGACTGGGGCTACAAGTAAGTCCAAGACCAAAATCCCTTAGTGCACCTATGGTTTATACATGCCTCTTGTTCATATTAGAGACATAATTATCATTTTATATTACAGCACATTACTAATCACTCACCTGTGGCATCACTTCCATTGAAATCAGGACAATGTTGACTCCTAGGGACCGTTTAGGGCAGACTAGAACTGCCCTGGAGTCTTGGAGCCTGCAAATCTTACAGGAGTAGAAAGTCTCATGCCTCCCCCAAGGAGCAGGCTGGTGGTTTCAAAGTGCAACTTTGCGTCTAGCAACCGAAGTGAAAACATTATACACCGATAATGTTATTACTTTAGCCAATGGTATAGAATTTAAAACACTATTGAGAAAAGAAAATTATACAAGGATACACAGGCCAGCAATGAACCTTAATACATGAATTGGTTGACTTGTACAAACTAAAATCTTCAGTGACTGGACACCTGGGGATGAACAATGGGGATTGGTGATAGGGCAAATCTTCTGGTAATATAAATTCACAGCAGCATAGTCAAGGTCAGGAGATTTGAGTCAGTTCTGTGACTTCACCATTTTTTGTAGGGACTTTATGATTGAGAGCAAGTTTCAGAGTCTCTTCTGACATCCACTTGTATCTTTTCTCTCTTTCCTGTCTTTTGTACTGAACATTTTGCTTTCTGCATGAATGATGTTCTTGATGTCTCTCTCCCACAGCTCAGCAGGGAATTTGTCATTAGTGCTCCATGCATCCAATCTGTCCTTGAGATGTTCTCGAAATTCTGGTGGGACTGACTCAAGGTGGTATTTTGGCTTACCTGCATTTGTTCTAGTTTTCTTCAGCTTTCACCTGAATTTACATATGAACAATTGAGGTTTGTTCCTTAGTCAGCCCCTGGCCAGGCTATAGCTGCTGATAGCGACCCGCTCCACTGTGTCTTCCCACTGATGTTGTCAATCTGATTTTTGTGTATGCCATCTGGGGAAGTCCATTTGTACAGTTACCTTCTGTGTTATTGAAAAAAAATAGTATTTGCTATGAATGAGTTTTTGGTGCTGTGAGATTCTGTCGTGGAATCTCCAGCTTCATTTCTACCATCAAGTCTATTTTCCAACTACTGTTCATGTTGTTTCCAGATTTTGTATCCAATTGCCAGTAATTATCAATGCATCTTGATCATGTATTTGATCAATTTCAAACGGAAGATGTTAGTAGGATGCCTTAATTTCTTCATCACTAGCTTTGGTGGTTGGTGCATAAATTTGAATAATATCTGTATTGATTGGATTTTCTTGATGGAGTAGATCTAATCCTATCACAGACCACATTGTGCTTCAGAATTGGTTTTGAGATGTCATGCTTGACAGTGAATGCCACGCCATTCCTCTTGGTTGCATCATTTCTGTCATACGACTTTCTGATTCAAAATGCCCATACCAGTCCATGTCTGTTCACTACTGTGTGGCACATTGATTTTATGTGCTTCATTTTAATTTTGACATCATCCAATTTTCCTAGATTCATACTTTGCATATTCCAAGTTCTGGACATTAACGGATATTTGCATCTGTTTCTCCTTACCTTGAAGTGGTGCCCCAGTAGCAAATGGAAACTATGAAGGTTCCACTCCCCGAGGCTTTACCCCAATCAAGTGACTCTGACTGACCACCACTGAAGATAGCAGCTCCTCATCAGTCCACTGGAGGTGCCCTGCAACTGAAGGGTCCGTCCTCCAACAGTATCTAAGACAGTGTTCTGCCTTCTTTCATTAGACCTTCAATATCTAACAATGTTTCCATGAGATTTTCAGTGACTGACTGAAGTGGCACATGGCTTCTGAAGTGTGCAGCTGATTTCTTTTTCTTATCTCTTCTGATTCTGTAAGCTCCACTGAGATGTGTTCACTTTGGGTGACCCTGCTAGGATTTGAAATACCAGTGACATAGCTCCCAGCATCATAGCAGCATACAGGCACCACTGCACAGCGAAGTGACCTAAAGGGGAAGGATGCCAATAAAAGGAATCTCCTCCACTAGATGGATTTCCATAGCAGTTTCCCTGAGGCAGTTCATGCGTAGGAACAATTGTGAAGGTGATGAGGACAGGGCAGTGTTGTTGTGCTGTGTGCAACAACAACGTGATTTTGAGACTCTCAAAGTCAAGCATAATAATATATACAACTATGGTATATAAAATCACTATAAGATGATGTAGGATTTAAGAATAATTTATATATATATAATGACATGAAAATTTTCAAAATCATTCAGGGTAAAGCCATGGATCACAACTGATTCACAAATGTTCAAGGACATGGTCCAAGAATGTACAATATTTTGTTGTGTCCTACGTGTTTAGAACTTCAAACTTCAAATCTATTTTCTTCATGGAAGTGATGTTTTACAGTCATATACCTATCTAGGCAACTCATTTTTCTTCTAGAGCCTGACGAGCACTGTTTGAGGCAGTAGTATCACTGTCATGGGTCAGCCATCCTCTGACTTGCTCTCTCTTGGGGACAAAAGAGTACAGCTCCAGTGAGCAATGTCTCCTGGCACTCACTCTGTGTTCTGTGCATAGGTTGTGTTCCTTGGGTTGACTAGAGAAAAAAAATACAAAACACTCACACATATATGTAAAAGAGAGCTTTATTTCAAGAAGTAATTATGTATCAATAAACCATCCCAGCCCAGTCCAACTGAAGTCCTGAAGTTCAATACTAGTCCTTAAGTCGCACTTCAGACTCATGAAGCCACCAGCAATGTTGCAGAGAGCAAGAACATCATTGGCCGGGAGGGCAAAATCTCCTGTGTCCCATGGTGTTGGACTCCTCTCGAAGACTTGCACAAGTCTCCACTTGAATCAACATGAAGTTGAAGGCAGAGAGAAAGAGTAGAAAACATCCTGGGAGCCATTTATTTCAGTGGCACCTCCCAATGAGGTCATCAAGCTGTGACAGAATGGACAGGCTAAACTCCACCCATAACTTCTTAGGGGTGCCATGTTGGTACAAAAAAGCACATAACTATCACATAGGTGGAAGTCACTAAAGTATAGATTTCATTTTTGGCTTCTCAAGATTTTTCTCTTTAACTGGCATTTCAAACTGGATTATTTATGTTAGACAATGCCAAGCTTAAATCGAATCTAACTAGGCTAATGAAGTGGATTTCCAAAATAACCAAACCAGTGGACTCACACATACCAATGACCATGAAGATAACTCTGAACAGGGAATGATACCATTCTTTTATATACTCATAAGGTCCTCATGAGTTGAAGCAAACCTGATAGCAACAAATAGAGATGACAGCACCAGCAACATTCTGAATATGGCTTTCAGAAGGGTCTGTGCAGTCTAGGTTGGTTTTCACTGTGCAAGAATATAAGCAACTGTGGAGGAGTAACTCTCAACAACTCTATAGTGAAGCTTTCTTAGATGGATGGATTTTAATGTCAACTATTTTTATAATATGAATTTTCAGTTACTGCACCTACACCTTAGGGTTCAACATTGTGTTAATCTGGGTGGACTAGAGAAACAAATCCATGGACACATATATGTGTATAAGAGAGAAACCTGAACATTAAGAAAACATCCCAGCCCAGTCCAGATCAAGTCCATAAGTCCGTCATTAGCCTATATGTCCGACATCAATATATAAAGTCCTCTTCAGACTCAAAAACACATACGATGAAGCCAAATGCAGGGCAATCACAATCCAGTGGGTATAAAGTCTTTGGGTCCAGTAGTGTTGTAAGCATCTCAGCGCTGGAAGGGGTCACTTCACTGTACAGTGGTGGCCTGCAATGTCTCTCAGGAAGTAGCAGAGAGAGAGAGAGAGAGAGAGAGAGAGAGAGAGAGAGAGAGAGAGAGAGAGAGAGAGAGAGAGAGAGAGAGAGATCTTCCACCCCCAATGAGGAAGTATAAGATTTCCCAGAAATCTCAGGAGAAGGCTATGCCCACAGAAGTGTCATTGGCTATCTCCAGATTGACAGCCTACACTCCTAGACTCCACCTACATTCTATATCCTTAAATTGACACCAGATTAGGTGAATACCACAAATATCCATATGTGTGCAAGAACGAGAAAAGATTCTACTGAAACTTGGCAACATTAGGCACATGTATCTCAAAACTGCTAGGAGTGTATTGCAAAGGTACTTGAATTTTGACGGACAGTCATATTCTTTCAACAATCTATTCTTTAAAGAAGAGACACAATCTTCTGGGGGATCTCTCTATATCTCTATACCAATGAGAACAGCGTGATCCAAAAAATCTGTAAAATCCATATTCTGTTTATTCCCAATATACTGTCTACTCTCAGTGGAGAGATGAGAAGCTTGGTATCACATTATACTGTGCATTTCTTATCCACAAAGGCAGAACTACACTTACCCAAATAAGATATCATTAAAGAGCAAAAGGTGAAAGATTTATATGATCTGAAATCAGGTATCAGGCATCAAAGACCAAAAAAAAAAAATCATAGCATTGTGAATGAGGGGGAGTGCAGAGTGGGGACCCAGAGCCCATCTGGGGGAAATTGGACATTCCCTTGCAGAAGGGCTGTGGGGAGGTGATGAGCCAGTCAGAGTGCAGTGTAGCAACGATGAAACATACAATTTTCCTCTAGTTCTTACATGCTTCCTCCCCCGCCACACTATCATGATCCCAATTCTACTTTACATATCCAGCTGGACCGTAGGATGTACACTGGCACAGATAGGAACTGGAAATACAAGGAATCCAGGACAGATGACCCCCTCAGGATCAGTGGTGAGAGTGGAGATATCAGGAGGGTGGAGGGAGGATGAGGGAGAAAGGGGGAACAAATGACAAGGTCACATGTAACTTCCTCCCTGGAGGACAGACAGTGGAAAACTGGGTGAGGGAGATGTCGGATGGTGTAATATATGATAAAATAATATTTATTTATTTATAAATTATCAAGGGTTCAGGGGGAGGGGGCAGAGGGGAGGGAGTGGAAAAATTAGGAGCTGATACCAAGAGCTCAAGTAGAAAGAAGATGTTTTGAGAATGATGATGGCAACATATGTACAAATGTGCTGGATACAAATGATGTATGTATGGATTGTGAAAAAGTTGTATGAGCCCCTAATAAAATGATTATTAAAAAAGAATAAAAATAGAGGTTTGAAGGAAATAAAGAGATTGCTTGTCTTAATAAACACATCATATTATCTGAAAAAAGCAAAGAGTATACAAATAGGAAATATATGATAGTCTTAAGTAGCCTTTTATTGGAACCCTTAAGGAAATTTAATCCCAAATCCAATTACTTCCAAATCCACAACCTTGGGATAGTAAAAATCTGCTTCTTCTCACACTAGGACATTTCATGATTAAGTCCAATGGAATATTCCAATTCCCTTAATCAGCTACTCCACCACCTATCTGTCAGTTTATTGTACTCTGGTGCCTTCTGTGTGCTGGGAAATTATGTTACTGGTATTTCAAATGTGAACAGGTTTTAGCAGAGCTTCCAGATTAAAGACACACAATAAAGCAGGATTCTGCTTCCCACTTGGGAGGAAAGGGCCACTGACAATCTTATGCATAGCATTGGAACACTCAAGGATTAATAAATGGAAGCAGGATATTTTCAGAGATAGTGCAGGAGACTGAGTCCCTCTGGTTGCAGTACACATAGAAGCCAACTGCGGAGAAGCTGATTTCTCAAGAGTGACCTGAGTTGGAATCATGAGGTGTCAATGGGATCGGTAACAGACATCAGAAGACCTAAAACAAACTTAAAAACAAATTAAAAAAAACCTTATTGTTGAGAATGAAGGGGGTCAGAGCAGAGACTCAAAACCTATCTGTGGACAATGGAACATGCCCTCACCAATGGGTCACAAGGAAGGGATGAGTCAACCTGGGTGCAGTATAGCATCGATGAAACCCACAATATTCCTCTGGTTCTTTGAGGCTTCCTCATCTCCCACTCTCATGACCCCAGTTCTGCCTTTCACTGGGGGCCAGACAGGAGAATGTGCACACGTACAGAAAAGGACTTAGGAAACAGGGAATTCAGGAACAGGAATGCAGGTAGTGATACCAGGTGGGTAGGGGGAAGGTGGTGAGAGGAGGAGAGGAAAAAGGAAATGATTGCAATGATCAACAAATATTCCCACCCCCCAAGGGGATGAGCAACAGAAACCATGAGGGACAGGAGACAGCGGTCTGTGTATGATATGAAAATTATAATAATATATAATTTATCAAGGGTCAGGAGGGTGTGGGGGGGGAAGGAGGACCTAGTAATGGATCAAAAGAAAGTAAATGTTTAGAAAATGATGGAAACATATGTACAAATATGCTTGGTATAATTGATGTATGGATTGTTATAAGAGCTATAAGAGCCCCCAATAAAATGAACTTTAAATTTAGAAAAAAGTGAGGTAAGTCTAGAGGAGCCTTCAGGATCTGAATTTTATTATGGGGCACATTTCATGTAAGAGAAACATCATCATAAATCTTCTAAATCTGTCTGGGATCTTAAAGGCTTGAAGGTAAGCAAGCAGCCATCTAGCTGAGAAGCAACAAAGCCCAAGAAGCACACCAGCCTGTGTGATCACGAGGTGTCAAAGGAATCAGTCATCAGGCATCATCAGAAAAAAAATCATATCATTGCGAATGAGGGGCCTAGTGCGGAGTGGAGACCTAAAGCCCATTTGTAGGCCACTGAACATCCCCTTACAGACGGGTCTCAGGCAGGAGAAGAGCCAGTCAGAATGCGATGTAGCAATGATGAAACATACAACTTTCCTCTAGTTCCTAAATGCTTCCTCCTCCCCCACTATCATGATCCCAATTCTACCTTAAAAATCTGGCTAGACCAGAGGATGTACACTGGTATAAATAGGAACTGGAAACAGGGAATCCAGGGCAGATGCTCCCTTCAGGACCAGTGGTGAGAGTGGCATACTGGGAGGGTGGAGGGGGCGTTGGGTTGGAAAGGGGGAACGGATTACAAGGATCTCCATATAACCTCCCCCTGGGGGACAGACAACAGAAAAGGGGATGAAGGCAGGAGACGTTGGACAGTCCAAGATATGACAAAATAATAATTTATAAATTATCAAGGGTTCATGAGGGAGGGGGAAGGCAGGAGGGAGGGTTAAAAATGAGGAGCTGATGCCAGGGGCTTAGGTGGAAAGCAAATGTTTTGAGAATGATGAGGGCAATGAATGTACAAATGCGCTTTACACAATTGATGTATGTATATGTATGGATTGTGATAAGAGTTGTATGAGCCCCTAATAAAATGTAAAAAAAAGAAAAGGCGAGAAAAAAAAGAAAATGGTTAGGGCAAAGAATGTACAGATGTGCTTTATACAATTGATGTATGTATATGTATGGATTGTGATAAGAGTTGTATGAGCCCCTGATAAAATGATTTTTAAAAATCTTCTAAATCTCAGAACTTGGAATTTGCAAAGAATGAATCTAGGAAAATTGGAAGTGGTTAAAGAAAATGAAAAGGAATGCATAAAGAATGATATCCTTGGCATTGGTGAACTGAGATGCACTGGTGCTGGCCATTTTGAATTAGAACAGTTTATGATTTGCTATGCCTGGTGTAACACAATCAAGGGGACTCATGTGGCATTCATTGCCAAAAAGGAGACCCACCCTAAAGAAGGGAACGTGGAAGATACTGGTGCCAGAACAAAATTGGTGAAGACATTAGATGGTGCTTGCTGTCAGATAAAACAGCATCTGGGGTCTTAAAGGGTTGTCTCCAAATAAGCAGTCATCTAAATGAGATGTTAACTAAGTCACTTGAAAGAAGCCCTTTTCTGAGACAGGCAGACTCCACCCCCAAATTCTGAATTTCCATGAAAATTAAGAGAGTACACGGGTAGGAGAAGCTGTTGATTTGGAGTGACACTGGAACAATGGTATAGGGTATAATTGATTGGTCTTTTCCTGTCATCTCAACATGAGAAACTGATCCCACCTGGAATGAGGCCTCTGTCTGTGGACATGTTCTTCAAAAGACATAAATGAGCATATGATAAATGTATCATGAGCATTGGACAGGGACATCACTTCATTGTGTTTTGCACTGTTTGTGTAAACAGTATCTAGTCAATTCATTTTTTAATATATAAAATGTTTTAAATATGTTGAAACAGCTGAATTATCTAATAGATGAATTATATATCAATAAAACTTGTAAATAAAGTATCAACGTATGATGAAAGCATACAATCCTGATACACACCTTGCCTGATTTTAAAAATATCAGAGCATTCCCTTGTTTCACTTGAAGGACTATACATTATGAGCACAATGAAATGTCCTGGATTCCTTTTCATCTCCACGTTATCCATAGTTTGCTGTGATTCACAAAGTCAAATTTCTTTCCATGTCAATATAATCCAAGTAAGCATTTCAAAATGAGAAATTCTTTAATTTATATTAGTATATAAATGTCTAAGGTAAGACTGTAAGGGACAATAAAAACAATTCAGAAAATTTTCAGGATACTTCCTTTTTCCATGAATGCTCATCATTTATTTTGTTGTTTTTAGGTAACAGGGTCCCTATGGTCTAGGGGAGGTGTCCTGTTTTTCTCTCATCCTCGACTACCAAGTACCATGTCCTGCTCCAGGAAAGATGATTTGCCCAGGTCTCTTCATTCTGTTTCCATGAACTCTGGCTCTACCTCGTCCAAGAGACAAGTTTCCCGTTCTTCTGACAGTCCGTGCTACAGTCACTCTGCTTTGCCAACACCTTCGCTCAAAGCCTTCTTCTTGGGTCTTTCTTATTCACTGTCCAGTTTTGCACCCACATAAGACAATTTAAATAACCATTGTTTGAGGTTTGTATACTTCAGTCCTCACAATAGCATTTTCCAGAATGTTTTTTTGTAGCTGACTTTCCCAATGCAATATGTGATTTTGTTTCTTGACTGCTGTTTCAGTGTGTTGATTGCAGATTCAATCAAATGAAACCCATGACAACACTCATCCCTTTCCCTCTTTGTCCTGTTGTTGTTTGGTCCATTTGTAGAGGTTTTTGCTTTGTTCGCATTCACTGTAATCTGTACTAAAGGCTGTAGTTGTTGGTTTTGATCAGTGATTTAAATCCTCCTGGCTTTCAGTGCATGGATGGGTCATCCCCACATCTCATCTGTTAACGAGCTACCCTCCAATCCTAATGCTGCATTCTTCTACAGAAAGTCCACCTCTCAGATTATTGCTTACACACAGATTGCTTAATGATTGTAAAAGGATACAATCTGGACACCCATCTTTTGTGACTTAAAACCAGAGTATTCACTTGCTCATTTTGAATAACTGCTTTTTGGTTGATATACTGGTACTGATGGAGCAGAATTATGGATTCTGCAATTGATATTCTATGCAATGTTTTCCATGTTTTTCAATGATGTACACTCAAATGTTTTTGCATAGTAATAAAACAGTTTATCATTTCTCTACCATTCTGTACCTTTTTTCAGCCAAGATACATCTGATATCAATAATGATGCCCTTGTATCCAATTTTATATTAACAGTTTTATTGGACCATAATCCACATATCATACAATTTAATACTTCAATATATCAAGATGAGTTGTACAAGATGAGTTGTATAATCAGCCAAAAAACAGCTTTGTACCTAAGTAGTATGTATGCATACTGATGATTCCACATATGTAAGCAACAGTAATAAAATAGTCTAAGAAAAGCAGGAACAAATAGTTTGGCTGAGGACATTTTGCCTTATAATGAGGAACTGTTCGCCTCTTTTAGCATATACTCATCTTATAATGAGGAACTGTTCGTCACTTTTAGCATATACTCATCTTATAATGAGGAACTGTTCGCCTCTTTCAGCATATACTCGTTCTAGTTAGACTTTAAAAGAACAAGATGTGTGGGCAATTATAAGCTATTCTAGTCTTCACAGCAGACAATTATCGGATAAATGTAAATGTGGAGTATTCTTTGAAAACGAACTGCCAGGGTGCATAGATAGCTAGTGTCATTTATGTGGCTCTTGAATACCAGCGGTGTTGTGTAATCAATCCTTAATTGGTACTAAGATACAAAATAAGCATTTCAACTAGGCTGCTTGTCACATATTTTCGAAATTATCATCAGATTAGTTGCGTTATGAACAATAGCAAAGACTATACAAGTAACCAGTTCCTGATTACAAAGGGAAAAAGTCATATTTCATAGCATGTCTTTTATCTTCAATAGAGGCCCATGAAACAGGCATGGGTCCTCTCATTCGACTTTGTTGTTTTATTGATTGTCTAACTTCAGGGTCTTACATATTAAATTTAGAAGTGCATCGTGTCTCATTTTTACCGTGAAAATAACACAAGTAATTAATAACACTTTTTACAGGCTTTGAGGATTTCAATCTTATCCAAGAAGTGCTTCCAAAATCTGTTTTTATTGTTCAATTTCTGTTGTTTATTTTTACATGTCAGTATACATGAAAGTATCGACTAACATTCATGCACTACCCTCAAAGAGCTGATTTTAAAACACACGTACAGTACAGCACTGCATGGAGGGTTACTTTCACTCGAAGTTAGCAGGATCTCATGGCAAGTTTTTAATCCCCTTCAGGGGATCGAGCAGGGCTGGCATTGGGCAGCAGACAGAGGGATGCACAGGGGCAGGCATCACAGCAAAACGAAGCCAGGGCGCTTTGGCAAATCTCTTAAAATATCTTCCTGTGTTGACGATACTACAGAATGCACTCAGTAAAAATTATTCAATTAAAAAAAGAAGAGAGTACAGATGGATGATATAAGAACGGAAGGTGCAGCTATAGTCTGACCTCTTAGATACACGTGTGTGCGTGTATATGTTTGTGTATGTGTGTGAATGTGGACGTGAATACCTGTGTGGGTGAAAATGTATGAATTAGAATAGGTATACAAATACATGCACAGATGCTTGCGTACCACTTCACATCTGTAAGTTTTCAGAATTATTTTTTGAAGCACTCTAACTGACCAGTCCTTTCTATACCTGAACAATGATGGGTTGAAGTATGGAAAGGTTTTGTTTACATTTTAAGGTTTTAGGCTTACTTTTTTCTGTAGACAAGAGTTTATTTTCATACAGAACTCTTCTAATTTATAGAAAATTGATCCATTAAAAAGTGAAAGTCTTTCCTTGCCATGTTAACATCTTTAAAGAATGAAAATTAAAGTAACATGAGATGGATGCATTGACGAGCTGACTGTCTTCAAGTCCAGATTATTCGCCACTCAGATTAATTTGTTATGTAAGAAAGAAATACAGTGTTCAGCTAAATCATTCTAACTGTGGTTTGTTTGGGGATGGAGAAGGGGAATGGGGAGGATGGCTCTTTATGAGCCTGCAGACTTAGCAGCTAAATGCTTTTTCTTTACATCTTGTACCACTTTCTAGGAATGAAATTCACAGCTTCAGCTGTCAGCCTATGAATTACTTGACACCTCTGTTCCTAAGCATCCCCAGAGTCTGTGCTGCTCCTGAGGGCTGAGCAGGTTGCTTGACCTGCCAGTGGAAAGGGGCCACTGAAGGTCAGGTCTCTTAGTATCCTCAAGCCTTTCCGTGGAGAAGGACTTCCTAAGTATTCTAACTGGAAACTAGAATGAAGGTTCTTAACATAGCAATCAAAAAAGCCATTTCTCTGCATTCTTTGTGTGCACTGCCTACTCAACAAAGAAGCAATTCGAGCCTAGTATATGCTAGGTGCAGAGACCTGGTAGCTCAGTGGTTAAGTGCTCAGATAGTTTGTTCAAATCTTTTTCATAGTGGTTTGAACCCACCAGCACTGCACAGGACAAAGATATGCCAACCTGCTTGCATAAAGATTACACTGTTGGAAACTCTATGGGGCAGTTTTAGTCTCTCTGATAAGAGGCCTGGGGGTGCCATCAGGGTAAGCATTGGACTACTTACTACCCACCAGGTGAGTGGTTCAAACCCCTCGGGGCGAAGGTGAGGCTGCTGCGCTAATGATGTACAGCTTGGAAACCTTTTGTAGGTTTTCTATGAGTCAGAATCAAACTCAGCACAGTGGGTTTGGTTTAATTTGAGTTTTATAGGGTTGATATTGTTTGGAATTGAATTTACAATAAGTTTTTATACATTAGAGTGTATGGGAGTTCCTATGTGGTACAAATGATTAATATTCTCAGCTGTTAAGTAAATTATTGGATGTCTAATTCCACCTACAAGTGCCTTGGAATAAAAGCCTACTGGTCTAATTCCACATTAAAAAAAAAAGCCTTTGAACACACTAGGGAGTTTAGCTTGTTCTGAACGCATGGGGCAGTCATGAGGCATAGTGCATCCATAGCACATGTACTTGCACACCTTTATTTCCAGCAATGGTTTGTGCTCACATATGTTAGGCATTTATTGGAAAGTTGCTGAAAAGTTGTGGGTTCTGCTGCACAACAAAATCACTGTACAATTTAGAACATTCCTTTTTTATTATATCACAGTCCTGAGGATTGACGAATCCCAGCTGGGCAATTTTCCCTAGGGTCTTCTTCATGTTATTGAAGCCAGGTACTAACAGAGGCTGGGGCCTTATGAAGGATCAAATAGTCATTCAGATGGCTACGTCGCTCCCAGTTTGACACCCCAGTATTCCTTGTCTGCTTTCTTTTCACAGGACCTCTCATCTTTTAGGATTGGTCTGCTGACCGCCTGGTAGTCATGCTTCTTACATGGTGGTAGGCCCTATGAGATAAGAGTTACTGGCCAGTTGTGAGCTGCACCAGAAGTGTAAGGTGTCATTTTGGCCATTTTCTCCCTCTGTTTTTTTACATACTCTATGGTCTCATTCTTTTAAAAGTCAAGGCTGGTCAAACTAGTCAATGGTGTTGGAAATCAGGAGAGTAATTACTTTTGCATGGGAACATGTAGGTTCTAGAAGGAGGTACAAAGGATTCTAGGCAATGTTAGGCATGTCCTTGTTTTTATCTGGATAGTAATGTTTTATTAAAATACATTTATTGACATCTAAATAATGTATCAAATAAATCAATAGTTAGATATACTAAAGATAGTTGTGCATTCATAACTTCAATCCAATTTATATTTTCTTCATTCTTGTATCCATTGTTATTAATTATCCATCGTAACTCTAAGCAACTAATAATCTAGTTGTTGTCTCTATATATTTACCTATTCTGAGGTTCATCTAAAGAAAATTATCAGGAAAAAGAGGAAACAAACAAACAACAAAAGAACAGCAGACTAAAGCCCAGGAAGATTTCCATCCAAAAGACTGCACGATATAATTAAAAGGAGAACCAGTTGAAAGGGGATTACAAGGGAAAAAATAAATAATATGATGTTAAATGTTAACATTAGCTCTCTCTATAGTAGGGATCCCTGGTGGTATAATGAGTACAGCTTAACTGTGAACCACAAGATCTACAGTTCAAAAGCATCAGAAGCTCTGAGAAAAAAAGATGCTTTCTACTCCAGTCAAAAGTGATAGTTTGGGAAACTCACAGGATAATTTTACCCTGTCCTATAGGCTCTCTATGAGTTGGAATTGACTCAATGGCATTAAGTGAGTGATATCTATGTATTCCACCTTGTGATGCACTCTGTCTATGGGAAAGACTATTCATATCCTTGGCCAATGGACTAGGGAATTCATTGGAGACTTAGTCCATGTGGGGATCTGGAAATGGACTTTAGCCTTTTACTGCCACGCTAGCTGTCTACAAACTGGGTGCTCAGAGTTTAAGCTCTTATACAGTCCCCCTTCTGCTATTGGATTTTATTGTAAATCATTGTTTGATCATGTTGGTTTGTGTGCTTCTTTGAGCAGACTTAGCTCCACTTCACTGAATAGTTTCTTGTTTTAAGACAAGCCTTAAGACCCTGGTTGCTTTTAGCTGGAAGCCATCTGATTTTTATACCAAATATTTCTTAGCACTCATATCTTCAGTGATCTCTTCATGTGGACAAGTATTGAATGGGGACTTTGGCCATTTTCTATTGGTCAACATTCTTTCAAGGCCTGCCCAGGTTCAAAGGTGGTAGAGTGATAAAGATATATCAATACGCCAGGAAGACTAGCCAGGTCCTTTTTACAGACATGGGTGTACTGTGTTGGAAATCTTTTAAGACCTCTTGTACCAATCTATGTATTTCTCCATTTACATTCTTTGTAATACAGGTAAAAATTTAAGACCTGGGCTTTCATTGAATTCTGTCCTTCTAGTGATTTACCAAGGCACAGTGGCCACTGAAAGGCCAGAAGTCAAAAGTAAATGCCAGTAACTTCTGTGCTTTTTTCATTTTTCTCCGGAAGGAGAAATTATCCCCTTTATTTCTGCCCAGCAGTCAAAAGTGGCTGTGTCATGTGCATTCCCAAGATTGCAGCTGGAATCTGAGGCAGGAGGAAATGAGTGATCTGGAGGACTCGCTCTGCTCCTTAGGCGGTTAGCGTTTGCCTACCTCCATGGGGAACAGGGTCAGAGGAAGAAGGGCAGCAAGGGCAGCTGATGCCAGAATAGAAGTGGCAGAGGATAAAAAAGCAGAGATTTCAGCTATCGTTGCAGTGGTTATCATTATTAAAATCAATAAAATGTGTCATTGGCGTAGACATCCAAAATTTCACAGTGCACATTTCCCCTGTGAATATGACTGATCCTTCCCAACAATGGAGCAGCATCACATACTCTGTTCCCACTCCATTCTAATCCACTGATCCCTGGTGGCACTGGTGGATAACTGTTGGACTCTTTACCTCAAATTTGTCAGTTCAAACCCAACAGCTGCTCTGTAGGTACAGCTCTGCACCGTGAGAATCCCTATTAGGGTCTCATATGACCCCCGCATAAGGTCACTATGAATCAGAGTCAACTTGATTTCAGTAGATTTGGTTTAATTTCAAACATCTCAAAGTGAGAGTCAGTTGCTATCAACTTCTGAAAACTTGATGATAGCACTGTTCCTGGAATGGTGATAAAAGCAAGCTTACATTTTGTCTCCATACTAATAAAAATATAATTTATCAAACTCTGAGACCCCAAAGAGTGGAACAACCCAGTGGGTTTCCTTCCAAGCAAAAACAGCACATGTCTGTGCTTTCATTTTGACCTGGGCAATAAACACAAATAATCTTGTGATGCTGTTAGAAATTAAATGACCGAAAGATAGAGCCTGTAACAAATGTCAGCGTGTACAAAAAAATCCAATCACTTCTATAATCAGATAAGGTCCCTTTTCTCCTGTGGGCAGTGGGTTGTTTTTACAGATACTTTTTTTTAAATCTATGAAAAATAAAATCAATTCTTGCCTTGTTCTTATCTAAAATACTCATGGATTTTTATTTCCTTCTGTAATCTGAAGTATAAGAATCAAGCTGCAATTTATTTCTTTTTTATTGGTGGGGGTGGGGAGGAGTGCAGGTGGTGGTGGAATGAAAACACATGTTATCAATAATTTCCCAACATTGTTCTGTGACTTGGGGATGAGTGCTATATTTCATAAACCTCAATTTATAAACAAAAATTTTCTTACATAATTAAATAAACGTATTATTAAAACAAGCCCAGTAATTATAACAAGCACAGTATTAGTTTCTTTATAAAACAATAGCAAAATTGAGAAAAATAAAATAAAATTTTAGTTAATTTGGATCCAATTCTAGACTTGTTTCTGAATATCCAATTGCCATTTTGACTTCATAACTAGTTCCCCAGATCCCAGAAAACATTACTCTATAATTCAAAAAACATGAGCACTCCGATTTAAAAAAAAAATCTTTCCCATTGAATTGATATTGCAGCTTCTGGGACTCAGTGACGGCTGAAACAATAGTCGTCATCATTACTGGTTTCCCCATTAGAAACCCCTATCTTGTTTCCCTATCTATGTGTCTCGATCATATTAACTTCTATGCCTGGCCTTTTCAAAGAGAAAGCTACCATGGTCTCCTACGGGTAGGAGGCCCCCTTGCTTGCCCTATGTCCAGATCTGTCTTGGAAGATGGCATGTCAGAAGGCTCCATAGAAACACAGATGGTGAGGCTTCAGCTCACGCACTTTGGACATGTGCTGAGAGAGGAGCCCCTGGAGCCGGACATCATGCTCGGTAAAGCAGAGTCAGCCCTCAACAAGACGGATTGACACAATGGCTGCACCCCGAGGGTCAAATATTAGAACAATTGTTCGGACGGTGCGGGAGTGAGCACTGTTTCATTCTGTTGTGCATAGATCACTGTGGGTCAGAACCGACTCTACAGCACGGAGCAACAACGTTTCTTTTACCTTCTCCAACTCCTTTCAACTTAATCGAGGGGGGACAATTGGAGTAATCTTTTCAGAACTTAAGGCCCATTAAGATTTTCTCATCAGTCAGTGATACTTAAGCATCTTTAGCAAAACCTCTAAAGGCTTGCATTTACTTGTATTTTTTGCCTACTTTTCAGCTGAATTCTGCACGACTTTCCTTCTTATTTCCCATGCGAGAATCACATTAGCCTTATTTTGGTTTCTCCACTATAACATGCTGTTACCTGACAGTGGTCTTTGACCTTGATATTCCCATATCCCTGAAACCTGGGAAATGCATGCCTTGATTTTCTTCTAAGATATCCCCCATCATTTGTCATTCGTCATCTCCAGAACCATTTCTTCTATAGAACCCTTCTCTGACCTACCAGTCTAAGATAGATTCTTGCGCTGTATGCTCTCATAGAATTGTGGTTCTTATGTTCATAGTATTTAGATCAATTTCATAATTATGTACCAATTGATCACAATATTTTATTAATGACTACTTCACGAACAATGTGAGAATGGGGACTGTGATGTTTGCCCACCATTTTTAATCCAGTGCTAAGTAGTGTCAAGATTATAAGTAAATGAACAGTGTAATGATCCTGTTAAGTATAATTCATGTCGCTAAAATTACTAGGAAATACAATTAATGGCTTAACATGGCACGATAATTTCTGTTATTTTTTTATAAATTGGTATGTGCTCTATAATAATAATAATTTAGGGATGTACTATGCATAACCTAATTCTGTTTGTGTATAAAAATGGAAATTTATAGAAAAAATAAAGCCCAAGATAATATACACTATTATCTCTGAGTATAAAGATACAAGTATTATTTGATTTCTTTTTTTCCCCTCACTTGCATATTCCAAATTTTCCACAATGAATATGTGTGACTTTAAGTAGATATGAAAAATCCAGGGTGCCATATAACAGTAATGAACCACATAACTATCCTCCAGTTCTTTAATGTTTTCTCCCCACTATTATGGTTTTAATTATCTTTACCTCACTAATCATGATATATTATCATCATGGTATGATCATTGTATATGATCATTGGTATATTTATTATTGTTCATTACATGAAAGCGAAGAGAGATAACCCTTAAGAAACAGGAATAGAAGTAATGGTTCCCTGGATGTGGGAAGGGAGACGGGAGAGGAGGATACTAGGGAGCTGATAGCATTGAGGACTATAAAGCCCCACTCGAGGAAAACGAACAACAGACTTGCATGTGAATGGATATATTGGATCCTGTAAGATATGGCAAAAAATTATAGGGAGGAATATTAATAAGGGTGGCTGGAGGGTAGGTGGGTAGGGAGGGGCTCAAAGGGAGCTGATAAAAAGGAGTACAAGAACAAACAACCTGTTTTGAAACTGTGGTAGCAGTTGTAAAATACTGTGTGATGTGATTGAACTATGAATTGTTATGACATCTGTAAGAGCTCCCGCAAAAATGATTAATTTAAAAAAAGCTCCAGGGATTAAAGAAAAAACAAACAAACTGAAAATTGGAAAATAAATAGATCTGCAATTCACTGACTCATATCGCTGCTGTATCATAAACAAATAGTTCTGACATAAGGCTCATTTATCCAAAAACGACCTCATTTTGCCCCACATCTATTTGCAAGTGTTTGAAAAACTAAAAGCAGTGCTGTTTCCTCTTTTATTGTGAAAGCATATTTCCTTGAGAAGACAAGTAACATAGTTTTACCAGTCACTTCAGTTTAAGTAAGCTCAATGGCCTTTCTCAGAGAGTAAAGCTTGATGGCCCTCAGGGGTAATGTTCAGGGAGATGCTCACCTTGTGTACTCGCGTAAAGATTGACAGTCTCAGACACCCATGAGAAGTTCTGCCTGGTAGCTATGAGTTGGAATAGACTCCGCAGCAGTGAAGCGCTGTTGTGTTTTTAATGGATAATGAATAAGGCATCGGACAGAATGGGGGCATGCACAGGACAGCCATTCCACCAGGCTTAGTTTGTTGATGGGTAATATATGCATATAGTTTTCAGATCGCTTACATAGGGAGCCTAGGTAAAACAGCAGAACACCACTTGGTCAGGTTCCATCTTCACACTTATTCCTACGTTCGAGCCCATCTGAGTAACCACTCTGTCAAAGTATCTTTTTGAGCATCTTCCTCTTTTTACTGCCCCTGGGCTTTATCAAGCATAAGATACTTTTCCAGGATCAGGTCTTAGCAGTAGCTCCTTACTTCTAAAGAAAATTCTGGCTGTACTTCTTCCAAGATAAATTTGTTTATTCTTCTGTCAGTCCATATTACTTTCAATATCCTTAGCTAACACCAAAAATTCAAAAGTATGCATTCTTCTTCAGCATTCCTTTTTCAATGTCCAACTTCCACATACATATTAGGGGATTGAAAATGCCATGGTTTGGGTCATATGCACCTTAGTCATCAAAGTAACATCCTTGTTTTGCAGCCCTTTCAAGACGTCTTTGCAGCATTTTCAACTCACTCCATGTGTCCCTTAATCTCTGACCTGTTGCTTCCATAAGCATTGATTATGGATCAAAAAAATCCTTGACAATTGTCAATCTCTTTTCCCATTTATGATGATGTTACCTATTGGTCCAATTCTTTGGATTTTTGTTTTCTTTACCTGTAGGTGTATTCCACGCTGAAGACTCCTAGGTCAACTCCACTTAGGGGGGCGGGGGGCTCTTTTCCAGCAGCAAATAATAAACTGGAAGCTTGAACTTCCTCAGTGCTAAAGTCAAAATTTCACGCATTTTGCCTCACTACATTCTCAGAACCTAATGCTGAAATCACAAAGCCTGTCACCACCAATCAGAGCATGATGTTTGCAGCCACTTTCAACAATATCATGCCATACTGTTTGCCACTATCAACACCTATTAATGACCATTCCTGTAATTAATCATAGCGTTTTCTATTCCTAGGTGATCCTAAAGTCATGCAAAAGTTCTTGAGTACACAAAAATGGAAACCTGCTTCTCTTTTCCTGGCAGAGTTTTTACTTTGTTCTTCCGTGTATTTCCCAGATTTAGCTTCAGTATCTTTGCAATCCAGTTATTTTGGACAATTGATGATAAAGCGACACTCCAGTCTCCATTTTGGGTGATTTGAGGGCCTTCTTTATTTAATCTCCCAGGAGACTTTTTTTAGTGTCCTGTAAGGTAATACAGATAAATAACAACCACGTATGAGCATATTTTGCCACATTTGACAAGCTCACTGGACCAAAAGACCTCTAGCACAGGTGGGAATAAGCAAGCTGAAATGTCTAAATTGCTTAAACACATTTCCTCTCAATCAAAACTGTGAGTCCTCACCAGGCTTGTTGAATGAAAATGGCCATTGTAGTTAAGGCTACTGGGAGGAAAGAGAAAATAGCATGTAAAAATATATATATAAGAAAAATCGTGATATGTCTCCTTACTCAGAAAGGTCTGTTCTGTTGTGGAATTGGTGATGGTGGAGAACAAAAAAGCCACGAAGTGACTGTATCAGTCAAAAAGGAAAGATATACAAATGTACATAAGAGACATATTCATAAGTATACACTTGGTATATGTAGGACAATGCCATAGAGCTAGTCTCTAAAAATAATTATCAATTACATAATTTTAAAAGTGAAAGGCCCACTCAAGGGCTTTCTCAATAATAAGCATATACCAAACCAAATCCATATTCAATGCCATCAAGTTCCCTACAGGAGAATCAAAGTGCCCATTGTGGCTTTCAAGGATATAATTAGTTGTGAGAGCAGAAAGACTCGTGTATGTCATGAGGAATGTCTTATGGGTTTGAACCACTGACCTTGCTGTTAGTAGTCCCAAGGGCAGAACACTGTACCACTATATCTCTCTCTGAAAAAAATGCTAATAGGAGGGAGCGGGGAGGGAGGGGGAAAATGAGGAGCTGATGCCAGGGGTTTAAGTGGAGAGCAAATGGTTTGAGAATGATGAGGGCAATGAATGTACAAATGTGCTTTACATGATTGATGTATGTATAGATTGTGATAAGAGTTGTATGGGCCCCTAATAAAATGGTTAAAAAAGAGAGAAAATAAAGTTATCCACTAAAAATAAATAAATAACAAAAGAGAAGTACCCCCCCCCAAAAAAAAACGCTAATATTTGTTCAGCAAATACCGTGGTGAGGCACTGCATTAGATAGATGATAGATATAGTTAGATATATACAGTCTCACCAGTCGGATGAGTGTCCACTTTACATTTATTATCACTGAAGTTCAGAGAGGCTGAATAACTAACTCAGTCAAATGATTCCACTTCAGTGACATAAATCTATGTACTACTGAGTTTGAGAAATGCCCTCTCAAATATCAGTTTCTCAAGTTGGTATCTGAGGACTACCTGCATCAGATTCACCTTATACACATGCTGAAATGCAATTCCTAGCCTATACAATCTATTTTTCAAATAATTGATTTACTTTTTAAAATTTGTTCCTTGAACAGAAATAACAAAAAGGATCCAAATCCTCAGCCATCAATTCAATTCCAACTCATAGTGGCCCTATGAAAGGTTTCTGGGACCCTGGAGTTCTGATGGGAGCAGGCAGTCTCATCTTTCCTGTGGGCTGGCATGTGATTTTGAGTACCCTACGTTGGGATTGGCACTCCAACACCTATTCCACAACACCACGAGTACTGCTTAGTTTCTTCTTCGATGATAACCCATGAGTATAAAATAGGAGGCCAGTGTGATATCAGGGACGTCTATAACCAAGGAAACAGGACAGGAACAGATGATCTGAGTTTTTTTGTTTTTGTTTTTATAAATTATTTTGGGGCTCGTACAACCCTTATCGCAATCCATCCATCCATCCATCCATTGTGTCAAGCACATTTGTACATCTGTTGCCATCATCATTCTCAAAACATTTGCTTTTTACTTGAGCCCTTGGTATCAGCTGCTGATTTTTTTCACTCCCTCCCCAGCACAACTCCCTCATGAACCCTTGATAATTTATAAATTATTATTACTTTGTCATCTCTTACATTGTCCGACATCTCCCTTCACCCACTTTTTTGTTGTCCATCCCACAGGGCAGATGTTATATGTAGATCCTTGTGATTGGTTTCCCCTTTCTACCCCACCCTCCCTCCACCTTCCCGGTATGACCTAGGTTTTAATCCTGTACTACTGAAACTGCAAAAACACTGTGGTTTTCGATAAATCACTGCACTTCTCTAGGCCCATATTATCTCATCTGCAAAGTGACAGATTGCATGCTTACTTTAAAATTTTGCAAATGTATTTTTGGAAACGGACGTTCACAATAAGGGAGATTTGAGCTCTGTTGTGCTCTGAATGGATGAGCCCACATAAGGCTTATGTTTTCTAGTTTTCTAGTGTTAGCACTTCATTTCAAAGAAACAGTCAAGATCTTGAGTAAACTCAAGGCTGCCCAGCATTGCAGCCTTGATTATGAGCGCAGAAGTCTTACAATATTCCCCAACTCCCTTCTAAGTATAATTAAATAAAAGCGAATGAATTTGCAATTCCAAATGTGCTACAGTTAAGGCAGAGTTAGTATCTGGCAAACATCAGTATATTTTCATAGAAAACTTGAAATATTTTGCATTAAAGAAGTTTGGGGTCTTTAGAAAGAATAGCAGCAGCTCCTTACTCTACTGAAGGGTATTCCTACTATTTTTAAGTTCCTTAGAGTCCACAGTGACCCTGATGAACAGAACGAAACACTACCAAGTCCTGCCCCACATTGCATTCAGGGAGTCCATTTCTCTCTTTGAGGCTCCTCCTCCTTTTCAGGATCCTCCTCCTTATAAAGTTAAATGTACCTCTTCAGAAACCACCGAACCAAATCAAACTCACTGCCAGCGAGTCAATGCTGACTCAGAGCAACCCTGCTTTGGGTTTCTGACACTTAACTATTTACCAGAGTAGAAAACCCCATCTTTCTCCTGAGACACTGCTGCTGCCTTTAAACTGCTGACCATGCAGCCCGACAGGTAACCACTGCAGTGCCAGATCTCCTCTCCCCAGGAACCACTGCGTCCTAATAATATGCCCAAAGTAGGTGAGCTGGAACTGTGCCAGCAGGACTTCTAAGTAGCATCCTGGTGCTGCTTCATCCAAGTAGAGTCCCAAGTCCATGGAACATTCAATATTGTATATTAATATCTTAATTCCATCCAATCCAAATGGATTTTGGACTACCACTTTCCTCCATAACTTTCCACAAACCAAGTGTTTAGAATTTAGTCACTGGTCCAGTTCCCTCCTCCGGGTTTGGATCACACAGGCTAATGTGCGTCTTTCTCCATATGAAGTGCGTTGTTAGATTTCCCAGTTCTTGAAAGAATAAAGCGGGGATATGGATTATTACATTGCTTTTGTAGATTGTTTTGGGGGTTTTGACATTTTCACTAGATTAAGTCTTCCTATATACAAAGAGGATATTCTTCCATTTGTGAAGGTCTCTTTCTTTACTTGTAATAGATTCTGTATTTTTATTAATGCAGGCCTTTTGATACTTTGGTTAAGTCTATTCCTAAGTATTTCATCTTTTGTGCGGCTATTCCAAATGGTCTTCTTTTCTTTTTTTGTGTGCAATGTACTAAATATTTATTGAGCAAGAATACCAAACACTGAGCTTTGTTCTCTCCATGAGAACACAATTTAAATTAAAAATGAATATATACATACATACATATATATGTGTGTGTATATATGAATACATATATATATATATAGAGAGAGAGAGAGTTTACATTCTAGTGGGGCATTAGATAATAAGCAATAAATGCAACTAAAATAGGTAAGAAATTAGATAGTTGATGAGGAAAAATAAATTAGGTAAGGACAATGCAAATAGCAAGGACTTATGTTTTATATAGAGTAATACGAGTCACTGAAACGGTAACATTTAAGCCAAGTCTCAGAAGAAATGTCTGTTTTGAAGTTCTTTTCATTGGTATACAGGAATCTGATTGAGTTTTGGTTTTAAATATTGTATCCTGCAACTTTCTCAAATTCCCCAATTGCTTTAACCAATATTGTTGTGAGTCCTTGGTGTTCCATACACATAAAATCATGCAATCTTCTAATACTGAGAATTTCACGTCTTCTTTGCCCTATGGCATCCCCTTGATTTGCATCTGTTTTCTCATAGTTCTGGCTAGGACATCCAGCTTGATGTTGGATAAGACCCGTGACAGGGGGACATTTTGTTTAATTCCCCTCTCATGCGACAGTTTTCCTGTTATTTCCAGTTGACGGTGGTCATTAGTTTGTGATGTCTGGTCTTTATTATGTTTAGGTGTTTTCCTTGTATTTCTATTTGGTTGAGTGATTTATTAAAATACCTGTTGGATATTGTCAAACACTTTTCTGCATCTATTGATGTGATCATGTGATTTTTATTATTTGTCTTGCTCACATGATGGATAACATTAATTGTTTTTCCTAATGTTGAATCCTCCTTGGTTTGAATCCCACATGGTACAATTAATTAAATGTTGATATGTTTGCTCAGAATTTTTTGAGAATTTTTGTGTCAATTTTCATGAGGGATATGGGTCTCTAGTGGTCTGTCTTTGTGATATCTTTGCCTGGTTTTTATATCAGGGATATAGTCTTTTATAGAATGAATTTAGGAGTTGTTTTCACTTCTATGTTCTCAAATAGTTTGTGCATGAAGGATAACAGCGTACCCACTGAAATATCGGTAGGATTCCCCATGTATCAGTCTGGTTGTGGGCTTTTCCTGGTTGGGAGGTTCTTGATGACCATCTCTGTTGTAGGGCTCTCTCCTTCCATCTTTGTTTCCTTGGCTAGGTAATGTCTATCTAGCTCATGCACATTTCTTCTAGGCTGGTGAATGTTTTGGAGCACGGCTTTTCTTAGAAGAGTGCTGGCTTTCTTTTTATTTTATTAGGACCGGTGTAGATGCAACCAGTTTCATGTCTAATCATAAAGATTCGCATCTTCTGTTTCTTTTCCTTTGTGAGGTTTTCCACCTGGTTGTGGATTTTGCTGAGCATTTCAAAGAACCAACTGCTTGTCTCATTTATTTTTCCATCATTTTCCAGGTTTTCAACAATTCTGCTCTAATTATTTTGATTTCTTTCTTCCGTTGGTGGAATGCTTATGTGTTATCCTTGTTTCAGTTTGGTGGTTTGTTAAGTGCTGAGTTTGATTTTCTCTTCTTTTGATTCATGTGTTCATTGACTGGTATAAATAGTTCACTGGTAACTGCTTTTGCTCTGTTCCAAAGCTTTTGGTATGTTGTGTAGTAGTTCTTGTTTTTTCCAAGGAGTTCCTCAATTTCATTCTTAATTTGGTTGATTCCTCCTTTTAAGATAGTGTGTCATTCCGTCTCCATGCGTTCGCATTTGTGTTCTTATTTTTCTATATTTAGTCTACAGTACTCCAGTATTGGGTTCTGAGAAAATGGTTTGTAGGATCTCAATGTATTTGAGTTTGTTGATAATTCCCTCGAGGTCACTATGTGGTCTATTTTAGGGTCTGTATCATGTGTGCTGGGAAGGAACCTATGCTTTGTTATTTGGTAGAATGCTCTGTATATTTCTAGGTCAAACTGGATGATTGTGTTGTTCAACTCTTCTGAGTTTCTCTTACTGAGATTCTTTCCCATCTTTCTTTGCGAGTGGGATAATGAAACCCCTATTATTACTGTAAAGTTGTTGGTTTCTCTCTTCAAATCTGTGAAAATTTGATTGATGTAATTAGAGGGTCTGTAATTGTGTACATATACATTAATTGTGGCTATATGTTCTTGGTCCTTTAATCGTTATGTTTTGTCCATTCATGTCTATAATTATGTTATTTGGTTTCCAGTCTGTTTTATTGGATATTAACTTTATGGCAGTCATTGACTTGGTTTCACATTAGGTAAATCTGCTGCACAAAACTCTCTAGAGTATTTTAGAGCAAAGATGTTACTTGAGGACTAAGGAGCAGCTGACCCACGCCCTGTTATTCTCCAGTGCAGCATATGTGCATGTGAATGTTGGACAGTGAATAAGGAAGACCATAGAAGAATCGAGTCATTTGAAATGCTGAGATGGAAAAGAATATTGAAAGTACCCTGGTCTGTTAAAAAGGACCAACTGATCTCTTTTGGAAGAATTATGGTCAGCATGCTCCTTAGAGCCAAAGACAGCAAGATTTTGCCTTACACACTTTGGACATGCTGCCAGAAGAGAGCAATCCGCGGTGAAGGGCATCACGGTTAGCAAAGTGTCAGGATGAAAAAGGGGAAGATCCGTGAAGATATGGATGGACACGGGTGCTACATTAAGGAGCAGAGGCATGAGAACATTTATGAATATAGCTCAGGACCATGCAGTGTTTTGTGATGTGGGGCAAATGGTCTTTTTGTTCTATTTATGCTTGGTATTTGTGTGTGTGTGTGTGTGTGTGTGTGTGTGTGTGTGAGTGTTTGAAGGTATGTATTTTTTCCTCCTTTGGTTCTGTGTTGTCTTCATTGGATTTATATTTAGGAGTATGTTCATTGTATTAGTGACTGCGTGCTCTTTTATTGCATTGGTTTCTGAGTGGTGTTGTCTGTGTGATGTTCTCAGATTTGTGTACTGTTGTTTTTTATTCTCTGACCATAGTGATTTGTTTAGTATTTTTTATAATGCTGGTCTTTTTTTCACAAGTTAGTTTATTCTTGTTTGGAATTATCTTTATTCCTCCATTTATTTGAGGGATAATATTGCTAGATATAGAATTCTTTATTGGCTGTTTTTTTCATTCCTTCATAGTTCTGTATAGGATGCTCCATTGTTTTATTCTCTCTAAGTCTCTGCTCAGAATCCTTATTGGTTTTCCTCTGTAGGAGACTATTTGTTCCCTGATGGCCACCTTCTAGATACTTTTTTCCCCTAGAAATTGGATGATTCCACTATGATATGTCCTATGTTTTAAATGTGTGGGTCTATCCTATTTAGGCGTCTCTTGGATTTTTGAATAGTTGCTTTCTACTTTTTTATATTGGATAAGTTCTCTTATATGATTCTTGTATTATTTTTTTCTGTAGTTTTGTTGTTGTTGTTCTTCTTCTTGCTTAGGAATCTCCATAAGATTTGTTGGCGGCCATCATTTTCTGGCTTTCTGCAGACTCTTTTGTAGTTTTTGGTGGATTGTTTTACTCGTTGACTCTATCTTCGAGTTCATTGAATTATTTTCTGCCCTTTACATTCTCTTTCTCAGTTCTTTTACCGTGTTGCTTATTCCTTTTATCTTATTGTTTATCTTTTGGCATGTCTATGGGTGTAAGATTATTATTTTCTCAATCAATTTCTTCTATTGTTGTCAGGAGTGTTCCGTATATGTCCTGAAAGGCTGTAAGCATCAGTTAAGAAAAATACATTCGGGTAGTTCCCACTCCCCTTTTTTATAGTGTCCCATTGGGATTGCGTGATTCTTCAGTTACTTGATTTTGGTTTTCTTGGGGTTTGGGTGCAGTGTGGTTGACTTTTGCTTCTGGGGCATGACAGTGGGGCTGCTAGTGGGGTGTGATTTGCTGGGTTGTGCATGGGTCTTTGCCTCGTATGAGTTACAGCAGTGAAGTCTAATGGTAGCTAAAATTCTTAAAAGGAGGAGTTGAAGACAAAGGAAGGGAGATGGATAGGTGGAGAAAGTGAGGGAAGCAAAATGAGAGAGCTAGATAGATATAAGTAATAATAGTGAGCTTTTAGATACATCAGAAAGATTGTACAATATTGGAGGGGAAAAGGCATTTTAAAAGGTGCAACAAGACTCCTTACTTAATGTGGGCATATATTTCCCTATGAGGGGGAGAGTAAAAGTGGAAGGAATAGGTAGTTTGGGCAAGAAAACAGTGTATGCAAATAATGAGCCCTGGAGAAGAGTATTGCATATATATATGTATATATGACATATAATTGAATCAAATAAGATAAAGGAAAGGAAAACACCGGGGGGGGGGAGTGATGCAAGGTGAAGGAAACCAGAGAAGAAAGAGGGGAGGTTGGAATTAAAATAAAAGAAAAGATAGAGGCTTGGTTTGGGTGTTGCTGCTTTAGGAGTGTGCACATGGGTGGGTCTGTGCTCTTAGGAGTCTGGGTTTACCTGTGTTTGTCTGCAAGTCAGTTTTGCTCCCTGGAGGGCATGATACACTGGGACTTTTAAAAAGGAAGAAGAAGTCTAGAAGCTGGTTGCCTGGCACAAGACTATGCTTTGCCTCTGAAGGAGACTTGGCCGGGCTTCTCAAGTAGCCAGAGGGTAGTGCGGTTCGGGACTTGGCTGTGGGAGTTTGGATGAGGTTTGGAATGGAATTGTTCTTGCCTCGAGATGTGTGTGGTCTGAAACAGCTAGGATTGCTGGTCAGTGATGAAGCAGGAGATACTAATGAGCTCTAACTTGAAGTAAGGAATCTAGTTGTGTTAGATTTCTTGGATGGGAAATTCCTCGGTGCTTGGCTTTGCAAAAGAAATAATTCATGCCCAAACCTAATTGTGATCCAAGTGGGTTTTTGCAAAGGACAGAACTTTCAGGGTATAGAGTCACTGAAGATAGGCAACCTCGTGGGACTTCACACCCACACATGGAAGCCCAAGGCCAGAGATACTGGCATGGCTGAGTGGGCCCAGGACAGGAGCCAAAGGGTAAAGAAGATAGTCAGTCTCCAGGTCAAG
The DNA here is from genome assembly GCF_050624435.1 of Tenrec ecaudatus. NCBI lineage: Eukaryota > Metazoa > Chordata > Mammalia > Afrosoricida > Tenrecidae > Tenrec > Tenrec ecaudatus. The sequence goes on along the minus strand of NC_134531.1, from coordinate 152,362,225 downwards.
GTATTTGAGAATTCTGGCTGGGAGGTGTGGTTGAAGGTATTGTTTGACCCCATTGACTGAATTAAGCCCACCTGGGCCCAGTTTAGGCTGCCTAGGTATACCACCCACCTGGCTCAGGCTTGAATTGGTGCATGCCCAGTAGTCTTTATAGCTGGCTAAGGCTTCCCAGAGTCCCCTCCAATCTCCTGTAGGGGTCCTTCAGGCATGGAGAGGGGCAACCCCCTGTCCCTGTTCTGCTACCTAACAACTGTGGTGGGTGAGGTTAACTTGTGTCTGCCTGGGAGGCAACACTGTCTCCAGAAGAGAGGATGTGATTGAAGAGATATCTTGGGGAAAAAGGAGGCATGTGAATTAGTTTACAATGAAATAGAAGTAGAATTCAAAAATCCTAGATGCAAATAATAGAATTGTGGATTCGGTGGGGACTATATTTGGTGGGGACACACTTTTAGTGTGGTTGAGGAGTTCTGTTCCTTAGGCACTATGAAAATGAGTTGGTTTGTACCCTTAAGAGCCTGGGTTTGTGAGTCTAATGAAGGATTCTGTACCAGCCTTTCCACTGTTCACTGTCCACACCGGGCTCCCCAGGGCCAGCCAGGTGTGGGGTTTGGTCCTGTGGGTTATGGTGGCCCAGTACATCCCAAGGAAAGATGTGCATCTTGTAGTCAGGTCTGTAGTAGAGGCAGGAGGTGGGTGGGTACTGGTGATTCCAGAAACAAAGGAATCTAGCTATAGTCAATATGGTCTGCCTGGGAGGCGTGAGCAGCCTCAGGGATTTGTAGCCTCATGGGGAAAGAGGCCATGAAGGCCAAAAAGGACATAGATCAATTTACAATTAAATAAAAGTAGAATATAGAAATTGAGAATCAAAAAATGAAAAGCAAAAGCATGCTTGTGGTGAGGGTTGCCATATCCTTGATTTGAATGGAACAGGGACCAATCTGTTGGTGTGTGTGGGGGGTGGGGTGGGGGTGGGTGGGGGGGGGAATGCATACAGGCAGACTCGCAGGAACACCATAGGAAACGGGTGAAAGGAAGCTGGGGGTTTGGTAAAGTGACAAATTTCTTTACCTGAACTGCGAGAATATTTGTGCCAGGTTTCCTAAGCAGTCTCTCCTCCACAGAGGCGTTCCATGGGCCAGTGAGGTGAGGCACTGGGCTAGGTGGGCTGGGTTGGGGCTTGTGGTCCGGTTCCACTTGAGAAGGGGACCAGAATATGCCAAAGTGGTGCCAGTTAGGGACAATGGAAGGTAGGTGTCCGGAAGGCTCAGTTTGTGTTGCGGAACTTTGATGAACCCCTTGAAAGAAAATGAAGGGAAAGCAAACAAACACACACACAAATCTCTGGGCATTCAGCTTTCAGGTCAACCATCTGGGTGCAAGAAACAGGAACCCTTTCCTGTGGGTTTCGCTTCAGGATTCACAGCGGGGCTACTCCGTGGGTTGCCATGTGGTGGCCATTGCAGTTAGATATCTTGACTGTTGCTTCCATGGATGTTGACTATGGATTCAAGTAAGATGAATTACTGGTATATAATAATTTTCAATATCTAAACTAATTTCTGAAAATCCAGCTACAAATGTTCATTTATGGTCCACATAACTGTATTGCCTTTACTAGAGAAGTCAATATATCCTCTGTGTCTGCTTTGTTTTTGCAATTACCAGCAATTGATCTGTCACCTGAATCAGGCATCTACATATATAAATAATTACTTAGCAATACACCATGGGATACAGAGACACATTTCTTTGGGAGCGTGGAAGAAAATGTGGTCTTTATTTTAATCTTCAGTGTCTTGTCCACTGCTTTCCTATCAACATGTTTACTGAAAGAGTGCTGGAGATTCAGGTCCCAAAATAAACAGCTACTGAATATTCATGTAGGTTGAATGCAATCAGATAAAATGCCAGGAATAGAATTTCAGAGTTAATACTCCTACTTCCCATCTGTAGCCATTAGGAAAACAGGCATACATTGTCATAATTCAGACATGGAATCATTCATTCAACAAAAATCTATTAATTTTATATTATATCCAAGTGATAGAAATATGCACTGGAGGTTTTATTTTATTGTCTATAATTTCAAAGAAGGAAATTTATGTGAACATACAAAGCAATAATCTAGAATATATTGATTTATATATTTAAGTAATTTATTCAACAAATATTTAGTGAATAAATGCTTCAAGTCAGACACCGATATAGGTACAGTACATTCAAGTAATTTTATTTTCTTAAATGACAAAAAAATCAGATCCCATACAAAATAGCTTTAGTTTGAATCATGTGGACAAAAATGAAATGAATGAAAATAAACCAGCAGAATAAACAGGGTGGCAGTGAATGGCGATCAATTAAAATGAAATTATTGGGACAGCTTTGCCATGGAGCTAAACCTTGAAAATAGATTTGATGTAGATCCGGGCCTGCGACTTGGGTACCTCTGTGGAGTATGTTTATAGGAAGTCAAGCATAGAGGCGGCGAGAAAAGCAGAAGAGAAGCTATGTTTACTGGAGTAAAGGAAATAAGTATTCAGAGAGAAATCATAGAGATTTTTAAAAGTGGGGCCATATAAACATTCTTGCCTTGAGGCCGTGCAGTGAATGGTAGTCCAGGACGATGACAATACGCTCTCTGCTTGTTTACTGTCTTTGCTTTCTTATAAGATGCATTATTCTGGCAGGCATGGTTCTGCCTTTATGAATGAGTGTTTTTGAAAGTGTGACTCTTTCCTCAGCAATCAGTGTCCACGTAGTGTCCAGTCACTTAAGTGGTAATCTATACGAGGCAATAAGTCAGGTACAGTGGTCTAAAAGGCCAGCCTACGCATGTATAATTTCCATTTTAAGATGACTTAAGTCCTCCATTGCTGTTGTTAGGTGCTATCGAGTCAGCTCCACCTCACTGCGAGCCCACACACAACGCAAGGAACCAGTGCCCAGACCTGTGCCGTGTCTGGGAACATTCTTGCCGCCACTGTGTCAATCCAGCTTTTAGAGGTTGCGCCTCTTTTCCCCATTACCAAGCATGATTTTCTTCTTTAGAGACTGATCTTACCTGATAAAGTGTCGAATGTATGAAAGAAGTCTTGCCATGCTGGCCTCTAAGGAGCATTCTGATTTTACTTCTTCCAAGATGGATCTGTTTGTTCTTTTGCCATGTCAGAATATTGTCAGTATTCTTCTCGAAAACTATAATTCAAATGCATAAATTTTTCTTATGTCTCCCTGTTCTTCTTCCTCCAGTACTACTGGCTCCTGCTATATGCTAACTCTTGAAATAGTTGAATGTCAGCTAGTTCTTTTTGGTACAATAACTGTGTATTCTTACTATCGTCTTTTGATGTTTTGTGTACCATTCAATGTTTTACCCTTAGAATCTTTCAACATTGCAACTTGAGGCTTAAACTTTTTCTTTAGTTCTTTCTGTTTAGTGTGCTCTTCATTTTTGGTTTCTAACTCAAGATCTTTGAGCATTTCATTAAAATATTTGACTTTGTCTTCTGGATCAGCTCTTTGACCGTTATCTCTGATTTCATCATTTATTCCATTTTCTTTAGCTACTATACAAGAGGCGCAAGTTTCAGAATCTCCACTAACACTTTGATTTTTGTCTCTCTTTCCTATCCTTTTAATCAACTTTTGCTTTTTTATGTCTGATGATCTTGGTGTCATCTCATAGCTCCTCAGGTCTCAGTGTTTAATGCTTCAGATATGTTCTTGAAATTTAGGGCCATATTTTAGCTCTTGTGGAATTGTCCTTATTTTCTACAACTTCGACCTGAACTTACATATGAGAAATTGATTATTGGTTTCATAATCATCACAAGTGAGCTTCTCCATCATTTCTTCCTCTAGATGTTGTCAATTTTATTTCTGTGTATTCCTTTGGAGAAGTTCACATTTTGTATTATTGTAAAAAGATTTGTAATGAAGAAGTTAGTTTTGCATAATCCCATCATGTGATTTCCAGCTTTGTTTCCAGGACCAAGACCATATTTTCCAACTATTGTTTCTTCCTCTTTATTTCTAACTTTTGCATTCCAATTGCCAATAATTATCAATGCATTTTGATATCACTTTTGATCAATTTCATACTGATGACTTTGGTAGAGTTCTTCAATCTTCGTAACTAGCTTTAGTGGGTGGCGCACAAATATAATAATAATTATATTGATTAGATTCCTTTTTATGTAGACAGATTTTATTCCATTCCAGACAGCACTGCATTTCAAGATAGGTCTTGAAATATGCATGTTGATGATGAACGCAAGCGCTCCTCTTTAAGCATGTCATGCCAGGAATAGTCAAATAGTAAGTTTCTGATTAAAAATGATCAGTTCAGCTCACTAATGATTAGAACATCCATCTTTATGTGCTATATTTAATGTTTGACAATTTCCAATTGTCCTTGTTTCAAACTTTGTACATTTTGAATTCCAATTACTTAATTGAAGTTTGCACGTGGTAAGTATTGCACCCCCAGAGCTGGTGCTTTCTAGCTCTCCTTCACTCTCTAATTGTACGAGTGTATATGCATGTGTGTATTCATAAATATACGCATGCACATGTATGTAAAGGTATTCTAATACAATACAGAAATAGAAGGAATGTGCTGCCACAATTGTGCAGAGGACAAGAATTAGAATACCAAAAAGGGAAAAACTTGCCGAGTAAGTTTGAAACTGATAGAAATTTTTTAAAAGTTCAAGCCTCCAGTTGAAATCTTGAAAGATTCTACAGGCAAATTTTGAATGATGTGAGAAGCATGAAAAGAAGATGGAAAGAACATGAGTCAGAGGAATCAAAGCCTTCACTTCCCAGATCTTTTCCAGAAAACGACAGAGTAAACAATGTGCCATATCTAACCTCTGGTTAGCCAAAGAAAAACTACCAAAAGGCAGAGGTCAAACAAGCATCCACTCTCCATGATTTGTTTTTCTAGTACCACACTCCTGGTACCGAAATGTGTCAGGTTAGGTTGACTAGAGAAACAAATCCAGAGACACTCAAATGTATAACACAGAACTTTATATCAGGAAGTAATCGTGCATCACTGAAAAAACTCAGCCCAGTCCAACTCAAGTCCTTAAATTCAATATTAGTCCATAAGTCCCTCTTCAGACTAACACAGTCACATGCAATGATGCAAAATACAGGAAGATCACAGGCCTGTGGATGCAGAATTATGTGGATCCAATGCTGGTAGCCAAATGACAGGGCTTATTCAGGTCTTAGTGTGGCTTGTCAGCAGGAAGGTGAAGGCAGATAGAGAGAGAGGAAAGGTTTCCATGAGCCTCCTTATGAGAAGATCTGTCACCTTCAGGCTATGACTTGATTGACAGGTTAGATTCTACCCCTACATTTTTATATCTTCAAGTTGATAAAAAATTATGTAACTATCACACTAGAGGACAGCAAACTACACTCTTCAAGTCAACTATGACTCAAAACCTGAATTTTTAAATATAGTTTTATTGGAGAATAAGTATGTTCATTCATTTACCTATTCCTTATTGCTACTATGTGCAACAGCAGAGAAAAAAAACACAACACAGACCATCTGGCTACACAGCCTAAAGCATATGGTCTTTGAACTTTTATAGAAAATATTGTCTAACCCCAATTCTATACCCTAGAATTCTATGCCATAAAATAATTCTTATAAATTTAAAAGGATTTACTTCATATGAATTCAACTCACAATCATGGACTACAACTAGAACTCATAACTGAAAATGTCCAAATATTATTTATAAGTTAAATAATAGACTTCTAAAAGCCCATGTGTTCAAAAAGATTAAAAGATTACACAATCCACATTTACTGTTCCATTATTGTTCTATTAATCAGTGGGAGAAAAATATGTAAAAAAAATAACTAAGCCACAAAGTCCGCTGGATTATTCTGTCTTATGAATAGAGACAAACATAAAAATATGGGCGTTATGCAAACCAAGTTAAATTCATATAGTAAGAGGTAAACTAGAATATATTTAAATGGAAAAAAATGAAAGCACAATACATCACGATGAATGATATGCAGGTGTTGCAGTTCTTGTCCTTGCCATCTACTAAGTTCTATTACAGCGACCACAGAATGAAACATCTAGTCACTTCTGTGACATGCTTACCATTGTTACTATGTTTCACGCCAGTGTTACACCACTGTGACAATCTACCTTGTTGAGGTCTTCCTTTTTATCGGACCATCTACCAAGCATAATTTAATTTTCCAAGGATCGGTGTGTCCTAATAATACGTGCAAAGTACATCAGATGATGTATCACCATCTTTGCTTCTAAGTATTATACTGTATGTATTTTAACATATATGTGTTTATTATTCTGGCAGTCCATGGCATTTCAATATTCTTTTCTATCACCAACAATCAAAACCACCAATTCTTCATTTTTTTAAAAATTCCTTGCCACAGTTTACATACATATAAGGCAATTAAAAATGTCTTGAATTGACATTTCTTTTACAGAATACCATAGCATTAGATGTCTAGATTGGAAAACAAGAAATGTATCTAACAAAATGATATAAAATTTCTCCTCAAAGGTAACTCTATAGAGATCCTAATATTAGGGAGGACCATTGACCTTGGTCTTTAAAGAAACTCTGATTTAGGGCATTATTCAGAGAGGGATTTTTTTGAAGAGTACTCAACCACCAATATCCTCAGCACTTAGAAAAATAGTTCTGAAAGACAGGTGTTGCATACTCACTACACCTGCTACATAACATGAGGATAAAATCAGCTGCCAAATTCTGCCTGGCTTATATGATTCATGAGTGCCCTGATGGAATTGATTTCATTGGAGAGAAAAAGAAATGCTGTAGTTTAAACGGAAGAAAAAGTTCATGCCAAATGTAGAGTCAGATATATCCCATCAGCCCTGGCAGAAAAATAAATGTAAAATGAATTAGCCATTTATAATTTTGCAAAACCCGACACACTGTGAAGATTTATCATCTGGGCCATGAAAAAAAATGGACTGTATTCGACAAAGCAATTAAAAATGAAAAGTTGTGCAACTGAAGTCCAAATAAAATAAGCCTCTAGAAGAGAATTGTGTGGAGGAAGTGTCCTAGAATTCCTCTCTCGCGGAGGTTCCTATTACTTTGAAAAGTTAATGATCAGCTGCACAGAATACAGGTTGCTTTATACTTGGACAATGAGCCCATGGTGATGTAGTGAAGTAGGGAATTAAATGTTGGGCTGCAAAACACAATATGTGGATCCACCAGCAGCTTCTCTGGGGGAATATGAAGCTGTCGGCTTCCTCAAGGATTTATAGCCATGGGACCTCTGGGGAGCAGTACTGCTCTGCCCCATGGGGTCACTGCGAGGTAGAATTAACTTGATGGTGTGACGTGCTCTCGAACAATGGATTTCATGCATAACAACCTTATAAAACAGGAAAGGATTGGCCCTGCGGGTTTCCAAGAAGGTTATTCAAGAGTAGAAAATCTCATCTCCCTCGGAGAAGAAACTGGGTTTCCAATCGCCGATGCGAACACCAGCAAACCAACTCACAACCCTCTGGGCCGTCATGGGTTTTGACTTGATGGTGGTCATTTGTTTATTTGTTTGTTGTTGTTATTTTGGCAATGTTTTGAAGAACTTTTTAAAAAGCTAAGTTCCTCCTTGCCCAAGAATAAAGAACACAGGGCACACTTGAATAAGAAGCCTTTGAATTCTGAGTGGTCACTACCATCGAGTCAGCTCCAGTCTATAGTGACCACATGTCCAATAGAGGGAATGACAGCTAAGTCCTATGTCATCCTCATAATTGTTCTTATATGTCGGCCCATTGTGGCAGGCACTACATCAAGGGCCTTCATTTTTGTTTGGTTTTTGGCTGTCTGTTTGTTTTTCACTGCCGCTCTAGTTTACCAAGCATGGTATTCTTCTCCTGGAACTGGTTTCTCTTGACAAAATGTCCAAAATATGTGATACCAAGCCTCTTCTAAGGAGCATTCTGGTTGTACTTCTTCCAAGAGAAATAATTTTGTTATTTTATCAGTTCATGTTACTTTCAATATTCTTCTCCAGCACCACAGCTTAAATTCATTGAGTCTCCTTAAGTCTTCCTTATGCAATGTTCAACTTTCACATAAATATGAGGCAATTGAAAATACCGTGGCTTGGACCTTCAAATACCATCCTTGAAGTTCAATACTGTAAAGGAATCTTGTGAAGCATGTCTGCCTAGTGCCATGCATCATTTGATCTCTTCACTGTTCCACGAGCATGATAGTACATCCAAGTATGATAAAATCCTTGATAACTTCAAAGTTCCTCCACTTATCCTATTACCTATTGATTAAGTTGGGACTATTTCTGTTTCCCTCACATTTAGTTGTAATCTGTACTGAAGGATGCAGGTATTACTTAATTTTCATCAACACGTGCTTCAAGTCTTCCTCATTTTCATCAAAGTTATGTTGTTTGCACATTGCACTTTGTCTGTAGTCCTGACTCTATATCCATCATAATATAATTTAATTTCTCTGGTTATTTTCTTAGAATAGAGATTGAATGAATATAGCAAGAGGAAACAACTGTGATACATACTTTTCTTGGTTTTCAACCATGGTGTTCTATTTGGACAACTGTTTCTGTATCCATGTCCAAATTCCTTATAAGCATAACAAAGTGTTTCAGAATTCTGATTCTTCTCAAGGCAATTTATCATGTTTTCTGATATACATAGTAAACGGTCTTAGTATATTTATTAAAACACAGGTAAACATCTTTCTGTTACTCTCTGCTTTCAACCTAAATCCATTCATCAGCAATAGCATCCCTTGTTCCACATTCTCTTCTGAATCCAGCCTAAACATCTGGAAGCTCCCTGTAAATATACTGCTGCAGTCATCGTTGGATGCTCATTAGCAAAGTTTCACATGCATGTGATCATGATGTTTCTATAGTTTGAGCATTCTACCAGAATGTGCAAAATATGGGTCTCTTCCAGTCAGTTGGCCAAGTAGTTTTCTTCCAAATTTCCTGGCATAGATGAATGAGTGCTTCTAGTGTTTGGTGAAACATTTGACAGTATTCCTTCAATTCCTGGAGCATTATTTTGACTAGTGCTTTTAATGGAGGCTGAAATTAATTTCTTTCAGAAATTCTTGCTCATATGGTTGCTCTTGACCTGGTGGAATGTCAACTAGTTTTTGATACGGCGACTCTGTTTTCTGTTATTCTGATACTTCTTAAATCATTCGATATTTTACTCAAAGAATCTTTCAATATTACAACACAAGGCTTGAGTTTATTCTTGAATTCTTTCAGTGAAAACTATGGCTAGTATGTTCTTCCTTTATGATTTTGTAACTGTAGTTCTTTGTATATTTCATTATCATATTTTACATTGTCTTTTAGAGTGGCCTTTGCTATTTTCTGTTGAGCTCAATGGCATTATCATTTCTTGCACTTGTCTTATGATTAAGATCAATTTCAGAATCTCTTCTTACAGCCACTTTGATATTTCATCCTCTCTTGTCTTTTTAATGACGATTTTTTTTCTCTCCATGAATGATGTCCTTGAGGTCCTCTCAGAGCTCATCGGGTCCTCTGTCATTCGTGCTCCATGTTTCCAATATATCCTTCAGATGTTCTCATAATTAAGGTGAGGCATATTCAAGGTTGTATTTTGTCTCCAATGGACTTATTTTAATTTTATTCAGCTTAAACTTGTTCTTACATATGAGCAATTGATGGGATATCTGATTGTCAGCTCCGGACAATGTTTTAGCTGCTGATACTGAATTTGTCCCTGATCTCTTCCCACAGATGCAGTCAATTTGGTTTCTAGTTATTCCATCTGAAGAAGGCCAGGTCCTTTTGTGTTGTTCAAAAAAACATACTTGCTATGAAGAAATTGTTGGTCTTGCGAAATTCTATCATGAGATCTCCATCTTTTCTTCCATCACCAAGACCATATCTTCCAAATACTGTTCCTTCCTCTTGGTGTCTAACTTATTTATTCTAGTCGCCAATAAAGCTATCTTCTTGCTATCATGTTTGGCCAATTACTGAGGACTTTGGTACAATTCTTCAATTTCTTCATCACTAGTTTTAATGCATTCTTTTATGTTGTTTGTTTTTCCTTGAATGTGTATAGATAGAAGCCTGTCACTGACAGCACTTGTTTTTCAAGATCGATCTTGAAATGCCCCTTTGGGTAATGAGTGCAATGCAATGTCTCTGATTGGGTCATTCATTGCATAGTAAACCATGTGATTTTCTGATCTAAAATGACCAAGTGCAGTCCATTTAAGTTCACTGACATCTAGGATGTTTATCTTTATGTGTTCCATTTCATCTTTGAGGACTTCCAATTTATCTAGATTCATACACCACACATTCCAAGTTCCAATTGTGAGTATATTTTTATAATTTTACATTATGCCCCATGGAAAATAAAAGTCCTGAAAGCTTTACTCCCACAGGAATTAGTCCATTCAAGTCATGATGGTTGACTCTGTTTGCAAAAGCTGTTATTCCTCAGTCATATTTTGAATGGCTTCTGATCTGATACAGGTTATCTTTGGGCATTATCTCTGACCACTATCTGTTTCTAGTCACTATTTCTTCAGTATATGGCGATGTTTTAATAGCATACATAGGGATTTCAGAGACTAGTTCCTCTGAAATGGGCAGCCAATTATTTTTTTTTTGTTATATTCTTTCTCTGGAGGCTCAGATGAGAACTTTTCAGTTTGTGAGACCCTGCTGATAGTTTTTGTTGGCCTGCTTTTTATTGACTATGCTAAGGCAATTGACTTTAGATTTTTTGTTTCCTATTCTAAAGCATTCAAGTGTGTTCTAGAATTCCAATATTTTGAAGGGTATCCATAGTTTATTATAGCCCACACAGATGCATGCCTTTGGCTAGTCAAGTAAACCCTTTCCTGGCATCCTCGGCATTGATCTAAGATCAACATGACATCAGAAATGATATCCAATATATCCAGGACACTTCATTGGGCTCATGTGGCACTTGTATGTGGATTAAGAGGCAGTTGTGCCAGCAGAGAAAGGGCATACTGAATAGTTTAAAATTAGGAAAAGTGTGCTTCATGTTCAATTATTATGTTGAGCAAATAATCAGAGAGGCTCTATTTATGAAGAAGACTGTGATATCAGTGTTAGAGGAAGGTTAATTAACAACCCAGGATACATACATGATACAACCGTGGTCACTGAAAGTACAACGGAATTGAAGAATTTGCTAATAAAGATCAGAGATTGCAGTCTGGAGTATGGATTATCAGTTACTGTAAAAAGGCCCAAATCCTCACACCTGAACCAATAGGTACCATCATGGTCAAAGGAGAAAAGATTCAAGCTATAAAAGATTCTATCTTGTTTGGATGCACAGTTGATCTTCCTGGAAGCTGCAGTCGAGATCAAAAGACCTGCTGCCTTATGTAAATCTGCCGCACATGGCCTGTTTGGAATATTCAAAGTTGAGTCTGTTACTTTGAGTACTGCCCCAAGCCAAGATATTTTCCATTGTGTCATATGCATGTGACTGAAGAAGAATTGATAAATTTGAATCGTGGTGCTTGAAAAAAGTATGAATATATCATGGACTGCCAAAGGAACAAACAAATCCGTCTTAGAAGAAGCTTGACCAGAGTACCCTTTAGAGGCAAGAATGCAAAGACTTCATCTTACATACTTTGGACATATTATCAGGAGAGGCCAGTCCTTTAAGAAGGACATCATACTTGGTAAAGTGACGGGGCAGTGAAGAAGAGGAACTTCTTAGCGGGGTGGATTGACAAAGTGGCTGTAACAGTGGGCTCAAGTATAGGAACAATTGTGAAGAAGGATCAGAACAGCGCCATGTTTTGTTTGCTGTGCATAGGGTCACTATGGGTCAAAACAGAATTGATGGTACCTAACAGTAACAACAAAATAGCTGACATTTGAAATACCACTGAGACCGCTCCCAGCATCACAACAACACAAGCCCCCACCATACTGAAAACTGGTGGACAAAGGATGGGCTGAGTGGGAGCAGTGTGAATCTAAAGGAATTTTCTTTTTTGTTCCCAGCTGTTTTATCCCCTTTATTGATTAGAGGAAAAAGTTTATGTAACATGCACCTATTCCTTTATTGATTATAGAAATAAAATTTTTGAAAAGATATAATTGCTAAGCTTCAAAGTTTCATTGGTCTTTTTTTTCAAATTAATGGGAAATTAATAGGGAGTAAAAAGTTAGAAAATGTATACCAGAAAAACAAATATCCATAAATTTCCTAAGAATTAAAACAACAACAACAACTTAAACATTGAATAGCGAGCCCAATCCAGGCAGCGTCAAGACTTAAAGAATACACTTAATCAAGAAAAGTTGATTTCCAACTCATCTTCAGAACATGTATTCTGAATACATTAGGTTAGTTGCTTCTTGATGCTTTCCTTGCATAATTTTTCAAATATCTGTATAGTTCTGTGACCCTTTTTTTGGTCTACTCTAATTAGCATATGTCCACTGCTGGAGCCTTACACTTGGTGTATTGGAAGAACACAGTTGCCTATTAGAAATAGCTAACGTTTTGAACATTTACTCAAGGTCCCACTATTCACCTAGATCTTATTTAACCTAAATAGCAGCCCTTGGAGGATGATCTCATTAATATTTCAGTCTTGTGGATGACATGGCTGAAGTTCAAGAACATTAAGTAACTTTCCCAAGGGTATGAGTTTACAAGCAGGATTGATAGATTAGAACCATAATCGATATTATTATAGACTGTAATTTTTAATCATTATCCCCGTTATTGTGTAGAAGAAATTCATTATTTTTGTTAATTATGGTAAGTACATATATAAAACTAATATTTGACATTTAAACATTTTTACAATGCACAGTACAGTCCTATTAGTTAAATTCACTATGTTGTGGCAATATTACAAACATCCATTTCCTAACCTGTTTTTTATTACCCTTAACAAAGGTTTAGTGCTCCATAAACAATAGCTCTGTCTTTCTTCCTCCATGACACTTCAAATAACTATTAATAAACTTTGACCAAATGTCCATTTCCTATTGTAGATATTTCATATAAGTGGGATAAGATAATATTTGTCCTTTGGTGTTTGACTTATTCACTTAGCATAATGTTTCAAAGCTGATCTCTGTAGTTGCATATATCAGGCCTGCACTCCTCTTTATGGAAGATTAGTATTCCATTATACATATCAGTCACATATCTGACCTCTAATTAGATGAAAGTTTTCTAATATCTTTACCTAATTATCTGTTTCAATCTTTTGTCTATTATGATTAGAATTGCATTGAAGTATATTATTTTATGTAATTTTTGATATATTCCCAGGAGTGTTATTGCTGGATCACGTTGTGATAAGCAATTCAATCTACAAAATCTTCAAAAAGAATAAAATACCTGGGAATAAACTTAGCTATAGAAGTGATAGACATGTACACTGAAAAATATAAAACATCACTTAACTATTAAAGAAGACATAAATAAATGGAAGTGCACTTTCATTCATGAATTAGAAGACTTAATAGTGTTGAAATGACCACACTATAAAAGCACAAAGCAATCCATGTAGTTGATGCACTCTCCATCAAAATTTTGACAGCCTTCTTTGCATGAATGAAAAATCCAATCTTCAAATTTATATGGAACTGAAAGGGGCTCTGAATAATCAAAGCAATGTTGAAAAAAGAAAAACATTTTTAAAGAATCACCCTATCTGATCTCAAAATATACAATAAACCCATAGTAATAAAATGACTGTCCAGGTACAGGATATATATATATATTGTCAAATAAAATAGAAATGATGATCTAAAAATTAAACCCATACATTTTGATTATAAATAGTGTTAGGATAACTGTATTTCTACATGCAAAACAAAGTAAAGCTATGCTCATAGTTTGTACCACAGAAAAATTAACTCAAATTAGAGCAAATATCTCTGTGTGGGGATTAAACCATAAAATACTTAGAAAATATACACAGTGTTATTTTTATAGAACTTCGTAGTTAAATACAGAGTCTCAGCTATGATACCAAAAGCATGAGCAAAAAAAACCAAAGCACATCAATGAGACTTCATCATAGAAACTTTAATAACAAAAGAGAAACTTCTTTTCATCCAAAGACCTTATCAAGAAAGGGAAAATAAAACCTACAATTTGGGGGGAATTTTCCTATTCTGAGCTATGTGTTTGTTTGTTTTTTAAACATTCGATTGGGGGCTCATACAACTTTCTATGTATGTGTTCTCTCATAGAGTCTGAGAGGGTTAAAAACTGTCATGAAGAACTCACAAGAAAAGATAATGGAATTTTCCCATGAACCTTTTGGAGCCCTTCCTATTTTCTAAGCTAATTATCTTATGACACTCACCTTGTACTTATTAATTGTTTCATAGATGAGTATTTAGCACATTCAAAGAAATAGAGAACTTTGGAGAAGCAGAGTTTCTTCTACACCTCATGTAAGTTTCTAAACGAAACTAATACTCACTTTCTTCAGGGCTTGATGGAGGAATGACAAAACACTTGAAACTCAAAGCACAGGAAATATAGTTGAGAAATGGTAGTAAGTTTGTGTTCACAAATAAATGATATCTGAAGCCAAGACTGGGTTTCTCATTTAGGTGGTCCACTCCATGGTCCACTCCACACATTTTAAAAAGTCTGCTAAGTGGGCTTATTTGTCGTTTACCAAATGGCAGACCTGAATCAGTTGCGCCATATTTGATTGCTGCTAAGTCTTGTATCAAACTGATTGCATTCTCTGTATACAATTGTCTTTTACAATTGGACCGAACTGAGGAATTCCCCCAAACATACCAACGACATAATCAGATTGTACGTGTGTCACTGAAAGAAACTTACCAAAAACCAACCTGGTGATATGCAAAACCTTGTTTTGAAGCAAAATAACTGGTCTAGAATTGTAGAGTGATGTGACTTGGGATATGTGGGATTTGGCAAGTCACTAGCATAACTTCTGTTCACATCTGGGACTTCACCAGAGACACAGAATAGAAAGAGTATTACCGACGAAGAACTGAGAGCTGGCGCTCTTGTACAAGTTTGTCCACTGGTTGCCCTGAGTCTGAGGTGCTGTATTATGCCCTTTCAGACTACATCCTTTCAAGTGATCACACACACAATAAAATCTTAACTTCAGTTTGATTTGTGTGTCAGAGGGATTATTTGTGGCAAGCCTTTAAACCTGTTTACTGTGAGACCACCCCCAGAATGTTTCAAGAGGGGGTGCAAGATAAAGACGGTGTCCTGACCTCTTTAAAGCTTGGAGAACATTAAAAGATGATAGTTATGCTTTGAAACACTGATCCCTTGGTACTTCTTAAATGAACACATGAATTATAAAGACTTCCATTGACAATTTTGCTGAATTTGAGGATTATCTTGCGGCTCAAATTAATGGAGTTGGAATATAGAGTAAATCTCATAGAGAATTAGTTCAAACTATCCATTGCGAATTGGAGCTGCTCTGTGAACAGACAAGAGTAAATTTTGTTTTCTCTCTGCTGATTACTCCACCAGTAAGTATGTGTTCTCTCCATTGTCCACTTGTCATAGAAAAGAACACTATTTTACTTCAATTCCTCCAAGGCAACTCTACCATGTTATACTCTATGGGGCACATGGGTATCCCTAGCTTCTGCTGCCTATGGTATTTACTCCCTCTAGAGGTAAGTCTCAGAATCTACCAGGGCACGGCTATCCTGTTCTTTAGGGTCACTGTGAGTCAGAATCAACTCTCTGGCAGTGAATTGTTTGGGCATATACTTGCTTAATGCCTTACGTTTTGACGAAACTGTGGCAAGTGTTTTTTAAAGGGTGGCTAAGAGTTGGGCTGCAATTTGAAAGATCAGCAGTTTGAAATCAGCAGCTGTCCCACAGGAGAGATGGGGCTTTCTGCTCCCTTAGACTGTTACATTCCCAGACACTTACAGAGACCGTTCATTCCTGTCCTGTGGGGTTACTATGAGTCGGCAATGATGCGATGGCACTTCGGTTTTAATGTATTTATTTAATGCTTTATCTTTAATGGTTAGCAGAGTGCCCAGAGTTTAGCAGGCATTAAATACATAGTCTGTTATTTAATGAAATGATTATACATTTTATTTAGCCCTCGTGAAAATCGGGGTTAAAAACCATTTGATTATCTATCAAAGCTTTAATAACAATTCCGTGCATCCTTTCACAGAGACTCTCCTTTCACACACATCATTGTCGTGTACTTTCTCATTCTCTTTTTCGGTGGTCAGATCCATTGAGCTCCACAAAGAACAGCTTAGGCAGAAAGAAATCACCCAGCAGCCCATGAACCCCACTCTTGGCTTCTCTATTGTCTCTGAAACTGGCTGTGGACTCAGGGTAAATCAATTATTCTTTTCTTGTCCAAGTGCTTTTGGGAATGAACAGCTAGCTGCCAAGCCCGATGAGTCCTAGAAGATCAAAACACGCCTAGATTCTGTTGTCAGGCCCTGTGGCAGAACCCGTGACTGTTGGCAGCTCTGGCCTTTGATGATTCTAACCGAACATGGAGGAGGTATTAGAGCAGATATGTTTTAAAAAACAAAATTTTGGAATAAAATGTACCAGCTTCAACCTCTCCCTCCTTCCTTTTTCCTTGTGATCATGACCAGTCGAGCTCTGTCTAATCCACCCATCACTGACTGCTCTGGTCCAAGTAAAGAGCCTTGCCATGAGAATGACCCTCGGATCCTGTCCCTGCCTGTCAAGGGAGAACAGAGACTGCTCCTTCTCTCTTCCGAAACCATAAATCACCAACTGATCCCAGGAGATTTTCAGACAGTCCCCTTAGAGCTGGCTTTCTTTCAAGACTTAATAGACATAAGGCTTCCTCCTTCAACAGAGCACTTTAAACCAACCTCATCATTTTCTTTGGTAGCAACTCAACTGTTTACATTGGAAGCGGTGTACACTAGACTAATGGTTGATTATTTCAACTCACCCACTGGCACTCTGAAATCAAACCTACTTCCACAAAGGTTACAACAGGGAGAATCCTGCAGAAAAAGTCTACTCTCTAACCTTGGGATTATCACGAGTTAGAATCAATGGAATGGGAATGGATTTAAGAGACAATGGAATAAAGTTCTAAGAATATGGTTCATGACTTTCTTTAAGCTATAGGTATTTCCCATATTCTCCCAGTTTTTAGAAAGAGTATGACTTTATAAATTAGAAATAAATTCAACTAAAAATACAGTGTGGTGGAGTTGATTGAGTACTACTCCTGGCAGGAAGCCCATGTGTTTCAAAGCAGAGATGGCCTTCATAGGGTTTCCAATTATGGTATTTCAGAAGTACATATCAGCGTGTACATATGTACACACACACACACACACACACACACACACACACAGCTTTAAAACCAAACTCGCTCTGCTGAGTCAATGATGACTCATAGTGACCCTACAGGACGGAGTAGACTGATCATGATTTTCTGAGACTATAATTTTCTTCTTTTTTTGGCTTAAAAGATGCTTCTTTGTTTCTGAAATATAATGACAGAATTTTTTCTTTGATGTAAGTTAGCAACATTGTTATCCTTAATGCATTCTTTTCTCTCTTTTTTGTACCTTGTATAATTTTGATTTGATCTTTTTTCCTTTTTCTTTTTTACATCATTTTATTGGGGGTTCATACAACTCTTATCACAATCCATACATATAGCAATTGTGTAAAGCACATTTGTACATTAATTGCCCTCATCATTCTCAAAACATTTGCTCTCGACTTAAGCTCCTGGCATCAGCTCCTCATCCCCCTTCCTCCTTCTTCCCCCTCCCTCATGAACCCTTGATAATTTATAAATTATTATTTTGTCATGTCTTACACTATTTGATGTCTCTGTTCACCCACTTTTCTCCTAGGGAGGAGGTTATATGTAGATCCTTGTAATTGGTTCCCCCTTTCCACCCTACCCTTCCTCCACCCTCCAGGTATCATCATTCTCACCACTGGTACTGAAGGGATCATCCACCCTGGATTCCATTTGTTTCAATTTCCTATCTGTACCAGTGTACATCATCTGGTCTAGCCAAATTTGTAAGGTAGAATTGGGATCATGATGGCGGGGCGTGGGGGGTGTAAGGAAATATTTAGGAACTAGAGGAAAGTTGTATGTTTCATCTTTTCTACATCACACCCTCACTGGCTCATCTCCTCCCCACGACCCTTCAGTAAAATATGTCCAATTCCCTACAGATGGGCTTTGGAACTCGACTCTGCACTCCCCTTCATTCAAAATGATTTTGATTTTTTGTTCTGATGATGCATGATACCTGATCCCTTCAACACCTCTTAATTGCACACACTGGTGTTCTTCTTCCATGTGGGTTTTGTTGCTTCTAAGCTAGATGACCTCTTGTTTATCTTCAAGTCTTTAAGACCCCAAACACTATATCTTTTGATAGCCAGGCACCATCAACTTTCTTCACCACATTTCCTTAGGCACTCATTTGTCTTCAATTATCATATCAGGGAGGTGAGCATGTTGTTAATCTTTGATGCCCGATGACCAAACTCTTCACCATTTCATGACCACACAGGCTGGAGTGCTTCTTCCATGTGGGCTTTGTTGATTCTGAGTTAGATGGATGCTTGTTTACCTTCATGCTTTTAAGACCCCAGATGCTATATCTTTTGATAGTCGGGCACCATCAGCTTTCTTTACCACATTTGCTTATGCAACCACTCTGTCTTCAGCGATTGTGTCAGGAAGGTGAGCATCATGGAATGCCAGTTTAAGAGAACAAAGTATTCTTTCATTGAGGGAGTATTTGAGTGGAGGTCCAATGTCTATCTGCTATCTTAATACTAAACCTATAAATATATGCACATAGATTTATTTCCCCATCCTCATATATAAATATATTTACATATGTATATGCCTTTATTTAGACCTCCTAGCTCTTTCCTCTATTTCCTTTTACTTTCCTCTTATTCCACTATCATGTTCAGCCTTCATTTGGGTTTCACTAATTCCTGTCAGTTACATTGCCCTTGATAAAGTCCTACCAAGCCTCTTATACCCTCCTCACCACCGATTTGGATCACTTGTTGTTCCCTTGTCCCTGGGTTTGTTAACCTCCCTGGCAGTAATCCTGAGTGTGGTTCAGGGTAAATGTTAATTTTGTATTAAAGTTTATCATACTTGAAATGTCTACTAGAGAGATTAAAATGAGTAATTTCTTAAGAATTACAGGGCTATAATATGAAACAACAAATTTCATGCAAAACAATACACCGCTTTGGGTACAAAATTACTGACATAATTAGACCTTCAGGGAGGTTAAAACCACTTCCTTTCCCCCCACCTATCCCTGGAACTGTTGGTCCCATTGTTTTCTCCTCCAGATTGTTCATCCAGTCTATCTTATTTAGACAGACCTGTGGAGATAATAACATGCAGAAAAACAAGACAGAGCAAAAACAAGCAACAAAAGAAATGAAAACTACAACAACAACAACAAAACGCCAATGACAAAAATACATACAACAAAACTATAAAAAAGAAAAGCTTGCAGTTAATTTAAGGACTTTTTGTTGGCCTTTTGGAGTGTTTTCCATTCGAGTCTGATGGGCTACTAAACCCTGGTCTCAAAGTATTTTTGGTATTCCCTGTGGACTTCATTACTCTGTTCCCCTTGTTCTGTTGTATGCCCTTAGTGTTTTGCCTCTGTGTGGTGGGATCAGATTGGGCACAATTCCCACACTGTATCTCCTGTGTTGTCCCCTGTAGGGCTATGGTCAGTGAGGGATGTCATGTCTCATAGTGGGGCCGGCCAGTTGGTCTTCTCTGTGGATTGGCTGTTCTGAGTGGGAATATCATCCTCAAGGCTTGATGGACCAGGATGTGCTCCACTCTCTCTTCCTCACCCTTCATTTGCTCCATATGCTCCGATCAGACATGTCCCTCTCCCTGAGCTGCAGATTCAGTTCTGTCCTTGGAAATAAATTCTTCTTGGGGGCGGGGCAGGTGTCCATGTAGTTGGGATTGGAGCCGGCCCTCAGACTGTAATTCTTTAGGAAACCTCATTGTTTTTCCCTCATAGTGGCTGGGGATTTCAAACTGCAGACCCTGTGGTTAACAGGCCAGCCCATAAATAACTACACCACAGGGGCTCCTCTGTTTCTATATATGATTTGAATTAGCACTATTGACTACGTTGAAATATACAACAGGGTGGGGATTTAGGAAGAAATGACAATTCTCATTTGTTTCCCTTTTGATTTTCACAACAGTTAGGTGAAATTTGATTTTAGATGAAAAGGGGTGAAAAGCAACTCACATAGATTTTTTTCTTTAACCACAGCGATTATAAAAAGAATCCTACTCTACCCATTGACTTTAAGGAAAACTAATTTTAGCGTGGAGGCAATTTTCCTTTTGCTTTTCATTAAATTTTACAAATGGCCCAAAGGGAGCCAGGGAAGCTTCCCAAGAGATGTATAGTCAATAGGCAGACACAGCAACTGCATTGTGCTTGCCGACTCTTCTGGTTTGTACTAAAAACCTTTAATTTACTTTTTCCCATTAAAATCCAAAGATTATACACAAAATGATACAATATCAAGTAAGCTATAATATTTAAGCATTCTTGGGACAGGTGACCAAAACAAGAGCAGTGCCACTTGTTACAAATGGTCCCATATTCTGTTAGTAAATTGAAATGTGCCTGCACTGTGTTTGGGATGAGCAATTTGAAAATTGCCAGGGTAATCCTTTGCTTTTGTCAAAGAACATCCCATGCACTGCATTTGTGCAGGATTCCGTTTATGATATGTCTCAAGTCTTATTCTCTGAACTCTGAAATCATTTCCAGAACAAAAGTAATGAATTTTAATTATGAAAAAAAATGTACACTTGCAAGAAAATGAAGATTAGTCTCAACAACTTTAATTAAAGAAATAAAACAAATGAAAATATATAATACATCTCCAGAGAAATTGAAAGTGGTCTCATCACAAGCCAATTAGTTGACAAGGAAGGACATGTCTCAGTGCGTAATGGTTAAAGAGATCCCCAGAACTCATGGGGGAAAAAATTTTTTTTTAAATCTAGTCATTTTGGTTGGTTTTTACTTCACCAATATTGCATTGCACTTCCATGCTAATGTTAACAGTATAAGAGGTAAAAATGACATTGGCATTATAGGCTATTGTTAAAATAATAACTAATTTACTCTAATTATAAGCTATATTTGAATCGCTTCTGGCAGTGTGCAATGAACTTTAATACATTCTTTTGAGCATTCTATTAAAAATGAGATATGTTTTAGACCTTCACGGGCGAGCGTCCAACTCTATTTCTATTCTTAAGAGCTTTCATTTCAAACTAACAGCATCCGCCCTCCTGCCCTCAGTTACCTAATGCTTAAAATGAGGAAAATTATTCCAATCTTGTGCATGATGTGATATTGAAATGAAACAATGTGTAGAAAAGAGTATGAACAAAGTGTACAGCGTCATATGTGCTTACTAAAAGTAACCTGCTACTGTCCTTTCTTAGTTGAATTTTCCTCGAAAGATCCCTGGTGGCACCGTAGATTAAGTGCTGGACTGCTAACTGAAGAATCAGTGGTTGAAACCCACCAGCTGCTTCTCAGAGAAAGACGAGGTTGTCTCCTGTCAATGCTGTGGGATTAGAACGTACTTTATAGCAGTGTTTTCTAGATTTAAGGACTGAAGTCACTCAGTCTGTTTGCTGGGAATCTGGGACAGAAATAAGAACGAGCCTTCTCCTTATCTTACACAACGTTTCAATATACGAACATAATCACTATTTGACAAATGGAATCTTAATAATAGCTTAGCGCTCAATTCTTCAATTTACAGTGACTAAGAAGTACTCTCCACTGGAAATCTAGATAAAACATAATGAAAACATTACTTTAGCATGAACATGGCGTTTGCTTGTTTATAATTCGCTATTTCAAAATTACTTGATATTACAAGGCAGTGAAAATGAAGCTTGATTAAGTTACAGGAAACTTCTGCCCTCTGTTTTCTAATTTATCTTCTCTGAAAGAGGAGAAAACAAGTCAAGATTTGAAAATGTTAAGTTGGTGATCAAGTATTATAAAGAAAAATAATCTGTTTTTCAGGTTCGTGAATTTGAAAGCAGAGTTTTATAAATCCACACTTGCTCTCAACTGTTTTTAAATCGTTAGGATTTCCAATGAAAGTGAAGTGAAATTTTGATAAAGTGCATGTGAGAATGACTTGGTAAATGCTTGATCAACTGTCCTTTCCCATCGTTCTCTCCCTTTCTTCTCTGATTTCCAGCATCTCAGGCAGCCAGTTTCAGTAGCAGACCCCAGACACACCTCTGCTTCTGCCTCCCGAAAGCTGTGATGCCAAAGCTGAACATTCTTTAAAGTGTGTCCCTCTTTTATTATGCCCAATCCAGCAGGCATGCCCAGGGAGAAGGATGAGGCCATCACTCCATAAAGGGTCGCAATCGTGGTCACCCTCTGCAGCAGTTCTGCTCTGTCTTCTAAGGTCGACATGAGACAGAACCCACTGATGACAAGAAATGCGGTTGATGGGTTCTTTTCCTGTGAATCTCTGCATGGGATCATCCCCCAATTGCTCTAAAAGAGGATGGCCACTTGAACCCATCCAGAGGTGCCCTGGAAGATCAGTCAGACAATCAGAATCTGAAAAGTCCTGGTCTTCATCACCTATCAAGCCATGCTTCCTAGACCGTATAGTTCACTTCTACTCTATTCTTAGGTGTCATCACTTATACTCATGGACATTGCTGTCTTCTGCATTGTCTTCTTGTCCTGGCAGGAGCCTGTTGCAAGGGTTAATATCTAGTTAACCTCTTGTGTTTCTGTTTCTTCATCATCTTCACATGAGAACAGCAGTAACTGCATATCCCACTAAATTGAGATGAATGCTAAAGGACAGAAAAGGTTAAACTAAAATTTTAGATGTAAGTAAACTATAAAAGCATATTAACAAAAAATAAAGGAAAAGAAAGCATGTTAACAGATTGCTTTGTTATTTAGTAAATTTCCAATCTGCAGTTTAAATGATGGATTAAAGATATCAATAGAAGTTTCTACTTTCCCCATGATTATGCTCCCAAGCAGACTGGGCGCATTATCCTCGGGTAGTTCTAAGGAGAGAAATAACTTTGGAATCCACAGAGAAGTGTCAGAGGAAGCAACTGATTTTGTAGCAGCTATAGCCTCTCTGATTTAGAAAGACGTCAAAGAAACCTTTAATTTTTCCCCGGTGTGACACCATATCCACATCCTCAACAAAATAAATAAAACACTGTCAACAAGAGGGCCATTAAAAGTGATAAAGGTTTGCAATTGGACCAGCCTCTGCTGTTTTCAAATGGTTCCACTCTCTCATGTGTTCAACATAAAAATCACAAAATTGATGGCTGACGTGGTCTGGATTCCATTTTTCATCCAAATTTTCCCCAACACCCTGTGCAGTCAATACATAATAAACCAATGTGTCCACACATTTCAGTTTTTATCCATGGTGAACTTTTCACACAAATAGTGCTTTTCATATGCCATTAACTATAAATAATTTATATATATATGCAATGTTTATATTTCATGAAAAACTTGTAAAGACATATTCAGAGTTATTTTTCCCTTTCCCCCCTTGATGCCTATATTAAGGTAAAACTGAAAAGTCAAAATAACCTAGTTTATTTCCTCAAGTATCTGAAGAGAAATATACACGAGAGATGCTTGGCATTTGGCACAGACTTAGTGGTTTTGTTTCTTTCATCAGTTACTACTTTAGTTTATTTAAAACACCATTTCTATGTTCGTACATAGAAATTTACCATTTAAGTAAATGATTTGAGCATCTTAAGTAGCTCACTTTTGTATCAAATATTCCAAAATTGTGGCACCTGTTTCTAAAAGATGGAATGAGATTGTTGTTATGTACCTTTGTTACATACCATTATCTCAATTCTATATCTTTCCTAAAAGAGTACAGCTAGATCACTAAATTTAGGAGAAAGATTAGACATCTGACTGATCAGAAATTTACTTACAGACAGGACCAATTTGTGTACTGGTCTCTTTTTTTGGACAGAATGTAGGCCTCACATGAATATGCATAGCATACTGCTCAGAAAATTTGGAGATTTTGTTGCTGAAAGTTTTGGTTCTTCTTCTTATAATATCTTTTTATTAATCTTTAATGACAGTACAATGGAGTGAGCATTGGGCTGGTAATCACAAGGTAAGTAGTTCAAATCAACTAGTTGTTCCCCAGAATAAAGATGAAACATCCTGCTCCCATAAAGATTTATGATCTCCATAGCTCAAAGGAGCATTTCCCTGTCAACCTCCAGATGTCCATGGCACAGAATTGACTGATTGGCAGTGAATGGTGTTTGAGTAATAATAAAAGAGACATTTAAAGCACCATGTAAGTGTTAATGAATGTGCTTCTCAAAAAACCAACAAGATGAGAGGAATTTTTAGCCCTATTTTAAAGATTAAATTAGCCAAAGACTAGTTAAATTGTATTTTTGCTAAAAGCAAGTAATGAGTGACAGACTGTACCTCAAACCTGGCCAGTTTAGCTCAAGAGAGAATGGCACATTTTAAATATCATGTACAGTGAATACCACACTGAGAAGTTCATGTTTCAACCAAGACTTAAAGAGGATTGAAAAGTGAGGGGGAGATATATATATCCCTTTCTCAAAGGAAAGGGAAAATGCAAGGATCCTGAAGCACAATGTGCTTAGAAGAACTCAACAGGAGTTGGGGATTACTCCAAAGGTTTGTTTTGTTTTGGTTTGGTTTGGGTTTGGTTTTGTGACTAACCAAGAAGAGGAAAGTTGCTATTACTCAAAGTGGGAAAGATTTTGTGAGAAGTAAAAAAGTTCCATTTTGAACAAGATAATAAATGTACAAAAATATCTAATTCGAGTGGGCTGTGGATAATTGCCCCGTTCCTCTGTCATTCTTGTCATACCCTATTGATTTGATCTGCATCGCTGTGACTCTGAAATGTATTTTGGATAATAGCAAGGTCATCCATAGTAAATGTTTCAACAGAGCTGCCTCATAAGAACAAACTAGGAAGAAAGATCAATTTATCATGGATAAATGACAATGATCCATTTATCATTGAGGGCTTGCAGGTTTCTATTATCTTTTTAAGTTTCATCAGCAACTTAGAAAGAAATGTCTGGTAATATAGTTTCCAAAAATTATCCAGTAAAAACTCTCTACATTCCAGTGGTTCATTCATTTTGAAACTAATCATCAGGATGGTGCATGATTGAGCAGAGTTTCCTTTCAGCTGAACATGGAGTTGTCATGAGTCTCAATAATGCAATAGTACCATGTTAGCAATCAATACCATCAGCAGTCAGCAACATAAATGATTAAGATTTCCTAAATTATTTCCTAAATTGGAAAGCTAAGATTTATCATATATCACTTCCCTGAAGTCACTAGGTAGTCTAGTTAATGTAGTAAGTTATGTACTGTCAAGTAAGCTCTGTCTCATGTTACCCTATTACAGACAACTTTGTCCTTCAACATAGATCTTGAAATATTCCTTTACATGAATATCACACCAACATTTCTCCTCAATTTGTAATCCTTGTCATAATAAATGATATGATTATATGATTCAAAAGACCAGTCCATTATTTCAGCTCACAAAAGCCTTATATATTGATCTTTATGCATGCCATTTCATTTTTGAGTACTTCCAATTCTCCTATAGTCATATTTCATACATTGGTCATGGATGTTTGCAGCTATTTCTTCTAATTTGAGTTGTGCCCCATCAGCCAATGAGCAACCTGAAAGCTTTACTCTATCTACATTATTAAGATAAATTCTACTTTGAAGAGACAGCTCTTTCTCAGTTGCATTTTTATTGCTTTTCTGTCTGAGGTGGTCATCTTTCGCTGCTGTATCTGACAATGATCTCTTGCTATCCATAACGTTTTCAGTGGCTAATTCCGCAAAAGTTGACTCCGATTTCTTCTTCCTCATCTGTTAGTGTGGAAGCGCTGGTGAAACTGTTCACCATGAGTTACCGTGCGATGTTTGAAATATTAGTGGTATGGCTGTTAGCATAATAACAACATCAAAACTACCACAGAATGGCAAACGGACCAGTTAATATATTCAGCTGCTATCCAAAGATTGGAGGTTCCAATCTATCCAGAGGTATCACAGAAGAAAGGTCTGTTTATCCACCTGTGAAAAATCAGCCATTGAAAACTGAAGAAGTATGTTTCTACTATGGCACACATACAGACATCATGAAACAGTGATCATTGACTTGATTGCAATTCACTTTTATTATTACTTTATTAATCACCCCAATATCTAAATAATTCTATGAGCATATTAACTTTCCTAAATGATTAATAATTTCTGAATAACATGTAGATTTCCACACAAAACAATTGAAGGGTCTTTGAAGAAATAAACATTTAGGACAGAGAAAAAAGAGAGATTTGAGTACATCACAGAAGCATGCAATGAATCCAAGACAGTGATTGTGTCATTTTGGAAATGCCAGAATTGTTCTCGATGGGATTTTCAATGGGAAATTTTCATAAGTAATGCACCAGGTCTGTGTTTAAAGACATCTCTGTGTAGAGTCAAGTTAGTCTCCAGTTGTTTGATTAGCGGTGGGGCCCTTTGACTGTTTGCATTAACGTCACCAGTGTGCACCAACTCAATTCACTCACTGCTACCGCATCCTTCCTGACTCGCAGCAACTCAACCAAAGGCTCCAATTTAATATTAAAGGTACATTTTCTGCGAAGTAAGCATTAGAGATCCTTTCAATTTCTTAATGCTGAAATATACATCTCTTAGTGTTGTTAAATATTTAAATAAGAAATACGAATATATTTAGGTAAAATACACAGTAAATGTTATATACCACTATCTCCATTTATTTTTCTTAAATGCTCGTTCTTATAATGGATATCTTTTTGTTGTTATTATTGTTATTGGCTTGGTTTTGTGTTTATTTTACTTCACTTTTACCACACCCCATATCCAATCCCTTTGATTTTCCTATGCAACTTTATCTACTTTTTATTTCCTGTGGTTGGGAAAGAGCTGACCTCTTTATGTGTCACTTCAAAGAGGTGAGGGGAACCTTAAGTATACCTAATTCACCCCACAGTCACAGTAAATTGTTACTGACTTTTATATACAAGCTAATAAGAATCAATATCTCCTTAGGAAAGGGAGGGAGGAATTGCACTTCAACTTGGTATGCCAAACCTTAAAGGCAACATACCAGCATGAAGCAGCAAACTAACAGAGAGATCTATGGGGCTGGGCCCCAATCCCAGTTATGTGGACCCCCTCCCCAGAAGATTGTACTAGAGAGGACAGCACTGAAGATACAGCCCAGGGAGAGTGGCAGATCTTCTCAGACCACAGGGGAGCAAACTAGGGGAGAGAGAGAAAGAGAGAGAGAGAGAGAGAGAGAGAGAGAGAGAGAGAAGCGCACCCTGACCCACCAAGCCCCTAGGATAACACTCCTGTTTGGAGAAGCCACGACACAGAGGGGACTGTAGGGGCGGTCACATCATGAGACACAAGTCCCCTAACTGACCCACAGTGCTGTAGAGCATAGCACTGGAGACAGAGTGAAACTGTGTCTGGTCTGATCCCCCCACAGCGGGGTGAAACATGAAGGGAGCACAACAGAATATCACGGGGTGTAAAGCAACAGAGTGCCCGAGGAATACCAAAAGTAGACTTCAGAATCAGTGGGCAGGGTTTGGCACCTCACCAGACCAACTTAGAAAGTTTCATATGACTCACCAGACAGACCTGGAACTGTTTATAGTCCCTGCCACATTTTTTTTCATGTCTATCTATGTGAGATAGTCAAGATAAGCAATCCTGAGGAGCAAACAACAGAACTGACAGTTCCAGGAAACAGAGGAGAGAGGAAATGAAGGAAAGGGAGAAGAGAGCCAACTAATCCAGGGAATGGGGAACAAGAGATCTAAAATCAACGATGAGGAGGACATAGAATGCCTGGTGGGGTTCAATCAAGGACAATGTAGCTGAGAGGAATTACTGAGAGCCAAATGAAGGCTGAACATGATAGTGGGACATTAGGAAAGTAAAAGGAAATAGAGGAAAGAACTAGTAGAGTAGGCAAATGACATTTATAGAGGTATCCTCTATAGGGATATATATTTAACTATATTAATACATAACAATAGGGGTATAGGCCTATGTACATAGAGTTATATGTTAAATATTAAGGAAGCAGATGGACATTGGGCCTCTGCTCAAGTACTCCCTCAACACAAGAACACTTTGTTCTTTTAACCTGGTATTCTGTGATGGCCACCTTCTTGATACAATGGACACAATCACTGAAGATAAAATGGGTACATAGCAAATATGGTACACCTTTGTGTACCAGAAAAGCTGATGGTGCCTGGTTATTAAAGGATATGGCATCTGGAATCTTAAAAATTTCAAGTTAAACAAGCAGCCATCTAGCAAGGAAGCAACAAAACCCACATGGAAAAAGCACACCAGCCTGTGAGAGTGATCATAAGGTGTCCACAGGAACAGGTTTCAGGCATCAGAATACCCAAGACAATAACAATGCCAATGAGCGGGGTCGGAATGGAGACCCAAAGACTATCTGTAGAAAATTGAACATCCCCTTACAGAAGGGTCACAAGGAAGGGATGTAGCAGAGTGCATTACAGCACTGGCGAAACACACAACATTCCTCTAGTTCTTTAATGCTTCCTCCCCTCCACTATCATGACGCCAGTTCTACCTTACAAACTCGGGAGACCGGAGCATATACTCTGGTCAAGATAAGAACTCTCAACACACGGAATCCAGGACATATAAATGCCCCAGGAACTGTAATGGTAATAGTGATACCATGAGGATAAGGGGAAGGTGGGAAGCAAAGTGAAGAGGAAGGAGGAACCGATCGCCAGGATTGATATTTATCATCCCCCTCCCAGAGGTGGAGGAATAACAGAAACTTGGGTCAAGGGAGACAGCAGACAGTGTAAGATATGAAAACAATAATAATTTATAGTTCATCAAGGGTTCACCACGGTGGGAGCAGGGGGAGGGTGGGACAAAAGAGGAGCTGTTACCAAGGGTTCAAGTAGAATGAAAATGTTTTGAAAATGTTGACGGCAACCTATGGCATGCCACAACATAAATGTGCCTGATACTCTTGCTATATTGATTGTTATAAGAGCTGCAAGAACTCCCCCCCCAAAATGATTTATATAAAAAGGAAGAAACAGTCTTTACAAAGGGATTGAGAGACAGTAAGAAATAATCATAGAGATGTTTGGACCAACTTGAATGAAAGTTCAGCCAACCCAAAGGACAGCAGAGCCATATTGGGTTGTGATTGATTCAAACTTTATTTTTAAAATGATATCGTATTAAAATCAACAGCATGAAAACAACTCAAGGCAAACACACCCGCACATTTATTTAATGTGATTTAGCTTCTGAGGGTGAGCAAACAATAGTCACGTGGCCACAAGAGGTGCTGGAGGGGCTCTAGGAAGTTAATTCACCTTAATAGTGTTTTAAGTGGCTTCATAAGTCAGTTATTTCTACTGTCTTCAGAATTCTTCTACATCCTGAGCCCCTCAGTTTTTAAGGCGAACTGTATGTCAAAAGAGACTCTAACACTAAGTACTGAACATAGAGTAGCTAACGCAAATGAAAAAATGAAGGTGAAAAGTAAAATGTAAAGGGTAGCTCTCATTCTTGGTAAAGTAGAAGTTCAACTTGGTAAAGTAAAGGAAGAAGATGCTCAATGGAAGGGATCAACAGGGTGGCTGTAACAGCGGTGGGCTCAAACATAATTGAGAGACTGACATAAGAACTTATTCAAGGCCCACTAACAGCAACATTAAATCCCCTTGAACTCATTCACTGCCATTGAACCAGCTCCAGTTCCTAATGGCCATATAGGATGAAGTACAACTGCTCCTGCAGGTTTCCAAGGCGTACATTTTTATGGCGGCAGAAACTCACAGTGCTCACCTTGTAGTTAGCGACCCAGCACATCCTCCAGTACAATCAGGACTCCCACATTCTCCATACTGATCTAAAGACTCGCTTCTCAGTCCCAATAATAGCAACGCCTTTAAGATTTACATGCCAGCTTTTTAAACCCTGCCAATATCCATAAGTTAAAACCTATACTTTAGCCTAAGCCCTACCTTCTTTTATTTGATTATTTTTTCTTTATGTTTATTCCAACTCTGAAGCATCACAGATTTGAATTATGATCTTATTGATGTGAAGATAGCATTAAAAATGTAGCAAATTTTACATGCCTTGAATTCAACTGTGGACACTCTTTTCTAAATACGGGTAAAGGGATTTATCCAAACAGAAGTTCTAATTCTATCGACAAACCCGCAATTTCCCATCTACATAAAGCACCTGTGAGGGATACTAACAACAAAGATTGAAGTAAAGAGATGCAGAAACGAAAATACAGTGTATCTCTCCACAAGTCCTTGATCTATCAGAGAAAATACACACTTGGAAAGGAAAGACGCTGCATCTGAGAGCAGAGACTGCAGCTTGGAGCAGCCCATTTCTTTCAGCTGCCAGTGAATGTGGGGTGGTTGGTTTCCTTTGTTTTATAGCAATCTTTTGCTCTATAAAGTATCTTGACATACTGCCGGAGACCTCTGGCTTGCTATCTATTCCATTTTTTTCAGAGTAAGTGAGATGCCATTTTGGAAGGCACTGAGGCATCACTGTTAAATTACACTCACTGCATGTTCAGACAGCCATGTAGTAAGATCACTCCTACTAACTTGTTCCACTTTAATTTATTTCCAGCTTAGAAGAACAGTGGTTATCATGATACATTGGACTTAATATGTAGAGTAGAAAAATGTACACCTGAACCTTTTTCATATAGGGCCACATAATTATATTTTTAAGTCAACAGTTTTACTAAGATTAATCAGATAAAGAATATGTAATAACTCAGGTTATAGTTTAATAATCTAGCATATTGTTTGATATATGTATTTATAATTGCTCAATAAATGTTAATTGCTTATTTAATACAAATGTCAGATTCCACATTCAGAACTTTGTAATCGATGCCCCTCTGATCTAAATGTCCTCATTAAATTCACTAGTACTGGGATATTGATATAGATGGCTCTTCTTGTTTTCTGTTAGCAGCTGAAATTCTCTCTTCTCAGAGAGCTCTGTGCTGATCACCTGGCTTATATTGTCACTGCCCCAGAGCCACCCTTTCTCACCACATCCTCTTTATTTTCTGTTTTAGTCATCAAAGCTTACATTATCTCCATTCTCCATTTAATCATTTGGTAGAAATAAATCTGTTTTTTTCTTGTATTTTTCTATAGAACAATGCCTGAAGTATCATAGGTATAGTGTGTTTGAGTATTGTATAAAAAAAGCAACGTTTTTTCTGGTTTGCTCATTGTAGTCATTTTAATGCTAAGGACGAGACATGTACATATTATGTCCTACATATTTACTACTTTGGTACCCTTAACTTTCTGTATTTTAGTGTTTAATTGAATTAGAGTTTTGAAAGTAAAATATCTCACTCCTATATATGTATATGGTCATGATTAACAAAAATTTACATTCACATAAACAGAAAAGCCTATGTTGTTTTTGTCTGTTTGCTTGTTTCTTGAGACATTACTCATAACTGCTGATTCCTGGAAATGATATAGGTAGGCACTCTGGTGGCACATTGGTTAAAGCGCTAAGTTTGAAGTTAAAAGTCCATTGGTCAAAAGCACCAACTTCTCCGAAGGAGTTAGATGTGCACTCTGTCTGAATAAAGATTGTACAGCCTTGGGCATCCTATGGGGCATTTTTACTGTTGCACAGGGGCCTATGAATCAGGATTGACTCAGTGGTTACTATAAGTAAGCAGTCAACTTGATGGCAATGAGTTGGATGACAAGGGTAGTGGGTATTCAAAACATAGGCATCCCCTGATTGTGAGACCAAGTCACCTTCCTAAATCTACTTTTAAACCAAATTTGTACCCAAGTC
Organism: Tenrec ecaudatus; assembly: GCF_050624435.1. Taxonomy (NCBI): domain Eukaryota; kingdom Metazoa; phylum Chordata; class Mammalia; order Afrosoricida; family Tenrecidae; genus Tenrec; species Tenrec ecaudatus. Next base: position 152,330,068 of record NC_134531.1, on the reverse strand, counting down.
AGAACAGATAGGAATGGTTCATATCTAATGTAAGTTAAGTAAGTCTGATGTTTGTCTTAGTCTATTAGGTATAGCATACATTTCTATGCATTAAAAATTAAATACTTCCAAGTACACTAAAACATCTTTAACATAATAATGTCCTACTAAAAATAATGTTGTGATGCACCTTGCAAAGTAGTGTCCATGTCTTATTATGAACCACTTTATGTGCTTCCGTTTTTCTATATACTATACTTTCCTATTATAATTATATACTATACATATGACAAAAACGGCTTTGTAACTAACTACAGATTTTATGTAAGGCAAATATTTATAACTGGGTACCTCTTATAATACAAATTTCCTTCCATGAATAAATGTTTAAGAAACTGTGATGTGATTATTCCACAGAATATTACTCAGAGATGAACAGGAATCAACCAATGAAACACACAACATCGACCAATCTTAAATGCAAGACATTAAATGAAAAATGTCCAACACTAAAAGGTACACACCAAATGGCATAAAAATGGCCTTCTGGAATAAGCAATATTATAGGATTAGAAATAAAATTATTGCTTACTAGACTATGATGGTAGAGGGTAAATTTCGCTAGGAGATACAGCATAAGGAAATTTGAGCGTAGATAGGACTGTTCTACACCAGGATTACAGGGGTGGTTGTATAACTGTATGTGTTTCTCTAAATCCATAGAACCCTATCCCAAAAGATATTGCTTTATGCAAGTTACGCCTCAACATCAAAAATAAAATACAAAATGTAGCTGAGACAGTATAATCCATTTCATCTCAAAACAATATGCAGCTTGTAACTCTACTATCTGTTGTCTTCTTTTAGGCATGGCCTTCCCCACCCAATTTATTTCAACACAGTAGAATAAATCCACTACAAAAAATTGTCAGATCGCCCGCCTTAGCCTTTCAATGACTTTGCAGGCTCTACTTGATCTACTACAGCAGTGCTTCACTGACCTCTTCTGCATCTCTCTTCTTTCACACTGCTCTAGCCACAGGAGCCCCTCACTGTTCTTCCAGCTCACCAAGCATGGAAGAACCTTTGTAGTGCCTGTCCTCTGCTGAGATGTTCTCCTCCTTCAAATCTACGATTTCTTCTTCTGCTTCTGTTTCTCCACAAAAAGCATCTTATCACAGTTTCTCTTACTGCCCTATGTAAGTAATGGGATATTCTATCTTAATGCTTTAATGTTGCTTATAGAGCTATTATTATTTATTATTATTTATACTACTATTGTTATTTGTGTGTGTGAGAGAGAGACCTGGCCTGAGAAGTCACACACTGTTCTTTTTACCACCATTAAAAAATTTTTAAAAAAAATAATTTTACTGGGGGCTCATATAAATCTTATAACAATCCTGACATGCATCCATTGTGTCAAGCACATATGTACATTTGTTGCCATCATCATTCTCAAAACTCTTGCCTTTTACTTGAGTCCTTAATATCGGCTCTGTACCAATTTACATCCTCTGATCTAGCCAGAGTTGTAAGGTGGAATTGGGATCGTGATAGTTGGGGAGAGGAAGCATTTAAGAACTTGAGGAAAGTTATATATTTCATCGTTGCTACACTGCATCCTGACTGGCTCGTCTCCTTCCCACAACCCTTCAGTGAGGGGGTGTCCAGTTGCCTAGCGATGGGCTTTGAGTGGTCACACAAGCTGGCGTGTTTCTTCCATGAGGGGCTTTGTTGCTTCTGAGCTAGATGGCTACTGTTTATGTTCTAGTCTTTAAGACCCCAGACACTTTATCTTTTGATAGCCAGGCAACATAGGCTTTCTTCACCACATTTGCTTATGCACATCTTTGTCTTCAGTGATCATATCGGGAAGGTGGGCACCCACTGATATGATTTTTTTTGTTCTTTGATGTCTAATAACTGGTCCCTTCTACAGCTCATGGTGAGACAGGCTGGTGTGATTCTTCTATGTGGGCTTTGATGCTTCTTAGCTAGATGGCCGCTTATTTATCTTCAAGCCTTTAAGACCTCAGACGCTATATTTTTTTGATAGATGGGCACCATCAGCTTTCTTCACCACATTTGCTTATGCACACATTTGTCTTCAGTGATCGTGTTGGGAAGGTGAGCATCATGGAATGCCAGTTTAATAGAACAATGTGTGCTTGTATTGAGTAAGTACTTTAGTGGAGGCCCAATGTCCATCTGCTGCCTTAATACTAGAACTATATTGTGAATTATATGAAGGCCTACAATGCACATTATCAGTTATACACTTAACAATTAATACAGATTTTCTTTCATCTCATTCATTGTAATATTCTCATAGTACCTTCATACATCCTACTTCCTCCCAATGTTTCTGCTTCTATTTCACCTTATTTAACTTCTAAACTGTATCCTTGAGTACATGCTGCCCTGTTGATCTTCACTATCTGACAATTCTCTTATGGGGATGAATTTAGGTCTAGACCTGAAAAATGACTAAGGACCTAGGGGAACGGGGGTGGGGTTCCACCAGTCTCCATCCAACCAGAAATTCTGCTCTCTTTCATCCTTCTGAGTTCTGTCTCCCACTTTCCTCTTACTCTAAGACTTTCTAATTCAATCTTCCTCACAGGAGTTGTTACTAGTTTCTGAGTACTCTATACTTATGCAGGGTGCTGGAGACCTGTTTTCATGGTCTATTAGTCCATTGTACTAATTATTTCCATATCTTTCTGTTCTCATAGTTGTTGTTTTTCCCCTGGATATTCAGAGACTTATAGGTGTTTGTTCATGAGCTTTTAAGTTCTTAATCATTACTTTTAAATTCTTAATATAGGTTATACAACATTATCTTTGTGAATTAAATTATACAAATGAACCTAGAAGGACCCTTAGTGGCATAGTGGATTACTTATTAGGCTGTTATGATTGAGGGTAGTAATTTGAAATGACTAGTCAGTCCTTATAAGAAAGATGAGGCTTTCTACTCCAATAGAGTTGAAACCCACAGAAACATTTCTGCCCTGTCCTATAGGGTCACTGAGTCACAATCAACTTGATTGCATGGAGACTTTTGTTTGTTTTTAATTTAAATGACTAGGTGTCCTCTAAGATTATAGTTATGATCCTGTAGGCATAGGTGTTAGAAACGTGTATTATTACAGTATGTATGCTTTCATTAAGGTATGAAGATAAGTTTAGAAACAAAATTTTATTAACTATATTTTATTTAGGACAATCTTTGAAACATATTAGGTGTTAAATAATGAACTAGTTATTAATTTGAATAAATAAATGAACAAAATAATTTGAAAAAAATTTTCAGTACAAACTGATTTAGTGCTTTCAAATCCTGTTCTTTTTTGTTGGGTTCTGTGTTTTTCTGAATCCTCTCAAGAAGCAAATCAATATATATCAATGTTAATCAAGAAAATAGCTCCGAGAGTTGTACAAGCAGGCACATTGGGTCCATGCTATGCACATCAGACGTTAAGCTGGAGGTTTCTCCTGACTTGGCTAGTGTTGGGGCTGATGAATGCCACCGACTGATTCCAGACTAAGGTCAGTACATAAGACTTGTGCCAACAGCAAGCAAGAAACTCAAGCGGAGCAGGTTAGATAGCAGCCTGCGGATGGCTCCTGCGACAGGCTACAGGCTCAAATCCAACAAGATAGAGGTGAATGACCAGAGTCCGGATCCAGATCCAGCAAAAAGCAAACAAGCTTTAGCACAGCACCCAGTTTTTTAGGAATGAGGCTAAACGACCATGAATTTTTTTTTCAATTGAATCAGGACTGTGACCTGAGTAAGGGGTTGTATTAAATGTTAATCTTGAAACTGCTTGACAGCTACTAGAATACCTCATTATAGATTTGAAAACATTGTATTAGGTCATGCCACAGGGAATTACTGTCTGGTTCAGCCAAGTTGACACAAAATCTCACTTTCAAAGGTACACAGCTAATTCACATTTCCCAGATAGCCATGGATATGAATAGTTGTCATCAATAAAATATGTATGAAAAATATATATCATTGTTCAGCCCACGCAGCTTGAGCTATTTTCTTTCTCTTTAATATTTCCCTCTGATTTGCCATGTTCTGCCTCCACCTGTCTTTGCTTATGTTTCTGTGCCCTATTTAAGATAACAAAGTCACACATATTCTTCTTCTAGAAGCTTTAGGATTTTATCACTTATGTTAAAATGTTACCATAAAGTAAGGTTTGAAATCTGTTTGTAATACATAGAATAGAGTAGATCTTGTAATTTAAAACAGTGTTACTTTTGTTTATTAGGATTAATAGCTCCGAAAAGATTAGTTTAGAGTTTTTACAGATATAATTATGTTTTCTAGAAATAAGTACACTGTCATATCTTTTCATTCTCCAAAGCATATGAATATCTAACATTTTCTTGCTTTACTGTTCTCGCTAGGACATCAATACAGGTTGAATAGAAGCAGTTAAATTTTAGTATCCCTGCTTTCCTTTAGCATTCAGTATTTTGGTGATGTCCTTTACCACATTGAAGAATTTCCTTTTTATGTCTAACTATCTGAGACTTTTTTCAACATGAAAGTTTATGAAGTTCTCCAAATTGTTTCTCCATTATTTTCTTAATATGGTGAATTAATTGACTTTTTAATGTTAAGCCAACCTTTCATTATTGGGCTACATCCTCTTGGTAATGAAATATATCTTTTGTATTTATTGATGAATTTAATTTGCTCATATTTCACTAGCAGTTTGTTATTCTATATCTTTGATGGATACTCATCTCATGTTTTCTGAACTTTCTACCATAAACAATGAGAATACTGGACAATATTTCTGAAACTATTTTTTAAATTACATAACAGTAATCTCTTGAAAGGTAGCAAACCACAAAAGTGAGTTCTATCACTCCAGGCATCTACTTCATCACTTTGTGGATGAGGGGAGTTGTTGTTAGGTGACGGCAGGTTGTTTTCAATCCATAGCAACCATATGCATGACAAAGCAAAGCACTATCCAATATCGAGCCGTCTCCACAACTTCTGCTTTGTGTGAGCCTCTTTTTGCCTCCGCTGTGTCAATCTCATTGACAATCATGGTATATGTTTAAGAATTTTAAGCAGAATGTGCTTGTTCTGCTGACTTAGAGAGTGAGAAAAAAATTAAGGGACACTGAGATTCCAAAGAGGAGGAAGCGATGCTGAAAAAGAACATTATGATTGCTTTCCAGTCTTTATATGAATATTAAGAAATGCATGCATAAATTGCAAGTAAATTTGTGTTCAGATATTCTCTAGATTTTTCTGTTTAATGACATATTTGAAATAATAGTTATTTGACCTTTAGCTGTGTCTACTTGATCCTAAAAGATGTGTAGAAAAATATAAAATTTGTCCATTTATTTGATTTTTATATTCATATAAAGTTTGTTTTCTCAGTGAACATATGGTTCCTTTGTTCTGAAAGGAACCAGATATTGAACTCTGGAAACATCTTGTTTTAACAAGGAGATAAATGAAGTGCTTAGGTATGGTATGGCCCTTCCCTAATTTTAATTTCAATGATGATTACTGGCAGAAGGCAAGCAAGATGTAGCTTCTACCTCAGGTGTGCCAGCATATTGCTATTAAGTGATTCCTGCTCACCCAGGAGGAATTTGATTGATCAAAGTGTCAAATGATTTACTTCCAGGGTAAACTACAATTCTTTGCCCCAAATACCACAGTTTATTTAGTAAAAAGAGGGTATCATTAAAACTCAGGCACATATTATACATGAATTGCGTTTTAAGGGAATGTGAATGGCATAATTATTTCCCATCAGGTAAACACATTCAGTGCTTTCTCTACACCCATCCTTATTATAAATAATTGTTCCAATTAGTGTTATCCAAATGCTGGGCAAAGGCTTGGGCAAAGATGCAATTTAAAGCAATGTAAGCTGGGTTATTTTTTTAACTCGGTGAAATACATCCAAGTCAGGCAGGAAAGGGCCTTAGGAAAGAACAATAGTGATGCAGTCGGCACACCAATTTGAAAATTATTCCACCAAGTAAGATCGACAGGAACAAGAGTATGACCTAGGAGTAAATCACTCTAATTAGCATTCTTGTCATCAGTATCTTGAATTGAGCAACAATAGGCAAAGCCTCGAGATTCCCAGTTAATAGGACTTGGAATCAATCCCAAGATGCAGGAATTCCTTTACTGTATAGTTGTTGGGAAAGAGGGAGATGTTGGAGGTAGATAATGGTGATGTAGGAATAACCGCACTGTGCCTTTTTATTGCTATTTAATGTCTAGAATGTATTTTTTGCTAAATTTGTCTAAAAACATATTGTCTAAGATTAGATTGTTGTACATTCCAATGCCACTTCTGAAGATTAACCTCAAAAGTCTTGGATTTTTAAGCTTTGAAAGTGCACTAGTATGAAGGATGTTTAAGGTCAAATGAATAAATAAAGTATGGAGAATGGAACCTCTAGAGTTTTTCATAGGCTAATGCAGAACCTATACATGGATCAGCAGGGAGTTATGGGAACAGAACAAGGGAATGGTTTAAAATCAATAAAGATGTGCATTAGGTTGTAGTCTCTCAACACACTTATTCAATCTGTATGCTGAGCAAATAATCACAGTCGCTGGCTTACATGATGAAGAATTTAATATCAGGACAGGAAGAAGGCTTATTGGAAGCCTGTGATAATCAGATGACACAATTTTAATGGCTGAACATACAGAATACTTGAAGCACTTGCTGATGAAAATCTAGGATTGCAATTTTCAGTATCAATTTCAGGTCAATATAATGAAAGCCATGATACTCACAACTGAACCAATAGGTAATGTTATAATAAGAAAGAAATTATTGAAGTTGTCAAGAGTTTTATCTTATGTGTATTTGTAAAATATTTTAATGGAGACAGCCATTAAGAAGTAAAATAAAGTGCTGTATTCAGCAATTCTGTTGCATAAAACCCTTAAAGTGTTGGAAAGAAAGGTTGTTACTTGGAGTTCTAAGGTGTGCCTGATCCAAGCCATGGCATTTTCCATTGCCTCATATGCATGTGACAGTTGGACATTGAAGAGGGAAAACAAAGAAAATCAATGCATTTGAATCATGGTGTTGGTGAAGAATGTTGAAAGTACCATGGACTGCCAAAAGAACAGTTTTTTTTAAAAAATTTTTTAATTCAATCTGTGTTTGTCTCGCATTCTTTGGACATGTTATCAAGAGAGACCAGTCGCTGGAGAAGTGCATTGTGGATGGAAAAGTGAAGGCGTATAGAAGAGGAAAGCCCTAGACAAGATAGACACATGGGCTAGAATGATGGGTTCAAACCTAAGAAGTGTGGAGGATGAGGTCGGACAGGCAGTATTTCTTTCTGTTGTATACGGGGTTGCTTGTAAGTCACAACTGACTGGATGGCATCTAACAACAACGTGGGGCGTATCTGCACTGATGCTCTTTTTGTCATCGTTAGGTTTCATTCAGTCCCATCAGATCCATATCAACCCAATGCACAAGTGTAAATCCTGCCCAGCCCTATGCCATACTCACAATTTTCATCATTTCATGTAATATTATACTATCATTAATTTAACCAAAGTAAACCATTATTCTTATTTGACTAGAAAACTGAGGGGTCCATAAGCCAGATTTTCAACATAGTCTTAGGAATATTTAACTTCCCTGGCGGGTGGCTCAGAATAAATGTTCACTGTCAGAAGCAGTTACTCCGAGCCACACTCAGGATTACACTGCAGAGAAAACCCTTAGCATGCCTGGAGTTAGTAGTTAAATGTTTTATTTATTTATTAAAAGATCTTTTAATTGGGGGCTTTTACAACTCATAACAATCCACACATCAATTGTATTAAGCATATTTGTACATATGTTGCCATCATTTTTTTCTAGACATTTACTTTCTATTGAGTATCAGATCCTCTTTTTCCCCTCCCCCTCCTACCCTTGTGATACTTGATAAATTATAAATTATTATTATTTTCATTTCTTACACTGAGTGCTGTCTCTTTTCCCCTATTGTTTCTATTGTTCATCTCCCTGAAGGGTGGGATGTTGTTATGTATTGATCATTGAGATAGGTTCCCCCTTCCTCCCCTCCTCTTCCCACCTTCCTCCTAACTTTTCTTGTGTCCTAGTTGAAAATTACTGAATCATCTTCAGGAATTTTATCATATTTGTACCTTAGATACTTGAGCCATCCATTTTGGCAGGAGCATTTTAGATAAATCATATTCTCTCTTGCTCTCACTGTGCCCCCAAATAAAATTGTCCAAAAGAAGTCATTCTTTAACACACGTACCAAACTATTGCTTGAGAAATAAATTCAGTCTATTGACTTCCTTTTAAAATGAAGCAATATTGTAACATAACTCTCCCTATTAATTTATATATTTGTCTCTGACTGCTTCAAGCCACAATGCCATAGAAAATCTGAGGGGACAAAAAAATCTGAGGGAACTTTATATAAGTCCATCAGAAATATAATTAAAATGGAAAGTTGATGCAAAATATGCAATTAAAACATAATGGCATATCTTCCACAAATGTTTTGAAGACCCCTCATAGTTGGAACAGAGAACTTATGACCTGTAAAACATGAACTATTTACTATGTGACACTTCACAGTCAAACCAATTTGTTTACCCCGCAGGTCTCTTCCACCGTCTACCCTCTAACTTTCATCCTAGCTCTTGGCCACTGAATGTTGCATGCTAACCACAGAGCTAAACATCCCACATCACAGTTTTGGTAAATTCTCACAAATACCTAAAAGGCAAGAAACAGTATAGATTGCTGGTTATAGTGGAGACTCTAGAGTATAGGTTTCTAAACTTCTTTGTCACTTTTTCAGGAATAAAAAGAAAATTTACTCAGCACTTCTGACATTAACTCTATGATAAAGTGTAGGTATCTGCTTTGTTAGCGCCCAAACTGGATCAATCCAGTGTCACCACACCTCCCAGAGGGTAACAGTAGGAAACCCTGCTCTACAGGTCAGCTGAGTTGGGAATCATGATTCCATCATCAACCAGCCCCAAGGTTTTTATCAAGTTATTTACCAATCCAACTTTATTTATTTGACCTTATAGTGTAGCCAAAGGTGTTAAACAAGTAGATATACCTATATATAAGAAAGAATAGTGTCTGGATCTTAAAGGTTTGTTTTAAAACAAACAACCATCTAAGTAGTGCCTACCAGCTAAGTCTATATGGAAGCAACACACCAGCTTGTGTGTTTCAAGGTTTGTAAATAATAAAATACAAAGTCAGTATAGTATTGGTATTAGATTTTAATTTCTGAGTACCCAGTTTTCAGAAGACTATGAAAATCTCCAAATCAATCTATAGAATCCTCACATGGAGTAAGCCTCCCGTGAATCCCCTCTGACCGTGGACCAGGACAATAGCCTTGCTGTCACACAGAGTGCCTTGCAAGTGTACTAATCCAGACACAGTGAGGTTACATTTTACAGCTTATCATTTGTTCTTCTTTTTGACTCATTTAAAATGTGTTTTTGTGTTTATTATTATCTGCTACCTTTTCAAATGAAGTTTTTCTCAGATTATTTTGTTGCCATTGTTGAGGTGTGTTTTTGTTTTTGTAAGTTTTTCTTTATGTGAAATCCAGGACAGGTAAATCTATAGAGATAGTAACTGAATTAATAGTTTACTGGGGTTATGGCATGGGAAATTTTGGGAAAAGGAGAGCTAAGAAAGAATGAAATGTTCTAAAACTGAATGTGATGATTGCACAATTATTTTTAGTGTGCTTAAACCTGTGACTGAGTGATGTGTGATTTATATGTCAATAAAACTATTAAAGTTAAATAACAAAAATAACTTACATTTTTGTTCAAGGGGAACATTTATATTTGCACCTGAAACCCTTTTCACTTTCCAGACATTGGATTCTATGTTATGTTACAGGTCAATGATTATAACTCCTTGTTTGCCTGTGAAAAACCAAGGTTCTGTCTGTTTGGCCTATCTAGTTATCACTAACATGACTTATTATAATTGCAACATTGTCCAAGTTTGCATAAAAATTATATGATCATCTTCTAAATAGAATACAACTCTATGAATTTCACTTTCCTGTAGAAGCTACAAAATGTGTCCACAAGGTAAAGAACAGGCACATTTAGATAAGTAATTTCCATCTAAGAATTTCTCTAATTTCACATAGGTTTATTGAGTATCTGTAATGTGTATTTCACTGTGAAAAACACCTAAGATAAAATCCTCTGTTTAAATTTTTCATTTTAATTGCAGAGCCAATCTAAAAGGCTTATATGAATTCATTCTCCAAATCCTGAAATTTAACAGCTGACTTTTAAGAGGAATTATTTTATACCTCCATATGATCAAAATCTACATGAATGTAGAAACAAGGTGTATTTTTGACCCTGCTACAAGCATATCGGTACTTTTACTATGTGCTAAGGGAGACCTAACTAAACATATGTGGAATGAATAACTCAGCACTAGTCAAAGATTTCCTCATTAAGCATTGATTTTATGCCATGTTGCACTGAGAAAAGGAAAGAATTATTTTGCAGTACTTAAAAGTCTCAAATACTTATCATCATATCTGAAAACTATTACTTATTGACAACTTACTATTGGGCAGGACCCAGTTTAAAAGTTTATATACTAGATAGAATTTCATCCTGCCAATTGACCTATGGGGTAGGAACTACTATTTTCCGTATATTATGAATAACGAACTAAAAAGAATATGGGACATGGCATAAGATAGCATAGCTTGTAAATGGTAGAACCAGGATTATATTCTTCATTTGAGTCCCATGAAGACTGAAAATCTTATGAGAGCTGTTAGAGTACAGCCTAAATGTATAACAATACAATAAGAACATTATTTAAATTTATAATGCTAGTAGCATTATTGAATGATTTAAAATCAGAAAAGATGTGTATAAAGGTTGTATCTCTTGTTTATCATACATTTTCAATATGTATGCTGAGCAAATAATCCAAGAAAGTAGACCATACAAATGGAAACATAACCTGAGGAATTAAAGAAGTATTATTGAAAACCTACAATATGTACATTATACAACCTTGCTTGCTAGAAGTTAAGAGATATTGAAACATTTAGAAATAAAGATCAAAGACTACAGTCTTCAGTATGGACAGCTTATTGTAAATAACACAAAATTCTCACAACTGTACCACTATTCAACATCATAATAAACAGAGTAAAGACTGATGTCAAAGATTTTTTTAAACTTTTGTAGCCACAATCAATACTCATGGAAGCAATAGTCAGGAAATTAAGCAACATAATTTTATGGGAAATTTTGCTTAATAAGAGCTCTTGACTGTGTTAAAAAGTAACAATGTCACCTGAGGACTAGGTATGACTGACCCAAGTTGTGGTACTTTCAATTATCTGATAGGCATATAAGAGCTTGACGATGAACAAAGAAAGCCAAGGGAAAATGGATGCACTTGATTATGGTTCTGACAAGGAATATTGAAAGTACCATCAAACACCCAAGAACAAATGAGTTTTTCTTGGAGAAAGTACAGCATAATGCACCTTAAACTTGAGGATGGCGAAACTCCACCACATATACTTTGGATATGATATTAGGATGGATTATTCTCTTGAAAAAATGCATCACGTTTTGTTAACTTGTGGGTCATCAAAAAATAAGATGTTGAACAAAATTAACTGACACTGTGGCTATAACAATGTGCTGAAACAACAGTAATTCTGAGAGAACCCACTCAGAGGGCACTAACAACAGCACTATTAGTAATACTACTGCAAGCATTGTGTATGTCACATTCATATGAAAAGAATGATTTACTATTTATCCAAAATGAAAATTAAACTGTGTTCTAAATCTGGCAATCCTATCTTTGAATTTTCTGGGGATGATGATTTCAGTAGGAGAGCATAAAGCAGTTCTAATGGTGTTCCTGTCTCAGTTGCTGAATATCCCATTCCTATTTACATGTTCTTGGAATATGTGGATATATAAATATTCCTTGAACAATCCTTGTCAATTTCAAGGAAGATATTGGTTATCCTATACTACAGGATTTGTGGCATGGATTCTTTCATATCAGCAAGAAACCATGTGGTCAAAAATGCTCATAAACAGTCAAAATTATATTATGTCTTGTATTCTAATTATGCAAATGAGACCCTGAAGGTAATTTTTCTATTTGTGAAGTGTGTAATGATGAGAATCATTGTAGAATTCTGGTGTAGTAATGAACTACCATATACATTACAGCAACAGTCATTAGTAGGTAGGACTCAGAAAAATCGCTCTGTTGGGTTTTCAAAGAGGATTATCTGGTCTGTCTTCCATGGTTTCATACTGCCAAATTTTAAGCTAGTTAACAGTCTGTGCCACACAGGAACTTCACAACTGTTCACAAATATACACAAGTTAGTATGAAACCTACAAAATAAATCCAAGATGAATTCATTATTAAAGGGCTTATCATTACCTTGCAGAGAAATTTCTAATACCCCAAACAATTGAGAATTGTGTAAGAAAACCCTCGTATTTGAGGCTATCTTCTCGAAAGAAACAAAACTAAGACACAGCATCCATATGTGTGTGTATACATTTATCTATCTATCTACATAAAGAGAAATGTATATCAAGAAAATGGCCCACATAAGGATTGTTGCTGTTCTTAGATGCTATCCCGTCAGTTCTGAGGTTCTGACTCAGCAACCCAGTGCATAACAGCACAGAAGAGCACCTGGTCCTGTGCCATCGTCCCCATTGCTCTTATATTTGAGCTCATCAATGCAGCCACTATGTCCATCCCTCTTGTCAAAGGATTGACTACAGTGAGTAAATGCAGTCTAAGTCTTTTTGTCGGATATTAAGGTGGAGGCTTCTCCTGATAACTATGAGGATGAGTAACCATAAAACAGGAAGATCAATCTGTAAGCATGAAGATGAAGCAGGAAGCTCACAGGCTGGTGAGTGCATAGGAAGAAAAGTCCAAAATCAATATGTCAGGTTTGTGACTGCAGACTTCAGACCAAGGTCGGAAGGTCAGATAGCACATAAGCTGGAATCCTGCTGATAACTCCAAGGGTCAGCTGGCAATATGGCAGGCTAAAGCCCAAAGCAATAGTGGTCCATGAGCCAGATGCAGGATTGAACCAGAACAAATAGGCAATCAAACAGGAATTGATAATTATTGGCTATTGGAATGCAAACGTTGGAGAACAAGAAAAAGGACTACGTGGAAAATATGAACTTGGTTATAGAAACAAAGTTGTATATTGTATAACAGAATTTTGCAAGTACAATGATCTGTTTATAGAAAATACCTTTTTTTTCCCTAACACGCATATGGCCACTAATTACCTGAACATCTCCAGATGGAATACACAGAAATCAAATTGACTACATCTGTGGAAAGATGTAGGGGAGAAGCTCACTGTCAGCAAATAAAACCAGGCTAGTGCTACTGGTGGAACAGACCATCAGTTGTTCGTGTCTAAGTTCAGGTTGCAGCTGAAGAAAATCAAAACAAGTCATTTAGAGCCAAAATATGACCTTGAGCATATCCCACCTGAATTTCAAAAGCACCTTAAGAACAGATTTGAACACTAACGACAGAAGACTTGAGGTGTGAGAGGACATCAAATGCATCATACATGAAGAAAGCAAAATGTCATTGAAGAGAGAGGAGAGAAAGAGAAACTCAAAGAGGATGTCAGAAGAGACTCTGCAACTTGCTCTTAACTATAGAAAAACTAAGGCAGGTGCAAAAAATGATTAACTCATAGAGTTCAACAGAAAATTGCAAAGGTGAACTCACAAAGATAATGTGAAATGTTATAACGAAACATGCACAGACCTAAAGCTAGAAAACCCAAAATGAAAAACATGCTCAGCATGTTAAACTGAAAGAACTCATGAAAATATTCAGGCCTTGAGTTGCAATATTCTATGCGTAAAACATATTAAATAATGCAGGACACATAAAAGTAAGATAAAAAGAATACAGAGTCACTATTCCAAAAAGCACTAGTCAACATTCAACTATTTCAAGGAGTGCTATATGATCAAAACCCAATGATCCTGAAGGAGGAAGTCCAAGGTGCACTGAAAGCATTAGCTAAAACCAAGAGTCCGGGAATTGATGGAACACCAATAGAAAAATTTCAGTAAGCTGATAAACCCTGGGAACACTCAATTATGTATGCCAGGCAATTGGGAAGACAGTTACTTGGCCAACTGAATAGAAGAGATTCATATTTATACCCATCCAAAAAATGGTGACCCAACAAAATGCTCAAATTATAGAACAACATATCACAAAAAAATAGATTGCTGAAGAGCATCTAACAACGGTTACCACAGAACATTGTAAAGCAGTTTCCAGAGGTTGAGGCTGGATTCTGAAGGACATGGAAGAAGCTATAGCATCATTGACATTAGATGGAACTTGGCCAAAAGCAGAAAATACTAGAAAGATGTTTATAGTAGTTTACTGACTCTAAAGACATTTGGCTGTGTAGATTATAGCAAACTATGGATAGCCTTGAGAAGAGTGACGATTTCAGAACAGTTCCTTGTGCTCACCCAGAACCTGTCCATGGATGAGGAGGTGGTAGCTGTATTAGTTTATATCATGGAGAATCACTAGGTCTTAACTACCAAACCACTAAAATCGTACCATTGACAAGTGTAATAGAAACTCAACTGACACAGTTTGTTACCTATTTGTGAAAATATTTAAGTCCTTGTCTTTAATCTTCTGTTCCACGTTTACCAAAACACTCCAAGTGTGCTTTGCAAACCATCTTTCCTGTATTTCAAACCAGATGTTTTGTCAACGATTGTAATATTTTTCATGCCCTTATAACTAAATGATCTCCTCAATGAAAGGTATTAAGATGAGAAGAGGCACGTGCTGATACTCGTAGAAAGAGGAGCATCTTGACACCCACATCCTAGCTGCCGAGAGATGCTGCCATGCTTCCTGTTTACTGATCCGGATTCGTGGTGATCAGGTAATGGTGCAAGAAAACTCCCTTTATCCTGAGCATCTGTGATTTCTCTGTGTCAGTTGCAGCACATTATTAAAGCCAGTAGAGAAGGACAGTGTTGTTGGAGGACGGGTTAGTGTCAGAACAGGAAAAGAAAGATGGAGAGTGGAGGCATGTCTGACCTCTGCCTCTTGGCAATAGGGCAGCCAGAGGAGGTCGGTGTGGCTTTCTTCAACCCATTTGTGCATGGAATGACTTCCAAGAATTGTAATTTAGGTGTGCAACGGAGATAATTAATAGGACCCACTAATTGGGATGATGACAATAAAAGTTCCTGTGAGCGTGGAATGCTGTTGTTATGTTTCCACTTTCCATCCTATCAGGTTAAGGAAAGGATAGTGAAGCTTCTATTTTATAATCCTAACAGGATGGAAATTAGAATCACTTAATTAAGGGTGTCTATCTCTAGGCTGAGTTGTGAAAGTTACCTAAATTACTCCTACGGACTAATTTATACAACAGAAGAATTAAGCAAACTATGTTGTTTATTTTTGCAGAGGAATTTGTTTATTCTCACTTCTATTTTTTGTTGAGATATATTTGTATACTGCTTCTATTTTTTTATCCAACTAAACCTACTAGCATGGATATATTTTAAGAATCGAAGAAATGTAAGTACTTGATAGCCTTGTGATAACACACACTACATTTGATTTCCTTTTGTTTTAATTTGCACATTACCCTTCTGTTTGATCCTTTGTTGTAAAATAATCATTTCTCACATATTTCACTGTAACTCTTCTCAATTTCAGCCATGCCCATCCCTTCATAGGTCTCTACACAAGTTCTGTGTTGAGTTTAAACTTGTTCATGCTATCTCTCGGCCTTGAATGTGAAGTCTCCTTCCCTTTATATTGTTTCCTTCATCTCACCTGGCTTTGCCCATCTCTGCACTCTTACAAGTTTCTTCTTCAAAGAAGTATTTCTGCTTCCAATTAAATTGCATGTTTTGCATTTCATGATTCGTGGAGTTCCTGAGAAAATTCTTGAAGTTTAGCTAAAGGACAATTGAAAATTGGATAAGTAAACAAAGCAGCTTACCTCCTCATCCTATGCCTGAAAACTTTCAGCAAATCTCTGGTGTCCTCATAGGAAGTGTAGAGACTTTTCCTCAGTGTTTTTGTATGGACCTCATCCCTGACTGACAGATCTAGAAGGGCTCAGAACCAACCTAATGGCATATGTGGATTTAGCTCTGGTGAGTAAGTGAGAAAATGCTTAGTGAATGTCTCATGGTAGTAGTCATAGTATCAGAAGTAATACCATCTAAGTGATAACTATGGGCCATAGAACTAAGTCTGTCAGTTGAATTATATTAATTCTCCTTATAATTTTATGGATATGTTCTCCTCTCTACCAATGAGTAAACTTGGGTCCAGAGAAGCTGATTAATTTATTCAATATCATCATTTTAAAATAATTCCTAAGATATATGTTACTTCTCAAAGAGATCACTCTATTACCAGTGACATGCCAAATTAATATAACTTATTTTATTGCCTTTCCTAAGGAACCAGAAAAGATTTTACATTAAAAGAAGTTATTGGTCCTCTGAGAGCTCTTTGAGATAGTTGAGGTCATAGATTATTATCTCTATTTTACAGACAAGTATAAGGAAATGGCAGTGTAAGATAATATATTAACCCAGTAGTTTATTATGGGAGATACTATATTTATTTAATCATTACCTGTTTCAATGATTCTAAAACATGAATATTTCTGAGAATCACTTGAGGAACTTGTTAAAAATGCAGATGACTGGTTCTAACTGGTAGATACCTGTTCTTGGGGAAATCTAAGGGCTCTGTATTTTAACTGCCATTTCAGGAAATTCTTATACGTTTTGTATATTTTAAGAAGAACTGATCTTGAGCCCAGTAATCCCTCATATGATAGCAAACAACCGAGGATTAAAGGAAAATAGAGTAATTGGGTGGCTGCTTATTGTTTGCCTCCTTTGCATTGATTAAAAAAAAATGCCAGGAGGCTCCATAATTCCCTACACTCCCAGCCCATGCTCCCAATAGTAGCTACTCCCACCACCACGGAGGATCGCAAGACAAAACGAATCAGTCTTAAATAACCAACACACCTGATTTCTACTGAGTAGCATGATTAGTTCAAAGTAGGACCAGTCAGAGTAAATCACGATACTCTGTTAAAGGCTACCAGAAAAGGTTTTTTCTCCTTATTGCAATGAGAGTAATGGCCTATGTGCAAAGGTGTTTCTTAGGACATTTATCTTAGGAAATTTATAGATAGTTAAGTTTGATATGCATAAACTCATTTATTGTAATCATAGCAAGGTACAGAAGTAAGACTTTAATTTGGAACAGCAAAATCAGAGCTACCAATTATAATTACAATGTTAACATTACAGGGCTAATCTTTACATGTACATCAAGGTCGTACATCAAGGTCGTGACCTTTAATGCCAGCTTTCTGGAGGAAGACTTCAGAGCGGCTCAGATATGGTCGAGGATCAGCAATAGAGGAAAGAATCTCGGTTTCTTCCCTGCATCTCTGCCAGTGAAGGACAAAGCATTTTTTGCAGGTTTAGAAAGTATCCAAAATGCACATGTTTTCTTCAAGATTAGACATGAAAATGGTTATTTTGGTGTATGTTGTGTTTTCTTATGTGAACTTAAAAGTTGTTTACTTTCTTTACATAGTTCACATGCTCTGTGTTTTCATGTGTACGTTCAGAAAATTCCTAAGCAACTTTGTTATGATTTGCAGATTGCTAATTACATATTTAGAATCAATGTTAGAGAATCCCACAAAAGTATACATATTTCTATTCATAAGTTGCTATAATGCATCTTTACATATATGTGTATTGAAACCATTGTAGTGACATACTTGATGTGATTTGGTGTCATTATGCAAGCATGCAGAACAGAAAGTTTAATGCAGCAGCTCCCTTGCCAGTGCCTGGAGTCAGAGATTAAAAGCACAAGCAGCTGTACCTTCTGAATGCCTTTGAAGTTACAACAAACCTCTGGAATTTTCAGTGGTGACCCAGTAAATCCTCATTTTAACCTGATCCCCTTTCATTTGCAACGGATATAATTCATATGCAGATGGGTTTTCTCCAAACTTACTGGCAAGACAGATAAATGCACTGAGTTTTGTAGGTTTTCAAGTAAGGATCTCCTACAATGAATTGTCTTAATGATAATCTTCCTAGATTTTACATGGCCATAGTAACTTAAAAATTATAGATACTATCTTATATATAGTATTTATCATATATGCTCATATATGATCATTTATTACACTAAGCATTATGCTAGGCATCATGTCCTTTGTCCTCAGAGCAACCTTCTGACAAACATTAGTATTACCCCATATTCATCACAAGAAGAATGAGCATTAGAAAGATTGAAAGCATGTTCAAGATCATCCAGCTTGTAAATGGCAGAAGCAAGATGCAGTTCCCAGCTGCGTGATTCCAATGAATGATACCTTACAAACCGAAGTCCACCATCCGCAGGCCATTGGTAGCACTGCGCTGCTGCGACTGGACTTGCCAATGGAACAAAATGCCTCTAGAGAGTTTGGTCTCTCTGGACTTAGACTGCAACTCCTTCCGAAAGAAACCTGCCTTTCAGTTACTCAGGTTGCCATTCTCTTTTTTCTTCCTGTGTTTGAGTGGCTTCGCGTGCTTTGTGGGGTTTTGTTTTAATGCGTTGCATGCAGAATAGTAGGGATACAGCGAACATTAAAGTGTGTGTGTTGGGAGGTGGAGGAGGTGTCACATCCACACATTTCAAATGGTGTGAGATCATCAGGCTTCTCTCTGCTTATTAGAGTGAGTCTTCTCTCTTTGGTCAATTTATTTACCACCAAAATTCAATAGACATTTAAATTTGCATCCAATGTTCCACTGAACTAGACATTAAGCGCGCAAGCAATCAGATCTCATGATCAGAACAGGCTAATTTGCTTCAGAGACACAAAAAGTCCCGTTGCCCTGGATGCAAAGTGTCTCGTCTGTTTAAATAATGCTTATTACATCTTGCAGTATTATTTGCTACTGTCAAAGAGGAGGAATCCCCCCAAAGTTATGTATTTAAATTGTTTTTCAAAATAAGCATATCACGTGCAAAGTACTTTCCATTACACTTAATACATTTGTCAAATCTGCGATTTCGTTCTTGGAAACATTTTTCAACCTTATCTGTTTGGATGGCTGACTGGACCTCCCTTGATTTTACTTCACCTCTTTTACCTCTTCAAATTGCTGTCCTTCCATGTCCGTCTGGATTCCTGGAAACCAATAGAAGTCACAAGGAAAAGATCAGGCTGAGGAAGTTGTGTGGAGCAAGAGAGGCATGCTGGGGTTTTGGGTTTTTTTTTTTTTGCCAAAAGCTGGCACACTGAGATGGCTGTATGAGCAGGTGCTTTTTCCAAGTGGCCAAACCAGTCCCCTGTCTGACACAAATCAGGCCCTTCTGGTTGTATACTGTTATGCAATCTTTTCAGAACCTCTCAATAGAAAACCCAATTAACAGTCTAACCTGAGGGAATGAACTGAGTCAACATTTTCATTTCTTCAGGAAGTTGATGGACGTCCAGAACGAAGTTTGTCAACAATCGACATTTCACTTTTCTTGAAATGAGAAAGCCACTTTTACACTTGCATTTTCCCCATACTGCTGTCCTTGTAAATTGTGTTCAACATCACAGCAGTTTCTGTGGCATTTTTCCTAAGCAAGACACAAAATTTCACAGCTGCATGCTGTTCTCTAAAATCAACCATCACAAAAAGCGATGATGGAGTGAAGCTGTTTTTATGGAAAAAAAATTCACTGTGACCAGAGGGAACCTTCCAAAGTGACGCCAATAGGTGCACTAACTCAGAACAAGGTGATGATGCTCACCTGGCAGAAAAAAAAATGCGAAAGGATAAAGCTCTGCCCAGCGGAGCGTTCCTCCCCCCACCTTTTTAAAGGGTGGAGGATTACCCCCTCATATGTCAACTTTAGTCTGAATTTAGGATGCTGAAAATAGAAATTAAAAAAAAATCTATATCCACATTTTTACCAAGACTTTCAATCAATTAATTTCCATAGGACCATTGCCCACCTGCTGAGCATTTGTCTTTCTACTCTAGATCTACTGCACCAAAATCTAACACTTAACAGGATCCCTAGGTGAATGTGTATCTAGGGTGGAATTTTAAAATTTAGCAAAAAGTCAAGCTAAATTTAAGGTGTTTGGGAGCTCTGGTTTTGACCAGTGCCCATCCTTCATCCCATTTTAAAATATGACCAAAACTTAGAATCCGTGTTAAAATGCTTTAGATCATGAAGATGATGATGATGCACAGTCACTTAAAAAATAAGCATTGACTTAATATATATATAAGGATGAGCCAAAAATATTGCTACAAAATCATGGAAATCTTCATTAAACAAAAATATTTAAATGTGAAGCTACTGCTTCTTAACCCGTCCTCCAGCTAGTTCTATACATGGCTGAAGACCTTACCCCTTCCCAGAAGAATCCTGTGCTCTTAGAGAAACTCAAAACAGCAATTTTGTAATCTTTAAAGGGCTCAACTCATGTTCATTTTACATTTCCTTAGACATTTGCAGCAAATAGAAGTCTGAAGTGGGCAAATCAAGGGATGGGGTAAGATGTCTCAATAAAATTCTCTCAGGAAAGTAGTTATGCTATCCTCAAAGAATAATGTGTTAGTCTGGGTAGACTAGAGAAACAAATTCATAGACACTCCTATGTGTATAATGAAGAGCTTTATATACAAAAAAGGATGAATATTGCCCAATCCAGATCAAGTCCATAACTCTGATATCAGCCCATATGTCTGATACCAATCTATAAATTCCTCTTCAGACTCATGAAACACATGCAATGACACCGAATGCAGAAAGATCACAGACCAAAGCTTGAGTATTGGAACCCATGGGAGAGAATATTGTAGTCTAATGCCATGAAGATTATAGCTTTGTTAACCCAAGGAGCCAGTTCTAGTCTGTCATAGAGTTGCTACGAGTTGTGATTCATTTGATTGTTATAGATTTGGTTTTAGTTGTCTTGATATTTCATTCCTAAGGAACCCAAGGAAATAGACATTATTGCTCCTAGTTATGGTTCAGGAAACATGCTCAGAGTAGATCAAGTGACTTGATGTAATGGTTTACTAATTGATCCACTTGATCATCTGGCCTGCTAGCTCTGAAAGCAAAATAAAATCCACTGCTCTCAAGTCAGCTCTGGTTCATGGCAACCCGTTTGAAGTTTCCAAGGCTGGACATCTTTACAGGAGCAATAGCCTCCTCTTTTTCCAGCAGAGCAGCCAAGGGATTTGAACAACTGACCTAGTAGTTAACAATCCAAGGTTTATCACACAGTGCAAGCTTAACATTTATCCAAATGACTCATGGGGTTTATTAAAGCACCTATTAATGAATCCTAACTCAAATTTTCTGATTTAGTAGATTTTGGATTTAGCTTGATCATTTGTATTTCTGACAAGTTCACGGGTACTATTGATGTTGTCTGTCCCCAAATTGAAAGCCACTGACCTTGTCAAACTACTTGAATTGAGAAATGTGAAACCCAATTTCAGAGAAGGAAACGGCAGACTCAAAAATACAATGTGAATTAATAAATAAGAAAAAATTCAAGTCTCTATTGTTTGGCTCTCAATTATTAGGCTCAAATGTTAGGAAGCATCTATCCTCATTCTTTTAATATTTACAATAAATATATATAATGCTTGGCTAAAAACTTAAATAATAGTTTCTCTGATATGTTCTGAGTCATTAAGATAACAGACATTAATCAATTATAATAATATTAACATTTGGATTCTTGTACTCCTCAATTCCAATTTTTTTAAGTTCCCTCATAAGTTGTTTAGGAAATAGTGATAAATTTCACCCCCTGTAATATAAACTGCAGGAGTGTCCTCGCTGTGTTCTAATATCCAGGAATACTGTCTGACACATCTTGCTTCTGTTAAGGGCCAGTGAATTGGTTAACTCATATCGACCATATGTACAGCACACAAAATAATGGCTGGTTCTATGCAAACCTTCAATTATTGCTATGTTTGCACTGATTGCTGCAGCCACTATGTCAACCCATCTTGTTGAGGGTCATATTTTCACCAACCCTCAGTTTGGGCTGAATATTTTCCTACAGGGACTGATTCTCTGGATAACATGTTCAAATACATGAGATGAAAACTTCCTATTTTGCTTCTAAGTGTGGCATTCTGGCCACACTTCTTCACAACAGAATTATTTATTCTTCTTACACTATCATTCCATACACCAAAATTCAAATGAATCAACTTTTTGTTTTGTTTCTGTATTCATTGTTCACTTTTTGCATGCATATGAGACTATTTTACACACCAAGGGTTGGGTCTGGTGCACCTTGGTCCTCAAAATGACATTTTGTTTGGTAATATCTTAAAGAGCTCTCTTGTGGCAAATATGCTTGAAATGAGTAGTTCTTGAGGAAATATGGCCTCACCACTATTTCATCATCATCACCAATTATCTGTTTATTTCTTATCCTATTTCCCTTACATTCCAGATATTTTACAGTTTCTTTGTTTCCCAAACCTCATTATATTTCCTGGTGACTATGTTTTCATTTGGTACCTTATAAAGAGCAGACCAGATGTTAAGCTTGTTTTTGTTGTCCGTTCATTAGATTGACACTGCAGCCAATCAAATAGGGAACTCCAAATTATTGTGCAAACCTGCCTCACTTCTTTTGGCACCCTTTCACGCAGTCAGCTTAGAAGAGAAGATGAACATTAGTCATCTAGGATATATCCCTTGGCTGCACAGGGAGGCCAGTCAACCTAAAGGGTCAGAAATGGAACTTCTACCATCCCCACCAAGTTCTAGTTTACCTCTGTAAGTAATTCCAATAAATAGGAAAGAGGTTTTTGTGGATATACCTTGTAATACATTCTGCAAGCTCAAAAATGATCTGCCATTAAGTATTGAAATTACTTGTGAAAGAAGGCACCCATATGAATTGATGTAGCATGTAAGCTTTGCAAGGATTGCTAATGGAGAGAAACTGGCAGAGGAAAATATAATGTCCTACTGACTCAGCCCAATGGGTATCAGCCTTTACTGCCTAGCAGCTTAACTCATAGAACTTTAACCAATCCTGAATAAGAAGTACTACTCAAGATAATTAGATCAGAATCTTTCAGTAGTAGATTAATGGGGGAGGCGGTACACAGATGTGTTAGTCTGGGTAGATTAGAGAAACAAATCCATGGAAACTCATATGTGTATAAGAGAGAGTTTTACATAGAGAGTAATTTTACATTAAGGTATAGTATCCAAACCCAGTCCCAAACACATAAATCTGATATTAGCCCATATGTCCGATGTCGATTTCTGAAGTCCTCTTCAAACTCAGGAAACACAAGCAATGGTGCCAAATGCAGGATGATCACAGGTCAGTACATAGACACTCTTTAGATCTAGTGGTGGTGTAAGCATCTCAGTGCTGGCAGGGTTCTTCGTGTGGCTCCTCCAGCTCAGGGCACTAGCAATGTTCCATGTGTCTTGTCAGTAGAGTGTCTTCAGGGAGGAAGCCAAAAGAGTCTGTCTCCTGCCTCCAAGGAGGAAATACAGAAGGCCCCAGAATTCACAGAAGACCAGCCCACTCCCCACAGGTCTCACTGGCTATCTTTTGGTAACAAGCTAGACCCCTACATTTTTAATCCTCAAATGGACACCAGCTTATGTAACTACAACAGGCCTTTATCGTTATAACACTCACTGATTGCAACATTACTTCCAAAAAACAATGTGCATATTGTAGATGTTTTCTTGGATCTTTAGTGGCCTGCAACCACAAAGATCAAAGAAGCAGGACTTTTATAATCCTAAATTTGGTCAGTAACAGAAGCATGCCTTTACTGTGGGAATAGCAAGCATTTTGACACTGTTTCATTGTTCTTGTTGTTAGACACCCTTGAGTTGGTTATGACTCATAGAGAACCCTTTCTATAACAACACCCAAGTCATCCTTACAACCATTGCTCTGTTTCATCCACTGTTTCATCTAGTTTGTTAGGGGTCTTCCTATTTATCACTGACCCCACCTTACTAAGCAGGATGTCCTTTTCCAGGGACTCGTCCTTTCCAGTCCGCCCAGTGACACACCCAACGAATTCGAGATTGAAGTCCCACCATTCGTGTTTCAAAAGGAGCATTCTGCTTGCACGGATTTCAAGACAGATCATTTGTCCTTCTGGAAGTCTGTGGCATATTCAGTATTATTTGCCAAAGCCATAATTCAAATTCATCAGTTTTTCTAAGGTCATCCTTAGTTACTGTCTAACTTTCATGTCTACATGAAGTTGTGGAATATGCCATGGTTTGGGTGAGGTGAACCTTATTCTGGGAAGTGACATCTTTACCTGTTATCATTTTAAAGAATTATTTTTTTTAACAGCAGGTTTGTGGTGTCTTAATGGAGATTGATGGTGGGTCTAAAGAAAATGAAATTCTTGGCAAATTCAATAGTTTTTTTCTGGTTATCATTACATTGCTAATTTAGCAAGTTGTGAGGAATTGTGTTCAGGTTTAATACACAAACCAAAATAAACTCACTGTAAAAGGAGATGCAGGCTCATACTAACCACATAGGACACGTTAGAACTGGCCCTGTGAGTTTCTGAGGCAATAGCCCCTTACAGGAGTAGAAAGCCCAATCTTTCTCCCAAGGAATGACTGGGGGTTTTGAACTACTGACTCTAGTTAGCAGCCCCACTCTTGTCCAATATGCTACCACAACACTTTATTCGTACAGACTGAAGTTTAATACATACTGATGATGAAAGTTGATCCTCTTCAGTAAGTTCAAGTCTTCTACACTTTCAGCAAGCAAAATTGTGTCACCTACCTATCACAATGTGCTGAGAAGTTTTCCTCAAATCCCAATGCTGTGTTCTTCTTCATGTAGCCCAGCTTCTCAGAGTCGTTGCTCAGCATACCCACTGAAAAACTATAGTGAAAGGATGCAATCTGGATGTATACCTTTCTTATTTTTAAACTATACAGTATCTCCCTGTTCTATTCTAATTACTGCTTCTTGATGTCAGGTTCCACCTAAGCAAAATGAATAGTTCTGAAATTCCCATTCATTGCAATATTATCTATAATTAGCTATGATCCATACAGTCTAATGTTTTGTAAAGTCAACGAAACACAAGTAGTCTTTTTTTTCTGCCAAGGTCTAATTCTTATCAGCAATGCAATCCTTCATTCCACATCTTCTTCTGAATCCACCATCATTAAATAAATAAAATGCTGTTACAGACTATGTGTAGGCTACATATTCTAAAAAGCAGAATGATTACAGTTGAAGCCGACAATTCAGAAAGTTTACCCTCCGACATCAATTTGGTGCTCCCAGGTAAAATCACTGCAGTTTCCTTTGTAACAAAGGCATGTGGCAATATGTATTGTGTGGGTCTCTCTGCCAGTGATCAGGAAGGCATCCTGTTGAGGTTCATTTCAAACCTTCTGAAAAAAGAGTACTTTTTGCTATGGGGTGTCTAGGTGTTTCCAACCTAAATTTCATGTGTGATGTACAGTTATAGTTCTCTAGACATACATTCTATAGACTTGGACCAATCTATGTGACTACTTATGTAAAAAGGAGAACAATTTATTTTTATTTATACTTATTATATTCTCTCTAATTACTTTGTTGTTATTGTTATTTATTTTCTGAATACTCTATTTTTAAAGGGCAATAGTTATTATACCTTCAAAATTATACATTTATTTGATTAAAAATGGTAATGCCTTTTAATTTTATTTTTAGTTTTACTTTCTGTGCAATCCAAAACTGTGGAAACTTCACTCTTAGACATTAAATATACAAAACATGGTTACTCTCAATAAAGTTTAAGTTAGTTTTCCTATAATTAGTGATAGGTATATATTACGCAAATGTGTTTTGTAGGTAAGATTCCAATTTTCTCTATGCCAGCAAAAACTAATTTTCCTTGTGCTAAAAAAAGTAGCAGCAATGCCTTGCATGCTCAGTTACCATTCCAGGCAGCTCTGAGACTTCAGACTGGTTCCATTATAACTGAATGCAGGTTTCAGTGATAACAGACAAATAGATACTTGGTGAGAAGGACATTCTAGCTACAGCCCTGAAAGACTACTTAAAATTCAATATTTTCTTCCTTTAACCTTTCCAGTCTTCTTGACTGACATTTATCACTTCCTTTCTTAAGACATATGTAATTCTACACAAGCAAATCTTTGGCATCTGTGAATTTAACATTTCCAATTTCAACTCTTCATAAGTGACCCTGGAAGGTTCATAATTTGTATAATCTGTCATATGGTCGTGGCATGAATTTAAACCACACTCAGTTTGAGCTGATGTAAAATCTCGAAGGATTTTGCTAGTGTGACAGCCTAGCAAAATAGTATAAATAGCAATTAAAAATTTAAAATATCTAAACATAATTTTTAAAAGTAGATTGTATAAGACAAATCTTTTGAAGTATATGGAAATACATGACCGGGAATTAGCCTACAAATATGTTTTAACTGATTAAATATATTTCATCTTAATCCATATACTTTGGAACCCTTGTGGCATAGTGAGAGCTACTATGTGACTAGTAACTGAAAGGTCAATTGTTTGAAATGAGCCATTCAGTGGGAGAAGGACGAAACTTTCTACTCAAGTGAAGAGTCACCATCTCAAAACCCCCAGTGGTAGTTCTTCTATGTCCTATAGGGTTTCCATGAATTGGAAATGACTCAGTAACCCATAGTTACATAGGCCCTTGTTTTAAAAGTATCACTGTGAAAGCAAGAAAACAACCACACTGCAATTGAGTTATTTCCGACAGAGCAACCCTAGCATTACCCCCATGGACTTCCAAGACTAGAACTCTTTATGGAAATAGAAAATCTCATATTTCTCCCTCTGAGTGCAGGTCATTTAGATTACCAACCTGTGGTTAGCAGCCAGCTTTGTAACCACTACCCCACCAGGACTTCTAAAGGACTAAAAGGAACCCAAATTATCACTCCCCTGTATATAAGTTACCAACAAGCATATTTCTAAATTCAAAGATTACTTTTCCCAAAGTTACTCAAAAAATTATAAACAATGGGGAAAATATTTGATATGGTCTCCATGAGAGAGAAATTTAAAAAAATACTTTCAGTAAAATAAAAATTCATATTTATTAGAATTTTCTATCCAACACATTATTTCATGAGTTAACATGTCCTTTATCTACTGATGTGTCTATTGAACAACAATATGAGGTCTCAGAGTTATAAAGGTAAGTAAAAATTTATGAGTTATTGATTAGTAATCAGCAGTTGATCCCACACGATACTATAAAAAAGCATCCAACCTAAATCTATGGCCTGACTCTCAGTTTATTTAGCCACACAGAGAAGGCCATAGTCAAGTTGTAACTATCACTCTTCCAAGAGCTGAATGGTTTGGTTGCTTATGAACAAATTTTACAGTAATTTATTAACCATACAGCATAATTCCCAACTATTTATAATCATTTGGGTTTTCTGGCACCTCAAAATATAATGAACAAAATCAAAGCCATTACAAATTAGGATGAAAAAAATCTGTGCACTATTATTCCTTAGTCGAAGCTAAATTTACTTTTTAAAATTGGGTTTTGCTTAAAGTTCAGAAAACCAGGTGCTCTTTATCCCATTGAGGAATCTGATCAACACATATTTTGTACTTTACCAGAATAAAGTAACTGGCTGAAAGGAACATCACTGATTATGCCGAAGTTTAGTCAATGAAAGTGGTCATGTGGTGTTGGAGAATCCTGGGCTCGAAATTGCAAAGGCTGAAGTTGAGTCGGAGCGTTATATGGCACATACTCACCTAGTCATTGCCATGAAGCCAATTAGGACTCAGCAAACCTATTAGACTGGGTACAACTATTCCTGTGAGTTTCCAGGATTGTAACTCTTTACAGGAGTAGGAAACCTAATCGTCCTTCCAAGGACTAACTGGCAGCTTCAATCGCTGACTTTGCCATTACCCGCCCAATGCAAAACACTCTGTGCCATCATGCATGGTTTACATGACATAATTGGGAAAGATGACCTTTCACTGACTCAGCATCCTTTTATGGTACTATAAAACGAAAATATTCATTCATAATAAATTTGTGACATTAAAAGAGATAATGTTTTATTATTCCTAGAATGACCACATAACATTCTTTTAAACATAAGGTTGCTATGAATCAGAGCTGATTCCCAGAAACTACCAGCAACAAAATAATTGTACACAACATCTTTACTATTAAGTATTTTACAAGGAATGAATTGGATAGGAGGGGCAAGATGGTGACCAGTTATGTAGCTCACTCCTGGAGCTCCATGGAGATTGTTAAGTGGAGAGATTTAGGGGCTAAGTAGGGGGTTTGAGACTTTCAGTCGATATCCACAACAGTCCAGTCCACTCCTCTGAACCAAAAGCTGACTTCAACCCCACTGCTTGCACTCCCTGCAGATTCCCAAGGATCCAGGGCCACCAGCTGCCCTTTTTTCAGGGATCCATGCACCCACCCCACTACAGCACCACAGGATCGACAGGCATTCAGAAGAAGCGTACGCCCCACCTCAGCGCTCCTCACAGACCCAACAGGCAGTTTCCCCCCGCCACACACACACAAACCCACACATGGTTCCTGCCCGAATGCAACACTCTGGGTCCACCAGGTATATGGCAGAAGTCCAGCAGAAACTCATGCAGCTTCAGTTTGGGCACCCAAGCCCGCAGGGTCCCTCCCACTGCATTCTCCCTTGTACCTTTTCCCTGTGCAATCCCCCTGCCCTCTGTGCTTTGAGCAGTGGAGATGCAGGCTAAAATAAGGAGTTATTAGCCCCTTCCCACATGCCCTCCAAGTGCTCCTAGCCAGGAACAGACCACCCAACCCTCATCCCATCCCCATCCCAAACTACCTGCCTCTGTACCTAGTCCAAATTTTTCCTTCAGACTGTGGAATGCACAGCTGCAAATAGCCACCCCTATGGAGGCCTGTGGGTGGCTGGAGCACAAAGCATAGGCCAAGGCAAGAGGAAACCCCCAGTGAGACAAAGGTGAAACAGAAACCCTCAGGCAGTTGGCTATAGGGAGCCTGGAGAAGCACCAACACCAACCTCCCAAGGAGAGAGCCCAGGCTTCTGTGACTCCCAGGAAAATGGCACCTAGCTCCAATAAGTCAACAAGAAAGCAGCAAACTCCTTCCACAGCTTCAACAAGAAAAGAGAAACAAAATCTAATGTCAGGGGATGACGTGGACCTAACGGCAGTCATAGAAAATGCAGACATTGACCTCCCACAGAAAGAAATCTTCAGAATGCTGCTTAGAGTCAGACAGGATATGAGGGACACAATACAGATAAAGGATGAAAGGAGAGATGAGATAAAGGTCATGCACTAAAGGGAAATACAGGAACTAAAGGATGAGATAAAGAAAATTAATAACAAATTCACTGACTTGGCCCACAGACTGAAGGAGGCAGAGAACTGTACCAGTGGCCTACAGAACTGCCAAGCAGACATTAATAAACATGTAAAAAGTGAAATAAGTTCATCAGAGAAGCTGTAGAAAAACCTCAGAGCTATGTTTGATGATATACAGCATCAGAATAATTGGATTACCAGAAGAAAACACAACAAAGAAATCAACATCAAAAATAGTGATGAAATCTTGGAGGAAAACTTCCCCAGCTTAATGAGTAAAAACCAGGCAACCATCCAGGAGACCAAAAGAACACCAGGTAGACTAACTCCAAGAAGAAGTCACCAAGATATATAATTGTTATACTATTCAACTTAGAGGAAAAGAAGAAAATCATGAGCACAACTAGGGGAAAACAACCAGTTACGTGTAAAGGCAAGCAAATAGGAACATGCTCAGACCTATCAGCAGACACTATGAAGAAGAGGAGAGAGTGGAGCAACACATTCCGAATAGTAAAAGTAAATAATGCAAACCCAAGAATACTCTATCCAGCCAAATCATCTATCAAGGTTGATGGATGGAGAAGCCAGAGTCTTCCAAGACAAGGAAAAACTCAAAGAATACACGAAATGAAACCCAGCATTACCAAAGATCCTTGCTGAACCAGTATGGACAGAAGAACAGCACTCACCAAGTAAAAATAAAAGACTGCCACAGAGAACAACTCCACCCAAACACCAACTAAGGGGGCAAAAAGCCCACAAGATAACATGGGCTCAACGGTGGAAAGGAAGAAAGAATGAAACACTCTCACATGCACACACACACACGCACAACCCACAGATAAGGAATGGAGGTAGGAAAACACCCAACACAAGAGGTATAAAGTGACATCCACACATAGCTGTATTAACCCTGAATATCTATGGAATGAACTCAGCCCTTAAGAGTTAATGGAGGTAGACTGGTTTAGAAAACACAATCCCTCGATTTGCTGCCTAGAGGAGACACATCTCAAGATTACTGACAAAAATAGGCTGAGAATCAAAGGCTGGAGAAAAACATATCAAGAAATTAGCAATTCAAAAAAAGCTGGGGTGCAATCCTAATCTCAGATAAAATCGATCTCAAAGTGCAAACCATAGCAAAAGATAAGGTGGGAAACTATAATACTCAAGGGAACTATAGACCAAGAACCACTAACCATATTAAACATATACTCCCTGAACAAGAGACCTGTGGAATAAATCAATCAAACACTCCAAAAGATGAAAAAAGAAATCAGAGGCTCAACAATTATAGTAGATGACTTCAATATACCGTTCTTGGAGAAAGATAGATCACAGGGAAAGAAACTCAACAAGGAGACTACGAATTTAAACACCATAATTAGGCAATTTGACCAGATAGAGATTTACAGAGCTCTCCACCCAAATACAAAAAAAAAATTACATTCTTTTCAAGTGCACATGGCCCATATTCGTAGAAAGACCACATATTGGGGCATAAGATAAATCATAAATTTAAGCACATTGATATCATACAGACCTCTCTCTCTGACCACGGTGCCATAAGGCTGGAATCAACAAAAGGAAGATGAAGATAACAAGGGCAAACAATTGGAGGATGAATAATTCTCTATTGCAAAGGAGTGTGTACTGGCCAAGAATAGAGGTGAAATTAGGAAATTTCTAGAAACCAAGAATGAGAAAATGACATACCAAAACTTATGAGATACAACAAAGGCAGCTTTCAGAGGAAGTTTGATAGTATTACATGCACACCTGCAAAAGGAAGAGAGACTTATGACTGATATGTTGGCACAAAATCTACATCAACTAGAGCAGAGTCAACAGGACAATCCTACTAATAGCACAAGAAAAGAAATAATAAAAATCAGGACTGAGATTCAGGAGAGGAAAATAAGAAAGCTATGGAAAAATTAATGCTGCTAAAGCTTAGTTATTTACAAGGATAACAGAATTGACAAACTGTTGGCAAACCTTACCAAAGAAGAGAAGGAACAAATTTCAATAGGAAGGATGAAGGAGGAAAAGGGGACATTACAAAAGACCTTTCTGAAATCAAAAGGATAATTACACAGTATTATGGAGGACTATACTCCAATGAATTCAACAACTTGGAAGACATAAACAAATTCTTGAAAAAACAATCCCTTCCTAGACTATCCCAGATGTATGTCCAGAATCTCAACAGACCCATAACAATATAAGAATTAGACAAGTTTATCAAGGGATTACCAACAAAAAACATCCCCTGGACCAGATGGCTTCACAGGAGTAGTCTACAAAACATTCAGGAAAGAACTAACACCAATCCTTCACAAACTCTTCCAGAACATAGAAAAACACAGCAAACTCCCGAACTCTTTCTTTAAAGCTAGTATAACTCTAATACCTAAACTGGGCAAGGATCCCACAAGAATCAAGAACTACAGACCAGTTTCCCTAATGAACACAGATGTAAAAATCCTTAACATAATACTGGTCGACAGAATACAAAAGTATATATAACAAATAATTTACCATGACCAATTGGGGTTCATACCAGGGATGCAGGGATGGTTCAACATATTAAATAGCATTAGTATTATTTGCCACAGTGACATGAAAAATTATAAGAACTATATGATAATATTGTTAGATGTGGAAAAGACAATCAACAATATCCAACACCAATTCCAGTTTAAGACACTCAAGAAAATATGAATGAAAGGAAAATTCCTCAATATAATAAAAGCTCTATATAAAAACCAACAGCCAATATGGTAGTCAATGGAGAAAAAAACCCTAACCTCCCCCTGAAAAAGGGGACCAGACAAGGATGCTCCTTGTCCCCTCCTTTTTAACATCATACTGGAGGTCCTAGCTAACAGTTTAAGGCACAGAAAAGACATCAAAGGTATTCATCTGGGGAAGGAAGAGGTGAAACTTTTATAATTTGAAGATGATATAATTTTATATATGCAAAATCCCAAAAGTTCCACAAATGGAGTGTTGGAAGCGATAGAGGAATATGGCAGAGTGGCAGGATACAAGATCAATAGAAGTCTATTGGACTGCTTTATGCATTGGACAAGGCCATGGAAGAAGGGATCATAATAGCCAAGCACAAATGGAAATATCTAGGGATATATCTTACTAATACATTATACATATATATGGAAAACTACAGAACATTATTAAAAGAAACCAAGAGTGACCTCAACAAGTGTTAGGATATCCAATTCTTGTGTATTAGAAGACTAAATATAGTAAAGGTGTCAGTTCTACCCAAGGCATTCTATAAGATCAGTGCTATCCCAATACAAATATCATCATTTTTTCTTCAAAGTATTGGAAAATCTGATTACCAAATTCATGTGGAGAGGGAAGAAACTCAAAAATAGAGAACCAACCATTCCAGAGGAACCTGGGAAAGGGGAAGTGGGGGGAACGGAAGGGATGCTAGCAAACCCGGGGACAAGGAAGCATAAGTGATGTAAAATTGATGGCAAGGAGGGCATAGAATTCTGGGGGGTTGGGGGGGGCTTGATCAAAGGCAATGTACCTGAGAGGGATTACCAAAGCCTGAATGAAGGCTGAGCCTGATAGTGGGATGGGAGGAAAGTAAAAAAAAAAAAAGTATAAGAACTGAGAGGCAAAGGGCATTTATAGAGGTCTAAATACAAGCATGAACATATGTAAATACATTTATATACAATGATGGGAATAGATCTATGTACATATATTTGCTTATAAAGTATTATGTTAGCAGATGGACATGAGGCCTCCACTCAGGTACTCCCTCAATGAAAGAGCATTTTATTGTACAAACACAGCACTCTATGATATTCACCTTCCCCTACACAATCACTGAAGAAAAAATGGGTGCATAAGAAAATGTGGTGATGAAAGCTGATGGTACATATCTATCAAAAGATATAGCATCAGGGGGTCTTAAAGCCTTGAAGCTAAACAAGTGGCCATCTAGCTGAGAAGCAACAAAGCCCACATGGAAGAAGCACACCAGCCTGTGTGATAATGAGGTGTTGATGGGAGGCATCAAAGACCTAAAACAAAACAAACAAACAAAAAGCATGTCCATGGGAGGGGACAACGTGGAGACTCAAAGCCCAGTCATCAATTGGGCATCACTTGTCAGAAGGGCCACAAGGAAGAGACAAGCCAGTACAGTTACAGTATAGCACCAGTGAAGCACAGAACCTTCCTCTAGTTCTTTAATGCTTCTCCTCCTCCTCCCCCCACCCACTATCATGACCCAATTCTCTCTTACAAATCTGGCTAGACCAGAACATGCATACTGGTGCAGATAAGAGCTCACAACACAGGGAATCCAGAGCAGATAAACCCCTCAGGACAAATAAGGAGAGAAGTGATACTAGGAGGGTAAGAGGTGGGGGGCAGGAGTAAGGTGGAACCAATGATCGACGTTTGGCCCCCACCTCCCAGGGGAACAGATAGTAGAAAAGTGTGTGAAATGAGACAGTTGTCAGTGTAATCCATGGGGGAAAAATAATATAACTTATCAAGGGAATATGGGGAGGGAGGGTTGAGGAAGGAGGGGGTAAAATGAGGAGCTGACACCAGAGGCTTAAGTAGAAAGAAAATGTTTTGAAGAACATGATGACAACATATGTACAGGTGTATTTGACACGATGGATATATGTATGGATTGTGATAAGAGTTGTAAGAGCCTCCAATAATTTTTTAAAGGAACACATCTTGTTTTTTGTATATTGTCACCTTGTTCTACATCTTGGAATCTCTTACTACAGGGTAACTTCTATATAAAAAGGGAATGGCTGGAGGCATAGAAGTTAGTACTGAGATAAAGAGGCAACTTAAACCCTTATTTTAATTAAAAGACACAATTTGAGCTCAAGGACCCCTATATACTTATACAAGAGGAACCTGGAACTGCATGTATGTCTCCAACACCCATTCCAATGTCTTTCTAAAACTCAAGCTATCTCTGGAAATATCTCTTTTAAAAAGCACATTTTTCTTGGTTAAAAAAAAATAAGACCTGATGCAAAGGGCTTAATTGGAGAGCAAATGCTTTGAAAATGATGAGGGCAATGAATGTACAGATGTGCTTTACACAATTGATGTATGTATGGATTTTGATAAGAGTTTCATAAGCCCCTAATAAAACATTTTTTAATGTAGTGCAGTACAAAGGAACATGTGTCAGAAGTCTCTGGAATAGACTCTGAGTCTGTTGCTTACTTGTTTGTGCGCCATTGAGCAAATCCCGAACTTTCTGAGTCACCATTTTATCAACTAAAATTGACAGGAATTATTATACTTCATGTGTAATGTTAAAAATCACAGAAGAAACATAACAGTAATAGAATAGTGTCTTAATTTTGTAGCATTTCTGTAATAGTAATGTGTTGTTCTGAGCTGTCAAGTTGACTCCGACCCATAATGACCATATGCACAACGGAATGAAACACTGCATGGTCCTGCACCATCCTCACAATCATTCCTATGCCTGAGCCCTTTGATACAGCCGCTGAGTCAGTCCATCTCATTGAGGGCCTTTCTCTTTTTTCCTCTCCTCTACGTTACCAAATATACTATGCAATGACTCAGTCTCACGAATGAACAAGAAAATCTCATTCGTAAAGGAGATTACATATACAAATATGAAGGGCAGAATTTTAACATGTTTTAGTTTGTTTTATTTGGGGGCAAGGGGTGCAATTCAATCTATTAAAAAGCAGTATTGGACCATTAATAATTCTCGCTATCTCAAAAAACCCCAACCACCACGCTTACTCCTCTCTAGTCAATTTGGACTCAGTGCAACTTTGCACGGGATTTCTAAGACCGTGATTCTTGATGGGAGCAGACAAGCTTGTCTTTTCCCACAGAGTGACTGGTGAGTTTCACCAGCCACCTGTGGTTAGCAGTCAAATAGCTAAACCACAGGGCTATCAGAGCTCCTTCATAAACAATAGCGGATAAATAAAGCAATAGGAGGACATGTGGGGTTCTTGCTGGAGTTCTCCCGTTGTCCTCAAGGTAGTGGTTCCTCTTGGAGCAGGAATTATCTTCAGTAAACAGAAGACACCACCGTGGACTCTTCCCCTGAGAACTACAGGGAAAAGCAAACAACACAAACTAAGTCTTAGCTTTTCCTGTCAGCTTTTCTAAGTTCCAAGTCTTTCTTTGCATCTAATAAATATTCTCCTCAGAGGATGCCCATATAATACTCAGTGTCTGGCTTCACTCTATGTCTGAGGCGCATGGGCACCCATGAGTACTGAGCACCCAGGGCTGAACCATCGATCAAAATCTCTTGTCAGCAATTGTCACTGTCTCCAAGGTCTGTTCACTGTTGTGCTGAATTAACGTCCACCCACAGTGAAACTTAATCCTGCCAAGTTCATCAAGGAATTCTGGGTTTCTTGACTTTATCTCTTTAGTCTGTGTGCACCATAAGGCTATGTGCAGACAAATACTGTGCACAGATTTTAATGATATATTACATCTGATCATTTCCTCAATAACTTCCCTATTCTCCATGTCTACAAGGATGCTCTGGACTGGTGCTTTGGTTCATGGAGGTATTTCCTTGTTTGCTAAAAATCTGTGTTGTGCTAAGGGGTTATAGAGTAATTTCTTAATAGAAAAATATTCTTATGAGTTCTATGATAGATGCAAAAGTAATTTTTAGAAGATATGTTTTATCCCCAAAAGAATTTTTAACTTTTAGTTTGTTTATTGAAAACAACTAACACATTTGTACTGTACATGTAGAATTCACATGCCAGGGTATTTGTAAAACTTTCTGAAAAATTTTTTATCTATGGTTGTAAGGTCTACCAGTTACTCTCTCCCACCCCATCATCCTTCCCCAGTTTGTGAATTTCCTAAACTCTCTCTATTCCTCATACTCTATAGAGAAATATGTGCACATTTAATGTACAAGGCATGTGGAGGAGTCCCTACTAATATGCTAAAGCACTCTTTACTTCTGTGGGCTAGGCATTGGGCTCCGAAAACTTTAAGATCAGCAGTTCAAACCCATCATAGTCTCCGTCAGGGAAAGGTAAGGCTGTCTTGCTACTGTAAAGATAGTATAGGGACACCGAGAAATGGTTTTAATTCTAATTCCTCAACATAGACTTTGTGACCTGGTGCAAATGGCATATTCTTGTCTAATTTCTCCCTATACTTCTTCTTTTAAAAGCATACAATATTAGTATATGACTTATGAAATTATTAAAATTTAATTAGAAAATGTATGTCAAGATATGTTCAGAAAAGACACATGTTACAAAAGGCTAAAACTGTCTAGTGGAGTTGACATGCTATTAACTCAGGAATAAAGAACTGTGGAGTTATTTTTGTTAGTCAAGTTCATTATGATCAGCAGTATCACCACTATAATCTATTTACATATTTTAAATATATGTAAGTTTTCAACAACACCAAAAGTTAAATTGTAGCTTCCTTTAGGAATTGAGGTACTTGAGGTTAGAGAATTTTAATAGTTTCCCAAGAGCACTCATTTAATAGAAAGCAGAGGGAAGATTTGAACCAGGGTGTATTAAAAGTTTGGGTTCCTGGTCATTACACTATATTGCTATTTTAGTTTTAAAATTTCAGACAGATAAGTCAAAATTGAGACTCCTGGGTGCATTTTAGCAAGTCTGGTAAGGATATTTTAAAAATTATCTCACATTGAAAACTTCATAAAAATCAGAATATTAAACATCTTTGGGAGATTATCCTCCTTGGCATAATTGCCTAGACTTGACACACATGTCTAATAATTACTCCTGCTTTAAACTAGACATGCTTCTGCAGTTCTTTTAACTTCCTATTGCCAATCATTAGACCTGCTTCATTCTTGTCCACGATCTCCCAGCCTTCAATAACACTTGCGTTCTCCAACTCATTCGGGCCATGGATATATGTGGGGCTATACACACACACACACACACACAGAGACACACATACACACATATATCCCCATGTGTATACAATATATGGCCCTGTACATATACATGTATTCACCCATATATATGCTATTCGGCCCCATATATGTGCCCCCATGTATATAATATATGGCCCCACATATAGATATATAATATATGACACCAAACAAGCTGGAAACCTCAAATGATGTTGAATGCTGGAAGACCAGGACAAGGAAATGAATGAAGCAGGTCAAATGATATCATAACACAATAATATATATTAAATTGATGTATATATAATAACACATTAAATATTAATAATACATTATATATAATGAATATATATATATTAAATGAATCTTAAGTTTGCCCTTGATTTTTTATTTTGGATTTCATGAGAACAATGATATTAATCTTCATGCATATCAAAGGGATTTTAAATTTGGCCCCCCTCAGATCATATCTGCCATTCAATAATAAGAGATAGTCATTAATATTATTTAATTTATTAATGGAATGTTTATAAATCTTTCCATACATTCTCTGTTGACATGTTTCAATTCTAGTTCTCACAGAAATACTTGAAATGGACCCTGTCGTGAACATCGTGTTTTCTCTGTCCCCATCACAATATATTTTCCTCAATATAAATGTTGCATTTTGCTTGTTATCATCTGTGTCCTTCAATAAGATCTACAAGACTGGAATTTGTTCATTGTTGTATCCACAGCCTCTAAATAGGGTTTGACATTAGTAAATAATTGAAAAAGACTGAATGAGATAATATGTCCAGCTTTCATGAGACCTAGTAGCATGTATTCTTGTCTAGAAAAATATTCATTTCTTATCTCCAAAGATTCATGGGTTCACTGTATTTTTTAAAAAGTGCATTTGCCCAGCTGAACTACAGGTAAAATCTAATCTGCTAAACTTTCTTTCTCCAGTCTATTTTGGAAAAGCATGTCATTCATAGTATCATGGGAGATCTTTTGTCCAAAGTCATGTGCTTAATGGCCCGTTTTTCCTTCCACTGTGAAATGAAAACTAAAATAAATCAAAGTAGCAGCTCAATAGTTCAGAACAGCCGTAGACAAAAAGTGTAAATGAATGTGCTCAGTGGTTGAAAAAAAATCAGGTAGATAAATATATTTCAATTCCTGGTTCCTAGGGGTTTTGTGTAAGCAAAACCAAAGTAAGTTTTGTACAAATCTCACTTCAGGATGCTCCCTCAGTTATTGCTCACAACTGCCAAAACCTTGAATAAGTATGCATTCCCTAGACTTTGTAACCCTTGAGTATAAACTGTATGTATATTTTTTATTTTCAATCGATAACTTGCCCAGAAAGTCAAGGCATCAGCAATGCACAGCTGAAGTTTGGACACGAGCCATTCAACCCAAAGAGCCTTTTTGGTTTTCCTGAGCTTTGCTGCTTGGAACTTGAGTTCAATGATGAAAACGGGCCCAATTTTGATAGATGAAATGGGATTTGTCATACTGTTGTATGTGAGACTTCCGTTTTGTTATGTATTACAAGTTATGTCACCTGCATTTCAAAACCCAGCATGTCACTTACATGGATAGGTTTAGTGAAACTTCAAGACTGAAACAAACTAGAAAGACCTGACAGTCTACTTCATTCAGAAAACTGACCAATGGGAAGCTGATAACAAGACAACCCTGTTGGATGTACTGAAAGACAAGGCCTTCAATGTGGCTGAAAAAATGAGCTCAAGCAGCAATAATTGTGTTCTGTTGCATAAAGGGTTGCTATGTGTTTATGTACTTCACAGTACCAAACAATGGCAAGAGAAACACCAATAAGGTTTAAATTAGACAGAATTAACAAAACTGTCTTGTATCAACATTCTGTTTCTATTTTCAGTTTTGCACAATTGAAAGACTCCTTGACTTTCTTTTCTGCATCATAACAAATTGGTGTTAATGTGTACATTTTGTATGTGAATACTGAAATAATATTTCCATATCAAATATCAGCTATTCATCAAACTTTCAGTTTCTTTTCTATGGAAGCCAGTTACTGTCTACCCTTTTGCTGCTGAAATCTGTTAACAACAGGTGACGAAGTCAGTGGTGATGTAAATTCACTGGCTTGATACCTCCAGTGGTCATTTGTTGTGTGCTACCTCCCCAACTTGAGTACTCTATAGCCAACGGATGTTCTGTCATAGCCTTTTGGGAATTATAATTCCTGTTTCAGTGTAGTATGGACAGTCTTATTAATCCAGATGTCATGCTAGGCCAACTGGATTTAAACTTCTGGGGTTTTGGATCTTACATGTAATAACTATTTTGGAGTATTTATTTTGGGATTAGCATTGATATAGCCACTTTATGTCCAACAGGAAGCCATTGGAGTAGATTATTATTTTTACCCCTACTCTACAATTGAAGCAAAATTTCCAAGATCAAGACACCAGTAACTAAATGATAACGTTAGAAATCAAAGTCATATCTGCCTCTTGTGAGACCAAATGCTCTTAAGGACGATTCTGTATCTCTTCTGAGTCCAGAGAGGCTCGATTAGCAATGGTGATTCCTGTTCATCTCTTCCTGCTGTGAGGACCACTGAGGCCACCTGGTGTTTATTCCTTTCTATGAGTTGCCCAATAGTCTCTTAAAGCCTTCATCTCTTCATTAAGATACTAGGAAGCACTTCCTGTTTAGTCACACCATTTAATGTCAACACTTTTTTCCTCCTTGCCCTAGTGTTCATCTGCACTCAGTACCTCATACACTCACGGATGAGCTGAGTGTTTCAGCACATTTTTAATGCAGATTTTGTGGTAACATGAGCTGCCTCGCCTGATATTTGGGCTGGCTTATCCTCAAGCACATACGTACTTTCAAGAGGATATTGCTGTTAAAATTAGGCTCTCTGCTGGTTTGTTGATTGTTGATCTATTTTAAAGTGCTCCATCAGGCTGCATGGCTCTCTCTCCACAGGCTCTGTATTTTATGGGGTGAATAAGTGGCTGGAGGCTTTTGGTGTGTTAATCCTTGCTGTTCATGGCAGGGTCAGAGCTTGGCTAAGTAACAAAAAGGAAGTCTCTATTTTAGTTTCCTCCAGGAATCCTGTTCTGGTACAAAGGGATTATTTGATTAACTTAACTTAAAATCAAAGTTTAGTTCATCTTTGACCTCTTTTACAAAGTTCCAGAAGTCCCAACCTCATCAACGTATGGCTGCTATCAGCATATCCTGACATCCCAACATAGTATTCCAGTTTAAAAATGACTGGACTGTTAAGGGATGCAAAAGGATCCATGCCATTAGTGAAGAGATGTCTTCACTCTTTCAACATCATGCCTATTGTAAGGATAGCTGTTAGGATATGGTTGAGAGTAGCTAACAATTACTTTTTTAATTCACTTTTAAATTGGCCCAGTAGATATTCATTTTTTTCTTTTCTTTTTTACATTTTATTAGGGGCTCATACAACTCTTATCACAATCCATACATATACATACATCAATTGTATAAAGCACATCCGTACATTCTTTGCTCTAATCACTCTCAAAGCATTTGCTCTCCACTTAAGCCCTCTGCATCAGGTCCTCTTTTTTCCCCTCCCTTCCTGCTTCCTCCTCCCTCATGAGCCCTTGATAATCCACAGATTGTTAGCTATTCATTTGTAAGAACTACACTTTTCCTCAATATAATAAAATCCACATATGAAAAACCAGTAGTCAATATTACACTCAATGGAGAAAAGCTGAAAGCATTAACACTGAATAAGGGAATCTGCCAAGGATGTCCCTTATCCCCCCTTCTCTTCAACATTGTGCTAGAAGTCCTAGCCAATACCACAAGACTACATAAAAAATATCAAGGGTGTACAATTGGGTAAAGAAGAAGTCAAATTTTGCTATTTGCAGATGATATGCTTTTAGATATTAAGAATCCTAAGAGGTCCATAATATGATTGCTGAAAATAATAGCTGTCTTTAATAGAGTAGCAGGATGCAAGATTAACAAGCAGAAATCAATGATTCCTACATACCAGTGGTGGAAATACAGAAAACGATGTCAAGGATCAGTACCATTCAAAATAGCCACACAAAAGCTGAAATATCTAGGAATAAACCTAACCAAAAACAAAAGACCTATATGAAGAAAACTAGAGAACAATACTATAAGAAACTGAAAGGAAGCTACACAAATAGAAGCATAGGCCATGTTCATGGATCAGGAGATTTAATACTGGAAAATACCAATACTACTACCTAAAACAATCTACACATTCAGTGCGGTCCCATTCCAAATTCCAGCATCATTCTTCAAAGATAGGTAAAAAACAGATTGGCAACTTTCTTTGGAAAGAGAAGAAACCCAGGATAGGCAGAGAACGCCTCAAGAAGAAGAAGAAAGTCAGAGGTCTTGCATTACCTGATCTCAGAACTTCTTATACAGTCACAGTTGTCAAAACTGCCTGGTCGTGGTGTAATGACAGATACTCAGACCGATGCATCAAAACAGAAAACCCAGAAATAAAAACATCTGCATACAGACAACTGTATAGGGCAGTGGTTCTTAACCTGTGGGTCGCGATCCCTTTGGGGGTCGAACAACCCTTTCACAGAGGTTGCCTAAGATTACCGGAAAACACGTATTTCTGATGATCTTAGGAACCGAGACACCACTCCTCTATCCCTTTCCAGGCAGGTCCGCCCACATGCAGATAAGCCCACATGAGTACCCGGTGTGAAGACCGTTATCCATGTTACACCATGCTTCAAGACAAAATTTCATTTATTTGGAATTAGAAATAAGTATTTCACAATATATAATTACATATTGTTTTTGTGATTAATCACTAATCTTTAATTATGTTCAAATTATAACAATGAAAGTACATCCTGCATATCAAATATTTGTATTATGATTCATAACAGTAGCAAAATTACAGTTATGAAATAGCAATGAAAATAATTTTATGGTTGGGGGTCACATCACCACAACATGAGGAACTGTACTAAAGGGTTACAGCATTAGGAAGTTTGAGAACCACTGCTCTGGAAGTTGTGTTATTTATCTATTTTTCAGTAAATGAAACCCCGGGACATTGAGCTTATAGAGAAAGTCAATATGACACTGGTTTGGGGTGGAGGGGGCATGAAAGGAGACGATGTCAAGGAATCCATGTAGAAAAAGATTGTTTGGAAACGGATTGTGGTAACAATTATACAATTCTACTAGATGTGATTAAAATGTGGAATGATATATGTATTAAATTCCAAGTAATTAAAAAAATCTTTTTAAGAACTACCCTTCTTCCATCCCACAAACTGTGATTCAAAGGTCTTTAATTCTCAAAGAGAGGTGCACACATCTAACCCAGACTAGCAAACGGAGTATCCAGTCCAGAACTGTTAACAAAAAAGAAGCTCCTCATGCTGGACAGTGAACTTCAATTTTAAGTATTTAACTAAGAACAGGGTTGTTTGGTTAATAAAATGCAAGCATGGGACTCGGTTTATAAAGTCTAAGCAATCACAAGAAGAGATATGTCTTAGAAACACTCGGGAGGAAGTAAAGACAAGAGAGGCAGATCTGATGACATCATTTGAACGTGCTAAACCCTGCATTGCCTGAAGTCAGTACCATTACCTGGAATTTCTTGTTATAAGGCCCTTTAAATTCCTCCCATCTCTTTGGTTTTCTTTTATATCTCCCTTTGCATTAACAAGTCACTTGCTACTTATAGTGTTGGCTTATCCTTGGGTCAGTCTAAGCTGGAATATTTATTTAACACTTCCAAGTTTATTTCCCCCCTTACTTCTATTTGAAAAAAATGAAGCTTTCCATGCCCTAAAAAAGTTTAGGGAGTCTCACAAACACATAGGCGCAGTTCTACACAGTCTTATAGGGTTGCTGTGAGTTGGAATTTATATATATATGAGATAAGAGAGATATAAGATATATAGATATAAGATATGTATAATATATATTAAAGTTATGAAAATAACCTTATAACTATGAGTGGTCCTTATTGACTTTGAAAAATTGGATAGCAACCTTAACATTTGAAAGAAAACTTCTAAAAACTTTGGCCATTATGAAACATGTTTCAAATAACTATAAACCATTTTAATCTCTCCTCTTT
Organism: Tenrec ecaudatus; assembly: GCF_050624435.1. Classification (NCBI taxonomy): domain Eukaryota; kingdom Metazoa; phylum Chordata; class Mammalia; order Afrosoricida; family Tenrecidae; genus Tenrec; species Tenrec ecaudatus. Next base: position 152,286,419 of record NC_134531.1, on the reverse strand, counting down.
TATAAATCTTATAAGAAGATAATCTTAACAAGTTAATATGAGAATTCCCCATAAATAACTTTCTATAATTCTATAATAAATGTTTTATGCTAAATGTTGTTATATACATTAGTTTTTCCACAATATTTTCTTGCAGTAAACACATTTAGATGATGAACTGTTCTAAGGAATGAAATGAATGTTGAGAATGACAAGCAACCAGCACCAGTTAGTCAACTATCAAGAGCTCAAGTCTGGATTTAAACCCAAGATTTTAGGGTCCAAGTCCAGTGATACCTTCATTCACCTTTTCTTCAATTTCATTTATATACACAAGGTCTGCCAAGCAACACAAAGTGCCAGGTTATTAGAACAAAGTATTCTTGTGTTGAGGGAGTACTTGAGTAGAGTCCCAGTGCGCGTCTGTTACCTTAATACTTAACATTTAAATATATGAACATAGACTAATATCACTGTCATTATATATTAATATATTTACATGTGTATGCCTATATTTTTACCTCTAAAATGTTTTGCCTTGTATTTATTTCCTTTTTTTTTAAACTTTCCTCCTGTCCCACTATCATGTTTGACTTTCATTCATCACTCAGTACTTTCTCTTGGCTACATTGCATTTAATCAAACCTCATCAGTCATTCTACACCCTCCTCACCATTGATTTTAGATCTTTTATTGATCCCTTGTCCTTGGATTTAATGGTTATCCCCCTCCCTTTCTCCCACTTCCTCTTCCTCTTCTCCCATGTCTCCTCTGAGCCACCTTCCCTGTTGTTATCTCCTCGGGATTGGTTATACTGCCTATCCTATGTGGACAGACATCAAAAATTAAAGGGAAAAAAGGCTTTAAATAGTTCCAGGTCTGTCTTCAGACCTTTCTGAACATTTTCTAATCATATCTGGTGAAGTGTCACCCTGACCACTGATTCTGAGGACTGTTTTCGGAATTCCTTGGGTATGGCATTATTTTGCTCCCTGTGCTGCCCTGTTATACTCCCTGTATGCTTCACTCTGGTCATGATGCTCACCTTCCCAACATGATCACTGAGGTCAAAATGGGTGCATAAGCAAATGTGGTAAAGAAAGCTGATGGTGCTCAGCTACTACAAGATATAGCTCCTGGGATCTTAAAGGATTAAAGTTAAAAAAGTGACCATCTAGCAGGGAAGTGACAAGGCCACACAGAAGAACACCAGCCTGTGGGATTATGAGGTGTCGACAGGATCAGGTATCAGGCATGAGAATTCCCAAATCAAATAAATCGATGCAAATGAGGAGAGTCAGAGTGGAGACTATGCTAGTCGGGATGACTAGAGTAAAAATCCAGAGACGTTTGTATGTTTATGGGAAAGAGGTTTCTAGACAAGAACATTCGACTATTAAGAAAAAGTCCCTGCCCAGTCCTGTCCAAACCCATAAATCCGATACTAGCCTGTATGTTGATACCAATATATAAAGTCCCCTTCAGACTCATGGAATATATGCAATGATGCTGAGTGCAGGACCATCACAGGGCAGTGGGCAGAAAGTCTTTGGCTGCAGGGGCATTTTAAGCATCTCAGCACTGGCACAGGTCTCCAAGTGGCTTCTCCAGCTTCAGGGCTGTATCAAGGCAGGTCCATGTGGCTTCTCCAGCTCCCCAGGTGTAGTACCATGTGGCTTGTCAGTAGAGTATCTCCAAGGGTGTGAAATAGTGAGAGAAAATCTCACCAGCCTCCAAGGAGGAAATACCAGAGTTTCCCCAAAATCCTCAGGGGAAGGTCATGTCCTCAGAGGCCTCATTGGCTGTGACCTGATTGACAGACTAGACTCTTCCCCTTCACTCTTAATCCTATAAAGACCCAATTGACACCAGACTATGTAACTATCAGAGACCTAAAGCCCATCGGTTGAAAACTGGACATTCCCTAACCGAATGGTCACAAGGAAAGAATGAGACAGCCAAGGTGCAGCATAGCACTGATGCAATACACAACATTCCTCTAGTTCTTTAAAGCTTCATAAACACACACACACACACACACACACACACTATCATGACCACAGTTCTACCTTATAAACCTGGGTAGATTAGATCATGTACACTGTATAGATACGAGCTCTAGACACGAGGAATCCAAGACAGATAAAACTCTCAGGAACAATAATGGGAGTAGTGATATCATAAGAGTAGGGGGAATGTGGGGGGAAAAGGGGAGTAACAGTAATTGACTACAATGTATGGTGCATCACCCCTAACCCTGCCCAAGGGGACAAACAATAGAAACATGGGTGAAGGGACACAGGAGAGAATGTAAGATATGAAAACAATAATAATTTATCATGGGTCCACGAGACTGGGAGGGTATAGGAGGGAGGGGTAAAGAGAAGTTGGTATTAAGGGCTCAAGCAGAAAGAAAAATGTTTTGAAAATGTTGATGGTAACATATGTACAAATGTGTTGATACAATTAATATATGGATTGTTATTAAAGGTGTAAGAGCCCCTAATAAAATGATTTATTAATAAACAAAAAAGTTCTGGTGATAATTATTTTAAGAAAATTCTTTCTTACTGAATTCAAAATGTCTGAGAATAATTTCATATGCATTTTCCCCATCCCACACCCTTCATTTTGTAACCATGACATTATTTTTCTGGTGTTGTCCTTGAAAATCAGAGACACAAAAATATACATTCCTTGCTTGAGATACAACTTTAGAAAACAAACAAACATGTTCAGGTTATCAATTTTGGAGAGTGTGGAAAGAGAGAAAGCAACTATTTTTCAGCATGTAAACACTGGTACATGTTTCCTTGGGCATTTAAAAACAGTTTATTGGCATATAATTCCTATATCATACAATTTCATAGTTCAATCATATTAAGAATAGTTGTGCAATTCTCATCACAAACCATTTTGGCACATTTTCTGCTTTCTTGTGCTCATGGTTTTTATCTTCCCATCACCTCCCTTCTTCCCAGCCATACCCCTAAATAATGATTAATCTAATTACTGTCGCTACAGATTTACCTGTTCTAGATTGCACCCACACAAAGTCATATAAAACACAAACAAGAAACAAATAAATAATAACAATGGCAAAGCAAAACAGATAAAAACCTCAATTACAAAGAAAACTGACAATATAAAAAACTGAAGCAACTTTAAAATTGGTCAAAAGAAATATCAAATGATAAGATGCTACATTTTAACCTCAGTATATCTGCCACAGTCAGTTTGTAAAGCTCTCTGTCTGCTAGCCGGGCTAGTCACATCCTGCAACTGTGATCAGAATGTTTTTACTGAGGCCTAATCCATATGGGGACCCTCTGCATGGATTTTGGGATTCCACTGTCATTCATAGTCTTCACTGTCTCATGGTTATTTTTTGTCATTTTAAAAATCATCCTTCCAGTATTTCCCTAGTCAAGGAGCCATTTTCATTCTGCTACATCTCCAAATTAAATAATTGTCATCAGGAAATGCATGAATTACTCCTGAAACAATAAATATATCTGTCCTTTCTTAAGTTATACTCTTGCCCTGTGAGCAACATTGCTCTATCTTTATCTATTATCCATTATTAATATTTGCATTGTATGATCTTCAGCTTTGAAGTATACTGCCTCTCAGTGAAAATAAGGAAATATATCACAGGCTGTATGTATTTTCCCAGTGCACAGGGTACAAAGTACTTCATGCAGTTTGCTGTCCCTGGCTTCCACTATGTTTACATTAAATAAATCTATTTTTCACTGCTCTGACTTGTAACCTTCTGTCATTTATTAAAGCAGCTGTCCACCTTCAGCACTCCCCTAGGGGAGCTGTTCCCTTCTCCACAGTTTCCCCATCTACAGATGGTGACCCTCCTGCTGCCAAGCTCTGGTCCCTCCTATAGTTCACTCAAGGCCTATGGGACTGACTATAGTCTACTTGCAATAAGTGGGTCACCTGTGTCTATGGGAGGCCCCTGCCCCACACCACTGCCTAGACTGCTTCACAGCTGTTACAGCTGTGTCTATGGTACCTGTGGTCCAAAGAGCCCACCATATCCCTGGCAGAATTGCTCAGCAGCACAACATGCAATTTGGTGGCACCCAGTGACACAGCACACGGCTTGGTGGTACCCGGTGACGTGGCACATGGCTCTGTGGTCTGGTGCATGGTGTGTGGCTTTGTGGCCCAGTGTAAGTCTCAGTGGTGTGGCACACAGCACCTGAGCATCTCCCCAGTCCCGTCCATTCTACAAGGAGCTAAGGAGCCTTGAATGTACAGGGAATACATTCTTGGTCCAGAAGACATCCCTCCCCCAGTTCTAGCCTAGCTCCGGGACACAAGGGTTCAGTGACACAGGCTCTAGGGCTCCCTGGGCCATGCCGGCCACACTACCTCAGTCCCCAACATGGCTACCAACTGCTGACTGGCCCCCCTCAGACTATCGCTGCACCTGGAGTTTCGCCCCTCCAGCCACCCACAACAACAACAGCCTGTCTTACTGCCACATGTGGCAGGGACAGCTGCCCCAACCAATGCCAGGCACCTCCAACCTGTGGAGCCTTTCCCCTGGCACCTGCACCAGCAGCAGTGGGGTTTTTCCCTCCTTCACTCAACACCACCTCCTGTGGTATTGAGGCCTGCCCCACCATTGTCTTCTATTCGTTTTCTTTTGAAAAACATTTAAAAGGCCGCATATACTGGCCTGACAGTCCAGACAAATTTGGTCCAGGGGCATACATACAGTCACCAGCCTCTCTTCAATCTCTGAGGCCCCTCATCACCATTGGCCACTGAGTTGTGTGGAACCCTGCCTACACAGTAGTCTGACCCATCACCATAGTAGGGCACAAGCAGCCTTCTAAAACATCCTTACCAGTCACACAGAGAAAGAGCTCTGGAAACCATTGGTTTCCCAGAATCATGGCAACCACCTCTACAAAATTGTCACATAAACAGCAACATACTACAACACTCTCAACTTAAAAACCAGAAAGACAAAAAGGAGAAATGATTCTTTTATAGAAGAATCAGAAATGGATCTGCCTCAAAAAGAACTTTTCAGAAGGCCTCTGGGAGTAATACAGGAGATGAGGGAAGCAACGTAGAGTAAGGACGCTATGAGAGAGTAGATGAAGCCCATGATAGAGGGGATGAAGTCTATGCACCAAAGGGAAATACAGGAGCTAATGGATGAGATAACAGAAGTTACACATAAGATCACAGATCTCACAAACAGGCTAGAGGAGGCAGAGAACTGTAACAGTAGTGATCTTGAAGACAATCAGGAAGAATTCAGCAAACTAGAAGAAGAGTCAAACAAGATAATAAAATAAGCAGAAGAAAACCTGAGATCAATGACATGCTATAAAGAGGAATAATATTCAAATAATAGGCCTATCAGAACAAGATACAATGAAGATGCTGACATCTAAATTAGTGAGAATATATCTGGAAGCAAATTTTCCCACTGCAATGAATGAGAATGAGACATCCTTACAGGAAGCAGAGAAGACACCAAATAGACTAAACCTCAGGAATAACTCACCAAGGCATATGATACTTAAATTATCCAACTTTGAGTAAAAAGAGAAAATCTTAAGAACTGCAATTGAAAGAGAGACAGTCACATACAAGGGTGCTCAGGTAAGAATATGCTCAGACCTATCAGCAGAAACTATGACAAGTAGAAGAAAGTGAAGTAACATCATCCAAAAGCTGAAAGAAAAAAATCCTGCCCAGGACTTCTCTACTCTGACCAATTATCTGTTAAGATAGAAGATGAGATAACGGTCTGTAAGGACAAGGACAAACTCACAGAATAAGCCAAAACCCAAGCCTGCAGAAGATCCTCACCGATTCACAATGGTTAGAAGACCAACATCCACAAACTGCAAGCAGGAGACCACCATATAGGCCAACTCCACCAAAATCCAATGTGCCAATGACAATTACTAAGCTAACATGGCCTCAGTGGGAAAAGAAGACAAGAATTAAGCCACCCATGCAAACACAGCACACTGATATGAAGGGAGATAGGAAAACACCCAACACAAAAGGCACGAGATGACAGCAATGATTCCACAGGTTGTGAGAATAACCCTGAATGCCAATGGTCTTACATAATACATTTAAAGGAAAAGGCTAGAAAACTGGCTCAGGAAACATGACCCATCAATCTCTTGTCTACAAGGGATATATTTTAAGCTCCCAGACAAAAATAGACTAAGAATAAAAGGCTTGCAGAAAATATACCACGCAAATAGCAACTTAAAAAAAAGCAGGGGTTGCACCCCTAATCTCTGACAAACCTTAACTCAAAGTTCAAACCATAAAAAGAGACAAGGAAGGGCAGTATATAATGTTCAAAGAATCAGAATTTCAGGAGCCAGTGAACATAATAAATATATACATGCCTAAGGAGAGACCCACAAAATTCATCAAACTATTCAAAAGATGAAAAAAGAAATTACAGAGTCAACAATCATAGTAGGAGACTTTAATTCACCACCGTTAGAGAAAGATAGATCACTGGGAAAGAAGCTCAGAAAAGAGGCTACAGACTAATCCCTATGATTAGGCAACTGGACATGACACATTTATAATGCTTTGCATCATAAAGAAAAAAAAACATGTTTTCAAGTTTCCTGGTTCATTTTTGAAAACAGACCAGATGCTGGGACATGAGTCTAGCTTGAGTAATCCCAAACACACAGATATTACTCAGAGATTCTCCTCGGACCACCACCCCAGAAGGCTAGAAATTAATTAAAGGACGGTCGGAAACACCAGGGCAAACAATTGGAGAATGAATCATGATCTCCTGTGTTATGAAAGGGTACTGGCCCAGGTTAGAGAGGAGTTTAGGAAGTTTATAAAAACTAACGAGAGTGAGAATCTAAGGTATCAAAATTTATGAGCTACAGCAAAAGCAGTAGCAATAGGTGCATATATGAAAAAGGAGGAGAGACTTATGACTGATATGCTATCACAACACCTCCAGCAATGAGAACAATGTCAACAGAACAACCCTTCCAATAGCAAAAGAAAATAAATAATAACATTCAGGGCAGAGTTAAACCCGTGGGAAGACAAAAGAATGCCACAAAAGATTAATGTAGCAAAATGATGGTTCTATGAAAGGATCAACAGAATCAACAGACTTCTGGCAACCTAACCAATGAAAGGAAGGAGCAAATATCAATAGCCAGGATGAGGGAGGAACTAGGGGAAATCCAAAAGACCCATTGAGATTAAAAGGACACAAAGCATTATGAAAATCTGTGTTCTAATGAATTTAAAAATATGGATGACATGGATAAATACTTGGAAAAATAACCTCCCTAGATTATCCCAGACAGAGGGCAAGAACCTTAACAAGTCCATATCAATAGAAGAAATAGATATGGTTATCAAGAAGCTACCAACAAAAAAAGCTCGCAGGCCAGATGGCTCAAAGAAGAATTCTACCAAGCATTCAGGGAAAAGCTGACACCTATCCTCCATAAATTATTCCAGAGTGTAGAAAAGGATAGCAAACTTCCAAACTCATTCTACGAAGCCTAAGCTTTGATATCCAAACAGGGGAAGGATCCCAAGGAATATAGAAGAACAGACCAATAGCGCTAATGAACATAGATGCAAAAATCCTTAACAAGGATTGGCCAATAAAATACAAAAGTATATAAAACTTATCCTCCACAATAATTAGGTAGGATTCATTTCAGGGATACAGAGATGGTTAACATTTGAAATTTCATCAAATTTATACACTCATTAATAACAAAAAGTTTAAGAATCACCAGATAATATTGATAGACCAGAAAAAGCATTTGACAACATCCAACCCCCATTCCTAATCAAGACACTAAAGAAGTTAGGAATAGAAGCAAAATTCCCTAAGCTAATATAAGCTATCTACTAAAAGCCAACAGCCAACATCCTCGTCAATTCTGAAAGGATGGAAACAATCCCACTAAAAACAGGGACCAGACACGGATGCCCCTTGTCTCCACTTTTTCAACATTGTACTGGAGGTCTTAGCTAACAACATAAGACAGTGGAAGGATGTTAAAGTCATACAAGTGACTGAGGAGGAAGTGAAGCTATCACTATTTGCAGGCTACATAATTTTGTACATTGAAAATCCCAAAAGCTCCATAACAGGAGTACTTACAGTGATAAAAGAATATGGAAGGATGGCAAGATAGAACATCAACAAACAGAAGTCTATTGGCTTGCTATATACATAGGACAAGACCATGTAAAAGAAATTAAGAAGGCAGTACCCTTCACAATAGCTAGGAATACATATAACAAAAAAACAAACAAACAAATACCAAAGACTTACACAAGGAAAGCCACAAGATTCTACTACAGGAAACCAAAAGCTATGTCAACAAAGGGAAGAATATCCCACTTGTAGATTGGAAGACTCATCATAGCAAAGATGTCAATCTTCCCCAAGGCACTTTACAAGCTTAATGCTATTCCAATTCAAATACCAACAGCCTTCTTCAAACAATTGGAAAAACTGACCACCAATTTCATATCGAGAGGGAAGAAGCACAGAATTAGCAGAGAACTCCTCAAGAAGATGGACAGAGTCAGAGCGCTTGCTCTTCCTGTCTTTAATACCTACTCCACAGTCACAGGGGCCAAACAGCGTGGTACTGGCATAATGGCCAATATGCAGACCAATGGAAAAGAACAGAAATAAAACCATCAGAATATAGACAACTGATTTTTTTGATAAGGGGCTCCAAATCATCAAGTGGGAGGCAGATGCCATCTTTAGCAAGTGGTACAATTGTTGAAGACAAAATGGGTGCCTAAGCAAATGTGGTGAAGAAGGCAGATGATGCCAAGTTATTAAAGATGTAAAGCATCAAAAGAAACAAACAAAACAAAACAACAAAAAAGTATAGCGTCTGGGGTCTTAAAAGCTTGAAGTGAAACAGTCATCCAGCAGAGAAACAATAAGCACACCAACCTGTGCAATCATGAGGCATCCTCAGGACGCGGGAACAGACATCAAAACACCCATAATAAAGATACAAGCAAAAACATATTGTTGAGAATGAGGGGTGTCGGAGCAGAGACCCAAAGCTCATCTGCAGACAATGGAACATCTCCCCACAGAGGGGTGCAGGGAAGGGATGAGTCAACCAGGGTGCAGTAAGCACTGATGGAACACACAATTTTCCTCTGGTTCCTTGAGGCTTCCTCACCCCCTACTATCACAACCCCAGTGTTGCCTCTCATTTAGAACTATACCTGAGCATGCACACAAATATAAATAAGAGATACGAGCTCAGGGCACACAGAATCAGGAATGAGACTAGCGATATCATAAGATTAGAGAGAAGGGTGTCAGTTTGAGAGGAGAAAGTGAGAATCAATTGTAATGATCAACACACAATCACACCACTTCCTCCAGAGGGAAGAACAACAGAAACCATGGGGGAATTGAGACAGTGGTCAGTTTGAGATATGAAAATAATAATAATTTGTAATCTATCAAAGGGTCATGTGTGGTGGAGGGAGGGGGCTGAAAGTGGAGCTAATACCAAGGGCATAATATAAAGTAATTGTCTAGAAAAGAATGATGGCAACATATGTACAAAAAATGCCTGATACAATTGATGTATGGATTGTAATATGAGGTGTAAGAGCCACCAAAAATGATATTTCAATAAAAACATTCATAGAAATGATAACTATGCATAGTAAATTGCAATGCATTTGTTATCTACATGCAATGATAACAAGTAGTAAATGTTTTATTGAATTCCCTCTTCAGACCATTGTGTAATAATATTTTAATTTTCAATATAAGATTTTTGCCTTAGGTTCCTTCTGGGGTTTCTGGGTTAAGGGGAAAATATATTTTTTAATTGTTTTATTGGGACTCATACAATTCTTATCACAATCCACATATATATACATCCATTGTATCAAGCACTTTTGTACATTCATTGCCATCATCAGTCTCAAAATATTTGCCTTCTACTTGAGTCCTTAACATTGGGCTCCTCAATTTTCCCCCTCCCTCCCCCCTCCACCCTCCCTCAAGAACCCTTCATAATTCATAAATTATTATTTTGTCATATGTTACATTATCTGATGTCTTCCCTTGCCCACTTCTCTTTTGTCTATCCCCCAGGGAGGATGTTATACATAGATTCTTGAAATCGGTTCCCCCTTGCCACCCCACATTCCCTCCACCCTCCAGGCATCACCACTCTCACCACTGGTACAGAAGGGGTCATCTGTCCTGGATTATCTGTATTTCCAGTTGCTATCTGTACCAATGTACATCCTCTGGTCTAGCCAGATTTGTAAAATAGAATTGGGATCATGATAGTGGGAGGGAGGAAGCATTCAAGAACTAGAGGAAAGTTATATGTTTCATTGTTGCTACCCTGCACCCTGACTGGCTCATCTCCTCCCAACCCTTCAGTAAGGGGATGTCCAGTTGCCTACAAATGGGCTTTGAGTCTCCACTCTGCACTCCCCCTCATTTATAATGATGATTTTTGTTCTTTGATTCTTGATACCTGATCCCTTTGACAGCTCATCATCACACAGGCTGGTATGTTTCTTTCATATGATCTTTGTTGCTTCTGAGCTGGATGGCTCAGGGGCAAATATTTTGTATGAGTATATATACCAGGTGTCTATCCCTTTGTCATACTGTGATGATTTACAAAGTTGCTGTGATGCTGGAAACAATACCATTGATATTTCCCATCCAAGCATGACTACCCATGCTGGCTAGGTTTCTGTGGAGCTTCTGGACTATCATAGCTGAAGAAGCAAAACCCAGTGATCTACTTCCTTAAGGATATCAATCAAATATTGCCCAACTTGTTTGCATTGGACATGTCAGTAAGAAGAATCCCTCACTAGTGAACAGAATGCTCATTGCAATTTATATCAGTGAGGATGAGGGATATTGTTTAGAAACGGCAGCAAAGTAGCAGCATTGATGTATTTGGACATAAACCCAGCGATGGGGATGAAACAGGACTAGGCGACGAACAATAAGGGAAGTAGAAGTACTGGGTATGTAATTATACTGGAAGTGATACTGGTTTCCAATGAAATTTTTTTTAATTTCTAATTTTTGACATCACCATATAAAAAAGGACATTACTTTTCTGTCTATTTTACACAAAGACAGTGAGAAAAGATGGCTTTTTATACTGACCATTTTGCATTTTTGCATAATCAATATCCATTCTGTTCTCTTCAGCCACTAGCACATTCATGATCTACTTTTGGACTACTTCCATACCTTCCTACACCCATGTGATAAATTTCGGTTTGGAAGTCTGTCAGTTCGAGAATTGAAATATCAACCAGATGTGGCCTCTTGCATCCTAACCACTACCCCAACCCCCGTGGCTTTCAAGTCCCTATCTCTGGGAATGACATGTAACCAAGGAAGACAAATGGATGGAATTCAACTCAAGGAAATCGTGCAAAACTTTCAGAAAACACACTCACTGGCATGCAGTCAATGCCGAGTCACAGCAAACCCCTACAGGTTTCTGAAACTGTGACTTTTTTTTTTTAATCGTTCTATTAGGGGCTCCTAATCATGATCCTATCATGATCCACACATCAGTTGTGTAAAACACATCTGGACATTCATTGCCCTCATCATTCTCAAAACATTTGCTCTCTACTTAAGCCTCTGGCATCAGCTCCTCACTTTCCCGCTTCCTTCCCACTCCCCTCTCCCTCATGAACACTTGATAATTTACAAATTATTATCTTGTCGTATTTTGCCCTGTCCGATGTCTCCCTTCACCCACTTTTCTGTTGTCCGTCCCCCAGGGTGGAGGTCACATGTAGATCCTTGTAATCATTTTCCACTTTCCAACCCACCCTCCCAGTATTGCCACTCACACACTGGTCCTGAAGGGATCATCCGCCTTGGATTAGGGCTGTGTTTCCAGTTCCTATCTGTATCAGTGTAGGTCCTCTGTTCTAGCCAGATTTGTAACGTAGAATTGGGATCATGATAGTGGGGGAGGAGGAAGCATTTAGGAACTTGAGGAAAGTTGTATGTTTCTTTGTTGCTACATCACACCCTGGCTGGCTCGTCCCCTCCCCGAGACCCTTCTATAAGGAGATGTCCAGTGGCCTACAAATGGGCTTTGGGTCTCAACTCTGCACTTCCCCCCCTCATTCACTATGATAAGATTTTTTGTTCTGATGATACCTGATACCTGATCCCTTCGACACCTCGTGATCACATAGGCTGGTGTGCTTCTTCCATGTGGGCTTTGTTGTTCCTGAGCTGGTTGGCCTCTTGTTTACCTTCAGCCTTTAAGACCCCAGACGCTATATCTTTTGATAACTGGGCACCATCAGCTTTCTTCTTTGCTTATTTACCCATTTTGTCTTCAGTGGTTGTGTCAGGAATGTGAGCATCGTAGAATTCCAATTTAATAGAAGAAAGTATTATTGCATTGAGAGTGTACTTGAGTGGAGGTCCAATGTCTTCCTGTTACCTTAATATTAAGCCTATAAATATATGCACAGAGATCTATTTCCCCATCCTCATAAATAAATAAATAGATAGATAGATAGATAAATAAATAAATAAATATATTTAGAGGAAAGAGCTAGGAGGCAAAGGGTATTTTTGTGGTCTAAATAAAGGCATCTAATATGCAAATATATTTCTATATGAGAATGTGACTTTTTATGGGAGTGAAAACCCAGCTTTCCTCCCCAGGAGCTGTGGGTGGTTTGGGACGGCCTCCCATGCTGACCACAGAACAGCACTTAACCAACATGCCGCAAGTACCTCTGTGGGAGAGGTTTACTCCCATTGGTGCTGCTTGACCGTGGACTCAGAAACACCTGGAGGTAATACTATTCATGTTACTCTCAAAAACAAACCTGCTGGAAACTAAAACCAGAAGGAAAATAGAGCTGAAAATGCCCAAACCAGGTGATAGGAAAGTGTCAAGATTTTACACTGTCAAAGACAGAACATTTTCAAGGCTAGGAAAAACAAAGTATGTATGAGGGCGTACCCCCCAAAACACAGAATTCCCCCCCAAAAGAACTCTCCATTACACTTAATCAATTTGTCACATCTGTGATTCCATTTTTGGAAACTTTTTTCAAACTCACCTGTTTGGATGGCTGACAGCACCTCCCTTGTTTTTTTCTTCACCTCTTCTATTTGTCAAATCACTGTTCTTTCATGTCCCTCTTCATTGGTGGAAACAAGAAGAAGTAGGGCAGAGTGAGGTCATGTGAATAAGGTAAATGGGACAGGATAGGCATGCTGATTTTTGCCCCACACTGGCACACTGAGATGACGGCACAAGCAGGTTCACTGTCGTGGTGACAAACCAAGTTCCCCTGAAAGCCACAAACCAGGCCTTTTTTTGTTTCACACTGTTATGCAAAGAATTAGCATATGTTGCATGCCTTTATACCTGTAATGGTAAAAATCTAGTTCTCTATTATTTTTGTGAAATACCCTAGCATTATTACAAGAGCCATGGAATAATTTATATTGATAATAGCATTTTCTTAACGTTTAACATGTTCCAGATGTCTTACTTCAACTTTAAACATATCCATCTCAAATTATCTGCAGTATCCCACCATAGAGGGTATTATAATCGCTCATTTATATATGGGATATCTGGGGCCCCAAAGAGTTATGTCTACTGTTTCAAGGTCATATTATGGTCATTTCAGGTTGCATCAAATGCATAATATCATTTACCCTCCCGCCCATAGAGTCAGAAATTATTTCATTTTATTTTATTGAAATTTTATGTGTTGTTTTTACGTGTCATCAATTCGGTTCCAACCCATCCTGTGCCATCGTCACAATTGCTTTTGCATTTAGTAAATGTTTATTCCTAAGATTGAATGGTGTCCCTTCCAAACTATATTGTTTGGAAATAGAGTCTCTGAAGATATTATCAGTTAAGTTATCAAGAGGTCAAATGGAGTAGGGTAGGTAAGAGAAATCCAATTGCAGTGGTGTCCTTATAAAAGAGAAGAGATGCTGAGAGACGGGCAAAGAAAGCATGTGATGCTGGAGTTATGCTGCAGCAGCAAATTAGGGAATGCTTGGGCTACCAGAATCTGGAGGAAGCAAGAAATAATTCTCCGTATGGTCTTTGGGGAGAGCAGAGTTCCATGACACTCTGATTTAGATGACAATTCTTTAGAACTGTGAGATAATACATTTCTGTTCTTATAAATCATCAGGTTTGTGGACAGTAGGGATGAAAAGGCATATAAAGAAATGTCTTTGTGCTCAGCACACTCACAATCAAGGAGCTCTCTTCAAAGGGAAATCATGATATTATTGATGATGCAATTTTGGTGCCTCATATTCACTGCAGGTCATAACAATTCTAAATAATATCATGAATGTCCTAAAATTGGATCAAATGAACCGAGGCAGGTAAATTCAAGGGTTGAGGGGTGAGCATGAGCACAATACAGGGAACACAGAATACAAATATTATGACTTGAGCATTTACAGGAAAATTGAGGATAAGTAAGATCTTGGGCATTCACTAAAGGGTCCTGGGTTGAATTGCACTATCCTCTGAATGGTGTCAACTTCGATGGGCCATAACTCTCAGTGATTTGACAGTTATTTAATAACATGATTTGGCAGTTGTGGAATCATGTAATCCTCCCCATGATATGTTCTGATGTGAAGAGCCAATCAGTTGAAGGAGGATGATGTAAGGGGAATTTCCCTAGGATGTGACCTTCATCACTTTTCATCTTAAGAGAGATGAAAGAGAGTCAAATGATCAGAGGAAAGAGGATCACAATACAACCAAGACCCACCCTAGAACCTCCTAGATCCAGGGTGCCATTGATGATAAACTATCTGAAGAGTGCTAATAAAGCTAGAAATAGAATCTGAAAAGACAAGGATCTTCATACTGGGACAAAAGAGAGAGAAAGTATTCAGCTTGATCCAGCATTCTGAATTTTTGCCTCCTATTCTGTGGTATCGTAGTGCGTTATGTGTTGGGCTTCTAACTGTAAGGTCAGCAGTTTGAAATCACTAGCCTCTCTGCAGGAGAATCAGGATGCTTTCTCCTCCAGGAAGATTAACAGTTTAGAACCAAAAGGGGAAGTTCTGCTATCTATTACAGTGTTGCCATGAATCAGAATCAATGCAATGGTAATGAGATTTGAAAATAGGTTTCTGTTTGTTAAGGAAATCCCCTTGTTGCATTTCTGTTATAGAAGCACTAGATAACTATGCCACTGATGTAAAATTGCAGTAATAGAAGCCATCTGTGATCATTAGGGATTGATTATATCAACTAGACACTCCTGCATCAGGGGACACGTGGAGAGGATAGAGCCCAACCTATACATTGAGTTTCTTTATCTTTAAAGAGAGAAAGGAATTCTTCCCTGAGACAGTGGTTGCAAAGATTAAGTGAGATAATCTACAACATTAATCTCCTATTGTTTTCCCATGCTTTGCATCTGTTTCTTCCATCAGGTAATTTAGAAAATCACAGTCTTTCATGGAGCACCAGTGTATCCCACACAAAATAACTTGAGTTCACATAAGCTTGACTAACTTAGCCTTTGTAGTTGGACCTTGCTCTAAGCCTAGTAAATAAGGTTCATATCATTTTTATAGAGATAAGTGTGCCTGACGATGAACAAAAAGTCAATAGAGCTAAAAATAGAGCAAAGCACTTCCCTAAGAACATTAATTGAACCTCTGGGTCCATTGACTTTTGAAGTGGATGCATTTCTGGAATCTATAAAATTGTAAGCCAACTTGTATATGATTTATATCCTCGATAACTGAAAGAACTATCAGTATCTTTGTAAACAGCTTAAAATAATGATAGTTTACTTCCTTGTGATATATTTTCAACATTCTTCTGAAACTGTGATACTAATATTTTATCTACATTTTTAAAGTTGGTATATTCCATTTAGTCAACCAATGCATGATTTTTAAAAGAGAACTTATATTTCTGCGTGTCTTCTTCAACTACTATTATTTAGATGTTAAGTAAATACCAGTAGCTTATATTTTCTCTCTATTACAATTAGCACACGGTGAAGGAAATATTATTGAGGCAACAGATTTCGGCTCTTTGTGTGGATCAGCATCAATATCCAAGTATTGGGAAAGCTGCAATTTGAGATGGCATCTAATGAATGTCATAGAAGGATGTTTTCCAAAACTTACTCAATTATTAAAATTGTTTTGTATGTTTCAAATTATGAAAAAATCAGAAAAAATGCACCAATACTGTTTTTATAGTTACATGCTAGCACAAAGCAGTATGATTCATTTTTATAGCTATTTTCCTGCAGATTTTCCATCTAAATTTTTTTTATGGCCACTCTAAGGCAGAATACATTTGTGGAAAGCATCAGGATAAGTGTGGAATGGCAAAATCCAAACTCTTGCCATTTGAGGCAAATTTCCAACAGCACTGTACAAATAGCACAGGAGGACAATGTTTTAGTTATCGTCCTTGGTACTGAATGCTTTAAAAATGGAGAATAGAGAACAGTTGAGTTGTGTTCTTTCTCTCAATTACAAAATGGTATGTCACTAAAGGATGGCCTCAATACTCTTTACTGTCTACGATAAGCCTGAAAAAATAGAGGTCACTTAACTTATTTACCAAATAAGAAACTTTTATCTATAGAGAAAAGATAACTTCTATGAGGATAATAATTCATATCTATGGTTCCTCACTGGTAAATCACAAGTGCCTAAAAATGACTAACAAGCATGGCTAATATTTTGAATGAATGGAAACATAAATGAATTTTTCTGACAGAAGTATAAATATAGCTATACTCAAACAGATATGAGAAAAGCAATCCTAACTTTTTAAGGCAATACTGATACCTTAATATATTAAGCATAATGCTGTGTGATATTTCTATGACATCAAAAGGAAAAAAAATATGTCCAACAACGGTAAGTCAAAAAGCACAAAATACATTTGTACATATGTTGTCATCATCATTTCAAAACATTTTATTTCTACTTGAACCCTTGGTATTAGCTCCTCATTTTTTCCCGCCTTCTCCTATCTTCCCTCCACCATGTCCCCTTGATAATTAATAAATTCTTTTTTTTTCAAGCATTACACCAACCGCTATCTCCCTTCACCTTTACCCACTTTTCTGCTCTCTGTCCCCCTAGGAGGGGAGTCATACATTGATTATTGTGATAAGTTCCCCCATACCCCACCCCTTCCCCTCCCCTCCTGGTATCGCTGCTCCCCTTATTGGTCCTGAGTGGTTTATCTGGATTCCTTATGTTGTGAACTCTTATCTGTACCAGTTTAAATGTTCTGGTCTAGCCGGATTTGTAAGAAAAATTGGGGCCATGATTGTGGGAGTGTGGGGAGGAAGCATTAAATAACTAGATAAAAAAAAGCCCAAAATCATAGAAATAAATTTAAGCAACAAAATTATTAGCAAGGGTTGTTCTATAAGAATCTCATTAGAGAAACTTATCCCATACATATTACAATTTTATTTTTTAATTATTTTATTGGGGACTCTTACAGGGCTTATCACAATCCATACATCCATACATTGTATCAAGCACATGTGTATATATGTTGCCATCATCATTTTCAAAACATTTTCTTTCTACTTGAGCCCTGGGTATCAGCTCGTTTCCCCCCTACCCCATGCTTGCTCCATCATAAACCCTTGATAATTTACAAATTATTATTTTCATGTCTTACACCAACTGCTGTCTCCCTTCAACCACTTTTCTGTTGTCCATACCCCTCGGAGGGGGTTTTATGTCAATCATTGCGATCAGTTCCCCTTTCTCCCGCCATCTTCCCCTTCCCCTCCTCGTATCACTACTTTCATTATTGGTCCGGAAGAGCTTATCTGTCCTGGATCTCCTGTCTTGTGAGCTCTTATCTGTATCAGTGTACATGCTCTGGTCTAGCCGAAATTTTAAGATAGAATTGGGGTCATGATAGTGGTGGAAGAGGAAGCATTAAAGAACTAGAGGAAAATTGTATGTTTCATCAGTGCTATACCGCGTCTCGACTGGCTCATCTCTTCATTGTGACCCTTCTGTGAGGGGATGTCCAATTGTCTACAGGTGAGATTTGCGTCTCCACTCTGCCCTCCCCTTCATTCACATCGACATAATTTTTTTGTTCTGGGTCTTTGATGCCTGATGCGTCATCCTATTGACACCTCATGATCACCCAATCTGGTGTGCTTCTTCCATGTGGGCTTGATTGCTTCTCAGCTAGATGGCCGCTTGTTTACCTTCAAGCCTTTAAGACTCCAGATACTTTATCTTTTGATAGCCAGGCGCCATCAGCTTTCTTCACACATTTCCTTATGCACCCATTTTATCTTCACCAATCATGTCAGGAAGGTGAGCATCACAGAATGCCAAGATATTAAAACAAAATGTTATTGTGTTGAGGCTGTATTTTAGTAGAGGCCCAATGTCTGTCTGCTACCATAACACTTGGCATGTAAAATATGTTCATAGATCTATTTCCCTATTGTTATATATAAATATATTTACATATGTGCATAGCTGTATTTAGACCTCTATAAATGTCCTTTCCCTCCTAGTTCTTTCCTCTATTTCCTTTTACTTTCCTCTTGTCCCACTGTCATGTTTGACCTTCATTTGGGTTTCAGTAATTCCTCTTGGCTACATTGCCCTTGGTGGAGCCCCACCAGGCATCTTATGGCCTCCTTACTACCCTTGAAGAAACAACAGATACAATGATATGGTGAAAAATATATATATATATATTGGAATAACTTTCAATAATAAAAATGTGAAAATATTGTTTCTCCACATATCATCCATTGAAGTCTATAAACTATATACATTTTCAATCTTCCCCCACGCTCACACACACAAAGTCCATTGTTCCTTGATGTATACCACTTTATGCTGGTAGTTTTGACAATATTGAGAGGCTCTAAATTTGTTCCTTTTAAAGATTATTTAAGTTGGGGACCCAAAAAGAAATTAGGGCTGTAGAGTAGATGAGATGAGACTTCCGAACAAAAACCTCATCAGGCAACCTTGAAGACTGAGCAGGTGCAGCTGTGACCTGGTGAAAACACATCTCTCTCTTCAACATTGCCATTCTTTTTACCAATACAAATTTTAATTTTCTTCGAAGTTCTTCTTAACTCTTGATCATCCCGTGTCCTTCTAGAAAAATCTAGATAAATTCCTTTGTAATGCTGACCTCTCTGCCTTCAATTTATGAACTGGGATCTAGTACCAGTACTTACCCTGATGTAGCCACTGGAAAACTCAAATTTAAAAGTTTGTATAAGAATCATATTGGGTAAGAATATTTAAAGTGCAATGGGCTGCTAGGAGAACAAATAATTCTGTTTTGCAAGAAGTGTAGCCAAAATGCTCTTAGGAACAATTATAGAAAGAATCTCAAATTTGGGGGGCATGATATCAGGAGAGAGCCATCCTTGGGAAAGGATATCACGCTTGGTGAGGTAGAGCATGAATGAAAAGGAGAAAGATTTTCAATGAGATAGATTGACACAGTGGCTCTAACAATGGATTCAAGTATAATAATTAATGACATAGGCCTGGAGAGTGTTTTTTTAATTGCACACAGAGTCACTATGAATTAGGATAGACTCTAAGGCTTTTAACAATTTTTTCACAAATATTATGTGTCTTAATATTTCAAAGTTAAAATTGAGCATTTAGATGATTTCTTATCTACATACTATAAATGTATTTTATATATTAAAATCACTATATATAAAAAAATTGAACTCACCTCTTGGCTCACTTTTAGCTGAACAATAGAATTATAAGGGGAACGATAACACTAGTGAGGCACACATATCATAAAATAATGAACTATTTAATATCAAATTGTTGGTCTTTTCTCAAAGACAATGTACAAAGGGGTGAGGAAAGAAGTAGGAGTGTATACAGGAAACACAAGTAGGAAGTGGGATAAGTGAGTGCATTGAGGATATTGCAAAATATATGTAAATTGATTAATGGAAACCTGATGTTCCATTCTGCAAACTTTTTTTCAATTCACAATTAAATGTCATAAAAAACCAAATTATCTCAAATATCCTAAATTCCCTTATAAATGAAGCTTTTATGAGCACATTACTAGTAGTTTCATGAAATAGAGAGATAATGAACTGGGTGAGTAAAATTCTACTAAAATCATTTATTTATTTTAGCATTGTGTTCATCTGTGTAGGCTAGAGAAACAAATCCACAGAAGCTCATATGTACATAAGAGAGAGTTTTATATAAAGGGTAAGTGTACATTAAGAAAGCATCCCAACCCAGTGCTGTTAAAGCCCCTAAGTCCAACATTAGCCCATATGTCAGACACTGATCTACAAAGTACTTCTCATTCTTATAAAACGTATGCAATGATGCAGATTGCAGGAGGAAAGCCAAATCAGTGAGGGTGTAAGCATCTTATCAATGGCAGGGGTCTCCATGCGGCTGCCCCAGCACCCAGGGCTGCATCATGGTCAGTCCATGTGGCTTCTCCTCAGGGATGTCCCGCAGGAAGTGAGCCTTACCAAGCTGAAGCAGGGACCTGGCTAAGGCAGCTGCACCCTTGTCCGAACATCAGAAAGCAAGAGACCTGAGAATTAGAAAGGTGAGGCTTACCGAGCCATTTATCTCTCTGCCCTTCAATTAATTCCACATGTGTTTATCGGTCAGGTTGGCACAATAAACCTTAACTATCAAATACAGTAAATTCTGTTTAGGTGAAAGTTCACATAGAAGCTGGTCTCCCCAATAAAAAATTTATTTATAATAATTCATCACATGGATTCCACATTCCATAATGTATCAACAGTCTTCATAATTTCCTACCTTGTTCTCCCTTTACTCACCAGGGTCTCTTGCCCATCCTTGTGTTC
Organism: Tenrec ecaudatus; assembly: GCF_050624435.1. Lineage (NCBI taxonomy): Eukaryota > Metazoa > Chordata > Mammalia > Afrosoricida > Tenrecidae > Tenrec > Tenrec ecaudatus. The sequence continues at coordinate 152,265,497 of NC_134531.1, read as the reverse complement.
TCATCTGTAGGTTTGGGCAAATGTTGCCTGTTTGATCTCCTGTAGTTGATGTTTCCAGGGAGCACATCCCTCACGGCATTGCTGTTTGCTTTATAGTTCTGCCTATTGTTTGACTGAAAGTCGACCTGCAGGATTGTCTTTGGTTCCAAGTTAAATAGTGTTCCCAGGGCGGTGCTCATAGAGGTTTCCCTAGCACATGTCCGTACTTTTCTTTTTCAGTCTTGGATTTTACTCTAAATTTATTTATGGAGCCATTCTACTCTCTGGAGCTTCAACTGTGGTCTTAGCTAGAATGGTCCATTTGTATATGATCCAGAGTAGAACGGTATTGAAAAGGAAAGCCAAATCATCACTGAAGGCATTAGTAAAACAGACTTCAAATTTTAATGGAATACCAATTGATATGGTCCATTAACAGATTCAGTGCTGAAATCACTCATTTATCTATGACAAGAAATATGGAAGACAGCTAACTGTTTAATTGACTGGCTATTCCGAAGAAATATAATCCAACAGAATGTGGAAATTATTGAACCATATCATTAATATTTTATGCAACTAAAATGTTGCTAAATATAATTTTAGAACAACTGCAGACATACATGGACAGAAAATTGTCAGAAATCAAGCTAGCTTAGAAGTAGGTAAAGAAGTATCATTGCTAGTGGAGGATAGATATTAATTTATGATCAGAAGAATATTCACCTGTGTTTTATTTACTATGAAAAAGCATGTAATTTTTGGATCACAACCAAATATTAATAACATTGTAAAGACTAGGATCATGTAACACTTCATTGTACTTTTGTGGCACCTACACACAGAGCAGAAGGCACTGGTTCCAACAGGAAAAGGCTGTGTTGCATTGTTTGAATCAAGAGTGGTGTGCTGTATGCTTTCACCGTTTATACAATTTGTAGCCTGAGTGTGCAATGTGAGAAGCTAGATTACATGGAGATATATGTGCCATCGGGACAGAAGGGAGACTCATTAACAACAATCAATATAGAAATGATCTTGCTTACAGAAAGTAAAAAGCACATAAAACACTTATTGGTGAAGAGCAGACTAGAGTACCCAGTATGCATTAAAACTGAACATAAAGAAGCCAAACATTGTCACAAATAGACTAGTAAGCAACACCATGATAAACAGGAACAAAGTGAAGTTGTCAATGATTTCATTTCATTTGTCTTTCCAATAAACTCATACGAAGCTTTTTGTTGTAGTTCAGTGTCAGTCAGTTCCAACCCACAGTTTGAGAGGATCCAACCCTACCGCACACCTTTCCTGATTTTAAACTACACAGTATAATCTTGCTCTGCTCCCACAACTGCCTTTGATTTAAGGACAAGTTTCACATAAGTACAATGAAATGTCCTAAAATTCCCATTCTTCCCAAGGTTACCCATAGTTTGTTGGGTCCACACAAAGGCCTTGTCATATTCAATAAAACCTAAGCAAACATTTTCCTGGTATTCTCTGCTTTGAGCCAAGATGCATCTGAATCCAGAAATCATATTCTTGTTCCATATCCTCTTCTGAATCTGGACTCAACCTCTGGTAGTTCCCTGTCATTCACAACTGGTGAATGATCTTCACCAAAATTGTACTTACGTGTGACACCAATGATATGATTTTAAATTCTGAGCGTATGGTTGGGTCATCTTTCATGGAAATGGGCACAAATAAAGGTCTCTTGTAGTATGGCTCTCTTGGCCAAGTAACGGTCCTCGACATTCACTGCAATGGATGAGTGAGTGCTGCTAATGGATCATCAGCCTCTTGAAACACTTCAGTTGGTATTCCATCAATTCCTGGAGGCTTGGTTTTAGCCAATGCTTTCAGTGCAGCTTGAACTTCTTCCTTCAGTACCGCTGGTTCTTGTTCATATACAATCTTCTGAAATGGTGGAATGTTGACCAATTCTTTTTGGTACAGTGATTCTGTGTGTTCTTTCCATCTTCTCTTGATGCTTCCTGCATATTATTCAGTATTTTTCTCATAGAATCTTTCAATATTGCAACTCAAGGCTTCAGTTTTCTTGAGTCCTTTCAGTTTAGAATATGCCAAGCGTGGTCTTCCTTTTTGTTTTTCAACTCTAGGTCCCTGAGTATTTCATTATAATATTTTACTTTGTCCTCTGAAGCTGCCCTTTGAGATTTTCTATTCAGCTCTTTGACTTCATTGTTTCTTCCATTTACCTTAAATTACTTTATGTGTAAGAGTAAGTTTTAGAATCTTTTCTGACATCCACGTTGACTCTTTCTTTCTTTTTTCTTTCTTTCTTTCTTTCTTTCTTTCTTTCTTTCTTTCTTTCTTTCTTTCTTTCTTTCTTTCTTTCTTTCTTTCTTTCTTCCGTTCCTGTATTTTAATAAACTGTTACTTTCTTCCTGCATGATATCCTTCCACAGCTCATCAGGTCTTCTGTCATTAAGGTTCAATGCAGCAAATCTGTTCTTAATATATTCTCAAAATTCAGGTGGGATAAAATCAAGGTTTTATATTGGGTCTTGTGGACTTGTTTTAATTTTCTTCAGCTTCAACCTGAACTTATATAGGAGCAATTGATGGTCTGTGCCATAATCGGTGCCTCTCCTGACTTTAGCTGCTAATATTGAACTTCTCAATTGTCTCTTCCAACAGATGTGGCCAGTTTGATTTCCGTGCATTCCATCTAGAGAAGGCAATGTGTACACTTGCCATTTGAGTTGCTGAAGAAAGATTTTGCTATGTACAAGTAGTTTGTCTTTAAAAGTTCTATCATGTGATCTCCAGCTTCCTATCTATTAATAAGAATATATTTTCCAACTGCTGTTCCTTCCTCTTTGTTTCCAATTTTTGCATTCCAATTGCCAGTCATTATCAATGCATATGCATCTTGATGGGATGTTTGATCAATTTTGAACTGAAGACATTGGTAAAATTCTTCAACTTCTTTATCACTATATTTTGTGGTTGGTGCCTAATTTTGAATAATAATTGTTTTTATTGGATTCCCTTGAGGGTATATGGATATAATCTCATCACATACAGCACTGTACTTACAGATAGATCTTGAAGTAACCTGACAATGAAAGCAATGCAATTCCTTTTGATTGCATCATTTCTGGCACAGTAAGCTATGATTTTCTGATTCAATATGTCCATTACCATTCAATTTCAACTCATTCAAACTTAGAATATGTATCTTTATGCATTCCATTTTAATTTTGACCTCTTCCAATTTTCATAGCCTCATACTTCATAGATTCCAAGTTCCTATTTTTAGTAGATTTTTACAGCTAAAGGCTGTAAAAAAGAAAAGCTTCTTACCTTGATTTGTGCTCCATCAACAAATGAAGAATCTGAAGGCCCCACTTTCACAGGCTTTACTCCATTCACTTGACCTTGGTTGACTCTACTTTAAGAAAGCACCTCTTCATCAGTCACGTTTCCATTGCCTCTTCATGCAAAGGGCCCATCCTCTTACACCACCGCTGACAATTTTGTTTCCATTCCTTAAGCCTTCAGTATCTGAAAAAGTTTTTAAGCTATGCATAATCCTCTCAGTAGCTACTTCCTCCAAGTGGGTGGCTGATCCTGCTGCGTTGTCTATTCTTAGTCTGGAAGGTCCTTGGGAGCCTGTCACTTGAGTGACCCTGCTGGCATTTGATGTATCACTGGCATGACTTCCAGGACCACAGCCACACACAAGCTGTAAGACAAGTAAGTGGTGGTCACATGAAGCACTTGTAAAAAAATCAAATCATCTATTGCATTGAGAAATCTACTGCAAAAAACCCCCAACTCTTTCAAGTGTTAAATAAAAGAGCCAGTTTTCCCTTTCCAAAGGTTCTCTTTTCACTCTTTTGACAAGTGTGCTGTGGTTAGGTGCCTTTGAGTGGGTTGTGACCCATAATGACCCTATTGTTCCTATGCCTGAGCCCATGGGTGCAGCCTTCTATCAGTCCATCTCTATGAGGTCTTCCTCTTTTTTACCCCTGCTCCACTTTCCCAAGCATGATGTCCTTCTCCAGGGATATCATGACAATGTAACCAAAATATGTAATGCTAAGTCCTGCCACCCTCCCCTCTAAGGAGGACACTGTCCATACTTCTTCCAAGACAGATTAGTTTGCCCTTTTGGGGGTCCATGGTATTTTCAATATTCTTTGATAGCACCACCCAATCCATATGCATTGATTCTTCTTCACTCTCCCTTATTCATTGTCCAAATATCACATACATAGGAGACAATGGAAAATACCAAGGCTTGGGTCAGGGGGAACCTTGTTCTTCATGTAACATTCTGAATTTTCAATTCTCTCAAATGGTCTTGTGCAACAGATTTACCTAACACGTCTTTTGACCTCTTGATTACTGCTTCCATGAGAACTGATGGTGATCCAAGCAAGACAGAAATCCTTGATAACTTGAATAAATGCTCCAGGTGTGAGGATGTGGGTCCCCTGCATCGAGCTGCAATCCTGGATCTGCACCGGCAAGGTCTGCAAGTCATCCGCAGCTTTGCAAGAAATGGGTCATCTGCCTTTGGCAGGGGGTTAATAAACCCCCCTCTAATCATAATGATTCACTTTCCTTCATTTATTCCACCTTCTTTGATAATTTTCTCAGTATACAGTTTGAAAAAAGTATGGTGAGCGGATGCAAACCTGTCTCCCACCTGTCCTATTTTAAACCAGGCAGTCTTCTCTTGTGTCTGCACAACTGCCTCCTGACCCAGGTACTAGTTCCGCACGAACACAGCAAATCATTACACAATTCCCATTTTTCTCAATGTTATCCATAGTTTATTATGAGCCACATAGATGAATGTCTTTGCATAGTCAATGAGCACATGTAAACATCTTTCTGCTTTGAGTCAAGACCCATCTGGTATCAGCAATGACATATCTCGATGAATATAGGTGTTTCATTTTTAGGATATCCCAGTTTTCTAAATTATCTTCCACTGTTAGTGGTTTGTTAGCTATGATTGGAATTGTAATTATGCCATATACTTATGCCCCTAGCATTGTCACTATTTTTAATTCCTTTATCTTCATACTTTTAGATTTTACATAAAGGTCTTTTATCTATTTTGGACTATCTATTTGTGTGGCTCTAGGCATAAATGTTGTCTCTCTTTTTTAAAAAAATGGATTTGCAGTTTTTCCAGCATTATCTCTTAAAGAAATTTTCTCTTACACATTTAAAGGACTTCAACATTTGTTTGAATATGAGCTTTTTTCATAGATAAATTGATTCATTTCTGAGTTCTCAATTCTGTTTCATTGATCAATATGTCTGTCTTTGTACCAGTATCAGGATGCTTTGATTAATATGGCAATGTATTAGGTTCCAAGTTTGGGGGTTTTGCTATCTTCTTTCTTGTTCTTCTTTTAAATAATGCTTTCTCATATCTGAGGTCTCTTTCCCTTCCATATAAATTTGGTAGCACTTTTTCTATCTTATTGAAGAATGCTATTGGAACTTGGACTGGGCTTTTATTGTGTTTATAGGTCACTTTGCATAAAATTGGCATTTTTACCATGTGGAGTGCTTCCATCCAAAGCATCGTTTGATTTTCCATTTATGCTGCTCTTTTGTGTTCTTGCAGTAGTTGTTTGTAGTTCTCTTTGCTTAAGTCTTTGAAGTTCTTAGATTTATTTAAAAGAAAAAAAATTCTCTGTTTTTAGGGTCATTTTAAATGGAATTTTAAAAAATTACATTTCTGAGTTCTCTTTGTTAGTGTAAAGGAGTGTGGGCTAGTCTGGGTAGACTAGAAAAACAAATCCATGAATACTCGCATGTGTATAAGGAAGAGGTTTGTGTACAAGAGGAATTGAACACTGCGAAAGCATCCCAACCCAGTCCAGTCCAAGTCCATAAGTCTGATACTAGTCCACATGTCTGATAATAATATATAAAGTCCTTTTCAGACTCACAGAACAAAGGCAATGATGCCATATGCAGGACAATCACAGACCAGTCGGTAGAATGTCTTTGGATCCAGTGGCACTGTGAGCATCTCAGTGCTGGCAGGGGTCTTTATGTGGCTTCTCTGGCTTCAGAGGTCTGCTTGCATCAGGGTAGGTACATGTAGCTTTTCCAGCTCAGGGCACAAGAGTAGTTCCATGTGTCTTGTCAGATGCAATGTTTCCCAGGGAGTGGCAGAGAGAGAGAAGCGTCTCCCACCTCCAAACAGGAAGTACCAGGTTTCCCAGAATTCTCAGGAGAAGGCCATGCCCACACAGAGGCCACATTGGCTATGATCTGATTGACAGACTAGACTCCATCCTATACTCTTAATCCGCAAATTGACAAATGACGTTATAACTACCACAGAGTGCAACTCAGTTTTGGATGTTGATCTTGTACATTGACCTTTATTGAAATCTTCCATTAGTTTAAATATATTTGTGTGTGTGTGTGTGTGTGTGTGTGAAGTCTCTTTTATTTTCCAATTATATGTTCATGTCATCCCTGAATGGGAATAGTTTTATTCTTCTTTGCAGATTTATATACCCTCTAATTTCCTTTCTTGTTTTATTGCTCTAAATCAGACTTCTAGGATAATACACAAGAATGTTGTTCTAACCATTTGGGATAACTTTACTCTGATCGTATTCTCAAAGGAAATGCTGTTAGCTGTCCTAATTGAGAACAATATTCTACACTGTTTGTATGTGTGGACTTAATAATGTTTAGAAAATTCCTTCTGTTTTTCTTATTTCTTCTTTTTTTAAAATAAAGACTGGGTGTTAGGCTTTGTCCAATACCTTTACTCTATTGATTAAGATGAGCATGTAGTTATTGTTCTTTGTTTTATTAATGTGGTGTATTGTATTGATTGGTTTTCTTACATTGAACTAGTCTTACATACCTTATAAAGAATTACAAGAGCATGTTGAACTATGTAGCACATAGTTAGAAATTCAAAATGTAAACGTGAAAGAAGCTATTTTAATGTAGCCAGGTGGACTACAAGAATTCCAAAAATGTAAGCTCATCACTGCCAAGTCTGACTCACGATGACGCAATGCAATTCAGAGCAGAATTGGTACATAGGGACTTCTGGCTGTACATTTTATGAGATTAGTAATTGGGAGCAAACAATTTGTACCATTCAAGGACCTACGAAAAGAATACACATATTAATGCTGTCAATAATCTGCATTAAAGAGTGTTAATTGTTGTGGACAGAATACCAATCCTGTGCGCAATGACAAGTAAAAAGGGGGAAAAGCACACACTATCTCTTGTTATTAGTAGTCAAGGCATTATTTGAGTCAGAGAATTTAAAAGGAGCTCTGGTGGTGGATAATGCATTGAGCTGCTAAACACAAGTTCGAAGGTTCAAATCCAGTAGTTGACACTGCACATAAAAAAGGATGAGGCTTTCTACTCCTGTAAAGATGTACAACCTCTGAGACACAAAGGGGCTGATTTACTCTGGCTTGTAGCCAGGAGTCAGATGGACTGGATGGCAGTTAATTTTGTTTTGTTTTCTGTTCTAGAGAATTTAAAACCACACTAAATGTAGACGTGTTATGCTTTCTCTGATATAGTGCCTGTGTGACATGGGGTGACTGAAAGATTGATAGTCTACTTTCCTTACTGACAGTGACTACAAGTGCCTCTATAAACTCCTATGAAATAAGACTTTGGGGGCGACGGAGTGACACACACCAGAGGGACTCCACAGAATCCAGCCCAGGAGAGTTGCTCAGAGTGAAATTCAACGCCACTGGATCGCAGGAGGTGCATCATAAAGATAAGTAGGCACAGATCCACGGGGTTTTGAGGGGCTGGGGGCTTTTGGCTTACCTCAGTGGAAGCCGGCTGGGGCTCGACCCTAGTCCTGTTGCCGGATCTGCCCAAGCCGGGACCATTTGGAGCCTGTAGCAGGGCTTGGTCTCAGCACAGCCACAGTTTTTCCCTATCTGCCTCAGGGCAGGAACAGGACTCTTGCGCTCCACGGGCAGGGATCGGGGTTCATCTACATTGTTGCTTCTGTTTGTGTCTCTGCTTTATATTCCCACACAGCCTTGGAGGGCTGCGCAGGGGCTTTTTCAAGGCACAGCCGCAGCCGCGCCGCGTGGTCTGAGCAGGGAATAAACCCAAACCCCCACAGCTCCATAGGCAGGGATCAAGCTTCAGCTACACGGCGGCGTCTGTTAACATCTCTGCCCTCTGTCCCCCCATTTCTCTGGGGGCGGCTCAGCAGTTTTCTTGCGGCCCTTCTTGGGGCTCAGCTGCGAACTACCGCTGGGGCTTGGGGCAGGGAGTAAGCCCTTGTAGATCCACAGGCCGGGAGTGGGACTCAGCCACATAGTTTCTTTTGCTTCCCTCGCTTCCCTGTACCCCTGCACAGTCTAGTCTCACTTTTTGATTTTTCTCACCCCCCTTGTTCCTGCCCTGCTCTCTCACACTCCATTGCGGACTTACGGGGCACTCCCATTGCCCTAGGGCATTTGCGCCTGGGTCACACCCAGCTAGGTGAGCTCCACCCTGCATAGATAGCCCAAGGCTAGGGTAAGGCCTGCTTGCTCTCCAGGGGATACTCCTCAGACTTCTCACCAGGGAGTTCCTGCCTGTGTACCTGTGGACATAAGGCAGCTCAGCCAACACTTATCAATATTCAAACCAATAGCGGGAACTTAAGCCCAGCCTCTGCAACACTGGTGCAGGCAGTCGATCTGCCATCTGGGGCACTCCCCTAATAGGGAAGCCACAGGAAGATAAAGTGGTAGGTTAATCCCATAGCAAAATCAGCTGTAGGCAGATCGAAGAAGAATTCCTATAAGTCTTCCAGAGAGAGACTAGAAAATGGCACCTGGTCCCTCAAAAACAACTCAACGCAAACAGCCATCACCCCCAACGACCTCAACGAAAAAACAGGAGAAACAAAAGGCAAAGGAAGAAGATGTCCTGAACATAACAACATACATAGAAGAAGCAGACATTGAGATGCCATACAAAGAAGCTCTCAGAATGGTGCTTGGAGCGATGCAGAATATGAGGGAAACACTACAGAAAAAGGATGAAATGATAGAGGAGATAAAAGACATATACCAAAGGAAAATACAGAGGCTTGAGGAGCAGGTAACGAAAAACAATAGCAGAATCATGTTCCTTGAGAAACAATTGGAGGAATCAGAGAACCGCATCAGCATCGTGGAGGACAGCCAAGCAGACTTTAATAAACGTGAACAAAAATCTAATAAGAGCATCAGAGAAGCCGAAGAAAACCTAAGAGCTATGTCTGATGCTATGAAGTGGAACAACATTAGAATTATTGGCCTACCGGAGGAAGACACAACAAAGAAGTCATCTGCAACAATAGCGAGAGAATTCTTGGAGGAAAACTTCCCCAGCCTAATAAATGAAAACCAAGCAACCATCCAGGAGGCTGAAAGAACACCAGCACGACGGGACCCCAAGAAGAAATCACCAAGGCACATAATAGTTAAACTTTCAAACTTTGAGGAAAAGGAGAAAATCATGAGAGCAGCTAGGGAAAAGCAAGCAATCACATATAAAGGTTCCCACATAAGGATATGCTCAGACCTATCAGCAGAAACTATGAAAAAAAGGAGAGAGTGGAGTAACATATTCCAAAAATTGAAAGAAACAACGCAAATCCAAGAATACTCTACCCAGCCAAATTATCGATCAAGATCGATGGAGAAGTAAAAGTCTTCCCAGACAAGGAAAAACTCAAAAAATACGTTACAACAAACCCAGCATTACAAAAGATCCTCGCCGACTCAGTATGGGCAGAAGAACAACACTCACCAAGCACAAATAAGACACCAGCACATAGAACAACCTCACCCAGAGCACAACAAATAGTAAACAGACCCCAAGATAGCATTGGCTTAAGGATGGAAAGAAGTCAAGAATGATACACACACAAAACACACACTAATGAGAAAGGAAAGTAGGAAAACTCCCAACACAAAAAGTATAAAATGGCATCACAGAGTCCGCACATGGAGATAATAACCCTGAATATCAATGGCCTGAACTCAGGCATTAAAAGACTGAGACTAGCAGAATGGCTTAGAAAACACAACCCATCAATTTGCTGCCTATAGGAGACACACCTCAAGGCTACAGACAAAAATAGGCTGAGAATCAAAGGCTGGAGAAGGACCTACCAAGCAAACAGCAACACAAAAAAAGCAGGGGTTGCAATCCTTATCTCGGATAAAATTGACCTCAAAGTGCAAACCATAAAAAGAGATAAGGAGGGACACTATATAATGCTCAAGGGAATGATAGACAATGAACCACTAAGCATTGTAAACATATATTCCCCGAATGAGAGACCAGCTCAATATGTGAACCAAACACTCCAAAAGATTAAGAAAGAAATCACAGACTCGACAATTATAGTGGGTGACTTCAACACACCACTCACTGAGAAAGATAGATCACAGGGAAAGAAACTCAACAAGGAGACTAGAGAGCTAAACTCCACAATTAGACAATTTGACCTAATAGATATTTACAGAGCTTTTCATCCAAATACAAAAAATTTCACATTCTTTTCAAGTCCTCATGGCACATATTCGAAGATAGACCACATGCTGGGGCATAAGGCAAATCTACATAAATTTAAGCACATTGAAATAATACAGACCTCTCTCTCTGACCACTGTGCCATAAGACTGGAAATCAACAAAAGGAAGACAAAGAAAATAAGAGCAAATAATTGGAGAATGAATAACTCTCTACTGCAAAAGGAGTGCATACTGGTGCAGATCCGAGACGAAATCAGGAAATTTCTAGAAACCAACGAAAATGAGCACACGACGTACCAAAACTTATGGGACACAGCAAAGGCAGTCATCAGAGGAAGGTTCATAGCAATACAAGCACACCTGAGAAAGGAAGAGAGACTCATGATGGATACGCTGACACAAAATTTACAAAAACTAGAGCTGAGTCAGCAGGACAACCCTACTAATAGCAAAAGAAAAGAAATTATAAAAATCAGGGCTGAGATTCAGGAGAGGGAAAATAAAAAAACTATGGAAAAAATTAATATCGCTAAAAGTTGGTTCTTTGAAAAGATAAACAGGATCGATAGACCATTGGCAAACCTAACCAAAGAAAGGAGGGAACAAATCTCAATAGCAAGAATAAGGGATGAAAGAGGGGTCATTACAACAGACCCTAATGAAATCAAAAGGATAGTTACACAATACTATGAAGGATTGTACTCCAATGAATTCAACAATTTGGAAGACATGGACAAATTCCTGGAAAAACAATCCCTCCCTAGACTATTCTCGGTGGACATCAAGAATCTCAACAGACCCATCGCAATAGAAGAAATAGAAAAGGTTATCAAGGGATTACCAACAAAAAAATCCCCTGGACCAGATGGATACAATGGAGAATTCTACCAAGCATTCAGGGAAGAACTAATACCAATCCTACACAAACTTTTCCAGAACATAGAAAAAGATGGCAAACTCCCAAACTCCTTCTATGAAGCTAGTATAACTCTGATACCCAAACCAGGCAAGGATCCCACAAGAATCGAGAACTACAGACCGATATCCCTAATGAACATTGATGCAAAAATCCTTAACAAAATACTAGCCAACAGAATACAAAAGTATATAAAACAAATAATTCACCATGACCAAGTGGGATTCATACCAGGGATGCAGGGATGGTTCAACATACGAAAGACCATTAGTATTATTCGTCACATTGACATGAAAAAGTATAAGAATCACATGATAATATCAATAGACGCAGAAAAAGCATTCGACAACATCCAACACCAATTCCTGTTTAAGACACTAGCGAAAATAGGAATGGAAGGAAAGTTCCTCAAGACAATACAAGCTATATATGAAAAACCAACAGCCAAAGTCATAGTCAATGGAGAAAAGACTAACACAATCCCACTGAAAAAGGGAACCAGACAAGGATGCCCCTTGTCTCCACTCCTATTTAATATCGTGCTGGAGGTTTTAGCTAACAGCATAAGGCAAAGAAGTGACATCAAAGGTATTCGTCTGGGGAAGGAAGAGGTGAAACTATCGTTATTTGCAGATGATATGATTTTATATATGGAAAATCCCAAAAGTTCCACAAGGGGAGTACTGGAAGCAATAGAAGAGTTTGGCAGAGTGGCAGGATACAAGATCAACAAACAGAAGTCCATCGGACTGTTATACACATCAGATAAGACCACAGAACAAGAGATCAAAAAGGTGGTACCCTTCACAATAGCCAAACACAAACTGAAATATCTAGGGATACACTTGACTGAAAAAACAAAAAATCTATATAGGGAAAACTATAGAACACTATTACAAGAAACCAAGAGCGACCTCAACAAATGGAAGAATATTCCATGCTCTTGGATTGGGAGACTTAATATAGTTAAGATGTCAGTTCTGCCAAAGGCACTATATAAGTTTAATGCTATCCCGATACAATTACCATCATCTTTCTTCAAAGAAATGGAAAAACTGATTACCAACTTCATATGGAGAGGGAAGAAACCCAGAATTAGCAGAGAACTCCTCAAGAAGAAGGACACCGTGGGAGGGCTTGCTTTACCTGACTTTGGCACATACTATACAGCCACAGTTCTCAAAACTACATGGTATTGGTACAATGACAGATACTCAGACCAATGGAAAAGAACTGAAAACCCAGAAATAAAAGCATCAGCATACACACAGATGATCTTTGACAAGGGCCCCAAAAAGATCAAATGGGAAGCAGATGCCCTCTTTAACAAGTGGTGCTGGAAAAAATGGATATCAACATGCAGAAAAATGAAGCAAGACCCTTATCTCACTCCATGCACAAGAATAAACTCAAGGTGGATCACAGACCTTGAAGTTAAACCCCAAACTATTAGGGCCATCAATGAGGGAATTGGGACCAACTTGAGAACTTTGGCGCAAGGAATACACAGGCTATCAGAAATAGGGAAGGACACAAACACAGAGGAGGCACAAATCGACAAATGGGATATACTGAAGATAAAACACTTGTGTACATCTAAAGAATTCACCAAGAGAGTAATAAGAGAGTCCACAGACTGGGAAAACATCTTAAGTAATGACACATCAGACAAAGGCCTTATTACTAAAATCTACAGTACTCTGCTAGCTTCCAAAAAGAAAAAAACCAATAGCCCACTTGAAAGGTGGGCAAAGGACTTGAACAGAAGTTTCACAGGGGCAGAAATCCAAATGGCCAACAAACATATGAGAAAATGTTCCTGATCTTTAGCCATAAGAGAAATGCAAATTAAAACAACAATGAGGTACCACCTGACACCCTCAAAGGTAGCCCAATTCAAAAAATCAGAAAGCAACAAGTTTTGGAGGGGCTGTGGGGAGACAGGAACTCTCATCCACTGCTGGTGGGACTGTAAGTACGTACAGCCACTATGGAAATCAATCTGGCGATACCTAAAACAGATGGAAATAGAGTTACCATATGACCCAGCAATCCCCCTACTGGGCATATACCCAGAAGAGGCAAGAAACAAACCAAGACCAGAAATCTGTGCTCCAATGTTCATTGCGGCACAGTTCACAATTGCAAGGAGTTGGAAGCAACCCAAATTTCCATCATCTGACGATTGGATTAAAAAATTGTGGTATATACATACAATGGAATACTACGCATCACTAAAAAGCAGTGATGAATGTATGAGGCACATAGCGGCATGGGAAGAACTGAAGGAAATCATGCTAGGCGAAGTAAGTCAGGCACAAAAGGACAAGTACAACATGAGTCCGCTGAGGTAAGAATTAAAAAAAAAATTTTTTTTTAAAAGCAAAAGTGGCATAGGGAAAAAAGTTACTGTATACAAACATTTTAGGGGTGAAGACGGTGTAGTATGGAAGAGACCAGACCAAAACCAGGGATGTACATGGTAGACAATGGTGGAGGAGGTGGGGAAAGGAAAACAAAAGGATGAATACAAGGAAGAAAAGGGTAGTGGGGTCATGGGGCATTAATTCACCTAAGGGGAGGGTATTGTTTATATCTCCACAGGGAAAGTGGAACCAGACTTCAACCCAGTGTCGCAAGGTGTGAATGCAATATCCCGGCGTGGAAGAGGGAACCGGTGGAGAGGACTGGGAGGCTGGCCCCAGCACCATAAATTAAGTGGATTCCTGCCCCTCCCCCCAAAAAAAATTTGTTCCAAAGGACGACCTTGACTCTGCAGCTATGGGAGATGGACATATTTGATCAGAGCACACGGGAGCAGATGAAGGGGCAGGAGGAGAGAGTGGAGCACAGCCTGGCCCACCAGGCCGTGATGATGATGTTCCTGAGTAGAGCAGCCAGTCCACAGAGAGAACAACATGGCTGGCCCTACTATGAGACATGATGCCCCTCAGTGACTAAGGGCGATACAGGGACAGCACCGGAGACACAGTGTGGGAATTGCACCTGACCAGATCCCACCACACCGAGGCAAATCACTGGGGGAGTGCAGTGGAACATCAAGGGAATGGAGTGGCAAGGTCCCCAGGGAATGCTGAAAGTGTACTTTGGGGCCAGGGCGTGGTGCCCCAACAGACTGGACTGGAAAACGCTCCTAAGGGCCAGCAAACGATCCCTGAACTAACTACAAGCTTTTCTCTTGTGAACTGTTTTGTTCTGTTCTTTTTCAGTGGTTTGTTTTGGTTGTTTTGTTGTCTGGTTGTATACTGTTGCTTTGTTTTCCTCTGTCTAGTTTTCGTGCATGTTAGTGACTCCACAGGTCTGTCTGAATAGGACAGGCTGGATGAACTATCTGGATGAAAAACAACGGGACCGACAGTTCCGGGGGGACTTGGGGTGGGGGGGTAGAGGGGGTAAGGAAGTGGTGTTAACAAACCCAGGGACAAGGGAAAAACATGGGACCCCAAATGGTAGAGAAGGGGGAGTGGCAGGCATGGTGGGAAATGATCAAGGGTAAGGTTGCTTAGAGAAGAGGTATACTCTAGCACAGGTGGCGATGAAGCATGGTAGTAGGGCAGGAGGAAGGTCAAGGGAGATGGAGGAAAGAGCTAGGAGTCAAAGGGCATTCATGGAGGTCTAGACAAAGACATGTACATGCAAATATATATAGGATGATGGGGAAATAGATCTATGTGTCTATATTTATAGGTCAAGTATTAAGGTGGCGGAAGGACCTTGGGCCTCTACTCAAACACTCCCTCAATGCATGAATACCTTCTTTTATTAAATTGGAACTCTATGATGCTCACTCTCCCAACACAACGGCTGGAGCCAAAGTGGGTGAACAAGTAAATGTGGTGAAGAAAGCTGATGGTGCCCGGCTATCAAAAGAGATAGTGTCTGGGGTCTTAAAGGCTTGAAGGTGAACAAGCGGCCATCTAGCTCAGAAGCAAATAAGCCCACATGGAAGAAGCACACCGGCCAGGGCGATCACGAGGTGCCCAAGGGACCAGGTATAAGGCATCATGCAAAAAAAAAAGATAGAAGTGTGTGTATGTATGTGTATATATGTGTATATGTATATATGTATGTGTATATATGTATATATATCATATTAAATGAAGGGGGAAGTGCAGAGTGGAGACCCAAGGCCCAAGTGTCGGCCAATGGAGATCCCCTCATAGAGGGGTTTAGGAGAGGAGATGGGTTAATTAGGGTGTGAGGTAGTATCGATGAAGAAGACAGCTTTCCCCCAGATCCTGGATGCTTCCTCCCCCCAACTACCATGATCCAAATTCTACCTTGCAGGACTGGATAGGACAGAGGCTGTACACCGGTACATATGAGGGCTGGAGGTACAGGGAATCCAGGGTGGATGATACCTTCAGGACCAAGGGTGTGAGGGACGATGCTGGGAGAGTGGAGGGTGAGTGGGTTGGAAAGGGGGAACTGATTACAAGGATCCACATGTGACCTCTTCCCTGGGAGAGGGACAGCAGAGAAGGGGGGAAGGGAGACTCCGAATAGGGCAAGATATGACAAAATAACGAGGTATAAATTACCAAGGGCACATGAGGGAGGGGGGAAAGGGGAGGGAGGGAAAAAAAAAAAAGAGGACCTGATGCAAGGGGCTTAAGTGGAGAGCAAATGCCTTGAGAATGATTGGGGCAGGGAATGTATGGATGTGCTTTATACAATTGATGTATGTATATGTATGGATTGTGGTAAGAGTTGTTTGAGTCCCTAATAAAATGTAAAAGAAGAAAAGAGAAAAAAATGATTAGGGCAAAGACTGTACAGATGTGCTTTATACAATTGATGTATGTATATGTATGAACTGTGAAAAGAATTGTATCAGTCCCAATAAATTGTTAAAATAAAAAAAATTAAAAAAAAAAAAGAAATAAGACTTTGGAAATGCTGACTGTAGCAATATTGGATGAATGCAGTTATGATGCATGTTCCATGCAACACACAAACACACATATTTTATCACAATGTGCAAGATGTGCTTTGAAACAACTGTTGGACAAAAATTTAAAACCAATCAACTGACCAGTTAGTCACACACTGTAAACCAATTGGTTTCATTTTTTTCTTCAAAATATACAGTAAAAATGAAGTTTTATAAATAAAACACACAATTAAATCAAGAAAATCACCAGTTAGTTCTTGTGAAACAGGTTTCATTGTACAAATAAAATGACCTCATCAGAACAGTTGTTTCAAGTAAACTTACAAGTGAAGTTCCTGTCCATTGGTCAAAGCCTACATGCATATAAATAAACAAATAAAAGATTTTAAAATACATAAACATACAGAGTTACAGTTGTGAAAAAACAGAATGAAAATAAAGTGGAGCCACTTATACAACGCAGGGGAAACATGGTCGAATGCAGGAACCACACATTTGCTGAGGGACCAGAACTGAGCTGGAGTCTGGCTCTCAGGCTTCTCTCAAGTTCATGGGATTGCTGCAGACACGTTCCTGCTGCAGCTGCCATTACTGTTTCTGGCGGTGCATACTCCCATGTCAGAAGCACAGCCAGGAATTTCTGGAACATAGCACCTTCCATGAGGAACCTTTCCAAGGGACTGATCTATGTAACCCTTGCTGTGTGTTGACTGATTCAAAATCTACAAACTATCCCTGTTGGAATTTTTGGGTGAGTTTTTCAACCCAGCCCTGAGGGCATGTCCCCCATTCCCTAGCAAAGCCTCCCTCCAGTTGAAAACCAACCAGCCCAGCAAAGATACCGTGCAACAGCGTGCACTGATGGCAAAATATCCCAAATGACACCATCCTAAAATGATGTTGGGGTCAAAGCCTCCCCAATGCCACCTGCCTAACTCCTCATTCCAATGCATTAAGGGCTTAGCTGCCAGCTGTGAAGCCTCCCAGCTAAGCTCGCGCAAGAAGGTGCCCCACATAATGCATCCACTTCATCACAGGCCTAGCTTCCCATCACAAGGCCTCCCTGTTGCCTTCAGCCAAGGTGACACTCAGGAGAGACTCCCACAAGACAGCACAACTGACACCTGTAAAACGTCTTCCCTGCCCAAATCCAAGGTGGGTGGCCAGTGACGGGCAATGCTTTGCTGGTGGCAGGCGAAACCTCCCCTCCACCAGGGGGCAAATTGCCCTCTGCAAGTGCTTCCCTCCAAGGAGGGCAGGCTGACCTACAACTTCCACATCGGAGTTACTGCTGACTACCAGCAAAACCTCCCCCCATCTGACGGTACAGATGCCACTCAACCATGGGCACAGCTACTAGTTTTGAAGCATCACATGTGAGAGCAGTCAAAAATGCCCCTTCAAAACCTACCTGCAGCCACTGGCACAGCTGCCCACCAAAATGCCCCACCTCCAGCAACTACCTTTCCCTTCCATCTGAGGGAAAAGATATCACCCAGCCATGCTTTCCAATCACCAAGGGAGGGGAGTTCTGCCAGTTGTAAAAAGGTGCCTCCTCCAAAAGGTCCGGGCCCCTATCAGCATAGTTGCTCACCAACCCCCAAGCCCCCCACTACAGCAAGGGCAAAGCAGACACAAAGCAAATCTCCCCACCCCTGATGGCTCAGCTGACTTCCAGCAACATGGACCCACATCTAGGGGTAGTTATACCATGCACCCATGCCTTACAACAATGTAGCTACTGATATTGAGTTTCTCCAGTGGGCCATCCACAGATATAGTCAAATTGATTTCTGTTTATTCCATCTGAGAAAGTAGATGTGTATATTCACCTTGTGCTTTTTCACAAATATATTTCTATGAGCAATTCATTGGTTTTGCAAAATTCAATTTTTTGATCTCCAAGTAAATTTCTATCACCAAATCCATATTATCAAACTGTTGCTCCTCTTTGTTTCCAACATCTGCATTTCAATCACCTATAATTGTCAATGCATCTTTATTGCATGTTTGATCAATTTCTGATTAAAGTCATTGCTGGTATTCTTCAATTTCTTCATCACTAGCTTTTGTGATTGGTGCATAAATTTGAATGAAAATGTATTGGCTGGATTTCCTTGAAGGGAGATAGATATAATCCCATCACAGACAGCATGGTGCTTCATGATGGATTTTGCCGTGTCCTTTTTGACAATGAATGCCACGCCATACCTCTTGATTGCGTTATCCTCAGTGAAGTAAATCATACGATTTTCTGATTCAATCTACTTCAACTCACAAATGCCTAAGACATTGATATTTATGTCTTGCAAGTTGATTTTTATGACTTCCAATTTTCCTAGATTCATACTTCACACATTCTAATTCTGATTTTTAGAAGATGTTTGCAATTGTTTCTCCTTACCACGTACCATGCCTCATCAGCAAATGAAAATCCCAAAGACTCTGCTCCCACAGGCTTTATCACACTCTTATCATTATTTTCAAATCCACTAGAAGAAGAAGTCCGCTCCTCCTCATCCCCGTTTGAGCGACCTCATACCTGAGATGCCCACCCTCCAGCACTATCTTGGACACTGTTCTGCTTCCAGTCTCTGACAATGTTTTCCAGCTACGCGTAAGATATTCAGTGGCTCTTTCCTTCAAAGTGGGAGCCAAGTTCTTCTTGTCTATTCTTAACCTGGAAATTTGGCTGAAAGCTGTTTGGGTGACAATGCTTGCATTTGAAATACCAATTCTCAAAGAGATTAAATACTTGACCCTAGCAGGTATGAGTGACACCACAGTTATCAATACAGATGGTATTAGTGGTAACTTTAAAAGCTTCATAGAAAATAAGAACTAAAAGATAATTTCATTTTCTTATTGGCTTTTAAACTTTTTTGTGTGTATATACATATAGATTTGTGTATGTATATATACATATGTACACACACATATATATATTCAGTATAGCCAATTACCGCAATGGAGAGACAATAGAAAAGAATGCAGAATAAATGGATTCCTATAGGTAGTAAGTTAAATAAAAAGGGAACTGAAATTTCTTGCATTTGTCTGAAACAATGGTGTAGTTTGACATACACAGTCTACTTGATCCGCACAGCCTCTATGAGAAACTATTCGGTCTATTATGAATTAGGGAGGACACTAAGGTGAACTGGAATAGCACAGTCCACAAAGACAGTGTCTGACATCTTACTTCGACTATCAATCCCTGAGATCTTTAATGTTGGGGAGCAGCCATATAAGGCGCAACTATTTGTCTCTACATTTCTGGAAGAAAGAACCATGATAAAAACACAAAATATATGGAAAAAATTAGTTCAATGGATTAAAAACATTAGTCTCTATGACCATAAGATTAGACGAATTGTATGATACCCAGCTACCACTACCAATTGTTATAAGGGGCTACATATTAGAATGTCATGAATAGAGTATGGTAAATACAGGAAACAAACAAAAAATTGTAAAAGAAAATAGGTTTACTGGTGAGATAGAGTTAGGAACTCCTGAGACTATGGCCCATAATTACCTTTAAAATGGAAACAACCAATTCCCATGGTACAAATTTCAGCCAAACAATAGATCTTTAAAGGGAATAGTAATGAAAGTGAAGCACATACTCTTTATATTAATCAACTATTTGAGCTCAAAGTGGTTTGCATTTGCCCCCAAGGACTTAATGGCAGTGGATTTGTTTATCTGGAGTTTGATTAAAGCTCAGAAGGTTAAGTGATAAGGAGGAGAACAGATGAAAACCACAGGGAGGTGGTAACCTGAGTGCTGAGGCGTGGAGGAGTTAAATGAATGACCTGCATCAAAATGTGCATGAATTGTTGAATATAAAACTGATGATCCGTTCTACAAACTTCCACCCAATTCACAACAAAAACATTGTTTATAAAAGATAACATAATTGTCAATGGTATACTATGGTGCCTTGAATATTAGTGAGATGATGGGAAACTTGCTCCCAGTATTTCACATGCTAGCAGGAATACTTGATTGAAAAGATTTAGGAGAGGAGACGGGTCAGTCAGGGTGCGATGTAGTACCAATGAAGAACCCCAGATCCTGGATGCTTCCTCCCCCACAACTACCATGATCTGAATTCTACCTTGCAGGACTGGATAGGGCAGAGGTTGTACACTGGTGCATATGGGGGCTGGAGGCACAGGGAATCCAGGGTGGATGATACCTTCAGGACCAAGGGTGTGAGGGGCGATGCTTAGAGGGTGGAGGGTGAGTGGGTTGGAAAGGGGGAACTGATTACAAGGATCCACATGTGACCTCCTCCCTGGGAGATGGACGGCAGAGAAGGGGGGGAAGGGAGACTCCGGATAGGGCAAGATATGACAAAATAACAATCTGTGGATTATCAAGGGCTCATGAGGGAGGGGGGAGCGGGGAGGGAGGGGGAAAAAAAAGAGGACCTGATGCAGAGGGCTTAAGTGGAGAGCAAATGCTTTGAGAGTGATTAGGGCAAAGAATGTAAGGATGTGCTTTACACAATTGATGTATGTATATGTATGGATTGTGATAAGAGTTGTATGAGCCCCTAATAAAATGTTTAAAAATAAATAAATAAAAATAATAATTAAAAAAAAGAAAAGATTTCAACAAAGACTCCAGACTAAAACAAAAAACTAGGATGAAACCTTGGTAGTTTAATTCCAAATATTCCAAAATAACCACTATTGAGTCAGTTCTGACTCATAGCAACCCCGTAGGACAGCGAAGCACTGCTCCCATGAGTCTGTGAGACTGTAGATCTTTGCAGGAGCAGAAAACCTCATCTTTCACCTGCAATTCCAAATATGAGCCAATGAAAATCTTATGGACCTTATGACTTTCTTGCTTTGGTTATATGTTGTTGTTCATGATGCAGTTGTTAGGTGCCATGGAATTGGCTCTGACCCATAGTAACAGTAAGCATAACAGAATGAAATACTGCACCGTCCCATGCCATTCTCACAACTGTTCCTATGCTTGAGCCCATTGATACGGTCATTGTCAATCCATCTTATTAAGGGCCTACATCTTTTCATCACCCTCCACTTTATCAAACAAAGTGAACCAGTCACTTTCTAGGGACTGGTTTCTCTCGGCAATATGTCCAAAATATGTAAAACAAAGTCTTGCCATCTTTGACGCTAAAGAATGCCCCTAATTCTTTCAATACAGATCCGTTTGTCCTTTTAGCAGTCCACGGTACTCCTTAATATTCTTCTCCAGCACCACAGCCCCAATGCACCGATTCTTCTGTGGTCTTCCTGATTCAATGTCCAACTTTCATAAGTGTGTGATGCTTTGGGCAATACCATCACTAGGGTCAGGCTCACCTGGGTCCTCAAAGCAACACCCTTGCTCTTCAATACATTAAAGAGGCATTGTGCACCCGATTTACCTAATGCAATACATCTTTTGATCTCTTGCTAATTATTCCATGAGCATTTGGGACTAATCAATCACGACGGCAGGCCCAACAAGGATGAGGCACATCCTTAGTGTGATAGATTGACACAGCAGTCACACACTGGACTCACACAGCTGGTGAGAATGAGAATGATGCAAGACAGGACATCTCTCTGCTGTTTATAAGACCATCATGAATTGGAGTCGCTGGTGTGACTCAATGAAAGATATCTATCCATCTATAAAATATATAAAGAATATTTTTCAAACTCATTAAGAAAGAAGACTTTGTTGCTAGTCTCTTGACTCTCCTATTATATATTTTTCTGTTTATCCATATATGAAATCCAGGTTGGATGAATCTATAAAAACTAGATTAAGGATTCCTGGGCCATATTGCAAGGGATGTTGTGGGGCAATGGGGAGCTAATAACAAGAAGTACAAGAAATAAGAAAATGTTTAAAAATTGATTGTGGTAGCGATTGTACCCTTCCTGGTATGACTGAACTAATAAATTATATTAGGTCTGGGTTATGTCTTAGTAAAATATCTTTAAAAAAATTAAATACAAATTTATTGTTTTGTCAATTATTATTTAATATTTTTCATTAATAGTTAACATCTTTATAATCAAGTTTTTGTACCATTCATTTCTCTAATTTAAATATTAACTTATGAAATAAAAAAGCTACCCTTCAGTGGATCTTTTTTTTAATTAAATCATTTTATTGGGGGATTGTACAACTATTATCACAATCCACACATACATCCATTGTGTCAAGAACTTTTACACATTTGTTTGCCTCATCATTCGCAAAACATTTGCTTTCTACTTGTGCCCTCGTTTTCCCCTCCCTCCCTGTTCCTCCCTCCCCCATGAATCCTTGATAATTCATAAATTATTATTATTTTGTCATATCTTACACCGTCTGACATCTCCCTTCATCCACTTCTCTGCTATCTGTTGTTTCTATCAGAAGATATTGCCCACAAAATTATGATCTCCTGAAAATTAAATTTTTAAAAATCTTTAGCCTGTAGTCAGAATTGATATTTTATTTTCAGTGTGTAGTAAATTCCTCACCTTTTATACTTTTAATATGGGTATTGCAGTGGTTATGCTTTGGGCTGTGATCCTCAAGGTCATCAGTTCAAAGCCACTAGCCACAGGAGAAAGACAGGGCTTTTTTACTCCGGTACACAGTTGCAGTCTCAGAAACCAACAGGGAAATCGCTATGAGTCAGCAATGACTGGAAAGCAATATTTAGGCTTTTTATGTGTAGATTTTTCTCATCTATATTTAGAATTTTAACTTTACATTGTCTATTGAAAGTTGTATTTTCAAATAAATATACACTGGGGCATTCACCCAGTTCAATATTTGTAATTCTATTCCCTACACTTCACTACTATGTATAACATTATTTTAATAAAATTATATTTTGTCATATATTCAATTTTAATATAACACATATATTACAGAAATTTTCCAGATGAGGCTTTTACCCTTCTATTATCACACCTAGATTTTTGTAAATATTTTCTCCATAATCTGCATTTACTTATTTGCAAGACTTTGTCTATAAAATATTTTTGGAATTTGGATAACTGCATATTGAATGAACACTTTTAAACATACCATATATTGTCAAATGTTTCATTTATTCAACTTTGTAGACATCATCAAATTGTTATCCAGGTCTGTGCAATCATTTATAAGACTTGTTGTTACTCTCTACAATCTTCAACAGTGAAATGAAACAAGCTTTGACATTTTGCAATTTCTATGAGAGTTCACAAGAACTTAAATGCCATCACAAAGTGCTTAAATGCCATCTAATTTATGACTAGTAAAGTAGAGCACATTTCCTCTTGTTTACTTTCTATTCAAATTTTCTCTCCGTTGTATTTATTATGTTTTTCATATGCTGAATCAAGATTTTATGCTTTCCATATCAGTTTGTTGGAGTTCTTTTCTTTCTGAATATTGATTTTTAAAAATTATTATGGATATTGGTTCTTTGTTTTTTGTATTATATATATTTTCTCTCAGTCTCAGGATTTTTTCAGAAGTTATTTTGGTTGGTGAAATTTTTCACAATAACAAATTTTAAAATATTTTTTCTTATGAGGTATTTATCATGTCTTAATTTAAAAATACATTTTAAAAATACATTTTATGTCTAGAGGACATAAAATTATTTCCTATAGACTTTCTAAAAATATTTCTAAGAATTAAATATATTAAAGTGAGATTTTTCTCATTTAATTCTTTAATTCACATAGAACTGTCAGCAACAGTACAGATGAGTTAGGAATCTAATTTCATTTTTTCCATATGGGTTGTAAGTTGCCACAACACTTTTACACATTACTTATCCTCCAGTAACACATGAAAGGTACTTACTAAACCAATTACATGATTCAGAAATAAACTTAGAGGTTGAGTATTCTAATGTCTTACCCAGGGAATAAGTGGCAGGCACATGTGTAGAAAGAAAGTCTAACTCTCATACCCTTGAACAGTGGAGTAACAGAATTTAGGTCCACATTTCCACTATATGATTAATGAACATCAAAGTCTAACCTCTCTGTGTAACAATCGAGCTTTAGGGCAGTGCTATCCATTTTGCTTCCTGATATTTTTACCCCAAACTCTGCCTATTTGATATCTCATAAAAATAGGAACTAAAAAGCAAATGATAATTTGCGAATTCAATTCATTAATTCATTAATAATTGCTCTGTTATTTGTAGCAAGCAGCCTATTAAATAATCTAACCATCTAATTCAATTAAAGACTAATTAATAATCTAAATCTTGAAGATGAAATATTGTTTCAAGCAGGCGCTTACATTCATTTACTTTCTCATTTGAAATATACAGGGGTAAATGCAGCAAATGTAAAGGAAAATAATATATCACTAGATATTATAGATCATAGAGAGGAGAGTTTTTAGGAGGATGGAGGGAAGTTTTAGAAAAGTATTCCTAAAGTGGCTGTTTTCTGGACTGGTATTAAATAAAAGTTAAAATCCATCCGCTAGAATTACAGTCTCAGAATCGCACATTGGGTCACTGTGAGTCAGCACTGATTGGATTGCAGCGAGCGAGTTGGCAGTGCAGTCCTCTACAGTGGCGTGAATGTCTAATTGAATTGTTAAGTGCTTGAGGGTATACGTATGCCATTTTAATTAGAAAGAGAACTGATAACTCGTTGAATAGATGAAGACTTGCATGAAAAAAAAATTCAGATAGCCTGAAACTGAATTTCAAGCAAAAGAAAGCTGTTAAGAGCAAAGACAATGATGAGAATCTGCAGAAAGCATTCCTGAGAAATTGGCAGCCATTTAGTGTCCCCGAATAGCTAAATACAGACAGGGATCAAGGTGAGACCCGGGCAGTAAGCAAAGGCCAGACATAGGTGAACGTTGCATTTATAATAAAAAGTGATTGCATAGTTTTCTTGAGGGCACTGGGAAGCATCACTGAGTGATGTCAATAGCATAGTTGTTTTTTTGTTTTTAAATCAAATGGGCATCAGAGAGAGTACCTGGGAAATGCAAGGGACAGATAATGGGCATCTGACCCAAGGCAGGCAAGGCAGAAATCATCATTATCATTGCTGTAGCTTAGATTTTAGAATTAATGGTCTGCAGTAGCCTTTGTACAGACTTTGACTTTGGAGTCAATTACAATCTCTTTAAAATATTGACTTGAAAATTTGTCTCCATTCTTCCCCAAAATAATTGCCTAGAAAGACATGAATTATCTCTAGACCTAACTCTCTGGCCTTGTATCCCTATTAAGCATGCTCTCCTTCTGTACAGCAGGAAAAGAGTGAAGGAAGTAATATGAAGTGTTTCATACAGTACCCATTGTCAGAGTATAAGGAAACCACAAATAACAGTGAAGTATGACAGAGTTAGTAACACACAGGATATCTAACTACTCCTAGTTCTGAAGGAGCAAGAAGGAAAAATGTCATGAATGGAGCCTACAGAAAGATGGAGGTCTGTTTGTACACATGCCACTCAGGAGTTGTGATGTTGGTCAGGAGACAAACTAGACTTAAAGGTCTTTACAAGAAAAGATCTAGATAAAAAGGTCCCATTTTCATTTTCCCACCTCCATCAAGTAGGCTGTTAAAGACATATCCATTTTCAAGTCAGTAGGAAGCTAGAAAGGCGTGTGCTGATAAAATCCACTCAAGTTACACTGAGATGGGGCAAGGGGCAGTCTCAACAGAAGATGGGTAGAGAGTGAATCTGGAGATGCCCAGAGATGCACCATCTATAACTTGAAGGGGTAAGTTCAAAACGTACGTCTGTGGTACAGATGGGACTTCCAGACTGTTCCCTCGCAGTCAGAGTCAGACCCTCAGCCCTGCTGGGGTAGAATGCGGCACCCTCTGTAGTCTAAGTGGGCAGCACGAAGCATCTCAAAAACCTTGTTATTGAAAGTTCACAGCACAATGACATAGAAATATATTTTGTATGCTTAATCTATTTTAGTTCTGCTAGCAATTTACTCTCTTAGGCATATTTTCATTATATTTCATAGATAAGGGACCGATGAAGGAGAAGCTGTAACAGAGCAGAGTTATAGGAAAATGAAGAGTGTTTAAGTAACTTGAACAAAGGAACAGACAACCATCTTGAACTAAGAACTCAAGCAGGGGTCTTCAGACCCCACACCTACAATAGTGTGTTCAGAATACAAATCCAAGTCGAGCAATTGCATTGATGGCGATGGCAGGTAAATCCTACGGTCTGTATTATCTGATATAATTCTAACTCTTGAAGGGAAACAGAATCCTCAAATCCCACTTGACCTGACACTCATAACTACTGTAGGACTACCTTTCAAAGCAGAAACAGTGTCTTCGCTGGAAAGAATTCAGTAGAAGAATGGCAAATAAAATGTAGAGGTGATGCTAATTCAATACTAAAGGTATGTTAAATTTGTCTTGACTGGAAGAAATAACAGATACTTACTATCCTGATTTATTACTAATGGCTTGTTCTCCAAGTAAATAATCAATGACTGTGATGTAGTGCTTTCAAAATGCTCTTATTTGAAAAAGATTAAGGTCACCATAACTAACAAATATTACAACTAAGCCTGGGAATAAAAGATAAATATTAAGATTGCTAATTGAGGAAATTAAAACTCTGTATTATGGATAATAAAACACTGGCATTTTTTCCTCACATAAAATAATTGTGAAATGTGAAAATCAGATCTGGATATAATGTGCAATTAAGCAATAGTAGGAAAACAACTAATTTGGGGTTGGGGGTTGTTAATTGGACAAGTAAAATGAAGGCTTAGAGAAAAAACAATTAATTAAAAAGAATTATATTTAGATGCTACAGAATTTGTTTAAAAATAATACTATTGCCATGAAAAATTAGTTTACTAGCATGACAAAGTTTTCAGGAAACTTTCTACTAACAAATAATAAAAAATAATAATACCAGGGTGCTTAGTAAAATGAATGTCAAAGAGACGAGGTTAATGGAGGTTTCAATTCTCACTCAAAGGCAAACATTTCTGTTTTGTATTTTTGTATTATTAGTAGCTGCTCCTGTTAGGCCAGGGGAAAAAGTCTCAACAGAATGTTCATGAGTTCCTTCACTGGTTAGATATTTGTTTCAGGAAAGATTGTGCATTGTATAACCATGTGTTTATTGTGCTTTATTTAATAGAGTCACTCCATACATTTTGCATGCATGCTTAATATCTAGGAGTCCAGGTACCATTGTGGGCTACATGCTGGGCTCCTAACTGCAAGACCAGAAGTTCAAAACTGCCAGCTGTTCCTTGAGAGAAAGATGAGACTTTCTTCTCCCATAAAGATTTATGGAAACCTACAGGTGCAAACCTGTCTGATAGGATTGGTATGAGTTGGAATGGACTCATGCCAGTGAATTAAATGAGAGAAACTTAATATCTGTTTCTTCACCAGGGTGCTCATAGGTTCAATTAGGTTCCATAATACAAAGTAAAACTAAATTATGGCCAATGAAGCAAAGCTAAGATGGACAAGAACTTGCTAACTGAATGATAAACAAAACAGGGAACATTATAAGTTGAAGCCTGGGAATAAAAAGACATGGAAGAAGTGTAAGGAAACCTTTCAGTAGCCTAACATAGGAGCCTCGTTAGGACTGTGGAGAATGAGGCACCTTCCAAGTGGTGTAGTCAGTGCCCTAGTGGAGAAGGCGCCATTGGTTTGGACTCTGCCAAGCAAAAGGTTTGGTTGCTGTGCAACGGGCACAATGTCCTTCCTTTCTAATAGGAAGCTAACATTTTTATCAGGGCCTTGACTCTTAGTTTTTCTGTCTGTTTATCATTCTAGGCACTGATATTTTGTTAATTCTGATCTATCCAATTTCACTTGGTTGGCCATGATTGACCTGAGAAGGACTAGTTCGAAAGTATGATTTTCACATAAACAAATCTCATATAATTAGAGCTTTGGGGAATAGTATTTCCTAACCCACAGGAGATGAAATTATATGTTGTTCCAGAAGAAGGTACAACCTGTTGTGTAAATAAAAAATGCTTCATTGGGAGTTTGTTGCCCAAAGCTATACATGAAATGTAAATTATTTAATTCAGAAAAGTTTTCTCTAAACACCCCAAAACATAATTTTTACTTCCCTTATTATTGTACACAAGACATTTATTATAGGATGCTGCAATTATTATATCAAAGCTAATTTTCAAGATACTTTAAAGAATAAATCCAAATACATAATTCAGTTTTGTCTTCTGAGGTCTTCATATAGATCCCGCTATTATGGATAATTGTTTTATGAAAACTATAAGAAAAGGTTGTCAACTTTCTAAGATAATAAATGATAATATATATTTATTCTTGTTCTCTGAGTCCAGTATTTCAACACTATACTTTTTTAACATCAGATTCATGAATATATTGTTCATGGCAGGAGCTTAAACTTAAGGGAAAGTATGACAGTTAAAATATTTGAGCATTAGAATTAACACGCAAACTACATGATCCCCAAATCAGGATTTTACAAAAAGGATAAAAAAATACATGGATTCAGTTACCCAACTTTATCAATTCATTGTGAAAATAATGTTAATAATAGGCTAGAATATTCATTTTCCTATAATCTTACAATTAAATATAAATGAAAAATGTAATGTGAGGTCCTAATAGAAAATAATTGGGACAAAAGACAGAATTTTCACATGAGTTAATTTATACTAGTATGCTGTCATTCTCAATGTGTAGCACCTTCCCTTCCAGAATTATGAACACCTTGGAAAATAGAGATGCCAATTGGTATCCATTTCAGATAAACTGAATCAGAAATTCTGGCCACAGGATTCAATCATCTAAGTTGCACCAAGTCTTCCATGTGATTCTGATGTGGCTCAAGTTGGAGAAGCAGTGATATAGATTATTACCCAGATTTTTCCTGAATTTTGTAACAAGGACAGATTATTAAAGCACCAATTATTTTTTAAACTCAGAGATGATATTATTTGGGGAAGGAGGTAGCTCTCTTATGGAAATGTCAATAAAATATCAATGTCATCACTGACCTTCTAGGTCGTCTAGTGGGTTAATAGACCGATCGCAATGTTCACGTTGCCTCATTTCAGGTACTTATCCTAGCTTCGTGATCAGCCAATGATCTGAGCCATAACAATGAGTACCCTTGCTTCCAAACCAAACAGGAAAACTCACTGCCATCCATTTGATATTGACTCATAGGGGCCCTACAGGACAGTGTAGAACTGACCTGTGATTTTCTGAAATCATAACTTTTAAAAATATTTTATTTATTTCAATGCTATTACTAGCACTCCTTCAACATGTCATACAACTCAATAATTCAATCATACCATGAAGAGTTGCAAAATTGTTACCATATTCAATTCTAGACCATAACTTTTTATGAGAGTAGAAAGCCCTATGTTTGCCCTGAGGAGCAGCTAGTAGTTTAGAACTGTTGACCTTTGTGTGGATCCCAGGTCAACACATAACCGTTACGCCACCAGAATTCCTCTTTTAAAGGCAAGAATGCCTCGCTATGCCTCTTCTTACATGATATAATTTGCTGGAATTCTTGCATATCTTGGAGATTAATGAGGAAAACTTACTGCTGAACATGAATAAAAGATGATTTAGCCAAATCAATGAAGAAATGCCATGCCCTGTACTCTGCCTGTTTGATTAGAAATGGAAGATTTAGCTCGCCTATTCTTCTGAGCCCATACCCACAAGCTATCTCCAGTTTAATTTGCAGCAAACTATTCATTTAGATTGCCATAAAAACTTCCAAAAACAATTAGGCTAAATAAATATTAAATTCAAGTCATCACATATATTCAGAACCAGGATGGCCTTTTCAAATTTAATGAGATTTGCTCTGTCATAAAAAATGGATTTGTTGAATTAACAGTAATCTTTCTTGCATATATAGAATTATAGAAACAATACAATATTCAAGTCATTTTAGATTAGCTCAATTCACATTCCTACAAAACAGGGTCAACACTCTGTATTCATTTACTCTTCTAGAAACACATTGACCTTGCTATTTCTAAATATCAAGTCTTAGCCTTCTCAGTTCGCAAAGCATTGTATGTATGTCTGATTATTGTATGAAATTATCTTTTTAGTTTCTTCATGGATCTTCTGTCTTAGGGTGTAAACGAATAAAATTTACTTTGAAATACTTTTTTAAAGCAACTCTATCTATATCTCCCTGAAATTAATTAACTAACAGATATTATTCCTGAGGTATCCCAGAAACTAGGTTCGCTAGCACTAAAAAAAAGAAGAAAATTATAAGAATAATGCTTGGACAAAAAAGGTAATATGAGTAGCATTTGAGAGGATAAGAGGGAACAAAGGAGATATTCTGGGGTTAAAATATGTTAATTAGCGAGAAAAATATTAAGCAGGCAAAATAATAATTTGTGTAGTCAAAAGAAAATCAATAAACTTGAGAGCAAGTTAATTGAAATTACTTAGTCTGAGAAGAAGAAAGATGATGAAGAAAGAAGGACGCCATCCAGTGTAATAAAATACACATCCAGTGTAATAAAATAGGAGTCCAGGAAAGAGGGGAAAATAGGAAAGGGCAGAAAACTTATTTGAAAAAAATAGCTTAAATTTTTTCAATTTGATTAAAATATTTATATATAGTGGAATAGTGAATTATCCATTGCTCTGTGAACCACGAGATCAGCACTTCAAAGAGACCAGGGACTGTGAAATAAGGTGAGTTTTTCTACCTCTGTAATACAGTTTCTCGTCTCAGAAACGGACAGGGGCAATTTTGCTTGGGCTTATAAGGTAGTTAAGAGTAGAAATTCACTTGACTGCAGAAAGTTTTGTTTGTTTGCTTGTTTTTATTTTTAATTGTTCTTTTGTTTGGAGTTCTGCACTCAACAAATGAAACAAACTGAAAGTAGATAATCTCAGAGAGATTTACATCTAGACACCTTCCAGTAAAGCCATCAAAGACAAAAGTATAATCCACTGTCATGGAGACAATGCTGAAATCAAAATGACCCCCACTCTAGGTTTCCAAGCCTTCAGGGTTTACAGGAGTGGAAAGCCCAGTCTTTCTCTCACAGAGCTGCTCCTGGTTCCTATTTACAGTCCATACCGCAGGGTTCCTGCCACCTGAAAGCAGGAAGAGAGAAAGCATTCATTCCTCATGTCACATACAAAGGATCCTCAAGAAAATTAACCGATTCATCAGAAATCATGGAGGTTAGATGACATGTTAAAAGGGCTGGAAGCAAAATAAAAAACAAAGACTTGTCAAACAAGAATTCTATAGCAAAACTTGCTCTTCAAAAATGAAGGTGACATTAAGACATCCCCAGACAAACAAAAACGAAAGCAACTTATCAGTAGTAGGCATGGCCTATAAAAAATTATAGAGGAGTCATATGGCTGAAACAAAAGAACAATACAGTAGTTTAAATCCCATGAACATTAAAGAACACAGCTGTAGGTTAGCTACACACTTACATATCAAATTCAGAATTGGTTTACTTGTGCTTTGCAATTCCCCTCTTTTCCATCTGTCTTTAAAAATAACCATTTAAACAATAATTGATAGTTTGGGTTGATGACCACAGAATGTATAAAGATGACATTTGTGAAAATAACAACATAAAAGATAAAGGAAAAGTTGCTATATCCAAAAACCAGTTTGTCTACTTGGAAAATAAGTTTTGTATAATACCAGGTTGAACTCAATTTTTGTGGGGTCCAACCCAGAGTCAAAGTGACCCAAGCAGGGACGTGTGCTATTAAAGAAGACTGAAAAGCGGCAGGGGGGTCTCAACTCCATTCTCGGGAGAAGCAAGAAGAAGAGAGGGAGAAGAGCCAAGACTTTATTCAACAAAGAGTTTTATAGCTCTGAGGCATACGAGTCTGACATTAATCATATCCATCAAACAAATGGGCAATATACGAGTCTTGGTATCCCACGAATTTAGAGAGAATCTTCAAGGGGAGTATGAAGTATACAAGAGGGGCAAACACTCCTTATGATAAGAGACAAGGGGAGAAATGTTGTTTGAGATAAGCCTACTTTATCTGCATTCACGAGGAGTTGGAGACAACTTTATTTGGGCATTTGTGGAGGACAGATGTGCACTGGCGAAACGTCCTTCCTGGAATACTGTGTAGTGAGGTGCTTTTCCCAGATTTCCCACTGCGAAAGTGTGCCTCGCGCCAGGGATAGCGTGTCCTCCCTGTGGACACGAGTGCTGGCAGCAGACCTCAGTACACATCCTTCCAGTTCCTCAGTTTCCCACAAATTAAAAAAAATTCATAAATTGTTGGCTTTGCCCCAGGGAAGCATTATTCCTGTTTCTGTCTCTATAGAGACAGAATTTCTATCCTGAATTTCATATGCAGAAAAGCATTAAAAATAAATAACATAATAAAGCAAACAAAAAACTCGATTATAAAGAAAGCCTAAAAGATTAAAAATGAGAACAAATCGGGGAATAGCATGACCGATTGGTGGGAAATGGGAAGCTACTAACTATGAGTACAACAATGAAGAAAATGTTCTAAATTTGATTCTGGTGATGATTATATGACTTTCTCAGATGTGATTGAACTATTAAATTGTATGCTATGTGAATTAAATGCCAATAAATTATTGGGAGAAAAATAAGAGGGTTTTAATTTCAAGGGCAACCCTTAAGAAACCAGTGTCTACTTATTTAAAAGAAATAGAGAAGGTAATATAAATGACATATCAAAAATAGCTCTAGTATATAAAATCTCTGACAATGATATAATAAATATAAATTCCATTTTTTTATTTTATAAGTAAGATGAGTTTTTTAACAGAGAATCAGCAACAAAGAAGACATCAAATTGAGATCAAGATACAGGGCAATGTCACCCGGAATTCAACCTAATTATTGTAGTAACCAAAGTCAAATGTACAATAATGAACATACGGATCCAGAGATCTCAATCTGCAATGAGGATAATTAAAAAGTCAATAATAGAGGTAAGAATATAGATGAAAAACATTGGTATAGAGAATAATTTGAGTAAATTTCAAGAAATAATAGGCTGTTTAAATAACATAAAATGAGTGATAGTTTATTTTAGAAGATTTAGAACTAGAGAAGTCTCAAAGAGATGAAATTTATAGATGTACCAAATGTCAACCTTTTCAGAATTTTATATCACTCCATTTCCCCTGATATTTACATAATTATTCCCTTTAGGATATGAGGGATTACCCCCAAATGGAATAAAGCACGAGGGAGTACCCAAAAAAGCGGAATACAATTCCGCTGGGCAGTTTCAGCAGTACGCATTTTTCCTACTCGATGAGCATCAAGCAACTTGCTCTGAGTTAGTGCGCCCAGTGGGGTCACTTGGGAAGGTCCTCTCTGGTCACAGCGAATTTTTTTGTTAAAGGAGTTTCTCTGGAACCTCATTTTTTGTGATGACTGATTTAAGAGAACAGCTTGATGCTGTGAAATTTTGTTTCCAACTCATGAAAAATGCCACAGAAACGGTTGTGATGTTGAACACAGCTTTCAAGGACAGCGCTATGGGAAACACTCAAGTTTGAGTGGTTTTCTCATTTCAAAACAGGTAGAATGCCAATTGATGACAAACCTTGTTCTGGAAGTCTGTGAACTTCCCTAATGGATGAAAATGTCAACAAAATTCATGCACTTGTGCTTGAAGACGGACAAAGGAGCACAGAATAGACGTGGAAGTTATCTGGACTATCTTGGAGCTTGGTTCAGCAAGTTGTAACAGAAGATTTGGAAATAAGAACTGTCATTGTGATATTCGTACCTTGGGTTCTGACTGACTAGGAAAAAGAGCACCAACTGGAAACATACCATGCTTGGAAAGAACAGCTTCAAAGCGACCCAGATGCCTTTTCCAAGGTCATTACTGGTGACGAGGCGTGGTGCTATTCTTACAACCCGAAAGCAAACATCAATCAAGCCAGTGGAAGAAGTTATCGCCAGAAAAACACCTCATTAGTGAAATCAAAGATCAAGATGATGCTCATTTGTTTTCTCGATCTGAGGGGTCAGTTGCTTTTGGAGTTCGTTCCAGCAGGTCAGACTGTTAATCAAACTTTCTTTTTAGAGCTTCTGAAAAGAGTGTGTAGCAGTGTGTAACAACAAAAAAGGCCTGGTTTGTGGCAGATGGGGGACTGGTTTTGCTACCATGACAATGCACCTGTTCATGAAGCCATCTCAGTGTGCCAGTTTTGGGCAAAAATAACATGCCTCTCTTGCTCCACGCCCCTTACTCACATGACCTTGCTCTTTGTGACTTCTTTTTTTTCTACAAATCAGTGGGACATGAAAGGACAGTGATTTGATGAAATAGAAGAAGAGAAGAGAAAACAAGGGAGGTGCTGTCAGCCATCCAAACAGATGAGTTTGAAAAATGTTTCCAAGAATGGAATAGCAGATTTGACAAATGTATGAAGTGTAACAGAGAACACTCAGATGGTGATAAGGTTGTTTTGTAAAAAAATAAAATAATTCATAGATTTGGCAAAAAAGGTTCCATGGTGAATGGAGGGGGATATTCCTCATATTCCCCCAGGTCTCTAGCTTCTGCAATCATTGCAATGTATCTCTGAACTCTCCGGGTGTCAAGAAAATGGCTCCTGGGCTGTGGGTGCTGTTAAATTCAACATCTAGAGCTGAGACTCCTGTGTTATGGTCCTCCTCATTTGCAATGCTGCTAAAGCTGGTGAAGTCAGAAAAGGTTATAGTTCTCAACTCTTATCCCTAGAACAAGAGTTCAGGAAGGGGTAAGCCAAATGCAAGGTCCAGAGTCAGACACACAAAAAAATTCCCCCAAATCAAATAGATCTTCTTGTTTCTACCAATGCTTAGCCAGGAAGCTGAGGTCACAAAGACTCAGGCTGAGGTTGGTTTTTGTCTATCATATCCCCAGAAACAAAGAATTATAATTGAGTCACATACTTTAGAAAACTGAGGCTTAGAATACATCTTACCTTATTCCTGGATTAGCAGAACAAAGAACTATTTCCAACATGAGATTATAGCTACAGGCATAGAGACTAGAATTTACAATACATCACAAAGGGATTATGACCTGAAGGACCATATTAAATAATTGGCTATATCTCAGCAAGGTAACCTCAAGGAAAATGCTTATACCTTACCAACAATGAAAAGAGGAAATTCCCAAAGAACTAGTAAATAGTAAGAAAAACAACAAAGAAAAGAGACAAAAAACTGTAGAACAAAATTAAAATCATCACAGAAAATGACAAGAAACAAAGAAATCAGCAAAATACAGACAGCAAAATGACCTCAATATATTCACACCTATCCATAATGACCCTGAATGTGAATTAATTAAATATTCCAGTCAAGAGACAGGGTAACAAATGGTTATGAAAACAGGATCCATTAAAAAATATGCTGTTTACATGAAACATTTTATAGACACAAAGACCAAAAAAAGTCTAAAATTAATGGGAAGGAAAAATATATATCAAGCTAATGAAATTTTAATAGAATGGCAATATTAATGTCAGATAAAATAGACTTCAAAGCGAAATTCACCAAAAGAGACAAAGGACACTACATGATGATCAAAAGGATAATTGAACAAGAAGACAACAATAATGATTATTTATGTTCTCTATGAGAAAACTTCAAAATACATTAATCAAACTCTCAGAGATTTGAAGAAAAGAATACACCACCATTACCATAATAGTAGGTGGTTTCAATGCATAATTTTTGAGGAAAGACAGAACAACTAGAGAGAAACTCAACAAAGATACAGAAGTAAACAAAACAATCAACTTCTCATTTTAGACATATAATGAACAACATCCACATTCTTTTCCAGCATACACCCAAAATTCTCCATAATAGACCAAAGGTTAGGCCACAAAGCAAGCTTTAATAAATTTAAAAACAGAAAGCTACTACAAACTATTTTGTGAACTCATGGCACTGGAAAATCAAATATATGGAAATTGAACAATACACTGCTCAATTAGTGGGTAATTGAATAAACAAGGAATGTAGTTTTAAAATTCCTTGAGATGAAGGAGAATAAAAAATATAATATAGAAGAGCCTTTGGAACACTGTTAAAAATAATGTTCAGAGGGCAACTCACAGCATTACATGCACACATGAAAATAAGGAAATAAAAGTAATATGTTAACCCAACATCTCCAACAAGTACAATGAGAGGAGTAAATTAATTCTTTAACCACCAGAAGAAAATAAATAATAATGATCATATCAAAATTACACTAATTAGAAAATAGACTAACAATATAATCAATCATGACAAGATGTTGGGTCATTGAAAGGAATAAAAAAATTGAGAAATCATTGGCAAATCTAACAAAGAAGAGTTTTCAGAAAGGAAGAAGAAATAAAATATGTGACATCACCATAGAACCAGCTTATAATAATTAGCATGGAGGACTGGCCATATGTGACCCCCCTGGGTTCCTTGTTGCCATGAGGTACAGGGCAGACATGCCTCCACAGTCTTTAGGT
The DNA here is from genome assembly GCF_050624435.1 of Tenrec ecaudatus. Classification (NCBI taxonomy): domain Eukaryota; kingdom Metazoa; phylum Chordata; class Mammalia; order Afrosoricida; family Tenrecidae; genus Tenrec; species Tenrec ecaudatus. The sequence goes on along the minus strand of NC_134531.1, from coordinate 152,228,656 downwards.
CTTTCTTTACCTATTCTGACACCAACCACTCTCTCCAAGCCACTTTAGATCTGTGCTGGGCTGCATAATTTGTTTCATTGGTCCTGTAGAATTCACAATTGAGGGGGTTTATCAGGGAAGTTACTAGGTAACCACAAGTCAGGATTGGTAAGCAGTAAGGATATAATCATTGGTCCTTCGTAAGCACTCACATCAGCCGTGTTTCTCCAAGTTCTCTCAGTCTCTTGGCCATGTGATCCTCTAGCTTCTATCTCTGCGGGCCACTAAAACCAGTATGCCTGTAAGTCTGTCTCACTCTGTCCCATAGTCTTGAGCCAGATGAGGAGAAGGTATATCTAGTCTTGATGTGTTCTTCTGAGTCTCAGAACCACAGTCTCCAGTGTGTTTGGACTCCATGAAGTGGCCTCTGCCACTTCAAATAGTGACCGTGGAGAGACTCTTTCCAATTATCCTGTGATTTTTCTATATCCCAAATAGGCCCGATATAATGAAGCATGACTTAGATGGAGGTGTAGTTTGTCTTTTAGCAGACCATATGCCCAAGGAAAACAAATGATGGTGTCTTAAGTAAGATCCAAAGTAAGAGTACATAAGATTTTCCCCAAGGAATAAAGGGTATAACTTGACTTCTACCTTCTACTAGGTCACGACTATTGTTGAGATTAAGTTTTCATCCAGTTAGTTCTGTCTCAGAGTGACCTTATGCACATCAAAATTAACCACTGCCCAGTCCTTCGCCATTTTCATAACTGTTCCTGTGCTGGAGCTCGTTCTTGAAGTGACTGCATCAATCTATCTCTTTGAAGATCTTTCTAATGCACTTCTACTTTACCAAGCACGTCTTCCTTTCCAGCGTTGGTCTATCCTGACAAGTCCAAAGTAGGTGACATGAACTCTCACCATCCTTGCCCCTGACCATATTTCTTCCAAGACAGAATAGTTTGTCCTTTTGGAATTTATAGAATGTTCAATATGTTTCCTACGCCCCACAGTTCAGATTTACCAAATATTCTTATTGCCTATACAATGCCCAACATTCACATGCACATGAGGTGAATGGAAATGCCATAGCTGGGATCAGACACAATTGAGACCTCAAAGTAACATCCCTGGTTGTCTATTCTACTGCGGTATTGTGCAGCAGATTACCCACTGCAATATGCCCTTTAATCTCTTGATTACTGCTTCCGTGAACATTGATATGACTCCAAGTACCAGTACAACAAAATCTTTGACAATTTCAATGTTTTCTCAATTTCTCATTGGTCCAGATGTAAAGATTTTAGTCTCCTTTATATTGAATCATAATCTATACTGAAGACTACAATTCTTGCATTTTACCAGCAAATTCTTCAATCTTCTTCACTTTCAGCAAGCAAGGTTGGGTCATCTACATGTTGTAGGTTGTTAATAAGTCTCCCTCCAATTCTGTTGACATATTCTTTCCCATATAATCCCGTTTATCTGATTATTTCCTTTACATATAGAAGTAACAATATACTGAAAAGATACAACTTGACCCATGCTTTTTCTCATTCAAACCATGCTGCATAGTATGTTCTCATTAGAACATGTACAAATATTCCATGCACACAACCAAGTGTCCTGACATTCTCATTCTTCTTGAGCTATCCATAATTTCATATGATGCACACAGTTGAATACCTTGGCAGAGTTAAGAAAACACAAGTGAATATCTTTCTGAGATCCTTTGCTTTGAGTCAGGATTATCTAATATCAGTAATGATTTCCCTTGTGCCACGTCCTCTTCTAAATGCAGCCTGAGCCTCTGGCAGGTCCCTCTAAGTATATTTTGAAAACTTTTTTGGATGAAGTATAATAAAATTTTCCTTGAATGTTATATAACATCTTATAATCCTATGGTTTGGGCAACCTGTCGGGTCATCTTTCTTTGGAATTGGTACAAATTTGGATCTCTTCTTATCAGTTGGACCAATTGCTGTCCTCCAAATTTCCTGGCATAAAAAAAATAAGTGCTTCCAGTACTTCATCAGCTTGTTGAACCATTTCCATTGTTATTCCATCAATTCTTCAAGCTTTGTTTTTGGATAATGCTTTCAGTGAATAAAACTCCAACTTTCAGAACAAGAGCAGACTACAAAGAAGGAATCTACAGACCACATTGGAGAAAGTAGGCTCTGAAACCATGTGTACAGAATGAAAATATTTCCAGACACCATAGCCAGAACTTTCAGATAATATTAACACAAGAAGAAGATGAGGAAAAGGTCAAACTATCGGGAAGTTTCATAATTTGTATAAGTTATTCAGTGCAAAAACAATAATCTTATACATAAACACCCACTTTATTCACAATAAAATGTTGGGGAAAAGTATCAGTGAGACTTCTTGAAAGGATTATGAAAATAAAATCAGGTAAACAATATCATTTAGAGTCTTTTCTCTATTTGCTTAAAAGTAAATCTAACAAGATAAATAAAATATTTTTACAAAGAAAATCACAAAACACTACTACAAGAAACATAAAGAAACCTACATAAGTGGAAGAATATACTGTTCAAATAGAGTGGAAGACTTAATCTTGGGAAAATGTCAGTAGGATCCCAAATCTAGGTACACATATCATATGCTGTCCTTTTCCATGTTCCGTTATTATTTTTTTAATAGATGGGGAATCCCATCACCAACAATATATGGTAAGGAAAGAGATACTAGATAAACAAAGCTATACTAAAGAAAAATAAAGTAGTAGACCTCATCCTCCCAGATTTCTAATCCTGCACTAATGATGGTCAAAGAGCCTGGTATTGGAAGAAATTCAGACACATAGAATAATGGAACATAATGGAGGAACTGGACATTAACCTATTCATATATGAACATCTGATATTTGACAAAGAACCCTAACTCGTGATGTGGGGAAGAAATATTCTGTTGAACAATGGTGGTGGAAAACTAGATATTCATTTGTAGAAAAAATAAAATGGAAGCAATCTCCTTTACCCTATATAGTAACTAAATCAAGATGGAAGAAAATCTTAAATGAAAAATAAAACTATAAAGATAATGAGAGGAAAGAATAGTGTAAAATTCAGGGAGGAACCCTCATACATGTCTTAAATTCACTATCAAACACAACCAAAAATGTACAAACAGGAGAAAAACTAGAGCCTGGAACCTCCTAAAAGTTAAACATTTATGTCCATCAAAATACTTCACTAAAGGAGTGAAACACAACCTACAACTGAGGGATGAGAATTGGCAATAATATATTAGCAAAGGGATTACTCTCTAAAGTATATAGAAAATGTCAACACCTCAACAACAGAAAGATAACCGATCGGATTGAAAAAGTATTGAAGGGGCTGAATGAACGTTACAACATTCAGATGGCAAGCAAGCATGCGAAGAAATATTCACAAGGGCGGGCCATTAGAAAGGTGCAAATAAAAACAGCGAGATAGCAACTTACACCATCACTGAGAGTAAATATTTAAAACATAAATAAAAACAAACAATTGAACAATTACCCAACAATACAGATTACTGTAGGCACAGAGACTGAAGTCTCATCTACTTCTAGTGTAAAATGATATGACATTTCCTTATACATTTGTAAATAAATATATTATATGACCTAGATATCCTACTTTAGGCATATATCCTATAAAAATTAGAGGTAAGAGAGGAAAAAAGGGAAGCATACCCACGGACATTGTAATATTGTTCACAGTAACAAAAATGAAAATAACTGAAGTGGTTAATGGCAAATTAATGGATAAAAACATTAAAAAATGATGAAGGTGGAAACACGTCACAAATATGCTAATCCTAGAGGGCATTAAGATAAGTGGGAGACGCTACCACAAAGGATAAATACTATATAAAACCATTGCTGTAAAAATCAAGAAAAAATTTACACACAGAAACATTGATATGTATGAAAAGTAGGGGTGAGAGAGGTGGTAAAGCACTAAGTAAAGGATAACCACATAAGAACTTACATGAAAAGAAACACAATATACAATATAGGAAGGTTAGAAAAAACAATCATTGGAAAGTAAGATTTGGGGAGGAATACACGAGTTAAGGCAAATTTTGAAAAGAAGAAAGGAAACTACAACTAACCACATGATTCTTCAATAGTAGTAACAGCATCGATCTGTGAGTAGCATGAGAACAAAGTAGGAAGAAAGGATAGGCTGTTCATTTCTGGGGGGCTAGCCACTGAAAAACCTTATGTGTAGCAGCAGAGCATAGTAAGATACTGTCTGCAGGCTTGAAATCACTCAAAAGATGACGAGGAAGTGCTGCCTCCTCAAGGTAGGACAGTCCTTGAAGACCTTCTTTGGATAAGGGGACATAAATAAAAAATGAGAAGAAACAGCTGCCAGCATCTATTAGTAATCATAATATGTAATGTATGGCATATGAATCTAGGAAAATTAGAAGTTCAAAAATAGGATCCATAAAGATTTATGCCCTAGGCATTATTGTTGTTATATGAAGTTGGGTTCAACTCATAGTAATACTAGCACTAGAGAAAATGAAAAAGCAAAAACAAATTCCGCTTAGTCCTTAGCTAGTCGCAAACAATGTTTGAGACACTATTGTGGTCACTTGTCAATTCATCTCATCCAGTGTCTTCCTTATTTCCACTGACTATTTTACTAAGAATGATCTTCTTTTCAAGGGATTAATGTCTCCTGATAAAAATTGTAAAATGCATGAAATGAAAGCTTGACATTATCACTTCTAAAGAATATTCTGGCTATACTTCTTCCAACAGAGATTTTTTTTTCTGGCATCTGATGGTATTTTAAATATTCCATGGTAACACTATAATCCAAATATTCTTGAGCTGAAATGTACTGGTATTGGTAATTTTGGGTTCACTCTTCTAGGAATGAAAAATTTAAGAGGCATGTATGAAACCAGGAAAATTGGAAGGCTCAAAATATATGTACACACACATGCCTACAAGAAAGTACAGTTAATACAACTATTATTCAATTTGCATACCCATCACTAAATCTAATGATGAAGAAATTGAAGCATTCTTCCAACATTTTCAGAGTGATTCTGATCAAACATTAAATTAAAGTTCATTATAATTATTGGTGATTGTAATACTAAACTTAGAAATAAAGAGAAAGAATCAGTAGTTTAAAAATATGGGATTGATGGTAAAAATGAAGCTACAGATTAAAGGATATAATTTTGTAAGACCAATCACTTCTTTAATGCAATACCTTTAAACAATATATAGAGTGATTGTACACTGAGACCTTGCCTGATGGAATACACAGGAATGAAATTTACTACATCAGGGGAAGAGATAATGGAGAAGCTTAATATCATCAGCCAAAATAAGTCCCTAGTCAACTATGAAAAAAACCATCAATTTCTTGTAGTCAAATTCAGGTCGAAGTTGAAAAAAATGCAAAAAAGACATTATATATATGAATCTTTATTAGATTCCATTTAACTTTAATGAATAGATCAAGAAAATCTTGAATATGAGCAAGAAGCAAATGTTACTGAAGGAAGAAGTTAGCCTGCAGTGAAACTGTTAGCCAAAAATAAGGGCCTATGAATTAATGGAATACCAACTGAAATCTTTCAACAAGCTTATGAAGCATTGGAATTACTCACTCATCTCTTCCAAGAAATTTGGAAAACAGCTATTTGGCCAACTGATTGCAGGAGATCAACATTTGTCCCAAAGTAGATCCATATCTGGATCCAAAGAAATGTGATCCAACAAAATGTTCATATCATAGGACACTATCTTTGATATCACATGCAAGTAAATTTTGTAGAAGATCATGCATTGACAGGGAGCTTCCAGATATCCAAGCTCAATTCAGAAGAGGATATGAAACAAGAGATATAATTACTAATGTCAGATATATTTTGGCTGAAAGCACAGACTAACAGAAAAATATTCATTTGGTTTTTACTGCATCCCATTGTGTGTATCAACCCAAACTATGGCTAGCTTTGAGAAGAAAGGGAACTCAAAAACCTTTCTTGTGGTTATTCAGATTCTATACATGAGTCAAGAGACAGTTGTTCAAAAAGAAGAAAATCAGGAAATATGTGTGTCAGTGTTATATCCTCTCAACATGCTTATTTAATCTATATTCTAATAAAATACTCTGCCAAATCAGATTTTAGGAAGAATGTGGCATCAGGATTGGAGGAAAGCTTAACTAACTGAGATAAGTAGATAACACAACCTCGCTTGCTGAAAATGAGGAGGACTTCAAGCACGTGCTGATGAAGATCAAGGCTTATAATATTCAGTATGGAATAAAATCTATATAAATAAAATCCAAATCCATACAATATGAAGAAACAACATCATGAAAAATTGAGAAAATATTGATGTTGTTAATAATTTCATCTTGCTTATATTTACAACATTGCTTATGGAAGCAACAGCCAAGAAATCAAAGGACGCATTGCATTAGGTAAATCTTTTGCAAAAGAAAAGAACAAGGTAGTTTCAGGACAATGAAACTTGCTCTTGAACATAGAATAGCTAACATGAATGGACACGTTGCTGAAGAAAAAGGGCCGAAGAGAACGTTTCAGAAGGCAACTCAAGAATCGTGCACAAAAAAGTATCCCTTTACAATCTTTAATGATAGGTACAGACCTGAGTGCGTATGGCTGAATATTTAAATGCTTACATAATGAAACTACTGTATTCACTTATTGAATGCCTCCTGAAAAATCCAAATACTTGCATTTAGGGTAAGCCTCCCACTTGAAAATACTATTGACCCCTGAAACATATCTGTTATGGGTAGAGAGAGCCTACACAATATGTGCTTAAAATGCGCTTCACTGTTGACTCACAAGGTAGTAGGAGTATTGCCACCTGTTATGGAATTAATATCATGTTTAGGTCCAACTTTGGGAAGTTGGTCTAGCTATTAAAATGAAAGCTAATGCTAATAATGAGTCCTTAATAAGACAGATTTTGTATCCAGAATTATCAAGTTCTAACATTGTTCAGTGTGCAAAGTGTACAATAATTTTTTAATCCTGATAAAATGTGTATTTATATCCCTTTCTTTATCAGCTTGCTTATTGAAAATTCCTGGAAACCACATAGTACCATCTGTTTCCTTATCAAATTTCGCCTCCGCAATAACAGGCAAATATTGCTGCTTTTAAAATTATTTTATTCGTGAGGTTGCTTAGGAACAATGTGGCTGTATTCACAGGGTGGTTATGATTGAGTGTCTGGTGAAGTGCATGATGCAAGCTTAAAAACAACTTCCCTAAATTCTAAAGATGGTGTGAAAATCAACTGTCAATGAAGAAAAACATCCCAGAGTGAATTCCCCAAAGTATCTTCTCATACACTTCCACATAAGTCGAAACTTATGATATCTGCTTTATAATCTATCATTAACAGCCATTTGACCCCGTGGGGAATTTTCATGTCAGTTGAAAGTTTGCAGGTGATCTGCACAGAGGGTTGACATCATTCAATGAGCTTTTCTTTTTCCAGCTCAGAAGCCTGAACTATGCCGAGTTTCCCCGGAGTGACTCTCCTCAGCTGTAAATGATCAGAGCACCCCTCTGCCAACCCCCCAGCGAAGAGTCAATATTCTAATGCTGTTCTCTTCAGTGGGATTGTTGAACAATGTGAACAAACAGCATAGAGAGTGACAGAGCATATCGTCTAGAATAAAGGTGGATTTCTCAGAGGAAAATGGAAAAGAAAACCAGTGTGACTTCTGTGATTATGTGTATGAAGCAATAAACAGCTGTTATTTGTTCCACTTTAAGTCAACACAGTGGTTTTTATGTAACATTATTTTGCCAAAGAGTTGACCAGACCAAATTGTTCTATTAAAATGGCCAAGAAAATTTGTTTCAACCTGAGAAATAGAAAATAGCTCCACGCATGATTTGATAAGCTTAGTTACTACTTACCAGCATTGAGTGCATTCTGACTCATAGTGTTCAGGACAGGATATAACTGCCCCCCATTGCTGTGAGCCTGTAACTCTCTGCCAGATTAGAAAGTCTTGTCGTTCCCTTGGGGAAGCTAGTGGTTTTTCACTGCTGACCTTGAGGCTCACAGTCCAACCTGTAACCACTGCCTCACCCGGGCTCCTCTTCAGATACACGTGTCCTGCTAAATAATTGTACTCTCTAAGACATAAACTCTGTAAAATTGCCTTTTCTATACCTATGAGTTAACTCTCATTTGACTGATTGTTTGAAATTTTAAAACTTTCAAGAAGTCACTTTGTTGTGGTTGTTGACAGGTGCCTTTGTGTTGATTTCACCTCTGGGTGATGCTAAGCACAAAAGAAAAACTACCCAGTGCCACCCCATCTTCACAACTCTTGTTCTGATTGAGCATATTGTTGTAGTCACTGCGACAATCTAGCATCTTGATAGTCTTCCTCTTTGGGTACCTAACCTATGCCAGGCAATATACTAGGTATACAAGCACTGGTACAGAGTGGTTAATCCGTCAGCTACTAATTAAAAAGTTGGTGGTTCGAATTCATCAGCCACTCTACAGGAAGAAAGATGGGTGCTTCCATACAGATTACAGCCTTGGGAACCTTTTGAAACAGTAAGTACATCTCTGTTCTATGGGCATGGTGTAAGTTAGACCCAAATTGATGGCAACAGCTACCATACAGACTCTTCAAAAAATAAATATTTCTAAAAACTTGAAATTGCTTTATGATCACTTACATTTATGTATATGAAACCCCACAATTCAAAGTGTAGTAGCTTTACCCAAGTTTACTTAAAAACAAAAGGAATAATCTTTCCATCACATAGCAGAATAATCGATTTATGCAGCTGCTTAGTAACAAACAATGGCATTCTGTGCCCTATCCTTTTATAAAGGTGAAGTGTAGATTTTTCCCAATTGAATGCTATACCTAAAAGTAGTCAGTAGACTCTAGTTGAAGATTAAAATAGACTAAAATATTACTATATGCTGGGGAAATCTGAATATACTACTGTTCATATTTCCATCCAACATTGTTTAATGTCTGTGGTAGTTCCATAATCTGGTGTAAATTTGAGAGGATTAAGAGTGAAGGGGCGGAGTCTGGCCTGTTAGTAAAGATATAACCAAGGAGGCCTCTGTGTGGGCATGGCCTTCTCCTGAGAATTCTGGGAACTCCTGTATGACCTCCTTGGAGGTGGAGATATCTCTCGCTCTCTGCTCACTCCCTTGGAGACTCTTTACAGACAAGACACCTGGTACTGCATTAATAGACCTAGGAACTGGAGACCACTGCCAGCGCTGAGATGCTTACAAAGCCACTGAATCCAAAAACTTTCTACCCACTGGCCTGTGATCATCCTGCATTCGGGGTCATTGCATCTGTTTCACAAGTCTGAAGAGGACTTCCTAGATTGGTATCAGACATGTGGGCTAATTTTGGATTTATGGAGTTGATCTGGACTGGGATGGGGTATTTTCTCATTATTCAATTGCTCTTGTATATAAACCTCTTTCTTATACACATATGAGTGTCTATGAATTTGTTTCTCTAGTTTGTTTCTAATTTGTTTCTCTACCCAGACTAACACAATGTCCATCTCAAAATTGCTAATAAGAATAGTATAAAAAGGGAATCTTATAGTTCCTTAGCCTATGACATTTCTTGCTAGGAATCGAATGTAAAAAGACTACAATGTCATTATGACAATATTACTTAAAAGGCCCCAACAAAAAATCAGCAGATATCAAAAGCACAACTTTGATTTATGATAGCTATTTCTTGATCATGTAATGTTTTGTCTTTAAAAAAATAATTTAAGCCCTTTTTGGTGGGCACAGGTGGCAGGGTAGAGCCTGTTTTACTTTTTAGAGTGACAGCATTATAAATCCCATTATTTTAATTATTCCATTGTTATGTTTGGCCAAGAAAAACAATTGTCTTCTCCAAAAAGGAAGAAGAGGTATTGTCAAAACCATCCTATGACTTTGATTATCTCTATCAAGGTGTGGGAATTTTTAGCACAATGAAGGAGCTATCAGCTTCTTCTCAGAGTTACCTCTCTAGTAGTCAGTTTTCCAAAGTTTGTGGATACTGGTATCTTTTCAACCCTATTGTAATGGCTTATCATGTTTGAATTTAGCTGAAAGTAGAAACCTTTACTAAAGAGAACCCAATTGTATGCATTCTTATTGAAATTAATGATTTGTGGCCTTGATTGATCCAAAAATTAGTCATTCTAAATGGTTATATACTGTATTCCTAGTCAGGAAGACCTCTTACTGTTTGTCTTTCCTTCGACTTAATTTTCACCCTCTCTCATTCCTCCCAGAGTCCTCTGCTTTATCTCGCTACTGTTCTTTGTGTAAAACCCACTAACATCGATTCGTTCCTTCCTTCAAAGGGGAGCATCATCAACACACAAATTCCATCCTTGCTGAACATGATGTCTCACATTCTTTTATAATAAATAAATCCTACCCTTGTAGAAATGAGAAGGGGAAAGGACTGAAATGATGCAGGGCAGAAATTATTATCCTACTACACATCCGTCACTTAGAGGACGATGACCCAGGAGGGTCTCCTACCCATCACGTCAGACAAACCATTTGTGATTATGCCAAGGAATCCATGCATGCCATTTGGTAACTATAGCACAAGGAATTTCATATTAGTTAAGCAGCTCAGGGTCCAAATGCCATCATCCGTGTCTCATTCATTCATTTACTAATTCAACAAACATTGATCAAATGTACACAATCTACAAGACAATGATTCAAGGGCTAGAGAAGCAATAGTGAATGACAGCAAATACGAAGCAAGCACTGTTTGGTGGCATAGTGGTTATGCGTTAGAGGGCAATTTGCAAGGTCCTCAGTTTGAAGTCGCCAGTTTGCAGATGGGGCTTCCTACTCCGGTGTGCAGGTACACTTCCAGGATCTCCTAGGGGCAGTTATGCTCTGTCCCTAGGCCGGCATTGTCTCGAGGCAGTGAAGACAATAATGCCTACTAGGGAGTGACCGTCAACTAGCAAAGAGATAAAAAGCTAGGGAACCCAAAATATAAATAAAGTATGATATGATATCAAACAGAGGGGGCGTAAACTTAACCCGAATTTCTGGGGGGTGTGTGAGCATACGCCCATTTTGGCATATTTCATTAACACCTATTATGTAAGCTGTTGTTCTGGGTCAATCTCTCCTGATTTTAATCTCTCCTGTTATCATGGAAAACTATGGAAATACAAACTAGTATCCAGGTGAGTCATGAGAGCTCTACTTCTGGTAGAATAAAGGTGAAGTACACTATCATTGATCCTTGAACAATATGAGTTTTAAGTTCAAAGTTCTACTTATGGCTGGATTTTTTCAACAAATATATTGATAAATTTTCTGGAGATTTGCAACAATGTGACAAAACAACTTTTGTGGATACCAGAATATTTTTTATCATTTATGGCAATATATTATTCACAGATATTTTATAAAAACTTGATGAAGAACAGCAAAACACTTAAGGTTTGGTTCATGATACCACGAACAGTTGATAGAAATGTAAACATGCAGCATTGAAGTATTTCACCAAAAGTACAGTATTAAATTTTATACATGTACAAAGAGAAATATAAACATGCATAATTCAAAACTTCATAAAATTAGCTGTAGTGCATATTACACTAGTGTAATAATGCCAAGCCACCTAGTATTGCTACTGCAGTGAGCTCAAAGGTTGAGTCTGCTTAAAATGCCGTGTGATGCTAATCATCTCCCCATGAGGAGGTCATCGAGGTCATCTCTCCAGCAAAACTCATGGTGAAGGTAAAAGTAGCATCTCCCATTTGTCACATAGTTTTTTTCATTGAGTTTAGAGAAGCACTGTAAACCTCAAATAGCACCATGGCTGCATAGGAGGTATCCCTAGTGATACTAGAAGTGCTCCCAAGTAGCAGAAAAAATTCCTGACATGACAAGAGAAAGACCAATTGTTTGATATGTATCACAGATTGAGATGTACAGTTGTGGTTGTCTGGAATTTCTAAATAAGTGAATGCAGAGGGTAGGGGCCATTGTGAAAAACAAAACTGACAAGAGCAAGTTCCTACAGCTGCACCAGGAACCTTGTACTTTTTGGTAAATGCCTTTTTATCTCTTATTTAAAATTTGAATTTTGTGTCGGTACAGAGTTAGTTAATAAGAGAGACATTTCTATAGGTGATGATTTCAAGAAAAGTGAAGTCAATATATGACAACTTAGAGCAAAAGGAATGTTAAGGGTTGAAAGCTGGAGAATGTAATATTAGCAAAAGATAGTTTGATAATTTTAGAAAGAGTTGGTTTAAAATAAAACAAAAAACCAAAAAAAAACTGTCATGATAATACAGGGTGCGCTTCTGCTGACCAAGAGGCATCAAGCAAGTTCACAGGTACCACTGATAAAATAATTCAAAAGATGGGTTATCTGCCTGACTAGCTTTTTGATCCAGATAAAATTGGCCTCTTGTGAGAAAAAAAGTCAAATAGAAGATTTACTGGTAAGGAGTGGAAGCAAGCAGCAGATTTGAAGTAAGAAGGCATAGGCTAATGCTAATATATTGTGAAAAATGAAGTGGAATTTATGATCAGCACTATAAAAAATAAGACAAATAATGCTATATTTTCATAAAGTTATATCAAGTATTTCCTTTTTTATTTCCAGCATCATTTCTGTCTCTGTCAGTCTTGAGACAATGTGACCAACTATCTTCTTCCCACCCCTCCTCCGCCTGCTAAATGTGTGGATGATTTACCGTATAAACAAATTATCTAAATTTTAAATAACCTTAAATATAGCAATATACTGTAAATGTATCTTTCTTCCCCATGATTTTCTTAATAACATTTTCTTTCCTCTATCTTACTTTATTGTAAGAATACAATATATATAATATAGACATAGGCAGCATACAAAATAAGTGGTATTCAATTGTTTCAGCTCTAGGTAAAGCTTGTGGTCAACAGTAGATCATCAGTAGGGTTTTTTAGATTAACAGTAGATTAGCAGTAGGAAGTTTAAAATTACACACAGATTTTCAATGGTTCAGGAGGGTTGATGCCCATAATTTTTACCTTGTTCAAAAGTCAATTGTACTTAGTCAATTGTACAAACTATGAAGTAATGAACCTTTGTATGGAAGGAAAGAAAGAAAGGAGGAAGAAAAGGAGAGAGGGAGGGGGAAAAAGAGAAAGCTAGACTAAATAAACTATAAAACAGAACTCAGAATTCTAAATGCATGACTTAGCCAAAAAAGTTGTTAAGAAAGTCTCAGGAAGTGAAATCAGGATCTCAGAAAGGTAAATAGAGAGCTCAAGTTAGTGTTTTCCTTAATAATATTTAAAGAGCCTAAAGATAATGAACTTCAAATGTCCAGATGTAATCAGAGTTCCTGGAGACCCCTTGTGTGCAGAGGAGAACTGCACCAGAGAGCTCTGAAAACCGCAACCTTTCAGAAGCAGATCAGCAGCAGGCCTGTTTGCTGACATGTTTCTAGGTGGTTATGAATTGGCAGCTTTTATGCTCTTTAGTCAAGTCGTTTATTAGCTGTGCTAGCAAGGAACTCTGACTTGATGACCACTGGCAAAACCACCATTCGAGGTCAAGAGTCCCTGAGTGACACAAATTGTTAGCATTAACTGTTGCTAACTGAATGGTTGAAGGATTGAGTTCATTCAGAGGTATCTTACAAGAAAGATTTGGCATTCCACCAAGTATTGTATTCATATGAATAATAAGAACATATATATATAATGTGAATACTGAGCACATTATTTGCATAAAACACACGTCTTCTAAAAATCAGCTTTGAAAGCAGCATGGAGCACTCTGACCCAGATGGGGTCCTCTTCAGTTAGTGTGTACAGCTGTTAATCCAGATTCATGAAACAGGCTACAAGGCCCCCAATGAACCAAACTCACTGCCATCAAGTTGAAACCAACTCATAGCGACCCCACAGAACAGGACACAAATGCCCACTGTGAATTTCTGAGACTGACTATTTACAGGAGTAGAAAGCTCCGGATCTCTCCTGAGAAGCAGTTGGTGATTTTGAACTGCTGCCCTTGCAGGCACCATCCCAAAGCATAACCACTATGCTACCAGGGATCATCCTACAAGGTCCAGTGTAGATAAATTGTGGGAAAATAATTGGAGACACTACATAGAGGTGTACTATCAAAAGGGCTTTTCATCACGATATGGAGAAGATAGAAATAGCTGTTTCTCAGGTGACAATGAGCAAAAGGTGATTCCTTGAAAGAACCATGCCTGGAAACTGCATATCAATTAGTACTATTACTAGGTGTCTTCTCCTCAATTTTGACTCATGACGATATGTGCTAGAGTAGAATTTCCCCATATGGTTTTCTTGAGTGTAATTTTTAAGCAAGCAGATTGCACATCTTTCTCCCATGGAACTCTGAGAGGCTCTGAGCCCAATTGTGTGTCACAAGGACTTGTGTACACAGCAAAGTTACAGTAGCATAACAACTTCACTTACTAACTTAATATAATAAAACAGAATTTTGACAAGTTTTCATTGTCACTGTATTTTAAATTTACACTATTTGGCTAGTCTAAAGAAGCTCCAGCTGATTTAGTTTAAAGTACGTGGTCAAGTGTGAAGTTCAGGAGTGTACCGTGGAGTAGTATAGACAAGCAGAGGCCATAGTAGTAGAATATAGCAGAAGATGAAAGCATTATAATCAGCTACTTCACCCTTGGGTATCCTGGAGCTGATATGGGCTATCAAATGCAACTGAAGCCAAGTGAGAGATCACTGAGAAAGTAGACTTGCGTTCAACTAGTTGAGAGAAACAAGACTGAATAAAGTAAATGAAATACTATTCAGGGGAACTTATCTGCATCAGACAAGAGGAAATCACCTGGGGCCATAGCTGACCTCCTCTGGCTACTCAAAGAGAAGATGAATCCATATCCACAATTACCAAAGGTCAATTGCCTCCACCCTCCAATTATTCTTTATCTGCTCTGATACCAACTATTCCTCTTACAATACTTCACTTCTATGCTGGGTCTGATTATACTTTACAATGACCACCCAGAGCTTACAGATGATACCTACAAGTGAGGAGGTTTGTTAAAGAAATTTAGAGGTTACCACAGGTCAGGATCAAAAACATGAAGGATAAAATCATTAGTATCCTCTCCTCAGTCAATGTCTCTCTGAACCTCACAAACACAGGCTCTCTTGACCTCTGACTCTGTGGGCCAGGGGATCAGTCATCTACTCTCTAACCTGGTCCCATTGCCTTTTTTTAAAATTATTTTTTGGGGGCTCATGCAACTCTTATCATAATCCATCCATCCATCCATTGTGTCAATCACATCTGTACACCTGTTGCCAACATCAATCCCCAAACATTATCCTTCCTCTTGAGCCCCTGGTATCAGCTCCTCATTTTTCACCTCCTGCCCTGCCCCCACCTTATGAACCCTTGATACATTATAAATTATTATTGTTTTGTCATGTGTTACATTGTCTGACACCCCCCTTCTTCCTCTTTTCTGTTGTCAGTCCCCCAGGGAGTAGATTATATGTAGATTCTTTTGATCAGCTCTCCCTTTCTATCTCTCCTTCCCCTTCCCCTCCTGGTATTGCTCTTCTCATTATTGGTCCAGAAGGGTTCATTTGCCCTGAAATCCCTGTGTTTCCAGTTCTTATCTGTACCAGTGTGCATCCTCTAGACGAATTTTTAAGGTAGAATTGGGATCATGGTAGTGGGTGGGGACAAGGAAGCATTAAAAGACAAGAGCAAAGTTGTATGTGTCATCTTTGCTATACTGCAAACAGAGTGATTGATCGCCTACCTGTGACCCTTCTGTAAGGGGATGTCCAGTTGCCTACGGATGGGCTTTGGGTCTCCACCCCACGCTTGCCCTCATTCACACACTGCTCTTCTGTTTCATGGTCCCCAGGCTGCAGGTTCCAGTGGCTCGAGTAGAAACTTCCACTACTTCAACAGAGATTTTGAATGCACTTCATTGGTAGCTCTATTTCCTGGATAGTCTTGTGAATTCTGTCCCTTTGTCTGAGATGGCTCATTCTATAGTCAGGAGAGTAGCAAGTAAAACTGACCAATCCAAAACAAAACAAAAAAATACCCTAACCAATCACTTCTTTTAATTTTTCACACTCAAATATGAATGACCCAAGCCTATTATTTGGTGAAAGCCACAGAGACATAAATAAAAGAGCCATATTAAGAAATGTCACTTCACCATAGGTATAAAAGCATTCCTACAGATTGAACACCATGGAATATGGTTTCATAGCTATGTGACAATATATAGAAGGAAATAAATAAAACGTATTCAGACCCAATAGACTTCAGATATTGAAATTTTTGGGTATGTGATAATATGCTAACGAAAACCCAATGAAATGACTAAATAATGTAAGACACTATAAAAATTATTATGCCTCCATCCAAAGAGAGGAATAAAAAACAAAATTCCAAGATTAGCAAAATTAATTAAAAGCTCAATGAATTAGTTTACTAGCATAATTTCTTCAGAAGAATATAGAATCCTCAATTAAAATAATAGAGATGAGTGGCTGAGTTAGAATTTATGACAAGGAGTAGAAATAAAAAAATTAGATAAATAAATTAAAATAAATAAGAGATATTGTTGTTAGTTTCATGAACTCCATTTCATCTCATGTATCAGAAAACTCTGCCCTATAGGATTTTCCCCTCTCGATGGGTTTCAATAGGCAACCTCCTTAATCATTGTCAGCATTCAGGGAAAATCAGAAATACATTTAAATGAGATTCCATTAGACAAGATAAAAAAGAGCATACTATCAGACAAGATAAAAAAGAGCATACTATCAATGTGTCAGATTTTTATTATGTATTTATTTGAATATATCAGCTTTTATATTCAGCATCCACTGGTCTATCAGCTTGTCTTATTGTATTGAGATAGCTTGCATGCTGCTAGTCTCCTGGAAGGCATAATATCAGCATTTTAAGTACCAACAGGGTTGCAGATGAAGAACCAGTTTTAGCAGATCTTCTAGGCCAGAAACAGAATAACAAGAAGAAATAGACCAACCATTTTGGGGGGAGTAACCTCTGAAAAACTCATAAATAGCAGTAGAATGTTGTCTGGCATCGTGCAAGAAGTAAGTCCATCAAGTTGAAAGACACCAAAATTCTGACAGGGGAAGAGCTGAGTCCTCAAAATAAAGTCCATTTCATCATCACAAAGAGTATTTAAAGATGTATCTTGGAGGCATAATAATAATTATGTTTGTGATAATATGAAATCGATATGCCTGTAAAGAAAATCTACAGAAGCAAATTGACATGGAACTGCCAGAAATACAGGCCAGACGCAGAAGAGAATGTAGAACAAAGGCTATCATTGCTGACTTCAGATGGATCTTGATAGAATACCAGAGATATGTGTACTTGTTTTTCATTAACTATGCAACGATAGTCTACTGTGTGGACCATAATAAACTGTGGATACCCTAGAGAAGAAAAGGGATTCCATTAACATTTCATCATGCTCATGAGTAACATGTATGTGTTCCTGTCCCTCATGAGCTCTTGTACATGTATCAAAAGGTGACTGTACGAACACAACAAGGGAATATAGCATGGTTTAAAATCAGGAAAGGTGTGTGTCAGGGTTGTAGCCTCTCACCATACTCATTCAATCGATATACTGAGTGAATCATCAGAGAAGCTGCATTCTTGACAAAGAGTGTGGCATCAGGGTTTAAGGAAAGCTTATAAACAACCTGTGATATGCAGAGGACACAACCAAGCTTGTTGAAACTGAGGAACTATTGAAGCACTTGCTGATTGAGATCAAGGCTTGCTGCCTTCAATATGTATTATGTATGACCCAATGGAAGGAAGACCAAAATCCTCACGACTGGACCAACAGGGGCCATGATGTAAAATGGATAAAAGTTGAAGTTCTTCAGAATTTTGTCTTACTTGAATCCAAAATCAATTCTCATGGAAGCAACAGTCAAGAGATCAAAATATGCACAGCCTTATGTAAATCTCCTGCCCAAGGCCTCTTTAGAGTATTAGAAATCAAGGGTTTTACTTTGAGGACTAAGGAGTGCCTGGCCCATTCTCTGCTAGTCTCCATGGTATCATGTGCATGGGAAAGCTGGACTTTGGGATATGGAAAATAGAATAATTGATGAATTAGAACTGTGATGCTGGAGAAGAATATTGAAAGCACCATGGGC
The DNA here is from genome assembly GCF_050624435.1 of Tenrec ecaudatus. Lineage (NCBI taxonomy): Eukaryota > Metazoa > Chordata > Mammalia > Afrosoricida > Tenrecidae > Tenrec > Tenrec ecaudatus. Next base: position 152,210,400 of record NC_134531.1, on the reverse strand, counting down.
AGCTGAAAGGACAAACAGATCTGGCTGGAGAAGAATATTGAAAGCACCATGGGCAGCTGAAAGGACAAACAGATCTGCATTGGAACAAGTCCACGGGCAGAGTGCTCTTTAAAAGACAAGGATGACACGATCTCATCTTACATACTTGGGACACGCTGTCAGGAGAGACCAACCTCTGAGGAAGGGTATCATGTTTGGTAAAGTGGAAAGGCAGCAAAAAAGAGGAAGGGTTGCAATGAAACAGATTGAAACAGTGGCTACATCAATGGGCTCAGGCACAGGAACAATTGTGAGGATGACTCAGTTCTGGGCAGCATTTCCTTTTGTAGTGCAAAGTCTCTTTATGAGTTGGAATTGCCTTGATGGCATCTAACAACAATAACACACATGTAAGCCTTGCCAGGTGGAATACTCAGGAGTCAATTTTGGAAGAGACAATGAAGAATTTCAATATTATCTTCTAAAATAAGATCAGGGGTCAACTGTTCAGATGAACGAGAATTGTTCATATTCCAGTTCAGATTGAAGTTAAAGAAAGTTAAAATGATTTCACAATATCATTGTGAAACTTTGAGTATGTCCCATCTAAATTCAGAGAACGTCTCAAAAAAAGATTTGACATCTTGAACAATCATGATTTCAGAGCATAAGAGTTGTGAGGTAACAATAATATAATAAATTTTAAAAGCAAGCAAGAAAGAGAAAGTCAAAGTAAATGACAAAAGCCAGTATGGAATATTTTTAAATTATTTTTTTTATTTAATAAATCATTTTATTGGGCTCATACAACTCTTATCACAATCCATACATACATCAATTGAGTAAAGCACCCTTATACTTTCGTTGCCCTGGTCATTCTCAAAATTTTCCTTCCACTTGGGTTCCTGGGATCAGCTCATTTTCCTTTTTTTCCCTCCCCATTCTTTCCTCCCCCCTTTCCCCATGAACCCTTAATAGTTTATAAATTATTATTTTATCTTATATTTTTAATTTAATAAATCATTTTATCGGGGCTCATTGAATTTAATATAGTTAAATCCTACAGAGTAAATAATGAAGTAAAAAATCTGAACGGAACAATTTTTCAAAAATTAGCCCAAATAGAGAAAACAAAGTATTATTATGAAAGATGCAAAATCAGAGAGGACCACAGGGCTGGCCCCACCACGAGAAACAACATCCCACTCAGACTCATAGTGCTTTGAGGAACAACACTGAAGGCACACGTGTGATTGGACCCCAACATACCCAGGGACACACTAAGGGTGTGCAACAGAGCAGCAAGGGGAGCAAAGCACCGAAGACTCCCCGGAGGAAACCAAAAAGAAACTTTGGGTCCAGGGCATGGCACTCCATCAGACTTTACCAGAAAACTTTCCTAAAGGTCACCAAACAGACCTGGGCCTATTTATTGTCTTTTCTTTTTTTTCTTTTTGTTGTTGTTATTGTTTCATTTCTGTGTTTTCTTTTCTTTTTTAAAAATTTTGCTCTGTCTTGTTTTTGTGGTTTTTATTTTCTCTGCATGTCTGCCTAGATAAGACAGGTGGATAAACGATCTAGAGGAGAAAACAAGGGGACCAATGGGAGAGAGGGAGGGAGGGAAAGGAAGTGGGGTTAAACCCAGGGACAAGGGAACAATAAATGATCTAAAATCAATGGGGAGGAAGGTGTAGGAAGCCTGCTGGGACTTGTTCAAGGTCAATGTAACCAAGAGGAATTACTGAAACTCAAATGAAGGCCAAACATGATAGTGGGACAAGCGGAAAGTAAAAGGAAATAGAGGAAAGAACTAGGAGGCAAAGGACATTTATAGAGGTCTAAATGCAGGCATGTACACATGTTATATATATAATGATAGGGAAATAGATCTAAGTACATATGTTTTTTATGTTAAATATTAAGATAGCAGATGGACATTGGGCTGCTACTCAAGTACTCCCTCAACGCAAGAACACTTTGTTCTAATAACCTGGCATACCATGATGCTTAGCTTCCCAACACAATTGCTGAAGACAAAATGGGTGCATAAGCAAATGTGGTCAAGAAAGCTCATGGTGCTCGACTATCAAAAGATAGAACATCTGGGGTCTTAAAGGCTTGAAGATAAACAAGCAACCATCTAGCTGAGAAGCAACAAAGTCTATCTGAGAAACACACCAGCCTGTGTGATCACAAGGTAGCTATGGGATTAGGCATCAAGTATCAAAGACGACTCAGAACAAAAAAATCATATCAATGTGAATGAGGGAGATTGCCGAGTGGAGACCCAAAGCTCATCTGTAGACAATTGGACATCTCCTTACAGAAGGGTCATTGGAAGAGATAAGCCAACCTGGGTGCAGTCTAACAATGATGAAATATACATATTTCTTCTAGTTCTTCAATGGTTCCTCCTACCTTACAAATCAGGCTAGACTTGAGCTTGTACATGGGGATAGATAAGAGCTGGAAACAGAGGGAATTCAGGACAGATAGCCCCTTTAGGACCAACAATGAGAGTAGCAATAACAGGAGGGTAAGGGGAAGGTGGGAGGAAGAAAGTGGAAACTGATCACAATGATCTATATATAATCCCCTCCAAGGAGGATGGACAAGAGAAAAGTGGGTCCAGGGAGAAATCGGTCAGTGTAAGATAAGAAAAAATAATGATTTATAAATTCTCAAGGGTTCATGAGGGAGGGAATATGGTGGAAGGAGGGAAAAAATAAGGAGCTGATACCAAGGGCTCAAGTAGAAAGAAAATGTTTTAGAAATGATGATGGCAACAAAACAAATGTACCAATGTGCTTGACACAATGGATGCATGTATGGATTGTGATAAGAGCTGTATGAGCCCCTAATAAAATGATTTTTAAAATAATAAATAAATAAATCAGGTTTGTCTTTGGTTTCTTTGGTCTCCCCCCCCCCCTTTTTGATTTGCTGTCTTCTTTCTTGGTTTTATGTGTGAGTAAATTATATAGTCACTAAATTTGGATGAAGTCATCTAGGCATTTCTTCATAAAAAAACAGAAGGAACTCTATGCTTCCGCAAACCTTTGGATTATCTTCTATAGCATTTCATCTCTGTCGTGTAATTCCTCTCTAATTCTTCTAAATTTTGATTATGTTACTATTTTTAAATTCCTCTTGCCACATAGGCCTAGCAGAAAAACTTTTTTCAGCAAATCCTGAATTTTGAGCAACTATAAAAATGAAGAAGTGAATAAAATTACCTGATCCAAATTGTGACATTCACAATGCATAAGTAAAAGGTAAAAGTAGGATGAAATATTGCACTACTGAAGCATAATGCAATTATTATCTACACATAAATTTGGTTTCAGTTTATTATTTATTATCAAGAAATTCATCCTATTTTAATCACCAAAATCTAAGGTTCCTAAGGATGAGGCATGTGCTGCAGTCGGACTTCACAATGTCTCCTCTTTCTGTCCTGGCATCGGTTATGTACTAAAGAGCAATTGATGATATATTTCAATGTATCTGTTAGAGTTATGTGATTTGGGCTGTAAATTACAAAACTCTCAGCTAAGACTAGCTTACAACCTATTGAAATTGACCTGTTTACAGGCGTGGAAATCCAGAGGTAGGATGGGCTTCAAGATCAATTTATCCATGTTACAAATCAAATTTCCTGCTAGTCTCTTAGCATGTTCCTTTTCTGTGTGGGAGCTTTCTGTGCCAACTCGACTTCCTCAAGGAGTTTCCCAGAGTAAGAGTGTGGCAGTGATTACTATTGGCCAACAAACACTATTGGCTTCATCGTACCTGCAGATTCACGCATCCCTACTCAGGATGGAGTGATATGAGTCACCTTGACTGATGAAATGAGAATAGGCATTATAGGAATCACATGAAAAACTTGTTATTTTAACCCACTGACACCTCAGCCTACCTCAGGCCAACATAAAGAGAAAGCCATTTCTCAATATTCTTTCAGAAAAATAAGGAAACATTTTATTCAAAATCCCCCAAATTTTGTCCTAATTCCCACACCTGAATCAATTATTGTCCAGGGAGATTATTGCGCCTGATCAACCGGGTCAATTTCTAAATCATGGAATCATGGATGTTGGATTAAAATCTCCTTGAGTCTCGTGGAATTCCAAATAAAATCAGAAATCTCTTAAGAGGGATAAAATGTACATGTTGACTGAATGTAATTGTTTCTCTTTCTTGGGTTCAAGAGGGTGCCTAGCTAAACTTAACTTCTTAAGTACAGTCAGTAGACACCTCTATTTACACATTTCCTACAATCTCAGCTGTATGATTCAGAACAGAAAATCACCATCTCAAACAATGAGCTTATGTTATTTGACTCCCATGCTCCATTTTCTGATTAGAGATGGACAAGAGATAAGTAACTATATTCTTTTTTTATCTAGTAAAGATTAAGAGAAAACAGCGTTTCACAAAACAGAAACTCTATTGCTTTGAATGGTTTCACTAGTACCTTTAATACAAATATTAGCAGGTGATGAGACCAATTTCTGTATTATAAATCATTTAAAATTATAAGATGACTTATATGGTTATTCTCCCTAACAACCAAAACACAACAAACTCATTACACACAAACTTTCGAAGAAGCCTTCAAAATTACAAACTCTCTCCAAAGTCTTCCATTTTCTCCTCTAGAGAGTATCTATCAGCTAAGTCAACTCACATTACCACTTTACAATGAATTACGTGGGACACGTGGCTGTTGTGTTTGACGCTAAGCATTTACTTTTCTCCTTCGCACTTTTTTCAAGGTGGTTAATAACTAGGTACTTATTTTTCTCCAGGTCCAATTATGCCAAGTCCTGCTTGAAAATCTAAGGATTGCTTTGGTTTTCCTTTTAAATATTATAGCATGAGATATATTTATAGTCGTGAACTTAGTCTAACACACTTCACTTTCAGTCTGGTTTATGGGACATGGCACCTCCAGCTATTGACACTGAATTTTAAATTACTGAGAGGCACAACATTGAAATAAGACTAACGTTCTGGATACTGTGATAATTCAGAGATTGCTAAGGTTTTGTTCCCCATGTCTTCCTTTTAGCTCATGGCAAATCTTGCAAAATTGTCTGCTATATCAACCATGAATCTCCAATACATTTGTTCATTTATTCATATGTGAATGCATTTGGAGGAATGAGAAGAGAAGACGAGAAAGTGCTTTGCTTTGCTTGTAAATGTAGTTAATTGGATAAGCACTACTGTGCCCAGATGTGTATAATAAGGCCTTTGGAAATGTTATGTCCTGGATTATGTCTTTGAAAAATGTAGCTCATTTTATTTCACCAAAATGCTTTCCAAGTACAGCAGCCATTTCAAGAAGCATTACTACCTCTTGTTCTAGACATCAAGGTCTGCAGTTATGAAAACACCTCTTGTTCTAGACATCAAGGTCTATAAAAATTCAGGGCAGCAGGCAAACAATTCATTTCCTAACTAATTTTATTGCATGTTCTGTAATAGGAAATAGAGAGTGTAAACATCCAAAGAGCTTATCCCACTATGCCTAGAATGGAGGAATGTGAATGATCCAAAACTTGAGCATATTTATCAATCATTAATTATATTAGAACTTCCGTTAATCAGAATTCAACTAACTAGAACCTTAGCTAGGCTGAGTCAGAAGAAACTCTGGAGGGAATATAGATCCATCTCTGGAAAACCTTCAGTCTTTCCTGTAACATCGTTTTGTCAGAGAGCATGGAATTTCTGTGTAAATATTTCTAGTAAAGGGGACTTACTTACAGAGGATTAAATTTTTTTCGGTCCCATTTCCAAGTAATTCTTGCTTTATATCATTATAACTTCAGGATTGAGATGCAAGCTTATTCTAATTTGGATATTTTTCTTCATTCTGAAATGACAATGAATAGTGTCTCACAAATTTATATGGCATCCTGCTTTTCGATTGTAGTGGAAAATGGAGGGGGGACAAGTCATGGGAAAAGAAGTAGAAATCAAATTTAAATTAAAAATTTAAATTAAACTGTCAATTTTATCTTGATGTGTTCTGTGATGCTTTGTTTCAAATCATCAACCCATATACCTCATAGAGGAAATCATAAACACAAACTTAATTAGGACAATCCTACTTATAAATTCTCCAAAGAATTTTTAGCTATCTTGGGGTAATATCTGAAATTCTTTAAATGGTCTGTCAGGCCTTGCATACTCTGGCTTCTTTACGATATTCTCCTTCTCATACTAACCTGAATGATCCAGCCACACCAAAAGCAGTTCATTGCCTGGATATGATATTCATGCTCTCTCGCTTTCAGCCGCTAAGATTCGGTCTCTGTCAAGAGCCTGATTTCATATTCTTGTTCAGCATAGCTCATTCTAGTCTCATCTCACACTTCTCTATTTCGGGAAAGCTTTTCCTAGCTTTATATTGCAGATAGATGCCTCTCTCCCAAGCTTTCATTGCATCCTGGAGTTCCATTACCATTCAAGAAATAAACAAACGCATTGCCACTGAGCTCTGATTTATGGTGACCCATGACTTCCAAGGCAGAACTATGCTCCATAAAGTCTGTGAGGTCATGACCTTTTAGAAGCATTTTAATAGATTTTTCTTCCACGGTTCTTCTGTATGGGTTTGTGTTGCCAATAATTTGGATAGTAGTCATATTCCTTAGTAAATTGTGTCCCTCACTGGAAAAATGGTGTACCATGTCTGATTGCCTTCACCTTCAGGGAAAATCCATCCCCACATCTGCCCAAGGCAGATGTCAGATATCCCCCATTCTTCAATCGTTGGACCCTGGTTGCTTGTTGTCACTCTGTTTCTCTTTTACTTTGATAATCCATTGCATTGGCCACATATAATTCATAGACAATGAGCAAAATTATGGGTTTATTAGGGAAGTTAACAGTTCACAAATCAGGATCAGAAATATTAAAAAGGAAGTTCTTCACCTCTTCCTAACTGCTGGCATACCGCTCTGTTCCCCACCTCTCAGCCACATGGCTCCTTGGTCTCTGTTCAGGCAAGTGTTACAAACCTCTTTCATCAGTGAGCAATGTTCAGAGGGTGCCCTCCATTGGAATCCTCCCTCATTCCTGAAAGGACTCCACTTTATTCATTCCATGGGTCCAGAAGCCTACCAGCTCTGTCTTAGGCTCTCGGTCCTGCTGGCCTTTGCTGCTTTCTCTGCCACTGCCACATCTCTGCACGTGCATGTTGGAATCCAGAAGACACCATCTGTATATGACTCTCCTTTCCTGATGATCATGAGAATCCACATTCTACTTGTGAAATAGTTTGCTTTATACCCAGAGGAGTGACAGATCTGACCAACTCCACATTCGAGCACCATATGCCTTAGTTTCATGCTTCAACCCTGTGATCAGAGAGACTGAACAGCCTATACTGTGCCAAGTAATCCCAGACAACACTAGTGTCATGATGAGTTACACAAAAGCAGTAGCTATATTGAACTCATTCACTATTTCCCCCACCGCTTCTGTTATAATTCCTAGAACACACATGATACTGAGCACTTTTATGATAAAATAAATGATCAAATATGAAGAATAAGTGAAAGTCAGCACAAGGTAATTCATCCAAGAACAATGAGTACATTTTACCTATTAAAGCTGAAAGTAAACTAGTTTATTTTTAGAAAGTTTCCAACAACTGAGAATAGTAATGGAAAAAATATTTCTACCTAATTAGGCTGTGAGATTCTTGGGGTTTCGATATATATTTCACATTTAATTTCCAGTCTTTGGCACAGGATGGTGTTGAGTCATATTTGGCTGGTGGACTTCTTTAAGTTTAATTTTATGAGTAAATTGTGTGGTAGTACCTACAAAGAGATACAGGTTTTTAAAAATGTTTTTATTAGCGTCAATTTTATTATCATCCATTATTCTTAACATTATCAAGATATAATGGCCCCAGATTCACATTTTTCTTCATTTAGCAAAGAGTGTAGGTTGATGATGGAGAAATTTCTTTTAAAATCCCATATATAGGGAAGAATGTAAGTCACTACAACTAATTTCTTATAGGGTAAGATCATAAAAAGGCAATTAGCAAGAGGAGTAAATAAGTGACCAAGAGATGAATAATTTACCTTATAAACCTTAAGCACATCTCCAGTTTTCCTTACTGCCAGCCCATTGTGGAACTACAAAACCGCGAGCCAGGAACAAAGCCTAGAGCGGAATTTTATGTAATCCATGCTATGAGTTACTGCCTGGCTCCATTACACAAGGGCTGTTTCAACCTTGAACATGGCCTTTTGTTTAAATATCACCATATGTTTCCAAATTGCCATGCAAAGGCTGATTGTTCCACCATCCCCTATTAATATTTTATTGTGTGTAATGTTCACTTTTATTTACAAAAAATCCTTTAAATTGCCAAGTGATTTTTAAAGTGTAAATTTTAAAAGATATGTGCTGCATCTAGATCTCACTGCTATGTGATTGAAATGAAGTTGGAATATATAAAAAAAACATCATAATCTGAGTTTAGATGATGCAAACAACACAAACAAACTCACTGCCGTCTAATGGATTAATATTCCTTGCAATCTGTAGGTAGAGTTGAACTGCCCCATCAAGTTCCTGAGGCTACAAAACCTTCATGGGACTACAGTGCCTCACCTTTCTTCCATGGAGCAGCTGGTACACTGGAAATGCTGACTTTGACGTTAGCAGCCCAGCAAATATCTTGCTAGGCCACCAGGCTCCTTTGGGTTGCATAGAAAGATATAAATGGCAAATGCAATTTCTCAGCTGAAGGGAATAAGACTGGGAAGGGAAGAAGGCTTCAAGTTGTTTTTTTTCTTTTCTTTGCCCTACTGTTCATATTAATCTCATTAGTCTTGAAATGACATCATAGAATGAGCTTTTAGGGAATTTAAATCATTTGAATAATACTCATTCCAGAGAATCTGGAAAGGGTAGCATATGTCCCTAGTAAAATCTTAATTATTAATGCTTTAAATTATCTTATTGTTTTTTCAAAGATACAACCCTTTTACCTTTATATCTCAAAAGGCAAGGGAAGGTCAAATTGAAACGGAAGCTGCCACCGGTCATTTTTTGATGCCAGCTTGCCTGTCCTCCTTCCTTCTGCTCTATCCTAAAAAGCAGCAACAGAGCCTATGGGAAATGCAGTTTAGGAAAATCATAAAGCAGAACATGATGAGAAGTAACAATAGGAGAAATCTCTCTCCCACACAAACACATGCTCCATTGTTGCAGTATATTCTGAGAAGGCTACACTATAAGGACACAATTTCGACATTGAAATGTTATCACCTTGTATTCTTTTGCACTGTCCTGTTACAGCATTGAAAATACCATTTCCCTATTAAAATATTATTTCTTTAATGGAAATATTCTTCCTTATTGGAAATACTATACTGAATCTTGACCTATTAGTACATATTTTTCTTTCTTTTTTTTAGTACATATTTTTCTAATGACACTTGGTTATGAAAAGATATAAAGATTAAGAACTTGGACTTTGGAATGAGGCACATGTGGATATGAATCCAGGCTCTGTGGCTCAATAACTATATGGTCATAATATTTTTGCAAAAGGGGATAACCATATGCCTACTTCTTAAGGGTCTTAGGAGTCTCCAATGATATTTAATGCCAAAAGTGTACATCTTTTTACCTGACTCATATTAGGACTTCAATAGAAGTAAATCATATTGATGATGGGAATTATGATGAAGGTTAGCTATTCACCATAAAAACCTATTGCCTCTCAGTGGATTCTGACTTAGAGCAACTCTGAAAGACAGAATAAAGCTGACTCACTAGGTTTCCAGGCTATAAATCTTTATGAGAGCACACTGTCATATCTTTTTCTCATAATGTAGCTGATGAATTGGGATCTTTGAGTTAATAACTGAGTATTTTTAACCACTTGTTGGACTACTTAGGATTAATAAAAACAATCAATAAATGATGGATAAGGTTTACATTTTCTGCATATTAAATAAAAAATCTATAAATATCTTCAGCTTTATAGACAAAGATCAAATAGTCTGATTCCTAAGATCATATATTTAATCTAAAACAGAGCTTAGATTTAGACCAAGTTCTGTCTGACCTCACTGCCCAGATTCTAACATATTCTGTAATTGTGGGCCCACGATCCCATGTACACTGAGGAAATAAGTGACTCACTACAACATGAAAGTCTCCAGCCTAGGTCTGCATTATAACCGGACATCTTTGCTGGGGTCAGAATATTTTATTGCCAACTGCCCACCATATGACCTTGAGCACCACTCTGTTATTCTACTTCATGAGATGCAAAATGAGGGTTAGATCAACACTAATTCTTAATGTTTAGTCTTGAGAGGATTAACTAAGTTAACAAGACTAAAATGACGAAAAGCTGTGACTGTCATATGAATGCAGTAAGCACCATATGAATAAGTTTATTTCTACTAGTTCAATATCATTATTAATGATATTTTAAAGCATGTGTTAAATAAATACTTTCAATTGTGAGTAGCAGAAATATTCCTGGTAGTTATTTAAGCAAATAGTGCTGTTTTTTTCTCATATATTAAGAGACCAATTCATAGGCAATTCCTGCCTTGTTTCCATAGTTGAATGATACCTTAAAAGCCAAAGTTTTTTTTGCCTTTTCTTTCGACGAAGATTAGGATGTTTTTCTTTTTTTTTTTTCTCAGTCTTGTGATAGCTGTTAAGATCCAGGATTCATACTTGTATTCAACTCAGGAAGAAAGAGGAGGGAGTACAAGACAAGAGGGGCAATTCAAGAGATGACAATCTCGTTCAGAGAAATTGTTTATTTTTTTTCTTCTCTGAAGACCATTTTTGCACGTCCCCAAGCCATTTAAAGTTTCCTGGACCAAGTGTTATAAATGGACTCCAAGGAGGGCTAGAAGAGTGAACGTGTAGCATTTCTAGACTCTGATGTTGGAGCTAGTCAAGAGAAACAGGATGGGGATTAGCTGGTGGGCTGGGCAATCAAACTGCCCATAGTATTCTGACAGGAGACATTTGGAAACCCTAGAATATGAAGTAAATGGATGGTGAAAGTGTTATCAAAATGTCTTCAACTGTAGACTTTTCTTTTGAAACCATTGAGTGAAATACAGGACAATTCTATTTAACTTCAACTAAGATAATATTCCGATTTGTGGTGGGACGTTCAAATAAACAGTGGATGGTTGACACAGTGGGTCTTAGGTCAGATTCTAACTGCAACATTGTCAGAGTGAAATCACCAGTTGCTCCTGGGGAGAAAGAGGAGGCTTTCTCCTCCAGTAAAGAGTTAGGGTCTTTGAAACCCACAGGGGCAGTTCTACCCTGTCCCGTAGGGTCTCTCTGAGTTGGAATGTATTCAATAGCAGTGTTTGGTTTGGTTAATTCTTGAGGACTTGTCTAGAGGAATCCTGGTGGCATTATTAAGTACTGACCTGCTGTTAACCGAAGCTGGTGGCTTAAACCCAGCAGCTGCTCCTGGGGCGGGGTGCGGGTGGGGTGGGGGGATGAGACTATCTACTCCAGCGAATATTAACAGTCTCTGACTCTCTATATATGGTCAGTCTGAGTATGAAACAGCTCAGTGGTAGTGGGTTTGTTTGTAGGTTTCTTTGTTTTGCTTTAATTTACTTGACTTTATGTATAGGTACAAGTTCCAAATCCAGTGTTGGGAGACACGTTTACATGATTTGAATCTTGTAAACTGTCTCAACTTGATTCCATGTGCCTTACCTGTGATAAACTAGACATGAAGCCCTAAACGACCTAAACATTTAACAGATTGTTTTGTTTAATCAAGGATACATCTTTTTGTACCAATAATAACTTCAAAAATAAAAGAATGAAAAGTATGTTTTTGATTGATAAAATCAGACTTAAATTGAGCATTCACATGACTATTTTCACCAAAAGTAATTTTTGATTTATGGATTTAAGAGTTGCATTATTTCTGTCAAAAGCAACCTCTAATTTAGAACAATATATAAAGTTGTGTCATACACCCCAAATAAATACAACAAAAGGCTGAAATAAAACATTTAGTTATTTTGAAGCCAGCTGCTTATTAAGTGCATATTTGGGATCAAAGTTTAATAAAAACAAACAAAAATTTTTATATAGCTAGGTTATGAGTAGTGACCAAAGTTATGAAAAAGATAAGATAAGCACTAATTAAAAGCTTACCTGAATTATGCAATTACTATATTTTAATGACCTTTGCTTTCTTCATGTATGTTTTTTATAAGTAAAACAAGTCTAATAATTTCGGCCTTAGTAAGTGGTGGGCATATGCATTTAAAAACCTTTAAATGTTTGGCACATAACTCATAAAATATCCTCAATATATGCCAGTCCCGGTCTCATTCACTCAGAGTTATCAGCAGAATTTGGTGTCACAGGACTATATGTAACTGCTATCTTAAAAATTCTACTTGATGTATAGTGCATCGTGCCATTTTTCTGTGCTTGCTGCCTAAGGATACATTTATCCCAAACAAACAGATAACGTTTTCCCAAGGTGGGGCAATGCAAACAGGGTTTAGTGGATAAAGCATCGGTTTGCTAGTCAGTATATTTGGGTTCAAATTCTTACTGACTATGCACCAGGGATTTAGCTAGCTCATTGTGGCTTGTGTCAAAATAAGGTAAAAAAAAGGCTGGAGAGTGGAAGCATGTCTGACCTCCATCTTGTGGCCCCTGGTCTTAGGTTGGTTAGAGTCCCCTTATCTTTTATGTAGACAAAGCTAGCCAGCTGTAGCACCCACACAATTTCTCCAGTGTTGCTATGTTAATTCCAAATCATAGAGATCGTACGTAGAATAGAAGCAAACATTGCTCAGCCTGGTGCCATCCTCACTTCATTGTTCGGTTGGGGGCCATTGCTACCTCTGCCAAGTCAATCCATCTTATTGAGGTTCTTCCTATATCACTGACCTCTGGACTTACAAAACCAGATGTTCATCTCTAGGGATTGGCCCCTCTGATAGACAACAGGCACAAATAAAGTGAGAATTTGCACCGTCCTCACTTCTTTTCTTTCTGAGATAGATTTGTTTACACTTCTGAGAGCTCATGGTATTTTCAATATTCTTCATTAACACCATTATTCAAATGAAAAATTCTGTTTTCCTTATCAATTATCTAACTTAGCACATATATGACATGGTAGAAAGTACCACTTGGATCAGGCCCACCTTACCTCTCAAAGTGGCATATTTATTTTGAATAGTTCATGGCACGTTTAACAGATGCAGTACACTGCTTGACTTAATGACGCTGCTTCCACAGGCAGTCATGGCGATTCCACGTGCAATGAAACTCTAGACATTACCATCTTTTCTCCATCATGATGTTGTTTATCGTTCCCATTGTGATGCTTTTTGTTTACTTTACCATGAGATCTAATCCACACTGAAGACTGCTAGGTTTTGCGACTTTGAACATTATGAGTAACTACTTAAGTCCTTTTCACTTTCAGCAAACAAGGTCTTATCATCGGTATACTTCAGGTTATCAATGATTAATCCTGATGGTGTGTTCTTCATATAGTCCAGCTTTTCACAGTATTTTCTCATTATACAGGGTAAACATGCATGATGAAAAAGCAATACTAATGCTAACCTTCCCTGATTTTAAATTATGAAAGATACCCTTTCTCTGATTGAATACACCACAATTTTTTTCCTGTATCCCTGAAATTTGGGGAGCTAATGATTTAGAGGTTCTAACTTTCTAGTGTAAGATTAACTCTACAGACTGTGGTTCTTACTGAGGAAGAAGAAAATTTGGAAGGAAAGAAATGATCTATTCCAGCTGTGATTATTTGACCATATCATAAACATGAACTCTATAATCGTGTTTTCATCTGCTTTGATATTAATGTATTTCAATATAGTTACTAAGCATTTTATTTCCTTTTCAGCTACATACTAACTAATGTGTGTCAATTACAGTTTACTGTATATCTCAGTATTTAAGTTACAGCACATCAGAGTAAGAAGATTGGCACTGGAGCTTGAAGAGGAAAAAGTAGCATCATAAATAAATCAAATCCATGGTCTTTGTATGCACTCTTTTTAAGCAGTGATTTATAGGCCTTTACTTAGATGTGTGATAATTCCGTCACATTAGGACCTAGCATGATGTCACTGCTGGTTTTATTTGAAACCTAACTATGAACAAAAAGAGATGGATGTAGATGCTCGCTTGAGTATGGAGCACCACAGGAGAGTGGATGCTGGCAATGTGACACCACCGTCACCAGCCTCTTCTCATATTAGAAATCATTTCCCAGGAAGTCCTTTGCTACAAAGATTGCTTTTACGAATTTTTGAATGAGAGGGATCCATATATTATCTGAAAGGCAACATAAAATGAAGCTATTATTCTTTAGAAGGTCATGGCTATCATAAAGGTAGGTTTTCAGAGCTGTAAACATGCTCGCCTTTTATGACCATAATGGAATGCAAACTTCCCTCTGATGGCTGGCCGTCTTTACAAAATCCATTGCTTCAGGTGACACAGATGGTCCAATTTTCCAGGTTTCCCACTGTTGTCATCCATACCTTTCTTTGTAGACTTTCCATACTTAAAATGAACTCAAATTCTCATATCAAATCCCACCATCCCTTAATATTTGTATTTTTAATACTGACCATGTCAAATCGATGTAATATGCAGAGTAGTAAATGGTGTGTCAGTGTTATTTCTTATGTTTTCCAAGTCCCATGTTTATGAGTAAGCATATCTTGCCTTAAATCTTTTGTAAAGGTTATCACATAACACTCTGTAAAACAACAAACTATATACCAATGAGGGAGGTTTTGTTTTGTTTTTTTTTGTCTTTATAGACAAATAATTAAAGGAAATCATGCTTTGGCTTCAATATACTTCCTGACAAGATGATTTGTTGTGAATGAGTATAATGGAATGTCATCTACAGAGAAAACAGACACTTTGCATGACAGCTAAAGATTTGTCAACTTGAAGCTTCTGTCCTGTGATAAATGATTTTGGAGCATGAAAAGTTTGTACTTATTTATTTTGTTGTAGACAAGTTGGCTCAATAGGAGGAGGGCTGAGTCAGAATGCATCTCTCCATACTGACGTCTTTGGAAAGCCCTTTCTTACCTGGATGTATCAGACTTGGGTATTCACCATAAGGAAGCACTTCTTTACATATGTGCGAGCGGTCTTAATGAGTACTAGGAAGTCAGAATTTTTCAAGATATGTATCACACCACTGTCGTTTCATTTAATTAGCCACTGCAATGTAAAGGAAGAACGTATCTTGTCTTTCTGTCTTGGTTAGGAGTCCTGCTGCTGCAGTGTGCTACGTCGATCTGCTAAGCACAAGATCAGCAGTGCGACTCCACCAGTCAGTTCCTTAGAAGGAAGTTAAGGCTGTCTGTTGCTTTAAGGATCTACAGCCTCAGACACGCTAAGAGGAAGTTCTACTGTGTCCGACAGAGAGCTGAGTTAGAAGGGACTCAATGATAGTAGAATTTATTTAACATGTTGCTTGTATTTAGCAGTGTGTTGCACTGGTAATACTATTTGGTAATACTATTGCCATTTAGTAATTACAACAAGAAAATGAATTTCATTACCACAAGAAAATGAATGTTGCCTCTCTGAGAGTTCACAAAACAAAAAATGAAATTTGAATTAGAATGTCATTATTATAATCATCTTATGTTCACGGGAGGGGGGGGGAGAATAACGCCTGAAATCATGACCAGCTTATATTCCTGGGGCCAGGAGATAAAATTGATTTTGTTCATTCCCTAAAACATGTAAAATGCTATTGCTATCAATTTTAAACCAGTTTAAATAAAAGACTGTTACCAGTTAAAATGGTATGACTATGTTATGTGCACAAGTCTTGAGTGCTACTTAATATAATTATTTTTAAACAAATCTTGCTTGAGCCTCATTGTCATTTACTATCTTACTTTCTCATTGTAAGCAGTGATGATAGTGACTTCTAATGCTACAGATGAATTTGATAATAAGTGAGAGCATACAGTATGTGTGTATTGCATCTTACTATGTGTACAATATTATGTTTTTAAGAATGCATATATGCTACCTTCTTTAGCAGTGTTTTATTTTATAATCTTAAAATAGCTGTAAGTATTTCATCCTGTGAGAAAATTTTGTGTAATTTACCTATTTTATGTTCTTGGCAATTGTTGTCATTTTTTTAGTAGTTTAGGGCTATTATAGTTTTTTTTGGTCTGGACATATATAAAATTTAATGATGAACGTTGTGTACAACTAAAATATTTTAAATCAGGTGTAATAGTACTTTGCAGGCCTGGGATTCAGGGCAGAATAAAATAATTTCTATTTGCTGAGGAAGTTTGTCAGTGTTTCTCATAAAAGGTCACATAAGCTGTCCATAAAGAAGCTTCTGTGTGATAATTGCCAACCTTATTTTCTCTTTCCTAGAACAAACAACACAAAACCAAAAAAGAAAAGGAAAAAGTCTAGTTTATAAAGCAACATAAACCCTGGTATCTCCGTATAAGGCCGCTGCAAATCCCAGTTTGACTAAGGACACTGTGGTTCCCAACGTGACAGCTTCACTCTTTAGCATCTTACAGAGGCCTTGTGCAGCAGACTTATGCAGTGCAATATGTCCTACGGGTTCTTGCTTGCTACTTCTGTGGACACTGGTTATGTGTCCACATAAAACCTGACCCTTTGCAGCCTCAGTCCGTTCTCTGTTTCTCATGGTGGTGTCCATTGGTCCAGTTGTGAGGATTTTGTTTATGTTTACATTGTAATACATGAAGTCTTTGATCTTCTCAAGGAAGTGTTTCAAGCAAAGTTTTTCCACCTGCCTTTCACAAATTTGTTGAGACTTTCTCCAATTCTTATCATATATTCTTCATATACTACAGTTTCTCAGATTGGTTTATCAACATACACATTGAAGAAGTTGGTGAACAGCTACATCCTGACACACACCTATTTTTAAATCATGCAATATTCCTTTGCTTGGTTCAAATGGTTGCCTTTTGACATAAATTCTACACAATTAAGTTAAGCACAATTAAGTGTTATGAAACTCTCATTATTCAAAATGCTCTCGATAGTTTGTTATGATCCACACAATCGAATGCTTTTGTATAATCAATTAAACAGTGTTATAGGAAAGTACAAGGAGTGTTTTTATCCTTTATCTGTCTTTGCCCAGAGAACATTCGTCAATCCTTGTGACATAAACCTCATTTCCTTCTTTCATCATTTTTCAGGATACAAGGGGTCAAGTTTATTCACAAACACCGACACACACACACACGTCTCTGGATGGTGCCGATGGTTAGTCGGGACTGCTAATCTTTGTGGGTTAAGCATTGGGCTGCTAATCACGATGTCAATAGTTCAAACCTACAAACCACTCCACACACACACACACAAAGGCGAGTCTGTCTGCACCTGTGAAGAGTTACACTATCAGAAACCTTATATGGAGTCTTGAGTTGAAAATGACTCTTGGTAGTGGGAACATATCTCATAGTTGTTA
This sequence comes from Tenrec ecaudatus, assembly GCF_050624435.1. Lineage (NCBI taxonomy): Eukaryota > Metazoa > Chordata > Mammalia > Afrosoricida > Tenrecidae > Tenrec > Tenrec ecaudatus. Next base: position 152,192,867 of record NC_134531.1, on the reverse strand, counting down.
TGCTGCTAAACTCAGGCTATCTAGGGCATCTTTAAAGGAAAATCTGGTTTTCTGCTTCAGGAAGTCAGTCATTTGACAACTCTAATAGAACAGCGTTCCAGTCTGACTCACCCAACTGCTCCGCAGAAGAAAGGCTGGGCTTTCTACAATGCAAACAGCTTCAGTCTTGGAAACCCAGAGGGTGTCGTTATGAATCAGCAAAGACTTGATGGCAGTGAGGCTGGGATTTGGTTATCAAGGCATGAAGTTCTGAACATGGAATTAAATAATTTCACAGATAAAGTTTCCAGTTCAATCTACGTTATTTGTCATCTACATTTGTAAAACTTATTGACAACTGTTTAGTACCTAATATTATGTCCCCTCAGTGTGAGGCAGAAATCTTTTTTCAAATGACTCCAGTGAATTATTTGAGCTCAGAAACGTTATTGAGCCTTCTTAAAATTCTAGTGTATTTACCATGGTATGGGGGAATATACAAGTCTTTTATAAGGTTAATGACACGAACCTAATTAAAGATTAAAATAGTCAAATTATAAAATATACCACTATTTAGTAAAACTAATATCTCAGAATAATTTATTAAAGTGATATGCCTATAGAAAAGATGTTCATATATTAATGTTTTCTATGAATTAAGATAATCCGATCTACATGCCCAGGACTATGGATCTAAACAATGCTGTTTTTGCTCTAATTTTTATATTGTTTTAAATTTCTTAAAGGGTGTTTGGGCTCAAGCCCAAAGGGTAGGGATTTCCAAAAGATCAAAAAACTGACCTGGAGCTGATCTGAGAGACATCAGTTTATTCCCACTAGGGGTTTTCAGATTGAGGTGGGGAGCGCTGCTTCCAGCAGCAGGATGCTGGATAGGAATGGATCTGCTATGGAGGTGTTGGAGGGCTCTTTTTAATATCGCTTTAACAACTATGAGAGGGGTGGGCGATGGAAATCATTAGCAACATGACTAAGTCATTGTTAGATTTCTGTAATTATGTCTATGGGACTTAACTTTCTGATATGCAGGGAAGTATTTACCATACTTCTCACCATGCTCCATCAACACTACCATATGAATGCAAGAACCTACAGGGAAAGCTTACTTACTTGCAGTTTTAAACCTTATCTGGTGTCCCTACAAAGGATCATATTTTAGGTATGTTTCCTACCTTGGATAAAAGAAAACTTGAAATGATATAACAGGCATCTATATCATTTCAGGAAGCTTAAAGTAAAATGACTCACTGAATATATCAACTCATTTACTGTTGTGGTAATGTTTTATTATCAAGGTACTGGTGTGAGGTTATGCATCGATCTGTGATCTGCATGGTTGACACCTAAACCACCAGCAGCTCCATGAGAGAAAGACTGGACTTTCTACTCCACTAAACACTTATAGTCTCTGAAACTCTGACTCCACGGCAGTGAGTATACATTTACTAATATTTCTGACAAGAGCAATAATATATAGATCCATTATATTTTTGCTTTATTTTATTTTTGTGCTTTGGGGAACACAAATACACAAAAATGTATATATAAATGTATAATGAAGGAAAATAAGATATAGCAATTTTTCATAATTTGACATTTTTTTTTCTGGTTAATGCTGATACACACCAAAGCTAATATAGTTCTATAATCTAATTAATTCCATTTAAAAAGTTCATTACATTGAAAAAATTAACAGCAAAATATATTTATGTTTTAGAATGTTTTATATGGATTTATATATTTATGCGCATAATATCTAATATTTAAGGATATGAACTGAATATAATTTACTATTCTAAGTGTTTTGAATTAATTTAATCATTTGAAAAATTTACAATAGATATTATTACCTCAAGAAAAAAATTAAAGCAGAGAAAACTTTAGAAACTCAACCAAAATTCCGCAATAAGAATAAAAAGTTCTACCTTGCAGGACTGGATAGGGCAGAGGTGTACACATGGGGGCTGGAGGCACAGGGAATCCAGGGTGGATGATACCTTCAGGACCAAGGGTGTGAGGGGCGATGCTGGGAGAGTGGAGGATGAGTGGGTTGGAAATGGGGAACTGATTACAAGGATCCACATGTGACCTCCTCCCTGGGAGATGGACTGCAGAGAAGGGGGGGAGGAGGGAGACTCCGGATAGGACAAGATATGACAAAATAACAATGTATAAATTACCAAGGGCACATGAGGGAGGGGGTAGCGGGTAGGGAGGGGAAAAAAAAAAAGAGGACCTGATGCAAAGGGCTTAAGTGGAGAGCAAATGCTTTGAGAATGATTGGGGCAGGGAATGTGCGGATGTGCTTTATACAATTGATGTATGCATATGTATGGATTGTGATAAGAGTTGTATGAGCCCCTAATAAAATGTAAAAAAAGAAAAGGGAAAAAAAGAAAAATGATTAGGATAAAGAATGTACAGATGTGCTTTATATAATTGATGTATGTATATGTATGGATTGTGATAAGAATTGTATGAGCCCCTAATAAAATGTTAAAAAAAAGAATAAAAAGTTGTAGAACTAGATTCAAAATCCAGAGAAATTGACTCCAGAGTTTTCATTTGTATACTAACTGTCCAATTTTATGACGTAATGCAAACTAGGGCATTATGCTCATTAATAAAAATGTATAGTGTCACAAACCAGCTGGACTCATATTTACTGTAGGCCAAGCCACCAAACAAGGGTCATAACCTGATCAATGATACATGATGCCAAACACCAGCCAAACCTGCTGCAAACAAAAAAAGAAAGCAGAGATCTATGCATATTCTCCTGATCATTATCATATTCACCAGGATATAGGCAGAGAGTGCCTGAGTACAGTAACATACAATCATAAATTCTATACACATATAACACCATAACAATATTTCAGAAATGACAATTTCCACTCCCATGAAGAAACAAAACACAGTGGTTCAAACAATTGAATACAATACAGAGCCAGAAAATGTTCCTTACGAATATTTTTGTAAGCTTGGCCTGATTTCTACAAATTTATTGAAATTGTTTTCCTAAAAATTCATAATTTTTGCTACAATATATAAAGGATGCTTTATCTACATATATAATTATTTGATAATAATAGAGTTCACAAGAATGATATTTAGGTAGTTTGAACTATTTGAAAGAAAAGACTGGGAAGGCTGCAGATGAAATAAAGACAAAGACAAACAAAACTTTAAAAGAATTCCAGAAAAAATAAGAATAAACCGATAAGATACAGAAAAATTAGAAGCCATACAAAATAGCAACTACACAGACAGAAAATTGATATTATTATTTTAAAAATAGATTAGACATCGAAAGGGCAAAGTGGTATAACTGAATAAATGGAAGATCAAGCTAATGAGCTTGAAAAGAAATCTCTCTGTACTAATCTGCTAAGAGAAAAAATCAAAAATAGAACAATAGCAACAAACTAAACTTTTAAAAGGCCTAGGAATTATGTAGGTCATCATCAAGAAGAATGACTTACATTTGAGTTATATTGTCAAAGACTTATTGCAAGAAAACTTCCTTAATAAAATAAGTTAATAAAACTTCCTTAATAAAATAAAATAAGTTATCAAAAAGCTGAACACATTTCAAACAGGAACACCCCCCGATACACACCAAATCAACAAGACATACTAAATGAAGCATACTCAAACGAGAGAAAAATAAATCTGAAAGAACCTAAGGAAATGAAAATTACTGGTAAAAAATAGGGAATCCAGGGTGGATGATACCTTCAGGACCTGGGGTGTGAGGGGCGATGCTGGGAGAGTGGAGGGTGAGTGGGTTGGAAAAGTGGAACTGATTACAAGGATCTGCAAGTGACCTCCTCCCTGGGGATGGACAACAGAGAAGGGGATGAAGGGAGACGCCAGATAGAGCAAGATATGACACAATAATAATCTATAAACTATGAAGGGCTCATTAGGGAGGGGGGAGCGGGGAGGGAGGGGAAAAAAAGAGACCTGATGCAAAGGGCTTAAGTGGAGAGCAAATGCTTTGAGAATGATTAGAGAAAGGAATGTACAGATGTGCTTTATACAACTGATGTATGTATATGTATGGATTGTGATAAGAGTTGAATGAGCCCCTAATAAAATGTTTTTAAAAAATAACCAACAAGAAGAAGCTCTTTATCAGCAGAAACCATGTAAATAGGTAGGTAATTGCATTATATATATTTACAACTGAAAATAACCCCCCCCTCAATATTAACCATGAATTATATACCTAGCAAAAAGTATCCTTGGAAAGTCAAATTTAAATAAATTTGTATGAACCAGGCCATCTTTATAAGAAATCTTAAAAGGAGTTCTTTGGAAAGAAGAGCGACAATGGCAGTTAATGATTTTAGATTAGCATACATAACAATATCACCCAGAAAGTAACCCACAGACATAAGTGCCCAAAGAAAAATGAACCCCATAAGACTAAAAACAGGAAACCAGAGATATAAATTTATAAATTATGACAATACCAAAATGAAAAATAGAATAATTAGTGCAATTATAGGACTAAAAAATGAACAAGAAGACACATAAATTTAAAAACAGAACAAAATATTTTAACCTTGCTAACAAATGAATCAATAACAGGGCAAATGCAAAGAAAATTAATCAATCTTCTCATATAAGAGGAAAAAAATATGTTTACTAGACACTAAAATAACAGTAACAAAGAAATTGATAAGGAAACCAATAAACAAAATGAACTGAACATCTGTTAATGGAAAATTATGTTGAGCAAAGAAGACAGCAGTAACAAATGCACACATACACTCACACACACACACAAAGAAAGACACAAAATAAAATGACAGTGATACTTCTATATCTACTGATGATTACACTGAATATAAATTTATTAAGGAGACCGCTCAAGAGACAGTGAGCACCAGAGTGGATAAGGAAACAAGACCCCTCAATATGCAGTCTACAAGTGATAAAAAAGGATGGAGGAACAAATGTGGGCTATTGATAAGGAGTAATAGAAGCAACATAAATTTCTAAGGCATTATTAATTTCTAATAAAATAAGCCTTAAAAATTAGGATAATAGACAAAGAAGGGCAAGATTGAACAAGAGAAGATATTCATCGTATATATCTATGCATTGATTGAGCCTCAGAATGCATAGTTTAAACTCTACCAGAATTGAAAATATAAATAGATACCTATAAAAATAATGAGACTGAGATAAACCACAATGTCATACAGAACAGCTAAAAAGAAATATGGCAAATATCCAGAAGAACCCAGCAGTTCTGTAAGTCTGCCTGGTTTGATATGAAGGTTGTATGAAATGACTTTTAGAGAAAAGAGAAGAGTTTTCCCAAATTCATTTCATGATGGTAAAATAATCCTGATAGCAAATCAGGCAAAGATATCATTAAAAAATAAAATAAGACATCTGACAGTGTAAGATATGACAAAATAATAAAAATTTTAAATTATCAAGGATTCATGAGAGAGGAGGGAGGGAGGAGGAAGGGGAAAAATGAGGAGCTGATACTAGGGGCTCAAGTAGAAAGTAAATGTTTTGAGAATGATGAGGGCAACAAATGTGCTTGACACAATAGATGTTTATATGGATTGTGATAAGAATTGTGCATGTCCTCAATAAAATGATTTTTTAAAAATCCAACTGAATAGAAATGGAAAATCTAATACATTTAAATAAATACATAAAATGAAATCATTGACCAGTATCCCTCATGAACTTAGATTTAAAAATTCTCAACAAAAAAATTAGCCAAAATAATTTAACAACTTACTAAAATATAAATAATAAACAGTCAGACCAGTGAGATTCATATCAAGTATATGAATATGGTTCACCATTAGAAAAATATTTGGTATAATTCACCACATAAATTAAATGGGTGGGGTCCCCCACATGATCATAGTAATAAACCCAGAAAAGGCTTTTGGCAAAATTCAACATCAATTACTGATTAAAACACTCAAAAATAGTAATACAAAGGAAAGCCCTTAATGTTATTAAAAGCATATATGCAAAATCAATGTCCTACAATAGTCTCAATAGAGAGAGAGACTAAAAGCATTCTCCTGGTGAATGGAATCAAAGAAGGACATCCTTTATCACCACTCCTGTGGAATGTGGTCCTAGAAGACTGAGGCAGAGTTATAAGGCAAGAAAGGGAAATTAAAGCATTTGATCGGCAAAGAAATAAAACTCTCCATTTGCAGATGATGTCATATTATACATTGAAAGACTCAGCAAGAAAACGATTGGGCCTAATTGTGAGATTCCGGATAGTATAGCATTTAAATTATTTTGCTCTAAGAAGAGAGGTCTGAGAAGGATATCAGTAAAATAATATACATTATTTTATATTCATACAAATATTAAAAATTAAATGCTAAGCACGAAATGTATCTAAAGACAATAGAGATTTAGATAAAGAAACTGTAAAACACTATTATAAAAAATCAAAATAGACATATATAAACGAAAGAATATATCATGCTCATGGATAGGAAGACTGACACAATAATGACCATACTATAAAAAGTGATGTACAGACATAGTCCAAACTTGATCTAGCCTCTACCAATTGTCTTTAAAGAGATAGAAAAGGAAAGCACTTACCTTGTAGGAAGAAGAAAGAGAACCTGGGTAAGCAAAGTGCTCCTAAAAAGGAAAAACAACGGAGGAGGCTTCTTACTTTCTGAACTCTAAACCCACTATTCAGTCATGATAGTCAAACCAGCCTGGTGCTGGTCCAAAGTCAGACATATAGAGACCAATGAAACAGCATCAAGATTCAAAAACAATACACTTAACAACTGATCTTTGATGAAACGCTGAAATTTTAAGTTGGGAAGAGAAAATTACTTTTTTTAAATGGTGCTGGAAAAACTGGCATATCCAAATAGAACCCATATTCCATATCTTACTTTTAAAAACAAGATGGATCAAAGTGTTAAATTTAATGCCTAGTACTATAAAAATTATCAACACAAAAGGACAAACGTAAGTGCCCTAAAACATGGCTTAAGTAAGTTATCAAACATAAATGAAAACACACTAGCAGTAGAAGACAAATTCCCTGACTAGGACTTCCTAAAATTGGACACTCATGTACATAAAATGATTTCACCAAAGAGTCAAAAATGAATTAAGAGACTATGAAAATGATTTTGGTAATGACATATTGGATAAAGGGCTAATTTCTAAATGTTATAGAAAATTTAAATATCTCACCAAGAAAAGAAAAATCACCCAATTTTACAAATAGACAGGAAAAGAAGAGACACTTCTAAAAGAAAGCTGTTACTTCACTAATATACATATAAAAATTCTTGTAATCTTTGACCATTCGAGAAAGTTTAATCAAACCATAATAAGATATCATCTTATCCCAGAATTACTAGAAAAGTTAAACAACAAAAACGAACAACAGCAAGTGACGGTTAGGGTGTGTTAAAAATACAAACTCCATGCACTTGGTTGGGATGTAAAGTAATACGACCACTGTAGAAAATGCTCTGGTATATCTTTTAAATTTTTGAAATAGAAATACAGTATGACATACCCTCTCAGAAGGGTCACAAGGAAGGAAAAACCCAGCCAGGGTGAAGTAGAGCACCGCTGAAACATGCAACATTCCTCTGGTTCTTTAATGCTTTCTCCACCCCAACCCCCATTCTCATGACCCCATTTCTACCTTAGATATCTGGCTAGACCAGAGTATATACACTGGTACAGATAAGAGCTCCCAACACATGCAATCCAGGACTGATAAACCTTAGGAACAATAATGGGAGTAGTAGCACCATGAGGGCAGGCAGGGGAAAGGTTAGGATAAAAGGGAGAACCAATCACCATGATCTATGTAAAAATGTCCCTTCCCCACCTGCCCCAGGGTGACAAACAACAGAAACATGGGTAAAGTGAGACAACTGACAGTGTAAGATATGAAAATAATAAGTTAGACTTTATCAAGAGTTCATGAAGTTGGGAGGGTGGTAGAGCATGGGGGAGAAAAGAGGAGCTGATACCAAGGGCTCAAATAGAAAAAAATATGTTTTGAAAAGGATGCTGGCAACATATGTACAAATGTGCTTGATACAATGGCTGTATGGGCTCTTATAAGAGTTGTAAGAGCCCCCAATAAAATGATTTATTAAAATTAAAAAGAAAAAAATACAGTATGATGCAACAATCCTTTACTTGATATATATACTAGAGAAATAAAAGCCATGGCATGAATAGATATATGCATACCAATGTTCATAGCAACACTCTTCAAAATAGCAAAAAGATAGAAACAACCTAAATACTCAACAATAAAAGAATAAATAAGCAAGCTATGGTACACATAAATAAATGAATACAATGCAACATTAAAGATGTATGTATGAATTGTGATAAGAGTTGTATAAGCCCCTCATAAAATGATTTTAAAAAGTGCAGGCTGAATGAAGGTGCAAGTATAATCACTAACAGATTTAGATTTACAGATCTTTGTAGGTGAGTATATTCTTTTGTAGGTGAGTATATTCTTTTGGCTGTATGGTTATGAATTGGGCTGTACTCTCCCAGTCTGCAGATTGAAACCACTAACAACACTGCTGGAGAAAATAGGGCTTTCTATTCTAGTAAACAGCTAGTTCTCAAGACACTCAACCCTGTACTATTGGGTTGCTAAGAGTCAGTAACGATTCAATGGCAGATAGTTGAGTTAGTTTTTTTAAATTTCTTTTATTAACTTTCTTTCTTTTTTATTGTTATCTTTAAAACATGTTATTAGGGAATCATACAACTCTTATCACAATCCATACATATACATACATCAATTGTATAAAGCACATCAGTACATTCCTTGCCCTAATCATTTTCAAAGCATTTGCTCTCCACTTAAGCCCTTTGCATCAGGTCCTCTTTTTTCTCCTCCTTCCCCGCTCCCTGCTCCGTCATGAGTCCTTGATAATTTATAAATTGTTATTTTGTCATATCTTGCCCTATCCAGCGTCTCCCTTCACTCCCTTTTCTGTTGTCCGCCCCCAGGAAGGAGGTCACATGTAGATCCTTGTAATTGGTTCCCACTTTCCAACCCACTCACCCTCTACCCTCCCAGTAGCGCCCTCACACCCCTGGTCCCGAAGGTATCATCCACCCTGGATTCCCTGTGCCTCCAGCTCCTATCTGCACCAGTGTACAACCTCTGCTCTATCCAAACTTGCAAGGTAGAATTCGGATCATGGTAGTCGGGGCACGGGGTTGGGGGGTGGGGGGGGCATTTAGGAACTGGAGGAAAGCTGTATTATTCTTGGGGTTTTATATAACTTTCTTGCAAATATGTCCATGAAAGTGATAGGTTATATGGGGACAAAATTATGACAACTTTTCAGATACAAGCAAAATCTGGATACTGAATAACGGCTTGAGCACTCAATCCCAGGGAACATCAAGGTCAATTTAGAAAACATGTTTTCCATAGGCATGTTCTACATTCTCTCCACTTTTGGGAATAGCGACTGGAGTCTTAAAATCTTGTGAATGGCCATCTCAAGCCCAAGTATTTGTCTCTCCTTGTCCAGAGAAAAGAATAGTGAAAAAAATCAAAGATGGCGGATAACAAAGAAAGAAAGAAACCCTCACTGCCCATGAATTAAGTCCAATTCACAGCGACCCATTAGGACGGGGTAGAAATGGCTCCTATGTGTTTATAGAGCAGAAAGCCTTTTCTTCTCCCCTCAGTGGTTTTGCATTGCTGACCTGGTGGCCAGGAGCCCAGTGTGTAACCACCATGCCCCCAGGACTTGGTCTAATACACTAAGGGGCCACAAAACATCACTTTGTCTGACCCACTCCCAGCTGCTATGAAAGTGATCACATCAGAAGGCCTTGATAGAACAGGAGAAAAACAAAACAAAATATATTTTAGAATAAAATTAGGATAATAAACCTTCAAGCATTTACCCAAAGAAAACATTCAGAAAATTAAGGAAAGCAGGAGAAATGGCAACAGGAATCCCAGGAAGAACGTGGGGTAAGCGATGCTATCTTGTGAGGACTGCAGACAGCGACACAAAAGAAAATGTGTATACATTGTCAAATGTAAAAAGCATCTACTCTGAAAATCTAAAGAATAAAAGTTTTTCAAAAAATGGTTGCTATGATTATCAGCATGACAGGATTACTTGGAGGAATTTTCTGAATACCAGAGAAGAACCAAGTCTATTGTTCTAACCTGGTTTTTCTAAAAGCGTTCTGTCAACATAAAATCTCTGGAGTCCAAGCAGCCTGTCCGGTGGGTGGTCCTGCCATGCCCTTGAAGAACTTCCCTTTCGCTATTTCTGTATTTTCTGACCAAAAACTCAATCACATTCTAAAGCACTCTTTTTCCTCCACTTGAAAAACATGACCTTTAAAGATGTGGGGGGGGGGGAGTGAAAATGGGCTGGTAACAATTTTTCTTTTTCATACCTTCTCTTTTTCCGAATAACTCTATTTTGCTCAATTTATTTTAATTGCATTATAAATCCCAGTGAACTTTAAAATGAAATTAGATGCATGCATATATGTGATTCTGCAAGTATGTTTCCTGGTTTAATACTTTTCAACTTGAAGAGAATATTTGAAATTTTTGTAAGCATATTTTATGCATATTGATGAGTGTAGTTAATTAAGATTCCATTCATACTTTTTCCTCCCTCCTGAAAACATTAATAAAATTCTATCTACACATCCATTCTTCAGTAAGTATATTTCAACACTAATATAAACATCTGTATGGGTGGATGCTAAGTGTTTTATCTTCATTTATTACCCTATTTATACACTAGAGCAAATGCTCTCAATTTTTGCCTGTATATTTCCTCTACTCTAAAATTGGCTTTAAAAAAGATACATTCAAATACTCCTGTACAGTCACAAGATTCTCAGGAGATTATGAAAATAGATAGAGACAAAAATGAGTCACTGCTTACAAAAATTTTATTTCAAATTTCTAATTTTCAGGATCTAACACTTTCTGTTCTTTAATGTAACACTTGTAGAGTCAACTCTATATCAAATCAAATAATTACTGTCAATGAAACTCTCAATCATCCTGATGTTCGTAACAGGATAATGACCGTATATATAGTAATCAATTGATAATTTTATCTCTGATCTTTCATCACTTGCTAATTGTGTCTTTGAGCAAGTTGATAAACCTCTATGAATTTTAGTTTCCTCATCTGTAAAATGCAACCAGTAATAGTGTCTAATCCACAGGATTTTAATTAGGAACAATGGAAATAGTGTTTATACAATATCATACTGTATGGCACAGAGTAAGTAGCTAATTAATGCTAAATTATTTTTTTAATAATTACTCATTATTATTAGATTTGCCAATCACATGAATCACCTGTCACATAATTTGTAGTGTTTAATGCCATAACAATTTTGTAACAAACCCTTTATTAGCATACAATCAAGCAGTGAAAGTTGTAGAATTTTGAAAATGAAAAAATGATTAACATTAATAACAATAATAATAAAAATTTGGATTTCTACTAGCTCAAGGTGAGCATTGGATATATCTTCAGACCGTTTAATCCTGGGTTTTCTCTGTGTGAGTGTGTTTGTTTGCCTTTTCTAATTTTACTAGTGAGTTTATATTATTCATATTTTTTGCACCTTCATTTTTTGTTTTTCATTTTTAAAATTACTTTATATTTTGGTAATTTCTATAACTTTGCTTCCTTGATCATATTATGATGCCACTGTTGACACCAAAATATCTTTTTAATAAATAAATTTTGGGGGGGGGGCTCTTACAAAATTCCACACATCCATTGTGTCAAGCACATTTGTAAATTTTTTATGCCATCAGTTTTTCAAGACATTTTCTTTCTACTTGAACCCTTGGTATCAGCTCCTCTTTTTTCCCTTCCTCTCCCAACCTCCTACCTCATAACCCTTAGATAAATCATAAATTATATTTATATTTATATCTTACACTATCTCCTGTCTTCCTTCACCCATGTTTCTATTGTGTATCCTCCCGGTGGTGGTGGTGGTGGGGGTGAGGTTATATGTTGATCCTTGTGATAGGTTCCCACTTTCTCCCCATATCTTCCCCCAACTCTCATGGTATCACTACTTCCATTATTATTCCTGAGTGGTTTATCTGGCCTGGATTCCCTGTGTTGCAAGCTCTTATCTGTACCAGTATGCATGCTCTGGTCTAGCCGGGTGTGTAAGGTAGAACTGGGGTCATGATAGTGGGTGGGGAGGAAGCATTAAAGAACTACTGGAAAGTTGCATGTTTCATTAGTGCCTTACTGTATCATGCCTGGAAAGAGACCATGACCAGGCATCTGCATTCCATTGTTCATCCCAGTGCAGTTCACAATCACAAAGAGTTGGAAACAACCTAAATTTTCATCAACAGATGAATGGAGTCCAAAATAATTTTTAATAAATTGTCTAGACAATTATCTATTACAAACAATAATTAAACTAAACTTTTCATCTGGGTTCAATGGCCCCAACTATTCTTCTAATCCTTCTTTGATCATGACACTAAATTATTGTAGAAATCAAATAACTTTATTTTTTTACTCATAATTTTTCATTTATAGAGACCTGGATTAATAGTCATAGACCCAAAAGTTTAAGTTTAAAAAAGGATAGATAGGAAAACCCTGTTCCCATCTACCTGCCAAGGTCCTAAATGGCAGACTTTTGCAAATAATAGAACAAACAATGTTTGGGAAAATCTTGTGATTTTGGTTGGACATATATTATTGGGCTAAGATATTTTTGTTCAACCCTGGCTCAAAGAATTTTTTACCAAGTTTTGTAAATGGCAACGTTTCAGAATTTTCCACAAATCTCATCCATTATAAACTCCCTAGAATTAATGTTGGACAATGAAGCATACTTGTTTTTGCCTAAGAGACTCATCTTATTTTCAGTTTCCAAATAGGTAAGGGCCAGGAATTTGATAACTCAAAGCATACCTTAGGAATCATAAATTATTAAAGGTCTGTAATAAAATACTCAAAATATGTTCTATTTCCTACTCTATATTTTTTATTTCCAACTCTAAATATCCATGGAAGCTTGAAACTGGTCATAAACAATATCACACCAATCCTTAAGAGAAGTACTGTACTCTGATATCAACACACTTATTTGGGAAGAAATATATATGAAGCTATGAAGTACTACACAAATGCATGAGAAAGTTATGTTTGGTAATGTGGGAGAGACAAGCAAACATGTGCAACTTCTCTGCTTGTCTTATCCCTTTATGCTTTGCACATTAATATAAAAGATAGAAAAATAAGTGGTTCATGCCATATGCATGATGCATAATGATATCATTCTCCAGCTTTTCAGAAACACAAACATGAAGACTGAAACTGTTTACTGAGTAGGAATCCAAAATAAAATGAATCTAATGGTTTTTAGGAGACACTGTTTTAAGGATCCCCTAGCTTAGAAGTAGACAATGGTATGACCCGAGGACTCTTAGTGATGCCAAGAGTGATTAACAGATAATTCAGTAGTTTACATCTACCTGAAACTGCTGGGAAGAAGGGTGTGGTAATCCACTTCTATAGTATTACAATTACTGAAAATCTTATGGAGAAAATTTCTGTTGTGACATGCATCATGTTAGCCTGAGTTGGGATTTGATATTTTAGCAAGAGTGAGGGTACCTACCAGAAACCTTGGGGGCACAGTGGGTTATATGTCCAGCTGCTAATCACAAGTTGAGCAGTTTGACTCCATCATTCAGCCAGAGTAGAAAGATGTGGCTTTCTTCTTCCATAAATGATTGTTCTTACCCGTCACTGAGTCAGTTCTGACTCATAGCAACACTACACATAACCGAAATACACACTGCCCATTCCAATGCCATCTCCACAATTGTTCCTATGCCTGAACCCATTGCTGTAACCGCTGTGTTGTTTTTGCTGCCCCTCCATTTTGCCAAGCATTATATCCTCTCCAGGGACTAGTTTTTCCTGACAACATGTATGAAGTTTGTAAGAGAAAGTCTTGCCATTCTTGCCAATAAGAAGCACTCTGGCCTTAACTTCATCCAAATCAGATCGGCTTTCCTTTCAGCAGTCCATGGTACTTTCAATATTCTTCTCCAGCACTGCAATTCAAATGCATCTATTCTTGTCTAGTCTTCCTTATTCAATGTCCAACTTTCACATGCGTACAAAGTAATTGAAGAAAACATGGCTTGGGTCAGGCACACCTTTTAGTCTTCAAGTGTAACATCATTGCTTTTCAATTCTCTAAAGAGGTCTAGTGCAGCGGTTACCTAATACAACACGTCTCTTGATCTCTTGACTGTTGCTTCCTTGAGCATTAATTGTGAATACAAGCAGACAATATCCTTCACACCATCAACCTTTTCTCCTGATGTTTCCGGTTGGTCTACTTACGAGTATTTCAGTCCTCTTTGCAGTGAGTGGGAATCCCTATCCAAACCCAAAGCCAAACTCACTGCCATCTAGGAAATACTGACTCATAGCGACCCCTGGGGGTTCCTGAGGTTGTAATTGTTTTTTGGAAATTGAAGCCCAGTCTTTCTCCTGCAGTGTTGCTGATAGTTTCAAAGTGCCGGCCATATGAATCACAGTCCAACGCTTAACCACTACACCACCAGGGCTCCTTGGTAATCCACACAGAACGCTGAAACCCTTGACCTTCATCAGCAAGTTCTTCAGTTCCATCCTTACTTTCAGCCAACAAAGTTCTGTTAAATGCATTTCTCGTGCTGTTAATAACCCTTCCTCCGAGCTTGATGCTGCATTCTTTTTCATAGAATCAAGAGTCTCTGATGATTTTCCCAGCATGCATACTGAATCAATATGGTGAGAGGATACAACCCTGAAGCACACATGTTCTGTGTGCTTCAAGCAGTGTTCTTTGTTCTGTGTGCATAACGGATTCTTGATCCATGTACAAGTTTCACGTGGCAAAATGAAGTGTTTTGGAATTTCCAGTCTTCTCAAGAGAATCCATAGTTGTTATGATCTATGCAATCATACTCCTTGGCTTAGTTGATAAAGCACAAGTAAACATCTTTCTGGTGTTCTCTCCTTTCAGCCACAATCCATCTGACATTGGCAGTGATATCCCTTGTCCCATGTCTTTGTCTTTGTCTGGCCTGAACCTCTGGCAACTCCCTGTCAATATACTGTTATAACTATTATGAGATGATCTTCAAGATTTTTCTTTCATGTGGCATTAATGATATAGTTCTATAAGTTGAGTATTCTGTTAGGTCAACGTTTTCTTTGGTATGGGTACAGACATGAACCTTTTTCTGTCATTATATCAAGTAGCCATTTTCCACATTACTGGCATAGAGGGGTTTAGTATATCTACTGCTTCATCATCCTGTTGACACATTTCCATTGGTATTCCATTGATGCCTGAAGCCTTATTTTTGGCCAATGCTTTCAGTGAAACTTGATATAGTCCTCCAGGCCTAATGGGCCAGGATGTGCTCCACTCTCTCTTCCTCCCCCTTCATTTGATCCCATTTGCTCTGATCAGACATGCCCCTCTCCCCTTGCTGCAACTTCAGTGCCATCCTCTCAAGTAAACTCTTCTGGGGGGAGGGACATTTGTCCACATAGCTGGTATGGGGCCGAGCCCTCAAGCCCCTCCACTGACTCCTCACCCCTTGCCAGCACACTGCATTTGTCTGCCACTGGCTTTATATCTGGTCCCTCTCTCCCTGTGGAGACACAAACAACACCTTCCCCTTGGGTGGGTCAGTGTCCTATTCCTCCATCACACATCTTCACATCTTTTTTTATCTTTTCCTCTTTCCTCCTTCCACCCCCTTTTTAGTTGGAGACCATATGCACCCCCTGGATTTTGTCTGCCGCCTGCCATACTACCTAGACCACCTCACCCCTGGAGTGTTTGTATACACTAGCTTGTTTCCCTGTGCCCCTTTTACACTTGCCTTTCTGTTCTCTCTCTCTCTCTCTCTCTCTCTCTCTCTCTCTCTCTCTCTCTCTCTCTCTCTCTCTCTCTCCCCCCTCTGTATCTATCTATCTATCTATCTATCTATCTATCTATCTATCTATCTATCTATCTATCTATCTATCTATCTACACACTTACCTCAGCAGACTCAGGTTATACTTGTCCTTTGTGCTTGGCTTACTTCACTTAGCATAATTTCCCCCAATTCTTTCCATGTGGTGATATGCTTCATGTGTTCATCACTGCTTTTTAGTGATGCATAGTACTCCATTGTATGCATGTACCACAATTTTTTAATCCATTCTTCTGTTGATGGAAATTTGGGTTGTTTCCAACTCCTTGAGATTGTGAACTGTGCCACAATAAACAGTGGAACACAGATGTCTGGTCGTGGTTGGTTTCTTGCCTCTTCTGGGTAAACGCCCACTAAGTGGATTGCTGGGTCATATGGTAACTCAATTTCTATCTGTTCAAATTGTCAAAATTTCTATTGGTTTTCAACCAATTAAACAGGGATTTCTGATTCAGAATATAGTGTTCACTAAATGAATGCTAATAGTTATCACTACAATTACCATAGGATTCAGTGAGAGAACTCTCTTTTCGCTGAAAAAAAGCATATATTAATTTATTAATATATTATTAATTCTTTAAAAGACATGATGGTTGTTTGGTTTGGATTTTCATATTATAAAAATAATTTAATTTGAAATCTTAAAAATCAACAGTTCTTATAGGCAACCAGCATTTTCCAAACTTTTTCACTCCTGAAAATATTTTATAAACCTCACTTAACAAAGCAAACATTGCAAGCACAACCCACTGAGTTCTTTAATATTGCAACTCAAGGTTGAACTTTTTCTTCAGTTCTTTTAGCCTAGAAAATGTGAGACGTGCTATTCCCTTTTGATTTTCTAACTCCACGTCTTTGTACATTTCATTATAATACTTTACAGAGGTTCTCAACCTGTGGGTCACGACCCCTTTGGGTCGAATGACCCTTTCACAGGGGTCGCCTACGATGATCACAAAACACACATTTCTAATGGTCTTAGGAACTGAGACACCACTGCTCTCTCTGTCTTCAGGCAGGTCTGCCCACATGCAGACACACCCACATATGAGTACCCAGAGTGAAGACAGTTACCCATGCTACACCATATTTCATGACAAGATTTAATTTAGTTGTAATTGGAATTAAATATTTCACAATGCATAATTACATATTGTTTTGTGATTAATCACTGTGCTTTAATTATGTTAATTTGTAAGAATGAAAATGCATCCTGTATATTAGTATTTTCATTATGATTTATAACAGTAGCAAAATTACACTTATGAAGTAACAATGAAAATAATTTTATGGTTGAAGGTCACCACAACATGAGGAATTGTATTAAAGGGCCGTGGGATTAAGAAGGTTGAGAACCCCTGCTTTACTCTATCTCCTGGAACTACTCTCTAGAAATGTTTTAAATTCTCTTTCTTCATCATTTTTTTTTTTTAGTTCAAGGACTGTTTGTTGGCCTTTAGGAGTGTTTTCCAGTCGAGTCTGATGGGATGTCAATCCCTGGCCCCAAAGTCTATTTTTGGTATTCCCTGGGGACTCCATTGTTCTGTTTCCCTTGCTGTTCTATTGCATGCCCTTAGTGTTTTGCCTTGGTATGGTGAGATCAGACCAGGTGAAATTCACACACTGTGTCTCCACTGTTGTCCCCTGTAGGTTTATGGGTCCGTAAGGAATGTCGTGTCTCATAGTGGGACCGGCCATTTTTTTTGGTTTATTATACATGCTTTAATAAAATGGGACGTGTATTTACAGTACCTGCAGAAAGAGTCCCTTCAAAGGCACTCTCGCACACACTCAGACACACACATACTGACCCCCATACCTCGTCCCATGTCCCCACACCTCTGAGATGTGAGGATCACGCTCCTAAAATCAGGCAGCTGTTTTGGGGAGAGTTGTTGATTTATTTTTATTTTTGTAATGAAAAAAAGCACGGGGGAATGCATTTGGCCATTAAATGCTATTTAAGTCCGTGTATATTAACATAGATGGCAGTAACACTGACTATTCTTCTTACATTCTATATACACAGAATGGTTTCAAGGGTTTGCGGTCAACAGGATATTCCAAGTTTGGTCTCAATGCTGCTTATAGTGACTTTTGAATTCGTAGAGGGGCTTTCACTAAAAATTATTCAAGTCTATGTGAGATAAGGCACAATTAATATTGATTTTATCTAGGATAAAGGAAAGGATAAAAACCGGTTCCAAATGGAGAATTAGCTCTGACTTAAAGACACCTGAAATCCCTTCTCCTAATTTCCAAAGACTTCTTAGAAATAGTTTTTCTTTTCCCTGACAAAGCTCAAAGAGAAACGTTTGGGATTTCACATTTTTAAAAAAAAACATTTTATTAGGGGCTCATATAACTCTTATCACAATCCATACATATACATACACCAATTGTATAAAGCACATCTGTACATTCTTTGTCCTGATCATTTTCTTTTTTTTTTCCTCTTTTCTTTTTTTATATTTTATTAGGGGCTCATACAACTCTTATCACAATCCATACATATACATACATCAATTGTATAAAGCACATCCGCACATTCCCTGCCCCAATTATTCTCAAAGCATTTGCTCTCCACTTAAGCCCTTTGCATCAGGTCCTCTTTTTTTTTCCCTCCCTCCCCTCTCCCCTCTCCCTCATGTGCCCTTGGTAATTTATACATTGTTATTTTGTCATATCTTGCCTTATCCGGAGCCCCCCTTCCCCCCTTCTCTACCGTCCATCTCCCAGGGAGGAGGTCACAGGGATTTCACATTTTATTATGTTTTGATCGCCTCAACTATTCCAAGTGATGTGCACACCTCTCCTCCACTTGGGTCTCCTCCCTCCTTGAGGCTAAAACAAAAACACAGCATGTGAAGTAAGAGGCTTTGCTGTTTGGGGGGAGGAGATTTATACCACTTGAAGAGTAGCAAATACATATCTGGTTGTCTTTGATAAAAAATAAAATAATGAGTGAAAGAAAAGCAAAAGTAACCTTGTGACATTATTGCCTCTAAAATATCCCTGTCTCCTATTTTTATCTCAGAATGATGAAACCCCACCCGACATTACAAACAACTGCAACAAATGAGGTTGGCAGTATAAATAACATCTAGTATTCAAATCTTCATAGTGATCTTGTACACAATCTGTTGAATATGTGCATTGGCTACTCTTAGCAGGAATCTCATCATCAAGGCTAGGTGGGCCAGGATGTGCTCCACTCTCTTCCTCCCCCTTCATTTGTTCCCATGATTTCTGATCAGACATGCCCTTCTTCCTGAGCTGGTCCCAATCCCAACCACGAGGACAGCTGCCCCTCCCTCAAGAAGAATTTATTTCAGAGGACAGCACTGAAGCTTTATCATTTCTTTCATGTGCTTTAGATACTCTGTGCTCCAAAACACACAAAAGTGGATATCAAAACAGATTCTGAAAATGCTTTTAGACGAGAGGACGAAAGAAAAAAAATGCAACTTACTTTTGCCTTTGATTCTTCAAATTTTCTCACCTACTAAAAGATAAAAATCCAAAGTTCTTAATATAGCATCGAATATTAAGGATGATCTGACTGTAACACAGTATCTAATCTCATTTTCCAACACCACGTTCCCAACTCCACATTTAATGTACCAACAACTGAAAACAGTTTGACACACGCTCTATATCATTTCTTGCTATTATTTTTGGCTGGCTCTATCTACCTAACCTAACTTTTCATGCTCTTCTTCTTTCCCCTTGCCTAAATACCTACTCATATTAGTGTATCTCTCCTGTACATAGGGAAAATACTCAGTAATTTTCTAATTTTTATTCCTTTTATTTTTCATTTCCTTAATTTTCGAGTTTTATATCAAACATAAACTTACACAAAACTCTTTTGCATGGAAGATAAAAGGCAAGAAACCACATCTGCTTTTTGGTCTTTATGTTACTTTTCCTGGAAATTTAGATCACTATTCTAGATCAGGGTCAGTAAGCTTTTTCTGTAACGAGACATATACCTATATATTCATGTAAAAGCCACATTTTTTCAGCACATTTTTAATGCCGTTTTGTGGTAAAATTAGGTGCTTTGCTGATACTCGGGTCGGTTTACACTCTAGTATGTTCGGTAATCTTGGAGAGACTATTCAATTCTGCCACTGTTATACAATGAAAAGACCCATGGACATGATGTAGCCAATGAGGATGGTTGAGTTCAAATAAAGTTTTAATTGAAGTACACAAGCCGTGGGACACACTTACGTCCTCTCTCTAGAGCGTGCTGAGCTCTCTCTGTAGGTGATAAGGGCAAGGGTGATGATCCTAACACTGGAACAGCGAAATATTTTCTCAAACATTTAATATGTGTCAGGTGTTTCTCTGAACATTTGATAAGATAACATTATAAGATTATAAATCCATTGCTATTTGTACACAGACCATTTAAGTCTCAGAAAGCTGAAAGACTTTCCCCGATGTTCTGTAACTAACCCATTCTTCAATAGAGTATGTTCTCTTTTTCACATTGTCTTGCCCATGTCAGAGTTTCCTGAAATCCTTAATGGTGGTACACTGACTGCTATTCTTTAGTAACTACTGTGGAAATGAATTTACATAAAGTTATCTCTTAATCTCTAGGGTTTTTAAGCAAACACTCTATCACTGGAACTATAGATACCTATACGAATCTACAGAGCCCCGTATGGAGAGTCCGACGCAAATTGAGAACCTTCAGAGCTCCTTGCAGCAGTTTATTAGATGTTAAGGCAAGCTTCTTAGCACTTGACTGCTAATCAAAAAGTTGTTGGTTCAAGTTTAGCCAGAATAACCTGGAATAGAGGCTTGGCAATCTATATGAAATATGTCACTGATAACTTTATGAAAGAGTTTTCTGTGTCTCATCATATGATTACCATGAGTCATCACTGACTAGATGGAAACCTGTACAGGTTTTTAAATATTTAAATCAGGAAGGACCCATTAACAGATTTTACTTGAGTAGAAAAGTCATCAAATCTCTAAGGAGATAAGACCTGCCAGATCTTTGTCCAAGTCTGGAGACCATGCTACTTAAGAAGTGCTTTTGAAAATCACCATCTCAGATAAATGTGTCAGCGGTGGATGAGAGAAATAGTCTGAGTTCTTTGCAGAAACTAGTAATAAAAGGAACATTTAGTGATTGTAACTCTTCTTGACAATGACTAAGAGACGTTGTCTGAGTTAGACTTTTTTATTCTCCAGTTAATGTCAAGAAAGAATAAAGTTAATAATAAACTCCTGCTCTCAGGCTTTGCTGTGTGATGGATCTTGACAACTGACGCTACATCTGAGTTTGGCCAAATCACCACAACTCGTGGTTGCTTTATAGCATGCCTGTATTTCTCACATGAAAAGGCAGGCTTTGCTGAAAGTCAGGTTTCAGAAGTACTCTATTCTGTGGAATAGTTAAAGTGCCTCCATCATTAACCAAAAGGTTGTTCATTTGAATCCACATAAAGGACAGATCTGGTGATCGGCTTCCATGAGACTACAGGCAAGAAAGCGCCGTGCGGCAGTTCCTGCCCTGTCTTGTCGCCAAGAGGGCCAAGTAGACAGGACGGCAAAGAGCGGCAACAAGAAATCATTCAGGAGATGCAATCGTGAATAAAGAAAAGATAGAAAATGTCTGTAGAAACATGATTGAATGAAATATCTGCAGGAAACTTCACACTGCAATAGTTAAATATTTGATAGTTTACTGAAAGCTAGGCACTTCTAACCCACCCATTTCTCTGAGGAAGAAAAATGTGGCAGTTTGCTTCTGTAAGACTTACTGCTTCTGGAAAGATTTACAGGCTTGGAAACCCTGTGGATAAGCTCTGTTCTGGCCTACATGGTTGCTATGAATTGGAATCAGCTTGATGGGAATTCTTGTTGTTTGTTTCAGGGGCCACATAGGACACACTGTGCTGGATGTCATGGGTCAGTTTCTACTCACAGTGACCATAGGTATGATGGAAGGAAACAGTGCCTAAGCCTGGGTCCTCCTCACAGGCGTTTGAGTCTAATTTTGAAGTCACCATGCCAATCGATTTTATCCACGCCCTTCCTGGTTTTCATTGTCTCTCAACTTCCACAAGCATTATGGCTTTCTCAGGGGATTGGGTCTTTCCTGGCAACATGCTTTAAGCGTGTTCTTGCTTCTGAGGAGCACTCTGCTTTGTTTCTGCCAAGACGGATTTGTTTGTTCTTTTGGCACTTGCAGAAGTCTTTGCCAGCAACACAATTCAAACACATTAATCCTTTTTCAGTCTTCCTTGTAAGATTTTAAACTTTCACATGTATGTGAGACATGGGATTGAAAAGACCAGGTGTATGAAGCACATTATTCCTCAAAGTAACATCTTTAATTTTCATTATTTAAACAGGCCCCGTGCAGCAGATTTACATAATTCAACACTTCTTTTGATTTCTTGATTGCTGCTTTCATGTGCATTGACTATGGATCTGAGAAAGACAAAATCCTTGACAACTCCAACCATTTCTCCATTTATAGGTCCAGTTGTGAGGATTTTGCTCTTCTTTACATTGTTTGTAATCCATAATGAAACCTATAATTCTTAATCTTCATCAGCAAGTCCTTCAATTTCTCTTGACCTTGAGCAAGCAAAATTGTGTCATCTGAATATCTCAGGTTGCTAATAAGTCTTCCTCCAAACCTGATGCCACATTCTTATTTATATGTCAGTCTTTCTGATTATTTGATCAGCATATAGATTAAGTAAGTATGGTGAGAGAATACGATCCTGATGCACACCTTTTCTGGTTTTAAAATAAGTAGTATTCCCTTGTTCTGTTCACACAACTGCCCCTTGATCCATGCACAAGGTTCAAATGAGCACAAAGAAGTGGTCTGGAATTCCCATTGTCTTCAAAGGTTATTCACGGTTTGTTGTGATCCACACAGGCAAATGTTTCTGCATAGTCAATGAAACATACGTAACCATCTTTATGATATTCTCTGATTTCAATCATGAGCCATCTGACTTCAGTGATGCTATACCTTATTTCAAATCCTTTTCTTAATCCAGCTTATGGCAGCTCCCTGCCCCTGTACAGGTACAACCATTGCTGAATGATCATCACCAAAATTTTACTTGCATACAGCATCATGATATTGTTCTGTAGTTTGAGCATTGTTGGGTCACTTTTCTTTGGAATAGGTACAATATGAATCTCTTCTAGTCCGTTGGCCAAGTAGGTGTCTTCCTGGCATAAACAAGAAAGTGCTTTCAGTGCTTCATTAATTGTTGAAACATATCCATTGGTGCTCCATCAGTTTCTGGAGCTTTTTTTTGACTAATACTGTTTGAACATCTTCTTTCAATATCATTGGTTCTTCATCATATGCTACTTCTTGAAATGGTGGAATATAAACTAGTTCTTTTTTATACAGTAACTGAGTGTTCTTTCCATCTTCTTTTGATATTCCTTGCATCATTCCACATTTTCCCCATAGAATCTTTCAATATTGTAATTAGGACTTGCATGTTTCTTGAGTCCTTTCAGTCCTTCTCAGCACGAGAGTATGCTGGGCATGTACTTCCCTTCTGGCCTTCTGAGTCTAGGTCTTTACAGAGTTCATTATACTCTTTGTGTTCATCTTCCTCAGCAGCCCTTTGATGTTTTCCAGTCAGCTCTTTGACTTCAGCACCCCTTCCAATATCTGTAGATGCTCTACAATAAAGAGTAAGTTTTACAGTCTCCTCTGACATCCTCCTTGACATCAACTTTAGGAGTCTTAAACAGCCCACTTATATTTCCTACCTCTGAAAGTTGAGTGGGATGATACCATCCCACTTCTTGTATGACCTCCCACCTACTGGGGGCCTGTGTAACTGCATGGACATGAAGGGAAATGTTTTCACACCATCAAACCCAGAACCAGAGACTCCTCAGGACATATGTGTTCTGTTTATTGTATTAAATCCATATTATCTTAAAGGTATTTTTTTCTTAAAAAGGTTAGGATTATTAAATGCCAGAATAATAGTATAAATAAGGCAGGACTTCTGTGTTTGAAAAGTTTAAGATGCGATAAGGAAGACAGGAGAATATTAGCTAAACAAAGTATTACACATATAGGCTTGCAGGTACATAAAAACTAGTGTGACATGACCACGCTTTTCTTTCCACACGTGCAGACAGCTGAGCAGGTCTGTTCTAAATGCCTTACGGTCAGCATGCTGCTACAAAAAGAGGGAAAGTCACCCTTTCTTGCCTTTTGAGAGCCAGATGAATGAGACTCAAGAAACAGAAAGATCCTGAATAATAACTGAGAAAATACGATAGGATTCCTTCTACAGATAATAAAATAATTCCTTATGTGTTAGAGCAGGGGTTCTCAACCTTCCTAATGCCACGAACCTTTCAGACAGTTCCTCATGTTGTGTTTACCACCCCCAACCATAAAATCATTTTCATTGCTACTTCATAACTGTAATTTTGTTACTGTTATGAACCAGATGACCCCTGTGAAAGGGTCTTTTGACCGCCAAACGGGTTGCGGCCCACAGATTGAGAACCACTGTGCTAGAGGACGTGCATGAGGGTTCATAAGCAAGTAGATATTGCTGGGTTCTAGAAAAAAATACATTGAAAGTTAGTTCATAGGATAAAATCCACCAAAGGTTTGTTGGAACTGGAAACAATTCTTGGATTTGTAGGTGGAGCCTAGCTAGACTGCAGGGCAAACATCTCACCTTTAAATGTATATTCACAGTGATTTCCTCACTCCATTGAGATATTGAAGCCAGTGTGTCTTTGTGTATCAAAATATGACATAGAAAAAGAAAATGTTGGTTCTAGATATTAGTAAGGGTTGGTTCCTTGAGGATTTTGAAGATGACCAACTTGGACTAAATAGTTTGATTGATTCCTTGGGGAGTTACACACTGAACTGCCACATTGCTATCTTGGTAATACACACTATAACTGAGAGAAAGTTACTAAGCCCCATGATTTTCTTCCTCATCTCCAAAATACAAACAGTACACACATCTCCTTCTAGAGTCAATATCAACTTGATAATGGTTGGAAATCAAATATGAGGAGTAAGATGTGATCAATGAAGAAGATGACAATAATGTATGCATCTTCCAGGAAAGACCCATTGCCATCCTGTTGGTTCTGACTTACATATATAGGGGTTTAATTAATAAATAATTTGTAATGAATATATATTTATTGGGGGCTCTTACAACTCATAACAATCCATATATCAGTTGTATCAAACACATTTGTACACATGTTGCCATCGTTGTTTTCAAATATTTTCTTTCTGCTTGAGCCCTTGGTATCAGCTCCACTTTTTTCCCTCTCCCACCCTGTTAACCCCTGATAAATGATAAATTATTACTATTTTCATATCTTACAGCATCCGCTGTCTCCCTTCACCCAT
Organism: Tenrec ecaudatus; assembly: GCF_050624435.1. Lineage (NCBI taxonomy): Eukaryota > Metazoa > Chordata > Mammalia > Afrosoricida > Tenrecidae > Tenrec > Tenrec ecaudatus. The sequence continues at coordinate 152,167,390 of NC_134531.1, read as the reverse complement.
GTTTCTGCTGTTTGTGCACCTCCTGGGGGGGCAGTTATACATTGATCATTGCAGTGGGTTCCCCATTTCTTCCCCTCCTCCCCCACTTTTTCCCTACCCTCATGGTATTGTTATTCCCCTTGCTGTTCCTGAGGAATTTTTCTGGGATCAGATAGCTTTATGTTTCTCTCACTGAGCTCCTGGTGGCTTTGAAAGACAGATCTTGCTTCTGGAAGTCTAAAGCTTACTAAGTTGCAACTCTTAAATCAAAGTAAAGACTGAAAACTCAAAATAATATATTTGAAGAAATGTATATTTCTTGCATCAGAATACATTAAAATGTATTGTTGCTAAGGTTGCCGTTCATTTTTGAACAGTTCTGTTCCAAGCAAAATATGTCTCTCTTATCAGTGGATAGCTACAAATAAGTTGTCTTGGTAACCATAGTCTTGTTAGGGAGGTTCCAGCAAAAAGGTCTAATCCAGTGGTTCTCTATCAGTGGGTCACGAACCCTCGTGGGGGGTGGGGTCAAATGACCCTTTCACAGGGGTTGCCTAAGACCATATTTCCAATTGTCTTAGGAAGAAGCCACCGCTCCTCTCTCTGTCTCCAGGCTGGTCCCCCCGCATGCAGATACGCTCACGTATCTGGTCACCACAACACGAGGAACTGTATTAAAGGGTCGCGCCATTAGGAAGGTTGAGAACCACTGGTCTCCTCAGAGGAGTGACTTCAGAGGGATCTGTTTGTATAGTTGAAAACTAGGTTAGACATGTCACCTCAGAGGTTACCGTGCCTGCTGTTTGGGATTCCTAAGGCATAAGCTTCCTAGGTTTTCACAAAAGACAGAATGACCCTAGCCGTTTATTTGGAAGAATTTTTAAGAAAAAAAACAAAAAACTACATTTGTGAGAAAAAAAGCCAGGAAATTTACACCAAGCAATTTTTTTTTCTCTATCATGGAAAGGCACCAGCTCATTCTTTGAAGGTACAAAGGGCAGTCCATGGGCACTTCCTTGGGAGACCACCCTGCAGGGCTGTAGTTTATTCTTTGTTCCCACAAACTGAGCAAATAGGAGTGAGCGTGTCTGGAAATGCTTCCCAGCAAGAGAGACGATCACAATTGGAGATACAAAAATAAGCACTAGGAATTATTCAAAACAGTTCGGAAGGACAATATATTTTAGTTAGAAAGGGTAACTGTGACTGTGCGAAGCGTGGGAGCACATGAGAGTGGCCAACATATGAAACCACTTTCATATGACTGGAGCGAGGCATGTAGAATTACAGGAAACATAGGTTATATTATGATTTGGTAATCTTATTGGTCCATCTGATAACTCATGAAATGTGACAGAGAGACAATAGGTATAGAGGGAAAATATATACATCATATGTGTACCTATCTTCATGATACCGCCTATCTCTCAGTTTATTTATCCTCCTCCTTTCACATACATGTTGCTTTGATGCTGGGTGCTATCCACTGGTATTTCAAACACAAGCAGGTTCACTCATCATAGATAAGTTTCAGCTGAAGATTCCAGTGAAGCAGACTAGGAGGAAAGACTTGTAAACTTGCTTTAATTTGTCTTCCCTGCACTGGGTTCAATTCCCCAATAGCTTTAGAAGTGTCATATACGAGGCGTGTTTTCCTTGGAGCTCCCACATAGCACCTAGAGGTCACTGAAATCAATAAAGACTGGTGGGTTAATTGATTTTAGTATTAAACATCCATATGATTCTCTCTCCCATTTGGGTTTTTTTTTCTCTCAGAGGACTGAAAGTAGCAAAACTTGGTAATTCCTCTGCGGATCTCTCCTACAGAAAATAACATATTTCAAGTTTTACCAAAACGGAGGGTTTTTGGTTTGTTTTTGCTCTAAGTTTTAATTGGAAATGCCTTTGGGCTATGGAAACCAAAGGCATTATAAAGGCAACCCTCTAAGACTATTTTTTTTAAGTCTGACTATACAACAAAGAAGAATATATCCCAGTTTTAGCTGCATGTGTGGTGTGTGTGTATGTGTGTGTGTGTTTGTGTGTGTGCCTATATCGTAGCTTGTTGCTGTTCGGTGAGTCAATTTTAAGTCATAGAGAGTTATGGTACAGAGTTCAATTGCTCCAGTGGATCTCCAAGGTTATAATTACAAAATTCTTTCTCTAAAACACCTCGAATTTTAGATGACCATATATATATAAGTAGACAGATGCACATTTTCTTAGATGAGTTTTCATCATACAGTAGCTAGAAATGTAGAAGATAATATCAGTATATTGTCTACTACTCTGTATGTCTATTATGTATGGGTTTTTTTGAACAAAGATATATTCCTTTATCAGATGGTGCTATAGCATCTCTCACAGAGTTCAAATGTTAAAACCATAACTTTTCAAGTAGGAAAGTTAAGATATATTTTGATTCTTTAAAATATTGAATCAGAAAAACAGTAGATAATATTCATATATTAAAATGGAAATATTACTTAATAGATAATACTTTCAGCCAAATCAAATTTAAAATATTTCAGGTTGGTTGTATTTGAGTAATGAAAGGCCTAAACATATCTACCACTTTTATTTAAGATGCTCTGAAACAAAGGACTAACTTAGTTTAGATAATGAATTAAGTTATTTGTGCAAAATTGATATATAATTCTGCTAATTTACACAGATCACAGAAGCATAAATGGTTACAGCTATTAAAGGTAGATTTGGTAATAAATCAATTCTTCTTAGAAGAGACAATCAACTTCACAAAACCATATGCCGCATTTTAATTAATAAGATATAACATTTGAAAATCATAATTTACACAGTTTAATCAAGAGAAATATGAAAATTAGGAAAAACTAATTAATTTATTAAGATAAAAATAAATTGAACATTTTGAAAAATAGCGATTTATTACTACTCGATTCCTAACAATATTAATTATACATGAAATAGGCAAAATAGTAAACTACCAGAAATACTTTTGAACATATCTTTCTGAAAGGAATATCCACTGAGAAAATTTGAATGAATGTTTTATTCAAATGAAAAGCTCAATTTTTTTCTTAGGTACTATGATGAAATTGAAATCCCATGAAATTATTTGATATAATTAAAATGTGGAAGTAGTTCATTTAGATTATTAACTAAATATGCTTTTTAAAATATCCATGCTAAAAAGTTCACTTCACTAAAGATTACATTTCGCAAGCATAATATTATGTAAGTGCGATTTGATTAAAACCATCCCACTTTGATATAAGTGTATTCTCTTATGTGAATAAATAAATAAAAGGTGAATAAATACAAGTAATAAAGACCTGAACACTCATCATGGAAAGTAGATTTTTCCTAAGAATAGGAGCAATCCTACAATCTCGATCATGACAATCACTTTTTACATTGTTCTGATGCGAAGGAAAGAAATCTTGAGGTTCATCTGTGCAAGTCAACTGAGGTTCACAAAGACTAGAATTCCTTACTGTCAGGGTTACATGAGAACTGTGGCTAGAAGGGGGTCTTGGATGTATGTTTTCTGATTGTAAGCACGGGTTTTTCTTTACATTTATATAGCATGTTATGGTTTTCAAAGCCGTCTCATATGATTCTCTGCTAAATAGTTGTCAATGCTGCAAGGTAAAGAAACAACTGAGAAAGGATACACAAAGTCTGAATATCCATTTGAGTATGAGGACCCGCGTCCTGAGTAGGCACACTGGCTGTCAGTGCGATGACCTTGGGCAGATCAGAATTTCAGAGAAGAGGGACCTATCTCCTTTTACTGCACTTCACTTTATTGGGCTTACCAGGTATTGGATCGCTTACAAATTGAAGGCTGTCGTAACCCCACTTGGAGAAAGTTATTGGTACCATTTTTTGTGTCTCACATAGGGTAATTTTCATGATATGTCAAATATTTCATAATACTATCATACACCATGGCAGTGTAAATGTAACTGTCATATGCACTGGGGAACCAGAAAAATCTTCCCAACATACTTTATTGAAATATTTATTCTATTAAAGTGGTCTGGAATAATAAAGCTGACATCACCACAGTGTGCCAGTATTGAAAAATGTAAGCGAGCCTGTAATGCAGGAACTCTGGTGACAAGGAGGCTTACACACCGGGCTGCTAAACCGTGACATCAGCAGTTTCCAAGCACCAGAAGCTTCTCAGGAGAGAAATGAGGCTTTCTACTCTTGAAAGAGTCACAGGCTTGATGTGGTAGGTAGGTTTATTGTGCCAACCTGGTCAATAGGAAGGTTCGGGATTAATAAGGTCGGAATTTGATTGGAGGGCAAAGAAATTAATGGCTCCACAAGCCCTGTCACTCTCTCTTGCTCTCTGGTGATCAGACCAGTGTGTGCCTCAACTTATGAGCTACACTTACCTGTGGGACAGACAACCCATGGATTGTGTGGACAGAACTTGAAGTTACTTTGAGACCTGCTTTGCCATGCTTATGTGTGTACATCACTTGAGTTGGTGCTGTGGGATCCTGTTGTCTTGCTGACTGTTGGTGACCTGCCCTACTGATTACTCTCTGTATTGCCTGAGGGAAGACTCAGCTGTCTGCTTCTATGACCTTGAGTTGAAGGACTTCTGATATATTAACTGTTCCACAGAAATGAGTTGAACTCAGATCTCTGTACTGCTGTGTGGACTAATTAACTGTTATATTCCTTCATGCTGTGTATATATACATATTCATAAGGGTCTTGATGTTTTTTTCTCTCTAGATAACCCTGTCTAACACACTTGAGATATGGATTTAGAAATACAGTAGAGAGCACATTCATACATTTAAAAATGAAAAATTATTTAATAAATAATACTTTTAGCATAAACTCATTTAAAACATTTCACTGTTGGTTATATTTGACAATTTATTTCTATTATAAACCCAAAAGGACAATTCTACTCTGTCCTGTAGAATTGCTATGGGTTGCAATCAACTGAATGGCAGTGGGAGACTGTGATGGGATGCTGTATCCAATGACATTACATTTCCTTTGCTTCCTTGTGAAATTTATCTTACATCCTAAGTCTAGACATATGCATTAACTAGACTTAATTGCTAGCACACTATTCGGACCATAATAGTTTTCCAATATTTGATGACTCGGTGGGAGATTAAAGGAGTAAGGGCTCATAATACCAATACTCCTTAGGAAAGATAAACATTGTGGCTCAAGGCAAAAGCTGACCAAACTGGCAGAGCTTTTTGAGGTGATTGGGCAGAAAAAGGAGATATGACTTGGTAGCATCTAATAATGCACCTGACAATTCAACCTACATTTAGTTATAGTAGAATTTCTGGTGGTGAAATGAGTTAAGCTTTGTTCTGTTTACCAAGACATCCGTGATTTGAATACACCAGTCACTCTGTGAAAGAATTACAGGCTTATCTCTTTCTGTAAACATGTAAGGCCTTCAAAACTCTGGAGAGCAGTTCTACTCTGTTGTGTAAGGTCATTATGGGGCAGAAGGCTTGTTATTCTTTTTGGTACAATAATGCAAAAATGATGACAATGGTCACTTGTATCTGATTTCACATACATATCTTTTTGTTTTCACACTAGATCTTCTTAACCTTCCTGAGAAAGAGGCCTTGGTGTGGTAGTGAGCAGCTAAACCCAGGTCTCCACTTTGAGCTCACCAAAAGCAGTGAGGAAGAAAGATAAAGTCACCTACTCTCATGATATTCAAAGTCTTGAAATGCATCAAGTTCTATTGTGTCTATGAGTAAGAATTGGCTCAATGCCATAAATTTGGATTTATTTTTTTCATTCGGTAACCACCCTGTAACAAATACAGAATAAGCAAAATAAAAAGCATTTAATTGATGAAATTTAAAAAGGACAATGTCTTGCTGATTGTCATGTAATCCAGGTTTACTCTAAAAGTCCTAATACTTTCATTGCATTTTAATATCTCTATAGGAGGGCTCAGAATCTGAAATATTCAACCTTTTTTTCCTTGTTCTCCAAAAGATCCCCTGTGGCATATTCGTCCCTAGAAAATAATCCAGCCAGGAAATAATGCCAAAAGCTGCTCTATTTAGAAATCTCTAATAAAGGTATTTTTCTAGGTACACTATCACTGACTTATCCCTGGGGATCATCTGGTTCCTGATGGCTTGCCTGTGGCCCACTAATATTGTGACAAGAATTTTCAGGTCCTTTGACAGTCCAGGTTTGTTGTTTGGTATAATTTTCCTCTATTTTCTATGGGAATACCACTCTGACTTTTCTATTTCTTTTCTCCAGTCAAGAGTCACTCTCAGAAACCCATACACGTGGTTCTCCCCTGGCCTAATGGGTCCCTAAGAGTATATGACAATGACTTTTTTATTTGAACCCTCACCTACCAACTCTCTGGTTCCAAAGGAGCTTTCCCAAGCCTAGCTTAGCTCTCTGGAATGTTTTATACCTTGGTTCTTCTCTTTGCGTGTTGGAAGAATTGACATGGAAACACACTTTATAATCCAACTGAGTTTGTGTGAAGGACAGGAAAAGTTAGAGGTTTTACAGTCTCAAACAGGTACATGTTAGTTCTGGAAAGTATGTCAAGCGACACTGAAGCTGCACTGGGGTTTACAACTGGGCACAAAAAAACACATGGAAAAGAACACCCATGCGAGCAGACTCTGGAATCCCCAGAGTCCAAGAGGTCAAGGTCATGTGAGCCTCCAAGTAGGCCTGGATTGTCCCTGAGGGATCACGCAGGCACATGAGTGCTCCTGCACACTAGAGGCCCTCCTTACCTCATGCTCCTGAGTGAGGGCAGAGCAAAAGGAGATTGGCATCAGTCCAAGAGTGGGTGGCAAGAGGGAGTGCCAAGGGAGTGGTAAGGCTGTGCTTCCGGCTTTTCTTCTCTCCTGTCCCCTGGCTGGGAGAGGCATGTTTGAAGGTATTGGTTGACCTCATTGACTCAGTTATTGCTCCCTGTGTGATGTCATTTGCTGGTAGTTAAGGTGGGTGTGCCCAAGGTTTAGGTTTTACCTGGGCCTAGTGGGTCTGGTCTGTGCATGCTCAGTTCTGGGTTTCTCCCATAGGTGTCTAATCAGTGCCTGATCTCTTTCCAACCTGCTCCATGGAGCTCTTGCAAAGCATGGGAGGAACAACCACTTTGTCCCCAAACTAACTACCCAACGTAACCACCACAACAATTTTGCTTGTGCAACAGACCACAACTATGTTGCTTGTGTGTTCACTAGGTAGGTCCCAGGCTCTCCTAGCTTACTTACCACATTTCTGTATCCCTACATGTATAAGCAATGTGCAGTTTTGTCTAATTCGTAAAAAGAAATATATTGAGAAGCCACATTTTTATCGTGGTCTCCAACTAACTCCCCACTGCAATGCAAAGTCAGACCCCACTGCCATCAAGTGGCTTCCGACTCACAGTGACCCCATAGGACAGAGTAGGACTGCCCCTTTGGGATTCCAAGACCTTCAAATCTTTAAGGGAGTGAACATTCATCGTTCTTCTGTGGTTTAGAACATCTAACCTTGTGTTAGCAATTAAATGAGTAGCCCACTATGCCACTAGGTCAGAGGAACATCCATAACAAAGTCAGAGGAACATCCATCACAAAGCCCGCTCTGCAAGTAGCTGGAGGAGGCATTTCTTGTTTCAAATGCCTCCTTCTCTATCATGCACTCCTGTCCTTTGGAAAATATGACCAGGGTGTTTCTCAGTAATGGAACTTTATTGCTAACTTGAAACAACAATGTAAACATGAAAGAAATAGAAGAGAAGGTAGGGTAATTGAGAAGGAGGTAATGGAGGGGAGAGGTAATTGAGTTCTAACCTGGTAAATGACTTTCTACAGCTTGAGGAGTATTATCAAATTTCATTCCATACATTATTCAGTAAGCTAAAACCTAGTCAGGTGTCTACACAGACACATGCAATTATCGCAACTTTGCCAAGTTGTAGTCAATAATTATGTGAGCTGTGTGTGTGGATGAATGGTATCATCTCCTCCATGGAGCCGAATAAACAAAAGAGAAAAGCAACTGCATTAGAAACTAGTCAACAGTAAAATGTCTTTTTACATTGGCATACTATTTCTGAAGTTTTCTCCAAGCAGTAAACTTGATATTCAGGCTCTCTCTTAAGTCTGAGCCACCCAATGGGTAAAAATGTGCCTGGTGAAGCAATAGAGGCCAACAGTTTAGTATCAAGCACCCTGGACTTTCAGGTTGATGCTGTCAAGTAAAGTAACAGATAAATCATGGGACATACTAGCCAGACCAATTGTCTTTGTGTAGAGGTCTCAGATCCAATTCATCCTCAATCTTGGGTCTAGCTGGAGTCTACCCCTTATATGCAGGGAAAGCTACCTTAACACAATTAGAATTTATCTTCTCTTTCCCCCTTGCTTCAGTTGATAATTCTCAGTCATCCTTTTCAGAGCACTTCAAAAAGGTCTCTTATGGGAACATCTGCCTCATTCCCTCTTGCAGGAATTACCATGCAGTGGCATGATGTTCAACTAGCCGTTTAACAATTCAAACTTCTCCAACTTGTAAATGTTTACTGCCTGACAAGGGCTCTCAACTATAAATTTGCTAAAGATACAGAGAAATAAAGAACCATGTGCTCCCTAAAAGGCGATGTGATCCTGTAGACTTTGCCTGGCTGTCATTGGGAAGTACGTGGAAGATATCACTCCGTGTACACAGGCATTCCTCAGGAGGAGCCAAGGAAATTGAAAATGTAGCCAAATGAGAGGTAGATAGAAGATACGAAAAATGTTGTTGCACTATTTCTCAAATATGAAAATAATATTGTCATGAGCAGGGGATCAAGGTATCACGTCAAAATCTACCTCTCAGCTCTGGTCAGCATCATTAGAAAGTATTCAGCTGAAGGACAGCATTCAGACCCCTGAGGCCCTCCTAACCTCATGCTGCTGAGCGAGGGCAGAACTCGAGTATGGAACACTGAGTGACCCTCAGCTAATCTGAAAGTATCTAGGGATGCAAATTCAATTTTTATCCCACTAGTACAGTGATACCTTTTATAGGCCAAAAGATTTGTCATAAAGGGGGTCGTCTCCACTGAATGCCTTCTCTAAACAGAAATTAGCTGGCCATGCCAAAATGCAGGGATGTCAGAGGAAGCAAGCACACATTAGACTCCTAGGAGGAGAGTCCACAGGTGGGCATGTGCAGACTACAGTCACCTAGGCACAGGTGAGGGCCAGCCCACGCACACACACTAGACACCAGCAACATTATGTCGCACATGCACCTAAACTCAGCCACTAAGATTGGCCAATACCCTCAAACACCTACACCCCCACACTCGTTACCCCATGTGGGGGTGGGAGGGGATAAAAAACACAGCCTGAGGGCAGGCCTCTTGCTTTTAAGTCAGAGGCTAGGATTTGCTGCCAGGCACAGTGCACAGTAGGGCGCCCTCTCAGGACTGCACTCGCTCTTCTTCCCTGTTCAGTATTGCCCTCCTTTATCCATGTGCTTTTGTGTGCTCCCCTGAAGGGGCCATTTTCAGTCACAAACTCTCCTGTACCCTGGCGTTTGGCCTTGAACCCTTTCCAGGGATAGGGTACTATCAGAGACTATATTACTTGAAACTTCTTTTTCCCTCATAACATTTACTGGGATCTACAAAAGAGCTTCTGCTGTGGGAATTCTTCCACTGCTGAGAAGCAAGAAGCAGGGAAAGCCATTCCAGAAACCTCACACATTGCTTGTCAAACGCATTTTTGTTACAAATTCATGTTGGTACTCCAAAATGTTCTAGAATTGAATATATTTTTCCCATAAGAAATAATGGAAACCAAGTAGTTGTTTCCAAGTCCTTACAACTCACACTTTTAAATTCTGGTTTCTAGGATTTTCAGTCACTGTGGTGGTGTTGAGCCTCCTCTCACACCCCTGCCTTAGATAAGTAATCGGTACCAAGCTGTTTCTGATTTATCCACGATGACTGTGACTCTTCAACTTCTTTGATGAGCTGGCTTCTTTGTTTCATGGTTAATGATTTCATACCTTTTGATACATTAGCTGCTTTAATTAACCACCCTACACCCCTGAACAAATGTTTATAATCTTGATTTTCTGTTGTCTTCAGCTGCCAAATCAATCAGTGCCCTGATTCAAATTTCAGACTGCGTTCTTCCTTATCTCTGTTGTGGTTCTCAGTTTTCCTCTTCTTCTACTGCTGATATCAGCTACTTTCTGAGGTGCCAAGGTTATGATATTTTCCCCAGATAACACGCAAAAAACAAACACACCACAATGAGGAATATTCTAACCCAGAGACACAAGCCGTCTATGTTGTCGAGTGGGTGGCACTCACTGAAGTGTCACATCACCCCTTTGTGTCCAGATGCATGACTCATTCTTGCTTAAACAAGGTTTCTTTTTATGTTCAGATTTTGATTTGACTATTTAGCAAAGTTATGAACAATTAGATTTTTTTAAATGTGTTGTATGAGTGGTGGGAAGTTCAATCTTGGAGTCAGCCAACAACCCAGTTACACCTGTGGTGGGCCTTCTGCTGTTGGTTGGCTCTCCACAGTACTTCTCCCATAAAGGTAAAGATTGTGCACCCCAGAGTTCATGCTTCGTCTCGGAAGCCAAAGGTAATTGAGACATTGTGGCAATAGTGTGCATATGCTGTGTGTTTCTGCCCATGTCCTTTCAATAGCTGCTCTCCTCTGGTTAGGGAAATGTGTTGTATCTGCTCTTCAGCTTCCTTTGTGCTGGGAAGCTGTCCAGTAGGAAAATAATCCTTCACCCCTCTTTGTGCCAGAAATCCCTTCCATTGTTGATCTTGTTTACCTTGCCTAACTCTGTGTAGCTAGCAAATCTACCTCAGGAAAGAACGGCTTTGTCATATGTACAAACCCATTCATTTATGTTTTCCCTGCCAGACATCACTAATTGACCACTGACACTTTACTTCTGAATCCAGGTAAAGCTTCCATCTACTAAGCTACATAACATTCCAGGAAACTGCTTCCAGTTAACTAATGACAACACAAAGTTTGGAACCTATTTATCATCCTAGCATTGAGACTGTAAGTCTCTCAAAACATCATGTAGTTAGATTTCCTGTCTTTTGAAGGGTGGGCTGAGTAAATGCTAACTATATGTTTCTGAGTAAATATTAACTATATGTCGTTTAATGAATGGATACAAGTATTGTACCTCCACTTGTAAAATTATTGTCCCCTTGAAGGTACCTACACACTAGGTACCTACACACTGGGTACCTACATACTCAGTACCTACACACTGGGTACCTACACACTTGGTACCTACATACTCAGTACCTACACACTGGGTACCTACACACTTGGTACTTACACCCTAGGTACCTACACACTAGGTACCTACACACTGGGTACCTACACCCTAGGTACCTACACCCTAGGTACCTACACCCCGGGTACCTGCACACTGGGTACCTACACACTGGGTATCTATACCCTAGGTACCCACATACTAGGTACCTACATACTAGGTACCTACACACTCAGTACCTACACACTAGGTACTTACACGCTGGGTACCTACACACTGGGTACCCACACATGGGGTACCAACACACTAGGAACCTACACACTGGGTACCTACACACTAGGTACCTACACACTGGGTACCTACACACTAGGTACCTACACACTAGGTACCTACACACTAGGTACCTACACACTAGGAACCTACACACTAGGTACCTTCAAGATGATTTCTATTCAAGGAGGTTTCACTTGCTTCAGAATAGAATTACTTTTTGGATTTTCAAGGCTCTTTTTCTTCTGAGGTGCCTCTAAGTAGGTTAAAGATACCAATCTTTTGATTAGTAATCAAATATATATCCATTTGAAGCACCTAGAGATTACACACAATATTGTTGCTCTTGTTAGTGACCAGTAAACATGCACTGACCCTGTCATGGTTACCTGATTTGTTCCAAAGTAGAGTTTTTCCATAGATATTTTTATTAAAAAATCTTTTTAGTTGGTTAACATTGACAGCCTTACAGTTAGCAGCCAGTCTCATACTGCTGGCCCCATCCCTCCTGCAATGTCATTTAGAGGATGCTCAGTACCCCCTGCTGTCAAGTAGGGTCTAACACAGTGGCCCTGCCTAGGCTTTCTGAGACTGTAACTGTTTATGGGAGCAGACAACCTCATCTTTCTCTTGGGGAGTGGAGAGCTGATTGGAACCTTCAGCCTTGTGGTTAGCAGCCCAATACCTTACCCACTGTGTTACCAGAGCTCCTTAAAATGTCAGTGGGAAGTTCTCACTGAAGGGGGGTTATCGTCTTCACTTTGAATAGTCCCTCTTACTTTTTTACTTGTAAACTCTTCCATGGTAAATAAATTTTCAGTATCTGAAAAGAATATGGAAATGAATATATATCTTGACTCAAAAGCTTTCTAAAACAGTCCATACACCACCTGCATTAAAATTTCTTGGGGAATGTTTTAAAAACAGCCTACACTCAGTCTTTACAAAACTCCAACAAAACTCATTGCCATCAGCTCAATTCTGACTCATAGTAACCCTGTAGGACAGAGTAGAACTGTCCCCTGTGAGTTTCTGAGGCTGTAAATCTTTACAGGAGCAGAAAACCTCATCTTTCTCCTGGGGATGAGCTGGTGGATTGAACAATAAGCCTTCCAATTAGTAGCCCAACATATAGTCTTTGTGGCCCAAGGATCCTCAAGCCACCAAAATCAGAGAGGGACACTCAAGTGCATCTGTGCATATAGGGGTAGGTAAGGAAAATGTCACTTTTAAAAGCTTCCTCCAGATGTTTCTAATATACAATAAGCTTTTTAAACCATTGCACCATAAGATGTCATGGACGATTATGCTGCTTTCTTTCCATTTATCTCCACAAACAGCTGAATTAGAGAGAACAAATCACTATGATATGAACCTCTCCTATGTATATTTCTATTTCCTGAATTTCAGTTTCTTGCTTATTGTCAAACCAACTTATGCTCAATAGTGGCATTCTACTCACTAGTCTTTCTTCCTCCATCTTCTTCATTTTTTGGAACTCATGCTCTTTACCTGACATAAGACTATTACTAGGGCATGCCATGCTTTAAAGGAAATAAAATGGAGCTCTCCACTCGAGATTCTTGTTAAGATTATCTCAGTTATTAAAGGTGAAGACTTAAAGTTTTAAAGAGCACAATCAAGAGACAAGAAGGCAGCTTTCTTTTTCATCAGGTGTGAGGTACCAACTTTTTTCTTGCATTTCTGTCCTTGTATCAAATATCACTCATGTTTCATGGTAGGTTTGTGTTAATAATTAACACATTCTGGAAGTACTTAGGATGGAAGAGCCCCTAGAACTATTATCTTCAGATAATCGTCTAACTTTAACTACTCTGCAGTATTCTTAAAACCAAACATAGTTTATTAACTTGTAAAGAATGTCGAATGTCTACCACATGCCCTTTTAAGAGCTGTCTATATAGGGTCAGAGTGACAAGTGGAAAAGTTCATGGTGACAGGTAACATCAAAAAATGAGGGTGAGAATTTTTGCACACTTGAATGATATAGTCAATGGCACTCACTTGTATATGTAGACACTGTTGAGTTGGTGTGTGTTTTTGCTGTGTATATTCTCAACAATATCAAAATAAATAAAATTTCAAAACATGAAATGAAACTTAATTGGGCATATTTTCTGTATGGTATATCTAATATATTAAGCATATATATTAATAACACAGAGATCAATTGAAATAGATGAATTTAAATGAACCTGTAGGTTTCAGTGTTAAAATCCTTATCACAGGATAAATGATTTTTTCCATACTTTACTAATTATTTTGAACATATTCTGTTATTCTTTCTGAGATGAACTTAATTTTCCACAGTGCAGAAAATCAAGGTATCTACAAAAATAACTGACTGGGCCCCAAACAGAGAGAGAAAAGGCATTCTACTCCTGAATGGATTTACAGCCTCAAACTCACAGGAGCAGTTCCAGCCTGTCGTACAGAGTCAGTACTGGAATCAACTTGATGACTTGGGCGTGGAGAATATTGGGTCATAAACAGAGGTTACTTGACTGGTTTGAGTACACCACTACTAAGCAAAGACGGGGAGCTCACACCCACCAAGAGACTGGTTGAAAGGCCTGATTGATGTTCTATTTCTGTAACATTCTGTGGAACACAGTTCTATTTTGACATATGTAGGCCTTCCAGAAGTTGGAATCATCCATTCAGTAATTGTTTTGATGAGTTACGATGCATCTTTTTAATACTTACTTTCTGATATCCAGAATTAATTGAGTAGAAAAATAGAAGGAAACTAAATAATGGTTTCAAAAACAGACAGGGTTTTTTTTTGTCTCTGTTATTTTGTATAGTGTCTGTACCATTCATTTTATTTTGTGGATGTTTACTGGGGATGGTTGGTGAGAAAAATAATTTTATCTAAGCACCAGTAATTTTTCAGTACTTCTTAATTGGTTGTCCTTAATGGCAGATATGATTCTACAAGATAATTATTAATTACCATTAATTCACCCAACAAGCATTTATAGAGTAATTGCTATGTACCAAGTATTATTTTGGGTAACTGAAAAAGTAAAATTAAACAATGTAGACTCTCTCCTCCCATAGAGTTGATTTTGTAGGCTCAAAGTTAAGACTGCATGTTTTGTTTTGTTTTTCCATGAAGAACCACCGACTCTGAGTTACAGGCTTGGTGAACATTTCTTCACTATCATTAGCAGTGCCAGATATGTGATGACATATAACTCTAATGAATAAACATTTTACTCTGCCTGGTGTTATAATTATTCTTTCTTACTAGATCCTTATGTTAAAACCTCCTTAACACATATGCATTTCCTATATATATATATATATATACATGCATATACATATATATGCATACATGTGCATGTATTTCCTATATGTGAAAAGGCACAAGGAATAATAGAAGGAAGGAATTTTCCTGGTTATAATCCTAGGCACCAGAGAAGTTTTACATAATCACTATTAATAAGAGCCTATGTTAATTTTTTAAAAGAGCAGCTGATTTCTAGCATAATACGATCTGTCAAATGCAAGTCATCTCATTGTCCCCAAAATATGAATAGACATTCATATTATCTGGAATATAGCAGATAGATATTGCCATTATGAGGGAAAAAAAGAGAAGATGACAGTAATGTCCCATTTCATGGTGCGCTCTGGTCACATTTCATTTTAATGTGATTAGGGGCCATTTGACACTTTAATCAGGGTGCTAGCTCACCTGCCTGGAACACTTAGTGAGGAGCTGGAGACTGAGCGACGGCATTGGTTTTCTCCTCATGTTCGGTAGATCACTGTCCCTCTGAGCTGGTGGGTCTCAGTAGGTATCTGCAGAAGAATCATGCATGCAACATTTTAGTGAGTTTTCCCCGGTCAAAGGCCAGATGAAAAAGATAGCCAGTTTATTTGTATATAAACATAGTAAATGTACTTTTTAATGATTATACCAAGCCCATCATTTCATTTTATGCTGTTATTAGCTTAGGGCTGCCTCCCAATAATAAGCAATTCCTCCTGCCCCTAAATGAGATGGTATGTGGTATTTATGATAATAACAGTTTCCTCACACCAAGGTCAATTTTGGCTAAAAGTAATTGATGATGCAAGCTAGTCATTTTAGAAGTTATGTTATGCTAAATTCTTAGTACTTCTCTGAGAGATAAATAATTGTGTTCATAATGCACAGATGAAAAGAATGAGGCTCAAAGGCATTGAATCCCTTGCCTGAAATAAGTTTATAAGTTGTAGAATAACGTACCTGCTTAGCCAGAATACTCCTTAGAGTCAAAGATGGTGAGACGTGTTACTCTTGGACATGTTATC
This sequence comes from Tenrec ecaudatus, assembly GCF_050624435.1. Lineage (NCBI taxonomy): Eukaryota > Metazoa > Chordata > Mammalia > Afrosoricida > Tenrecidae > Tenrec > Tenrec ecaudatus. The sequence goes on along the minus strand of NC_134531.1, from coordinate 152,151,532 downwards.
AGGTGAGACCAGTCTCTGGAGAAGGCCGTCATGCGAGATAAAACAGGCTCAATGACCAAAGGAGAAGGCCTTTGGCGAGATGGACTGACCCAATGGCTGCCACATCAGAACAATTGTGAGCACGGGGCAGGACCAGGCGGTGTTTCCTTTGTCGACCATAGGCTTGCTAAGCATGGGAGACCCTTTGATGGGACCTACCAGCAGCAGCAACGAGTCCCACTGCATGGGACTATTCAAAACCATCTCTCCAGAAATGGATCCCGATCCAAAGCCATCAATATTTGACTCAGAACGAACATAGATGGCCATTTTTCCACTTTGCCTTCTTGTCTGTCAACTACCACCCCATTTCTTGCCTACTGTCTCTTGCAAAACTATTCTAAACACATACTAGATTCAGTGTCTCTGCTCATGTTTCTACCTTTTCCAGCTACTCCAATCAGGCTTTATCGATACACTTTATTCATTTACTGATATTCAGTATATACTTTCTCGGTATTCATTTTATGATGCCCTTCTCTTTGTTGATACGTTCTTTTCTTTTTCATCTTTGTGATAGTCCAGTAAATGATCCTCTTCATTTCTATACGCTTGCTCGCTGGCGCAACCATCTGATTTCATGATTTAACATGTAATCTAAAATGTGGATCGCCTACAAATATCCTCCATAACTGTCTCCCAAACTTTTGATCAGCATATATAACTCACCGTTTTTACTTTTATGATGACTAGACCCTTCAATCTTGGTTCGGCACACCAGTTATCTCAGACACCTGGAACAGAACATGTCGTAGCATTCAGCAGACATTTGTTATCTGAATGAATGTATTTCTTAGCAGAGTTACCAATACATAACGTGGAGTTAAAAATGTGTTTTTTGCAAATGAACAAATGAAATAAAAATGTTAAATTATCCACCATGGTTTGGATCCTGTTTCTTTCCTTCTCCCTTCGATGGAATTTTAATCAATTTAAGAAGGCCTAGAAATGCTTATGAAATAAGAATTATTCAGATGTTCCCTGTGTAGAGATGGATTTGTGACCATTACGTTTAAATTTAGCCTACTGTTCCCCACTCCCAATCCCCAGATACTCTATTATGACTGTGGAGTTTCCATATCGCACTTACTGTTTTCTGTAACTGTTCACTGATTTACTTGCATTTTTCTCTAGAATATTCAATCCATAAGCGTAAGTACATTTGCTGTCTCCTCTTCATTGCAGACAAGAGTGCCTAGTGCACAATATGCATTCAATAACATTTGTTAAATGAATGAATGAATGAAACAATGACTGTAATTGTAATACTATTAAAAGTTAAATTGGATGGATTAAAGTGTAAATGCCGTGAGGAATTAGGGAAGGAAAAGAGAAATAGGAGTTGGTGTTGAATCATTAAAGTCTTCATCAATTAGGCATAACTTGGCCCAGAGATGAACTTGTCTATGTTCATACAGAGACGGTTTTATAACAGCTTGTACAGTGTTCAATTTCTCTATATGTCAACCTTCTTTGAGCATATTTTTTCCTCCCAGATGCAAATGCCGCTGCACAACTGTGGATCTCATGATCGATTCTAAACGCACCCTTGCTAAAGGAAGTTTTTAGATTTGCGTCTCTTAATCAGTGCATTGTATACTCCATAAATATCTGAACTTTTCACATTAAAATAAAGTAATCTTTACACATCAAACTCCCACACATCTCCTGTGCCTTGTGGCTTATACTACTCTTGTTGCAAATGTATGTTCTTCAGCAGAGGAGATTGATAATTTCTTGGCTGGCACTACATTTGCTTATTCCAGATATTATCATTTCCAAGGAGATGGATTAAGCTTAGTTTCTGGGTGCCCCCCCCCACTCCCTTTCCTTTTATAAATTTAGACTGACTTTTTTTATAGCAAAAATGTAACCCTGCAATGTCCAGTGATTGTTTCTCCCATCTAATCCCTAAACCACTCACCATTTGGCTTCCACAGATTTACTTAGGGGACATGAATTCCATCCTGATCAAAATAGCTCATGGTTCTGAGATGCAGGTGTAAGTCCAATCTTGTCTGTGAGCCTGCCGTACATCCAAAGCACAGCCCCATCAGTTCAAGGAGTCTCTTACCCAATTTATGTCTTTTCTGAGGGTGGAGGGGGGTGGGGCTTGGGGAGCCTTTTTAGCTTCTTCCTTTTCCATTCGTACCTTTCTTTTCGGACCTTCCATTCTTTATTCAGTTTGTGCTGGTACCCCCCTTTAGCTTTCTTTCCACTTAATGTCTAATTCACTCACACCCATGTGATGTGTGTGCTGATAAGAGTAGTTTTTTATTCTTTCATTAGAACTTTGCTCTTATTTTGAGGAGCTAGCTCATGAGTTTCTTTTCTTTTCTTGTCTCCTTTTCTTTTCTGTTTCTTTTGCTTTTCTGGAATCTGTTCTCCTCTGTCCTTCTCAGCATTTGCTGCTGCCTCTTGACTTGGAAAGTGACTCTGATGCATCAGGAATTCAGAGCTGTCACAGTAGTAGCACTGGCATCAAGCAAAAGAAATTACTTTTCAGCATTTTGTGCAACAAGTAGTGAGTAAATTCTGGTAGGTTCTTATTAACCAAGCTAGCGGGTAGCTTGAGGAACGCTTGGAATTGCTGAAAATAGTTTTTATAGTGAAAAGAGACCCAGTTGACCTGCCATGTTGTTTTGGGTTTCTGTCAAGAACATTCCCATTCAATGAGTTCAACGAGCCCCTATATGACGGAACAGAGATGCCTGGGTTTTGTTGACTGTGATATTTCTGACAGCGGATAGCCGGGTTTCTCATACAGAACTGTTGGGTGGGTTTGAAATGCCAATATATGTTACCTACAGATAGCATGAATCCAGAAAAAAAATTTAATGTGCCATAAATTAAATGGAATATTTGAAAATAGATACATTAGACAATAGTGAGTTTTAAAAACTGAACTATTATTAGCCATAGTTATTCATACAATTTTGTGGTTTGTTCTGCAGGAATGGAAAATACTAGAAGGACATTCATTGTCAAAGGAACATTTCAAAATCGATTATCATGCCACCAGTGTTAAAATAAGATTGATACACTTACAAGAAGACTGGTTAATACAACTACCTTTCAAATCCACAGACTACCCATATATAAATTGAATAATTCCAGTAACTTCTGTAGTCTAAAATTGATTAGACATAAAATAAAGATGTATCAATACTTACTAATGAAAGGCATGTGAATATTATAAATAGAGAAAAAGCAAAAGTAATTGGAAAATACAGTTGGCGATAGAAATATTGCCAGAGATTGCATAACAGGATTTTGTAAGACCAACAATCTATTCACAGAAATGCTTTCACTTAACAACATAAATAATGACCACCCACATGGACTTCACTAGATGATTTGGTAGGAAACAAACTGTCTACATCTGTGGAAAGAGAAGAAGGAGGAAATATCCTCAATTAGAAAACGTCCCGGGGTAGAATACAGAACAGACCATTCATTGCTTACATGCAAGTTAAAGTTGGAGATGAGGAAAATCTAAAGAAATTCACAAGAGCAACAGCATAAACTTAATAAGAGGGAGCACTACCAACCCTCAAAATAAAAATTCTTAAAGCTATTTATTTAAATAATTATACAAAACAACCTTGTCACCTTTAAAGCACATTCCATTACACTGAATACATTTGTCAAATCTGCAATTCCATTATTGGAAACATTATTCAAACTCATCTGTTTGGATGGCTGACAGCACCTCCATTGTTATTTTCTTCACCTCTTCTATATCATCAAATCACTGTCTTTTCATGACCCTCTTCATTCTCAGAAACAAAATGAAGTGGCCTGGAGTGAGGTCTGATGATTAAGATACATGAGGCAAGAGAGGCATTCTGTTTTTTCCCCAAACTGCTTCACTGAGAGGGCTGCGTGAGCAGGTGCATTGTCGTGGTGGCAAAATCAGTTCCCTGTCTGCCACAAATCAAGCCTTTTTGTTGCACACTGTAATGCAATCTTTTTGGAACCGCTAACTCACCAGTTCTCAACATGTGGGTTGCGACCCCTTTGGGTAGCAAAATTACAGTTATGAAGTAGCAACAAAAATAATTTTATGGTTGGGGGAGGAGGGCCACCACAACATAAGGAGCTGTATCAAAGGGTCGCCACAGTAGGAAGGTTAAAAACCACTGCTCTAAATAGAAAGTTTGATTAAGAGTCTGACCTGGTGGAATGAACTCCAAATGCACTGTGCCCTTCACATCAAAAAAACAAATGAGCATTGTCTTGATCTTTGATTTCACTTGACAAGTTTTTACTGCGTGGGGGTACAATGGCGTCTTCCACTGGCTCCATTGGTGTTTGCTTTTGGAGTCATCAGAATAGCAACATGTCTCCTCTGCAGTAATGACCTTGGGAAAAGTCTGCGTCACTTCAGAGCTGTTCTTTCAAAGCACACCATGCTTCCACCTGAAGCGCTTTTTTCCCCCGATAAGTCAGAACGCGAGGCACAAAGTTCACAGTGACCCTTATCATTCCCAAATCTTCCATTCCAATTCCCTGAATCAGGTTCCAAGATAGTCCAGATAACTTCCTCATCTCTTCAATGGTCCCTCGTGTCCTTCGAGCACAAGTGCATGAATTTTGTCCACATTGTTGCCCGTGCAGTAAGTCGGCAGACGCCAAGGATAAGGTTTGTCATTGATCAACATTGCACTGATGTTGTAATGAGAAACCACCCATCACTTCAGTTCTCCTCTTAGGGCGTTCCTCATCACCCATGTCCATCACAGCAGCTGCTGCAGCATTCTTTCCAACCAGGAAACACAATTTCACAGCCTCAAATTGTTCTCCTAAATCAGCTATTACAAAAAATGAGGTTTGAGTGCAACTGCTTTTATGAAAAAAAATCACTGTGACCAGAGAGAACCTTCCCAAGCAATGCCACTGGGTGCACTAACAGAGCAAGCTGCTGAGACTCATCTATTAGAAAAAATGGGTACTACTAAAGTTCTGCCTAGCGGAGCTTTTTTCTGTTTTTTTTTGGGGGGGGGGTAACCTCCCAGTATATCTCATCTGCATTTAGAGACCATTTCAGGAAGATTGAACACAAATAACTGAAGACCAGCTGCATTGTGAGATGACATTCAGGACATCGTATACGAAGAACCTAAAAGATCCTTTAAGGACAGGCAAAAAGAAAACACCAAAATAGATGTCCAAAAAATACTCTATTCCAAGGGAAATGAAAAACAGAAACAAGCAAAAGGAGACATCGGACAGTGTAAAATATGACAAAATAATAATAATTTCTAAATTATCAAGGGCTCATGAAGGAAAAGGGAGCGGGAAGGGATGGGAAAAAATAAGGAGCTGATACCAAGGACTCAAGTAGAAAGCAAATGTTTTGAGAATGATGATGGCAACAAATGTGTAAATGTGCTTTACATATGGATTGTAATAACAGTTGTATGAACCCCCAATAAAATGATTTTTAAATGCAAAGGTATAAAACAAATATAGTCTTAAAATATATATTTAGATTAAGTAAATCTAGTCTGCAATATATACTATTTTATAGAGTGATATAACATTATTTCTAAAAGGAACATTTTTGATTGTTTTAAGGAGCTTTTGTCATTGTTATTTCCAACAATAATATTGCTTAGATTTGTAGAATCTGTGATTATGACTCTGTGTACAGAACAGATTTTGAAAGCACATCTCAAAGTCAACCTGGGGAGCCTTTTGGTTCTTCTGATTGTTAATCCTATTCTGATTATTCAGGGACTGATTAAAGTATTGAGGTTTTGAAAAATTTTTTTTAAAAAGCTGAAAAGCAGATGTCAAGCGTCAGCTCAGGAAGAAAAAGCAAAGTATTATAATGACATGTCCAGTGACCGGAAGTTAGAGAAACCAGAGAAAAGAAAATACTGAACATATCTCTGGTGAATCCTCGCTGAATATAGACCAGGATGTGAATAGTCTTGCTACCATGCAGACTGCATTGGGAAGTGGATTCTTGCAGATAAAGTAGGTTAAAATCTTTCACCATCATTTGATCTTTTTACCCATTTTTAATTTATTATAGTTTTAATATTTTCTACTTTCCTTTATATTGAGATTTACCTCTATTTTATTTTGTTATTTTTCTTTCTTTTTCCTTTGCTATGTTTTTCTGTATATCAAATCTGGGATAGGTAAATCTATATACAGAAATGGGATTAATGGTTTTTGGGGTTGTGGCAGGGTGGTTTGGGAAAAATTAGGAGTTAATAACTATGAACACAAAAGAGAAGAAAATGTGAAATTGATTCTGGTAATGATTGGTACAGTACATGTTATTATGATTGGACTAATGAATTACATGATATGTGAATTATATGCCAATAAAACAGTGCTTTTTAATATTGAAGAAATATTCAAGCCATGAACTTCAAAACTGAAGGATTCTATGGCCAAATAAAAACTCCAAAGAAACAAAACCAAACAACCAAAAACAAAGCATATAGAAGTACAGTGACAGTCACTGAATTAAATAGTTAATCAATATTCACCCATTTGGGGAGGCAGCATATGATTAAAAATCAATTGTATTTAAGAAATAAATTCAAGTTTCCATAAAGGTATTGGGGAAAAGAGACTCCAGGATCGACTGAATACCAGTTGAAATGTGTCAACAGATAGAAGCAATGTGGGAAACACTCAGTCATCTATGGTAATCTACTGGAAGAGGCATATAGTAGTGTGCAGCCCCCAAGCAAGGTGACCCAATTCCATTCAAATATGCCCTAAAATATCATCAATATCATATACAAGCAAAACGTTGCTGAAGATAATTCAAATAAGGTTACCAGAGTCAATCAATAGGAAAATTCTAGTAATTCAAATTGATGCCCTGAATGAAAACAGATGTTTACTGTTTTATTGATTATGCAAAGGCATTTTCCTGTGGGTCATAGGAAAGTGTGTATAGCACGTAGAAGAATGAAATCTTTTGAACACTTAATTGTGCTCGTGCAGACTCTGTGCATAGACTAAAAGACAATTATTTGATCAGAACCAGGGGTAATGTGTAATTTTAAATTGCAAAAGGTGTGGGTCAAGTTGTATCACTTCATCATACTTATAAAATCTATCTGTTTAGCTAATAATTCAAAAGCTTCACTCTGACAAAGAATCAGTAGCAGAATTTTGGAAAGATTTGTTGACATCATGTGTTATGCAGATGACTCTGTTTGGTGGGCTGAAAATGAAGAGGCCTTGAGGTACTTATTCATAAAGATTGAAGAATTTAGTATGAATTACACCTCAACATAAATAAAATAAAAAGATGCACAACCGGAACAATTATCAACATCATGACAATGGAAAAAATCAAAATTGTCAGAATTCTATTTTACAATCAATTTCCATAGAAATAATAACAAAGAAACCAAATGATGCAGCAAGTTAATAAAATTTCCTGCAAAAGCATCTTTTGTTCTCAATTTAAGAATTTAATCACAGTTGTGTCAAAAATGTACAAAAGTAAAATAACTAACTGTACTAGATAAGCAAACTCCAACACGCAACTCTAAACTGCCATTATGATCAGCTGTTACTCATATGTATAAAACGTCCAAATTTTTAACATGTTAAAAAACACAGATATCAACTTGAGGATTAAGGTGCATCTGACTCATGACGTGCTATTTTTAATTTCCTGATATATATTTGAAGGCTTGTCAATGAAAAATGAAGGCAAACAAAGAATTGATATATTTGAATGTTTATATTGGTGATGTTGATATTGGCATTTGAATTATCTTCCTCAATATTTACTTATATATGATATTGATGATATTTTAGGGTATATCTGAATATGTGATATACCGCTGGAAGAATGAACAAATCTTGGAATGAATACAGTGATACTTCTTCTTAGAATGGCAAGATTTCATCTCACATATATTGGACATGGTAATCAAAAGGAATTCACTCCTGGAGAAGATTACCATGCTTGGTAAAGTAGAGGGTCAGCAAATGTCAGGAAAATGGTCACTGAGATGGATTGATACAGTGGCTACAAAAGTAGACACTGAGAAGCAGCCTAGAAGATCACAGATACTGGGTAAAAAAACAGTGTTTGAACATGATATATTTATTTTACAGAAAAAGAAAAGACCCATATTGGTAAAGCAACTTGTCCAAATTTCCTCAATTAAGGATATTTCCTGGCTAAGTTACTAGACTCCAACTATAATGATCTTTCTGGTCCACAGCGCTGAGGCCTCTTAGCAGAACAAGGTAAAGGATCTATAGCTGAGTTCTGAAGAAGACTTTCAACTGAGGAACACACAGAGAAAAACAAAGTATAGTCATAAGTGCGAAGGTACTGAGAATAGTACATTACAGAACATAGCGGGGTGTGGAGAACATGAAGATTGTATGTCATAACTAAGAACAGTGAAATATTATGAATCATATTATATGCCTAAATGGAACAAAATTTAAGTCAAATTTGGGAGTCTTGTATCACATACATAGCTTTGTGTGGGAAAAAATGTATGCTTTTATTCGTGTGAATTACATACACGTAGGCTTTATGAATGGATGGTTTGATAAAATTAACTGTTTCTGACACACTCTTGCTCCTGAGATTAGATACAGTTCAATAATTTCAGATTACCATTTGGGAACCAAGGATGAGAAATCATGACCCTTGATGTGACCTCATGACCCAAGTCTGAATAACTTGTTGTATAAATCAGAGGGGGAAAAAAGTTACCATAAGACCACATCACTGGCTTTTTAAAAATTACTTTAAAGTATTTTCCTTTATTTCAATAATTTCTTCTTGAACTCATATATACCTGTATCATGTAACCTAATCCTATTGATCTATCCTTAATCATGTCCAGAAGCTTATCTTTCATTTCAAATTCATGGCACCACTATTTTTTCTCACCTGAATGATTGCCATGGTCTTCTCATTCTGTGACATCCTATTGGGGAGCCACTAAGTACCTGTGATTATTGAGAAATTGAAATGCAGCTAGTTTAAATTGAGATATGTTGTAACTGGGTTTCAAAGACTTAGTATGACAATAATAATGTATTTTATTGAGTTAAATAAAATGTATCATAAAGCTCATCTGCGTCTGTTGACTTTTTTATGTGGCTACTAGAACATTCTATAATTATAAATGTTACTCACTTTTATAGCTCACATTATATTCCTATTGAGCAGTATTATTTAAACAGCTGGTGATTCCACTCTTTCTTTTATTCTATTATCAACAGAGTAACCTAAGAAAATATTTTTTACAATGCAGTACTCCTGAGTGCAAAATGGATTTCCAATTTACTTCAAATAAACAAACTTAAAATAGTTATATGAAAGTGATGTTGCAAATGTGAGTAGAAATATGAACTCTGTGGTTTTATTTTTGGTTTGTATACTCCGCTTCCAGCCCATTCTGTTATGCCATGTCTATAAACTAGTACCACATTCTCCTTGTTTTTCTTCAGAGAGCAGTCATCATCTAGTAGAAGCAGTCATTCTTTCTGTTTGTCTTCAAGGAGGAAATTCATTTCCTCTGAAACACATGAGCATAGACCTAAGTGAGAACCTAAATATTCCTTAGTCCAACTCCTTCATTTTATACACTATGAATGAGTCCCTAGGGTTGGGGAGAAACTTTTCTGAAAAAGCGTACCTTTTTTTCCTAAGGGAATTAGCAGATCCCTTTTCAGTATAGAGTAGAGAAGAGAAGGTGGCCCAGGAGACCAGAGTGGATATTTAAAAAGCTTAAGGGACTTAGACATTCCTAATGATGTCAGGATTCTATCTGCTCAATACACTTAATCTGTATGCTGAGCAAACCATCAGAAAAGCTGGATTAAATAAAGAATGGGCATCAAGATTAAAGGACGGTTTATCAATAACCTATACATTGCAGATGTCACAAACTCACTTACTGAAGGCAAGGGGGACTTGATGCACTTGCTGATGAAGATCAAGGATTTCTTCTTCAGGATGGATTACAACTAAATGTAAAGGTAAAGGTGGTGGGGAAGAGGGTGGTGAGCAGGCTTCACCATGGACAGGGGACCAACTGGGGTGTTGAAGTCAATAAAAAGGAGAAGATAGGGATCCGAGGCAGGTGAGGAAGGTGTCGGAGCAACAGCAAGCGAGCTAAAAGGAGGTATCAAGAGGCAGAAATAAGGGGAAAGTGGATGTGGGGTAGGAGGAAGGTAAAGGTAAACAGAAGAAGAACCAAGGACGCAAAGCAATGGATAGCTGTGTAAACATAGCATGTAAATACATCAATCCACAAAGATAGAGGTATTGGCTCATGTACATACATTTATAAGGCAATACACTGAGGTAGGGGATGGACTTGGGGCCTCTACTCACACCCTCCCTCAATACAAAAACACTTTGTTCTAACCAATCAGAAGTCTGAAATGTTCACCCTCCCGACACAATCACTAAAGACAAAACAGGTACATAAGCAAATGTGGTGAAGAGGGAAGATGGTGCCCAGCTATTAAAAGATACAGCGTCTGCAGTCTTAAAGGCTTGAAGTTGCACAAGCCATCATTCAGCAGTGAAGCAACAAGTCCACAAGGAAGAAGCACACTGCCGGTGTGATCATGAGGAGTCAAAGGGACTGGGTAATAGGCATCAGTAGACACATAACAAACAAAAACATATTGTTGAGAACTAGGGGGGTTGGGGTGGAGGTCCAAAGCCCATCTGTAGATAATGGAACAATCTCCTCACAGAGGGCTCACAGGGTGGGGATGAGTCACCAGATTGCAGTAAAGCATCAACAAAACACTATATTCCACTGGTTCCTTGAGGCTTCCCCGCCCCCCACTACCATGACCCAGTGCTGCTTCCCAGTTCAGACTAGACCTGAACATGTACACAGGTGTAGAAAGGGATGGGAGCTCACAACACACAGAATCCAGAAGTGGGAATGGTGATGCCAGAAGGGTAGGGGGAAGAGGGGCGATCAAGGAAGAAAAGGGGAATCAATCACAGTTATTGACACATAATCATATGTCCCTCTACGGGGGAAGAACAACATAAAATATGGGGAAAGTGAGACAGTGGCCAGTGGGAGAAATGAAAATAATAACAATGTGCACTCTATCGGTGGGCTATCGGGGGAAATGGGAAGAAGAAATAAAGAGCTGGTACCGAGGACTCAATAGAAAGCAAATGTCTAGAAGAGAATGATGGCAACATATGTACAAACTTGTCTGATTCAATTGATGTATGGATTGTGATAAGAGTTGTATGAGTCCCCAGTAAAATGATTTATATATAAAAAAAGACCAAGTTGCTCACAACTGAACCAATAGGTAACATCATGATGAAAGGAGAAAAGATCTTATTTTTCAAGCATTTGGCTTGCTTGGATTCACAGTCAATGCACATGGAAACAGCAGTCAAGAGATCCAAGGATGTGTTGCATTAGCTAAATAGGCTGCACAAGATCTCTTTAGAGTATTGAAAAGCAAGGGTATTAGTTTGAAGAGTGACCCAAATCGTGGCATTTTCAATTAGCTCACATGGCGTGAAAGTTGGAATTTGAATACAGAAGACTAAAGAGAAATCTTGCATCAGAATGTTTATGCTGGCGAAAAATACTGAAAGTGTCATGGACTCCTAAAAAGACAAAGGATCTGTCTTGAAAGAAGTATAGCCAGAGTGTTCCTTAGAGGGCAGGAGGGCAGGACTTCGTCTTTCATACTTTGGACACATTGTCAGGAGAGGCCAGTTCCTGGAGAAAGACATCATGCTTGCTAAAGGGGAGGGGAAGGGAAAAGAGGTAGGCCCTCCAAAGATGCAGTGGCTGCAACAATGGGTTCAAGCATCAGAAAAATTGTGAGGATGTTGTAGGACCTATTGTTTCATCCTTTTGTAGATAGGATTGTTATGGGTAGTAACTGATTTGCTGGCATCTAAAACAACAAATATGTCTTAAGGAACTCTGTGGCTTTAGTGATTTAGGCATTGAGATGCTAACTAACTGCGGGGGTAGTAGTTCAAATGGCCCAATCACTCCCTAGGAGAAGATGAAGGGATTTGTTCTCATAAAGATATAAAATATCAGAATTCCAAATGTAACAGCTCTACTCTATCCTATAGAGTAGATGCAATGTCAGCATTGAGCTCTGGTGAAGCACTGGACAGCTAAATGAAAGATTCATGGTTCAACTCCAGCAGTTGCGCCCTGGGAGACAGTGGAGATAAGGTACTCTTGTAAAAGCATATTGTCTTGGAAACCGTATGGAGTTGTACTCTACCCTACAGGGTTTCTGTGAATTGCAACCAACTCAATGACAGTGGGTTTTAATCAATGATGTATACAGTTAAGTAAGAAAACATGACACATTTCAAAGGATCAATCAGTGAGTTAGTCCAGCACATCTAGTGAAATGTCGGAAGCACATATAAATAGATACTGTATGTAGGAAATGGAAAACATTAGCTGGCTGCACAGAACGCTGGTCTCATGCTGTGATCCCCCTAAGTGATCTGCACATATATAACCAGCTTCTTGTTTAGGACCACAGCAGGTTGGGATGGGTAGAGAAAGTGCTGGTAGAAAATATCTTGTGTCAAGTAATTCACTGGTACATACACACTTATCCTCTGAATGGGTGTGAAGTTTACCTTGTGTTCAATTCCATCCCTCAGCAGGGAATCTTGATTGGATGATAGTGTGGCTAATTGGTTTCCTGAAGTTCAAGTGCTTTCAATATCTCTGACAACATGAGCATTTCTCTGCAGCAAGTCCTTTATGAGCTATGTGACTAATTCCATTGATGGATCATTTGGAAAAGTAAAAAAAAATACTGTGCTTCTGCCTGGGTTTTTCGATGGAAGACGGCTCAACGGAAAAATCAACCCTTTTGCCTATGCAGACAATGCCTTGCTAGCTACCAGTGGTATTTAGGGTGCTTTCTTCAAAGGCCACAATTGGGCAACCAGGCATTTGCGGCTGAGGACATTATATAGGAGGAAGATGATAATAGGTTTCCATATTTTTCAATCTTCCAAACCTGAAAGCTCTAAAAGGCAACCAATTGTTCAATGAGGATAGCAGGCGCGGGGGTTGTGGTGGACCCGAGCTCTATACTTCTCAGAGGGGGTGTAAAGAAATAACGTGCTTCTCAGCATGAGAACCATGGTTGCTGATCGACTCTAGCTAATAGCCCTTTGGGTTCACCTCCATTTCTCTGTCAGATTAAATATTTCTCTGAATACCTGAAACTGGTGACTGAGTAAGGCACTGGTATGCGGTCCAAGGTCCTTCAGTCCCGCACATGACTGCTCTCGTGGGCAATCTTCACCCTACAATCCCTGTGCCTCGCTTTTCTGCCAGAGGTTTTTGAAATCAGCATGGTGGCTTACCAGATGTCACTACTATTCCTACTTCCTCTCCTTCCCTTTCCATAATCACACTCTCCATGAGAGGATGGCTTTTGCCCTACTGACTCACTCATAGGGTCTGTTTGACATGGTCTTAAACTACGTAAAGCAGTTTTATTCTGAAAAGTGTGTGATTTTCCTAGAACAGAAAAAAAAACCAGATTTAACACAGACTTTTAAAAAATGTTTATTAAAAAACACCCTCCACCATCAACAAAAGCAATAAAAGAAGAATTTACAAAACACGGGTAAATTCTGATTGAAATGTGTAATGTTTAGTCAGGAAGGAAACGGAATAGGAAATGCCCAGAATTAAATAATGATTATAGGAAATTAGGGGTCCTCTATGGTCTGATCAGGTGATAGAGCATGTACCTACTTCCAGCCAGCCAGAACTAAAGTTCACACTAAGGAACCCAACTTCTCAACACAGCCTACATTGCTCATGTAATATTATATGAGATGTTGTTTGGCGGTGAAGAGGGAAACCCTTGGGGGCCAGTTGGAATGCCAGAGAACATGATGTGAAAATTAACATATGTATAATTTGGAATGCCTTTGTCCAATTTTCACAGTTCTGCTGCTGCATTTTAAGAGGGCCGTATACACACATTATGTAGCCAGCAGGAGTGCCAGAGAATTGTAAAGTCTCAGGTTTAACGTGTTAGTTAGCACATTCTTTCTGGGACAGTCTGCAAAACTGAAACTCTTTTTTTCTTTCTTTCTCTGTTTGAAGTACAGCTTTATTCTAGCTCTAAATGAAAAGGGCTGGGAATGACTGTTAACAAACAAACCTCACCACTGAATACTGTGATGTGACTGTAGCGGTCTAGCATTTGAATTTCAGTAAAGAAAACAAACGTGTGCCCAAAAAGCTGGATAGGCATGTCTCAAACGAGAAGGTTTTAACTGCCACACACACACCAGATCCCATTCATCTCCTTTAGCATCCCGAAGATGAGCACGTTCACTTAGCTATCTGGTGGCAGTGGTAAACACGCTGCGACAGGTGGATCCAGACGAGCCTGTGGTGGGGCCGGAGTAGGCCTGGCAACAAACTCCAGGTAAGATCTCCAATTCGTTTCCTAGCAAGTCAAAGGAAGAGGTTTTCAAAGTTGTTGTTGCTTTGGGCAGAAATGTCATAGTACGGAAGGTTCTTCTTTCAGTGGAAAGGGGTGGATTTTGCCTTAACTTTCCTGTCCTTAATGTCCATTCTGTTGCCACACAGCATGATGGGCATGTTTTCACCTACGCAAACCAGATTCCTATGCCAGTTTCCCCTGATATTACATCAAATATTATAATGGCACACTGGGCTTGGATATGATAACCATCTCTGAGTACTCCAAAATCTTCTTGCCCAGCAGTATCCCACACCTCGAATTGAATAGGCCCTCTGTGGGTATGGGACACCAGGGAATGCACCTCAACACCTAAGGACCTCAACTCCATATTTCTCAAATTCACTAGTCAGATGACATTTCATACATATATGTATTTTTTCAGTACCACTATTGCCGACCAGTACAAGTGTGAACTAGACTTGAGGTTCTCCTTGGGAGGTCATTGAGATGAATATTCCAGAAGCATCTCCAGGCTGCATCTGACTAAGGGATGGAAAGATGGCAGAAGCCCCAAACTAAAACTATTAAATGTTCCCAGAGTCCCCAGATTAAAACCTGCCCCTATTTTTATGGAGCTCATCAGCTCCTTTTATAAATCCAGAAAGGTTGAGTTATTCCATCCCAATGTTCTCCCCCAGATTGCTAGTGGAAGATTAGAAAAAAAATAGTTACAACATCTATCATTTGACAGTTTGGTGAGTGTGTTAGTCTGGGTACATTAGGGAAACAAATCCATGGAAATTCATATGTATAAGAGAGAGTTTTACATAAAGGGTAAGTGCACATCAAGAAAACATCCCAACCCAGTGCTGCCCAAGCCCACAAGTCCAACATTTGTCTGACACCAATACACAAAGGTCTCCTCCATCCCACAAAAGACACGCAATGATGCCAACTGCAGGATGAAAGTAGAGTCAGTGAATGTGTAAGCATCTCAGCACTGGCAGGGGTCTCCACACCAGTGCTCCAGCACCCAGGGCTGCATCAGGGTAGGTCCATGTGGCTTCTCCTCAGGGATGTCTTACAGGAAGTGAGCCTTGTTAGCTGAACAGAGAACTGGCTAAGGCAGCTGCACCCTGGTCTGACCATCAGAAAACAAGAGACATGAGAACCCAAAAGGTGAGGCTCACCAAGTCAGTTATCCCTCCGCCCTTCAATTAACTCCACATGTGTTTATCAGCTAGGTTGACACAATAGACTAAGTACCTCAGTGAGTGTCTAAAATATGCTAATTCCTCTGGTAAGTGTCTGTTATTTAATGAGCTATGTTCCTAAAAAGATATGTTGAAGTTCTAGCACCTACACCTATGAATGTGACTCTTTTACTTTTTGTTAAGAATAGGGTCTTTGGGGATTGCTTATTCTGCCTATGTTATATAGAGAAACACCAAAAGAAAGGAAAACAAGGAAAGACCATACAAATAATCCCAACTCGCACTGCTATCCCAATCTAGAGTAGATGGGGATAAATAGCGGACAGGCCCTGTTGTCATCAGTCAGTCCCATCCCCGTTGCTTTCAGAGTTCCTTACGCTGATGAACTTTTGTTGTTGTTTTTTAATGAAGGAACCTGATGAGGCTAAGTGGATTACTGGGCGGACTTGGAACTGATTCACTGATGACAATGGTGTAGTTGAAAGCATTTCGTTTGGAGTAACCCTGGATCTCTCACAGCGATGCTTTCATTTTTGGTTTGTTTACTTACCTTTTCTGGGTGTGTGTGCATTTCCAGCTTGGCATATATTTTAACTTTATTAGTGTTTTTCTATAAAAAACAGATTTTAAACTTTCATGAGCTGGGATTGATGTTTTTCATTATAGTTTCTAGTTTGGGTGAAATTTTTATAAAGTCTTCCTTTATCTGAGGAACACAGAAATAATTACATTTTTTCCAAGTCCATCTGAAAGCATTCAACCTAAGTTTCTATAGAGATTGAAATGATTTTTATATCGAGGTAAGTAGGCAATATGTAATTTTCCCCTTTCTTTTTTTGTTGTGACCTTTGCACCTTAGTTATATTGGATGCTAACTGCAAGGTCAGAAGGTCGAAACAAGCCACCCTACAGGATAAAGGTGAGGCATTCTGCTCTGGTAAATATCAAGTAGAATATCAAGAACAATTCTGTCCAATCCTATAGAGTCTCTCTAAGTCAGAATGGAACTGATGGCACTAGATTTTATTGTACCACTTTAGATGTGGATTAAATATGGATTTCAATTCAGTATAAAGGAAACCCACACGACTGACTGCTTGGAAGCAGTACAGTCCGCATGCTGCTTTGCACGGATGATGGCAAGACTTTTTCTCAAGTACTTTAGAAATGCTGTCAGGGAAAAGCATTTTCTGGAAAAGAATATCAAGTTTGATGAAGTAAATCATCAGGGAAAAGAACAAACCCATCATGCTGATTGATTGACACAGGGAGAGCAACAGCGATTTCCAGCGTAACAATTGTGAGGAGGACACAGGACGGGGAACCATCTCATTCTGTTGCACATAGGGTCGCCCAACAATGACAGCAACCACCACTCTTTGATGGCCACATCTAGAAAGATAAATTGCTAGCTCATAGACCTGAAGCGTTAAGGAAATATTTGTCTCGGGGGAGATGACGGTAAGGTATTGAGGATCAAAATGTAACAAGTTGCTCTGTGCTGGCCGCAGCTTCTGGTGTTAGAATAGAATTGTGCCCCTTAAGGTTTTCTCTTTTTTCACCTTTTAAAAATCATTTTACTGGCGGTTCGTTCAATTCGTATCAAGCTCCATCCATACATCCTTTGTGTCAAGCACATTTGTACATTTGTTACCATCATCCTTCTCAAAACATTTGCCTTCTACTTGAGCCTTTAATATCAGCTGCTCATTTCCCCCTCCCTCCCCACTCTCCCCTCCCTCATAAACCCTTCATAATTATTAAATTATTACAATTTTGTCATATATTGCACTGTCCGACTTCTCCCCCCAATCCTCTTCTCTACTGTCCATCCCCAGGGAGGAGACTATATGTAGATTCTTGTAATCAGTTTCCCCTTTCTACCCCACATTCCCTCCACCCTCCAGGCATAGCCATTCTCACCACTGTCCTGAAGGAGTCATCTGTCCTGGATTCCCTGTGTTTCCAGTTGTTATCTGTACTAATGTACATCCTCTGGTCTATCCAGATTTGTAAGGTAGAATTGGGATCATGATAGTGGGGGGAGGTAGCATTTAAGAACTAGAGGAAAGTTATCTGTTTCATCATTGCCACCCTGCACCCTGACTGGCACATTGCCTGCCCACAAATCTTCATAAGGGGGTGTCCAGTTGCCTAACAATGGGGCTTTGAGTCTCCACTATACACTCACCCACATTTAGAATGGTATGTTTTTTTTTGTTATTTGATGCTTGATACCTGATCCCTTTTACAACTCGTGGTCACACAGGCTGGTGTACTTCTTCCATGTGGGCTTTGTTGCTTCTGAGCTAGATGGCCACTTGTTTGTCTTCAAGATTTTAAGACCCTATATGGTATATCTTTTGATAGCTGGGCACCATCAGCTTTCTTCACCACATTTTCTTGTACACACATTTTTCTTCAGCAATCGTGTTGGGAAGGTGTGCATCCTGGAATGCCAATTTAATAGAACAACATGTTCTTACATTCAGTAAGTACTTGAATGGAGGCCCAATGTCCACCTGCTGCCTTAATACTAAATCTATAAATACATGCCTGTAGATCTGTTTCCCCACACTCATATAAATATATTTACATATGTGCATTCCATCTTTAGACCTCTATAAATACCCCTTGTCACCTAGTTCTTTCCTCTACTTCCTTTTACTTTCCTCTTGTCCCACTATCATGCTCATACTTCATTTGAGTTTCAGTAATTTCTCTAGGTTACCTTGCCCTTTTTGAATCCCTACCAGGCTTCTCACACCCTCTTTGCCACTGGTTTTGGATCACTTATTGCTCCCCTGTCCCTGGGTTGGTCGGCACCACTTCCTTACCCTAGCCTTCCCTTCTCCCACGTCTCCCTGGAATCACTGATCCTATTGTTTTCTCCTCCAGACTATTTATCCAGTCTATCTTATCTAGATAGATCTGTAGAGATAATAATACGCACCAAAAATCAAGCCATAGGAAGATAGATGATGAGTGAGAACATAGCGATGACAACAAAAAAGAAATCCAATTACCCATAGAAGAATAAATTAATTGAAAGAAAAATTACTTTAAGAAAAACCTGTAAATATATCAAGGTCTGATGTTTTATCTCTAGGCGTGTCCTTCAGTCAGGTGTGATACGGTACCATGTTTTGGCCCAGAGTCTGTCCTTTGTACTCCCTTGGGGGCTCCCTGCTCTGCTCCCATGGTTGCTCTGCCACATGCCTTTAGTAGTTTGCCTGTGTCTCTGGGTCAGTCTGGG
Organism: Tenrec ecaudatus; assembly: GCF_050624435.1. Classification (NCBI taxonomy): domain Eukaryota; kingdom Metazoa; phylum Chordata; class Mammalia; order Afrosoricida; family Tenrecidae; genus Tenrec; species Tenrec ecaudatus. The sequence goes on along the minus strand of NC_134531.1, from coordinate 152,132,572 downwards.
CCAGTCCTGACATTGAGTAGTCAATGTTGTCCTCCCTAGGGCCCTGGACCATCAAGGGATAGCTTGTCTCATAGTGGGATCAGCCATATTGTCCACTCTGTCCATTGGCTGTTCAGAGAGGGGCTATCGTCCTCCAGGCTTGATGGGCCAGGATGTGCTCCATTCTCTCTTCCACCCCATTCGTTTGCTCACATGTGATCTGATCAGATAAGCCACTCTCCCCTAGCTGAACCTTCAGTGCCATCCTCTAAAGTAAATTCTTCTGGGGGGAAGGGCAGTTGTCCATATAGCTGGTATGGGGTCCAAGCCCTCAGGCCTCTCCACTGGCTGCCCACTCCTTGCCGGCAGGTTGCATTTATCTGGCACTGGCTTTATATCTGGTCCCTCTTTACCTGTGGAGACACAAACAATACCCTCCCCTTGAATGGTTCAGTGGCCTATTCCCCCACCACACATCTTTTTTTTGCCCCCTTTCCTCCCTCCCCACCCCCTTTTTAGTTGGCTACCATATGTACCCCTGGATTTGGTCTGGCCTCTGCCATACTCCTTGGACTTCACCCCTGGAGTGTTTGTATACAGTAGATTTTTCCCTGTGCCCCTTTTGCATTTATTTTTCTGCTTTATATATATATATAAACTTACCTTAGCAGACTCATGTTGTACTTGTCCTTTTGTGTTGGGCTTACTTCACTCCGCATGATTTCCTCCAGTTCTTCCCATGCTGCAATATGCTTCGTGCGTTCATCACTGTTTTTCAGAGATGCATAGTGCTCCGTTGTATGTATGTACAACAGTTTTTTAATTCATTCATCTGTTGATGGAAATTTGGGTTGTTTCCTTCTCCTTGAGATTGTGAACTGTGCTACAATGAACATTGGAGCACAGATGTCTGGTCTTGGTTTGTTTCTTGCCTCTTCTAGGTATATGCCCAGTAGGAGGATTGCTGGGTCATATGGTAGCTCGATTTCCATCTGTTTTAGAAATCGTCCAATTGATTTCCATAGTGGCTGTACATACCTACAGATCCACCAGCAATGGATGAGAGTTCCTATCTCATCTCAACCCCTCCAACACTTGTTGCGTCCTGAATTTTTGAATTGGGATATTTTTGAAGGTGTTAGTTGGTATCTCATAGCTGCTTTGATTTGCCATTTCTCTTATGGGTAATGATCTAAAACATTTTCTCTTATGTTTATTGGCCATTCAGATTTCAGATTCTGTGTAACTTCTGTTCAGGTCCTTTGATGACCTCCTCAGTGGGCAATTAATTTTTCTCTTATTGTAAGCTTGCAAAGTATTGTAGATTTTAGTAATAAGGCCTTTGTCTGATGTGTCACTGCTAAAGATGTTTTCCCATTCAGCTGGCTCTCTTATTACTCTCTTGGTGAATTATTTAGATGTACACAGGTGTCTTATCTTCAGTATATCCCACTTGCCTATTTGTGACTCCTCTGTATTTGTATCCTTCCCTATTTCTCATAGCCTATGCATTCCCTGCACCAAGGTTCTCAGGTTTGTCCCAATTCCCTTATTAATGGCCATAATTGTTTGGGGTTTTTTCTCAAGGTCTGTGATCCACTTGGAGTTTATTCTTGTACATAGAGTGAGGTAAGGGTCTTGCTTCATTTTTCTACAGCTAGATATCCATTTTTTCCAGCATCATTTATTGAAGATGGCATCTGCTTCCCATTTAATATTTTTGGGCCCTTTTCAAAGATCAGTTGCCTGTATGCTGATGTTTTCATTTATGGTTTTTCACCTCTTTTCCATTGGTCTGAATATCTGTACGTATAGTATGTGCTCAAGTCAGGTTGAGCAAGCCCTCTCTCTTTGTCCTTCTTCTTGAGGAGTTCTCTGCTAATGATGGAATTCTTCCCCCTCCATATGAAATTGGTAATCTGTTTTTCCAATTCTTTTAAGAAGGATGGTGTCAATTCCCCAGGAAGCAGGTTATATGTAAATCCTTGTATTTGGTGCCCCCTTTCTCCCCCATTTTTCCTCTACCCTCCCATTATCGCCACTTTCACCACTGGTCCTGAAGGGATCATCTGTCCTGGATTCCTTGTGTTTTCAGTTCCTATCTGTACCAATGTACATCCTCTGATCTATCTGAGCAAAAACAAAGCCCACATGGAAGAAGCTCACCAGCCTGTCCCTACACAATCGCTGAAGACAAAGTGGGTACATAAGCAAATGCGGTGAAGATAGCTGATGGTGCCCGCCTTTCAAAAGATATAACATCTGGGGTCTTGAAGGCTTAAAGATGAACAAGTGGCCATCTAGCTCAGAAGCAACAAAGCCCAAATGGAAGAAGCACACCAGCCTGTGTGATCACGAGGTGTCCATGAGATCAGGTATCAAGCATCAAGGAACAAAAAAAAAATCATATCATTGTGAATGAGGGGGAGTGCAGATTGGGGACCAAAACCCATCTGTAGGCAACTATACATCCCCTTACAGAGGGATCATGAGGATGAGACAAGCCATTCAGGGTGTTTCAACGATGAAACAAACAACCTTCCTTTAGTTCGTTAATGTTTCCTCCCCCCACTGTCATGATGCCAATTCAATCTTGCAAATCTGGCTAGAATAGAGGATGTACACTGGTACAGATAGGGACTGGAAATACAGGGAATGCAGGACAGATGATCCCTTCAGAGCCCATGGCGAGAATGGTGATACCAGGGGGTGGATGGGAGGCGTGGCAGGTGAACCGATTACAAGGATCTACATAGAACCTCCTCCCTGGGGGACGGACAACAGAAAAGTGGGTGAAGGGTGATGTTGGACAGTGTAATATATGACAAAATAATAATAGTTTGTAAATAATCAAGGGTTCATAAAGGAGGGGGTGGTGGGGAGGGAGGAGAAAGAGTGAGGTTTTGAGGAGAAGATGAGCCAGTCAGAGTGCAGTGTAGCAATGAAACAAACAACTTTCCTCTAGTTCCTAAATGCTTCCTCCCCGCTCCCCCCACTATCATGATCCCAATACTACCTTACAAATCCATCTCCTTACAATCCTGATTTCTTACAAGTGAATACGCAATCCTCTCTTCCAGGAGACCTCTGGATGTACTTGCTCTTCCAATCATTTGGTAGCAACCAAGAATTTGCACTACCTTGGGAATCTGTGATTAGATTAATCTTGTGTTTGCATTTGTTTTTCTCCTTCTAATTTTTTAATCATTTTATTGGGGGCTCATACAACTCTTATCACACTCCATACATACATCAATGTGTAATGCACATTTGTACATTCATTGCCCTTATCATTCTCAAAACATTTACTCCCCACTTAAGCCCTTGGCATCAGCTCCCCATTTTCCCCCCTCCTTTCCTGCTCCCCACTTCCTCATGAACCCTTGATATTTTATAAATTATTATTTTGTCATATCTCACACTGTTCGACGTCTCTCTTCACCCACGTTTCTGTTGTTCATACCACAGGGAGGAGGTTATATGTAAATCCTTGTAATCGGTTTCCCCTTTCCACTCCACCCTCCCTTCTAATTTTATATTCAGTGTTTCTGATACTTCTGCTGTATTCAAAGATAATCATCTTAACTTATGGTCAAAAGATGGCTGCCAGGCATTGGGGACTGAAAGATGAATGCTGTTTTAATTCCTTCTAAAAAGTACAGTTTTTAAAAATAGACTTATTATTAATTTATTAATTGGTAGTTAATACATATATCAATCTGTAGTTCAATCTCATCAAGCAGCATTGTACAATTGAGAAGCACACTATCATCAGTCATCAAAGGACTGCAAATCATTAATTTGAAGTTAAAGGAGGGATTAGTATCAGAGTCTAACTTGTGAAAACCACGTTTACAGGTTATGGATGACAGTGGGATCCTAAGATTCAACTTGGGGAATTACATAGAAAATAAGCCTCCAGGGATCTCCCTCTATCCATCACTGAGGGGCAGGAGGAAAGTTATTACCAAACAGTGCATTGGAAAAATGAATCTAGAGATCAGAGCATAAATCTGACAGGAACAGTTAAAATTTTGTCAGTTGATTCACCCTCTGATGCACGCTGGACCTGATTTGGTTTTCAACATTTTCTGTATTTTTTGGTTTTGTTTTAGTTTGATCATATTAGCGTGTATCTCCAAGGTCATATGTCATTGAAGGTCACCCTCATGAATGTGTGTTATATGCTTTTCTGTGCTTTGGTATATAAAATCCAGGATTTTTGATCCAATAGGGACAGCAAGTAGAATAAGGGTTTCAGAGGTGCGGCAGCTGGTAAAGTGAGGGGGAGGGTATGGGGTAAAAGCGAAAGAAGACAATGTCATGGAGTCCTGGAAGAAATGAATGTGTGTAAATTGATTGTGGTAGCAATTATACAATTCTACTTGATGTGATTGAGCTATGGAATGATATACATATATATATTCCCAATTCATAATATATATGATATATATATATTCAGATTGAAAAATTAGACATGAAATGGGGACATTACTATCAACCTGGAAGAAATGAAGGGGCTGTCTCTTGTGGATCGTGAGCTGCAGTGAGATAGACTTGGGATGCTGGTGGTCTCTTTCCCACCACCGAGAATAACATTGCCAGAGAATGTAGATAAGGAAACCAATACACGTAGAAGGAAAAACTAAGTGGTAGAAAGAGAAAGTGGCAAGACCACTTTTTTTTTCAACTCCTAGATTCAAGGACTTAAAGTAAGGAAGGAATCCTAGTGTGGCATAAATGGTTAATACTCATGGATTAAATGTGAAAAATATTTTAAAGGCCTTTTGCCAGGAATACTAAAATTTCCATGACTGCCTGCATATATAAATATATTTGCGTGGGTGGGTGTGTTTGTGTATCTAACCAGGATAAACTCTCAGTTTACTAACTGTGAAACTGAGGCTTAGAGTGAAAAATACCCAGAATCAAGATAGTGTAACCCAATGATAGCAGAAGCAGAGCTAGGCCCCAAAGCTTCAGAATCCTAATGCAGTGAGACCTCTCCTGAACTCTCGGTCCTTTCTTCTAGAGCCTTCACCTAAATAGCCTCTTAAAAATCACATGAGATTGAGGTTCAGCTGGGAAGGCACATATATGGACACACACACATCTATGTATATGTGCTTGCACGTGCATTCACATTGCAATCTTTATCTAAACTAGAACTATTATTATTGGCTGCCACTGAGTCGGTTGTGATTAATAGCAACCACATATGACAGGCTATAAGTGTCTCAGGGTGTAGCCCTTGCTGTGGTTTTTATGGAATCAGATCAGCAGGTCTTGCTTCTGCTACTGGGTGGTTTGGAACCACCTGCTTTGGGCTAGGAGCTCAGCGCTTCTTGTTGAGTCCTACAGCTCCTACAATCTAAGCTAGTAGTCCTAGTTATCTACTCACTGCCAAAGAGTGAATTCTGCCTCAGCAAATCTACACTGTGTTTCCTAGGCAGTAAGTTTTTATGAGAGCAGATAGCCTCATCTTTCTCTCATAGAGCAGCTGGTGGCTTTGAACCACTGACTTAGTGATTAATACTCACTCAGCAGTGCCACCAGAGTTCTTTCACGGCTAATATAACTGATAAATTACAAGTTGATGGCTGTAATGAACAGAACGTGACCCTGACAGTTCCGGAGAGTCAAAGTCAGAATTCATGACATCAGCTCTAATGAAAGACGATCTCAATGTGTGTCTCTGTTACAGGAGGCTCCCTGGGGAAGGATCTTGCTTCTAAAGAACTCCATCTGTTCTTCTTTCTTGGTGTTAACAGGTCCTTCTCCTTTCTTCTCTGAGGCTTAATTCTTTTTATATCTCAAAGAGATTGTGATTCAAGGTACAACCTAAGCTTGTATATTGATTGTATCACTTTAGCTGCCTCTACTCCTGCCTTACTAACGTCATAGAAGAGTTACAACATAGAGCACACTTAGATCAGATCACAAAGTCATGGATAATTGTATTCTACTGAAAAACGTGTTCTCGATAAGCTAACACGTATTTTGGAGTAACAATTCTATCCATAACCCTAATCTTTAACATTAATTACTCTAACTTTACTCACCATAAGTTGCCTCAGTGGCAAAGCACCATCAAGCATCTGTGCTATTCGCATGACCTTGTGGAACCTTGCTTTTCCCTTCCCTTCCTTTCCTTCATCTCGAATGTTTATTTGCGTGAGCATTTTTAGTTGAACCTATATTTCCAGTTATTCATATACTGAAAACAGAAGTGCTATGATGACCACAAGGTTGTGGTTAGGTCTCCAGGACCATATTCTACAAGCTTAATTTAAGTGTAAACCATGCAAGATTTTTCAACATGCTTTTCAATGCTCTCCTGAGTAGCACAATCCCACCCCTCAGAAACTGTTCTTTGTTGCCACATAGGAGACATGTGGGACACGGGAAAATTGAGTCACAAGATTTCATAGCAGAGAGCAATTGTCCAACCTGACAGCAGTTAGACAACAACCTCAACAAAGATTCACTTATTTCTACAAATTCAGTGTTCATGTACTAAAGTTTACATTTTGGTAGTAATTGTTTTTTCTTTGACTGGAGAAAGTATTTTGAAATTCTTTAAAATATTCTCTAATGATAAAAGAACTCTAATTTGCCCCCAAACAATTGGATTTGATTCACTCATTTGGTTTTTATATCATACTTTAAAAGCCCCTGCTACTGAACCAGTAACACAAGACAGAATTTTCTGCCCTGAACAATTATTTACAGAGAATGGGAACATTTGTAATTTAACGTGTTGCTTAGGCAGTACAGGAGTTGAGTTGCTTTCTTTTACTCAATAAAAAGGGATGAAAGAAGCCATTGTGGACAAGCACAGTAATCACCTGGCAGGGGGCTTGTTTTCCAAACATCCTTGTATTATAAACGTCTAGGTTTGGGGCATGCGGAGAGAAAGCATAGTATTACAAGGTTGGATGGGTGGCTGGAGAAAAGTGTCATGTGATGCAGACACCAAGTGATGTTTGAGAGCTGCAATACAAATAGAGCCATTGCTGAGAAACTGTGCATTATACATTTATTTTAAATCCACGATACATCGGCATTTGATATGATTATTCCATATCATATGATATAGGCAGCTACACACTAAATTGATTGCAAGGCTCTAATCGATATTGAACAAAAATGTTTCATGGCAGAAAATTGCTGCAGCAGGTAGGTGGAGCTGAATGTAGACAATATAACCAGAATAAATACTGAGGGAGGAAGTCCTGCATTCAATGTCAACTCATGGCAACCCCATGCGTGTCAGCATCAAAATGTGCCCGTGGGGATTTCAAAGGCTGATATATTGGAAGCAAGTTACCAGGCTTTTCTTCTAAAGCGCCTCAGAAAAGACTCAAATCACCTACTTTTATTTAGCAGCTAAATGCAAAAACATTTATATCACACAGAGATTTCTCTCTGATGAAAATACCTACATGGATGAAATGTCCATCAAGATGACCCCTCTACTCCGACTTCCTTATGTGAAGTACGATAATTCTGGACTCTGTGCCGAGGCTGCCACCCCATTTTGCAGGGAGTTCTCTGCTGTACCAATGGACAGGATTAAGGTGTGATTAAGTCCTGACCTTAGTTGACGGTGTGACTTTGTTTCCTTAGGGGGATGACCTACTACAACAGAAAATCACATTTCCATAAAGGCCAGTCCTCTGTGTATAAGACCCATCAGGGACACACAGACAAATCCCAGGGCTATCAGAAGAGCATATTCAGCGATCTGGCTGAAGTGGCAGGAGTCGAGACCAGAGCCCAAGGAAACCAAGTGACAGAACAGGGGAACAGTGCTAAGACAGTGAGACCATGAAACAGAGTGAAATCTGAGCTTCCTGGTCCAGAGAGACAAAGGCCAAGGCACAGAAGCCTAGAAAGACGAGGGACCAGAAACTTGGCTGCTGGTTGAAGCAAAGTGTTGCTGTGGACCAAGGAATGACTGTTTCCGTTTTGTTTACTGATCCTGACTTGTTGTAACCTATTAATTTCCCTAAGAAGCTCCCATAATTGTGTGTTTTGCCTGTGAGTTCTTCACGGGCAGGCCAACAAATTATCAGCCGCGGAACAGAAGTGGAGTGCTGTGAGAAAGGGTGGCTGGTGTCAGGACAGGTAAGGAAAGGTGGAGATGGAGGTAAGTCTCACCCGTATCTCAGGGCAATAGGGAGACCAGAGGAGGTGAGATGATGCCATCAGAGGTGGTCAAATGATCTGTTTTGCAGCACACCAGAAAGTCAGGCTCTCCTGCAGGCTAGAGCTGTTCTAAACATGAGTGAGGTCTCCCACTGCCGCAGGTTAGAACTTATACGTAGACATTCTCCCACAATGCAATTGCGAGCCACTGGCTTCAGTTTCCTGTCGTGATGTTATGAGGAGGCATCAGAGGAGAGGGGCAGGGACAGAGGGTGCATGAGTCATTCTTCAGCACTTGCTCTGGATCCTTCCCTCCCTCTCTTTAAATATTTTGCTCTTAGTTGGCACTCAGTAATTACTCCATAAATATTTAATAAATATGTCAATTAACCTAAGAAGCTACTCTGATGTTCTTCCCACCCTGAAATGTCTTACATCTACTTTTCTTTTAATCCTTTCACTGTTGCAAGGAGCAAAATAAACATATTGTGTCTTCAAAAAATCATCTCTAATGTTCTGATAGCCCGATCAGTATTTCACTGCCTTCAAGTCTTCGTTTAAAAACTATCTTCTCATGGCGGTCTACTTAACCTCCCTATTTGAAATAGCTCTCCTTTAATCTACTGTTTGTAAACCTCCTTTTCTTTTATTCTACTAATAACTTCTTTATTAAGATCCTTGTTAATCTCCTCAAGCTAGAATGTAGACTCTCCTAAGTAAATATCTTTGTATTTAAGTACAATAAATCTCAATATGTATTTGCTAATTAGACAACTTTCCATAGGCCATCATAATATTCTCCATCTAATATCTTGAACATATATAATACATGAAACACATATACATTGTAATCTGTAATATTTCTAATTTTCCTGCGACATATAGTAAAGCAATAGGAGTTTATTTACTTTACTGAAACAACCTCCCTAATCTGTTTACTTCTCCTTTTTCTTTACTGAGCATAGCTAATTTATTTGACTTAATTTTAATAAACCATTTATCATACTATTCATTGTCACCACAGAGTAGGCAATATTTTTCAGCACTTACTGTGTACTAGGCACCATGCCAACTGATTTACATACATTATCTCATTTAATCCTCACAAAAATTCTCAGACAGTTACTTTTCATTTTCCTAAATCCAGATATGAGGAAAGTGAGACTGAGTTGGGCTGCAGGTATTTAACCAAAAGCCAAACTCACTGCCATTGAGTCAATGCTTAGTCTTAAAGACCTTATAGGACAGAGTAGAACTGCCCTATAAATTTCCATGACCGTAACCTTTTAAAGGAGTAGAAAGCCTCATCTTTCTGCTGTGGAGCAGCTGGTGGATTAGAACAGGTGACCTTGCAGTTAACAGCCCCACTTGTAATCACTATACTACCATACACAGTGGGAGTTGTGGAGGCTGTAAAATACTTATTCATTGCCATGGAATAAATTTTGACTAATTACAACCCAATAAAACAACATAGATATGCCTTATATGGTTGCCAAGGCTATAATATGCATATAGCCACATATTTCTTCCATGAAGTAGTTGGTGTTTTCAAACCTGATAATTCATTCATTAGCAGTAGGGCATATAATTCCTATGCAAATAGTGCTCCTTAGTTTATGACTTCTAGATTGGAAATACATTCCTGAACCCTGTTCTACCTAATGTAGAACTTCATTTCTTTCCAGCCTATTATTTCCTGATAATAACAGATCATCTCTGTCCAGTCTTATTAAATAGTCACAGAAAAATAAAATAGCCCTTGTCTGTAAAGTGTATGGGAAACCTAAAAATAAAGCATTTTCTAAATTTCAAAGGAACTCTAAGATAAACATTTAGATTTGGGATACTAATAATCTGCTGACTGCAGTTGTGGAAAGGTTGCATCACAGTTAGTAGAAAAGTAGCTGAGCTCAAATTCAACAGAGCATAAGCACAAGGGTGGCATTACTAGTGTGTTCTGAGAAATGGCAGTTGAGATGCCGTCAGGAGATTCTTGTGTACATCCTACTGAGCTGAAGGACACAAACTCCACAAAGTTGGTATTTCTGAAGCCAGTTCTTTTCGGGTTGCATTATTGATAGAGCAAAGATATCTTCAGATGTCCTCTACAGACAATAAAAAGACAGTAAACATGCCACTTAGTAAGCACTCACATCTAAGGGGGAGAGGAAGGATGGACAGATTGGGAATTGGAGTCTTTTATATCATTCTGTAGGAGCCCTGGGGCTTAGTGGGTTATGGGTGGGTATGCTAACCACCAGGTCAAATTCAGCCCACCAATCAACAAGAGCCATATGAGCAAACTATATTTTTCATAGAGTTAAAGCCTGATTCATTGCAAAGAACAAATGCTTCCTCTGAATTTGCTTACTGTAAGGAATCTAATCTCATATAAAGTCAAATATATAAATCATATCTAGAAAGTAGAAAACTGACAGGAAGCAATAATGTTAAAATGTTTCTCACACGATTCCCTATTTCACATCTCTTTGCATATTTACAACATTTTCCTTTACTAACCAACTTTCTCCCATTAATCTTGATATCTCCTATTATTTCCATTGTTTTTCTCCCAAAATCCCTAGTAGACAGAATATTGGATCTCGTCATTCTATTTCAATATTTCTTAATTTCACACTTTTTAATGCATAATGTGTTGAATGCTGAGTACTTTATTCAGCTTTATCTTCTAGTTCATTAATCTCTTCTCAGCTATATCTATCCTTCTGATTAATCCTACCAATTACTTTTTAATTTCAGTCTTTTAAAAAAATGATAAGTTCTCATGTTTTTTTTAAATTTCTATAAATTGATATCATAAAATTGCATATGTATATATAAAGGTACACAGATAAGTATTACTACTTGTGTTGCAGCACATTACTGAACAGGGTTATTCCAAACAGAAGGTGTTGGAGCATATCACTGTGATTAGTGGACGGTTACAGGCATGTTCTTTCCATACTACACTTACCTTGGTCTTTTCTGGAGGTCTTGTTAAAAAGGTTAAATCAAAACAAAAATGAAACATTCTCTATTTACACATGATATAATTTTATACATGGAAAGCTCCAAGGACTCAGCAAGAAATTTCTGGAACTAAATGAAAGCCTACTGTCATAGTTACATAATCTGTCGTTAATTTGAGACTTAAGAGTGGAGAGGTGGGGCCTAGCCTGACAATCAGGTCACAGCTTCATGATCTCATTTTGAAACTCTAAGGAGAGAAATAACTCATTGTAGGCAGGACACACACTCACTCCCTGCGAGGCATGCTTGCTGATAAGACACATGGAGCTACACTAGATCCCTGGAGCTGAAGGAGACACCTGGAGACCTCTGCCAGCACTGAGATGACTCTACTGACACTGGATCTACAAGACTTTCCACTCACTGACCTGTGATCTTCCTGCATTTGGCATCATTGCATGTGTTTCTTGAGTCTGAGGAGGAATTTATAGATTGGTATTGGACATATGGGCTAATATCAGACTTATGGACTTGATCTGGACTGGGTTGGGATGTTTTCTCAATATTCAATTGCTCTTGTATATAAAGCTCTTTCTTATACACATATGAGTATATATGAACCAATTTCCCTAGTCTACCTAGAGTAACATAACACCCAAAGTGGAAAGCTCTAAGATTAGCATACAAAAGCCTGTCATATTTCTTTACACTAACCATAATAACTCTGAAAAGGAAATCAGGAAAACAGTACCATTAAAATGGCCACCTCAAAGATGAAATATTTAGGAATAAACTTAACCATAAAAAAAGACTTACACAAAGAACTACAAAGCAGTATTACAAGAAGTCTAAAGAGACTTACATAAAATGAAAAACCAAACCATTGTTGTGGATAGGAAGACATCACATATTGAAAATGGCAGGACTACCCAAAGCAATCTTCAGTTATAATGCTATCCTAATCTAGATCCCATCTAGATATTTTAAAGAGATGGAACAACTGTTTACCAATTCTATATAGGCTAGAAATAGCTCCTGTAGATACAAAGCATCAGTAAAGAAGAACAGAGTAAGAGATCTAATACTCCCCAATCTCAAAACCTAAAGGATATACAAGGCAGTCAAAGTGATTCAGTATTAGAACACCAGCAGACACACAGGCAAATGAAATAGAAATGAGAACTGAGAAGCAAATCTACTATGGAGAACTGATCTCTGATAAAGGATTGAGACTCATAAATGTTGCTGGAAACTCAAAAATAATGCTCAAAGATGATGCTGTTAAAGCTGGATTTCCATCTGCAGAAATATTAAAGAAGATTCATAACTCATTTAATAAACAAAAAATGAACTCAAAGTGAATAAAAAAGGTATATGTAAAGCTGGAAACTATAGAGGTATCAAAACATAGGGAAAAAACTAGCATCCCAAGTATATGGCATACACTGTCAAACATAACTAAAAACAAGACAAACTAGAAGACTCATCCCTAAAATTTACATGCCTATGCACACCAAAAGAGAGAACGAACAGCAGTGGGTGGCTGGCAAAAATATCAGACAAGAAACTAATCTCTGCAACTTATACAAAACCTGAACCAACAAAAAGATAGCTAATGCAATTTAAAAATGGGTAGAGGACAGGAACAGATACTTCATCAAAGGACACACTCAAGTGAACAACAATCTCATGGAGAAATACTCTCACTCATTAGATACCAGAGAGATGCAAATCAAAATAACATTGCGATATCTCCCCATCCTGGCATAAATAGCAAAGCTCAACAAAAGATAAATCAAATATGTGCAACGATGTGGTGAGACTGGAACCCTTATACATGCTGGTGGAATTGTAAAATGGAACAACTATTTGCTTCCTCAAAAAATCTAGAGCTACTGAGTGTGTAAATTTTCTGGTAGTGCTTGAACAATTGCATAGTATCTGAGAGGGATTACTGAGAGATGAAAGATGGGTAAATGTAACAGCAGAGTAGGGGGGGATATATGTATATTACATATGTATACGTACATATTTAAACAAATACACAGATGTAAATACACACATATAAATATATGTGTACTTGTTTAAATAGGTATATATAGATACACATGTAATAGTGAAGCAGATGGACTTTGGGCTACTACCTAAATCTGACCTCAGTAGCAAGAAGAGTTTGTTCTACTAATGTGGGACTGTATGATACCTTCCTGACACATCACTGAAGACAAAATGGGTGCATAAGCAATTGTGGTCAAGAAAGCTGATGGAGCCCACCTATCAAACAATACAGCATCTGGGGTATTAAAGGCTTATAATTAAAAAAGTGGCCATCTATCAGGGAAGCAATAAAGCCCACATGGAAGAAGCACACCAACCTGTGTGATCATGCAATGTCGATGGGAAGAGGTATCAGAAATTCAAAAACATGCAGCCAAATGTGAGTGGATGCAATAGAGACCCCAAAACCTGCAGGGTATTTTGGACAGTCCCCCTCAGAACAGATGAGACATCCAGAATGTGGTAGGGACTGGTAAACCACATAACTATCCTCTAGTTCTTTAAGTGTTTATGTGCTTTATCTCATTAATCATGCTAGATTTGTGTATGTTCACTTGTGTATTTAAGATCACTCAATATGTGGAAGTGAAGGTAGATGACCCTCAGAAACAGTGACAGGAGCAATGATTCCAGGAGGGTATGGGAAGAGAGGTTTTTTGGGGGTGGGGAGAAGAGCTGATAGCATTGATGAATGTATACCACCTGATGGGATTGGACAATGGAATTGTATGTGAATGGATATGTTGGACCATGTAATATATATCAAGAAAGAGAGAGTATACAATTGAATTCCATGATATGTGGATTATGTTTCAATCAAACTGTATTTTTTAATTACAGCTATCAAAGGATTCATCAATCTCACAACTAGCTATAAATTCTATAGAACTATGATTTGTGATGTGAGTAGACATGTGCATACACATGTGTCTCACAACACTATTCAAAATAGCAAACAAGGTAAATATATATGATGGGAAAATGGGTAAGCAAACCACAGTATATATCCACAATTAAATACTGTGAAACAATTAAAGTATATTGATAAACCTGAAAAGAACCTTGCAATATCAATATACCTGGATGGCATTATGTTGAGTGAAATTAATGATTGCAAAAATATAAATATTATAGGAAATGAGAGTTATAAAAGTCAAGAAAAAGGGTTTTATACAAAATTAAGTTTTGTTTCATAGTTACCAGGATAGAAAGAGGAGGGCAGTTAAATCACCAAATAGAGGGCAGGAACATATAAAGTCTGTGTAAACAAAAACAGTACCTTCAGATGGGATTGTCCTGTCAGTTAAATGTAAGGCATAAAAGTCAACTCAGAAGGTGATGGAAACAACTTTAAAGGTCTCCAAAATGGTTGATATATTTTCTGCAAGAGCATAGGATGACCAAAGGGGCTTATGATGAAGAAGTTTTATCAAAATTGAAAGTTCCACTGATGAGAAAAAGGTCAGAACAATTGTGCTGTGGAATTTTTTCATTCATTATGACAATGCACCCATTCATTTTTCAGGGGTAACAAGGACTTCCTATGAGAATGTCATCGAGAAACCTTACCCATGCTGCCTACCGCTCTGATCTTACTTCCTTAGACTTCTTTTATTTCTCATACTAGAAAATAAAATAAAATAAACATTCGGAAGGAAAAGAGTTTGTATCCCTAGGGCGTGCTAAAACTGCTATTTTTGAACTAGTGTACATTGAAGAGTGAAGAAATCTTCAGGGAAGGGTTAGAGAAATGGAAACATTGTCGCCAGAGGCTCATAGATGGAGATGTCGGGAAACCATAGTTTCATGTTTTGATATTTTTGTTTAGTAAAAATTTCTGTGGTTTTAGAGTAGGTTTTTTTTTAACTAATCCTCTTGTTTGTGTGTGTATGGCGTGGTTTTATAGTGTTTGCAAGGTGATCCAATTAGATCAGATTCTCAAGTTGGTAGTTTTTTTTTTATTTCAAAAACAGGAATCTTCCTAACACTGAATGAGTAAGTTATCTTGGGGGTTTTGAGTATTTATGGTGTGCTGAAAATACTAACAACCTCTTCAAAGGGTTTAAACAGCAAAGACGTCACTTTGAGGACTGAACTAGGTCTGACCCATGCATGGTATCTCACTTGCCTCATATGCACCCAGGAAAGCTAGTCAGTGGGTAAGGAAAACCAAAGAATGGATGCATTTGAACTATGGATTGCCCACAATGTTGAAAGTACCAACAATTAGTCTTAGTGGAAGTACAATCAGATTGCTTCATTGAAGATAGGATAGCTAGGCTCCATCAAAAAATATTTTGAACATGTTATCAGGTGAGACTGGTCACTGAAAATGGACACCATGTTTAATAAAATATGAGGTCAATGAAAAAGAAGAAAACTCTCAAGGACATGGATTGATAAAGTGGCTGCAAAAAGGGGTTAAACAAAACAGTGACTGTGGGCTTCTGCGCCATAGAGAAATGCCCTGGTTTCCTTCCGGCTGCCTGGTTGGTCTTCCTCCGAGGTAAGTGCAGAGAAAACACACACACACACACACACACACACACACACACACACACAGACATACACTGCAGCACAAGAGCTAAACAAAAGTTTTATTTAATTATAGAACAGATACACTTCAAAAACTGAAGTGGGTTTGTTAGGTAGCAGAACAGGGACCAGAGGTCTCTACAGGGCATGCTCCAAATTCAGGCCCTGAGATGGGGGCTGGGGGGCGGGTACACCTAGGTGAGCGGTACACCTGGATTGGCTCAATCTAGGCCAGGTGGACTTAATTCAACCAATAGGTTCAAGCAGCACCGTTGACCACAGCTCCTAGTGAAAGCCCCCAAAAGGCCAGAACCATAAGCCTGCCCCCTCTTTTCCAGCGGCTGCACCTTGGGTCCATGGTCTCCCTCTCTGGTCTCAGACCATCACGTGGGTGTGCAGTGCCATGAGGGTCCCTGTGTTCAGTTACTATAACGCCTGAACAGTCTAGCCTTTATAAAAACCCACGAGGATCACAAACTAGGCTTATGTGTGAAAAAATTTCACATGCAAAGCCAAGGACTGAATCATTTTTCACTGGAGTAATCTAACAAGTTCCCTTTCTGAGTTGAGACCAGATATCATCTAGGTTTCAGGTTTGAAACACTGAGTCAGGGGCATGGAGGTGACAGCTCTGCAGATGGCCGGGTGGCTTTCTGATTAGTTTGCTTACTCTGCCCTTGAGTCTATACATATGTCTTTTGTTTCCCTTTTTAAAAAAATCATTTTATTAGTGGCTCATACAAGTCTTAGAACAATCCATACATACATCAATTGTGTAAAGCACATTTGTACATTCATTGCCCTCATCATTCTCAAAACATTTGCTCTCCACTTAAGCCCCTGGCATCAGCTCCTCATTTTTTCCCATCCCTCCCCACTCCCCGCTCCTTCATGAACCCTTGATAATTTATAAATTATTATTTCGTCATATTTTACCCTGTCTGACGTCTCCCTTCAGCCATTTTTCTGCTGTCAGTCCCCCAGGGAGGAGGTCACATGTACATCCTTGTAATTGGTTTCCCCTTTCCAACCCACCCTCTCTCTGCCCTCCCAGTATCACCACTCACACCACTGGTCCTGAAGAGATCCTTTGCCCTGGATTTCCTGTGTTTCCAGTTCCTATCTGTACCAGTGTACATCCTCTGGTTAGCCAGACTTGAAAGGTAGAATTGGGATCATGACAGTGGGTGGGGGGCGGGAGGAGCATTTAGGAACTAGAGGAAAGTTGTATGTTTCATTTTTGCTACATTGCACCCTGACTGGCTCATCTCCTCCCCGAAACCCTTCTCTAAGAGGATGTCCAGTGGCCTACAAAGGATTTTGGGTCTCCACTCCACACTCCCACCTCATTCACTATGGTAAGATTTTTTTGTTCTGATGATGCCTGATACCTGATCCCTTCGACACCTGTGATAGCACAGGCTGGTGTGCTTCTTCAATGTGGGCTTTGTTGCTTCTGAGCTAGATGGCCAATTGTCTACCTTCAAGTCTTTAAGACCCAAGATGCTATATCTTTTGATAGTCGGGCACCATCAGCTTTCTTCACATTTGCTTATTCACCCGCTTTGTCTTCAGTGGTTGTGTCGGGAAGGTGAGTATCATAGAATGTCAATTTAATAGAATAATAATAATAAAAGAAATAGCAGGGTACAGGGCACTAACCCACCCAAGGGGAGGGTATTGTTTATATCTCCACAGGGAAAGAGGGATCAAACTTCAACCCAGTGCTCCAAGATGTGAATGCAACATGCCAGCGTGGAGTAGGGAACCAGCGAAGAGGTCTGACCCCAATCCCAACTGCTAAGTGGACATCTACGTCTCCCCCCAGAATAATTTATTTCAAAGGACGTCATTGAATCCTTAGCTCTGGGAGAGGTACATATCTGATCAGAGCACACGGGTGCAGATAAAGGGGGAGGAGGAGAGAATGGAGCACATCCAGGCCCACCAGGCCATGAGGACGATGTTCCCAATTAGAGCAGCGAGTCCATAGAGAGGACCACATGGCTGGCCCCACTATGAGACATAATGCCCTCATTGATCCATAGACCTATAGGGGACAGCACTGGAGACACAGTGTGGGAATTGCACCTGATCTGGAGCAGTCACACCGAGGCAAAACACTAAGGGGTGCAACAGAACAACAAGGGAATGGAGCAGCGAGGTCCTCAAGGAATGCTGAAAGTGGGCTTTGGGGACAGGGTGTGGTGCCCCCACAGACTGGATTGGAAAACACTCCTAAAGGCCAACAAACAATCCTTGAACTAACTACAAGCTTTTCTTTCTTGTTGTGTTTTGTTTGTTGTCATTGGTTTCTTGTTGTTGTTTTGTTGTATATTGTTGCTTGGATTTTCTCTGTCTTGTTTTTGTGCATGTTATTATCTCTGCAGGTCTGTCTAAATAAGATAATTTGGATGAACAATCTGGAGGAGAAAACAGGACCGACAGTTCCGGGCGGACATGGGAGAGGGGAAGGTGGGGAGAAAGGTATTAACAAACCCAGGGACAAGGGAACAGCAACTGATCCAAATCAGTGGTGAGGGGGGTGTGAGAGGCCTGGTATGGCATGATCAGAGTAATGTAACCAAGAGGAATTGCTGAAATCCTGGTGGGGACTGAGAATGATAGTGGGACAGGAGGAAAGGCAAAGGAAATAGTGGAAAGAGCTGGGAGGAAAAGGGAATTTATAGAGGCCTAGATAAAGACATGTACATGTGCAAATATATTTATATATGAGGATGGGGAAATAGATCCATGTGCATATATTTACAGGTTTAGTATTAAGGTAGCAGAAGGACATTGGACCTCCACTCCAGTACTCCTTCAATGCAGGAATACTTTCTTCTATTAAATTGGCACTTGTCTTTTAAGTTTATCTCAGACTATAGTTCTGTATCAGGGTGATCACCAGGTATTCACCAGGGCATGGCCTTAAGGTTTGGCTGTTACCAAGGCTGGCTTCAAGATCCATTTTTCACTTAGATGTCAGAAGTCCTATCAAATCCCTATCAGTGAAGATGTCTCTCAATGAGGCAGTGTTTCATTCCATATTTACGCAGGGTCTCTATGAAGCTTAGCTGACTGGATGTCGCCTAGCAGCAGCATCTGGCAGGCTATGCTTTGTCACCATTGTTACCAGGGCTCTGTGCAGGCTGGGCTCTGAAGTACTGCCAGAGATTGGCTTGGATTGTTTATCCTTAAATTTTTAATTGAGAAAGATTTTATTTTAAATTCTTGCTTTAGGAATGCTGAATGCAATAGTTTCTGGTTTGTTGTGATTTTGAATTCCATGAATCTGTTGGTTATTTATAGCCCAAAATGTTCCCATTGACTTCTTCACATGGCCAATAATGGCAGGTGTACTCCATTTTCGAACCATAGGTCTTCTTATTCTGTTGCTACACCTCTATTAACACTGGGTTCTAATTTCAACCACCTTCTCTGAAACTAGGTGCATATATAATTAGAAGCATGTGGCTGCAAAAGGTTTGAACAAAGAAATATTAACTTCATATTAGATGCCAGATCTTGAACTAGATCTTACAGTGGTTTGCCTGAGACTAAGATCTGGTTTGCCTGAGACTAAGAGATTCCCTAGGAGCCTGGAGTGTTAGTCTGAACACTTAAAAGTGATCCTGGGAAAACGGAAGCAATTGGAAAATATGTTGGAGATAATGATGAACAAGAGAGCTCCATGAAATTCATGAAGCATACTGCCTGGCTAGAAATGCAAATAATAAACAACCTGTAACAGTGTGCTGTAGATAACTCAAAGTATATCAGAGTTTATCAAAGTGGGTGATTTGGTCCCCTGGGATACTGTAAGAACTCAGGGTGCAGGAGTGGTGTTGGGGGCTTGCAATTGCAGATAAATAGACTTTATCCTGGGGATATAATGAAAAATATTTAAATTGTGAGGGGATTTGGGGAGCCTATGTAACATATGATATTTTACATATGGTAAAATATGATATTTGGAAAAATGGGGATTTGTTGTTATTGTTGTTTTGCTTAAAGAAATAATGGAAGTCTTTTCCTAAGAAATAATGACTTTCAGTTATTAGCTAAAATATATTATTGAAGTTCCCTATATATGCCTGGGTGTTCTAAAAGATAAGGGATGGTGTTGAGCAAACTTGATGAGCTCCCTCTCCTCAGAAAGCTTACAATTTTGTTTGAAAAAAATAATGACCAAGAAAGATCATTTGAGAATTAGATGTAATTTCAGAGTTAAAATGCCATAAAACCAGTCACTTGGGTCTCAACAGAGATCTGAATGAAACTTAGAGGTCAACAAAGTAAAGATCTGGAATAAAAATATCTCTGTAAAAGTGGAATTTTTCCAAACTTGAGATCAGAATGGGCTTGGAACATTCAAAGAACATGCATTTCAACCATAGTGCTGGCTGAGAGATTGAAAGTACCATGGACTCTAACAAAGACAGACAAACCTGTCATAGATGTGTGGCCAGAGTTTTCTTTAGGGGAAAGGATGGTGGTGATAGTGCTTTTATACTTTGGCCATGTAAACCAGAGGGGCAGTGAAAAAGAAGAAGGCCCTCAACAAGATGGATTGACACCTTGTTTGCAAAGATGGGCTCAAGCAAAAAACCATTGTGCAGTTGGTCAGGACCTAGGACAGTGGTTTTCATCCTTCCTAATGCTGAGAACCTTTAATGCAGTTCCTCATGGTGTGGTAACCCCACCTCCCCCGGCCATAAATTATTTTTCTTGCTACTTTTTAACTGTAATTTGCTACTGTTATGAATCCGGAAGCCCCCGTGAAAGGGTCATTCGACCCTCAAATGGGTCGCGACACACAGGTTGAGAACCACTGACTTAGGGTCCCTATGGGTTACAACTGACTCTCTGCACCTAACAGCAACAGGAGTGTGTGGGCAGTCCACTCTCTCCACAGGCTTGCTAGCACTTGTATTCAGGCGTACTGAGCTTTATTATTTAGGCTGGAATGAAATAATAGTTCATTGTTTTTGTTTTTATTGTCATCTCTTTAATGGTGAATGAAGAGCCTTGGTGACAGAGTGGGCTACATATTGGAGTGCTATGGCTATGTTAGTCACAGCCTTTGTTATGACCACTAAGCACCATTTTCCCAATGGACCTGGATAAGAGAAGGTGGCAGAAGATGCTGATGGTATTGTATAATTCCATTGTAGGTAATTGTTAATAGAGCTAATTATAACAATAAAAACTGGGAAGTATAATGGGGAATACACTGATCAGTTTTTTCAGCCAGTTGAGCTTAAAAATTGCCACCTCAGAAGCAAGCAGGGGTTTGTGAGTGACATCAAGACAGAATGGCAAGGGATTGAGTGTGTTCTTTGGCCCCTGAGATCCCTGCACATTGAACTGCATCAGACACAGGTAGTAGCGCCAGAGCAGAGGCAGCAGCTACGCCAAGAATGAGAGCAGTAGGTAAAGCAGTGCACGCCCCGGTCCAAGGGGCAAGTTGAAGTTAGGGCTTTCAGGAAGGATGCTTGCTTGACGTGGGCTGTCTCAGGCACTTAATTGAAGAACCCAGATTTTTTGCCCCATGTAGCTAGAGCCAAGAGCCTTCAGACTAAGGAGTATTGAGGAGTGAAATGCCCTTCAGGTGATTATAAACTGCAGTTAAAGAGCATTGTAACATTGCCTAGGCAGGGAACAGGGAAGCCTTCAGGGCCAAGGGCCAGAGCGAGGCCCATCTGTGGAAATGGCAGACAAATGGCCGCCCTGACCAAATAATAATATTGTGAATATTTGTGGTTCTGAATGATAACTTGTTAACTTCCTTAATCCACCATGTGTCTGTCAGTTTGTTGGGGCGTGTGTGTCGCTGTGATGCTGGAAGGGATGTCACTGGTATTTAAAATGCCAGCAGGGTCACCCAGAGTGAACATGTTTCAGGGGAGCTTCCAGACTAAGAACAGACAATGAAGAAGCATGTGCTCCCCACTTTGAGGGAAGGGGCTGAGGAGAACATTATGCATAGCACCAACAAATCATCTATGGCGAGAAGGACATCATGTGTGGTAAAGTACGCTGGCAGCTAAAAAGAGGAAGCCCTTCGACAAGTTTTGGGTTTCGAGAAGATCGACACAGTTACTGCACTGACAAGATCAAACATAAGAACAATTGTGAGCGTGGCACAGGCCAAGATGCTGCTGTGCTCGATGGGGCGTAAGGTCGCTATGAGTCAGACCCAACACAAGGGTACATGCTTATGAGTTATAGGTACATCTAAGTTTACATGTTCAATCGATAGCTATAGAGACTGAATATTAGGAAATAATTATTGATTCAAATTTGGGATCATAGGCATCTAGTTGCTAAATGAAAATTCCAAGTCACTGTTCCACAAAATGCAATTTCCGTCTTTACAGAATAATATTCATTTTTAGAAATGCAAGAGATCTTAGAACTCATTTGTCCAAATCCTCTCAAATGAAGTCGCTCTGTATGTATGGAGGGCTATGCTAAGGACCATGTGAGCAGTGAGTGGCAGAGACAAGGGCAGGCCTCATTTCTACTCAATGCAGTATTGCATCTTTTTACAACAGTGCAAAAAAATTATTTTGCTACAGCATTTACTCTCTATAAAGTAACATATTAGCTTACTTTCAAAAGTAACACGAAATTTCATTTTCTAAAAGATCACATATCTGTGGGTTGGCATAACAATGCCATGTGAAGATGATTAATTAGAATCTCAAAAAGTTCTACTTATTGTTATGATATTAATTAGTTTAATGAAGCATTCATTTAGATAGAAAATATGATACCAGTAAAGTTTTAATTTTAGAAATCAATATCTCATTAAGAAGTTATTGCTGCATCTACAGGCATCATTAGATTAATCTCTTGATAGAAAAAAGCAATATTCCAAAAAGTTGAAACAAGCCTTATTTTTGTGAAGTATTTTTATTGATAATATATTTTAGAGGAATATTATTTTGGTTTTATAGGTGATGTAGAATTTCACTGGTTTGTCCTTTCCTGCATTTGAAGAAGTCTGGTACCTTTCATTTGGAAGCAATATGATCGTTGACATATTGGACGCATTTGCTGTTGTTGCTAGATGACATAAAGTTGGTTATAACCATATCCACAGCAGAACAAGACACTGCCTTGTCATAACCATCTCTGTGTGTGGCAGCCAGTTTCAATCTGTCTCGTTGAGAGATTTCCTGGGTTTGTTTGTTTGATTTTTGCATGGTGTACTTCTCCAGGGACTGACCTTCCTGATAGCATTGCAAAGCACATAAGACGTCTCACCATCCTCACTTCTAAGAAGTGTTCTGTTTGTATTTATTCCAAGATAGATAGATAAATTCTTCTGGCGCGTTGTGTTAGTCTGGGTAGACTAGAGAAACAAACTCACAGACACATATAGGTATGTACGGGAGAGGTTTATTTACAAGAGCAATTGAACATTGAGAAACATCCTTCCAGCCAAGTCCCGTCCAAAGTCATAAGTCTGATATTAGCCCATATGCCTGACGCCAATCCATAAAGTCCTCTTCAGACTCATGAAACATATGCAATGAAGTCACATGCAGAACGATCACAGGCCAGTGGCTGCAAAGTCAGTGGTTGCAGAAGCATATCAGCACTGGCAGGGGTCTCCACGTAGTCATTCCAGCTCCCAGGGCTCCATCAGGGTAGGTCCTTGTGGCGTCTCCTCAGGGATGCCTCACAGGAAGTCAGCCTTATCACCAGAGAGTCTCTAAGGGAATGAACTGAGAGAAATAGTGCCCCCTGCCTTCAAGAAGGAATTACCAGATTTCCCAGAATTCTCAGGAGAAGGCCATGACCACACAGAAGCCACATTGTCTATCTCCGGATTGACAGCCTAGACTCCACCCCTACACTCATAATCCTTAAATTGACACCAGATTAGGTTACTATCACACAAGTCATGTCATTTTCTATATTCTTTGCCATAATCTAGAGGCATCAAATCTTCTTCGGTTTTCCTTATTCATTCATCATTTTAAACACTACAATTTAACACAATCCAGAGGAAACCAAAATAGGGATACAAAAATTTTTCTGCCTTTGTTCTTTAAGGCACAGAAAGGATTTTTGTTGTGTAAGTGAATCAGGATTCTTGTAAATAAATAAATTTACCTTTTCTAATGCTATTTTTAAAAACAAAAATTGCTCCCTTTTAGTAGAAAATTCAAAATGAAATCAGGAAGGGAGCATGGGAAGTCACTTGGCATGTTTAAAAACATCTTATTTCTTCTCCTCTATTTCAGTCATATTGTCTATCATTTTGTTTATTTCTTCAGAGTACCTCCCTTTGTTTTTTCATCTACCTGGAATGTTTTCATGGCTAGAACACTTTCATCTTTCTGGACTCAGCTTGAATGCCACCCCGTCAAATGTAAATTCCATTTTCCCATAGTCACTCCCCATCCCATTTCCTGTTCTTCCTTTTTTATATATATACATCACTCTGGTTTAATATAAAATTATATTTATTATATATGCATTTACAAATTTTACATCTGTCCCACTAGAGTAGAGGCTTGGTAAGAAAAAGATTTTCTTCTCCACAACCAGATTTTCTTCTCCACAACCATAGCTATAGTGTATTGTACAATGCCTCATGCATGATGGGCTTCGTGTACATGTTTGATGAATGCACCTTGTACAAAAAACAAAGACAAGACAAAACAGAGCCATCACTCTCAAGTAGATTCTGATGCCTGACAATCCTAATATTACCGAGTAAAACTACACCTGGCAATCTTGGCTGTACACTTTTGTAGAATCAGAGCATGAGGGCTTTTGTCTATGGTACCACACCACTTTGGTGGGTTTGGAACTGCAAACATGTAGGTGCATAGTCAAGTCTAAACTGTTGTATAATATTTTTTTCAATTCATAGTTTGGGAACTTAAAGCGCACAAATCAATAATAATGCACAGGTAAGAGCACAATTTATTTTCTCTGAAATTAAGAATACTTTCGATCTCATCTCAAAATGTTCTCCTGAATTGTTTTTGAAAATCGATAAATAATAAGATGTTAGCTAGAATTTATTGACCATAAGTTAGGAGTCAGTTCCTGGAGTGAGATACAGAAACTATGGCAGGGACCAAACCCAATCCAGGGATACATATGGCAGCCAACTAAATGGGAGGATGAGAAGAAAAATAACACATGGGTATGGAGGGAGAAGGACACTAACCCACCCAAGGAGAGGCTATTGTTTATATCTCCATAGGAGAGGGAGATATTCAATCCAATGCACCAAGACATGAATGCAGCTTACTGGCATATACGAGGGAACCAATAGAGAGGTCTACGGGGCCGGTCCCAATCCGAACCCCAACTCCCACCCCCACCCCAACTCAGAACATGCACTTCAGAGGACAGCACTGGGACTACAGCTTGGAGAGAGGGGCATGTCTGATTAGAGAACACGGGAGAAACAAAAAGGGGTAGAGAGGGAGGGGAGAACCTCCTGGCCCACCAAGCCCCAAGGACGATACTCCTTTCAGAGCAATAGAGGATAGAACATTGCACAGATAGAACCATAGGGCCAGCCCGACCATGAGCCCGACTAAACTGTAGCAGTATGAGGGACAACCCTTGAGACACAATCTGACGCCGTTATGCTGGGGGGACACACTGAAGGCATGCAACACAGCATCAAGGGGATCAAAGTGATGAAATCCCCGAGGAATACCAAAAATAGATTTTGTAAACAGAATGTGACACCCCATCAGACTCGACTGGAAAACACTCATAAAGGTCAACAAACAGACCTTGAACTATTTGTAGGCTTCTCCATGTTTGTCATTGGCTTTCTTTTTGTTGTTGTTGTTATTGTTTTGTTAGTCTTTACTTCCTTTGTTGTTTTATTTGGCTTTGTCTGTTTTTTGGACTTACTAATGTATCTGCAGGTCTATCTAGATAAGATAGACAGGATAAATAATTCAGAGATGAAAAGAATGGGACCAATGGTTTCAGGGGGGATGCAGGAGAATGGGAGGTGGGAGAAAAGAAGCTGGGGTGGGGGCAGGTAGGGGACCAACCCATGGACAAAGGAACAACTAAAATCAGTGGAGAGAAGGGCACAGGATGCCTAATGGTGCTAATGAAGGGCAATGTAGCAGTGAGGAATTGCTAAACCCAAACGAAGGTCGAACATGATGGTGGAACAAGAGGAAAGTAAAAGGAAACAGAGGAAAGAACCAGGAGGCAAAGGACATTTACAGAGGTCTAAATACAGGCATATATATATATATATATATATATATATATATATATATATATATATGTAAAATGAGATAGAAATAAAACTAAGTACTCATCTATATGTTAAGAATTAAGGTTGTAGATGGATATTGGGCCTCTACTCAAATATGCCCTCAACATAAGAACATCTTGTTCTAAAAATCTGGCATTATTTGATGCTCACCTCCCTGACAGGATCGGTGAAGATGAAATGGGGGCATAAGCAAATGTGGTGAAGAAAGCTGATAGTGGCTGAATATCAAAAGATAGAGCATCTGGGGTCCTGAAGGCTTGAAGGTAAACAAGTATCCATCTAGCTGAGAAGCAACAAAGGCCACATGGGAGAAGTACACACACCAGCCTGTGTGATCATGAAGTGTTGATGGGATTAGGTATCAGGTATCTATAACCCAGAACAAAATCATACCCAAAGTGAATGGGGGGGCATGGAACAGAGACCCAATGCCCATCCTTAGAACCATTGGACATCCCCTCAGAGAGGGGTCATGGAAAGAGATGAGTCAGTCAGGATGCAGTATAGCACTGATGAAACACACAGCTTTCCTCTAGTTCTTGGTGCTTCCTTCCCCCACTATCATGACCTCAGTTTTACCTTAAAACTTGGATTCGACCAGAGCATGCACACTGCTACAGATAATAGCCCATAACATGGGGAATCCAGGATAGATAAACCCCTCTGGGCCAAAAATGAGAACAGAGATACCAGAAGGATTAGGGGAGGATGGGGTAGAAAACGATCACACGGATTGACATGTAACCCTTTCCCAGGGGGACTAACAATGGAAAAGTGAGTGAGGGGCAATAGAGAACTATGTAAGACATTGAATAATAATCTATAAATTATCAAGGCTTCGTAAGGGAAGGTGGGCAGGGAGGGAGCATGAAGAAATGAGGAGCTGCCATCAGAGGCTCAAGTGGGACGAGAAAACCTTGAAAATGATGATGGCAGCATGTGTGCAAATGGACTTGACACTCTGGATGAATGTATGGATTGGGACGAGATGCAAGCGCCCCCAATAAAAGTATTTAATCATTTTTCTAAAGTTATTTAATAAGAAGAAAAAAGTTAGGAGTCAGACATTGTAGTACATATTTTGAATGCCTTACCTTGTTTAAGGATTATAATAAGCAATCAATATTGAGAGAGACTAAGACTAGAGAAAGACTTCAAGTAATATTTGCAAGTTTATATAACTGTGATTTTTATTATGATCACAGCCATAGATATCACCATTACATTCTTATATTATGTTTTTTAAACCTCACAATGTATTTCATTGGGTACCAAAGGTAAAACCGCTTGCTCTTAGAATGACAAACCTTTGAGCAAGCAAATTACACAGCAAGTCGGGCTGACTCAATTTGTATTCTTTGCCAGTTACAACGTGATGACAGCATCGGTAGGAGCGTCCACAAGCTTATAAATATCATATTGATCACTGTACTATTAAGGCCGCAGAAATCGTCCATGGCTAAAGCTTGCTGATGGATTGGCCCTCACAGTAACTTCTCAAATAGCTAATGGAGAAGTGTCAGCATTTGGGCCCCAAGGATAAAAAGATTAATAAAACTCACAAGTCCATACTTTCCATGTATTTTTTATCCTACATAAAATGATTCCAAATCATGCATTCATCCAATTGATTTTTCTGTTTGTTAATGTCAGCATCTACAGATTTCCTTTCAAGATCTCCAAAAGTCCCTAAATGTCACATTAAATAATAATCTAACACATTATTTAATTTAGAGGGAAAGAGAGAATTAACTTTAAGTTCTAAATTGAAAAGCAGAATAATTTATTATTTTAAGGTTGTACAAAGCTTATAGAATAGAAATAGTATCTCTCCTTAAGACTTATAGAAAAGGGGATAACACTTAGGATTCTATGTTATTTGTGCTTACAGTTAAACAGGACCAACTAGGGTTATTGAAAGAATTTGTTTGGATATAGTTTCTTGTAATATTCATAATATCAAAAAGTAACTTGTGGGAATAAAATGAAATATTTTTATACCTCAGCTCCTTTTATGAAAGAAGAAATTGTCTTAGGACCCTAAACCCATTATATTCACTCTTCCTTAAGATAAATGAATCTTGCTTTTCTAAAAGTGTCTTTTTATTTTCCTTCCAAAATAATTAATTTATGATTTCCTGCTAATTATTCATTTAATTGAATCCATATGAACCAGATATAATCTCTTTATTAGGAACAGAATTTCCCATTTATTAGACATAAGAAGGAAGGTGAAGTAGTGGTGAGAAGAGGACATTAATTAGTTTCCCTAAGGAATCAAGCAAGAGATGCAGGAGTTTACAACATCTCAGTATTTTATGTTTGAAATAATCTCAACGGCCTGTTTCCCCCCCACTTACACTTAACCTTTGATCTAAGAACCTCCTCTTCTCTTAACCCACTCAAAGCTTTTGCATTCAAATCAAGGTCCACGACAATAAAAAATATATACACTTAAAATACATATACATTATCACATTTTTCTGGGTTAAAACGTGTGGCAGTTACATAATCTACTGTCAACTTGCGAAGGCATGGAGTCTAGCCTCGCAATCAGGTTGCAGCTTGATGACCGCATTTGGAGGCTTGAAAGATATAAATAACTCCCTGGAGGCCAGATACATTCTGCTTTTCTCCTTGCAAGACGTTTCTGTTGACAGGCCACTTGGAGTTACACTGATGGAGCCAGAGCCCTGGAGTTGGAGGAGATCCACACCAGCACTGAGATGCTTCCACTGACACTGGATCTACAAGACTTTCTACCCGCTGGCCTATGATCTTCCTGTATTCTGCCTCATTGCATGTGTGGTATGACTCTGAAGAGGAATTTATAGACTGGTATCAGATATATGAGCTAATATTGGACTTATGGACTTGATCTGCACTGGACTGGGATGTTTCTTTAATATACAGTTATTCTTTGATATAAAGCTCTTTCTTATACACATATCTATGAATTTATTTCTCTAGGTAACCAACACTAACACAAAGTGCAAAAACTTTATTTTGCTTCACTGTGAGAAGTGTTCATGACAACTATCTTGTCCCACTTTTAAAGTCACCACCGACTTCATAACTCTACCTTATGAATCTCATAAAATGGTCAAAAGAACATATTTTGGAATCAGACTCTGAATTTAATTAATACTGTAAAAGGAGATGTCCTTTTATACCATGTAGTTGGTCAGTACATGGAATAATTATAGAATGCCCTTTTATACATTTGCTTTAAGTCATAAGTGAGACAAAATATAGTCAGAATGCTCGGTGTGGTAATCCACATGTTTACTGCCCACTGCCATCAAGTTGATTCCACCTCACAGCAACCCTGTAGAGCTGAGCGGAAGGATCCGGGGAGATTCTGGGACCTCACAGGAAGAGATGGCCTTGTCTTTTCCCCACAGAACAGCTGGTGGTTTGAACTGCTGACCTTGGGGTTAGCAGCCCAGCCTGTAACAATTGTGCTCCCAGGTTTCTCACCCCACACAGAGGGAGGTAGAGTTACTATTTTTATTTATGTTTTAAAATAATTTCACCACAAGGACCAGACCATGTGCTTACTTTTTAATGGGATATATCTGAATTGTATTTATTTTTATTTCTCAGGTACTAGAATAGATTTATTCAAGACATAAAATGGCTTCCAAAAATAAAAATATCCATGTGGTTCACAAATGAATGCTTATATTCATAAAGTGTCCATCTCATGAATTATTAGAGATATAATTCTTGTTAAAATTTTTTACCAAACAATTTTATTGAGCATTAATACAGATATCATTTGAATGTGTATTTGTGAAGCAAATAAGTGGATGACTGAGTGGATGAATAAACGGGTTTTTAAGGAGGTAAGTGGGTTTGTTCTCTAGGGCTGTCATAAACAAAATATAATGGATGAAATGGCTTGTAACACCAGAAATTTGCTGCCTCACAAATCAAGAGACTGGTAGTTGACCAGTCAGGGTTTAGGTCGGGTCTTATTTCATTTGTTTTTTCCTTTGAAGTTTCTTGGAAAAGATCCTCTTTCTTCTCCTGAAATCCCCCACGCCTGGGCGTGCCTGGGCGTGCCGCGTCATCTTCACACGACTCTGCTGCATCTCTGTCTCCCTTGTTGTTTTCTTTTTCTTGTTCTCGTCTATGCGGACAGTTCTCAAATTGTATCAAGGCAGAGCGGACTCCTTTACACACATCACTTCCTGTGAAACAAACACATCTACAGAGACTCTTTATCCAAACAAGGTTGCATTGACAGGTACCACGGCTTTAGATGTCAATCTCCCTTTGTAGGAGCCATGATTTAATCCATGAGACGTGATAATATCTAACTTTGATTAGCATCATAAATACGGCATGCTACCCTAGGTGGGACTGGGTAATGCTGAGGGATCAGAGGAAACGCTTGGTTACCTGTCTTAGGTGATTTTCTTCCCAATGCACCGGAGTGATCGTCCAGTAATGCAAATAGCCAGACAGTTCAGAATCATCTATATTTCTTTGCACTTGCTACTAAATGATTACCCAAAAGTTCTAACCTAAATATACGTTCTAGGTGATGAGTGGAGGTCCACAGTCCATTTGTTATCTTCATACTTCACGTAAGTATAAAGTGTTATACAGATGCATTAATGCCTCAAAAAGAGTGATACTGGAAAAAAAAGTGGAAAAGAGTATTGTGTGTGTGCATGTATGCTTTCTTCTAGACTGATTGGAACACTGCTGCTACTGTTTCCATTCTTACTAGTAAGCTTTTAGCAGACATCTGTTAAGGCTGGTGTTTTAGATAGGCTTGTTCAGTAACAGCTTGAAATAAGGATCTCAGAATACTAAATTCACCTTTGAAGTGCATTTTGTATTCAAACATCTTGATATATTTTTTTGCATCGCCTAATTATTCCAGACTTGGAGACATTGCTTTAGCAAATTAGAAAGGGCTGAATTCCGGACAGTTTCAGTACTAGTACCTAGTCTTCACCCAGTAGCAGGGACATTGCTGAATTCCTCCAAACTGGGTAGGCCACAGATTTCTCATATATCAAATAACTGATGGGAGGTGTGGGTAGAACATCTCCATAGTTCGAGGCCAATAATCCTGTGTTCTAGCCCTATAATTCAAGTTAATGACATGAACATTTCAAAAAATAAGTTCCATTGAGTTGCTTCCGCTAAATTAGTCTGGAGACCTAAACACATTTTTTTCCCGCTTTCAGGGATG
Source organism: Tenrec ecaudatus (assembly GCF_050624435.1). NCBI lineage: Eukaryota > Metazoa > Chordata > Mammalia > Afrosoricida > Tenrecidae > Tenrec > Tenrec ecaudatus. The sequence goes on along the minus strand of NC_134531.1, from coordinate 152,101,379 downwards.
AACTTGGAAGAAAGAGCAAGGTTAAGTATCACACATAAATACTTAATAAAACCAAATCCCATATTTTCTAAGTGGCAATTGGGTGCCAAGAGTGTATACTAGACCATATCTGGATCGCATTCATATCCAGCTGTCTTAGATATCCAGTGTCCCTGTGACACAAATGAGACAATTAGATGACTTTAAAGAACAACAACAAAAACTGATTTCTTCACTGCTCTGGTGGCTAACCATCAAATCAGGATCTTAAGTCATGAGAATTTGCTCTCTGAATCTTTGTCCTATGTCTAGTGTCTACTGGCGACCCTTGGCATCCGTAGTATGGATTTCTTGGTTTGTAAAAAAGCCTCACATTTGCTTTTACCCCATGTGTTTTAGGATCTCCCCTATAATGATATTGCCTCTAAACAGGCTTGCATTAGTGGGTCCAAGTCCCAGAATTTTAACAAACATTTGCTAGAGACCCCATTAAATTCAAAGCACCAGCCATCAAGTTTGGGAGAACCACTGACTATGTATAGACATCAGGATACAAAAGTGAATGGCATCCAGTTCCAACTCCAATAACTTCCATTATATGGAACTGAAGATCATGTTCTCCTCTGCAACGGTAAAAAAAGGTACAAGTCACATATCTTCTACTGCCCTACCCATGAAATACAGTGGGTTTCAATATCAAGTAACTGGGGAAGTCTATTGTTCACGAGTCAATTAAGGAGTCAAAAGGATGTGGGAAGAAGAATAAGAGAGAATAAATATTAAAATCTTCTTAAATAAAATGAAATAAAATGCAAAAGGGGCATAGGGAAAAAGCTACTGTATACAAACATTTTTGGGGTGATCAAAACCAGGGATGCACATGGTAGACAACTGGGGAGGAGGTGGGGAAAGGAAAATAAAAGGATAATTATAAGGAAGAAAAGGGGAGCGGGGGAATGGGGCACTAACCCACCCAAGGGGAGGGTATTGTTTATATCTCCACAGGGTAAATGGGACCAGACTTCAACCCAGTGCCGTAAGGTGTGAATGCAACATCCCGACATCGAGTAGGGAACCAGTGGAGAGGTCTGGGAGGCTGGCCCCAGCACCAAAAATTAAGTGGATTCCTGCCCCTCCCCAAAAAAGAATTTGTTTCAAAGGACGACATTGATTCTGCAGCTCCGGGAGATAGACATATTTGATCAGAGCACAAGGGAGCAGATGAAGGGGCAGGAGGAGAGAGTGGAGAACATCCTGGCCCACCAGGCCGTGAGGATGATGTTCCTGATTAGAGCAGCCAGTCCACAGAGAGAACAACATGGCTGGCCCCACTATGAGACATGATGCCCCTCAGTGACCAAGGGCGATACAGGGGACAGCACCGGAGGCACAATGTGGGAATTGCACCTGACCTGATCTCACCACACCCAGGCAAAGCGCTGGGGGAGTGCAGCGGAACAGCAAGGGAATGGAGCAGCAAGGTCCCCAGGAAAAACTGAAAGTGGACTTTGGGGCCACGGCGTGGTGCCCCAGCAGACTGGACTGGAAAACACTCCTAAAGGCCAACAAACTATCCTTGAACGAACTACAAGCTTTTCTTTCTTGATGTGTTTTGTTTTGTTCTTTGTCAGTGGTGTCTTGTTGCTGTTTTGTTGTCTGGTTATATACTGTTGCTTTGTTTTCCTCTGTCTAGTTTATGTGCATGTTAATTTCTCCACAGGTCTGTCTAAATAAGACAGGCTGGATGAACTAACTGGAGGAAAAACAACGGGACCGACAGTTCCGGGGGGATTTGGGATAGGGGGAGGTGGGGGGTAAGGAAGTGGTATTAGCAAACCCAGGGACAGGGGAACAACATGGGATCCAAATTGGTGGTGAGGGGGGAGTGGCAGGCATGGTAGGGAATAATCAAGGGTAAGGTTACGTAAAAAAGAGTATAGCTGTAACCCAGGTGGGGACAGATCATGATAGTGGGGCAGGAGGAAAGTCAAGGGAAATAGAGGAAAGAGCTAGAGGCAAAGGGCATTTATAGAGGACTAGACAAAGACATGTACATGCAAATATATATATGAGGATGGAAAAGAGATCCATGTGTCTATATTTATAGGTTTAGTATTAAGGTGGCAGAAGGACCTTTGGCCTCTATTCAAGCACTCCCTCAACACATGAATACTATCTTCTATTAAATTGGCATTCTATGATTCTCACCCTCCCGACACAACTGCTGAAGCCAAAGCGGGTGAACAAGTAAATGTGGTGAAGAAAGCTGATGGTGACCGGCTATCAAAAGAGATAGTGTCTGGGGTCTTAAGGCTTGAAGATAAAGAAGCGGCCATCTAGCTCAGAAGCAACAAAGCCCACATGGAAGAACACACCAACCTGCGTGATCACATGGTCCCAAAGGGATCAGTTATCAGGCATCAAAGAAAAAAAATCATATCATTGGCTGCACACCTCCATGATATGATCGCCAAGGACAAACGGGTTCATAAGCAAATGTGGCGAAGAAAGCTGATGGTGCCCAGCTATCGAAAGAGATAGTATCTGGGGTCTTAAAAGCTTGAAGGTGAACAAGCGGCCATCTAGCTCAGAAGAAACAAAGCCCACATGGAAGAAGCACACCAGCTTGTATGATCACGAGGTGCCAAAGGGGTCAGGGATAAGGCCTCATCAAAAAAAAATTTTACCATAGTGAATGAAGGGGGAAGTGCAGAGTGGAGACCCAAAACCCATTTGTTGACCACTGGAGACGCCCTCACAGAGGGATCTAGGGGAGGAGATGAGTCAGTCAGACTATGAAGAATACAGCTTTCCCCCAGATCCTGGATGCTTCCTTCCCCCAGCTACCATGATCTGAATTCTACCTTGCAAGTCTGGATAGAGCAGAGGTTGTACACTGGTGCAGATAGGAGCTGGAGGCACAGGGAATCCAGGGTGGATGATACCTTCAGAACCAGGTGGTGAGGGGCAATACTGGGAGAGTAGAGGGTGGGTGGTTTGGAAAGGGGGAACTGATTACAAGGATCTACATGTGACCCCCTCCCTGGGGGATGGACAACAGAGAAGGGGGTGAAGAGAGACGCCGGAAAGGGCAAGATATGACAAAATAATAACCTATAAATTATCAAGGTCTCATGAGGGAGGGGGTAGCGGGGAGGGAGGGGGTAAAAAAGAGGACCTGATGCAAAAGGCTTAAATGGAGAACAAATGCTTTGAAAATGATTAGGGCAAAGAATGTGCAGATGTGCTTTATACAGTTGATGTATGTATATGTATGGATTGTGATAAGAGTTGTATGAGCCCCTAATAAAATGTTTTAAAAAATCTTCTCAAATAGTAATGTCAGTATGTATCAAGATTTTTAAATATGTCTACTCTTCAAGTCCAAAATTCACATTCTAAAACTATATAGAAAGGAATCTTTAGTATATATTGTTTAAAGGTTTAGCGTTACATTTCCAATATAATGTGACTTAATGTTGTACTAAGTTATAGTTCACATTCTAACAACAGCTTAAATATTGATTATTATTCCTCAAATTGGGTTTGATAAAATAAGATTCAAACTGCTGTATATAATAATTTAAATATTAAATGAAATAGAAAGATATCCAAATGTTTTGAGTGGAAAACAAAGTACTAAAGTTTAATGCAGATCATTCTTTGTTTTAAAAGATGTCGCATATACAAATATGTACACATTATGTAAGAAATCCAGCATTATCTACTCAAGTTATAGTTCTCTCCAGGATATGCAAGCCCATGATTCCAGCAAACAAATGGTTAATGTGTGTGAAAGCCCCTGAAAGTTGGAGTTTTAAGGCCAGTCAGCAAGGACTCCAAAGGACAAGCCAATCATCGATCAAAATCCAGCATCGATAACCTCTTAAAAATCAGTGCTACACAGATACGCATTAGACTGCCATGAGTTAGTATGGAGTTGATGGCCATTCCACTTACTTACTCAGAAACAAACACTTTGCTATCAAACGGGTCATAACTTATAGAGACCCTATAGATCATGACAGAATTGCCACTGTGGATTTATGAGACTATTAAATCTTAACAGGAGCAGAAAGTCTTCCCTATTTCATTGGGAACAGTGGTTTCTAACTACTGACCTTGCAGTTAGCAGCCCAAGGCGTAACTCGTGTGCATCTATTTGTTAGGTGTCACTGAGTTGGTTTAGGCTCTGCACCACTGTGTACATTAGAACAAAATGACTTCTGGTCTTGCTCTGTTTGAGGTCATTGTTGCCATCACGATTTTTATCCATTGTGTCTTCTTTTTTTTCCCTGATCTACTTTGTCAAGTATAGTGTTCATTTTCATGGACTGGTCTCAAATAATAACATGTCCAGAGTACTTGCCAAACTTTCTTCTAAGGAGCATTTTGTTTGTACATTTTCCCAGACACATTGTAGTCTGTGTAAAATGGTGGGGAAAAAGTGCTCTATATAAAATGGAAAAAATATCTATAAATAAAAATATGTAGTAAAAAGTGAATAAAGGTGACAACTATTAGAATCTGATTTGATTCTAGGCATTGTCTTATAGATATGTGTCAACACACTATGTTGGTATAATTGTTCACTTTCTACAGATAAGGGAAATTGTAGTCTCTGGACGTCATGCAGCCAGTAAGTCACGTAGGCAGGACCCTCAACATGATCATATTATTGAAAATTCAGCAGACAGCAGTTAATGGGCCATTGACACTCATCTTCCTTGTCGCTAAACTGCAGGAGTTTCATTTGGAATTTCCAGAGTCTCTCGCACATATTCTAACCAGGTAGACTGCTAGCTACTTATATTGTAAGTGCTCTTCTATGTGAACAAACATTTCCATCCACCATGAGCAGAATCTTTAACGTACGATGATTTTCAGTTCCTGTTAACTCTGCATCCAGGTGTCCCAGAAAAATAGACCAGAACTACTGAGGCTCAGAAGTCTTTGGCAACGCAAAAGGCTAATGCGCTCAAATATTAATCAAAAGATTAAAGGTGTGTGGTCACCCATGACTGCCTGAATAAAAAGTCCTGGCAATTCTTCTCCAAAAAATATAGAATTGAAAGTTCTAAGGAGCATAGTTATATTCTGACACACCTGGCATCGCCATAAATTTCAATGGACAACAACAAACTTCATTTTTTTAATTGAAGTTCACATGACTTCTTAAAGATTTTCAAGAGTATTAATTTTATCTCTTTCATTGACCCTGGTTTATTTCATGTTCTTTAACCCGTCATTGCCTTGACACTTCATAACTCTGCCTATGACATTACCTCATCTCAGAAGCTGTCCCGACCTATGTGTGTCGATTTGTTGTACTGTGGTGGCTTATTTGTTGCTGTGACACTGGAAGCTATGTCAGGGGTATTTCAGATGCTAATAAGGTGACCCAAAGGGATGTTCAAACTATAGAACAATTATAATTATTGCATGCAATTAAAATCTTACTTAAGACGATCCACTTACAGTTGCAGCAGTATACTGAGAGGGAACTTCCAGAGATTCAGGCCAGGTCAGAAGAGGGCACGAAACAAGGGATGTACTGCTGCTGTCTGATGGATCTTGACTCAGAGCAGAGAATCCAGGAAGGATGTTTACTTGGGTTTGACTATGCCATGACATTAAACACGGAATCATAATCAATTGTGGGTAATCTTGAGATGAATGGGAATACCAGAGCATTTCATTGTGCTCATGAGAAACTTGTACATGGATCAAGAAGCACTTGTGTGAACGGAACAAGGGAATACTGCGGAGTTTAAAATCAGGAAAGGTGTGCATTAGAGTTGTATCCTTTCACCATTCTTACTCAATCTGTATGCTGAGCAAATCGTCAGAGAAACTGGATTATATGAAGAGGAACATGGCATCAGTTTTGGAGAAAGGCTTATTAGCAATCAGCAATATGCAGAGGACACAACCTTGCCTGCTGAAAGTGATGGGCGCTTGCTGATGAAGATCAGTGACTATTGCCTTTCTTATGGATTACAAGTCAGTGTTAGCAAGACCCAAATCCTCAAAACTGGACCAATAGGTAAAATCAGATAAATGAAGTAAAGGTTAATGTTTCTGAGGGTTTTGTCTTTCTTGGAGCCACAATCAATGCTTGTGGAAGGAGCAGCTGTGAGATCACAAGCATTATGTAAATAAGCTGCACAAGGCATCTTCAGAGTGCTGAAGACAAAGGACGTTACTGTGAGGACCATGGTGCACCAGACCCAAGCCATCAGATTGTCCAGGGCCGCTCATGCGGAAAGTTGGATATTGAATGAGAAAACCCAAAGAAGAACCGATCCCTTTGAATTGTGGTGCTGAAGAAGAATATTCAAAATACCATTGACTGCTGAAAACAGAAACTGGTCTATGTTAGAGGAAGCTGTAGTGTTCTTTAGCGGCACAGGTGGCAAGACTGATTCTACAAACTTCAGACATGTTGTCAGGAGACACGATTCCCTAGAGGAGGACATCGTGCTTGGTAAAGTGCGGGGCAGTGAAGAAGGGAAGCCCCTTAATGAGATGGACTGACACGGTGGCTGGGTTAGTGGGCTAGGGCATAGGACCAATTGTGAGGATGGCACAGGACTGTGCCGTATTTTGTTCCATTGGGCATAGGTTCCCTGTGGGTTGGAGCCGACTTGGTGGCTTCTAACAACAGCCGAAGTCCTTCTCTGCTCCCCTTGCCCACCTAGAACGTTTCACTGAGTGAGCCTCCTAGCCCAGCTCGAGGTTGCACCTGCTATATTTCTCCTGGGTCCAGGTACCTTGTAACCTCATCTCTGATATTGTTTCCTTCTTAGCCTTGGTCACAATGCATTTTCATTGTAGCTTTGGATACCTATGCTTCCTACTGGAATGTCAACTCTCTCGGGGAAAAATGTTCCTATTGTCAATGATATTCATACAGTACGTGCTAACTTTTTGCTTCCTAAATTGAATCTGAACAGAAAAGTGTAAAAATCAGAATATAGATAAATTTACCTTGTTTTAAATGTGCACCTTTTCTTCTCTAAGGTGTATTTCTCTCGCTTACCAGAGAAAAACTTGAACGATGTAATCATTTTAATTTGGACAACTTTAAAAGGAAACAACAAATGCTTGAGTTTTCATACTTGTTTTTTATGTTTGTTTGTTTCTTTGTTTTGTCTTAATGTCACTTGTCTTGGTCTAACTAGACAGCTAGACTTACCTTTGTTCAAACATCTCTGTCAACAGTCATAGGTAAGGCAATAGTTTTGTATGAAAATACACTGTTTCAAACCCACCACTTACTTATGTTAGTGGGGATTACTGTATTCTGAAGTCCCCAAACTGACAGTGACAGCACACACCGAGAAGATCCTGAGACTGAGAAACCCATGAACTGAGTCACCAGTGGGTGTTCTATTAACTATCATTTGACCAAGACGAATTTATTGAATGTGTGTGAACTTGTAAGTGTTGTCAGCAGTCTTCCAGGAAGAAGCACTGTGTGGTCACATCCCTGGACATTAGACAGTGCCAGAAGCAGTATAGCAGTGCCATGCACGTGTGCTGAGCACATGCTGTGAACCCTCTCAAAGGGGCAGGGTCACAGGAATGTGGCTGGACAGCTGGCAGAGGGGTCTCGTTCTCATTATGTGAAATGCCAAGCGGGGAAGGAAGTGGGTCAGGATGTCCCTCACTCTCCTTGAGATTACTCGTCTGGCAGCTTCTGGCCTTTGTCAGTCTTATAAAGGGCCGTTTTAGCTTCCCTTATTCTGTGTTGAGCCACGTGCTATATGATGGTAAGTGGCACGTTTATGGAGCAGAAAGCTTTCTCCACTTCATTTTCATTAATTTGCTATAAAAAATAATGACTCACGTTGGCCCACAGGTTAGCCCTGCCCTCTAATTGAGCTTTCTAGATAAGAAAGCAGGTCAGCACCCATCTTGACCACTTTGCCTCTGTGTTCAGCCCCCAAAAAACTGCAGTAAAATATCAGTAAAATATGCTTTTGCTCTGAAAACCGCTTCTGAAAAGCTCATCTCCTTCAGGCTCTATTCGCTTTTCTTAGGACATAACTGGTGGCCTTGATTTATCATCGATGTCTTACATGCCTTGTTTCTTGTATGATGGTTAGTTGATTGTTTTTTTTAAATGAACTTTTTTACCAACAAATTTCCCCTAAGTAATTTTTCTTCAAAGTTGAGCTTCTAGAGAATTTTCCATATGAAATCCTGGCTTAAAGGATAAAATGATGCAGACAGTCACTAGAGCCCAGAATGTTAGGTCTGGTCGCAGCAGCATAGAGACAATTTCATGATAATCCATTATGTCATCTCTACAATGACAAGAGGACTAGCTAGTAGGATTAAATGTCTCTCCCAGGCCTACACCATTAGCTAGTGATAAAACCTAGCTGGAACTTGAGCTTCCTAATTAGTGAGATGGGCATACAAGGTTGAGTATTCCAACTCAACTGGTGCTCAGCTGGGAAACGATAAGGCTTTCTGCACCCTGAAGACTCCGAATCTCAGAAACCCGAAGGGAATGTTTTACTCTCTCTTAAAACATTGGTATGAATTGAAATCCACTTGACAGTAGAACATTTCAGGGTTAAACCTGAGCAGAGGGACTCATATTCAGCTAGACAGTTCTTTCAAACCAAACAAAAACAAATTCACTACCATCAAGTCATTGGTAAGACACAGTGACCCTATGGGGCAGGGTAGGACTGCCCCTGTGTGTTTCCAAGACTATAACTCTTTATATCTGGGGCTTGAAAGCCTAATCTTTCTCCCTCAGAGGGGCTGGTGGTTTCAAACTGATGGCCTTGAGGATTTTGGCCCAATGTGTAACCACTATGCCACCATTGCTCCTCTTGTGTTCCAAAGAGGAGGACATTATTTTATTTGGTTACTGAATTAGTACAATCATAACACAAGTATGCATCTTATTTTATTCTGCCAATGTACAAAAATAAACACATATAACTAGAAAATAATAAACTGTAATTTCCAAAGGAAAAACAGCTAATGTCACAATAAGCTCCTTGGCCTGATGATAGAGATCAAGTTTGGAATATTGGTGTGGTGCATATATTTTGAGCAAACAAATGATTCATTAGATTCAATTCAGGGTTTTTTATGTTTGTGATGCCAATACAACCATTCAATTTCATAAAGCTGGATAAATCAATGCAAAAACAATTCCTGATTGGTCTATTCAAAGCAATTGGATGTAAATGTAAACAGCTACAGTTAGCAATTAAAAGAGCAAACAAGAAGAGAGTGTATAAGACCAGACTCCTAACCTTGAACAATACATGGATAATGAAAGAATCTAGGAATGACCTTAGAGTACATGTTCTCACTCTTCCTTGAGTTAGCCTCATTCAACAACATGGGTTCTTGGCATCGACATTCATCTAGCAAGACTCACTTCAAGTCTAGTCATGGTTGATTTCACAGGAGTAGTCTTCAGAGCAGGTCAGACCACACAGATCCTCCTGGGAGTATGGGATTTGGAGAATAAGTTATATTGTATGACTGGTTACCTTAACATTTAACAACAGGAGGAAGTGTATTTCATTGATACGGATTGAATGGCAGGTGATCTGGTTACTTGAAAGGTTAGGAGATACACCCAAAACAGAACATATTATTGTTATAATCTCTATTAGGGAAACAATTATTTTTCTGGGGTAGAGCATGGTAAAGCAAGGGTCTTGAAAAGAGTGGAAGGTCATGAACAACCTATCTGAGGCACTATAAACTTAGTCATCAGAATTTCAAATCTCAGCATGGCTGGAAATGGCATAACTTTCTGCAGAACATTTCGACAAAGACAGACTAAGACTAAATAATTTGTCATTTAATGAAAATCTTATGGATCATAACAAAATATTGTCCCATATAGTGCTGGAAGCTGAGCCCCTAGGTTGGAAGGTACCTATTTACAATGGCCAGAGCAATGAATATTCAAGTGTATCAAGAATTAAGAAGCTATGAAGGACTGGACAACATTTTTCCTTAGTTAGATGGGTTACCTAGACTCAGAAAAAGCAATTAACAAAACACATTAAAAAGTACGAAATCTATGTTTTATTCCACATGCAAGATTAGAGATCTTTATATTAAAGTCCATGAATTAGTGAGCTAGAAACAGAAATTATATATAATTGGATTTTGGCCTCGCTTGATGATCATTCTTTTCATATTTTGATGCCATTTTTCTTTTACTCAGAATTCCTGAGTAGCTTTGTAGAAATCTACTTATGAGTTTGTAATGCCACGAACAGAGGATACACACAGATTTAAGTCTGTGCAAGTAAAATATGAAGGGCACAGGGACTTGGATTACCTTGTTGATTACCATCAAGCCTACAACATAATTCCACATCTGTTTTAAGAGAATTTTAATTCTCCCTTAAAGAGAATTACTTTGAAAACTTGCATATACAATTAAAGTTAAGTCAGGAAATGGAAACTAAAAATATAAAAGAGTAGGTAACAACTCTGATAAAGAATTCCACGAACAGCAGATTTTGCATAACATCAAAGGTAATTTTGAATATTTCAAACTTTTAAACAGAAAACTTGAAAGAGGAGCATTGTCTGGTATGCATTACACCCCACAAATACATATAGATATGAGCTAAGAAATATTAGAAACTAAATATTTAGATATTTTTAAGTACATTAAATTTTTATACTTATATTCATCTATTCTTTCTTACATCTCTGAAAGAAATAATATTTCTTTCTCCAACACAGCCTATGACTTTACCAGGAATAGTTTCATGTTTTAAAAGTAGCCTATTCTTAAAAGTATTTACCTAGGGTTTTCATAGAATATAGATTTATTCAATTCAATTAAATAAATGTGTAAATGTGTACTGAGTTGTTATTTGTATGCCATAAATTGGGGTAGACTCTGTGAGCAACATAGGATTAAAAAGTTATATAGTGTATGTATGAGGGACCTTTAAAGTTCATGGGAACTTCCATTATCTTTCATTTCATTTTCCATGAACTTTTTAAAGCCCCCTTATGCATATAGGCCCAGAGAAAAGTCCTAACAGAGGTATATATGTTGAAGCAATATTTTTCCACAAGAAGAAACAAAAGTCATCTCAGGAGAATTTGGAAAAATTTCAGATCCCTGTAAATGCAACGAAAGACAAATTAGATGTCATTGAATTGATTTTAATTCATAGAGACCTTTAGGAGAGAATAGAAGCGTCGTATATGGTTTCCAGCACGGCGATATTTACAGACACAGAGAATTGAACCAAGGCGTCACCTGGGATAGGGAGAGCTCCTGACCCGTGATTGTTGTGAAGTGCTGTTGAGTCAGCTCCAACTCACAGCACCCTGTGTATCACAGAAGGGAATGCTTCCGCGCCCTGCGTCCGACTCATAGTGATCGCCATGTTTGAGCCATGGTTGCAGTCACTGTGTCTATCCATATCATTGAGGCTCTTCTTGTGCACCGGCCCTCTACTTTGCTAAGTACAATGTCTTTGTGCAGGAACTAGTTCCTCCTGATGCCATGTAGAGGCTTGTCAGATGAAACCCTCCCCATGCTCACTTACAGAGCTTTCACCCTTCTGGAATTGCACGACCCGTTCACTATCCTTCACTCACACCACAGTTCAAGGGAATCAACTCTTCTTTGGTCTTCCTCGTTCATTGTCCACCTGTCCCATATGGATGAAGCAATTGTAAATAGGTCTTTTTTGCTATTTAGCACTTTAAAGCGATCTACCATTAGAGTTGTCTATTGACTGACATTGTTTCTTTCTTGAGTGCTACATCTTTGGGTGTTTATTGAGAATGTCAGTAATTGAAATCTTGACAACTTCAACTTTATCTCCTTTTATTTTGATTTTAATTATTTACCCAGTTACAGTTTTTATAGTGTTTATGTATAATCCATGATGACTACCGTAGATTTTTATTTAATCCCTCAGTAAATACTTCCTCTTTTTTCATTTTGTTCTAGCAAGGTGTGCATATGGCAGGTTGTAAATGTCTTTCTCCAAACCAGATGTCATGCTCTTCTACTCAGGTAATTTGCTCAGAATGCAGATTGAATAATTCTGGTGGAAAGATAGCTGTGAGGCCATGCAACCTGATTTCAAAGCAAACAGTGCCTCCCTGTGCAGGTCTTCATACCTCTTCATAAACTTTCATAATGTGAACGATATTCCCTGGGAATACAATCACGACATTGATATTGATGGCTATAGCCATGTAAAACTTGAGAACCTCAATGTCCTCCACGATCTGGCATCTGTCGGCTTTGCCTGACTGCTCTCCTATGCCGCTCTGTAACTCCTGACTCACAGAGCTCCCTCTTCTGTTAGTCCCCAGTTACCCTGACCTCCTTCTCCGTTCACATGTAACCAAATTCCCAAGAGTGCCCTCTGAGTTATTCAGCATGGTTCATCTTTGGAACAGTTTCTACATATCCTTCCAATCCCAGGGATAATTTATTTTCTGGCCTTTTTCAGGTTCCAGAGAAATATATCAAATTCCTCGATTTGTGATTTTTTTTCACCCTCAAAACCAAAAGTGCTGTATCGTTCTGATCCATCTTCTGTAGTCACATCTCTCTGTAACAGATGTCAGTAAAAGTTCTCGATTTTCAAGAACTCGTATTTGTATTATGTGGTTTGGACAACAGTGGCAATACCAGATAATCCCCCCATATCACGGCCATTATCCATAACGAAATCTGAAAAGTCCTCTTTGACATGCAAGGTAGTAACTCACAGATTCAGAAATTAATAAGTGAATGTCTTTGGGAAGCCATTATTCTGCGGACCTCTAACACTTACACGATCTGAAAGTCTCTTTTTATTTGCTGTCTTCCTCATCTGGCTAAAGTCAAAGTGCAGCACGGATTCCCAATGCCTAGGTTACAGGCGGACCATATAGTAGACTTGTCATAAACATTTAATACATCAGTGGTCAAAAGTAATATGGATCTTTACACTAATTTCCCAGATGGTTATTATGTATAATTGTATTTTTGAATCATTAACCCGAGGTTAATGATGGTGTAGTCATCAAGTCCTCTTTAATCTAATATCCAAATCCCTGGCATAGTCGCATCCACAATCAACCAAATATGGAGCACCTCACTTTTTTGCAGTATATTATTCCCCAGATGCCCAGTTCATCTAACACATTGTCAGAATTGGAAAGTGCCTATAATGGAAAAATACTATATATCTAACAAAAATCCTTTTCATTGACACTGAAACTAATTTCCTGCCACCCTTAAATAGGGACCATACTATCTTCCCAATACACTTTCAGGTACTAAACATCAAATCACTATAGAAAAACAAGAAAGAGATGGAAATGAGTGAAACTTGAGGGTTAAGAGTCAATATAGAAGAGTGAAAATTATGGGAGAAGAGAAAGGCATACTGAGTTAAAAATATATGTTTGGGTCCTGTGTTGTCATATCTTGTTATTTTTTAAGAGAAAACATCAAAATATTCATGTGGAATGTACCAATGTAAAATTCCATGGAGTCAGGATTCTGCTTCAGGCTTTGATGAAGTCATATCTTTCACGGGCAGAAACTAGGGATCCAGACGAAATGCCCCAGCAGCCTGTGTGAAAGGCTCTGAAGACTGGAAGGCAGCCAGCTTCGGGAAGACAAGCTCTCAGCAAAGAGGAGTGAATCAAGGTAAACGGTACATTCTGCTTTTTCCCCTCCAAATCGTTGATTGGGAGTGGACACAGGTATCACGACACTCCACAGGTCACGCACAGCAAGGGGTGTTGAACATTGTTACCACAATCAGTTTCAAAACATTCTTCTCCTTCCTGAGTCCCCTGACACGGGTTCCCTTTTACTCCCAGCCCCACCACTTTACCTTCCCCCTCAGAAACCCTCACGCTACTTGCTGTCCCTGTATTTCATCAATCGTGGGTTTCATATTCAGAAAAATACATAACACACCTTCTTAAGGTGTCTCCCAATGACATAGCACATCTGAGATACAGCCTGGTCTCAACAAATGGGATATTCTCGAAGGCTAAATTGTGAGAATCCAGCTTGTAAAAGGCTATGAATGACAGCGGGAGCCAAATATATTTGTGGGAGCCACACAGGAAATAAGCCTCATAACTGAGGGGTGGGAGGAGAGTGATTACTAAGCAGAAAAGCAAGAGGATAAACCTGACTTGATCGCCTGAAACCTTTTCAGTTGCATCCCCCTCTGATGCACATTAGGCCTGATCTGATTTTAAGCTGCACATTCTTAACAGCACTTTTTTGCTGAGGATATTTGCTGATTCTTGGCATGGAGGTTAAAGCTGGGACCCCAAAACCCAGCAGAAAGCTGCCAAGCAGGAGAAAAGCTAGCAGGGAGTTTTTGTAAATTCACAGCAATGCGGAAAGAAGCTTGAAGTTGAGGCTACCAAGGCTGTGCATTCATGAGCGCTGAGACATTAGCCTAAAACTCAGTAGGTTTCCCTTTCAAACCTTGCCAATTCTTAGCTGTGCCCTACTTCATACATAGCACAAATAGTTTCCATTACCACTGAGTTTTTTCTCACTCTCGACCCTGAAAACAGAGAGCATCCTATTGACCTGCCTGATGCTAGGAGAGTGACATCAAATGATTACAGAGAACAAGGGTAGTAAGATGGTGGGGTGGGGTGGAAATACATTAATCTAGTTGGATTCGAGACGACAGAGAATGGCTAGGTGTGTGATCGGCTGAAAGTGCACACTGTATTGCAAGAAAGCTGTCACTGAGTGCCAAACAACTTTTGCTTTTGGGGAAAAAGAATCCTAAGCATACCAAACCAAGGAGACTCTTCTGTAATTGAATGGTACTGAGAAAAATTGGAGGTCAGGATTCACCAAGGAACTCACTGATATCCAGTTGATTCCAACTCATAGGTACTATAATAAGCACCCGATTGTGTCTATCAGAATCCTTAGAGACCTGCACTCTAAAATAGATTACCACCCAAGCCGAAAACCAAACTTTCTGACATCGAATAAGAGAGAGTAGAACTGCCCTCATGAGTTTCAGAGACTATAATTCTTTACAGGAGTCGGAAAGCCCATCTTTCTTCATCAGATTACAAGCAAAGCTGTACCGATCTTTAGGAAACTACCTTCAACTGTAATGAGTGCATACATTCTATCTAATACCCACGGAGGAAAATGAATAAATCACTTGAGGAATATAATATCATCTAGAAATGGAAAGAAATGACAATTATTTATTTTTTAATTACCAGGAAAAACAGGAAAAGAAGTTTAATAAAAATATATACAGATAATACAATCAAACCTTCAGGTAGTGCAGATACATGAGCTTTCAGTCACATGCACTAACTGTGATTAAAATCTATAAGTAAGATACGTGAATACATGGAGAACTTCAATACAGAATGCCATAAAAATCAAATAGGTACTCTAAAACGACAAATTCATTAGCTTGATATTATTTGTCCTTACAATTGTATTTTGATTTTAAAAATTTAATATTGTATTGGCATGCACATATAATACAGTTTAATTACCCAAGTGTATTAAGAAGCCATGTGACATAATCACCACAATCAATTTCAGAACATTTTTTCATTTATTTATTGTCCTTAGCCCTGCAATTCCCCCTACCTGTTCCTGCCATCCTCCTAGGCGATTATCAATCTCTATAGATCTACCAAATTTGGACATTATATAGAGAAAATCATACAATGTACAAACAATTAAAAACAAAATAAAACTCAGCAACAGTGACTCGACAGAAGAACCTCATCAAAAAGAAAGAATAAAATGTGAAAAACTGAAACAACTTTAAAATGAGTCAGAAGGGCAATCAAGCAATAATGGTGGCATTTTAACCTAACTACATCTGTCATAACTGACTTTATGATGCAATGTCTGATAGCTAGACTATGCACATTCTCTGGACTATGATCAGAGGCTGCCGAATCCATCTGGGGACCATGCAAATGGATTTTTACTTCCATCGCCATCCACAGTGTTTTGCAAACCAGATGTTCACAGTTAAACTCTGACACCATTCCTTCTTTAGGATTTGGATTTTGTTATTTCAATCCTTAGATCACACAGGGTGGTGTGCTTCTTCCACGTAGCCTTGGTCAATATGAAATAGAAAGTTGAATAGAAAAATATTCAGACCAGGAGAGAGAAAAGGTAGTATAGGATAACAATGTGTGTCACCCAGGGACCTAACATGGCCCCGTATCTTCTCTTGCTTTTCTTTTTGGTTTGTTTTCACATCTTCGTTCCTGTTCTTTCATTTCTCTTCCATAAATATATGCCTTCTTTCTTCTTTATATCCTTGCTGTTGTTGGCTGCTGCTGAATCTGTCCCTAATGACTCAAGGTGACCTCATGAAAAGAGAAAACAGTGCTGTGCCTACCCCTGATCAATTGTTAACGGACCATCTGATTGTCTTAACAACCGCCTACTCATGTTCAATACCTACATTAAATTTTTTCATCTTCTTCTGAATATCCAAAGCAATAAAGCTTATATCTACAGTGTTTATTTCACTTAACATAGATGACATTGCAGCTATATGAATATATCTTCCTTTCCAAATGCTTTAAAAAATCTCAATGGTAAGAATTATACTTCATTAATCATTATATACTTAGTACCTGCTATTTTGTCCAGTACATACTACATGGCCAATAAATATTTGATCAGATTCATGGAATGAATAAAGGCTCTGACTTAACTTGAAGTCTCAAGACCTGTTTGATACACCTTTCTTTCCACTCAAATCTTTTGCTCCCAATTTAATTGCTTCATGAATTTTCTGCCAATATACATTTATGAAACAGTATAGTATGATGATGAAGTCTTTTTTTCTTATCAGATTTTAGACCATTTAAAAAGTAATTATATGAGCTCACAGTGTTATTAGTTATGTTCATTGAATTGGCATTTCCATTATGAATCCATTTTTAATTACATTGGACACATTTCATCAATATTTCTTGAGAGAGCAGTAGAATGCATAATGGTACTTGAAAACAACATATACCAGAGTAAATGGGAAACTATTCCAACTGTGCAGCTAACTTTGATTGGATGGCTAAGAAAGCCTGTGAATGTTCTCACCACCTTAAACATACTGCATTCTAGCAACAAAAAGGGAGAGATTACAGTGATTATCCTGTTTTACTGTGGCCAAAAATTATGCTCATAAATATAAGGGGGTATGTCAACAGTTGATAGTGTTGCTCAATTTCTGTAAGTACTTTTGCTTGCAAAAATAAAACAGACTGAGGGGGGAAATTCTCAAATTGAAGACCTGCTGTAATCAACGGCAAAAGGAGCTTGTGAAAAGAGCCAACAAGTCACTGTTGGCAGGACAGGTTTATGCACTAATGCAGATGCTTTTGTGTTCAATTGTCCAAACTCACATTCAAGTGGATTAAAAAGAAAATAAAGTCACTTAATGGGTCATGTCTACCATTCATCTGTCAGCCTGTCATACCGTGGTAGCTTGCATTTGTGTTGCTGTGATGCTGGGAGCTACTGCAATTACCAGGGAGGGTCACCCAAAATGTACAGTTTTCAATGAAATTTGCAGACAAAGGACAGAATGGGAAGAAGAATTAGGCTGTCCACTTCAGAGGAATTAGCCAATGAACACCAGAACAATGTCTGTATAGTGTATCAGAAGGTGAGATCTGCAGGTTAGAAGGCTCTCAAAATGTGACTGAGGCAGAGCTGCTTCCTCAAAGTACAGTTGACCTTAATGACAGCGATGGAGCAATCTTTGGGAATCTTTATCTGTTGATGTGAAATGATAAGAAACAGCTGTAAAAAAAAGAAACAGCTGTAAATATATATATTAATAATGAAATGTATGAAGTATTTTGTAAACTGGAAGTCATCAAGAATTAAATGAAATACAAATTTTACCTTCTGAAATTGGTCAAACATATAATCAAGATGCACTGCTAAATATTGATAATTGGACTTCTAAAGTTGTAAACACAGGGAAGGATCTGCGCTGAAAATGTCCTTTTGGTGATAGAAATGAAGATAAAGCTCATAGGATAGAATTTGGCCAGACCAAGTATAGGCAAACTTGTGAAATGGAAGAGCCAATCCTGCCCGTCACAACAATTTAAAACTTTTCCTAGATCCATAAATATATCTTTTTCAAATAAGGAAAATGTAAAGGACTATGACACGATATTCCTATGAAGCTGTGGCAGTTTTCTTTTCCTTTGCAGCTTGACGTCAGAGTCGCCTGTATGCACGCACACTGCTACATATGGCCCTCCAGCTGCAGTTCGCTGGTCCCTGGGTGAGACGGTGGTATTTTCATTGATAATACGTAGTTTCCTCAATGTGAGCAGTGAATGGAGACGAGGACCTCACCAGATGAACCGCACAGAATTGAAATTGGCTATATCTGTGGGATGAGATGATGGAGTAGCTCATCAGCCAAAACAAGACCAAGGGCTAACAGAAGGTCATTTGTTCCTCTTAGGTTAAGGTCTGGTTGAAAGGAAGAAAAGGTGGAAAATTCGGTAGGCATCATGTACTACCTTAACATATATCACCTGAATTTATAGGACATATGGAGAAAAGTTAACTAGTGATATAAGACCAGACAAGTTACGGAAGACGTCAAGGACATCAGATATGCAGAAAGCAAAAAGGATAGGCAATAAAGAAAAGAGAAAAGTGGATGTCAGATGAGACTCAAATTTGCTCTTGAAAATACAGCAGTTAAAGCAAATGGAAGAAATGGTGAATGAAAAGATGAGGAAGACAAACAGAAAGTGTCAAATGACAGCTCCACCAAGACATAGTAAAGCACTATTAAACAGTATGCAAAGACTTGGAGTTAAATAACAAAAAGGGAAGCAAAAATTCAAGACAAGCTGAAATATCGAAGGATATTGAAATATTGAACATCCTGTGGGAAGATATGCTTCACTCATTGCACAACCAACCCGCTGTCATGGAGTCTATTCAATTCATAAATTCTTACCAACTCTATAAAGTTTTTGAGCCCATATATTTTTGTGGAAGTATATAGTCTCATCCTTCTCATACAGAGCAGGTGGTATATTTAGACCACTGATGATTTGGTTGTGAGCTCACCTGAAAATAGACAGTGATACTGGGGCTCCTCACGTGGTCGAATATTTAACTGATGCAGGGAACATGCCAAGATGATGAAAAAGAGTGCACAAAATACCAAAAAGCATTGATCATTCAATCATCAAAAGAAGTAGATTATAATACAGATTTCCTGGGATTCAAGGAAGAAGTTAAAACTGCACATAGTCATTAGCAAAAAAAAATCAGGGCTCCAGGAATTAACTGAATATATATTAAAAACTTTTAAAGTCATCTTAAGACATAATGCACACATAAAATTCAATATTCAGTCATATTAAAAAGTGTAATATAAAGGCAATTTCAAGACATTTTGTCCCTTTTTGTACTTCTTATTATTAGCTCCCCATAGCCCCCTAACATTCCCTGGTGTACTCCCTAGGAATCCATAATCTAGTTTTGTCTCTATAGAATTCACTATCCTGGGTTTAATATACTGAAAAACAGAAAAATATATAGCAGAGAATCAAGAAGCTTACCAACAACAACTAAATACAATAGAGATAAACCCGTTTGAATGAAAACAGAAAATATTAAAAGCCAGAGCAAACTCAAAATGTGTCAAAAAGGAGCTCAAATGATATGGTTTTTAATATTCAAGTCATATTTTTCATTTTAATCTATTATAACTGTCTCTATACTACTATATGTATGATAGCCAAACTGTTACCATCCGTCGATTATGGTCAGAGGTAAATTACTGGAGATTTAGTCTATGTGTAGGTTCTGAAAATCAATTTTGGTATTCTACTGTCATCAATAGACATGCAAACCAGAAGTTCACTATTTAAGCTCTGGTACAATTCCCTCTTTTT
This sequence comes from Tenrec ecaudatus, assembly GCF_050624435.1. Classification (NCBI taxonomy): domain Eukaryota; kingdom Metazoa; phylum Chordata; class Mammalia; order Afrosoricida; family Tenrecidae; genus Tenrec; species Tenrec ecaudatus. Next base: position 152,081,450 of record NC_134531.1, on the reverse strand, counting down.
TTTTTAACATTTTATTAGAGGATCATACAACTCTTATCACAATCCATACATATACATACATCAATTGTATAAAGCACATCTGTACATTCTTTGCCCTAATCATTTTCAAAGCATTTGCTCTCCAGTCAAGCCCTTTGCATCAGGTCCTCTTTTTTCTTTCTTTTTTCCCCCTCCCTCCCTGTTCCCCCCTACCCCACAAGCCCTTGATAATTTATAGACCATTATTTTGTCATATCTTGACCTATCCGGCATCTCCCTTCACCCCCTTCTCTGTTGTCCATCCCCCAGGGAGGAGGTCACATGTAGATCCTTGTAATCAGTTCCCTCTTTCCAAACCACCCAACCTCTACTCTCCCAGTATCGCCCCTCACCCCCTGGTTCCGAAGGTATCATCCACCCTGGATTCCCTGTGCCACCAGCTCCCACATGCTGCAGTGAACAACCTCTACTCTATGCAGACCCGCAAGATAGAATCCAGATCATGGTAGTTGGTAGGGAGGAAGCATCCAGGATCTGGGGGAAAGCTGTATTCTTCATCTGTGCTACATTGCACCCTGACTGACCCATCTCCTCCCCTCTTTAGGGTTCGGGTTAACTTATTTACAATAATCCTTGGATCACATGGGTGTGTGCTTTTTCCATGTGGGCTTAGTTGGCATCTCACTTAGATGAATGCTTGGTTGAAAACAAGCCTTTAATACCCCAGATAAGTTTTCCTTTTCTGATAGCCAGGCACCAACTTGTTTCTTCAGCATGTTTGCTCTAGCACCCATATTGTCTATGTTTCCTTCATAAGGGATTGTATACAGCAGTGCCATGTTGCAAGAAATAATTGTTGTTAGAATGGTTGTTGTTGTTGTTGGGTGCCATCAATTGATTTAGACATATAGAAACCCTACACACAACAGAACAAAACACGGGATAGTCCTGTGCCATCCTCATGATTGTTCCTATGCCTGAGTCCATGGATGCAGTCACTGTGCCAATCCATCTCTCCAAGGATCTTCCTCTTTGTCTCTGACCCTCCACTTTACCAATCATGATGTCCTCCTCCTGGGACAATATGCTCAATGTATGTAAGATGAAGTCTTACCATCCTTGTCTGTAAAGATCATTCTGGCCGTACTTCTTCCAACACACATAGGTTTGTCCTTTGAGCAGTCTAGGGTACTTTCAATTTTCTTCTCCATCCCCATGGTTCAAATGCACCAAATTGTGTTAGTCTGGATAGACAATAGAACCAAATCCATAGAGACACTCATATGTATATAAGAAAGACCTATATATACAAGAACAATTGAATATTGAGAAAATATTCCAGCCCAGTCCAGATCAAGTCCATAAATCTGATATTAACCCATTGTCCAATACCAATCTATAAAGTCCTCTTCAGACTCATGCAACACATGCAGTGACGCTGAATGCAGGAAGATCACAGACCAATGGGTAGGGAGTCTTGTGAATCCAGTCGTGTTATAAGCACCTCAGCACTAACAGGGATTTCCATGGTGCTCTTTCAGCTCAAGGGTTCTAGTGCAACTCCATGTGTCTTGTCCATAGGAATGTCTAGCAGGGAGTAAACCTTGTCAGTAGAGAGTTTCCAGGGTAGTGTGTCCCACCTCTAGTGAGCTATTTATCTCCTTATTGCCTCCAAATGAGGTCATCACCCTGTGACCTGATTGACAGGCTAGACTCCACCCCTCCAATCTTAAGTCTCAAATTGACAACAGGTTATGTAACTACCACACAATTCTTCTATTGTTTGCTTTACTCAATGTCCAAATTTCATATGCATATGAGGCAATGGAGAATACCATGGTCAGGCACACCTTAGTCTTCAAAGTAACATCCTTTCTCTTCAAAACTCTAAAAAGATCTTGTACAACAGATTTACCCAACACAGTACATCTTTTGATCTCTTGACTGCTGCTTCCATGAGGCCTTGATTGAGAATCCAAGTAAGACAAAAATTCTTGACAACTTCAACTTTTTCTTCATTTCTCACGTTACCTATTGATCAGGTTGTGAGAATTTTTTTTAACATTGAGCTGTAATCCATACTACAATCAAACCTACAATCCTTGATCTTCAACAGCAAGTGTTTCAATTCCTCCTCACTTTCAGCAAGCAAAGTTGTATCATCTGAATATCACACGTTCTTAATAAGCCTTTCTCTGATTCTGATGCTACATTCTTCTTCATATAATCCAGTTTCTGTAATTATTTGCTCCACATATAAATTGACAAACAATGGTGAGGATACAACCCTGACACACACCTTTCTTGATTTTCAAACATGCAATTTTTCCTTGTTCTATTGACACTTCTGCCTCTTTATCCATATACAAGTTCCAAATAAGCACGATGAAATGTTCTGGAATTCCTAATCTTCTCAAGATTGTCCACGATTCATTATGGTCCACACAATCCAAGGCCTTTGCATAGTCAACAAAACACAAGTAAACACCTTTGCTTTGAGCCAAGCTCCATCAGACACCAGAAATGATATCCCTTGTTCCACGTCCTCTTTCGTATCAACTTGAACTTTTAGCCGTTCTCTGCCAATGAGCTGCTGGAACCCCCACTGGTATCTCAAATGGCAGCAGGGAACAGTGAAGCTTCCAGACTAAGAACAGCCAGGAAAGGGAGTTGGTTCCCCACTTTGTAGATTGACCTTAGGCATAGCTTGGAAGTATCATCAAATACTGAATGCCCACAAGAATGAAACCGAAAACTGTCAAAGATGCACTGGTAGATGACTTCCTTAGGTCCAAGGACACTCGAAATGTGTCTAAATAGGGGCTGATTTCTTGGAGGGGAGTTGACCATAGTGATGCGGGTTAGATAAAGCTTGTGGGAGTGCAGTCTTTGAAGTGTTCATTTCCTGACAGCACATGACTCAAGGTAAAGAGAAACAACTGCCAAATCTTCTAATGATTATACTTCAGAATGTGCCAAGTATGAATTTAGGGAAATTGGAAGGAGTCAAAATAGAAATGGAAGGTATGGAATACTGTCTGTATCTTTGGTTATCCTGTTTGAAGAAAAAGGGTAAATAAAAAATGGCCAGCAAAAAAAAAAAGAGAGAAGAAATGGAAAGCATCAACCTCCCTGGTCGTCTAATGATGTCAGTAATTTTGTTAAGGGACTTCTTTGCAGTGTAATTCCGAGCGCGTCTCAGGGTTACTGCTTCTTCTACTTTTTTTTTTTTTTTTGCATGTTGGCCTGGAAACCTTGGAGTCCTGGGGCCACTCGGACAGGACACCCCCCAAACCAGCCCTCCTTCTCTTGCTTACACGCGCAAGCCGGAACCATGAAGGAAGGACACAAGCCTTGGTGAGCACTGGGTTACTGCATCTGACAGTAAACATTTACCCTGAGCCATCCTCGGGATTACTGCCAGGGAGGCTAAGATCAATATCCTAAACCATAGTGAGCAGAAATGGACAGGTATTGGCCAATTTGAATCCAAATATCATATGGTTTATTATGCCAGGAATAACAAACTCAAAGTGAATGATGTAGCATTCATTGTCAGAAAGGATCTCACTAAATCCATCATGAAGTATCATGCTATCTGTGATCAGATTATATCTATCCACCTTCAAGGACATCCAATCAATACAACTATTATTCTAATTTATGGACCAAACACAAAAGCTAGTGATGCAGAAATTGAAGATTTCTATCAATGACGTTATTTAGAGCCATCAAACATGCAATCAAGATGCATTGATAAATATTGGTGATAGGAAAGAAAGAGATAGGGAAAAGGGGAAAAGTAGTGGTTGGGAAATTATGAACTTGGTGATAGAAAAGAAGCTGGAGATCACATGGTCGCATTTTCAAAGCCAATGATAAATACTTTTTTTCAACAACACAAATTGTGACTGTATACATGGACCTCCTCAGATGAAATACAAAGAATCAAATTGACTACATCTGTAGGAAGACACAATGGAGAAACTAAATATCAGGAGCTAAACCCAGAGCAGGGGCAAACTGTGGAACAGTCCATTAATTGATCATCTATAAGTTCAGAATAAAGCTGAATAAAATTAAAACAAATCCACAGTAACTGAAGTATGACCTCGAGTCTATCCGAAATGAATTTTAAGAACATCTTAATAATAACCCCAAAGACAGAAGACTTGATGAGCTGTGGGAGGCCATAAAGACTATCATTCATGAAGAAAACCAAAGCTGATCTAAAAGACAGGAAACAAATTAAAGATAAAAGTGGATGTCAGAAGAGATTCTGCAACTTGTTATTAATCATAGAGTAAGTAAATTAAATGGAAGAAAGAGTGAAGTCCAGGAACTGAATAGAAAATGTCAAAAGGCAACTGGAGAAGACAAAGCCAAATCTGATCAGGAAACCTAGAATTATACAACACAAAGGGGAGAACACACTCATATCTGAAATGGAGCGTATTCAAGAAAAAATGTCTTAGATTGGAGCTAGGATTGAGTGGAAGTCCTAAATCCATTCCTATTTCTATATTTTCTATATACAGTGAGTTGTTCTCTAACAGTGTTTTACAAGATATACATAGAGCGCATCTGGTGTTTTAAAAACTATTGCTGCACTGAAAGCACTCATTTGTCTATGCCAAGATATTTGGAAGAGAGTTACCCAACCTACTGGAAGAGACTCATATTGGTGCCTATTAAGTTAAAATATTTACATCTGGTTCACTTTATTGACTCGTACCAATGAAATCGTTACATGACTGGACAGTATTTATACAAACTATGGAAATTATTGGTCAGGCATATAATTCTTAGCTCACTGATAATAAAAAAAGAGACCAATGGGTGAATTTCCTTCACAGCCTTCAGTTTCTAATCTCTATGAATTCATATCCATATTCAAATATTTTAAATTACCACAAACATATATTATAGTTAATTTTCACCAGACACAGGACCCATTTAGGCCACTGTATTTTAATTGTTATGTCTTTGCAATCTTCAAATTAACAGTATTTTTACATTTTCTTTGTCCTCTTATTTTTATAACTTCTATGTTTTAAAAATAATATTTAAAGCAGTCATTTTGTTCTACTTTTACCCCATTTTAGTTTGTTTTATATAGTGTCATTATCATATACAGATCTGGCATATGAAGTTGGGATCTTTAGTGACATTGTGTCCTTAGTACATTACAAAATGAGACATATAATGCTAATTTCTTTCAAAATTTGTACTTCAGCTTTGATTAATTTGTTGACAAGGAATAAAATGCTATATTTAAGGTTATATATATAAAATATAAATTTCCTAAATACAAAAGAGAAATCAGTAATACAGACCTCAAAAGAGTAAAAAGGACTACTCCGATAGAGACTGGTTGAACCCTCAAGACTATGACCCATATTCATTCAGATCTGAAGAGGTACTTCCCACAGTGGTTTCATTTTCTGACAAGGAATATTAATGTACACACTCGTGTTAGACCGAGAAGTCTAGAGAAACAAATCCATGGACACTCATATATATATAAGAGCTTTATATCAAATAGTAATTGTATTTTAAGAAAACATCCCAGTCCAGTCCAGATAAAGTTCATAATCTGATATTAGCTCATAAGTCTGATACTAGTGCATAAATCCCTCTTCAGACTCATGCAGCCACATGCAATGATGTAGACTGCAGGAAGATCACAATCTGGTGGGTGAATAGTCGGTGGAGCCAATGCAGTGGACCCATCTCAGCGCTGGCATGCATCCTCTATCTTTCTGAGTTTGGCTCTTCAACAGGAAGTGAAGCAGAGAAAAGGAGGCAAACCTCAGAAAGACTCCGTGTGGCTAGTCAACAGGAATTCAAAGGCATATAGAGAGTGTGTTCTACCTCCTAGGAGAAAGAAGGGAAGTTCCCAGCATCTTCATGAGAAGTCCATCCCCACAAGGAGGCATCATCAGGCTGTGACTTGATTGGCAGGTTAGACTCCACACCTACCCTTATTTATCAAGTTGCTGTGAAATTATGTAACTACCATAACACTGTAGACTAATCGGTCCTTTAAGATCAAAAGGACAGCATTTACTTAAGGACAAAGAAGGGTAAGATAAAAATGAATAATGAAAACAGGAAACATGGGAAACGAGTGGGATGAGTAGGGGACATTGAAGGGATGGCAATAAATGAGATGAAACAAAATGTGTATGAATAACTGAATGCAAAAGCCATCATTTGCTTTGTATATCCAGAATGAAAGGCTTAAAAATGAGAGAAATTCATTGACATAAAAACATAAGGCCATGAAACGTTCTGAATAGTAAATTCACTTCAAATAGAGTGATACATATAGGTGGTTAAAGAAACTGAAAAAATTATACCATAGAAACATCAACCTAACAAAAATATATATCTATGACTATCAACAAAATAAGCTTCAGCTAAAAGAAATTTATGAGGAATGGAGAGGGACACTGCAAAATGAATATAACATGAAAACAGAGTGTTTATATCAAATAGCTGAGCTGAAAAGTATAAAAATGACCAAATGGTACTTATTACAGGGCTTCCAGGTTGGTCCAATAGTAAAAGATCAATCAATGTAATTGACTATTAAATGTTAAGTAAGAAAAATCACATTATCAAATCACTTGATGTCAAAAAAAGTATTTGACAAAATTTAACAGATATTTTTACCCAAATTCTTTGAAATAGAAATAAGGAAGACTATGAAAACATTAAAAAATATATATCTAAAAAGCCCTACTAATTTATTTGTTAATGAAGCGCATGTTGTTTTACTTCTAATATCAGTAAGAAGCCCAGATACATAATTCATCTATCTTATTCAAATAAAACTGAAAGTCATAGCCAGAACAAGGATGTGGGAAAAAATATATATATAAAACTAGAAATATAGAAATAAAACTGTGTTTTTGCATAAATTAAGAATTGGTCCACATATAAAATCTAAAAGAATCTATCAAAACTTTTGACTACCAATGAATTAATTTAAGTGTACACATAATACAGGATTAAAAAACAGCAAATGCATTGTAGGTCTATACAATAGCAATGAACATGTGAAACACATACACATATTCTTTAATTTATGATCATTCAAAAATCAAAATATTTAGGTATATAGACAAAAACATGCATAAAATCAATATGCTAAAATTATAAAACATTGGTAACATAATTTATAAAAATTTTAATAAGTGGAGATACACATATTTATGCACTAGAAAACTCAGCATAATATAGATGCCATTTTCCTCCATGTTGGTCTATTTGTATATCATACCAAAAGTTCCCAAATATTTATAGATATAAATAAATTTATTCTATTTTATTATTCATAAAAATAATTAGAATAGCTAAAAGAATGTTTAAAACAAACAAAGAAGTAAAATCTCTCCATCTAGTTTCGAGGCTTTTCTTGTAGCTTTAAGAATTTTAATGACATAATCAAGACTATTATATTGGTGGAAAGATAAATCAATGAAAAAGGAAAGAGAATAATATCAGTGTCTAAGGATTTTAATTTTCTTGAATCAACAGTCAATCACTTGAAAGAATTGTACAAGAAATAAAATGATATATAGCATATAACGACCACTTTAAAGTAATTGCTCAAGAGTAGAAATGTCACTTTGAGGACTTACATAATTCACTCAAACCAGGGTGGTTCACCTCACATGCACCTGAAAGGTGAACAATGAATTAGGAAGGCTGAAGAAGAATGTATGCCTTTGGGTAATGATATTGTGTTGTATACACTATGGATCACCAAAGGTATATATACATCTGTCTTGGAAGAAGTCTATTTAGAAAGCTCATTAGTAAGAATGACCAGCTTCTGTCCTACGTAATTTTTTTAATCGTTTTAATAGGGGCTCATACATCTCTTATCACAATCCATAATACATTAATTGTGTAAAGCACATCTGTACATTCATTGCCCTCAATATTCTCAAAACATTCTGAAAACATTTGCTCTCCTCATCATTCTCAAAACATTTGGCATCAGGTTCTCATTTTTCCCTTCCCTCTCTGCTGCCCCCTCCTTCATGAACTCTTCCTAATTTATAAATTATTATTTTGTCATATCTTGCCCTGTCCGATGTCTCCAGTCACCCACTTTTCTGTTGTCCGTCCTCCAGGGAGGAGGTCACATGTAGATCCTTGTAATTGGATCTCTCTTTCCAACCCACTCTCCCTCTACCCACCCAGTATCGCCACTCAAACCACTGGCCCTGAAGATATCATCTGCCCTGGATTACCTGTGTTTCTAGTTCCTGTGTGTACCAGTGTACAACCTCTGGTCTAGCCAGACTAGCAAGTTAGAATTAGGATCATGAGAGTAGGAGGGTGGGGGAAGAAGCATTTAAGAACTAGAGGAAAGTTGTATTTTTCATCGGTACTACATCACAGCTTGACTGCCCATCTCCTCCTCTAGACCCCTCTGCAAGGAGATCTCCAGTGGCCGACAAGTGGGCTTTGTCTCCACTCTGCACTCCTCCCCTTCTCCCCCCATTCACTATGGTAAGATTCTTTTGTTCTGATGATGCCTTATACCTGATCCCTTCAACACCTCATGATCACACAGGCTGGTGTGCTTCTTCCATGTGGGCTTTGTTGCTTCTGTGCTAGATGGCCGCTTGTTTACCTTCAAGCCTTTAAGACCCCAGATGCTATATCTTTTGATAGCCGAGCATCATCAGCTTTCTTCACCACATTTGCTTATTAACCTGCTTTGTTTTCAATGGCTGTGTCGGGAAGGTGAGCATCATAGAATGCCAATTTAATAGAAGAAAGTATTCTTGAATTGAGGGAGTACTTGAGTGGAGGCCCAATGTCCTTCTGCTACCTTAATACTAAACTTATAAATATAGGCACATATCTATTTCCCTATCCTCATATAGAAATATATTTGCATATGTACATGTCTTGATCTAGATTTATATAAATGCCCTTTGCCTCCTAGCTCTGTCCTGTATTTCCCTTGGCTTTCCTTCTGTCCCACTATCATGCTCAGTCCCCACCAGGGTTTCAGCAATTCATCTTTGTTACATTACCCTTGATTATGCCCTACCAGCCTCCCACACCCACCTCACCACCAATTTGGATCACTTGTTTTTCCCTTGTCCCTGGGTTTGTTAACACCACTTCCTTTTCCCCCACCTCCCCCTGTCCCATATCCCCCCGGAACTGTCAGTCTCTTTGTTTTTCCTCCAGATAGTTCATCCAGCCTTTCTTATTTAGAAAGACCTGCGGAGATAATAACATGCACAAAAACAAGACAGAGCAAAATCAAGCAACAATATACAACAAACAACTGACAAAGAACAAAACAAAACACAAGAAAGAAAAGCTCATAGTTAGTTCAAGGATCATATGTTGGCCTTTAGGAGTGTTTTCCAGTCCAGTCTGTTGGGGTACCATGCCCTGCCCCAAAATGGACCTTGCTGCTCCATTCCCTTGCTGTTCCGCTGCACTCCCCCAGTGCTTTGCCTTGGTGTGGTGGGATCAGATCTGGCACAATTCCCACACTGTCTCTGGTGCTGTCCCCAGCAGGGACATGGTTCAGAGAGGGGCGTCATGTTTCGTAGTGGAGCTGGCCATATGGTCCTCTCTGTGGACTGGCTGCTCTAATTGGGGTCATCGTCCTCCTGGCCTGGTGGACCAGGATGTGCTCCACTCTCTCCTACTCCCCCTTCATCTGCTCCAGTTTGCTCTGATCAGATATGTGCCTCCCCGGGAGCTGCAGACTCAATTCTGTCCTTTGAAATAAATTCTTCCGGGTGGAGGGGCAGGTGTCCACTTAGTATTTGAGACTGCCATCAGACACCCCCCCTCCCCCCCACACACACACAGACACCAGACCTCTCTACTGGTTCCCTACTCCACCCCAGAATGTTGCATTCACACCTTGGGGCAGTGGGTTGAAGTCTGGTCTCTCGTTCCCTGTGGAGCTATTAACAATGCCCTCCCCTTGAGTATTGGTAGCGCCCCATGCCCCCACTTCCCATTTCTTCCTTATTTTCATCATTTTTTTCCTTTACCTGCCTCCCCGCAGTTGTCAACCATGTGGATCCTTACATTTGATCTGGTCCCTGCCATACTACACGGTCCTCACCCCAAGAATGTTTGTTTACAGTAGCTTTTTCCCTATGCCCCTTTTGCATTTTTTAACGCTTACCTCAGCAGTCTCATGTTGTACTTGTCCTTTTGTTCCTGACTTACTTTGCTTAGCATGATTCCCTCCAGGTCTTTCCATGCAGCAAAGTGCTTCAAACGTTCATCACTGCTTTTTAGTGATGTGTATTATTCTATTGTATGTATATTCCACAGTTTTTTAATCCAATCGTCAGTTGATGGAAATTTGGGTTGCTTCCAACTCCTTGCAATTGTGAACTGTGCCGCAATGAACATTGGAGCACAGATATATGGCTTTGGTTTGTTTATTGTTTCTTCTGGGTATATGCCCAGTAGGGGGATTGCTGGGTCTTATTGCAACTCATTTTCCATTTGTTTTAGATATTGCCACATAGATTTCCATAGTGGCTGTACATACTTACAGGCCCACCAGCAGTGGGTGAGAGTTCCTGTCTCCCCACAGCCCCTCCAATACTTGTTGCTTTCTGATTTTTTGAATTGGGCTACCTTTGAGGGTGTTAGGTGGTACCTCATTGTTGTTTTAATTTGCATTTCTCTTATGGCTAAAGATCGGGAACATTTTCTCATATGTTTGTTAGCCATTCGGATTTCTACCCCTGTGAAACTTCTGTTCAAGTCCTTTGTCCACCTCTCAAGTGGGCTATTAGTTTTTTTTTTTCTTTTTGGACGCTAGCAGAGTATTGTAGATTTTAGTAATAAGGTCTTTGTCTGATTTGTCATTGCTAATGATGTTTTCCCAGTCTGTGGACTCTCTTATTACTCTCTTGGTGAATTCTTTCGATGTACACAAGTGTTTTATCTTCAGTATATCCCATTTGTCATTTTGTGCCTTCTCTGTGTGTGTGTCCTTCCCTATTTCTGATAGCCTGTGTATTTCCTGTGCCAAAGTTCTCAAGTTGGTCCCAATTCCCACATTGATGGCCCTAATCGTTTGGGGTTTAACTTCAAGGTCTGTGGTCCACCTTGAGTTTATTCTTGTGCATTGAGTGAGATAAGGGTCTTTCTTAATTTTTCTGCATGTAAGTATCCATTTTTTTTCAGCACCACTTGTTAAAGAGGGCATCTGCTTCCCATTGGATATTTTTGGGGCTCTTATCAAAGATCAGCTGTCTGTATGCTGATGATTTTATTTCTGGGTTTTCAGTTATTTTCCATTGGTCTGAGTATCTGTCATTGTACCAATACCATGCAGTTTTGACTACTGTGGCTGTTAGTATGTGCTGAAGTCAGGTAAAGCAAGTCCTCCCACTGTGTCTTTCTTCTTGAGGACCTCTTTGCTAATTCTGGTCTTCCACTTGCTAGAGTAGATGGTCAGCAGAAAGGAGGAAGATCCTCATCAGGATGGATTATTTATTAACACAGTGACTTCCACAATGAATTCAGACTGAAGAAGGGTTGTGAGGATCATGCAGGGCCAGACAAATTTTTTCTCTAGTGTATATGTTATACATGGGGGATCATTGGATGAGAACCAGTGGGGCAGCAGTGGTTAGAGGTTGGCTGCTAACCACGAGGGTAGCAGTTCAAAAGCAGCAGCTGCTCCTTGGGAGAATGATGAGGTTTCTACTCCCTTAAAATGTTTCAGTCTGGAAACCCACAGGGACAGTTCTCTCATGCCTTAAAGGAGCACAGGTGTCAGAATTGACTGGATAGCAATTAGATTGTTTATCTATTTATTTATTTATTTATTTTGGTATATTAAGCAAGACTGTGTTGTACTAGTGGAGGTACATTAACAAGGTCCATAAGTTTAAAGAAGCTCATCTTTAGAAAGGACATATTTTATTATTCCATTTGATGATATTTTGATATGAACAAAATTATAAAATTGGTGAGTTCCAGGGATGTATGTGCTTAGATGGGATTGTTAAAGGATAACATGAGTGGGATATTTAAGGTGATGTCATGACCCTATTACCTTTATTCAGAAGTAGTTATATGAATCTAGAGTAATTTATATGTCTATGATAAAATGGCATCGAGCTACACACCCACTTTTTAACAATGTCAATGTTCTGGCTTTGATATCTAAATAAAATATGAACAGCAATTAGCACTGGTTGTATATTGTTAGAGCACTTGGCTGCTAATTGAAAAGCTGGTGGTTTGAGAGCCAACTGCACTGTGGGGGGAGAATGTCATACCTTGAAACTTCCCAGCCTGGGACACCAATGGGGCAGTTCTGTCCCATATGTTACTTTGAGTAGGAATTATCAAGACAAGAGTGGATTAGAATAATCTGGGTAAATGGTACAGGAATTCTCTATTTTCTTTGAAGTATTTTCAGATATCGAACTACTTGAAAATAAAAGAAAGTTTAAGGAACATGTCATTATTTCAGTTCTGAGAATCTTTATATATTAATGTAAATTGAATATCATGCAAATGGAAAGTATTCAAGATTTCCCATATAATTTAAGGACTGAAACTTGGTTTTCATAAGCAAACATTTTATAATGTAATTATTTTATTGAACATTTTACGATTTAGAAATGGTTCAGTTTAGGGAAAAAGAAAATCAAATTGTGAATGGCTAAATCAAATTGGAATATTATTGTGCACTCAATAAGAAATAGAGTGCTTTGGAGAGATGACTGAAATGATCAAAATGAACACCTGACTTAAACTTTGACACCCCTACCACCAGCCAATGCACATTAGGCCTGATCTGGTTTTCTACAGTTTTGATATTATTGTTTGTTCATATTTATGGTTTATCTCGGATTTTTTACGTCATTGGGAATCACCCTCTTTATTGTTATTGTATGTTTTTTCTGCTTTCTTGGTTTATGAAACCCAGGACTGCTGAACCTATGTGGACAGCAAGGAGCATAAGGGTTTCTGAGGGGTGTGGTGGTGCCTGGGGAGGGATATGTGGTGGCAGGGGGTGTGTATAACATTTTTGAAGCCCATTGAGCTGAGCATTGTCAAATATTTCATCAGCATTTCCATTTTAGGGTTGAATCTAATTTGCTGGAAATTCCAGTCTCTAGACATTAAAATAAATTTCACTAATTACTTTCTTTACCCACAAGACACTAGGTACTCACCTTTTCCATCCTTGGGAAAATGTGGTGGTGGCTGGGGAGGGGTAGGGTGGTGGCTGGGGAGGGGTGTAGTGGTAGCAGGGGGTGTGGGGGTGGTTGGGGAGGGGTTTGGTGGTGGCTGGGGAGGGGTGTGGTAATGGCTGGGGAGGGATATGCAGTGGCTGGGGAGGGGTGTGGTGGTGGCTGGGTAGGGGAGGGTAAAAAGGGGATAATATCAAGGAGTTCACGAAGGGAAAAATTTTTGAAACTGATTATGGTAGCAATTGTACAATACTGTTGGATGAGATTGAATTATGGAATGATACAAGATCTGATTTAACTCCAATAAAATGAGTTTAAATAAAAGAAATCAGGCATAAGAAGTTCAGAGAGAGTAGAGTGACTCAGTTAGAAAGGCAGACTCATTCTCTTTGTATTCCACAACCACTGAGGGTTCAACAGTGCTCAACAGCTCAAAGTGATGATGGTTTCAAAGTGATGATGGGCTCAAAGTGATGATGGGCTCAAAGTGATGATGGGCTCAAAGTGATGGGTTCAAAGTGATGGGTTCAAAGTGATGGGCACAAAGTGATGGGCTGCTAACCAAAGATTCATGGTTCCGACCTCCAGAGAAAGATGAGACCGTCTGCTTCTATAGAGGTTGACAGCCTTTGAAACCATAAGGAGCAAGTCTACTCTGCTTGATAGGTCACAATAAGAGGAATCATCTGGATTTCAGGGGGAATCAGATGGTCCTGGCTCCTCCAGTTGCCATACTGTGTCTAGGGGGTGGGGGAAATGAAAGGGAAAGAAATAAGGAAAGCATATCTTAAATTGAATTTGTCACCGCATTTCCTGGAACTCTTTCCAGCTGATTCGTGTCAGAATGCATATGATGATCAGAAGTTACCCTGGCCATGTCTAGACTGATAAATGAGTATAGTCTTACAAGATGCATTTCAACAAATTCCATTTCATTCTCTGGGTCTGGGCAACGGTTTACACACTTTCAAGTCAAGAGATCTCTACTCATTAGAATTAATGAACTGTATCCCTGAAATGGAATTGATTTAGCAACTAGTTAGCTCCAGTGATTATAAATTTTAAAAGATAATGGACCACTTCACTGTGCATCTTACTCTCAAATCAAAATCCAACCCATTTCATCAAGTCATTTCTAATTCATGGCAACCATAGCACATAGGAATTACTGTTCCTGGCAACCAATGGGTCAATACAGATCATTTGATGGATACACCTTTGCTCTTTTTCAAATTACTTAAACAATATCTGAGTTGATCTGTTAATCAACTGTAATACAGTCATTTCTGCCTCAGAGAGACCTTGTAGGATAGGGTAGAAGAATTTCTTTTTCCGAGGCTGTCAAACTTTACTGGAGGAGATATCTTTATTTTTCTCCTCCTGAGCAGCTGGTGGTCTTTAACTTCTAGCCTTGTGGTTGTCAGTCCAACAAATCACCTGCGATGTCACCAGGGCTCCTGTAGATCTATTTATGGCCAGCTAATGTAGGAGCTTAATGCTCAATAAGTAGATCCATGTGTTGCCTTTAGTTCAGATGTCGACAACTTATAGATAGGAGAGAGAGGGATTAAATATAGAGTTATGTACAAGGAGCCTTCTAGGGATTTATTTGTCATGGTCAAGAACAGATATAGTCTCTCAAAGCTCCACATATATTTCTCATGTTTTACACTCAATCATAAACTAAAATTGGAGTTTTCTGATGTAATAATTTCAACAGCTAACAAAGTTTGGCAGCTGATTATAGTCTGTCTGACTGAGAAGGCCCGATGACATTGATTGACTTTTGGATGACTCCTTTTGAAGGTTTTAATTAACAGATTGATGTCCTGTGAGCTAGCCCTCATATTCATAAAAATACAGATGTCCAGTAACATAAGGATAAGAGTACACACAAGATATCCCTTGGGAAAATGGTCAGGAGTGTAGGCAAAGGAGAGAGAATCGAGGGCAGAAATTATAAAATAAAATCTATAATGCATATTAAGAATACTCATCCTACCTTATTTTTATCCCCTCTATCCTTTTTACTCTTTGTGTGATTTCTAACCATTTTCCAGGTGAGTGGTTATCATTTTGGCAAGAAGAATTTATCTCTAATGCTCCTTTGGAAATAGGAACAGAGCAAGGGGACATTGCATTAGCAATGTCAAAGGAGAGAATGAGGAAGAGAGAGAAAGTAAAGGAATTGACCTTGGATGGCCTTCCTTCTCCCAGTGCACAAGCTGTCTTCATCTAAGACACTGAAGAAATCCATCCAATGCTCCCAATAGTAGAAACAATGTTTATCAGAAATAATAATGTCTACCTATGCATTATTATTATTATTATTGAAAACCATTCTCCTCAAGTGAATCATGCTGCACTCATTGAAAGTGCCTCTAATAGAAGAGCCCTGTTATCAGTGAAGACAGAACTGTTCAATTGTTTTTCTGGCCATTCAGCAGGTGCTTTATGTCAATAAATAATATGATCACTGATGGAGGGTACATTACTGTTAGTTTTTTTTTCATCCCCAACCACAGTAAAGCACTGCACAAAGCTGTTACTCAATAAATACCATACAGACGTATTTATAAATTTTATTTAAAAACACTTTAAATGTCTGATACATACTAAGAGATAAATCATGTGTCAGAGAGTTCTAAGAATTTTACATTCATTAAGACCACTAGTGGAGGTGAAGTCAAGGCATCTTTTTTGCTAGAATAGGGAGACTGTATTTTTTTCTCCAAACATGTGACTCATTGAAGATTTTGAACAAAGATGTGAAAACATTAGAATAATTAATGTGAATGTGATGTGTAAAAGTACAGGAGAAAGAGAAAATATATGAAAAAAATCACCAAGTCAGCTATCCAGTGGGCACTTATTCTTTCACCAAACACATGTGGAGTGAAGGTAGTGGGATTCCAGAGGGAAGCAATGAGGACATCGCTATGGTAGGAAACATGCATATATTTGATCATTTAAATAGCAGTATACAAATATTTAAATAAAACTTGAGTTCACTTAAAATTCCCTCCAAGAGATTTTTTTCCTTGGCTCTACAAATGGATTTCTGGGCACTATGACTTTTTTTTTAATGTTCAAAATTTCATGAGTAACTTTGATGTATAACATTTTTGAAGCCCGCTGAGCATAGTCAAATATTTCATCAGCATTTCCATTTTAGGATTGAATCTAATTTGCTGGAAATTCCAGTCTCTAGACATTAAAATAAATTTCACTAATTACTTTCTTTACCCACAAGACGCTAAGTACTCACCTTTTCCATCCGTTACAATGCGCATGTTTTTCCATGTATGGAAACCAAGGTAGAATCCAAGTGATAAATTTAAATGTAAAAATTTCAAAGCTGATTGGTGTCCCCCAGTGATCCATGTACACCTGCAACCTCAGAATGTGACTTAACCTAGGAAAGGTTGTTTTTTTTTCAAATTCAGTCTTACTTTCATATGCATATAAGCTGATAATAATATTATGATTTAAAAGGGTCATCTGTCCTGGATTCCCTGTGTTTCCAGTTGCTCTCTGTACCAATTTACATGTTCTGGTCTAACCAGATTTGTAAGGTAGAATTGGGATCATGAAAGTGTGGGGGAGGAAAGATTTAAGAACTAGAGGAAAGTTATATGTTTCATCGTTGCTACCCTTCACCCCGACTGGCTCATCTCCTCACCACAACCCTTCAGCAAGGCGGTGTCCAGTTGCCTACTGATGGGCTTCCAGTCTCAATTTTTCAATCACCCTAACTTCAATGATATGTATTTTTGTTCTTTGATGCTTGATACTTGATCCCTTTGACAGCTCATGATCACACAGGCTGGTGTGCTTCTTCCCTGTGGGCTTGGTTGCTTCTGAGGTAGATGGCCGCTTGTTTATCTTCAAGCCTTTAAGGCACTGGACGCTATATCATTTGATAGCTGGACACCATCATCTTTCTTCACCACACTTGCTTATGCACACGATTGTCTTCAGTGATCATATTGGGAAGGTGGGCACCCACTGATATGATTTTTTTCTTTGATGTCTGATAAGTGGTCCCTTTGGTACCTCGTGATCAGACAGGCTGGTGTGCTTCTTCCATGTGGGCTTTGATGCTTCTCAGCTAGATGGTCGCTTGTTTGTCTCAGGACCAGTGGTGAGAGTGGCAATGCCTGGAGGGTGGAGGTAATGTGGGGTGGAAGGGGAACCAATTACAAGAATCTATGTATAGCCTCCTTCCTGGGGGATGGACAGTAAAGAAGAGGGCGGGGGAGATGTCGGAGAGTGTATCATATGATACAATAATAATAATTTATGAATTATGAAGGGTTCATGAGAGAGGGAGCAGCGGGGAGGGAGGGGAAAAACGAGGAGCCAATATTAAGGGATCAAGTAGAAAGCAAAAGTTTTGAAAATGATGGCAACAAATTTACATATGTGCTTGATACAATGGATGTATGTATGGATTGTGATAAGAATTGTAAGAGCCCCCAATAAAATTATTTTAAATATATATATTATGGTTTGGATCAGGCGCACACTTGCTCTTTACAACTTTAAAAAACATCTTGTAAAGTAGATTTGCCTAATGCAATAAGTCACTTTCTTCAATGCTGCTCCCATGAAGGTTGATTATAGATCCAAGTAAAGTGTAATTCTTGACAATGTCTATCTTTTCTCTATTTATTATTACTATATTGTCTATGGGTCCAATTGTGAGAAATTTTATTTTCTTTCCATTGAGGTCAATCAGTCATATTGAAGGCTTAAATTTGTAGTATTTTTAACATTATCCCTAGGAAAATAATAAATTAAATAAGGCTTAGAAAACTATATACCTTGGAGTAGAAATGAAGAGTCAAATTAGTTATGGAAGGAAGTTAATTTTCTGACTTGTTTAGAAATAATGGTAACAGAAAAAAAATTGGTTGTAAAAAGCAGCTTTCTCTTTATTAATTATGATAATTATACTTCACTATAACCTGAGTGAACACTTAGTCCTTAAGTATTACTCATAGGGTTTTATATTAAATTTTTGAAGACATCAGTAATTGAAAGACTTTTATGATGTTCAACAATTCCACTAGCTAGTTCAATTTAAGTGGGCCAAAGACCATGAGAAATCATGGAATAGATATATAATATGGAAATAACTATAAGTGAATGTTGAAACAACATCAACTACCTTTCTGTGTGCTTATCACAGTATGATTACTTGTCTGTTGCTATGATGGTATATCCCTTCACTAGCTCAAATACCAGCAGGGTCACTGCTGGTGGATGGGTTTCATCAGAGACAGGCTAAGACAGACTGCAAAGAAAAGTCTGTTGATTGATTTTTGAAAATTAGCCAGTACAAGTATTGTAAATTACAGCAGCACATTGCCCAATGTGTTTGCTTGAGCTATGTCACCAAGGGGGATCAAATTCAAGAGGATGACATTATATGTGACAAAGTGCAGGAAGATCTTATGGGGCAATTTATTTCTTACTAGGTACTAGATAATGCACATAAAATCAAGTTACACATTTTCTCACAAAAGAGCTATGAGTTTACACATAAAACAATAAATCTCTCTAGTAAGCATTATAAAAAGAGTCATTCGGTAGGTGTCAGGGGAGTCCACAGAAGGAATATGTAATTAACCAGGAGCTCAGAGTTGTTACCCCAAAACATTAATGTTCAATCTCAGATTTTAGGGACCAGAATAGTCAAAGGGCTATGAACAGGCATGAGGAGCTGAGGAAATGTCTTGTGTTTTTAAGCCCACTAACATATTTAAGGGCTTCTTAAATCTAAAAGTGATTATTATTTTGTTAACTCATCTACAAAAGCTCTCCAATCCTCATGTGAATTCAGGTATGTTTTAGAGTATAAGTAGCTGTGACACCAATAAAGATGAGATCAGTCTCAGGGACACAATCTAAACATCATCAACAGTTCTGACACTTCTATTTTCCTGTTTGATTTTTGTCATAGTAATATAATTTTCTTTATATTATTTACTTATTTATTTTCAAACTTTGTGTATTAAAACGCAAGCCTATGGATGCAAATACAGTATATTTTTCTTGTGCTAGAAAAAACAATATGAAAAGAAATACATTCAATATATTAAATATTGGTTGACTATTTAACCTACAAAGTTGCTGAGTAAAGTGGATATTTGAATAACTCCCTGATTTAAAGACTAAATAGAAAGTCAATCTTCATCTTTTATGAAGAATCACTGTATTTTAAATAGGTTTCTGTTTGAAAGTCTGCCTCATGTAAACTCCATTGAATTCATGTACAATTTTGACTTGATTAAAGATTTTCCACCACCCTACATGTTGAAGAAAGCTGATGGTGCGTGGCTATCAAAAGATATAGTATCTGGGGTCATAAATCCTGAAGGTAAACAAGCAGCCAACTAGCTCAGAAGCAACAAAGCCCACATGTAAGAAGCACACCAGCCTGTGTGATCATGAGGTGTTGAAGGGATCCGGTATCAGGCATCATCAGAAGAAAGAATCACATTATTGTGAATGAGGGGGTGAGTACAGATTGGAAACCCAAAGTCCATTTATGGGCCACTGGACATCCCCTTACAGAAGGGCCTCAGAGTGGAGACGAGCCAGTCAGGGTGTGATGTAGCAACGATGTAACATACAACTTTCCTCTAGTTCCTAAAGCTTCCTCCATCCCCCCTCCCCCCCTCCTACTATCATGATCCCAATTCTACCTTACAAATCTGGCTAGACCAGAGGATGCACACTGGTAAAGATAGAAACCAGAAACACAGGGAATCCATGGTGGATGATCCCTTCATGACCAGTAGTGTGCGTTGCGATACTGGGAGGGTGGAGGGAAAGTGGGTTGGAAAGGGGAAACCAATAACAAGGCTCTACATGTGACCTCCTTACTGGGGGACAGACAATAGAAAAGTAGGTAAAGGGAGACGTCGGACAGTGCAAAATATGACAATATAATAATTTACAAATTATCAAGTGTTCATGAGGGATGGGGGAGTGACGAGGAAGGGGGAAAATAAGGACCTGATGCCAGGGGCTTAGGTGGAGAGCAAATGTTTTGAGAATGATGAGGGCAATGAATGTACAAATGTGCTTTACACAATTGATGTATGTATTGATTGTGATAAGAGTTGTATGAACCCCTAATAAAAAGACTTAAAAAATACTTGGGTTTAGAGAAATGTATTCCCAAAGTCATAGAGCTACCAAGTGTCAGTAACTGTGTGACCACAGAACCCAAGCTCCTAGCTACTACACATACATACTTAAACTAATAATTTCCCCCACCAAGTGAATAATCTACACTACTTAATTCTTAACTAGCTGCTTACTAATTTACATCAATATGGGTTACAGAGAGCATCTTGTCTGTTCATCTACTTATCATACACTTAAATGTACAAAGAATCAATACTAAATTCATTTGCTATTGAACTAGAATTTACTCTCATATTTGAGGTTCCTGTGGGGACCGCTTAATATAGTGAGACCAAAGAAGTATGTTAAAGATAGTGAGAAATCATAACCCATAATTTTGTTTCAGAGCAATTAAAGACCAGAATTCCTTCTCACAATTATTCTGTTGGTGACTTCTCATAACCAGCAGTTGCTATTGTACTCCATATTTAATGAGTGAGTTAAATTGAAATAGTGTACCATGTTTTCTTCCAGCTGATACTGCATCCTTTCCAATAAGGTGAAAAGAATTTGTTAGCTCACTTAATCCTTTCTCTCATTTGCCCTCCTCCCAGGTTCCAGTGATGTTTCCACTCCAATAATGACTTAAAGTGAGAGGAAAATCAATAATCTCCAAATGATCTGGCTTTGCATCTAAATTTCTCTGTGAAATAAGCCACCTGTGTGTACTTTAAAGCTCAAGGACATGTGCCTTAACCAAAAGATGGCTCTACCACTTAGCAGCTATACCTCCTAGAATACATCACTCTTTTCTTTTAAGTAAATAGATAAATACTTATGCTTTTCAGATTTCTTTCTATGAGAGAAAAAGGATGCACATTGTACGTGAAGTAGATACTCAGTTAATAAGTTTACCTCTTGATAATATAGTCAGAACAACTTCAGAATTGACACATACTATATTTTTCATCCAATTTACCCGAGATTGATGTTGCTACATGCCATAAAGTCAGCTCCATCTCATAGCAACCTTATGTACTGCAGAGTGAAACAGCTGTGCCGTCCTCACAATTGTTCTCATGTTCGAGTCCATTGTTGCAGCCACTGCCGATCCATCTTATGGAGGCTCTTCCTCTTTCTCCCCATTACCCTACTTTACCAAGTCTGATGTCCTTCTCTAGGGCCTCTGACAAGATGCCCAACGAACATGAAAAGAAGTCTTGCCACCTTGACCCCTAAGGAGCATTCCATCTGTACTTCAAAGAAAGGTTTGTTCTTTTAGCAGTCCATACTGCTTCTATTATCCTTTGCCAGCACCACAATCCCAATGCCTCCATTCGTCTTCAATTGTCCTTATTCACTGTGCAATCTTCACATGCATTTGATGAAACTGAAAATACTAGGGCTTGTGTCAGGTGCATCTTAGTGCACCTTCTTGAAATTTTGTCATGTGTTTTGATCTCTTGCTGGTTGCTTCCATGAGTACTGGTTGTGGATTCAACCAAGATAAAACCCTTCACACTATCAACTTTTTTCTCCTTTTATCATGGTGCTATATATTATTCCAATTGTGAGGATTTTGATCTTCGTTACACTGAGTTTTCATCAATATTGAAGGGTATAATCCTTGGTCCTCATCTGTAAGTGCTTCAACTCCTCCTGACTTTCAGCAGCCACGGTTGTGTATTCTGCACAAATTTGGTTATTAATAAGCCTTCCTCTAATCATGATGCCACTTTGTTCTTTATGCACATCAAGCTCATCTAATGATTTGCTCATGACACAGACTGCAAGAGGATGGTGAGAGGATACAACCCTAATTCACACCTTTCCCAATTTCAAACTATGCTGTATGCCCTTGTTCTGTCTGAACAACTGTCTCCTGATCCATGTACAAGTTTCAGTGGCACAATGCAGTGTTCTGGAAGTCCATACTTCTCCTGGATATCTGTAGTTTGTTATCACCCACAGTCAAATGTTTAGATATGGTCAATAAAACACAAATATATTTTTAGTATTCTCTGCTTTAAGCCAATAAGCATCTGACATCAACAAAGATATCCCTTGTTCCAAGCCCTCTTCTGAATCTAGCCTAAATCTTTCACAGCTCTGTGTCCTGTATTGCTGCAACCATTGTTGGATGATCTTCCACAAAATGTTACTTGCATGTGATATTGATGATATTATTCTCTAATTTTAGAATTCTGTTGGGTCTTCTTTCTTTGGAATGAGTACTGTGATAGTTAGCTTCACTCTGCCACCATGGGGCCTGTAATAGGATGTGGCTGGCTTGTCTCTTTCTTGTGACCCTTTCTTGAAGGGATGCCCAATGTCTATAGGTGGGCTTTGGGTCTCCACCCTGCCCTCCCCCTCATTCACATTGATATAATTTGTTGTCTGGGGTCTTTGATGCCTGATACCTGATCCCATCGATGCATCATGATCACAGAGGTTGGTGTGATTCTTCCATGTGTGCAGTATAGTGCTTAAGAAACATGTAACTTTCCTCTAGTTCTTTAAGGCTTCCTCCCCAACACCAATATCATGACGCCAATTCTACCGTACAAATCTGGATAGACCAGAGCATATACACTGGTACAGATAAGAGCAAGCAACGCAGGGAATCCAGGACAGATAAGCCCCTCAGGACAAATAATGAGAGTAGCAATAAGAGGAGGGGAATTTGGGAGGAGGAAGGGGTAACAGATAACAATGATCGACATAATATCCCCTTCCAGGGTTTTGAACAGCATAAAAATGGGTGAAGGGAGACAGCAGTTGGTGTAAGACATGAAAAAATACTGTAATTTATAAATTATCAATGGTTCATGATGGAGGGAAAGGGGGAGGAGGGAAATGAGCTGATACCAAGGACTCAAGTAGAAAGAAAATGTTTTAAAATGATGATGGCAACATATGTACAAATATGCTGACACAATGGATGCATGTATGGATTGTGATAAGTTCTGTAAGAGCTCCCAATAAAATGATATTTTAAAAAGTAAAGAAAACTGCAAAAGAGGATGCCAATCAAGAAGCAATATGGCAATATTGTAAATAACAGTTTTATTGTTTTGGGCAGATATTATTTAATATTTTTCATTAATATTTTAAAACTCTTTCTGATAACATACTCTAGTTTTGTGTACATCTTATATTGTTCTCATTTAAGTATCAACTGTATGAAATAATAAAGTACTGTTCAGTAAATAAAGAAGAAGATAGGGCAGAGTGTAGCCTGTCAATCAGATAACAGCCTGGTGACCTCCCTTAGAGGCGTGACCTAGATTAATGACTCTCTGAAGAAAGGTCCCTCTCTCTCCTAGGTGGTCAGACCAGCAAGCTGCCTGACCCAGCTGCCCGGCTTTTCATCACGTAGCTGTGCTATGTGTGGGCCAGATAGTGCTCTCTTCCACCTGGCCAAGCTAACCATGGATCATAGTGGCTTCTTCTCTTCGCTGTTCAATGCCTCAGTGCCACCCCAACTTGCCCTGTCTGCTGATTCACTCATCTTGCCACCACTCCAGACACTACACCCCCGGTCAGGCCCCTGCCGGCTACAGCATGCGTCTGCACTCTGACCTGCCTTGCCAAGCTGCATTCCCGGGCTCTGCTTCACCTCACCCCTCCACCTTCCTCCTGTCTGCTTCCCTGGCCTTGGGCTAGTGGACACATGAGTTGGAAGGATCTTCAGTGCATTAGTTGACCCGTGGAATTGAGTTGAACTGAGCTCTCTTTACTGCTGTGTGGACTAATATGTATATACAATCATAAGTGTCCTGGGTTTGCTTCTCTAGAAAACTTGCCTAATACAGTCACAAATGTGTATCTCTTCTAGTTCGCCAAGTAATTCTGTCAAATTCTCTGGCATAAATGAGTGAGTCCTGCCAGTGCATCTTCAGCATGTTGAAACATTTCTGGATTAGCCCACCTCAACTACTCTAGGTTAGGAAGAGGGTAAAATGAAGTCCTAATATATGCAGATCATATCCTGTGAGGCTCTAATGCCTCCATTATTCAACGTAGAAACTTTAAGTGTTAACCTTAGTATCCATAATGCTATTTTCTGTTGTCTGGGCACAAGTGTAAGTGGAAGGGAATATAAGAGAACAAATCCAAAGAAAATTATTTTGTTTGGATGATGCTATGAGGATAATAGTGATCCTCACAACTGTGTTGTTCCTGCAGTTCCCTCATCCACCGGTCAGTCTGTCAGGGTGTCACAGTGGAGTGGCTCGTGTACTGTTGTGATGTCACTGGTATTTTAAGATCCAAGAAGGTCACTTATTGTAAGACTGGTTCAGCAGAGTTTCTATATGAAGAATAAAATAGGAAGAGGGAATAGGTAGTCCATTTCTGAAGTATTAGCTATTGAAAATTTTATGAGTAAGTGGAGTATTATCTGACATCATGCCAAAGGATGAGCCCCTGCAGTTGGAAAGTGCTCAAACATGATTGAGACATCTTTTCAAGAGGGCACCAGCTAGCTTCACACCCATGGACTTGAGTGGATAGAACTGAGATATCTTCTTTATATGAAGTTCTTTTAAATACATATGAGTATCATTTTTTTTTTCACTAGACAACCCAGACTAATATAGAATCTAAACAAACCTTGGAAGTCAGTAAAAATGAAATGGAATGTATACAGATTGACATACTATTGACGTCCTAGACATTAGTGAGCTGAAATAGATGGGACTTGGCCATTTTGAATCGGTATGATATGCTATACTGGAAGTGACAAAATCAATAAGAAATGGCTTCCTGTTCATTGTAAACAAGATAATTCCAAGATCTGTCTTGAAGGATGATGCCTGTCTGTGATGGGATGATATGGACACACAGGCAACGAAGATGAGTTGGTAAAAATATCAGTCAATCTTACAAAACAACCACTAAAGCAAATTATGAATAAATTGAATAAGTTTGCCAGTTTATTCTGTTATAAACTAATCAATCATTCTATTATTATGTATTGATAATTAATGGTATTTACAATGCAAATATTGGAAACAACAAAAGCCAAATAGTTGGAAAGTGTGTTTTTTGGTGATATCAACAAAGCTGGAGCTTACACAATAGACTTTGCCAGAGAAAGAACTTCTTCCTTGCAACTGCTCTTTTTCTAATAACAGAACCAGTGGCTACCCATGTAGACCTCACCCTGAAGGGTACACAGGGATCAGAATAAGTACATTTGGGGAGAAAAGGCATGGAGAAGCTCAATATAATTGGACAAAGTAAGGGAAGGTACTGACTGTGGAGCAATTCATTAGTTGCTCATATGCAAGTTCAAATTGAAGCTGAATAAAATGAAATGATTCTCCAAGAGCAAAGATGCAGGCTTGAGCATATTCCATCTGAATTTATAAAACATCTCAAGAACATGGATGAATTGAACATTAATAACCAAGGACTAGAAAAGTTATGGGATGATATTAAGAAAATTGTACTTAAAACAAAAATGCCATTGGAAAAAATAGAAAACAAAGATAAAAGACAGAATGCATGGCAAGACAAAAGCTGAAACTGTCTCTTGAACACAGAATATTAACAGTGACTAGAAGAAATGATGAAGTACCAAAGCTGAACAGAAATTCCAAATGTAAGTTCAAGAAGACAAAGTAAAGCCTTATAATGAAACTTATAATCTTGTGGCATTAGAAAACCAAATGAGAAAAATGAACTCATCATAGCTCATCATAGCTGAAAGAACTGAAGAAAACTCAAGTCTCAAGATACAATATTGAATGGTTCTAAAGGGAAACTTTTGAATGATATTTGCAGCTTCAGAAGAAGGTGGAATGAATACAGAATACAGTCATTGTACCAAAAAGAATTGGTCAGCTTCAAACATTTCAAGTTCTAGTATTTTATTAAGAGCCAAGGATATCGAAGGAAGAAGTCCAAGCTTCACTGAAGGTACTAGTAGATAACAAAGCTGCAGGAATTAACTGAACACCGATTAAAATGTTTCAAGGAGCTTATACAGGACTGGAAGCACTCACAAAGTTTTTTGGAAGACAGCTACTTCTTCAACTAGAAAATACATATTATAGAGAAAAATAACCCAACATAATGTGAAAATTATCCAAATTATACCATTAATATTACATAAAAGTAAAACTTTTTTAAAGATAATTTATCAATGATTGGAGACAATGTATCTACAGAGAGCTACCAGGAATTTAAATAAGATTTATAAGAGGATGTGGAACAGGAGATAGCATTACTGATGTCACATGGGTCTTGGCAGTAAATAGACTATGAGAAAGATGTTTACTTGTGGTTTAATGACAAAAAGGCGTTTTACTGGGTTGCTCATAATAAAATACGGATAGCATTAGAAGACTAGAAATCCCAGAACACTTAATTGTGCTCATGTGGAAACTATACATTGACTAAGAGTCAACAAGAAGATGCTGCATGGCTTAACATCAAGACGTGTGTTAATGTTGTATCGTTTCACATGTTTACTCACTCTCTGATTAGAGAAAACTATACACAGAATAGTGTGGCCCCAGGATTAAAGGACAGCTCATTAACAAATGTCAATATGCAGAAGACACAGTCTTGCTTGCTGAAATCTAAGAGAACCTGAAGATCAACCATTACAGCCTCCAGTATGGATTAGAACTCAATGTCAAGAAAACTTTATTCCTGAAATCTGAACCCAAACTGATCAGGATAAACAGAGAAAATGCAGACGTTGTTCAGACCACATTGTACTTGGTATCACAATCAGTACAGATGGGAGTTGTAGTCAAGAAATAAAATGGCCTATTGCCTTGGGCAGAACTGCTACTACAAGACATCAGTAAAGAACAAAGATGTAATTTTGAACACTAGGGTCAATTAGACTCAAACCATGACATTACCAATATCCTCATATACATGTGAAAGCTGCAAAATTAGTAAGGAAGACTGGAAATATTTGATCAACTGAAACATAGTGTTTTTGAAGAATTTTGCAAGTGCTGTGGACTGCTGGAAAAACAAAGAAGCCTGTCTTAAAGAGAGTGTATCCAGGGTGTTCTTTTAAAATAATTTTTTTTCTTTTTTTTTAAATCATTTTATTGGGGACTCATACAACTCTTATCACAATCCATACACAATCAATTGTGTAAAAGCACAGTTGCACATTAATTGCCCTCATTATTCCCCGAACATCTGCTCTCCACCCAAGCCCCTGGCATCAGCTCCTCATTTTCTCCCTTCCCTCCCTGCTCCCCCCATCCTCCTGAGCCCTTGATAATTTATAAATTATTATTTTGTCATATCTTACACTGTCCGACATCTCCCTTCACACACTTCTCTGTTGTCTGTCCCCAAAGGAGAAGGCTATATGTAGATCCCTGTAATTGGTTCCCCCTTTCCACCCCACCCTCCCTCCACCTTTCCTATCTGTACCAGTGCACATCCTCTGGGTCTAGTCAGATTTGTAAGGTAGAATTGGGATCATGATATTGAGGGTGGCAGGGAGGTAGCATTTAAGAATGAGAGGAAAGTTGTATGTTTCATTGTTGCTACACTTGCACCATGACTGGCTCTTCTCCTCCTCGGGAAACTTTCTGCAAAGGGATTTCCATTTGCACACAGATGGTCTTTGGGTCGCCATTTTGCACTCCCCCTCATTCACAATGATATGATTTTTTCTTCTTTGATGCAGGATACCTGATCCCTTCGACACCTCATGGTCACACAGGTTGGTGTGCTTCTTCCATGTGGGCTTGGTTGCTTCTCAGCTAGATGGCCACTTGTTTACCTTCGAGCCTTTAAGACCCCAGACACTACATCTTTTGATAACTAGGCCCCATCAGCTTTCTTCACCACATTTGCTTATGTACCCATTTGTCTTCTATTACCCGATTATCACAAATAAATATATTTACATATGTACATACCTGTGTCTAGATCTCTATAAATGCCCTTTGCCCCCTAGTTCTCTCCTCTATTTCCTTTGACTTTCCTCTTGTCCCACCATCATGCTCAGCCTTCATTTGGGCTTCAGTATTTTCTCTAAATTGCAATGCCCTTGCTCAAACCCTGCCATGCCACCCACACACCGCTCGCCACAGATCTTGGATCACGTCTTGTTCCTTTGTCCCTGTGTTTGCTAAGACCATTTCCTTCCCCCACCTCCCCCTCTACAATGTCCCCCCAGAACCATTGATCCCATTGTTTTACCTTCCGGATTGTTTATCCAGGTATGTTTCCTTCTTGATTTGCTCCATTTTGGGGGCTTCAGATCACACTGCTTCCCATCCCCCCTCCACTATATGCCCCAGAAATGTCTTCTGTTGCAGTGTGCGCCAGTAAGGGGACAGCGTGACACGTGCTGTTGTGCTTTGCCCAGTCCTCTCTGGGTCCCATTAGCTCCCTGCAGAACAGACTCTCTTTCTCTTCCTTCCTCCCGCCCGTCCTGCCTCCTTGTGGGTGTAGCATGCTGGACCCTCTCCCCACTTGTATGATCAGTTCTGCCAAGTGGGTGTGTCAGAGAAATGTCTGTCTGTTAAAGACTCCTATGTGTGCTATTTCTGTTATAAGCTCAGTAACTCGAAACTCACTGCCATCAAGTCGATTCCAACTCAAAGTGACCCTATAAGACAGAGTAGAAATGGCAGTAGGGATTTCTGAGACTGTTACTCTTTACAGATATTGAAAGCCTCCTCTTTCTCCCATAGAACTCCCGGTAATTTCAAACTGCTGACCTTGAGTTTAGCAGCTCAACTTGTGATACTACACTACCCGGGTTCTTAGGACCAGGACCACCAGGTCTTCTTTTGATAGATATTTAAACCAGGCAATAAACAATCAATTCATTTATTCTGGACAATGTGGAAAAGCATATGTGCCCCATGTTGATGAAGATTAGAAGGCCCAATTCAAGAACTGTGAATCACTACTCCTTACTGGGAAGTGACTAATTGGTTGCTGCCACATTTCAGCATTCAGATTCCAGAACCCTCAACGTTTTCTCCTAGATAAAGATAAGTCAAAACACAACCAGTATAGATTAGTATAATGCATTCTCACAAGACAACATAGAGATATAAGTATGTAGATAGATATAAGGAAAAATTTCAGTTGGTTGAAATTTCATGTTTTTTAAAAATTAAATGTATAACCTCAAGTAATTTCTAATTAGAACTTGCCTGTCAAAGAGGGAGAAAAATAATCTTCCAGGTTATCAGCTCATGTTAAAAAATTTGATAAAACATTACTAAAATCTTCTGAATCAGCTTTCCTTAAATGTTTCAGCTCATTCATATACATTAATTTTAATCATTATTATCCCTAAAAATAAAATAGCCAATAGTATTATCTCCACTGAAGCAGGGAGCATTAACCGGTTATGCAAGCTATACTACATGTAATAGCACGAATTAGGAGGTTAGAGACCCGACTCTTACTTACATGTGTATAGCTGGGAATTTTTCTGTTCCCTGAGATAGTTAAGGTTTATTGTGCCAATTTGGCAGATAAACACATGTGGGAGTAATTGAAAGGCAGAGAGATAAATGTCTCGATGAGCCTCAACTTTCTAGTTCTGGGGTCTCTTGCTTTATGATGGTCAGACAAGGGTGCAGCTGCCTTAGCCAGGTCCCTGCTTCAGCTGGCAAGGCTCACTTCCTACAAGACATCCCTGGGGAGAAGCCACATGGTCCTACCCCGATGCAGCTCTGGATGCTGGAGCAGCCATGTGGAGACCCCTGCCAGCACTGAGATACTTATGTGTTCATTGATTTAGCTTTCCTCCTGCAGTAGGTGTCATAGTGTGTGTTTTGTGAGATTGAGGAGGACTCTGTAGATTGGTGTTGGATATATGGCCTAATGTTGGACTTATAGGCTTGGACAGTACTGGGTTGGGATGCTTTCTTAATGTACACTTACCCTTTATATAAAACCCTCTCTTATACATATGAGTTTATGTGGATTTGTCTCCCTAGTTTACCCAAAATAACACACTCCCCCAACATGGATGGTTACAAAGTTTCCACCACAACACCCAGATCTAAATACAATAACTTCATGAAAATTAAATCCAAAGACACAAGTGACAAATTAGGAAATCAAAAGACAGAACTGCTGGCAAGGGGATGAGAGATTTGCCTCCAAATCAATCTGAGATGTTGAAATGTACCAACTCATTCTCTTAAAAGAACAAAACCCAGATTAATTTTGTTAGATATTTACTCCTCAGTGACTGCCTCTTTATAAAATAATTAATGCATTAAGGTATTTAGTTCACTCGATTTTACATTTTAAGTCCAAGTTTTCTTCTAGGGAACAATCGTGCTTCTGTGAAATACATTCCTGCAACCATATTAAAACCATTTTGAATGAATGTGAACTGTAAAATCCTATAAACACTAGATTCAGTCTAATTCACGTGTCTTTGAAAGCTCTCCATACTCCCAGAAATCTTCCTTAGCTCACACAGTGAACTCCTGACCCCATGCATTCTCATTTTAAATTGCACTTGCATTTGCAATATCTGAAGGGTTACCAAGAAGGCGAGAATGCAAAATCCTAAGACTGCTTAAAGCTCTGGTAGTTACATCATCTGGTGTCAATGTGAGAGGTTTATGAGTGAAGGGGTGGAGTCTGGCCTGTCAAGAAAGAGATAACCAATGAGGCCTCTGTGTGGGCTTGACCTTGCCCTGAGAATTCTGAGAACTCCTATCTTTTCCACCTTGGAGTTGGGAAACATTTCTCTGTCTCCTTACTTCCTGAGAGATGATTTACTGACAAGACACATAGTGCTAAGCCCTGGGAACTGTAAAAGCCACATGGACCTATCCTGATGCAACCAGACCTCTGGATCTGGAGAAGCCATGTGAAGACCCCTGCCAACACTGAGATGCTTACAATGCCACAGGCTTCCAACCCACTGGCCTGTGATTCTCCTGCATCCAGCATAATTGGATATATTTTGTGAATCTGAAGTGGACTTTATAGATTGGTATCAGACATATGGGCTAATATTGGACTTATGCATTTGATCGGGACTGGGCTGCAACATTTTCTCAATATTTGATTGCTCTTGTATATAAACCTCTTTCTTATATACACCTGAGTGTCTATGAATTTGTTTCTCTAATTTACCTGGACCAACACACTTACTAAAAGATAATACCAACCAGTCAAAATATTTCATATTGTTTAATCCTTCATAGAACTACCCGTCAAAAACCCACTGAAAGCATTAAAGCACTTAGTTCTATGGAAGCACTAAATTAAAATATGCTGTCTTCTTAAAACCTTGATTTAATAATTTAATACTAATTTTTAACACACTACCTGTAATATAGTAGATGTTTATGCCATATTGATTGGATGAATGAATAAATGTTAACATGGGGAATGTTTAATGATTCAGATACATAGCATGTAGTTTCACTAGAAATTAAGCAGAAGACATTTTAAGTCACAGAATTTAATAAAGAGATGTAATAAGAATACAGTTAAGACACAGTAATAAATGAAATCTATTCAAATATATCCACTTTATTTTGTACTATTGACCCTAGGACCTTGGCACATGCTGTTCCTTGAAGCGTTCTCATCTTCCTTCTATCCTTTCTAAACCAACCCAGTCTCTACCTCCTAAATATAGCCTGTTATTCTTAGCTCATCCTGCACTGAAAATTCTCTCATAATTCTATCTGCTATTTTGAACAGAATTATTACATAGTTATGACTATTTTTAGATAAGAGTTCCCAGAGCATTGTATTAATGTATGATGAAACTATATAGAATAGGATTTTTGCTGCAAAGACTGACTGCTTCTACATGTTCCATCAAGGTGTACAAAGCTCTTTAATGCTTGTTCATGCACAGACACCATATGTCACCTTGACAACCTCACGCCCATTTCTGTGTCTGGAGATGAAGGAATAGGATCTCTTGGTCTGCAGCACAGAAAGGGTGTGGGCAAATCAAATGTCCTGCATCACATGTGAGGAGTCATGAGAGAACAGAGCCCGCATATGAGCTGATCTGTCCCTCTCTTTTCTTTTGTGAGTTAAGTGTTATTCTGCGTACCAAATAAACCACACAATATGTGTGCTTTGTTTGTGACCTTGAACTGTGGTCTGACAAAATTTAAATAATTACATCAGTAAACAAAAGGGGTGGAAGTCAGAGAGAACTTGAGGGAAGGAGGACAAAAGTAATGTAACCTTTCTTTTTTTTTTTAATAGCAGGCACCCTGCAGCTGTTTAATAAAACCATCTTCTTGCAGTGATAAATTACATGCAAATTATATCAACCCTAAATTGCTTCCCAAAGTTTCTAGCTGCTGATGGCAGCAATGCTTTATGGAGATTTAGAAAAGGTGATTTGGCATCAACTCACACTTTACGGTCCAGAAATGATGTTTTGGTGTCAGACAGTGCCTACGCAAGGTGGTAATTGCCCAAGTATGGAATTTGTCACTCTGTGTACTTGTACTGCCTGAATTAGCTACAATGCAAATGTTTGATGGTCAAAAATACGTAACCTTCATTACTGCCTGGGAGATCATTGGTATGTTACTTTGTGAATATATATATATTATATACCCGGACTCCATGACATCATTTCCCTTTTATACCAACCCCCTTTTACTCCCCCATGCCAAACATTTATTCTACATGCTGTCTCTACAGGTTCATTGATCCTGGGTTTCATATACTGAGACACAAAAAACAACACAACTTCAGGAGTCTGACTTCCAATGACCCAACACCTCTGAGTACACTCTAATATGATCAACCAAACAAAACAAAAAATACAGAAAATGTTGGAAACCAGATCAAGTCCAGCATCAGCAGAGGGAGGATCAATTGACAAAATCAGTTATTTTCAAGTAAGGCATTGTTTTTAAAAAAAAATCATTTTATTGGGGCTCATACAACTCATCACAATCCATACATATGTCAATTGTGTAAAGGACACTTTTACATCCGTTTCCCTCATTCTTCTCAAAACATTTGCTTTCCACTTGGGCTCTTGGAATCAGCTCCTCATTTTTCTTTTTCCCTCTCCCTTCCTGCTGCCCCCTCCCTCATGAACCCTTGATAATTTATAAATTATTATTTTATCATATCTTACTCTGCCCAATGTCTCCCTTCACCCTAATTTCTGTTGTCCATCCCCAAGGGAGGAGGTAATATGTAGATCCTTGTAATCAGTTCCCCTTTCTACCCCCGCCCTTGCTTCCTCCCTCCCAGTATCACCACTCTCACCACTGGTCCTGAGGGATTAATCTGTCCTGGATTCCCTATGTTTCTAGTTCCTATCTGAACCACTTTACATCCTCTGGTCTAACCAGGTTTGTAAGATAGAATTGGGATCATGATAGTGGGAAGGGGGGTGGAAGCATTTGAAGAAAGCTGATGTGCCCGGCTATCAAAAGATATAGCATCTGGGATCTTAAAGCCTTGAAGGTGAACAAGCGGCCATCTAACTCAGAAGCAACAAAGCCCACAGGGAAGAAGCACACCAGCCTGTGTGACCAAGTGGTGTTGAAGACAGCAGATAGCAGGCTATCAGTGTGTGCTCACCTTCCCCATATAAACACTAAAGACAAATGTGTGCATAATTGTGGTGAAGAAGGATGACGATCCCCGGCCTTTGAGAGATATAGTGTCCCCAGGCTTAAAGGCTTGAAGGTAAACAAGCGGGCATCTAGCCCAGAAGCAACAAAGCCCACATGGAAGAAGCCCACCAACTTAAGTGATCACGAGGTGTTGGAGAGACCAGGTATCAAGCACCAAAGAACAAAAAATCATATCATCATGAATGAGAGGGTGTGGGATAGGGAACCACATGCTCATCTGTAGACAACTAAATATCCCTTGCAGAGGGGTAGTAGGGAGGAGATTAGTCATTCCAGGTGCAGTGTAGCATCGATGAAACATACAACTTTCCTCTAGTTTTTAAGTCATTGTTTTATAGATAGATAGATAGATAGATTTATCTTCCTATTTTTGATGTCTAAGTTTATACTCTTATGACCTACAAAGATAGTTGTTAGTATCCCTAATTTTTTTTAATTTATTGATGCTG
Organism: Tenrec ecaudatus; assembly: GCF_050624435.1. Classification (NCBI taxonomy): domain Eukaryota; kingdom Metazoa; phylum Chordata; class Mammalia; order Afrosoricida; family Tenrecidae; genus Tenrec; species Tenrec ecaudatus. The sequence goes on along the minus strand of NC_134531.1, from coordinate 152,047,040 downwards.
GCTTTGTGGCCCATCATATACTTTTTTCTGAAGTAGATTCTCTGAGTACTGGAAAATAATATATTTTGTGCTGTTTGGGGTGAAGTAGTCTGCATATGTTTAAGACGTCAGGATGCTCGCGTTGTTCAGCCATTCGGAAACTTTGGTGGTTTTCTTTCCATTGATCTGTCTTTCCTTGAGAGTGATTCATTGAAATCTCCTACCATTATTAGAGTAGTGTCTATCTGTTTAACTCTATAAAAATTGAATAATGTTCTTTGAAAGTCTTTCATAGGGTACGTAGATATTTAATATGGTTATGATTTTTGGTTATTAGTTGACTTATTCACTGTATAATTGACTTCTTTGTCTTTTTTGAAGACTTCTACTCTGATGCATACTTTGTCAGGAATTAGCATTGTGGCACATGCTTTTCTTTGACTGTGGTTACCCTGATATGTACTTTGCATTCCATCCTTTGATTTGTTCTGTCTTTATCTTTGTTTAGAGGTACATTTCTTGCAATCAGCACATTAGTGGGTCATGTTTTATTAGCCATTCTGCTAGTCTCTCTCATAACTAATGAACTTAATCCATTTACATTCATTGTTGTTTTGGATAGGAATCATCTGTTGCTGTCCTTTTGCTATGGTGCTATTGGTTTCTTCGGTCAGCACAGTTTTCAGAATTGATTTCATTTTGCTTGTTGATTTTCTTGTCATTTATTCTTCACTTTTTGTATCTATATTGCTATTTCATCTGTTTTCATGATGTTCCTCTTATTTGAAGTTTTATTTCTTACTTTATTTTATTTTCATGTTTAAGGTAGTTTGTTCACTTGAACTACTCAATGTCTTCTCCATTCAACTATTTAATAACGATTGTGTTCCCGATAATATGTTATCGTTGTCTTCATTGTGGAATGCTATTTCTGGTTCCTTGTATTGCTCTTGTGGTTCTGTTTCAATTTGTGTATTAGTTAAATAGGTTACTTTGTCAGTTACGGTGTCTTGTATGTTGCTTTTATATTGCTGTCTGCTGTTTTTACTGATTCTCTGCCCAAAGAACTCCTTTGAGTATTTTTTGAAAGGTTGATCTTGATTTACAAATTTGTGGAGATGACTTTATAGTCTCCCTGTATTTTAAGGGAAATTTTACCAAATGTAAGATTTTAGTTGATATTTTCCTCCTTCTTTCTTTCAATGTTTTATGTGCGAATCCATTGCCTTCTTATCTGCATAGTTCCCATTGAAAATCTGTGCTTATATTCATATTGCTTTGATTTTATAGGTGAATCTTCTTTTTTATTTCCCACCAATTGGCTCTCATGGAGGTGTAGGCTAAAGAGCAAACTAGCTGTGGTGAAGAGAAGGAAAAGGCAATGGCCAAGACTCTTTGCCTGCCCCACACGCCTTCTTTCTCTGCGTCTGGATATCAGAGTAGGGTTAGGATCTAAAGTATTCCTCTCTGGGAATCCAGAAGTGGGCTCCGCCTTTTCCAACCACAGGGCTGTGCTTTATGAGAGGACTGCAGATTCTCTCAGGCTAATTCGCCCTATTCTGGTTTAATTAAATTCATTCCTACCCAATTTGAGTTCACTCAAACTTGTCTTTTCCAGGCTTTGCTCACTACCCAGCGCTCGTGTTGCTGGTGAAGGGATGGCACACACTTTTGTAGGGTTAGATGAAGTCCTGGAGCCAAGGGTGGGGGAAGTAATTTGTCGGCTCACATTTCCCTCTCTTCTGAGGCTACTGACAAAAGTACTGAGGGTCATGGCATCCCTCAGTGGAGTCTTATTGTGGCAGTCAAGGGTCCACTATGTCTTAAGACTCTTCGGTGTGTTTCCTCCCTGAAATGCTAAGCTGTGCCTACTGCAGACTTCAGAACTCAAGATTGCTTGTTTTCTGTTTTTTAGTTCCATGTTTGCTGACACGGTGACTGTAGCATAACTGGATCTACAACCATGCTTTTCTCTACTCAAAATGCTGTTTCGTAAGGAAAATATTTTCATAGTCTCATATTGCCATATGAGAATAAATAAAAAATTATTACTACTAAGTTTCTAGTTAATGTGCTCATTGTGGTTTTTTTTTTTTAATGTGGTTTGTTTTTTTTTTAAGCTAAATGTGTTTAAATGTGTCTCTGTGAGTAGTGGATCCATATGAAAAGTTCTCTCAGTATACACTTGTTTTAACCTTGTTTAGATGTCTGCATAAAAAAGAATACTATTGGTGCCATAAAATTTTATTTTGAAATCAAGCTAATTTCAAATTTTTGACCAAAACTCAATTTCCGCTTATTGAGGTTTTTCAAAGCTTAAAGGATTGCAGTTCCACATAAAACAAGCGATGTTATATGGACTGGGCATTTTAGTGATGACCAGGAAGATCATCATTGAATTGTGATGCTTGCAAAAGAATACTGAAAGTACCATGGACAGACAGGAGGACAAATAGATCTGTATGGGAAGAAGTAAGGCTAGAGTGCTCCTTAGAGGCCAAGGCAATGATGCATACTTTGAAACATACTTTGTCAGGGGAGACCGGTCCCTAGAGAATAACATCATGTTTAGTAAAGTAAAGTGGCAGCAAGATGCCGAAGGCTCTCAACAATATGGATTGACACAGATACTGAGGAAAAAGTGTGAGGTTGGCACAGGAGTGGACAGCATTTCTTTCAGTTGTACACAGGGTTGCTGTAAGTCAGAAATGACTCCTTGACACCTAACAATGACAACAACAACAACAGGATGATCTAAACAATGAGACAAAAGAGGGCACACTATCACCTTTGATGAAAGAAGAAACCATAGCTGCAGTCCAGGAATGTTTGGAACAATAAAAATTTTTATTTGACTATTAAGATTTCACCTGGTTCTACATTGTCAATTTTAAGCAAGCACCTTGGCCTCAACATACCTTTTGCTGGACCACTGCCATAAGTAGAGTACAAAGCTCAGCAATCTCAAATGTCTTCTATGCAAAAGCAGAGGTGTGATATTTGAATACCATTGAGTCATTTCTAATTAACAGTGACATTATGCAGCAGGATGAAACACTAGCCAGTGCTGTACCATCCTCACAATTGGTTTTAATTCCATTTGTGCAGCCACTTTTTCAGTCCATATCCCTGAGGGTCTTACTCTTTTCTGCTTACTCTCTACTCTACCTAGCATGATGTCATTTTCTAGGAAGTGGTCTCTCTTGATAACATGTCCTAAACATGTGAGACAGAGTCCACCATTCCATTTTTAAAACAACATCATTTTATTGGGGGACTCATAACATTCCATACATCAATTGTATCGAGCATATTTGTTCATATGTTGCCATCATAATTTTCTAAACATTTACTCTCTGTTTGAGTTCTTGGTATCAATTTTTCTGCCCCACCCCTACCCCCACCATCCTATTTAAGAGAACATCTGGTTGCATTTCCTCCAAGATAAATTGATTTGTTCTTCTGGCCATCTACAGTACTTAAAATACTTGTCTGCAACACCACAATTCAAATGTGTCCATTTTCTACAGTTTTCCTTATTTATTGTCTAGCTTTTATAAACATATAAGGAATTAGAAATGTCCTGGCATAGGTCATAGTTACCTTAATGGTCCAAATAATATTTTTAGGGTTTTTTTCTACTTTATAGCTGTCTTGTGCAGATTTTTTTCCAAATGTAATGTCCTTTTCTTTCCTGATTATTGTTTCATGAGAGATACTGTGTATAAAAGTAAAATTAAAGCCTTCACAACTTCAAACTTTTCTTTGTCTTTATGTTGTCTATTAGCTCTGTTGTGGGTATTTTGTTTTCTTAATATTGAAGCAAGTGATATTTAATCTTCATTAATAAGTTCTTTACATCCTCTGGGCTTTCATCCAACAAGATCGTGGTGTTTGCACAAGGCGGGTTGTCAGTGAGGCTTCCTACAATCTTAATACGGCACCACTGAATGAACAACCAAGGTGCACTCCTTTCCTGAATTTAAAACAGACAGTTCATTCTTGTTCTGTTTGAAGAACTACCTCCTCTTCTACATATGTGTTCTTGATGAGCACAATTAACTGATCTGTAATTCCCTTTTTAATAATGTCACCTGTAGTTTATGACCCACACAGTCTAATGCCTATTCATTTCAATAAAATTCAAGTAAAGTCTTTCTGCTATTCTCTGATTTCAGCCAAGATGCATTTAATAGTATTAATGAAATTCTTTGGTCCACATCTTCTTAACAATCCAGCTTGAATTTCTGACAAATCTCTAAGGTTGTACTAATGCAACCTTATTTTAATTTTTACTTTTTAACTTGCATGTGATATTAAAGATAGTTTTATTAATGTATCCATTCTCTTGGGTTTTCTTTCTTTGGGATAGGCAAGTACTTGAATCTCTCTCATTTGCTTTGGCCAAGTAAAGGTTGTCTTCCAAATGGCTTGGCATAGGTTAGTGCATGATTTCAGTGCTGCATTGTTTGTTAAACATTCCAAATGGTGTTCCATCAATATTTGGGCTTTGTTTCTTTCCTTAATGCTTCCCGGGTTGTTTTGAACTCTTCGTCCAATGCAATCAGTTCATGGATATATGTTACCTCTAAAATGGTGGAACATTGACCAACTGTTTTCATTACAGTGACTGTGTATTCAGTTTATCTTCTCCCCCTCCCCCCAACCCAAGACCATTTTATGGGGAGCTAATACAGTTACATTATTCCACAGTTCAAGCACATCAAATACTATTCTATAATTCTATCAAAACCTGTTTCAAAGCCTTCTTTTCTTTCTTGAACTCTTTGACATCAGTTTCCTTTTACACACACCCCCTGTACCCCTGAGGAACCCTTGTTGTACTTGGTGTTTCTATAGTTTTTCAATCCTAAATTTCATATACAAATAAACATATAACAAAATTTCAAAAATGTTACCCCAACTGAAAATATATTTGAGGTGAACCCCAGTTTTTTTTAAATGTTGAAAACCAGACCAGGCCCAACATGCATCAGAGACAGGATCGTATGACAAGGTTTCAACTCTTCAAGTCAGGCTTATCATTTTGATCTCGCCAATGGATTTGGTTTGGTAGCCAGGTCGTTGCATGCCTCCTTTATGGATAGGACATCTCTGGGGGCTTATTTCCTATGTAGGTGTGACGAATGTATCTTGGGCTTCCACTGTCTTATCCATAGTCTTCTACAAACCAGATTCTTACAATTTAGGCTCTGAGACTATTGCCTCCGTCAGGTTCTGATTATATGGTTTCCAATCCTTTGGTCACTGGTGTTGGTATGTTTCATTCATGCGAGCTTAGCTAATGTCTCAGTTAGATGGCTTCTTGTTTGAAAACACACCTTTTAGACCCCAGATGCTATTTGTCTAATAACTAGGCACCATCAATTACTCTTACTGTCTCTCATATTGTATTAAACCACAGGTATTTTTCTCCTTTACATGGTTACATTCTGTTCCTCTGACTGAATCTCTGCCCATTTTGGTTTTTGTTTTAGTCTGATTAACTCCATTTAATCCTTTGGGTCTCAGTTTAAAGGGTTCTCCGATGCCTGGATTATATTAAGTAGATCTCATCTTTCTGCACCTTATTCTCTATTTCAGTTAGACATTTATTTTATAATATGCATCTATTCACATACAATTACCTACTTGTAATTGAACTTTAGTTATTCAATCTTTGATTAAGTTGTTGCCTTCTTCACTTAAAGTATATGCTTACTGCCCATGTGTAGAAACAGTGGTGAAAATAACAAACAAACGTGCTTGTCTTAAAAGAGTTTGTATTTTAGTGCAGAAAAAAATAAACAAGCATGTAAATAGATAATCTAAGACAATTTTGGATAAAGTATTACAATATGTTATTTTTATAAAACTGGGAAAAGGTATTACAGAAGGGTTCAGAGGTCATTTAGCTTGGGTGATGAGATAGTTCTATGAATGATATTTAAGAAAAAAACCTAAGTGATGAGAAAGAGCAAGATATGTGAACATCAAAACAAACAAACAAAAATTAAACTCATTGCCATTGAGCTACTTCTGACTCCTAGTAAGCCTATAAGACAGAATAGAACCACTTTTACACATTTTATGAGTGTCAAAATTTTAATGGAATAAGAATCCTCATCTCTCTCATAAGGAGCACTAACCCAGATCTCACTCATTACCATCAAGCAAATTCTGACTCATAGAGACCTCATCGGACAGAGTAGAGCTGCTCCTGTGGGTCTCAGAGAAAGTGTCTCTTTATGAGAGTAGAAAGCCTTTTCTTTCTCCCATAAGTAGTACTAGTTGGTCCAAATGACTGTCTCTGCATTTAGAGCTCAATGTGTGATGGACTACATCACCAGCATTTCAAATTAGGGGCAAGAATCCCAAAGGCCTTGATTTTGAATTAAACTTGGAGGATTTACACTGAAGAAATAGATCAGTGTAACTGAACAAGAGGGATAAAAATTAAAAAACAACAACAATGAAAGTAGAGGTTATAGAGGGAACAGAAATTGGTATTTTTCTCCATGTTGATCCAGGTGTATCAGAGTATTCCTGTGCTCCACAGGAGTTTTGATGTTTGCTCTTGCAGGAAATATTTCTTCTGACATGTACTGGGGGTACTGAAACTAACCTTTTGGTTCACTGTTGTGCACATTATCAACCAGAGAGGAGCCCAAAGCCTCATTGCCATAGAGTTGATGTGGATGTGCAATAACTTTTTACAGAACTCTGAAACTGTGACCCTTTAAAAGAGTAGACAGCCTCATCTTTCTTCTGGTGAGAAACTGGCTAGTAGTTTTGAACTTCTGGCCTGGAGTTAACAGTTCAATGCCTAACCCACAATACCATCTGAGTACCTTAATTAGAGATGAAGGCAGTTGGAAATCTAAAACAGTTATGCTCACTATGAAGTGGTGATAAATTGCATCCTAAGTGTAAAGGGAAGAGATTATAGATGTTTAATTAGGGAGGGTGCAGTCTAATGTTTTAAATTACTCGTTGCCTCACCAACTATCACCTTCCTAGTCTGAGCCACCATTCTCTCTTACTAGGGTTCTTGCTGTACCCCCACCCCACCCCCACATTGCTTTTTATTTTTTCCTGGTTTGCCTTAAATACGTTCCCTATGTAGTAGTCGAAGTAATCTTCTTCATTGTAACATATGTTGAAGTAAAGCTGTCATGTCTTGAGAAATAGAGTGTCGAGAGAGAAAAGAAGATCTTAGGAATGGAGTCCAGAAGCACTCCGTTTCTTAAAACATGAAGTTTATTAGCAACAAATGAACAACAACTACAACAACAAAAGAACATCGATAGACAAAGGAACAAGATAAGTTGGTGTCCCGGAAGCCAAGTAAAGAAAGAGTTTAGAGAAGAAGAAAAGAGTGATCTGCCATGATAACTGATGTTATCATGACAGATAAGAAAAAAGTTAGAAGTTATTATTGAGCTATTTCATTCCTGGGGAGGCATTAGAAAATCTTATTGGAATATCAGAGTAAGTCCTATTAGAATAAGTTAAAGAGGAAAGAGGACATGAATCTATGCAGCGAGCAGTGATGGGATATTCCTCCAAGGAGGTTCGCTATGAAAGATGTTCACAATGAATTTGTGAAGATAAATATAGGTTCAAGTATATTTTCAATAGATTTTAAGATTTTTGTGTGTACTTAGGGATTCAGATTATAATAGGAAGCCTTATTAGAATGGAGCTGACTGTACTTGATATCAGTGGCATTCTGGATAAAAGTCTCCTTCAAGAGTCTGGTATCGTGGTAGGCAGCACACAGAGTAATTAAAAAGTTACTTAGGCCTAAATTGGAATCCTGACACTGCTCAGGGTAACTGCATGAGCTTAGACAAGTTAATTAAGCTCTCGGAGCTACTGTTTTTTATCCATAAATAGAAAATTATATTTATTTATTTAGAGGAAGAAGAAAGTTGGTATTATTTGTAAATCATCTACCACAATGCCTGAGGCATTCATTCTAAGCGCTCAATAATTGGGAGGAATTATCATCCTTGATGATTATATTTTCTACAGTCAGTACTACAGCCTATTAGGATTTCAGCTGAACCAAACAAAGCAATTTTAGTCTAAACTCCCTTCCTCTTTATGTGTCTCTCGTTGCAAGGCAGAACCTAATGCCCTTTCCCATTTCAGAGTGCCACAGGGGATATTGCCAGGGGATGGAACAGCTGTGTGCCAAGCCCCACACAGAAACTTAGTAACTTAATGCCATTTTAAACATAGTTTTCTTATGTGTAAATTAGCTTGCAGATTTTCAAGCTTCCTACCACTAATTACTAGATTAGCCAGAGTTACCCTGCAGGGAGAGCAGCTATGAGGAAGACAAACACAGCATTCTTATTGGAATGTTCATTTGCATAGTTCAAGCAGCTCAGCACTTATAGAAAGACAGCCCCCTGCTTCTCTAGTTAAGTTGAATAAGGCCTTTACAGTTTTACACAAGCATATTAGGCAACAAATTAGTTCAGAGTGCAATTAATCATACTCCAGCATCAACCTAGGGGAAGAGAAACTATCCGAATATATTTCTTATCATTTAGCTCTTCTGTTGACCCATGCAAGTTGTCAAGATAATTTTCAAACTCGGGAAACTACTTGAAGTCACAGCAAAGAAGGTTTGGTAAGATCATGATGATGTTCAAGTCAATTCTGACTAACAGGGACCATGTAGGACAGGGTGGACTGGTCCCTATGAGTTTCTTCATGGGAGTTGAAAGTCTCATCTTTGCCCCAAGGAATGGTTGGTGATTTTGAACTGCTGACTTAGAGATTAGTAAGTCAATGTGTAACCATAATGCCACCAGGCCTCCTCACAAACAGTTAAGGGCTCTGAAATGAACTCAAAGGTTGATAGTTAGACTACTGAGAGACAACTTAGGAGAAGAGAGTAGTGGTATGATTCTGAAAGAACGTAGCCATTGAAAGCCCTGTGGATAGCAGTTGTCTTCTGATATACCTAAGTCATGATGAGTTGGGATTTACTTGATGGCAGTTGGGAGCTGTAGTATCAATATGCTAATATAGTAGCGCACATGAAGAAAAAACTCAGAGAACATAGATATGAGGTATGATTAGACCCAAGGGTTTGAACTGTCTCAATGCTGTTCTCCACGGTATACATCATCTAACTGCTAGTAATCTCAGCAGAGATTCTTTATTTCTTAGCAGCTTAAACACATCCTGAATACAGAATCATGACACCCCTGCTGCAATAACTCTTCTCTATATTATTGTAATGCTGTCTGTCCTGCCTTCCCTGACTGACCCAACACAGCCGTCATCACTTAAATTTCCCAGAGATTACTGGTGGTTTTGTTTTTCCAAGGAAAATAAAGAGGTTGCTAGTACCCGAATGAAAGAAAAATGAGTTGAAACTGGAAAGGAAAGCATAACAGATGTTTGTTTTTGAAAATGCATCAACTGCTGAAAATATCAATTCCCATAGTTATAAAAATAAATAAAATAAATAGTATACCTATAATCATAATGGTACCTATCTTTGGGGGGTTACTGATATTTGGTATACATTAAAATCTACATGATTGTGAGCTACTTTTATCATTTACTGCTTTTACAAAGTGATTACTTTTAAGTACTGATATTGGCATAACAACTGGTTTTGTTTTACAATTCTACTACTACAATCAGATGCAAGGATGGCCAGACTTCCTCTACATACTTCGGACATATTATCAGGAGAGATAATCATGCTTGGTAACGTGTAGGGACAACTTATCAAGGGTTCGGGGTTCTTGATGGAGGGTAGGGGTGGGGAAATAGGGAGCTGATATCAGGGGCTCAAGTGGGAAGAGAATGCTTTGAAAGTGATGATGGCAGCATGTGTGCAAGTGTGCTTGACACACTGGATTCATGTATGGATTGTGATAACAGATGTAAGAGCTCCCAAGAGAAGTAGTGAAAAAGAAAGAAAGAAAAAGAGGAAGGTCCTCAATGAGATGGATTGACATCATGGCAACAATGATGGGTTCGGGCATGGGTACAATTGCAAGGACGGTGTAAGCACTGGGCAGTGTTTACCTCCAGGTGTACCCTGGGTCCCTATGGGTTGGGACTGGCTTTGTGGCACCTAACCACAGCAATAATATTGTCATTACATATACATTTGTACTTTAAAGTAATTATATTATCTGCTTACCAAGTGAATCTTCAAGCATAGGGAGGTAAATAGTTCACAAAGCTACATATAATCTAGGTTAGTGTCAGCCTTCCAGTCACCCAAGCTCAGCAATCTTTTTTCTCTAATGTGAGTGGAGAAAATTTTGTTGTATTTGAGGAGATGAACTACTAGGACCCAGCTGCTAGAAAACCATATATGATAAACTTCACACAAAGTGAAGTAATCCTGACCAGTCTGGTTTGGTTGATATTACTTCATCTTACAAAGCTTACTAAATTATTATGAGGTATACATCAAGCTAGGAACATTCCTTGGTTTCCAGTAATGTCAATTGATTAAAACTTATTTATACTATGATAAGGATTATACTGGCAAAGCCATATTTCATTTTCTCTTATAATTTTTCCAAGACATGCTTCAAGAACTTGATTTAATTTGTTTAATATTTCCAGAGAAATCTCTGTTCTAGTCTGATTTGCTTTTGGTGCGTCATTTTTAGCATCAATTGAGCAGAAATTTTGTTCAACTTTAATTTTGCAGACATAAATTTTAAAGTCTATCCAATAGAGATGTTTATAGTGTTGGGTGTTTTCTACTGCTTCAATTAGGTTAAAAAAAGATTGTTTATTCAAAAGTGTATGTCTATGATCTGCTACTGGAGGCTTCATTTTCAACATTGTCTTGTCCCTTCTAAATTGACTTATACCTTTTTGCCATGCTGATTTTGTTAACAACACTTTCTCTATAAACTTTTCCTAAAGGATCAATGATTTCGCCGTTCTTCCACCTAAGCCTAACCATTGCTTCCATTTTATCAAATTTCATATTGCTCTGATAGTTACTCTTTTCAAACTGATATCTTCCTTAGTGCCTCAAATCTGATACTGTTCAGGTGGTTTATAACAAATTTGTACTAGTTTATTTAACTTCTTTAATTCAGGCATAATTTTTCATAAAGCATATATTCCATGAACTTTTAATGATCCCTTATAGCCTTACATGCCAAACCTAAAAGTGTGAAATTCATATAAGCAACCTCAGAGCCAAGGCACTTGGCATGACTGAAATGTCTGACCCAGACAAAAGTTACACTCAACTTTGAATCAAACTTTAGCTTGTTCTAAAAACATATTTTTATGCCTCCTTGTGTCAAGTTGGGTTGTCTAGCAAAACAAATCCAGTGACATTTATATAAGAAGGAGCGTTATGCTAAGAAATAATCTTAGTATATCAAGAAGACATCCTAGTCTAGTGCAACGCAAATCCATAAGTCTCATGCAAATGAGGTTCCCCTTCAGACTCACATAGCTGCAGACTGATGACACAGAAAGGTGAAGCATGAAGTGGGAGGATATGTGTTGTGTAGAATTGTGAGGATCCAAAGTAGTTGGAATCCTCACACAGGTAGGTAAAGTCCCAACAAGGAAGAAGGTGAAGAGTCAGAGAGAAAGAGAGAGAGAGAGAGGTCCCAGTGCGCCTCACTCTTATGCAATGTGGCTTATGACACTAAAGAGGTGTCATCAAGCTGTGACCCAATTAATAAGTTGGGCCCTACCTCTGTCTTTACCCAGGAGTGTCTAGTTGACATAATCTCTAACCATCAGACTCCTATAATCTGTTTGTGTCAATTTGTAATGATTCATTAACTATAAACCGAATCCCAAAAGCCAATTTGATCCATTATATCTCTTAATTCTCAACCCAGGGTAGATATTTTATCTGTCTCATATGGATATATATTTTATGTAAATCAGTTATTTAAATGCCCTTGATTTAAGAATTGCTGTAGTCAAATTGTTGAAAACTGTGGGGTCAATGTACCCTAAGTAACCTTTGATTTCCTATAAGCATACATCCATATGATGACAGATTAGTATATAAGGGTGCTTTATAATTATATGCCTTATAAATAGAATTATATGAAGTTGTCCTTACAGAGAACTTGTCCTCTCAAATAATGCTGTCAATAATATGTTTGAGCGGGTCTGTTCATTTTATCAAGTATTTAGTCCTACTCATTGGATGTATATTAAAATTTGAGAAGCCTATTCTCGATCTGTATGCTACTATGACCCAATATTCTCATAATATTGCTAATAGCAACTCACGAAGTGCTTAGGATCCCTTGTTATAATTGTTTTGGATACTAGAAGAGAACTTAATTTCATTTTAGACAAGGGGGGATTAATTCTCTTGCCAAAATATCTTGCTGTTCAAGAATAATAACAAACAACTCTGGATTAGCAGAAAAAACCATTACAAAAATAAGTCAAATGATCTTCTGTTTACATACTATTTTCCTCATGACTACCTCATCTTGATATAATATTTTTAATTAGTTACTCAATGTATTGGATATAAAGTATATTATTTCCTTATAGACTTCAAACTCCTTATAGTCATTTTAATTTTATTACCTCTATTTTTTACCATATTAGCTAGTTTCCAAAGATAAGGTCAAGCTGTGAGAATCTGCATTAGATGAAAATAGAAGAAAATTATATTAGATCACAAAATGGAGGATGACTGTATATCATTATGTAGCTGCCAGATTACATCATTACATAATTGCAAAACCACTAAGAATCATGGCATAATTAGGTTGACACATAATCCAAACCATTGTCAAAAAGCAAAAGCAAAATCATTGCCGTTCAGTTAATTCCACATAATAGTGATCCTATAAGGCAGAGCAGAATCTTCTTTCTGGGTTTCTGGGTTATAAATCTTTATGTAAGCAGATAACCGCATCTTCCTTACTTACACAGAGCAAATGGTGGCTTCAAACTGCCGAGCCTTCAGTTGGCAGTCCAACATGTCACTTACTAAGCCACCAGCATTCTCCTTAAGTATTATAGCCAGCATTAATGGTGCCTCATACTTTGGCATTTCTCTTTACCAGATATAGATCACTAAAGTGCATATATTAAGTAGCACATGTTTTACTTTGTTTATAAATGTAAAATAAAGGATAATAAGAAACTTGATAATTGAGGATTATATATGTAAGGCTTATTAAATATATTGTTCACTTCATTTCTAATTGCCTCAGCCAATCATTCAGATACCTAGCCATTCAACGAATTGTATAATTTTACTAAGGGGATTCATGCTTAGTCCTAGGATCATACTTCCTGAAATTGCATATTGTTCCTCTAATTTGACCCTATTTGAAGAATCTTCTCCAATGAGAATACAGTCCCTCTGAAGATGAGTCCCAAAGTTATAGCAAGGCTCAAATAAAAAAGTCATGCTCAAAACACTAAATCATTGCAAAAGATGAAACACTCATGAGCAGCCTACTTACCCAAGTGGTAGGTGGATCAAAAGATGTAGAATGTTAAAAAAAAATCTCAAAACTGACATATTTGGCATGACTAGAATAGTTGCCCCAGATCAAAATTAAACTCCATTTTAAGTCAAAATTCAGTTGAACCAAAAAACCCTGCTTCTGTTTCTTTGAAAAGACAAGTTAGTTTATGTGATATCTTAATTCCTTGTAACTCCCCCAAAAAACAGGGATCAAATTATAGTATCTATGAAGCATTGTTTGAGATCAAAAAAGGTTGAGTGTGTTTGTATTGCTTGATCAAGGGGAATGCCTGGTTAAACTTGTCCCAGAAGTTTATGAATTAGACGTGATCATGTTATAAGAATAGCTGTTTAACAGCCCCCTTGTAACTTTTTGTCACATGCCCATTGTCCCTGTGAACATGTAGCCTTTTGTTGACTACACCTGATAAGAACTTTGCTTAGCTTCAATTTGGAACAGTGTAGTACTGTGCCGCAGTGCTAGTGTGTATCTCAATTAAGGTACTCACTACCTTACAATCATCTCTTTGTTTTTACTCTTAATAAATGGTAATACTGGTGCTTCATTATGACAACATGCAAGAGGTCTTAGCTACAAAAATATATTTCAAAAATAACTGAGTTTCAACAAAATTATTCATTTTAGCTGCAAAGGACAGTAAAAGAGAGAAAGAACAATTTCCTAATTGAAAGTATTTACAAATTAGAGTCAACAAAAAACTTCTATTTAAACTAAATAGAACTCTTAAAATGTAATTATTAAAAACACACATATCCACACAACTAAATTAATAATAATAATAATAATTTGATCAAATATTTCTCCAGAGTATCATGACAAATAATTTATATATAGTTAAAGTCACTGGAGACATTCATGCTTCCAGCAAAAGGAGGTGCCACTATACCCTTATTATTATTATTCCTAAAATACACAATAACAAAAATCTGGAAACATTGTGTTTGGGCAAAGATTTGAGTAACTGTGACCCATGTATATTACTAGAAGAGATGCAAAATAATCCAGCCACTTTGGAAAACAGGGTGGAAGTTTCCTATAGTTATGAGTAGAAATGTCATCTAATTAGCAAGTCTATCCTAGAGATATAAGAAATATTTTTACCAAAACATGTACATAAATGTATACAGGATCATAATTTACAAAACCCCAAAACTGAAAAAAATGTAAATGTCCTACAACATAATAATGTCACACCAGGGATACAAACCCTTAGAATTATTTAAACAATGTTATCGAGCGATTTATCTGTTATGAGGATCACATTGGTATGAAGTTCATTTTCAGGAAGTAAAGGAGAGATGTCTGAGGACAGTAAGGGGCACTCTGGCAAACAAGTGGTGAAGCTCTGGAAATTGGTTAATTGGAAAGTCTTCAATTAGGGAGAAGGTATATGAGCATGAAGAGCCCTGGTAGCATCGTGGGTTACAATTTGAGCTGTGAACAGCAAAGCTAGCTGTTCAAAACCACCAGCCACTCAGGAGGAAAAAGAAAGACTTTCTACTCCAGTACGTGAAGAGTTACAGTCTTAGAAACTCATGAGTGTGGTTCTATCCTATCTTAGAGGATGACAATAGGTCAGAATTGACTAGATGACAGTGAGTTTAGGTTTATTATGGCCATAGAGAAAGTAATTGATTGACTACTAAGAATATTGTTTGGTTTTTCATTGATTGACTTTGGCTAATAGTGTCAGAAACATTTCCAACTGTCATACTGACATAAACTACACGCATGACACAAGTCTCACTCTCTGTCATAAAAATTGATTTTAACTGGCAGTGGCTCTATAGGACAGAGTAGAATTGCCTTTGTGGGTTTCCAAGACAGTAAATCTTTATGGTAGTTGACAGTCTCACCTTTCTCCCCTCACTTAGTAGCTTTGATTGGCTGAATTTGTAGTTGGCAGTCCGATGATGAAACCACTACACCACCAAGGCTATGTCCAATTAGTCTTCTAAAGTCTGTGAGTATGTTATCTCTTCACAGAAGTCTCACTAACAATATTAGGTCTTACTTTATCTGAACACCTGGCATAAATTATGTGCAATTTTGAAAAATCGACTTGGGAAAATGTTCAAGGTAAATGTGAGATTAGCCAAAATTCATGCTCAAGTTTCAACATTCAACACTACTCAGTAATAAAATTGTACAAAATAAACTGATAAAAGCAACAACATGACTGAATTTCTAATATATTTTAAAAAGAAAAAATTGTGCCAAAAATTTACATACCATATGAATCTATACACATAGTATTCTGCTTAAGACAAAATTATAGAGATATAGAAAACAAAAATTCAATGATTACAGGAGTTAAAGTAGGAAGATAGTTTGTCAACAAAGAGGTACAACACAAGCACATTTTTTCCAATTATGTAATTATTTTGAATCCTATTTGTCATTGTGGGTGTTAAACAATAACTCCTGCCTCCAAGAAAATATTATTGTATGCAGATTTTAAATAATGAAACTAAAATAAAATGATGAAACTAGAAGATGCTTATAAAACTGCCTATGTTATGTGTAACATATTCATAATTTAAATCCTCATACTAATTGAGCATACCTTTTTATTGAAGCTTAATAGAGATTATTTTGCTTTGGCATCTACCATCTTCCCACCTCTTTTGTGGGTTATATTTTCCCAGATTTACAGTTGATATTTATCTACTTATATATGACTTGCCTTTTTCCAATTCAGTATAATAGATAGGTACTGAACACCTTGAGATGATTAGCGTATTTCACTTCCCTTGGACACATGCCCTGTTTTAAATCAAGGAAACTAAAATATATGTTTCTTCTGGATTTCTGAATAAAAATTGTAATGCTAAATACAAATGATAACATATGTTTTAATATTGTATTGTAATTTTATAGTTATACATTAACAGACAATATTCATCCCTGAATTTATTTTATTGTGATGGTTCATGTCTTGGACTTATGTATTGCTTTAATTCTGGAAGCTATGTAACCAATATTTCCATTGCCAGAAGGCTCACCCATCAGTAGATTGTGCAGACAAAGGCAATCTATGAAGAACATTATGGTAGTCTACTTCTGAAGAAGAAGATAAAAAGGGGGTGATGAAAACTTGATTGGTAAATACCCCTAGAACATCATCAGAGATCATGCAAAAGATGAGGCCATTATGTTGGAAGGCACTCAGAATACAATAAGGGGACAGCTGCCTACGACAAGTCGACTTGATCCCGCTGACATGAATAGACAGTAGATTTTGAGATCCTTTACTGATGTCCCACAACTTAAAAAGAGAAGAAACACCTGTAAATATCCATTAATACGTGTTCAAAGTGGAGTGTAGAGTATGGTGATATTTAGATAATTATAATTTAAAAAAATGAAATGGAATGTACAAAGATTAATATTAAAGGCATTAAGGAATCACAATAGATTGTAACTGGCCATTTTGAATTAGACAATAAAAATAGCATTGAATTCATTGTCAAAAAATATCCTAAAATACAGTGCTATCAATGATAATTTTATGATAAAGAAGACTAATTAATACAACTATTACTCAAATTTATGTACAGCTACTGACACCAAACATGGAAAATTTCAAGATTTTTCCAACTTCTGAAATCTAAAATTAATCAAATATGCAATCAATATTCATTGATAACTATTGGAGATTGGATCAGTATTTGGAAAATACTACTTTGGTGATAGGAATGGCATCAGAAGGATTGTATAATAGAATTTTGTAGAAAAATTACTGGGTAGGTATTTATTGCAAATGTCTTTTCAACACATAAAAATTAATTATACACAGGGAACTTGCCAGATACAATATAGAAATCAAATCAACTACAAGCTATGCACATTCAGGATGAACCTGAAAAAAACAAAAAGAAGTTCACAAGAGCCCAAAGACAACTTTGAGTGTACCCTGCCTGAATTTTCAGATCATCTCAAGAGTACTTTTGACATATTGATTACAGGCCAGGTTGTGAGACGACATCAAAGACATCATACATAAAGAAAAGGGTATGGGTGAGGGGGGCGGGATTTAAAAGACAGACTATAAAAAAAGACAAAAAGGATGAACAAAGACACTCTGAAACCTGCTATTGAACGTAGAACAGCTAAAGCAAAATGAAGATGAGAAAATAACAGTGGTGAAGAGAAGATTTTAAAGGGCAGCTCAAGAAGGCAAAATATTATAATGAAATGTGTAAAGATGTTGAGTTAGAAAATCAAAAGGCGAGCACACGTTTGGCATTTCTCAAGTTGAAAGAACCAAATTTTTAAAGGTTCTACTTGCAATTTTAAAAGTTCTACTTGGTCAACTGAGTGGAAGAGATATATCTGTGTACCTATTCCACAGAAAGGTGACCTAACGGAGTAGTCAAACTGTAAGACAATATCACTGCTATCACACAAAAATAAAATTTGTTCCCCCCTCCCCCATGAACCCTTGATAATTTATAAATTATTATTATTATGTCATATTTTAGGCCATCCTACATCTCCCTTCACTCACTTCTCTGCTGTCTGTCCCCCAGGTAGGAGGCTATATGTAGATCATTATAATCTGTTCTCCCTTTCTTCCTCACCTTCCCTCCACCCTCCCAGTATAATCACTCTCACAACTGGTCCTGAGGAGTTCATCTGTCCTGGATTCTCTGTGTTTCCACTTCCTACCTGTAAACAAGTGGTCATATAACTGAGAGAAAAAAAAAGCCCACATGGAGGAAACACACCAGCCTATGAGATCACAAGGTGTCGAAGGGATCAGGTATAAGGTAAACACCAATATATATATATATATATCATAGCATTGTGAATAAGGGGGAGTGCAGGGTGGGGACCCAGGGCCCATCTGTGGAAAATTGGACATCCCCTTGCAGAAGGGTTGCGGGGAGATGAGCCAGTCAGGGTGTAGTGCAGCAATGATGAAACATACAATTTTCCTCTAGTTCTTGAATGCTTCCTCCTCCCCCCCCCCACTATCATGATTCCAATTCTACAAGACCTTTTTAAAGCACGGTAAAGCACGGGTGTTATAGTAAGGTCTAAGGTGTGCCTGACCCAAGCCACGGTTTTCCATCGCCTTACGTGCATGTGAAAGTGGGACACTGACTAAGGACGACTAAAGAAGGACTGATGAATGTGGATAGTGCTGCTGACAAAAAGTATCAAGAGCACCACAGACTGCTGAAAACAAACCAATTTGTCTTGAAGAAGAGTTATGGTCAGAATGCTCATTGGAGGCAATGCTGTCAAGGAAAAGAGGGTCCTCAAGGAGCTGGATTGATACTTGTGACTGTGGCAATGGGCTCAGGCATAGGTACAGTTGTAAGGATGGTGGAAGGCACTGCCAGTTTTCTTGGAATGGTATTTTGTTGTTTGTTTTTTTTTTTTTTTCATAGGGTTGTGTTAGGTCATAGCTCATTCGATGGCATCTAAAAACAGCATGGGAAAAATGTTGAATGATAAGGGAGCATCAATAGAAAATGGAAGGAGTGCACAGAATCACTGTACCAATAAGAATTGCTCAACGTTAAATAATTTCAGATGTTTCATATTGAAGGTAAGAGCCCAAGCTGCTCAGAAAGCCTCTGATTAAATACAAGATTCCAGGAGTGAATGAAATGCAAATTAAAATATTTCAATAAATCAATTCAATATTAGATGTGTTCATTCATCTATGCTAAGAAATTTAGAAACCACCTTCATGGCCAACCAATTGAAAGAAATCCATATCTGTACCTATATCAAACAAAAATAATCCAAAGTAACCCCTAAAATTATCCAATACCCCCAAGACATACCCAAGTAAAATTTTGCTGAATATAATTAAGAGATGGTTTGCAGCAATATTGTAAAGGAACTTTCAAAAACTCAAACCAGATTTTAAAAAAAGATATCCTTTTTAATGCCATACAGATCTTGACTGAAAGCAGAATACCAGGAATGCATTTTGACTGTACAAATGATTTAATTGTTTGTGTTATAAGATATTATTGAATATGCTATGAAGAAAGGGAATTCAGCACACTGAATTATGCTCATGTGGTACGTACTCATGGATAAAGATCATCATTCAAACAGAATGGGTTTCAAAATCAGAAAAGATGTGTTAGGGCTATATACTTCCATATATACTGCTATCATATTTACTCATATGTGGATTGCACAAAAAATCAGGGAAAATGGACTATCTGAAGAAGAACACAATATCAATTTTGGAGGACCACTCATTACCAATGGACAATATGCAGATGGCATAATATTCTTTGCTGAAAGTGAAGGGAAACTAACAAATTAATGATGAAAGTCAAAGACTACAGCTTCTATTATGAATTATGTTCATAATGTTCATTATGTTCTTAGTGTTGAAAAGAGTGAACAGTTATAGTGTTCTGTTGAAGCAAGGAGAGTGAAACCTCACATAATTTGGACATGTGATCAGAAGGGACCAGTGTCTGGAGAAGATCTCAGTTCTTGGTCAATTCGAACGGCATCTCTAAAGAGGACGGTTCTCAATTAAATAGATTGATACTGGGCTCAATCACAGCAAAAATTGTGAGAATGACAGGACCGGCAGTGTTCTCTTCTGTTGTACATAGCGACTCTCAGGGTCAACCACGATTTGTCTCTCAGTTTGTTGTACTTTGGTGGCTTGTGTGTTGCTGTGATGCTGGAAGCTGTCACTGGTATTTCACATGACAGCAGGGTCACCGAAAGTGAAGAAGGGCTAGACTTCCAACCTCAGAGGAAGAAGCTACTGACAACCTTGTGCACACTTTTAAAGTATGCAGTGATTCCTTCTGATGTGCATAGAGTTCCAATGGGTCAGAGTTGATTTGATCACTCCCCACCCAATAACAACTACGATAGGTCAACATTAACTTTGTGCACCTGATAGCAAGAGCACAATGATAAAATTGTAATGTTTTTACTATATAGTTCTTTAGAGAGAACACCACTCACCCTTTGTACAGTGGATGATGAAGATGTGAGACATCAAACTTGTATAAGCATCTTCCTACATTGCTGGACTCCAGGAAAATTACAAAATGGATAGGAGAGAGGCTCTAAGCCCTTTGCAGAAAAACAATATAGGAGCCCATTCAAGCTGTTCCTCATTCTCATCCTAATTCTAGATTACTTGGTTATTTGTGTCAGTGCATTCTCTTGCCATAAAAACACCATAGGATTTAATTAAGTGTGGTGAAAACTGAAGAATTAGGGAGGCCAAGTAACTCAGTTCATCAAACATACAGTTCCTAAAAATAGGAAGAACCTTTGACATAAGACACACAGGAGCTCACAGCCCGGGACAAGGTAATGATACTCTGGAATTGCTCATAGGATTTGTGTGTGGCATAAAAGGCAGGATTGGTAAGCTTCCTGGAGATTTAGAATTTTGATTAATTCTGATAGCTCAGAGGACACAAGGGTTGTCCCGTATTGTGGAGAACCTGAATCCAAGGTCATTAAGATGAGAATCTCATAAAGGGAGCGGTTAGAGAGTTAACATTTGTTTATGCCTATCTTAGTGAGTTTGAAAGGTCCAAAGATGGTGCCAACCATCTCTGGTCTACTGAAAATCTAAAATGGCAGTTTGAACTTATCCAGAGTTGGCATGAAACAAAGGGCTAGCTATGTGTGTCCACCCACTTTACAGGAAGGAAACCCCAGGAAATGCTGTTTTGCTCAGTAACTAGCAAGGTTACCATGAGACAGAATCCACTCCAAGGCAGCGGTTTGTATAGCGTGGAAATAGTTTTGACTTGCTTTTCTCTGCTTTCTATTGATGGCTCTCATCTTTTCATGTGTTTATGGGCATTTGCATAACTTCTTTTGAGAAAAATCTGTTCAGAGACTTTTCCCATTTTTTAATTAAGTTGTTGACTTTTTGTTTGTTAATTTGTAAGAATGCTTTCCACATTCCGGATATCAGACATTTATCAGATATGGAATGTGCAAATATTCTCTGTCATTGTATAGGTTATCTATTCAGTCTTTTGATAATGCCCTAGACTTCAAATACTTTTTAATTTTGATTAAAGTCTACTTTTCTTATTGTTTGTGTTCATCCTTTAAACTATTGCCTTTGAGTTGCTTCCAACTCATAATAATCCAAATACAGTTCCTGAAGCGGTGAATCCTGATGAAAGCAGACAGCCTCAGAGCAGGTGAATTGGAAGTCCATCAGTTACCTGACAGTGCCACCAGGACTTTGTGGATAAGGTGTCATACATGGGGGATCTAAGCTAAGCTTCACAGTCTTGTAACTAGATCTATAAATTTATGACCATATGGTTTGGAAAGGGGGAACTGATTATAAGGATCTACATGTGACCTCCTCCTCCCTGGGGGACAGAAAACAGAGAAGGGGGTGAAGGGAGATGCTGGATAGGGCAAGATATGACAAAATAATAATCTATAAAGTATCAAGGGCTCATGAGGGCAGAGGGGGCAGGGAGGGAAGGGGAAAAAAAGAGGACCTGATGCCAAGGGCTCAAGTGGAGAGCAAATGCTTTGAAAATGATTAGGGCAAAGAATGTAAAGATGTGCTTTATACAATTGATGTATGTACATGTATGGATTGTGATAAGAGTTGTATGAGCCCCTAATAAAATGTTTTAAAAAAAGATAAAATGCTACGATTTATTTTCCCAAAATTGGCTCAGTGATTACAACATATTGACCAGTTAGTACAGGGAATCCAGGAGAGATGAACCCCTCAGGCTCAGTGGTGAGAGTGGCGATACCAGGAGGGTGGAGGGAGGATGAGGGAGAGAGGAAGAACAACAGATGGCAGGGTCTACATGCGGCTCCTCACGGGAGGACGGACAGCAGGGAACTGGGGGAGGGAGACAGCGGATGGTGTAAGATATGATAAAATAATAATTATTTATGAGTTATCGAGGCGGAGTGGGGAGCAGGGAGGGAGGGGAAAATGAAGAACTGATACTGGGGGCTTAGGTAGAAGGCAGGTGTTTTGGGAATGATGATGGCAACATACGTACGAATGTGCTGGACGCAAATGATGTGTGTACAGATTGTGAGGAGAGTTGTATGAATCTCTAATGAAATGATTATATACAATCTTTTTAATAAAATAAAAAGCAATAAAAAGAAAAGAAAATAATAAAACCAAATGAATATTTTTTTAAAAGAAAACCTTTGTTTTCCAATAATTATTAAATCAGTGTCTATCATATTTCCTGATTTGTGCAAAATGATTAAAAACTATAGTTTATTTGGAAGTTACCTCTTTGAAAATACTATACTTAACAATGTTGGGGAAATAAAATGCCTTAACAAGTCCTACATATTTAAATACACACACACACAAAGGAATGATGGAAGGGAGGAAGGGAGGGATAAACAAGATAGGGAAAGAACGGAGAGAATAGTGTTTCATTTTTATTGATATTCAAAGAACCTAACACAGGATCTAACATTCTTGAATGAATGTATTAAATCATGAAGGCACTAAGGAGTCAAATTCCTTATTTTCATACCCTCAAGATTAAAGACATGCCCACGAAATAAACAATCAAGAAGTGTATTATATAAATATTGCTAAAAATGAATCTAGATGATGGAAATAGTTGCCAATTTAACTCAAACAGGCTGGGGAATAGGAATACAGAGACAAAGTCTTCTGATTTTGAACAAAAACTGAAAGGAGAACCAAGCTATGTCAAATGATCATCACAAAATGGATAGAGATACGGCAGAGCTGTACAATGAAGAATGGGGAATTCAAGGAATATCTAAGTTCAAGTTCTCTAGAAAAGAACAACCAGAGAGATACATGTGTGTGCATAAGTCAAAATGTTTTGCTACAAAATAAAATCCTTTATTGAACCAAAATATCAGAATATGAAAATACCATCTTTCATCACATTCTCCATCTGGATCTCCTGACGGTGGTATTTCTATTTATATAGCCCTTCCCTCAAATAATTCTGCACTTCATAATGTATACTGTATGAAAGTGACAGCTTTACATCCTCAAGGGACTCAAATTGCGTTCCTTTGAGATGTTCTTTGAGTTTGGGAAATAAACAGGAAGTCTGAGTAGTCAGATTCGGTCAGTAGAGTAGGTGAAGGAAGATTTCCCAATGAAATTCTTACAGGATATCTGTTGTTCACAGAAGAAATGGGTGCATTTTCATGACAGGTGAATAAAATATCTTTGGTGCAATTTTCCTGGCCTATTCTCACCAATACAGTTTTCAAAGTCCTTACAACTTCTTTATTAGAAGCCCCAATGATTGCCATGTGTTGTTCAAGAGAATTGGTTAAGAGGTCTTTGGAATCCCCCCAAACAGTCATCGTAACCTTCTGGGCTTTTCTTTATGCCTTTAACTTTACTTGCCCAAAAGATCCCTTGAGAGCCACTGAGTTGATTGGTTCTTATCATTTGAAGACACCTTAAGGAGACTAAGACAAGTGTACTACTGAGAGAATGGGTCTGCAGCTATCCACTGGATACAGAGATGTTTGAACATGACTTGTTGAAACACATTTGAAACAAATTTGTGAATGTATAATAACCTTAGTAGTAATACCTTTTGACATGTGTGTATGCATCTGTGTGTGTGTGTATGTGTGTGTAGATAATAAGAAAATGAGACAAAGGACAAAGAGCTAACTCAAGGGATTGGTTCATAATTTGTAGGGGCTGCATATCTAACATCCATAGGTCTGGGAACAGACTAGGGACTTTTGTAGCATGTGATACAGGATTCATAGGTCAAGGCATGGTAAGAGTGCAGAATCCAAAGCAAGAGAAAGAGTGCTGCAAAATCATATTCGGAAGTTAGTCCACCCCCTAAGGAATGTCCCTTTCAATGGAATGATTACATTAAACTAGATCGTGCGATGAAAGATGTTACATTGCATTACACTGGAATATACTATAGAATAATAACCAATACAGTGTTTGAAGAAACTGTGCACCATCAGAGAATAGCCAAAGTGACATAAAATATCAACAATCGTGGGCACTCAAGACTTTCTGAGAGTAGAAACAGAATTGGAAGAGAACTCGAAGAAATATACTGAGAAGCGGTAATCTTTAAACTGGAATATGAAGCATAAGAAGGCATTGACTTTGGATGGCATATTTTCTACTCTAAGAGTCAGAATCACAAAATGTGTGAATCTATATCCTACTTTCATTCCTATTTATTTTCTCTGCCTATGCCTGGCAGAAAACAAAATTTTACTCAATTCAGCAAAATTTGTTGATGCCACTTTTCCTCCCTAGTTATTCTCATAATGGAATAGTGAAAGACTATAAAGAAATGCCATCTCCGTGAATGCCCTGCAAATCTGACAACTTTGTAAAGAAGGAACCTCATTTTTTCTTTGAGAATAAAAGTGAGAGAGCCTGCTAGCTTTCTACCTCTACAATAACCAGCATATCACTAGTCATTAAACTTGGTCTAAGTACATATCATTGTCTGCCACCATCATGAGGATCAAAACTTTATTTACTATTTACTATATTTATATCTGTATTTACTGTATTTATATCTTTATGAATTTTATCTAGCAAGTGCTAGATTTACTGTATTTATTTGCTATATTTATATCTTTTTAAAGATTTACTGTATTTATATCTTTATAGATTTTATCTAGCAAGTGCTCAGTAAATGTGTGCTGAATAATTATAGGGTAAATAGGAAAGGAGAGATTGGTAGACACAGACATGGGTAAAGCTCATCCCTTTACCCCCTTTTCAAGCAAAGAAAATTATCTCATTTATTGCCATTGAGTTTATTCCAATGCATAGTGACTCTATAAGTCAGAGTAAAAGTGGGTTTCTGAAGCTGCAACTCTTTACAGGAGCAAGAAATCTCATGTTCACCTGAAAAACATCTGCTGGTTTTGAACTACTGACTGTTGTTAGCAGTTCTAACACATAGCCTAAATGCAAAAGCTATTATTGGCAGAAAGATTAATTTTCAATAGAGTTAAAAGGTTTTGAGAATTGTTGGTCTCCTTGTAAAAGAGCATCTCAGACTTATTTCCAGAAAAATTGCTTATCTTTTAAAATATATTATTATGGATTTTATTATGTCCCTCAGAGTCCTTTTCAAGTCCTGGTGACCCGTGTGATAGAGAACTGCCTCATAGGATTTTCTAGATGATCTGAGGAGGTACCCCAAAAATCTGATTCTCATTTGTTGCTTTGATGTGAGGGATATAGTGCATTTGAAGTTCGTTCCACAAGGATAGACTGTTAATCAAGCTTTCTATTTAGAGGTTTTGAAAAGACTACATAACAGTATGCAACAAAAAATGGCTTGATCTGTGGTACACGGAGGACTAGTTTCCCACACAATCATGCATATGCTCACCCCGTCATCTCCGTGTGCCAGTTTTGGGCAAAAAGAGCATGCCTCTTTTGCCCCATGCACCTTAATCACCAGACCTCTGTATGACTTTGTTTTGTTTCCACAAGTGAAAGGGGACATGAAAGGACAGTGATTTGATGATGTAAAAGAGATGAAGAAAGCAATGAGGGAGGTATTGTCAACCATCCAATCAGATGAGTTTGAAAAATACTTCCAAGAATAGAATCACAGATTTGACATATTTAATAAGGGTAATAGAAAGTACTTTGAAGGTGATTAAGGTGTTTAAAAGAAATTTTAAATACATAGCTTTGAAAAAAATTCTGATTTTGGGGGGAATGCAACCCCTTATATTCTTTATGGCAGCAGATTACTTTGTATTTCTCCCATGAAGCTGCTGTGTAGGTTTAAACCATCACCTTTTATCAAGCACTAATCACCAGGGTTTCTTCCTATTTTTGTATAAATATAAACCCAACACAAAACAAAACCAGTTACTGAGTCAATTATAATCCGTACTTTTTAAGTTACAGTCTTTACTGACATAGGCTGCTTACATTTTTTACTGTCAGGAAAAATGTGATTTCAATCCACAGACATTTTGGTTAAGAGCTAATTGCTTAATGTACTGTACCACAAGGGCTCTTTATACCTAGGCTTAAAGCCAATTTTTAATTTTTTTCAAGAAAAGACATAAATCTAGATTTTTTACATTAAATTGTACTCTGTTTGAAATATTAGCATCTAATTAATATCACTTTGAAATATACTCTTTAGGGGGGAAAATCTAAGAAGCAATTTTGAGTTATCAGCTGCAAACTCTTTCCTAGATGTACATGACCTCTTGAAAAAAGTTGCCCAATTCTTTCCCATTTATGTGTGCTTAAAACAAATTCGTATCGGATCACTTCCCTCAGAGAGAAAGAAGAATATTCCCAAAAGTTTTTATGTCAAAAGAACATACAAATTTCCATCTAGGTTTGTTGGAAATCACAAGAGATTTTTACTCTCACTATAACAATCTAAACACAGAGGATGAGCTAAAAATTCATAATTTTTTAAAAAGGCTATCAGTAGAAGAGTAGCGAGACACTATATTTCAGTATTTGGAGCCTCTTAAACCTCACCCATTTGAGATTTCCAGGGATATGATGACTGAGTAACACATAGCAGAGGGACCTGGCAGAAATCAGCACAGGAGGGTCACTATGGGAAATTCCACACTGTCGGGTCACAGAAGGACCATCATAATGATAAGTTTGCACAGATCCATTGGGTTTTGAGAATCTGGGGGCTTTTGGCTTACTACAGTAGAGGCTGACTAGGGTTTAGCCTTAGCCCTACCACTGTCTTGACCGGAGACGGGATCACTAGAAGTCGGTGCAGGGGTTTTATCTCAACACACTCACAACTAGCTGCCACCTTGGGGCGAGGATTAAACCTCTCAAGTTCCACAGTCATGGGTTGGGGCTCAGCTATATTGTTACTTTTGTTTTTATCTCTACTCCCTATACCCCCACACCTTCAGCAGACTTAATTTTGTTTTTCTCTTTTTCTCTTCCATTTTTCTTACACACCACGGTGGACCCTCAGACCACTCCCCTTCACCTAGGCCATTTACTTCTACCCTCCACCCATCTGGGAGAGCCCCACCCTCAGTGGCATAACCCAAGGCTGGTGAAAGCCCACCCACCCTCCACCTGGGGATATCACACCCAATGTCTTTCCAGGGAAATTCCACCCACCCACCCTCTGCAGTGTTTAATATGTGGCTGGGGAAATGCCGCCCTTTTGGGGGAAATCCTGCCTGCATGGCAGGGGGAGGTCCTAGCTGTCCTCTGTGGTCCCATTTGACTAAGAGAACCTCCTCCCTCCTACTGTAGTGCATCACACGTACCAAGGCAGGTTGGCCAACACTTGCCAATGTTCCATGCTACTGCGGGAACCTTTGCCCAACATCCACAGCAAACTACCTGATGAGGGCAATTCTGCCCACTATTTGCAGTGCTCTACACGGAAGCAGGCAATCTACCAGCCTTCCATGGTACTCCTGTTGCAGCAGGCACCCCTGCATGCCCACTATGACACCCCAAGCTGCCATGAGCCACATTATCATGGGTTCTTATGAGATCTCCCAGAACAGCACCATCCACCTGGGTCCACAACCATCCAACCAACATCCCCTGAAAGGAGTATCCAACTTTCCCTCCAAATAAGAGAATACTGGTTGACTAGGGAAAGAGTGAAGGCACAGGAGGTGAAAGTGGTAGGCCAATTCCATAGTGAAATTAGCTGCAGTCAGTTTGAAGAAGCATTCCTACAAGTCTCCCAGAAAGAGCTAGTGCTTGATGACTCCCTAGAAAATGGCACCAGGCTCCAACTCAAAGATCAATCAGCCCAATGACCTTAACAACAACAACAAAAAAGGAGAAACAAAAGGTAATGGCAGAAGATGTCCTGAACCAAATGACATGCATAGCAGAAGCAGCCATTGATCTGCTACAGAAAGAACATTTTAGAATGCTGCTTGGAGTTATAGAAGATATGAGGGAAACAATACAGAAAAAGGATGAAATGATAGAGTAGATAAAGTCCAGACACTGAAGGGAAATCCAAGAGTTTAGGGACAAGATAACAAAAACAAGTAGCAGACGCACGGATTGGTCAATTGACTGGTGGAAGCAGAGAAGTGCACCAGTGACCTATCGGAAAGACTTTAACAAAGGTGAACAAATGTCTAATAAGTTCATCAGAGAAGCTGAAGAAACCTAAGATGCTAAGATGCTACAAAGCAGAACTACATCAGAATAATCGGATTACCGGAGTAAGACACAACGGAGACGTCATCTGCAACAACAGTGAGAAAATTCTTGGAGGAAAACTTCCCCAGCTTAATGAATAAAACAGGCAGCCATTCAGGAGGCTGAAAGAACACCAGTTAGGCTGAACCACACAAAGAAGTCACCAAAGCACGTAATAGTTAAACTATCCCACTTTGAGGAAAAGGGGGAAATCATGAGAGCAGCGAGGGAAAAACAAGCAGTCACATATAAAGGTTCCAAAGTAAGAATATGTTCAGATATATGAAGAATCGGAGAGAGTGAAGTAACATATTTCATATATTGAAGGAAAATAATGCAAATCCAAGAAAACTGTACCCACCCAAATTATCTATCAAAATCGATGGGTAAGTAAGTCTTCCCAGACAAGGAAAATCTCAAAGAATACATTAGAAGAAACCCAGCCCTATAAAAGATCCTTGTCAATCCAGTATGGGCAGAAGAACAGCACTCACCAAGCATAACTAAGAAACTGTCACATACAACAACCCAACCCAGAGGGCAACAAATAGAAAACAGCCCTCAAAATAGCATTGGCTTAAGGTTGGAAAGAAGTCAAGAGTGAAACACACACACACACACACACACACACACACACACTTGCACAACACACTGATAAGAAAGGGAGGTAGGAAAACCCCAAACACAAAAGGTATAATATGAAATCACAGAGTCCACAGGTGGAGACAATAACCTTGACTATCAGTGGACTGAACTCAGGCATTAAAAAATGGGTGGCTGGCAGACTGGCTTAGAAAACACAACTCATCAATCTGCTACCTCAGAAGACACATCTCAAGCCACAGACAAAAATGAGATGAGAATCAAAGGCTGGAAAAAAGAATACCAATAAGACAGCAATTCAAAAAATCAGGGGTTGTAATCATAATATCTGGTAAAATTGACCTCAAAGTGAAAATCATAAAAAGAGATATGGAGGGACATTATATAATGATCCAGGGAACAGTAGACAAAGAGCCACAAAACACTTTAAACATATATTCCCCAAATGAGAGACCCACTGAATACTTCAACCAAACACCCAAAAGATGAAAAAAAGAAAGCACAAGTTCAACAATTATGGTAGGTGAATTCAATACACTGCTCTCTTAGAAAGATTGATCACAGGGAAAGAAAGTCAACAAGGAGGCTAAATATTTAAACACTACAATTAGACAATTTGATCTGATAGATATTTATAAGCTTTTCATCCAAATACAATAAATTCACATTCTTTTCTAGCTCACATGGTACATATTCAAAGACAGATCACATGCTGGGGCATAAGACAAATCGGCATAATTTTATGCACATTGATATACAGAGTTCTTTCTCTAACCACTGTGCCATAAGGCTGGAAATCAACAAAAGGACGATGATGAAAACAAGAGCAAAACATTGGAAGATGAATAGCTCTCTATTGCAAAAGGAGTGTGTACTGGCCCAGAACAGTCATGAAATTAGGAAATTTCTAGACACCAATGAGAATGAGAATACGACGTACCAAAACTTTTGGGACACAGCAAAGGCACTTATCAGAGTAAGTTTCATAGCAATACAGCACACATAGAAAAGGAAGAGTGACTTGTGATTGACATGATGGCACAAAATTTGCAGCAGCTAGAGCAGAGTGAACAGGACAATCCTACTCATATCAAAAGAAAACAAATAATGAAACCAGGGCTGAGATTCAGGAGAGGGAAATAATAAAACTATGGGAAAAATTAATGCTGCTAAAATGTGGCTCTTTGACAGGATAAACAGAATCAGCAGACCACTGACAAACCTAACCAAAGGCAGGAGGGAATACATTTCAATAGCAAAGGTGACGGACGGCCCAAATGAAATAAAAAAGATAATTACAAAGGACTGGACTCCAATGAATTCAACAACATGGAAGACATGGAAATAATTTTGGAAAAACAATCACCCACTAGACTATCCCCAGTGAATAGTCAAGAATCTCAACCAGCCCATAGCAATAGGACAAAATAAACAAGGTTATCAAGGGATTAGCAACAAAATAAAATACCCTGGACCAGATGGGTTCACAGAATTCCACCAGACATTCAGGACGGAACTGACACCAATCCTTCACAAACTAATCCAGCCCATAGAAAATGACAGCAAACTTCTGAACTTCTTCTATGAAACTAGTATGACACTGTTTCTGAAAATGGCAAGGACCCCCACAAAATAGAGAACTACAGACCAATATCATTGATGAACATAGATGCAAAAATCGGTTAACACCTACTGGCCAATAAAATACAAAATTATAGAAAACAAATAATTCACCATGACCAAGTGGGATTCATACCAGGCATGCAGGAATGGTTCAACATACAAAAGACCATTAGTATCAATCGCCACGTTGACGTGAAAAACTATAAAAACCACATGATAATATTGATAGATGCAGAAAAAGCATTCAACAACATCCAACACCAATTCCTGTTTAAGATACTCAAGATTGGAATGGAAGGAAAATTCCTCAAGATAATACAAGCTATATATGAAAAACCAACAGCCAATGTGGTAGTCAATGGAGAAAAGATGGACATAATCCCACTGTAAAAGGGGACCAGACAAGGATGTCCCATGTCCCCACACTTACTTAACATCGTGCTGGTTTTAGCTAATAGTATAAGGCAGAGAAAAGACATCAAAATTATTCATCTGGGGAAGGAGGATGTGAAACTATCATTATTTGCAGATGATATAATTTTATATATGTAAAACCCAAAAACTCCACAAGAGGAGTACAGGAAGCAATAGAGGGATTGGCAGAGTGGTAAGATACAAGATCAAGAAACAGAAGTCTATCAGATTTCTATTCACATCAGATAAGGCCATAAAAGAGGTGATATAAAAAGATGCTACTCTTCACAATAGTCAAGCACAAATTGAAATATCTAGGGATATATCTGACTAAAAGAACAAAAGATTTATAAGAGGAAAACTACAGAACACTATTACAAGAAACCAAGACTGACCTCAACAAATGGAAGAATATCCCATGCTCATGGATTAGAAGACTCAATATAGTAAAGATGTCAGTTCTGTCCAAGGCACTATATAAGTTTAATGAGATCTCAATACAATTGTCCTAATTTTTCTTCAAAGAAATGGAAAAAATAAATTACCAACTTCCTATGGAGAGGGAATAAGCCCTGAAGTAGCAGAGAACTCCTCATGAAGAAGAACACAGGGGGAGGGCTTGCTTTATCTGACTTTAGCACATATTATACAGCCACAGTGATCAAAACTGCATGGTATCGGTATAATTACAGATCTTCAGACCAGTGGAAAAGAACTGAAAACCCAGTCTTCAAGGTAAAGCCTCAAACTATTAGAGCCATCAATGAGAGAATTGGGACCAACCTGAGAACGTTGTCACAGGGAATACATAGGCTATCAGAAATAGGGAAGGACATAAATAAGATGAGTCACAAATTGAAAAATGAGATCTACTGAAGATAAAACAACTGTGTACATCAAAATAATTCACCAAGAGAGTAATAAGAGAGCCCACAGACTGGGAAAATATCTTTATCAATGTCACATCAGACAAAGGCCTTATTTATAAAACATACAATATTCTCATAGCTTACAAAAAGAAAAATAAAACTAATTTCCCACTGAGGAGGTGGGCAAAGGACCTGAACAGAGGTTTCACAAGGGCAGAAATCCTAAAGGCCAATAAACATATGATTAAATGTTTGTGATCATTTGCCTTAAGAGAAATGAAAATTAAAACAATAATCAGATACCACCTAACACTCTTAAAATTAGCCCAATTCAAAAAATCAGAAAGCAACAGTGTTGGAGCGGCTGTGATGAATTAGGGACTCTCATCCACTGCTGGTGGACCTGCAGATATGCACAGACACTATGGAAATTGATTTGGCGATATCTAAAACCGATGGAAATTGAGCTACCATACAACCCAGCAATCCCCCTACTGGTCATATACCCAGAAGAGGCAAGAAATAAACCAAGATCAGACACCTGTGTTCCAATGTTCATCATGCACAGTAAACAATTTCAATGAAACAACCCAAATTGGAAACAACCCAAATTTCCATCAACAGATTAATGGATTAATAAACTGTGGTACACACATGCAATGGAGGACTATGCATCACTAAAAAGTAGTGATGAATGTATGAAGCACATCGTCACATGGGAAGAATTGGAGGAAATTATGCTAAGCGAAGTAAGCTTCCTAATCCCCACTATTATGAACCCAATTCTACCTTACAAATCCAGCGACACCAGAGGACATACACTTGTACAGAGGAACTGGAAACACTGGGAATCCAGAACAGATGAATCCCTCAGGATCAGTGGTGAGATTGGCGGGAATGTGGAGGATGGAGGGAATGCAGGGTAGAAAGGAGGAACTGATTTCAATGATCTAATCTAACCCCCTCCCTGTGGGATGGACAAAAGAAAAGTGAGGGGAGATGTTGGACAGTATAAGACATGACAATAATAGTTTATAAATTATCAAGGGTTCATGAGGGAAGGGGTCAGGGAGGGAGGGGAAACTTGAGGAGCTGATACCAAGGGCTCAAGTAGAAAGCAAATATTTTGAAAATGATGATAGCAACTAATGTACAAATGTGTTTGACACAATGTATCTATGTTTTTGATAGGAGTTGTACAAGCCCACAATAAAATGATTGAAACAATAGAAAAAAGGCTATCATAAAGCTTGGTAATCAAAAAATTGAATAAATTCTAGACTATTATAAGTTCTTAGAAAAGTGGATTAGAAAATATTATGAATAACCAATAAAAGTACTAAATGAAATTTTTGGCATCAGAATAGAGATATCAATAGAAACATCAAAGATAAAGGAAAGTGAAATAAGATGTTCATTTACCAGCGGGACTATTGCATGCACTTTATAGTAACATAAAAAGAGACAGAAAAGAGGTAGAAAAATACTTGTATAAATATTTAAAGGTATTTCTAGAATGGAAAAATGATATCAACCCATGTTTGCAATAAGCTTAATGAAACTGAAACAGGATAAATAAAAGAATCTCACTAATAAACCTATCAGCGTCAAAATGATATGATCCAAATACAATAAGCAAATAATAATAATAAAATATTCAGAGAAAAATCATTTCTAAATGCTAGCAAATTAATTCCACAATAATCAAGTGTCGCTTATTCCATGATAGCAAGTTTTACCATCATTTGAAAAATCAGTCCATGTGATTTGCTGTAGTAAGAGATTACAGAGGGAAAAAACCATGTAAACATTTCAATTGGTGCTGAAAAAGCAGTTGATAATATCCAATACCTATTCATTATAAAATCTCAAAAAATTAGGGAGGGGAAGGAAACTTGCTAGCTTTATAAAAGCTATCAAAAAAATGCCAACAAACTCTCAAACCAAACTCACTGCCATTGAGTTGATTCTAATTCATAGCACAGACTAGAACTGCCCTCTAGGTTTCTGAGCATGTAGCTCTTTATGGAACTGGAAAGCATTGCCTTCCTCCCACAGACCGGATAGTGGTTTTGAACTTCTGACTTTGCAATTAGCCCACCAACCCATAGCCACTATGCCAATGAATACTTTTCCTCTCTTCCCTTCAATATTCTGGTGGCTGTCTTGGCACAGTACAGCCGGTTCCATAGGGAGAGAAAGCTATAAAACTTTCTGATGGTGAGTTGGTTGGTTTGTGGTAAATAATAGGACTGTATATGCAGATAAAAAATCAAATCTACAAAGAAATAACTGAAACAAATGAGTTCAGCAAGGATTAGAGTTATAGTTAGTTTGTAAACATCATAAATATCTAAACATCTAGAAAAACAAGCTTAAAATTCCTATTTTTAATAGAACCTAAAACACGGTGAAATAGTGGTTGCACATTGGGCTGTGATTTGCAAGGTCCACAGTTTGAAACCATCAGCAGCAGCTCCACAGTAGAAAAACAAGACCTTTTCTCTCATAAGCAGTCACAGACTTGGAACGTCACAGAGGCCGTTCTTCCCTGTTCTATAGGCACCAACTCGATGGCATTGAGAGGAAAAACAAGAACAAAAACTTACAACATCCAGCCATAAATGTAACAGAGTTGGGCTAAATTTCTAAAAAATGAATAAACATTTCTGAGAGAAAACAAATAAAACTTAAATAAATGGAGAGAATATTTAAAAATTGAAAAGCACAATATTGCTAAGAAGCCTCATTATATAGCATGAATACAATTCTTATCTAAATGCCAACAGACCCTTGAAGAAGAAATTGACAAAATAACTCTAAAATATCTGTGAATGCAGAGGAACAAAATTATAATATTTTTTGATAAGCAGAAGCAGCAATAGAGAAATTGCACTATTTGTGTTATTTACTTACGGAAACCATCGTAATCTTAAATTGGCCAAAGGATAGACCAGTTTGATCCCATGGTCAGGATAAGAGTTTATAGACAGGGCACTATTGATGCCATCTAATGACAAAATAACAAAGGTTCAATATACTTTCAAACAAGGTGCTCTATCAAACTTTTGTTTTTAATTAGAATAATTGTAGACTTAGAGAAAAGTGGCAAAGGTAGTGTAAGTAATTCACATATAATCCTCCAGAGATGACTTTGTAACATCTCATACAACCATTGCATATTTGTGAAAATCTACAAATAATAATTGAATGGCCTCCTGAAGATGTCATTAAAAGTAGACCTGGAAATTAAAGTGTCAGTGCTTTTTTATATGAAAAAAAAAGTTTAAAGAGTTTGAATTCCTTATATCTCTTTGTTTCCTTGACTATCTAATCATTAATCATAAAATTATGAAAAAAAAGTAAGTTTACTTTTGAATCCTGATTACAGAGTCAGGAAAGGTTTTGGCAGCTAACCACAGGTTGGGGGTTCAAACTCACCCATTGCTCAGTTGGATAAAGATGAGAATAAATGCTCCCTTAAATGCTCACAACCCCAAAAGCCTCTACAGGTAGCCGTTAGTCAGAGTCAACTAGATGGCAGTCGGTCAGTGGCTTGTCCACTTTTCATTCATTTTGAATTTGTAGAATCTTTAGGTGATTCAGCTGCCAATGGAGAGATTGGCAGTTCAAGTCTACCCAGAGGTGCCTCAGAAGAAAGGCCTGGTAATCTCCTGCCAAGAAAACAAGCATTGAAAAGCCATTGTAACACAGTGCTACATTGGAACACCTGGGGTCTCCATGAATCAAAGGAACTCACCAGCAGCTGTTTAGAAATAATGATATATTCTTGTGCAGCCAGAGTTAGTCATCGTGAACCACTAACAATTCTAGAGGCTTTCTGTCAGTATTTAAGGAATTTAAGTTAATACTGAATTTCTGTCAGTATTTAAGAAACACTGGAAAGATGAAATGCATCATCATTGTTCCCACGGCATAACTGCTTCTCTGTGATTAGGAAGAAATCTGTGTGTCAGGACTCGGTCTCTGCTTCTGTACCCAGCTCCCAGAGTAAGGGCAGCTTCATCATGACCCCACGTGTTATTTACCACACTGGACGCTGCTAACCCACAGAAAATGATGTGGGATTTTTCTGTGTTCATGGGTTAGACTGCCTCATCTTGGTAACTAATTCCCTTCCCTGTAACACCTTCCATTCCACACCTGCATGTTTTCCATTCAACAGCAGAAGAGGTGAAGGGAGAAGAGGGTTCAGATGGGACCATCTTTGTTTACTCCCAGCTGGGAGCTGTGTCCTTCTTACTCAATTACAATTGCACCTAGGGGATCAAAGCCATGCTGTGGAGAGAATAAAGAAGGGCTGTTTCCTTCATGCAAAATAGAAAATAAAGTCTACAAACTATGCACACCAGCAAAATCCCATCTTCATGGAAACATCTTAAACCTAAAACATCACACATCCAGAAACTCTGTTAAAAAAAAGTAATGTAAATGCATCTCTGAGATTTGAAGTACAGAATGCAGATAGAAAAAGACGACTGCTTTTTCTTTTCCTCCACAACATGGCTTAGCTATTTTCCTTTGTGTAGCACCAAACCAAGGCTCAGAGGCAGCAGAGGGCAAAGCATCTAAGGAATTGCATTTCCCTAAAGAAAGAAGCTTGCCAGGAGGAGCAAAATGATAATGGCTCAGGGTCCAAGGCGCTTCCCACAGAGTCATTAAAAGTTATTCTTGGAATATGTGTATGTGCATATATATACATACATACCATATTGAATGAAGGGGGAAGTGCAGAGTGGAGACCCAAGGCCCAAGTGTCGGCCAATGGAGATCCCCTCATAGAGGGGTTTAGGAGAGGAGATGGGTCAGTCAGGGTGCAAGGTAGTACCAATGAAGAGCACAGCTTTCCCCCAGATCCTGGATGCTTCCTTCCCCCAACTACCATGATCCGAATTCTACCTTGCAGGGCTGGATAGGACAGAGGTTGTACACTGGTACATATGAGGGCCGGAGGCACAGGGAATCCAGGGTGGATGATACCTTCAGGACCAAGGGTGTGAGGGGCGATGCTGGGAGAGTGTAGGGTGAGTGGGTTGGAAAGGGGGAACTGATTACAGGGATCCACATGTGACCTCCTCCCTGGGAGAGGGATGGCAGGGAAGGGGGGGAAGGAAGACTCCAGATAGAGCAAGATATGACAAAATAACGATGTTAAATTACAAAGGGCACATGAGGGAGGGGGGAGCGGGGAGGGAGGGGAAAAAAAAAGAGGACCTGATGCCGAGGGCTTAGGTGGAGAGCAGATGGTTTGAGAATGATTGGGGCGGGGAAAGTATGGATGTGCTTTATACAATTGATGTATGTATATGTATGGATTGTGATAAGAGTTGTATGAGTCCCTAATAAAATGTAAAAAAAGAAAAGGAAAGAAAATGATTAGGGCAGGGAATGTGCAGATGTGCTTTATACAATTGCTGTAGGTATATGTATGGACTGTGATAAGAGTTGTATGAGCCCATAATAAAACGTTTAAAACAAAAAAAAGTTATTCTTGGAAAGATAAAAGTTTCTCCCTTTACCTATATGAACCTATGGTCCTTATCAAAAGAATTGCAATTTGGCTACTGAAACTTTATAATGTTGGGTTTGTCTTTGTGTTTTTTTGTTTGTTTGCTTGCTTGTGTCTTTAGTTTACTTGTTGCCACCAAATTTTCATCCCAAACCTCCAACTTTGTTTGCTCCTGAAACTGGAAACATCTGGAGTCCTGAAGAAACTTTCCTTTCCAGGACTGAACTTTAAAGGGAGCCTGTGGCAGCCTGACATGCTTACTATGGGGCCACCGAGATCTATTTGTGGAGTGGACGTGAGAGAAATGAGCTGGGTCTAGCCACTGACACCTGTAGACGTGGTTCACAGGGACTAGAGGAAAGACAAGAATGGGTTGGCTGGTCTCAAGTTTAGAGTTGTGTGGAACCCAAACCTATGGCATGACCTAACCCAAGGGGCCTATGGTTGATGAGAATTTGTGAAGGGGCACTGGTGGAAAAGTGAAGTGGTGAATGGACACCCTGGCGAAGCTAAGAAAGGCAACACACAGTGAGTTCACTCGAACCCTACCAGATGAAGATAAGATTTTGGGGGCCATGGAATGGGTGCCTATTGCTGCTGACTTTATGGATGCCCTTCCCTGATTTGACTTTGCTTATGCATGTGGACTCAAACATTTCCAACTGGAATGAAGATTCTTCACATTAAAGAATATGCTTGTCTTCTCAGAGCGCTGGGTTTATATAAATGGCAGTATAGAAATCGAGGACTCAAAATGGGGGGTGGGGAGATAAAGGCATGAAGTGGCTGGATTAGAAACTTTCATGATGGGGGAATATGTTGATAGGATCATGGTGTAGGTGTTCACATAACTGCAATTGTTAGACATGGAATATTTTAATTTTGTCATTTATAAAATATTATGCTTAAATAAGGCTGGCACATTTTGAGTTGGATGTATTTTAGTTTTTTCCTGTTAAGCAAAGTTCTGACTTTATTATTGTCTTTGTTTTAAAAATTATGTATGGCTACAGAGTTATGTAAGGGGGTCAAGTTGACAAGGGGTAGCCTGTGGTAGATACATAATTTAATGTCAACTTGAAGATATATAAAAGTGTAGGGGTGATATTTACTATTAATCAGGCCATAGCCTATTGGTGCCTCCAACCTTCTCATAAAGAGCGCTTTAGAAAACTCCTCTCCTCTTTCTGTGCTTTCACCTTGCTATTGGCTGACTGGTTGCTGCCAGAGCCCTGGAGATGCATCTACCGCCATAGGATCACAATAATGTTCACCCATTAGCCTGTGATGTTCCTGCATTCTGTTCTGCCTCATTGAATGTGACTGCGTGAGTCTAAAGAGGGACTTAAGGGCTAGTATTGGACTTATGGAGTGGAGTGGAATGTTTTCTCAATATATAATTGTGTCTTGGTATTAAGCACTTTCTTATACATAAAAAACGCTCTAATTGCAAACCTTGTTGCTTTACTGCTGAATAATATCAGTGATGGGAAAATAGCAGAACTAAAATTGTTGTGAAGTTTAAATTGCTACAAAAATGTCTAAATAATAATATTTTACATATAATAAGTGCACAATATTTGAGCACTTCCACACGTGTTTGTTTGATATATCATTCATATAATACAATACCCGGTCATCTATGCATAGAGTTAGCTTTGTGATAGTATAAAAACAAAGGAAGGGGGGAAGTTTCCTGGTGTTGGAATATTGAGTAAAGTATGTCTAAATATACATTTTAAACTGTGCAGTAAAGTATTATCTCTAATTTAGCCATATGTTTCACAGTACCTAAAATATATCAGTATCATCTTTTGATTTTTCTCTTATTATATCAGTATGAGGGGACTTCATCAAAGTCAGAAAAAATTGCATTATTTTGTTATTTTTCTACAAACTTTTAGAAGCACTATTGTACAATAATAAGCCATGTACAAATGTGCAAATTCAGAGGATAAGAATACAATAAATCAGATTAGAATAAGAAAATTGCTAATTACTAGTAGGTAAACACTGGCAAGTGTTTTAAACTAAGACTCAGCTTCATTTGATTACTTTTTGAGA
Organism: Tenrec ecaudatus; assembly: GCF_050624435.1. Lineage (NCBI taxonomy): Eukaryota > Metazoa > Chordata > Mammalia > Afrosoricida > Tenrecidae > Tenrec > Tenrec ecaudatus. The sequence goes on along the minus strand of NC_134531.1, from coordinate 152,007,305 downwards.
AAATAGGACAATACTTAGTTCATAAAAGACATAGTTGTTCAAAGCCTAAGAAGAAATAATAATAATAAATGAGTTAATTAATTAATGGAAATAACTCTTCCTTAAATGTGAATTCATTTAATACTCTAACCAGCTTTCAGTCCATATTTTTCATTTTCTTAGCCACTTTACTTTTGTTTCAAAACATAATCATTATGTAATACTGTATCCTATTTGTTCATTATATTTACTATTTGCTATCTGTTGTCTTTTTCAAAATGCCAAAATGAAATCTTCCCTATGGCTTTGTCAACTGATGCATTCATTCTAAGAGCTTGACACATAGTATATATTCAATAAGTATTTGGGGGATAAATAACTAGGACAATCATTATTATGATTAATGAAAACATCATCACATAGTAGACACATACACTGATCTCATAAACTACTTCTTTATCTTCTGAAAGGATACTAGTGGCAAAAAGAAGGTAATCAAAGCAGGGGACACCTTTCATCACCAGAATTTTTGACCCTAGAGATAGATTCTCCTCCTTGACGTGTGAATATTAAGCAGTTAGATAGTTGTCTTTTAATGCTTGTTCCCAGAGCTTTAGATGCAGCACCAAACAGCAAGCCAAGGAGACTCCAGCTAATTAAATGAACACATCAGGATCAAAGTCATCTTCAGGAAAGGTAAACCAAGAGGAAAACATTGCACATTTTGCATCTGGGGAGAAATCTAATAATGAGAAACCATTTAAAAGCTTTGGGCAAAATAAAAAACTGAACAGTGCTCACTCCTTTTCCTCCACTCTATAACATCTTTTAATAACATTTTCCCCTACAGACATGACAAATGCATACTTGCTGGGGTGAGACTGATGCACAATGATCTCCTTGTGGGTGATAATTTAGACAAGTCTAAATTCACTGGGATGAGAATTGCCTAAATGATTTTGTTAGAATGATTATGTGACCTGGAACAGTGACCAGAAGAGGATGCTGCATCAGTTCCTTACCTTCCCTAATGCAGTTTACAAATCAGCTTCCATAGTTTCTTTATTAATAAAACAAAGTTCATGTTATTATAAGTATAAAGTTCAATAATGTACTTAAATTTCCTACCACAGCAGATAACTAGTTATGTCTTCTAGCATGTGCTATAATCTCCCAAGTTTTAAATAGGGAAAAGTCAAGGTCTTACGCAACATGCTGTAACTATGGTGGATTCTTACATCTGAAGAGCATATTCTGCAATGGAAGTAGCAAAGGTTTAGTATTTAAACAAAAACAATGGAAAGCAGAAAATGCCTAGTATTTAAACACCATGTTTTTGGACAAAGAATTTATAAACTTTCACATCTTCACAATTAGCTTGAAATAATAACGCATACTTCATGGGAGAGAATATACACAAAATGATTAGGCTAGAGCCTAGTATATGTTGCTACTGCTCTTAGTGACCCTATGTACAAAAGAACAAAATAGTGCCTACTCCAGAAACAACCTCACTATCATTGCCATGTGTCAGTCCATTGCTATGGTCACAGTGCCAAGCTGTCTATTTGAGGATCTGCATTTTGGTTGACCACTACTTCACCATTCATGTGTTCCTTCTGCAGGCATTGGTCCTTCCTAACAGCAACATGTCCAAAGAATGTGACACAGTCTCATTGCACCGAAGGAGCATTTTGGTTGCCTACACTGATGTGTTCACTCTTCTGGCAGTTCATACTAGTCCTCCTTCATTAATGATATAACTCAAATGTATCAGTTCTTCTCCAGTATTTCTTACTCATTGTACAGTTTTCGCATTATTACAAGATGATTGAAAAGGCCATAACAAAAAATAAATGAGTAAAATTGTTTTAAAAAGGAAGAAAGAAAGGGAAGGCCATAGCGTGGGTCAGGCTTGTCTTAGTGTTCAAAGGGACATATTTTCAATTTCACCCTCTAAATTATGTTGTTGTTTTTGTTATGTGCTGTCTTATTGATTCTAACCCACAGCTATTGTATGCACAGCAGGCAGAAACACTGGCCAATTCTGTGATATCCTTACAATTGTTCCTGTGCTGGAGCCTTGATCTTTATCAGTAATTGCTTCAAGTTCTTCTTAGGTTCAGAGAGAAAGTTCTGCCATCTGCCTATTTTGGATTGTTGATAAGCCTTCCTCTGATCTTGATGCCACATTCTACTTCAGATAAAGCAGCATCTCTGCTGATTTGCTCAGCATAAAGGCTGAATAAGTATAACGAGAGAATACAACCCTGACACACACCTTTCCTGATTATAAGCTGCAGAATTCCCTTGTTCTGTTTGCAAAGCTGCATCCTGATACACGTGCAATGGATCAGGATCACTGCCTGAGCACACTGAAGTATTTGGAATGCCTTGGAGAGTCAATATGACACAAGTAAATATGTTTTTGTTTTTCTCTGTTTTGAGCCAAGGTTCAACTGACTTCAGCCATGGCATTTCTTGTACCACATTGACTTCTGAATCTAGCCTGAAAGCTGCTGTCAATGTACTGCTGTAACCATTGTTGGGTGATCTTTGGCAGAATTTGATTTACATGTGAATCAATGATACTGTTCTGTTGTTTGAGCATTCTGTTAGGTCCCTGTCTTTAGAGTAAGCCCAGCTAGGATGTCTTGCTGTCAATTGACCAAAGAGTTGTCTTCCAAATTTTCTGCCATCGAAGATTGAGTGCCTCCAGTGTTTCTTCAGCTTCTTGAAACATTTCCGTTGGCATTCCATCAATTCCTGGACCTTTGTTTTTGGGTAATGTTTTCAGTACAACTTGAGTTTCTTCCTTCAGCACCATTGATTCTTGCTCATATGCTACCTCCTGAGATGGTGGAATGCTGATTAGTTCTTTTTGGTACAATGACTGTGTATTCCGTACATCTATCAATCTTTCCTGCATCCTTCAATATTTTACCCATAGAATCGTACAATATTGCAACTTGAAGCCCGAATATTTTTCTTGAGTTCTTTCAATTTAAGATATGCTAAGTGTGCTGCTTTTTTTCATTATAGTATTTCTTTTTGTCATTTAAAGCGGCCCTTGGGTATTTTATCATGTTGCCAAATGCTGCCATCTTATTATTTGTTACTGACATTCCCCGTGGTATAGAGTTTCTACTACATCAATTCGTGTCATTGTTCTTATGGACATTACCAGCATTTGTTGAGGGCACTTAAATACCATTCTTCTAAATTATATTTCTGGTAATTCCAAGATTTATTTGTCAGGGTATTCCATTAGCTTTAGGTGCTTTGGACTTGTTTGTGCTAATTTTTTGTGATTTGGGGGAGGGGGAGCCTTTAGTCAATTGTTTTCTTGGCATCATGGTTCATCTATTAACAGTGGGCTGCTTGGTCATATCGGGGTAGTTCACTCTCTTAACTGAAAAAAGAGATGATTAATAGGCATAAGATAATAAAGATAAATAACAAAAAAGAATGAAAGAGAAGTAAAAGATAAAAAGGAGGGAAGAAGAAGAGAGAAATCAAAATGTAGAAGTAATAAGTAAAAATAAGGCATCTTATCACTGCATCAAGCATTTAATAAAGATGATGGAAAGCTGATGACAATGAAAACCCCAAACCCAGTTGCAGGGTCCCCCATGTGAATTAAGCCTCAGGTGAATCCCCCCTGACTATGGACAGGAAAGTCCTTATTATTAGATGATTGAAAGTGAATTGCTCCAGTTGTGGTTTGATCAAAATGTGACACTTTGTCATTTGATCTTCCTCTTGATGCAGTATATGATTGCTCCAGTTTTTGTGTTTTCAAGTGAGGTTTTCTCTACTTCACTCTGTGATTCCTGTTGAGCTGCTTGATGAGTTTTATTTTGATTCTGTATGTTTGTTTCTTTATGAAACCCGGGATGAAAACAATATCCAGAAACTGGATGTGTAGTTTCAGCATGATGTGGCAGTGGGAGGGCAGGAACTGGAGAGCTAACAATGAGGACAAAGAGGAAGCAACAGCTTGAGATTGATAATGATGATGGTTACACAACTCTCACGAAAATTAATAGTAAAATATGTATGTGAATTGCATGTTGATGAAACTGTTAAAAAACTAGTTAAAATATAATGGGAAATGTATTTTAAGTGTGGCAGCAGGCTTTAGGGGGAAAAGATGAGGCTTTCTCCTCCCATAAAGATTTACAGTTGCAGAAACTCACAAGGGTGGTTCTGCCCTCTCCTACAGAGTCCAACACTCAATGGCAGTGACTCTGGTTTTGATTTGAGTAGGCTGCTGAAGTAGAAGCTTTAACTGGGTTGGATGGAGCAGTAGCAAGGGGGGCTGATGTGCTCTTGGATGGGCATTGATGAGTGTGCACGGTGTGTCTGTGCAGGGAGAGGGAGTGCACAGAATTGCGTGTCAGTGGTGAAGGGGAGGCATTCCAGTTGTGGCCTTTCCTAGTAGTCAAGGACCCAAGGTTGCCAGTAGCAGCCAGAGGATTTGCCTAACTCTCCATGCAAGTTAGATCTGCCTCCTTTTCTTGCTCAGTTCATTCTCACAAACTCCAACTTTGAGAAACATTAGTCTACCTCGATTTTAACTTATTCTGGTTCGCAGAGAGTGCAAGATTAACTCCCCCAATGAGATTATATTTGTGTGCATGTGTGTGCGCGTGCATGTGTCTGTGTGTGTATATTCATTGAGGAGGTTTTACTTACTTACTTACTTACTTACTTACTTACTTACTTACTTACTTACTTACTGTGCCTGTTACGCAGGCTATTTTCACAGAACTCATTTTTAGTACTGGATACCAATAGAATTTGAAATTCTGTTGCACACTTCCACCCTTTGATCATATATATTTTAGAATTCGATATATCTATGAGATATTAATAGAAGACTAGCCATAGAAAGCATGCATTGGGCTGCTAAGCATAAGGTCAACTGTTTGAAACTACCAGAAACTCCTCTGGAGAAGGATGAGACTTTCTACCCTGTAAAGTGTCAAAACCTCAGAAACCCAGAGGGGCACTTCTTGTCTGCCTATAGGCCACTACCATTAGGAATCGACTTGCAGCAGTGAATTTGGGTTTTGAGTTTTAATCCTAATAAGGTGGAGATGAAAGGTGTCCCAAATGTCTAACTGCTTTATCCTGTGCGACTCCATTAATCACTGGTGTCTGTTACCACTTCACCCTTTAATGTATTCTTTCATGTCCCAGGGTTCTGTACTTTGCTGCAACATTTCACAGAACTCATAAACTATTAAGGAAATGGCGTGTGTGGTTGTGGGGACTGGTGAATTACAAACCTGAATTTAAAGTGTGAATTCTGGAAGATCTTCATCTACAAGGCTGCTTACGCTGATAAATCATGCCTAGTGGAGGATTCCTGAACCAGAAATCAGGCAGATTTAATCCAGATGCAAGATACCAATCAAGACAGCAAAGCATCAGAAAGTGAAAGCCAATCTGTTTGCTTAACCAGGCCTAAAAGCACTCTGTGAAACACATCAATATGCCTACTTGATTCACGGAGCAGTAGTGCTTTTTGGGTGGTAACTGTTTTCTGATTGGCATCCGTTACTCATAGCACACTCAATGGCACGGGTCTGTGCACGCTCAAATGGTAAGCAGAGCTCCAAAAGTGGGTGTCTTGCCCATGTCCAGGGCTTTGGTGGAAGTGCAGTTCTGAAGACCATACACATACATGGACAAAGGGTGGTGACTGGATGGTAACTAGATATAGAACCAACCTACATCCTGTCTCATTATCATAACAGAAAACTTCCTCAAAAATAGGGACATAACCATAGTTATAAGAACTAGAATTTACAAGATATTGCATAATGGAAGACTATGGCTTAAAGAACCACATTAAATATCTAACTACATCTAAGAAACTTTGATCAAAGTGTTCAGCAAAGGTAGCCAGGTGTCATCTAGTTCTTCTGGTCAAGGAGATATTTATTCCTGGGGGGCATTTAGTCACAGATTGCATGAACTCATGTTCTAACTTTCCATTTCCTCTGTCACTATTAATAGAAAGAAAAATACCTGTGTCGCTGGGTCCATGGTGCCTTATCATGACTCGCACTGACTCAAAGACAGGGTAGAACTGCCCCAGAGAGTTTCCAAGATGGTAAATTTTTATGGAAGTAAAAAGTCTCGTCTTCCTCCATTGGAGCAGTTGTTGGTTTTTAACTTCTGACCTTCCAGGTAGCAGTGTAACATGCAACCACTGTCCTGTCATTACAGATGGACAGAAATGGATGCTGTCATTTGGATGGACACTTGCAGGCTGTTCAGATCCTGGGCAGTGCCATGATGCAGGAGGCAGAAGAAGGATGTTGTGCTTTCATTTATAATCAAGTCAGCCTCAGGATTATCATCAGCTCCTTGAGTAGTGTGCTCAGTTTATCAGTTTATCTAGTGATTTACTAATTTAGAAAACTTCATGTGGATATTTAGAGTCCCAGGGTAGTAAAAACTGATTGATGTTCTCCACTGTTAACTTAAAGGTTGGAAGTTTGAGTCTATTCAGAAGCTGTTCAGTAGCAAAACCTAGTGATCGCTATCTCACAAGTCAACCATCAAAAACCATATTGCACAAAGTTCTATTCAGACACATATGGGATGGAACTGAAGATGAATAGTTTTAGCAGAATATTACCAAGGGCCAGGAACTGACCAAGGTTATCAGTATGCATTATATGTGATTCTTTCCCTGAAGGAATTGATAATCTGGGTGTTCTTCCCTTGCTGATATCTTGCATATGTAATTATATTTTAAATGTTATGTTACCATATCCTAATGTTCATGAACATTGTCCTAGTCCTGAGTCCAAATGTACTAGAAACACTGGAGGGAGAGAGAGAAAAATGAATCTAGAGGTCTGCTTCTGTCAAGATTATAGCCAAGAAAATCTATGGGACAATTCTATTCTGCCCTACAAAGTCTCTGTGAGTTGGAATTGTCTTGGTGACACACAAATTACAATAATGGATACGAATGCATTGGATTAACAGTTAATTAAAAATGTACAGAAAGAAAAGAAAAATGAAAATTGTAAGCTTAGAGATTGCTCTAATATTAAAGGATAATAAATATGTGTTACCTTGATAGAACAATCTATTCTTTTTATTTTATTTTTTCAATTCAGTGAGGTAGTTTGTTTTATGGTTGTGTAACTGGGCCTGGGAATTTTTCCCAAACATTTTATGATTATTTTTATAACATGTAATCCACATTTTAAATGTACTATTGAGCCCAACAAACGTAGAATACATCTCTGCTCTGGTTCCAAGTTCAAAAATAAATCTTTGTATATGACTGCTCACTGCCAACAAGCCAGCAAGCCAGGCTAGCTACCAGCTTTAAAATAAAGTCAGTAGGAAGAGGGGGTTGGGGAACATTAATTTTAAGGCTTTTCCTATAATCAAATAACATGGTTTCAGCAATGCAAAGGATAGGCTAAAAGAAAAATTGAGAAGCAGAGTTGGAACAGACAAATTGAGGATTCCGACATCTAGGTAAATCTCATATGCCCCTAGAGCAAAGCCAATTCATCTCTTTATATTTCTCAGTTCTACCAAAAAACTAATAAAATCTGAAATTACATTGGTAAAAATGGCAGTTCAACTGAATTTTCCATGGAGACATTTCATACAATAGTCTTAATCTTCCATTGACTCATAATAATAACAATGTTAAAGCAATAACAGATTTCTGTATTCAATGTAATTCTATTGGTGTAGGGTTGCACTTACAGTAGTTGCTTAATGAAGTCTCTCTGAATGAACATTTCATTGGAGACAGAAGCTTCTTGATTTTTAATTGAAGTTTAAATGCTTCATCCCCCGAGTTAAAAGATGATAGTAAAAGCTGGTTGTAAAATAAAATTATAATTGGTTTCAAGATAGACAGCTTTCTCATCAGCCAACTGTTTCCTGCAATGTTGTCATATAGAAAATCATCATTAAGCAATTTAATTTTCATCATAATGTAGTGTACATCAGATAGTCATGTCCTAAATATTTCCTCAAACTGAACCTAACCTGTATACATTCTTAGGAATATCATACCTTTTGAAATTAAGGTTTGAATAAATTAGACAGGTATTTTTTTAATTTCCATTTTCCAATTAAGGAAAAATATACTCAAGGTGTGGGGAGATCAGGGAGAAGAAGGACTGGTATACAGATGTAAACAAACAATTTTTTAAGAAAAAATGTTTCTGAGTTTTTTGTGTATGTGAATCCACATTTCCCAATTGTAATAAATGCAGGGTGTAAAACCTGAGTGAAACACCTGTTCTAGTGAATCAGCATATCATGTAGACTGAAATGTAAACGTTTTCACCTTCATCAGATTATAGGATAGGAAAGGGATAAATATTGAAGTCATACGATGTGCTCCACAATGGGCCAGCTATTTTGCTCCAATTCCACATAAAGACAATATCTTGCATATGAAATTATAAAGATATTTTTTTCAATATCAAGCAAAGGTAGGGCCATAGCTGCTGCTATGTAGAGAATATCAATTGACAGTAGAAGAGATCAAAATATCTAAAATGCAGAGGAAGGAAATGGATGACTATTTATGAAGTCATAATTATCTTGATGTCAGCATCTCTCTTCATAAGCCAACAGGAAATTAATACTTTTTGCTCACTTTCAGCAATAGCATCCTATCTAGTATACTCAGCATCTTTAGAACTTGATGTCCATAGTGAATGAATAAAATAAACCCTTAAAGTAAATATATAGATTTCCCAACCCCCAAAAAACCTGGACCTTGATTGATTGTTATTAGTAATTAAATTCATAAGAATATTAAATAAGTCACTAATTTAACAGGATAGATAATGTAAAAATAATTCAAACAACCTTCTTGCTCATTTCTGAGTGTTTTTGTTTTTTGCTACATATGTCATTGCAGTTATTGCCTCAGTCATCCATATCACTGCGATCTGGAGACTTTACTGTGACATGTATATATACATACATGTGTACACATACATGTACACACATGCGCATCCATGTGTGTGTCGGTGTGTTAGCATGAGTTCTGGAGAGAATGAAAGTAGCACTGGGGTATGTATGCATAGGTTACTGCCATTAGGTCCCACCGAGGGGGTCTGACTCACAGAGATCTAACTGACGTACAGCAGAGGGCAACACTGCCCAGTCCAGCGCCTTCTCCACCTTTTTCTCACAGTTGAGCCCATGGGTGCAGACACTCTGTCAATCTATCTTGTCCGGGACCTTCCGCTTTTTCACTTCCCTCTACTTACCAAGCATGGTGTTCTTATCCAGGGACTAATCTATCCTGAAAATATGTCCAAAGTACAGGAGATGAACTCTCACCATATTTGCTTCTAAAGAATATTTTAGTTGTACTGTTTTCCAAGACTGATTTATTTGTTTTTTTGATAGTTCATGGTACTTTCAATATTTTTTAGCAGCACAATTCAAATGCAGTGATTTTTCTTCAGCCTTCTTTAATCAATGTCCAGTATTTACGTACATATGAGATGATTGAAAATGCCATGGCTTGAGGATGGTGGACCTTGGTCCTCATAGTAACATGCTTGCTTTTCAACACTACAGAAGTCTTGTGCTGAAGATCTGCCAAATGTAATGCACTGTGTGACCTCGAGATGGCATGTTTCCATGAGCAAGGACTGTGGATCCAAATGAAATGAAATCCTTGACAACCTCTATTTTTTCCTCCACTTGTGATTATGTTACTTGTTGGTCAAATTGTAAGGATTTTGATTTTCTATACATTGAGTTGTAATACATACTAAAGACTACAAACCTCGGTTTTCATCAGCAAATCCATCAAGTACTCCTCACTTTCAGCAAACAGGGTTGTGTCATATGCATATTGCATGTTATTAATAAGCCTTCCTGCAATACTGATCCTGCATTCTTCTTCATATGCCAGCTTCTCTGATGATTTGTTCAGGACACAGTTTGAATAGATATGGTGAGAGGGTACGTTCCTGTTGCACACCTTTCCTGATTTTCAACCATGAATCATTCTCTGATTCTGCTTGTAGAACTGCCACTTGATACATGTACAAGTTCTGCATGAGCATAATGACTTTTCTGGAATTCGTACTCTTTTGAGACTATTAATAGTTTGTTATGATCCACACAGTAGATGACTTGGCATAGCCAATGAAATGCAAGTAAACATCTTTTTAATTTTCTCTGCTTTCAGTCAAGAGCCATCTGACATCAGCAATGATATCCCTTGTTTTATATCCTCTTCTTAATCCAGCCTGAACCTCTGGCAGCTGCTTGTCAATGTGCTGTTGCAACCTCTGTTGGACTGTCTTCAGTGAAATTGTTACTTGCATGTGATACTAATGATATTGCTCTATAATTTGAGCATCCTATTGGGTAATCTTTCTTCGGAATGTGTCCAAATATGCATCTCTTCCAGTCAGTTGGTCAAATAGCTGTCTTCCTAATTCCGTGGTATAAATCAGTGCCTTCTGTGTTTCAGCAGCCTGCTGAAACATTTCAGTTGGAATTCTATCAATTCCTCAAGTGTTGTTTTTAGCCAGTGCTTTCAGTGCACCTTGAACTTCTTTCTTCAGTACTACTGGTTCTGGCTCTCACACCCACTCACTGAATAGCTGAAGGTGGACTAGTTCTCTCCTACAGTAACCGCATTGTTTCAGTCTGCTGATGCCTTAATTCATATACAACATCCTCTGGCACTGTCTGGGACATGCTCTGTCTGTATGGATGAGGCTTTCAGTATCTGACAGTGTTTCAATGCTACTCACAGGGTTCCAGTGGCTAATTGCTCAGAAGTTAATAGCGTATTCTTTCTCCACAGTCTGTTGCTAATCTGGATACTAGCTAAAAGCTGTTCACTTTATGGAACCCTGGTGGCATTTGAAATAAGAGTTACATATATTCCCGCATCAGAGCAAAACACAAGACACAGCAGTATGACAGACAGACAGGTGATGGCATTTATATATAGAAGATTACGTATGTCTCACAGCGTTGTAGAATTGGGTAAATCCAGCCCGGTCCGATCCATGGGTTTCATGTAAGCTAGATGCTTCTCCTGACTTTTCTTGCTGAAAGAGCTGACTGGAAACAGGAAACAAGAAGATAAAGCAGGAAGACCACAGGTTGGTGAATGCAGAGCTGAATGAATCTGAGGTGGGCTTAATGTTTACTTAGTTTGTTTTTTCCCCATTGGTTGTGTATATATATATATATATATATATATATATATATATATATATATATATATATATATATATATATATAATCAAGTTGCTAAACCAATCTTCTGAGGTACCTCTCAAAAGACCCAAAATTCCAACCATTTAGTTAGTAGCAGAGAACATTAATTAATATTTTGCATGCCTATGGGATTCCAATGCCGTATGTCACTTAATCAATATTAAATCACTAGAAGAGTAGAAATGGAATGAAAGAATGAATGAATCAGTTCCAACTGATTACAGGGATCCACATGTGACCTCCTCCCTGGGAGATGGACGGCAGAGAAGGGGGGGAAGGGAGACTCCGGATAGGGAAAGAGATGACAAAATAACAATCTATAAATTATCAAGGGCTCATGAGGGAGGGGGGAAAGGGGAGGGAGGGGGAAAAAGAGAACCTGAGGCAAAGGGCTTAAGTGGAGAGCAAATGCTTTGAGAATGATTGGGGCAGGGAATGTATGGATGTGCTTTATACAATTGATGTATGTATATGTATGGATTGTGATAAAAGGTGTATGAGCCCCTAATAAAATGTATAAAAAGAATGAATGAATCTAGGGGAAAATGAAAGGGAGAATTAGGAGTGTGTGAACAAAGATTGATTGGCTGATTTGCGAAATATGCAGAGGACAGCCTAAGAAAATCCAGTCCCTACAAGACAATTCACAATTGAATTTCACATCACCTTCCTATAGCACCCACTGTTGAAGGGCTTCATGGACTTCAAATCCTTCCCCTCCTTGCCCCCAGCACTGCTTCAGGATAGACTGACTATGTAGATCTAGGGCAACTATTTTAGATACTACTCTGCCGCTACTCAGCTACAAGCTTCAGAAGACCAGCTTGGTTCCTGCAAATTTAATGAGGCCCACAGGCAAGTGGGAAAAACAACGTAGAAAGGAGGTCAGGCCAGGATCCTTTTTTTCCCATTTTAGCAGAGTATTTTCACTGCGATAGTTAAGAGTTAAGTAAAATTGAGGTTCAGGGTTTTCCTCTCTATCTTCCCATTTTAGCTTCCTTGTCAAGAGGGTCTGAGTGGTTCCTACTGGTGCAGACATGTGTATGGTGGACCCCATTCTCTGTTCTTCACGAATCATGGTGGAGAACAGTGATTTCAGGTTTGGAAAGGGTGGAGTTGGCACACATAAACTCTCTTCTGATTTATCAGTAGTTTCCCCAGTGCTTGTATCTTCTAATTCCATCACAAAAGACATTTTTGTCCAAACTGATTAATCACTGATTCCCCTCCCTCTGTAGATTGATGTCACTTGAACCACATGATATTTTATCTCTTCATTCTCAATCTAGTTGTGTTTTGCTAACCTGGAACAGTCTTAAAGCACATTGAACTAACTTTTTAACATTGTGAGGTTGATCTCAAAGTCCAGATTAACAAATTCTCATCAAAAATCAAATAGGTTCATGTGGTAGCTGCAAAATTTTGTCAATCATACAAACATGGTTAGGGGTAGATTCAAATCTGATAATCAAGTCACAGTTTGATAACACTTCATTGATGTCATAAGTCTTTTGTATAACAGTGAGGAACTCTGGAACTGCTCTCTGCTCTTCATATTCCTGCCTCAACCTTGCATCCACATGACTATGCATCCACCAGTCTGTGATCTTTCTGAGTTCCAGTCCATCATTCTGTGTCACTGGCATGTCGTTATATGAGTCGGAAGAGGGAAGTATGGACTGGCATCAAGTAATACGGATCAGAGTTTAGCAGGGCTGGGATGACTTCTTTTGATATAAGGTTACTGGCTGACAGAAAGCTCTTTCTTATACATATAACTGGGTTTATTTCTCTAGACAACTTGGCTAACACAGCTAGAAATACTTGATCAAATTCCTACAAGGCAGCAAGCACCTGCAGCTAACAGGTGGCAGTTTCCCACCTTCTGATAGTCTCAGAGACACTGAGGGCACCACCACCAGTCTTTAGTTGTTGAGTTTCCACGGCATTCTTCTCTGAGCAGAGAAATAACTCTTTAGCACAGTGCCTGTCAAATGGAGGGCTGCGAAGAAAACAGGCAAACCTAAGTTGTGTCTGGCCATATCCAGAAGAGCTACTTATGCAAGGTCATGGAGTTAGTCAGCTGTGGGTCTATCAAATCTAGCTCTCTTTAGTCTCTAAAATTATACTCTTAACTAACATAAGCATTTGCTCCATACGGTATAAAATTTTCAACTGAATCAACCAGAGGCTAGTGTTTTTCACACTCTTAGATGGTTCCTGGAAACTTCTCACTAAAACTTCCATACGAACAGTGAGCCTGACCTTAGTTGTCCAAAAATCCATATCGCTAAAGAACATTAAAAACCACCTACTCAACAAGTCTCCGACATAAGCTTTTGGCATGGTTAAATACTGGTTTGGTTAATTTGTTTTACTGTAATGGATTTAATTGGAAAATCAACATCAAGATGTCTTCTAGATCTTTTATCAAAGTTCCCATTGACTGTTTTGCCTGATACATGGACACCTCTCCTGGGACAGATCTGACAGCAGAATCTTTGAACACTAGAGTCTCAGACAACCATCTGGAAAGGCTAAATATATGAACTTCTATATTATTTATTTCCTAACAAGAAACCAGCGATACATTCCAAGTGAGTAACTTAAGGCTTATCAAGTATGATGCCTCGGGAAAGCATGAAGCATTGCATTATTACCATTACTAGGCAGAGAGGAACACACAAGGAAGCAGTTATGGAAAGCCGAGATAGAGAGGATTCACTTTTTCAATGCTCCCCAGTACGTGGTGATCACACTACTTTCCACAAGAAACTCCTGAGCCTGTGGTTCATGATTATTGCTTCCTCTCCTCCGTGTGATACCTTTTGCCTCCCTGCCTATGTTAATTAGGCCCCCCAAGCTACAGACACTGGTTTTTTAACTGTTTTCAGTGTCTCCAAAACTCCCCAGAAAACTGCAGTTGCACTTTTCCCAGCTTCCTTGTCTCCAGATCTTTTTCAAAAGCTATTTTGAAGCATATGGGAAATTATTTTCGTCTGTCCTTCTATGGAAGCCCTGGAGGTGTAGTAGATTGTAAATTGGTCTAGTTAGCAAAAGGCCAGCGGTTTAAAACCACTAGCCATTCTCTTCAGAAAAAAATATAGAAAGAGAAAGAGGAGGCTGTCTATTCCTACAAAAATTGACAGTGTTGGAAACCCTGTCAAGTCAGGTCACAATGAGTCAGATTCTACTGGCTGGCAATAAGTTGAGAGATTTTCAGGGTCTTCTGAGAAGAGGCCTTGATGGTGCAGATGAGAAGAACTTGGCTGCTAACCAACAGATTGCTAGTTCAAACCCTCTATAGGAAAAAGATGTAAGAGTTTGCTTTTCTAAGCATTAGAGCTTTGGAGACCCTATGAGGCATTCTACCCTGTCCTATAAAGTTGAAATGAATCAGAATTAACCTCATGGTAATGATTTTGTTGTCTCTTTATGTTTTATTACCCGCTGTGTCGTCTCCTTCATTTTGAATCTGTGTTTAGTTGAAAAAATAAAGTTTCAATCGTAAGTAAGGAGAAATTACTTCTGTTTGGTTCCCTACAGGTCCTCAACTCAGAAATTTGATGACTGTACATGTAAAGTCAAGCTATTGATATCAAAAATCAAACAGCTCCGACTGTTGCTCTGACCTGAGGATTGTCTGATACCCCTTCACATTCACTCTCAGGCACATTATTTTTGCTTATAAAATTGTATTCACTGTGGGAGTTAAAAAAATTAAGGACAAACTTTCGCAGAAAAAAAGGAAAGTATAAACC
Source organism: Tenrec ecaudatus (assembly GCF_050624435.1). Lineage (NCBI taxonomy): Eukaryota > Metazoa > Chordata > Mammalia > Afrosoricida > Tenrecidae > Tenrec > Tenrec ecaudatus. The sequence continues at coordinate 151,992,300 of NC_134531.1, read as the reverse complement.
ATGCAATCTCCTATCACCTAGTAAGTAATACTATTTTTAACATGTTGTGTATATATTTCTAGAACTTTTCCATTTTGTATATTTCATTTTTAAACAGTTGTAACCATACTTTCTATCCTTATTACATCCCTTTTACACTCTTTGAAATGATGTAAACATTTTCCAATTGCTTAAATCTGAAGGAGAATATATATATAAGTTTCCCTGATTCCATTACTGTAAACTGAAAGGTAGGACCCTGGCTTGTGTCCTATTTCTACACAGATAGAAATCTATGGTCAAAAGGCAGATTTATGGATGGTCAAGTGAAAAAGGGAAGAAGTGGGCTTATTTAATGGTTATCATGGTGCTAATCCTCCAGTGGCCACAGAAGACCATGCAGGATGAGAGACAGGAATATAGAGAACAACAAGGGATCTAATATGCATTATTAATAAGACCTGTATTAAATATTTTGCATTCATTGATGCCTCTCAACCATAATTCCTTGATAGGTATGTTTCTCCGTATTTTCCAGATGAAGAATTGGGAATCTTAAAGGTTATATATCTATATCTTTCCCTGGCTACATCAACCAGGAAGAAGAAAGCTAGGTCACTCACTTTTTCAAAGTCTTCATGCTATTTTCACTGCACCTACAGAAATAACTGTGGGTGAGGTTCATTGTTTCTTCGAGCAAATATCTATTAAGTGCTTACTGTTTCTATACATTATGTGATGAACTATGCATAAAAATATACAAGCTTTTACAACAACAAAAAGCAAGGCAGCTGCTAACAAACACCTCATGGATTATGGTTCCTGTAAACAATGTCTATGAATTGTATGTATAGAAACTATTGAATTAATATATATTCTGTTGTACATAAGCTCAAGAGCAATAGCAACAAATAAAGTCATGCAAACATCACAATTTCTCCAGCCCTTGGAGAAGGACATCAGGTAAAGTCGAGGGTCAATGAAAGAGGGGCAGGCCCTCAACAAGATGGATTGGCACAGTGAGGACAAAACTTTGCTCAAAAGTGGCAGCAATTGTGAGGATGGTCCAGGATCTGGCAATATGTCTTTTTGTTATACGTAGGATGACTAGAAACCCGAACCTAATAAAACATATTAGAAAAAGATAAACAAGCTATAAGAAAGCCCTTTGAAAAAGTGTACATGCTAAGAGGGCTGTTAGGAAATAGACTAGTGAACATAAAACACATAAACCAACAGGCCTTCCTACTCCAGTGCTCACATGGGCTGTGTGTAAAGCTTACACCTTCCTGGAAGGCCCCCGGGCAGAATGGCTGTGCCATGGTACTGTGAGACGCCAGGCCCAGTTGGGACTGACACTGACACAAGAAGGACCCAAGTACGTCACCACACTCTGGATTCCCCCACTCTCCTTTAGTGCTTCCGCGCACGGCAGATTTCCCTGACATCGCACTTTCCTTTTCCATACCATGTTTGGATATATGAACGAAGAAGAAAGACCTGGAACTATATTTCCAAACATCCACCAGTGAAAATCCCCATGGATCCCATCTGCACTTGACCATGGGGATGACAGGAAACCACACCGTGTGAATGGGGTCAGCCGGATGGCAGCTAACAACTACACACTGGTATCAGAATGAGTTTTCTTCTTTTGAATCTCTGGAGCCTTTATGCAACAGGAAATATAAGTGAGCTCTTGCCATGACGCTTTTATGGAGGCCTGAGCTCACTGTGCAATATACATCTGTGGGCCCACTGCTCGTGGATTCTCAGGCAGCATTATTGCTTTCTGTCCATTCCAGGGCATTTCCTTGAGTGTGTCAGAAAGGCCCTAATAACCAAGCAAAGTCTAGCTCTTCTTTTGCTCTCTTAATAATCCGCAGGTTCAAGCCCGGGTTCGCAAATACAGATGAAGCTGACACACTGCATTTTATAGGGAGACGTTATTATTCTGAGACATCTGTTATTTCTCATCATTCCAAATTTATCAATGCATTCCACAAGGTGTAACTTAGTCTTTGCTGTATCATGAACCGGAAATTCAGGGGACACAGACAATCCAGATACATACAAATAAATGTGAAAAAAAAATAAAAAAATTGGAAAAAGGAGAGTAGATAAACAAAACTGAAGCTTGTGGAAGAGAGAACAGGAAACCCCTTTCAGCAGAATAATCTGGGACAGGGATATGGTCTGGAAAAAAATAGCAAGTGTAATATCCTTGAGTTTGGACTATTTAAGGCACAAAAAAGGCAGCATATAGTCATAGCTAGGAATAGGCAGAGAGGAAGGAGAGGGAAGTAAAACTACTTGCCTTCTACTTGAGAGCAACAGTGGTCCATGGTTTCTCCATTCTCTCATCTGTTAACTTTTCAAAACTGTATTTGGGGTGAGAGAGAGGGCAAGTACGAGGCCAAAAGTGCATGCGTGTCTCCTCATTGCTAGTTAATCCATGCAACGCCGCTTGCTATGAATACGTGGCAAAAGCATAGGTCGATTCCCATTAGAGACACTTCTTCCAGTTTCACAGCGTGATCTTCGAGGCATGCTGCAGGGCACCTATGCTTCACTGGGGCCTCTTCTAAGCTGTAGGCCCGTCCTCTGCAAAATGGGATTGATGATAATAGCTCATTATTATAAGCACATAATATCTCCAGCACTGGGCTGCAACCCAGTGATAAACATGGTCCCATCTGCATTTCGGAGATAGCATGGTGCTCCTCTTTGTTGTGGTTTCTGTACTTCTGTAGCAGCTGGGAAAACTGTCGAGAAACTCAGGATTGTGCTCTTGGGCACTAATGGTTCCACAGTGCAATTTCAAGACGTAAATAAATCACTTAGCCTTTACCTTTTTTATGGTTCATAATGATACTAATGACTGAAAGGTCACCGATTTCCTGGACATTTATAGTAAGCAGGGTTAATTTTTTTCAACTGGTCAGAAAATGTCAAGCCCATCAGGAGCATTATTCACTTCATTAGCTTATGCAGTATCATTTAATGTCTTAGGAATGAAAGAAAAGGCACATTTGAAGAATACCTTAGAATCAGACCAAGAATGCTATTCAAAAGGAAAATTATGCACTTAAATTAACATCACCGCTGTAGCTGATAATCTTTTCTAAGAAAACAACCCATATGACTTTATGTCAAATAATTGCATATGCTATTTTCCAAATAGCCCTGAGCAATGCTTTAACAAGGAAAAAAGCATTGATATTATTATATAATCACTCTAATAGCAAATATTTATTAAGCCTTTCATATGTGCAAGACTCTACACTGAACATTTTAAATTAATTGTTTCACAGAATACTGTTGGTCAACCCATAATAAGGGAACTATTGGGTCCATTTTACCAATTCGTAAATAGATGCTTTGAGAAGCCAAGGTGGGCGATGGTCAGTATGCTTCTATGGGTCTTGATCTTGAGAACCTGGACTGTGAGAATGGACATCGACATTCATCAACTCTTCTCCATGAGTCTAAATCAAGGGAGGTGGTGTTTCAAGGCTTAAGTGTTCATGAAATGCAAGAGTATCATGTTTGTATGCGGCCTATGTCAAGCCTCGGGCCATATTGACTTCGATGGGAAGTCAGCAATTGAGAGAAAAAATGATACCCTTTCCTGGATATCTCCATACCAGGATCAGCAGAGCCCCTCTCGAGCTGGCTCATGGACACTTCTCAGCGCACATTCACTATACCTTCTTCCTCCCAAAGGAATCTTAGGGATGCTATGGGTTCTGTGCTCTATAGCGGTTCAAAACCAGCAGCTACTCCACAGATGATGAGGCTATTTACTCCCAGGGAGTTTTCCAGTCTCTTCTCCGGAACCATATCTAGTGAAACTATGAATGGAAATAGACTCGATGGGCACAGGTGTAGTTTGGGCCTGTTTTCTCCTCACATGTTTTCTCGTCTGGCCAGCCTAGCCTCTTTCCCAAGCATTAGGGACAAGGTTGGCACAGAGTGGGGACTCAGTAAAACATGTGGAATTTGTCGTTGACTCTCATGGCGAAAAAATATAACACGGAGTTATTTATAATCTGGTAATTAAAGTAAAAGTGTTTGGGATTTTTCTTTTTATCGCTACTTAAACGTCACATCCAGGGCACCAAAATGAATAGGATGGCAAAGTGGGGTGCAAACTCTGCTCAGTTACAGAGGTAGAGATGGTCACTTGGCATTCTATACAAAGCTCATTCATGGCACAATGCAACATCAGATAAAATAATAATAACAATAATGTATAATCAATAGAAAATAGGCCTGGAGGTTTGAAATTCTCTACTTAACAACAATAAAACAACAACAATAAATAATATCTTCACAACTTTTACAAAGAGTGTCAGAACATTATACCAGGAGAAAATTTTGCTCTTTTAATTCCTAGGTGAAATCAAACCAAAACTAGAATGGTAATGGTGCTGGAAAATATTATGATTTCAACGATCCTTTCAATAGGTTAGGTGAATAATCTGACAACATCGGCCAGTGTTTTTTTTTTTAAGCTTTTTTCCTTTTCCCACTGATTAAACACTGAACCATTTAAAACGTTCTTGTTTTATGTTTAAACCACTGGTATTTATTGTCCAGTAATCGATACCACGGAGCTGACGCTGAGGTGATTTCCAACAAGTCAGCAGACCCTCCGTTCACCATTCTGTCTGTAAGCAGGCTGCTCCTTTTTCTTTTACTCATTCATTGTCTATGCTTTATTGTGCTTTGGGTGGAGGTTACAGTGAACCTTAGTCTTCCATTCAAAAATTTATAGGCGCTTATTTAGTGGCCTTGGTTGCCATCCCTTCGATGTAACAGTACTCTTATCAGTTCCTCCATGGGTATGCCTAGCTGGTGAACTGAGTGTCCTCAGACAAGCCATTTTTACTCTCTGACCCTTCAAATTTTGACCTCTAAAATGGAAAAATGAACTGCTTTCTGCTATATATTTTCTGTAGGCCCGACAGAGACACACACCATTCTTGTTTATCTCGATGTCTTCCCAGGGAAATAAGCTCTATGAAGCACATAGATAGGCTTTCCTATCATCTGACTTCCAGTTGAATGAGGCCAATGGAAAGGACTGATGAACAGAAAGTAGAGTAAATGTTATAGTATAGTATGTATTCCTCTGAAATCAATAAAGTCCAAATAGATTGTCCATTATTGCCTACCCAAGCTATTGGGAAGAGAGTCTGCTTATACCTCTCACATGTTAATAAGGAGGCTGGAAATGAGATAAGACACACATACTCTCTCTTTCAGTCCCTTGTTAGAGAAACCTTCCTGTCTGTAGTAGACCCAGAGTGACAGTCTCTGGCTCTTGCTTATGGGTGTGGATTATATCATAATTGGCTGTCCCTGTCTTTGTCTCTTTTTGGTAAGAAGAGAAAAGAGACTTTCCATTTGAGGCACAGCCACAAGGAGCACCTCACTGGTCATGGATACTGGTATATAGGCTGAAGCTGATCTGTCTCTTTTTTTGTGAGTACATTGTTATACTAAGCACTACTTGAACATGTAGTGTGTGTCATGTGTCATTTGTTCACACCCTCAGATTTTGGTGTGGCATTAACCCAGGCCTTGTCAAACAGTCCTCTCCTCTAGTACTCTCACTGTTTTTGGATAACCATTCTCTTCCTTTGTCTCTCCCGGCCAAAAGATGGTAACAATTAACTACATTAGTTAACGATGACTTGTTCATCACTTCTTGCTTTCTCTCTAAACTGTGATCACAACTTTGTCTTTTGTTGTAGTTGTTATTAGGTGCCATCAAGTCAGCTCCTACCCATAGAGACCCTCTGCACACCATATCAAAACACTGGGCCATCCTTACCATTGCTCCTATGCCTGAGGTCATTGAGGTAGTCACTGCGTCCAGCCACCTTGTTGAAGGCCTTCCTCTTTGTCACAGCCCTCCCTGTTACCAAACACTATGTCCTCCTCCAAGGGCTGGTCTCTCCTCACAATATGTGTAAAGCATGCTAAATGAAGTCTCGACATCCATGTCTTTTAGAATCACGTTGGCCTTCCTTCTTCTACTTCAGATTGGGTTGTCCTTTTAGCGGTCAATCTTACTTTCCAATATTCATCACCAGCACCACAATTTAAATGCATCTATTCTTCTTCAATATTTCTGATGCAGTGTTCAACTTGTGTGTATGTGTGTGTGTGTGTGTGTGTGTGCAATTCAATGGAGAATGCCATGGCTTGGTTCAGAAGCACCCCATACTCAAAGGAACATCCTTGCTCTTCAATACTCTGAAGATAACCTTTGCAGCAGACTTACCTAATGCAACATGCCTTTTGAGAGCATGAATTCTTCCTCCATGAGCTTTGATTGTGGATCCATGCAAGATGAAATCCTTGACAACTTCAACCCTTTCTTCATTTGTCATTATGTTAACTACAGGCCCAGTTGTGAGGAAGTTGGTATTCTTTGCATTGAATCATAATCCATACTAAAGGCTACAATTCTTGATCTTCATCAACAAGGGCTCAAAGTCCTCCTCACTTTCAGCAACCAGGTTGTGTCATCTGCATATTCAAAGTTCTTAATAAGTCTTTCTCCAATCCTGATGATAAATCCTTCCCCATATAATACAGTTTTCAGATTACATACACAGCGTATAGATTGAACAATTATAGTGAGAGGACACAACCCTGATATAAACCTTCCTGATTTTAAACCATGCAGACACCTGCCTCTTCACCACATACAAGTTCCAAAATTCCCATTTTTCTCAAGGTTCTTCACCATTTGTTATAGACCATATAGTCGAGAGCCTTGGCATAGGCAATGAAACACAAATCGACATCGTTCTGGTATTTTCTGCTTTGAGCCATGTTTCATATGACATCAGCAATGCTATCCTGTGTTCCCCATCATCTTCTGAACCTGGTCTGAACTCCTGGAAGATTGCTGTTAATGCACTGCTATAACCATTGTTGGATGATCTTAAGAAAATTCTTACCCATGTGTGATATCAGTGATATAGTCCTCTTTTTTTCGTGTATTCAGTTGGGTCAACTTTCTTTGGAAGGGCCACAAATATGCATCTCTTCTAGTCAGTTGGCCAGGTGGCTATCATCCATATTTGCTCACATAGATGCATGAGTGCTTCCGGTGCTTTCTCAGCATTCTGAATCCTTTCACTGGGTCTCCCACCATTTCCTGGAGCCTTGCTTTCCGCTAATGCATTGAGTTCAGTTTAAACTTCTTCCATACGCATCATTGGCTCTTGCTAATATGCTACCACCTGAAATGGTAGAGTGTGGACTAGTCCTTTTTGGTATAGTCACTTTGTACTCTTTCCATCGTCCCTTGATACTTCCTGTGTAATTCAATACTTTGCCTATAGAACATTTCAAAATTGCAACTTCAGGTTTGAATTTTTGTTGAGTTCTTTCAGTTTAAATATGCTGAGCATACTCTTCCCTTTTGGTTTTCTAATTCTAGGCTGGTGCACATTTCATTGTATTATTTGCCTTTGTCTTCTCGAGTTGCCCTTTGAAATGTTCTATTCAGCTCCTTGACTTCATCGTTTTTTTAATTTACTGTAGCTACTCTAGCATTGAGAGCAAGTTTCAGAGACTCTTCTGACATCCACTTTAATCTTCTCTTTCTTTCCTGTCTGTTTAATGACCTTTTGGGTTCTTCACGAATGATGGTCTTGATGTCCTCTCAGAGCTCATCAGGTCTGCTGTCAGTGCCCAGTGTCAAACCCATTCGTGGGATGTTCTCAGATTCATTTGGGATGTACATTCAAGTTCATATTTTGATGCGTGGATTTAAAAAAAAAGTTATTCAGCTTTACCCTGAACTTACATGGAGGAATTGATCATCTGTTCCACAGTCAGCCGCTAGTCTGGTTTTAGCTGCAGATATTGAGCTTCTACATCATGTATTCCCACAGATGTCATCAATTTGATTTCTGTGTTTTCCATCAGGGGAAGTCCATTTATATAGTTGTCTTTTGTATTATTGACAAAAAGGTATATGCAATGAAGAAGTCCTTGGTTTCTAATTTCTATCATGTGATCACCAAATTCATATTTTCCAACTCATTTTTCTCTGTTTCCACCTTTTGCACTGCAATCACCAATAACACCAATGTATCTTCATTGCATGTTCGATCAATTTCTGATTGAACTAATTAGTAGAATTATAGCTTTTTGGTTGGTGCATAAATTTGAATAATAGTTTATTTATTGAATTTCCTTGAAGACAGATAGACATAATTCTACCACAGAAAACATTGTACTTCATGATGGATTTATCAAGATCCTTTCTGACAATGAATGGCATGGCGTCCCTCTTGATTGCATTATTCCCAGCATGATTTTCTGATTCAAAATGACCCATACCAGGTCATTATTGTTCACTACTGAATATCATATTGATCTTCATGAATTCCATTTCATTTTTGACCACTTCCAATTGTCCTAAGTGTTTACTATGTACATTCCAAGTTCCAATAATTAGAAGTTTTTAAATTTGGGATTTAATACATATATCAAATCATTCCATAGTTAAAACATGCCAGGCAGAATGGTACAATTGCTATCAATCAGTTTCCAAACATTCTTTTTCTACATGGACTCCTTGACATCGTCTCCCCTTCACCACCACTGTACTCCCTTCCCCCCGAAACCCTTATTTCACTTGCTGTATATGTAGGTTTATTGTTGTAAGCAACAGTAAATGAGCAGAGACTGAGTATATTTGAGGGGTTAATTGGGTCCAAACCCAGTCTCATAGCTAAAGGACCATATCAGACTCTATGGAGTGCTGGGTGTGGATCCCAAGCTTCAACCGGGCAGAGCTTGTATCGGTACACACTGTATTGGGTCACACAGAATGAATTAGGGTCACACAGAAATAAAGAATGCAGAACTTTGCATGATGTTTTAGCTTGCAGCAGCATGTGGTTTTTCTAAGAAGCTGCAGGGTACAGAAGCTGAGCATGCTGTAGTGAAGCTGACCTTTGCACAAGCTTGGGAACATCCCTTTTCTACTGTTCTTATCCCAGGCCTAGAATGACTTCAACTTCCTTATGACATTCCCCACTGGTTTGGGGGTCGATACTGAGTCTCCTGGGTTTCATATCCCGATATACAGAAAAATCATTTAACACAACTTCAAGAGAGTGACCTACAATGGCATGACACTTCTGAGATACACCCTAATATGAACAAACAAAAAACAAACGAAACAATAAAAGCCAAAAATACATCAAATTTTGGAAACAAGATCACATAGAGCATACATCTTAAGAGAGATTTACTGACAAAGTATAAACTTTTCAAGTCAGATCAACGCCTTTGATCTATACACATCTCTCTAATGCACTCTGTTTAGTAACCACTCCCCCCTACCCCCGGCTGTAGATAGAGGGAGTTTTTCAGAGACTTATTTCCTATGTAGTCCTAAACATGAATCTGGGGCTTCTATTTGTGACCTTCGCCTTCTGCACACCAGATTTTCACAATGTAGGTTCTGAGACTATTCGCTCCTTTGACTTCAAATTATATGGTTTGACCCCCTTCTGTGACTGATGATTGGGTGCTTTCTCTATGTGGACTTAGCTCACATCCCAGACGGCAGCTGCTTCTTTGGAAATAAGCCTGGAAGACCCTAGACTCTGTTTTTCTGATAGCTGGGTACCATCTACATTCTTCACTACACTTTGCTATGACACCTGCGCCTTCTCTGTTCTCTTCCTGAGGACAAGTGTAGAGCAAGGCCTTGATGTAAAAACTAATTGTTCTTAAGTTGGAGCTATGGTTTAATGTGAGCCCAAATCCCATTTCTAGATCTATATTTGTTTTTTATTTTATTACTTTGGAGTTAATACCTATGTCATAGCATTCCATAGTTCAGTCTAATCAGACGGAGCTGTACAATTCCTTCCTGGTCTCCTTGACATCATCTACCTTTTATCTTCTCTACTTCCCCTGCACCCTCCCCCCCACTATAAACTCTTATTCTATTTGCTGTCCCTATAGGCTCATCAGTCCTAGGTTCATTTACCAAAAAAAATAGAAACAAAATTAACACAACTTCAATAGGGTGACCCCCAATGACATAGCAATTCTGAGATAACTGTACTATGAACAAGCATAAACAAAATGAAACAGAATGTCTGTCACAGGACTGCCCAAATAATGCATATATTAACACAGCATTGGGACGTTGATGCAGCAAGACCTTGCTTGTCTGACTACCAACTGCTCACTGCTCTTGGTACAGCTGCTGTTCTGCTTCTTAGGACACCATTTATTTTCTGACGTAAGTCCTCAGGTTACAAGTGTCTGAGGTAGGGTCCAGTTCACCCAAAGGAGTTCCCACTTTGGATTTCCCAATCAGCAAATGAAGATCCCAGAGGCTGCACTCCCGCAGGTCTTAGTTGACTTACATCACCGTGGTCGACTCCCCTCCAAGAATTCGGCTCCTCTCCAGTCAAATTTCAATCACCATTGGACTTGTGAGGCCCATTTGCCAGCAGTGTCTCTAAGGATGTCTGCTTCCTTTGATCAGGTTTTCAGTATTTGATAATGTTGCAAAACTATGCATAAGGTTTCCAGGAGCTTCTTCAGCTGAAGTGTGGATGTGAGTCCTTCATTGTCTGTTCTTAGTCTGGACCTCAGGTGAAACTTGTTCACTTTGGGTCACCCTGCGGGCTTTCGAAATACAAGTGACATTGCTTCCATCAGCACAGCAACACACAAGCCACCACAGTACGACAAACTGAGAGACACGTGATGTCTTTATTAAAGTCCATTAAAACGAAAGAAAACAACTCCCCCCCCCCAAACCTGATGTCATGCTATTTAGTTGATTTTGAAGCATAGCAACACTGTAGAACAGAATCGGTCTACCTTACTGGGTTTCCAAGATTTCACTCTGTCCAGAATAATACTTCCACTTCGTTCTCCTGTGGGGCAACAGCTGGGTTCAACACCCCAACCTTTTGATTAGCAGTAGCATACTTAACCATTGTGCTGCTATTAAGTAAGTCCTTGTACATGTCTACATCCTGTTGACCCCATAATCAATAAAGAGCTTGAGGATACAAATTCCCCAAATGGAACTCTGAGATTAGGTTGCCCACATATTGAGAAGATCACTTATATTCTCATTGCAGGAGGTAAGTGCAACTGGCATTCCGTGAAAGGGGGTAGCATGGTTTGAGTTATTACAGGAGATGGCATGGGATGAAGTGCAAATAGAAGGCAAGCAATTGGGAGATTAAGTGGCTGTGGCACTTAGTTTCTATGGTGAGAGTATTGATCACAATGTTTTAGGGGCCAGTTCGTCACTTCTGACAGCCCTGGAGAGCTCACAAAACCCATAGAAATAGGACAAATGGGAGTCTTTAAATGTCTAGATCATAAGTCAGTGAAAAATCAGAAAGCTTTGATGATAACTTTGAAATAGTATTTTTTTCTCCTGCAGTTTTGGGGTCATATGTTTGTAATGACATCTAAAGCCTGAGTGGAAGTGATGCTAAATTGCCAAGCGATTAGATGCTTGAGTTTACGGCAGAAAATGACCTCATCTTCCTCCCTCAGATAGGTTGGTAGCCTCAAACTGACAACCTTATGATGAGCAATTCAACTCTTTTGGCATGTAGCCTAACATATTCACAGATTCTGAGAGGTGGGAAAAGGTTATCTTTTGGAATTCTGTAGCTGATTATTTTTGCTGTCTTTGTTGTTTTTGCTGGGTTTTTGACTTTTTATAAGTGGCTCTCCTAAATGAATTCCTTAAAGTATGCATTCTTTTGTAACCCATGTCCCCCACTTGATTAACTTTGTATTCAATAAATCATTACACAAATATTCACGGAAGTATCTTGAGTGCATAAGCCTTCAGTCTTTGTGCAGGAGGCATGACTTTCAACTTCAGGGTAGACAGGAACTCGCCCAGCCCCGACTGCCAGACTTCTAGCTTGTGCAGAGTGGAGTGTCAGGGCCTTGTCCCTAGGTACTACAGCACCTGCAAGTGACTTCCATGTTGGGCCACCAACTGCAAGGTCTGCAGTTTGAACCCAGGGCTGCTCCACGTGAGAAAGATGAGGGGGTTACACTGTCGTAACCCCCCTGGGGCAGTTCTGTCATGCCCCATAGCAGTGGTTCTCAACCTGGGGGTAGAACGACCCTTTCACAGGGGTCCCCTAAGAACATATTTCCGCCCACATGCAGATCTGCCCAATGCGGGATCCCCACCACGTGAGGAACAGCGTGAAAGGGCTGTGGCTGGAAGAAGGTGGCGAGCACTGCCCTCCAGGCTTGAGAATTGGCTCCACGGCCCTGAGCTCGGCCTTGTGGATTCAGGCCTCTCTCAGCCTTCTGTGGCATTGCAGGAAGCTATAATGTCAAACTGCTGTCACGGTTGTTTGCTTTTTATTTGTTTGATTGTTTTCCTTATAAATATTCAGGGAAAAGGCCATTTACAAAGAGCATGCTCTGAGTCAGGTCAAATATAGGTAATTCCTGCACAGAGGTGCCTTCCCCCAGAAATTAGAAGACAAGTCAAATGATGAAAAGTCTCTAGGAATGGGGAGCTTTGGGGAGCTCCAGCCATTTTCAGGCTACAGTGCCTTCAAGACGCCTGTTGTTCTCCTGAGATGGGAGATTGCTCTTCTCAGAGGACCCTGGAACCTTCACTATGGGATAACGGGTACTTTATGAAGATTTACTAATTGTCATTAAATAATGATTCTCCCATCATAGAATCTTTATATATTATTTTCTTCTTTCATAAAAGTTCACACTCCCAACCACCTAATCCCATCAGGCAATGTGCGATGAAAATGTTCAGGCTTCACTCAGAACACGGGTAACCCACCCTGCTGTGGGCTAAGGGCTGTTGCTGTTATAGGTCTCATAAACTCTGGTCCGACTCATAACACAGAACAAAACACTGCCCAGTCTCACACTATCTTCACAATTGAGCTAACGAGCACAGGACAATCTGTTCTAGTTAGTCCCCTAGCATGGAAAAATTGAGACTTAGAAGGGTGGATAACAATGTTGGATTTCACAATAAGCAAGGTAACTATGCGCTCATTTTTATTTACTTAGTGATCACTAGTGATTAATTTCATATTTTACCATAATATCAAAAATTATGCTTCTATGAATAACTCTCATCTATTTCTATCCCAAATCTTTAGCATCTTCCTACAGAATCAAAGTTTCTTTTAAAATGCACACCCCTGACACTGATGATCTACTCAGTAATCCAGGTCATCATAGGCTACTGGTTCATATTTTCTAATTTATAATAAAGTTACACATGTCTAACACAACATAAAACCTATGTTAAATTTGTTCACTACAGGTTAGTAAATAAACACCCCTAAGCCTGTGCTTACCTTGCTTATTGAGTAATCAGCAAACAAACAATCTGGAAAGTGAAATGCTATTTCAAATTCACATGAAATTCAAATATCACAGCATAAATATCGCAGCAGCAATAACAATCATGTAAAATTGATGTGGCTGTTCCACACCATCACTTAAGGGTAGTAACTCAGCCAGCTGCAAATCACATCCACCAGTCGAATGAAGGCCTCTATTGTGAAAAAAAAAAGAGCAGCGACCTGAAGACCATATTACAAAATGTTTTTTTAAATGTGCCAATTTGTTATCAGATTCAATAAAGCAAAACTCTTTTTGCATTTATAAGTCTAGCAGCATCCCTAAAGTGATTATCCTTCCCAAGATCTGATTAAGTCTTTAATATTAATATGGAACCTAAGTAAGATTGCCAATGGTTTCAGATACATTGAATAACACAATTCAATTCCACAGATTTTTTATGATTATTATTGCATTTTGCCCAATGAAAAACCTACAGAATCTGACATTCGCGATAGACCAATGTTCTGTAATGTGCTTCCCCACGCATTTATAGTTGAAAGCTTCATTAATAATCTAGTGCCTCTCAATATCAATATCTCCTCCTTTTTCCCCTGGAGCTTTTATTAACCCATTTCCTCTGATATGAAATAGAAATTAGATACCACTGTATCCTCCTTTTAGTTTCCAAATCTGCAAATTGGACCCATGACTCTTCCATCATGAAGATTCTTTCTTTCCTTTTCTGGGTCTTCCTAGAGAACTCCCCCCGCACTGCAGCCTGGGTCCTCCCACATGGACCGAGGGACTCGGAACCACTGGTCAGTTAGCCTGTGGTTTCCAGTTAGTTTTCTGGGAAGGAGGTCTGGAATCTTTGCAGTGTCTTATAAAGCATATGTTTGGTTAGGTTGTTCACCAAAGTTCTCAGGTGTCGCAATACTAAAAATGATGATTTCCTAGCAAGAAGGGAAATTAAAAAATAAACAAACTAACCAGTTTGAATCCCTAAGTGAAACCCTTCAAGGTTATAAATGAATGTAAGTATTAGGTACTAGGAAATACGTACGTTTGCTAAGATACAATTACTAAAAAGCATGGCTCACTAGTGTCTGTCTGGGGGCATTAACCCCCAGGGCAGTTATATCACCAAATGCTTCTTTTGAAATTTCTTTAGTATCCAAACTGCTTATAAAACTTCTGGTCTGAAATCTATTAGAAATCAGTAGAAGTGAAAATAAAGTATTGTTATGAAGAGAAAGTTGGGGTCCTTTTAGGCAGAGACATGCTTATCTTATTTGCCACTGTTTCTTTCGCCATGTCCAGCATGGTGCTATATCACTGCGATTGAGTTGGTTCCAACTCATAGATGCCCTATAAGACAGCATAACTGTATATTTGGGTTTACAAGAGTTTTAAATATTTACAAGAGCAGAAAGCCTCATCTTTCTCCAGCAGAGCAGCTGATGGGTTTGAACTGCTGAACTTTTGATTAGCTGGTGGTGTAACACCTGAAGGGATCCTTCTTAGTCACAAAGTAGGTGTCAATAAATGTCACTTGAATGGCTGTATGGATAGAAACAAAGACAGTAGGCTGATTATTTTTTAAAGATAATACATACTTTCATTGTTTATCATGTTCCCATAAGTGAGGCTTCAAGCTGTCGTGAAGTAGAACCTTTGGAAAAGTATAGGTCTTCTAGAATACTCTTTTTTGTTGTTGAAAATACACAAGAAAACAAGAAACAAACATGCTGTATCAATTGCAAGTTTTAATTATCAGCCTTAAAACAATTTCTATTCAGAGAAACCTCTTCAGATTTTATCCAATAAAAGATTGGATGAATTTAGGGGGAATGAAATATAGATTATTAAATATAGAATATGTGTAAATCATAGTCAAAGAATCCTTCTATCTTGCTTGTTGTCTTCTTTCTCTTCATATTTCTGTACCCTTTCTGTTTCTTCACCAGTCATAACCATTTCAATTCATTTCATTTTCAACTTTATTCTTATGTTTATAACAAAACATCCCCTACGTCTTCTACTTCTTTGATTTAAATATAATTTATGTCTTGCTGATGTAACAATTTAAGTACTATTCCTACAGGAAAGCATATCTAATGTTAATTTTCTCCATTTCCTCATAATTAGATAATTGCATATTTGGTAGCTTAATCAGTTAATTGTGCATGTACAAAAATGATTTAATATTTTAAAGCCATTACTCTATTTAGTTACTAGCAAAGGAATTAATGTTGGGACTTAGAGGATTTGTGAGTAGATTTTCTTATAGCTTCCATATCCTATTAATAGCACCTAGGGTCCAAGTGACTTTTGTTCTTAATGCATGAATTATTTCTCATGGATAGACTTTGCAAAACTAAGAAATATTGCGCAAGCTTATTTGTTATACCTAAGAAGTGTACACTTTTACTGAGATAAGGGCATTGTGGTTGTTGTGAAAATGGTTAACGCACATAGAAAACTTTGGAGCTCTGTGGTGCAGTGTGTAAAGGGATTGGGTATTAAACAAAAGGAAGCAGACATCAGTGGCTAAAGGTGAAAAAGATATGGCAGTCTTGAATTTCAGAGTAGGATTTCAATAGCTGTAATTTCTCAGTGTACATTTCTAAACTTTTATTTTGAGGCACCTCTGAATGAATTCAAACCACCAGACTTTTGGTTAATAGCTGAGTATATAAAAGTGCCACCCAAATGGGATGTGATATCATAATTTCATATATAATAGAATCCTCAAACTAAAAAATAAATAACCACTCTAGAGCAATGCAGAACCAAACCGTTGCCATTGAGTTATCGCTGACTCATAGTGACCCTTGGGTTTCTAACACTGAAAATGTTGATAGGAGCAGAAAGCCCATTCTTTCTCCTGTGGAGCTACTGGTGATTTAGAACTTCAGACCAGTAGATCGCAGGTCAATGCACAAAAAGTTCGTCCTGAGGGCTCCATTTAGAGCAATGCAAATAAGCACAAATGAACAGTTCAGGGTGTATATCATGGACAATATCATCACAGGAATTCAAAAACTCAATACTCCTAATGACCTGAAAGTGTTCAGAGGAAGACTGGAGAAAACAATATGTGCTGGATTCATCCATACCAAAGGCATCCACTAAGTCAAGCCCTGGGCCAAGCATTACTGTACAAAGTACAATATGGTACATATTTTCTCATTAAAAAGTTCAAAGCCTAGTAGACCTAACTATGATAAAACTCTCACGATACAGTGGTCAACATTGCAGCAATGTGATTTGTTTTATGAATGTCAAGGACAGTAAGTATTTATGCCCTTTGTGTTTTGGAAAGAGATCTAAAAATAATAGAAAAGACAGGGTACAACTGATGAGATGGTGTTAGTTCATGTAGACTAGAGAAACAAATCCAGAGACACTCAGATGTGCAAAAGAGAAATTTATATCAAAGAGAAATTGTACATTAAGAAAACATCCCAGCCCCATCCAGATCAAGTCCATAAGTCTAATATTAGCCCATATATCTGATACCACTCTGTAAATTCCTCTTCAGACTCATGTAATACATGCAATCATGCTGAGTGCAGGAAGATCACAGGCCAGTGGGTGGAAAGTCTTGTGGATCCAGTGGTGGTGGAAGCATCTTAGCTATGGTGTGGGTCTCCATATAGCTCCTCCAGCTCCAAGGATCTGGCTGCCATCAGCGTAGCTCCATGTGTCTTGTCAGCAGGAATGTCTCATAGGGAGTGAACCTGTAGCTGGTTTTCAGTGAATAATTTATCTCCATTTGCACCTCCAAAATGAAGTCATCAAACTGCCAGCTGATTGACAGGCTAGATTCCACCCCTTCACAAGTTGACAGGAGATTATGTAACAGCCACATCTATCCTGGCAATAGGTCATGGAACATGCAGGTTTTGATGGGGAGGCGTGTCTCTCCTGAGGGCAGCCGTCACTCCATCCCCTGTAGACTATACCTCTCTATTGTACCCTTTGAGAAAATGTTTGTTCAAGAATAAACTAAATGAAAATCATCATCTTCACTTTTCAGTGAATAAGGTACACTTCAGTATCCTTACCAGAGTCATTCCAACGGTTTATTGAATACACACTTCCCCACAGGAAATGTCCTTGAGTGTCACAGGTTTATTGAATGATTTTTTTAAAAAACTTCTACAATTGACAGATGTACATGTAAATGATTGTCTTTTTCTTTTTCCTCACCCAAATGCCCTTTCTCTGCCAAGGCGGTCAAAAGAAAACCATTTCTGGGATACTTTAAAAGGTGCTCACCGTTCTCACTATTTTCTTCTAAATTCCGCCAGATACAGACTCGGTTACAAAGCATAGTTTCAGAATTTTGCTTGCTACCTGCCAACTTCATAATCTCACCCGCACTATCCACATTCACAAACATGTATTCTATTACCTCCCTTGGGTTTCACACAACAAATCCTACTACTAATATATTGGTCCCTGTACAGTGAAATGTTATTATAGATAAGACTACTTGGCTTTGAACTTTTAAATCAGAGCTAAAAAAATGATATGTGAACAGAGAAACAATGCATAGCACATTTGTCCTCATGTGTAAACATATGGAATAAAATTACTAAAGATGGCTATAAAAAGGCAAATGTTCTGGGTATAGTAGCCTAATATCATGAAATTGACAATAGTGTCTCTTAAATTGAGACAGAAATAAATCCAAAGAGGGACCTGTGCTAAATCCCTTTGAACATCCCATTATTCATAAGCAAAGACACAAAGATCAAGGGGATGACTGTTCATTGAGCTGAAGACTAATTGGTCTCAATCAGGTTTTGCCTGAGGCAATGGAAGCCTTTTGCTAACTGTATTGAAGGGAAAAAAAATACATGCTGAGTAGTTTTTGTCTATCTCTCTAGTTATTGTCATTCTGCACTACCCCCAATGCAAAAAGAAAAAGATAATCCATTTCCAGCTAGATGTCATAAATAGTCCAGGGTCTGTGGGTCCTTAGGTAGAGCACTAAATAACTAGATGGTCTGCAGTGGGCCTTAAAAAATGACACACAAAATAAATCAGTAAATAGTAAAAGCCATAAAGAAGAAACATGGCTCTGTAATCCGAAGCTCCAAAGCTCCATAACACCTCCTCCAAACCAACCTTGCATAAAAAAGCTGAGAAGATTGAAATACCTGAGTTCTAATCCTGCCCTGGGAGAAACCTGCACCGGTAAAAGCCTGGTGATTCAGAGGTAAACCAGTGCAAGTTATGTCCAGCAAAGCCAAGATTTTATGGGTACCCAGTCTAGTTACTCTAAGGTAACCCTCCCACCAACACCCCAACCTCCTGCCCTCCAGGCCTCAGTGGAGGGAGAGAGGAAAAGGTGAATAGATTCAGTGTTTATTTCCCCAGCACCAGAGGACAACTGCATTTCATTCTCAACCCACAAGTGGTGGGGGGAGGTGGGAGGGGTGGGGCAGCATTGTCTCAGGAAATGTTGTGAAATGTTGTTGTGAAAACTCTCCAAGACCCCATAGCCTTGAGGTTAAGAGAGATGCGGTTCCTGTTAGACAAGAATGATTTGGGGCTGCTATCCTCAAGGTCAGCAGTTTAAAAACACCAGCCACTCTGTGGAAGAAAGGGCTTTCTACTCCTGAAGGTAACTTACAGTGCCAAAAACTCACAGGGGCAGTCTACTCCGTCCTGCAAGGTCACTGAGTCAGTTTCAGTGGGTTTTAGAGGTTCACTCATTATGTCCTTCTAGATCTCAGGACTGGAGCTGGTCCCACCGAGGACTGCGGTACCCAGTCCCTTGTATACCTGGGGTAAGAACCACCCCGCACTAAGGCAAAACACGTGTCTGGGGGGAAAAACTGAAGCCCAGTTCTCTGCAGCCCTCGGACTTAAAGTGATATAGCCAGATCGCCAGCTCATGGTCAGAAGGGTTAATGTGGAGAACCCCTAGGCTTTGCTGTGATATTCAGAGTTAGCGAGTCATCTCAGATGAGGAGGAGAAATGCTTTGAACATTCTCTCTCCCATTTCCTGACAGCTGTACTGGTTGTTGACTTACGCTTCTGAAAAACTCAAGAGCTGACCTGAGACAAGCACGTTGACAGGCAAAGTATTTACCTGTTTCCAACCATCAGCCTTTGCTCCAAATTATTGTAACACAAACTAGCCACCCTTGACTCATCAAAAACTACAGACTCGGGGAGTCATGGGTCTTTTTAAAGACCCATGTAAAAGAAATATTGTGTCTTCGGAAAAGAAGGGGAAAAAGTCAATTTCTGTGCACATTGGGAAAAAAAAGGACTATCTAGCATAGTCTAGTAGCATATGCAAAGACTGAGATCAAGAGCATATCTTAGGTAAGGATGCAGCTTTGTTTTTCTATGAAGGCGTTTAGGGCAATGCTCTTCAGCCATTTTAAGCAAATGGAGAAAAATTTGACTGGAACAGAGGAGGGTCGGAAGGCAGAAGAGAAGCTAGAATAACTCAGCAAAGTATTACAAGAATGATTTGACAGGAAAAAAAAAAGAAAAACTAGGAATAATTTCAATAACTCCAAAAAGAAATTCAGAATGGAAATACTAAGAGATTTGAATGGGTAGCATTTTGAAAGAATGAGACAGAATAATTAATAAAATAAAACACAAATCAATTATCTTGAAGATAAATCTCTCAAAACCAAACTATAGGAAGTTTCATCTATAAGATGGAGCCCCGATGGCATAGTGGTGACATGTTGGGCTGCGGTCTGAATCAGTGGCAGTTTGAAAACACCAGCAGGTCGGCTGGAGAAAGACTTGGCTTTCTACTCCCATAAACAGTTTCAGTGTCAGAAACCCACAGGAGCCGTTATGAGTCAGCAGTGACTCCTGACAGTGAGTTTGGTTTGGTAATTCATAAAAACTAGACCAAAAAGCTGAGGAAAATCTATGAATTCTATAGAACACTATCAAAAGAAACAACCTATATTTGGTAAACATTCCAGAACAGAAAAATACCACAGTGAAAGTTGTTAAGACTCAAAACCAAACTCTTGCCTTCGAGTCAATGTCAATGCATAGTGACCCTATAGGTCAGGGTAGAACCGCCCCTGTGAGTGTCATCTGGGAGTAGAAAGCCTTGTCCTTTTTCTGTAGTGGCTGGTGGTTTCTGACCTTGCAGATCACAGGTCAATGTGTAACTACATGACCAGTGTTGTTATTAGGCGTCATCAAATCAGTCCTGACTCACAGTGACTTATGTGCAAAAACAACAACACTGACTGGTCTGATCTGAGCCATTGTTGTTCACACTATGCAAATCAATCTTATTGGGGGTCTTCCACTTATTAAACACCCCCTGCTTTGCCATGCATAATGTCCTTTTCCAGGCACTAGTTTCTCCTGAAAACATGGCTTGGGTCAGAAACACCTTAATTCTCAAACTAATATCTTGTTTTCAACCCTTTAAAGAGGTTTTTGCCAAATATGCATCACCACTCGTCTGTCAATTTGTTATACTCTTGTGACTTGTGTGCTGCTGGAAATGGTATTTCAAATACCAACAGGCTCATGCACAGTGAACAGCTTTCAGAAGAGCTTCTAGACAAAGAGCACATCATGAAGAAGGAATTGGCTTTGCATTTCGAAGAAATTAGCCCCTGACAAACCTTATGGATAGCATGGAAACATTCCTCATACTGAAGGCCTAATGAATAGAAGCAAAATATTGTCAAAGACAGAAGTCCACATCAGGTCAGAAGGCACTCAAAACATGCCTTAATAAGAGCTGCCTACTCAAAGTAGAAATGATGATGTAGATAGAATAAAGCTTTCAGGAAAAAAAATAAATCAGGACCTTTAGTTGTTGATAGAGTATGACTCAAAATATGGACAGCTTTGAACATATATTATGGTAATAAACAAAATTTAGAACATATTAAATATGAATCTAGGAAGATTACAACTAATTGAAAAATCAATTGGAATGCATAACAATCAATATTCTAGGTTTTAGTGACCTGAAATGAACTAATATTGGCCATTTGGAATCAGGAAATCCTATGGTTTATTATGTTGGGAATGAAACAAGAGGAATAGCATTTCATTGATCATCAAAAGGAACATTTGATGTTCTATCCTGAAGTACAAGGCAGTCTAAACTATACACATGGAAATTCAGTCAATACAACTATTATTCAAATGTATGCACCAACTACTAAAGCTAGTGATGAGGAAATCGAGTAATTTTGCCAATGTCTTTATTATCAAGTTTCTTTGATAATGACTGGCAATTGGAGTGCAAAAGTTGGAAACAAAGAGGAAGAAACAGTAGTTGGAAAATATAGTATATAGCATATAAATAAAAATTGTTATGGAGAACTATTTCACACATGTTCACAATAATGTTACTTCTTATAGATAACAACTATAACTATCCAATTTGCCTTAATTAAGTTGATATTAAAAATACTGTCTGCCTATCTATCAAGTGATACTACTCAGCAACAAAAACTATTGATACATTCAACAACTTGATGAATTAAAAATAATAATATTGAGTGAAAATAATTTTTACTCAATGAAATGTACATGATTACACATTTATAACATCTTTGTGAATAGAACAGTTATAGTGATGTGGAGCAGAGTAGTGTTTACCAGAGATTACACAAGAAAAGAAAAGATATATTTATAATGGAATCAAATAAAAAAGTCTTGTGTAAATTGTTCATTGAAATATCTAGATTGTGATCTTAGCCACACGAATCTACTATATACACATTATAATTGCTTAGCCCTATGCACATACACACCACAAATGAGCAAAAGTATAATTGCTAAAATCCAAATAAAGTCCATGGTTTCTATAAAGGTCAGTATTCTGGTTTAATACTAGATGACAGTTATGAACAGTGTTAACACTGAGGGAGGTTGGATGTAAGGTAAACAGAATTCCTTGTATATCTCTTTGCAACTTCCTATGAAGTCATAATTATTTCAAAGTATAATTTATTTTTCAAGCACATTGGGGTTCCTAATCAAGATGAAATGGTCCTTCACTACTCCACATTATTTTATGAGACATCCAAAGGTGGGTTAGGGTATTATTTTGAGAAACATTCAATTAGTTGTCCTAAGATTAGTTCTCAATGAGTCTATTGTATCTGCTACATTGTTGTATATTGACCGAGGTCTTAAAAGCAATAAACAACCTTCCAAAGCATAACAGAAGAAAAATCAGCATCAAGAGAAAATCAAATGCTTGTTTGGAAGACAATTATCTGCTCCTCTGACAACATGAAATCCATATTTATTTTATACCCATTCCAAAGTAAAGTGGCCCATTAGAAAACAGGAATTATATAAAATACCATTCATGTCACCTGAAAGTAAGATGTTGATGAATTTTATGCAACAGCAGTTGCAGCAGGGCCTCTATAGGAAGCTGTCGGAAATGCAACCATTTTCAGAAGAGGACATGTGATAAAATATGTTACTGCTGAAAGCAGGGAATACCAGAAAAATGCTCATTTGTGTTTTATTGACAATGTAATGTGTTGATCTTAACAAATTTGGATAGCATTGAGAAGAATGGGAATTCCATTTACATCATGGTTTTCATGCACTGTACATGAACCAAGAGAAAATTTCTTGTACAAAACAAGGAAATACGGCATGGTTTAATGTCATGAAAGATACACGTCAATGTTTCACCCTCCACCATACTTAATTCAAACCATACACTAAGAAAATAACCTGAAAACTGCACTACATTAAAACGGACTCAGAAACAAGATTGGAGGAAAGTTTACTATCAATCTCCTATGTTCAGATGACACAACCTTGCTTGCTGAAAGTTCCCAGGACTTGAAGCACTTGTTGATGAAGATCAAGGACTGTAGCCTGCAGTGTGGATTGGGGACTTTCGTACGGACTCAATGTAAGGAAGACTGAATCCTCACAACCTGATCTTATATTAGACGACAGAAGGGCAGAGTGATCTTTAGAGGCAGGGATGGCAAGACTTTATTATATACTTTGGACATATTGTCAAGAGAGACCAGTCCCTGGAGAAGGACATCATGCTTGGTAAAGTGGAGGGGCAGAGAAAAGAGGAAGATCCTCAACGAGATGGACGGACACAGTGGCTGCAACAATGGGCTTAGGCATAGAAACACTTGTGCGTATGACCGGGGACCAAGTGGTGTTTCATTCTGTGTGCATAACATTGTTAGATGTGCATAACTGACTAGATGGGACCTCAGAACCACAACAGAGTGAACTAAAGACTTATACAAACCATAGATATATGAATCGATTTAGGGCTCAAACGGAATTCTAGTCCAAGTCTAAGAACAATTGTTTTGTTTTGTGTTTTAAACAGCTGTTGGCACTTCATCCACATATTGTACAATTAAATAGCTCAATCATATTAAGAAGAGCTCTATAATCATTACCACAATCAGTTTTATAACATTTTATTCTTCCTGTATTTATTGCTATTCATGTATTTTTTTTAACTATGGCAAAAATATATAAATCTCCAATTGAAAAATGTAAGAATTTTCAATTCATCAACTTCTACATATGCCATTGATTATACTCTTTGTGTTGTACAATCGTTATTGATATCCTTTTCTGAATTGTTCTACTACCATTAACATAAGCTCAGTGTCCCATAAACAAAATGTCTTCCTCTGTCACTCATGGTAAACACGGGTCAAGTTTGGTTTCTTTTTCTTTTCTTATCTCTCCAGAGATAATATTCACATATCATACCTACCTAGTTAAACCATATCTAAGAGATTTGTATATACATGATAACAATCAGCTCTAATGCTCCCTTCCCTTCCTCATTTGTTTGCTCCCCAATTCCCCTCACCCACTAAACCATTGAATCGGTTATTGTCTCTATGTACCCGCTCCTTTTGTGCTTCATAAACTGGGTGTGGTAGTTACATAATCTGTTGTCAATTTGAGAGTATTAAGAGTGAAGGGGTGGAGTTTAGCCTGTCAATCATGTCACAGCTTGAGGACCTCATTTGGAGGCTCTATGGAGATAAATAGCATGCTGGAGGCTGGGCACGTGCTCACTCCCTTGGCGACTCTCTACTGACCATGTTCACTCCATGGGAGACATTTCCATTGACAAGACACATCGAGCTAAACTAGAGTTCTGGAGCCAGAGGAGCTACACGGAGACCCCTGCCAGCGCTGAGGTACCTCTACCACCACTGGATCCAGCCCACTGGCTTGTGATCTTCTTGCATCTGGCATCATTGCATGTGTTTCGTGAGTCTGAAGAGGAATTTATAGATTGATATTGGACATATGGGCTAATATCAGACTTATGGACTTGATCTGGACTGGGATGGGATGTTTTTTCAATATCCAATTGCTTTTATATATAAAGCTTTTTCTTACATATGAGTCTCCCTGGATTTGTTTCTCTACTCCACCCATACGAACACACTGGGAAGCCTAAAAGAAACAATACAAAACCAAACCAAAAGCAAACAGAAATAAGAAAATAGTAGTAATATAAAAATAAAAATAGTCGCAAAGAAGACCACCAAAAATATTTTTAAAGCCAAAGAAAAACCTTCTGTCGTGGAATAAGCAAGAAATATTTGAGCCTTGACTAAATTCAGGATGCTTCAAGAGGACAGTCAACTGACCAAGTATATACCATGGTTTTATCCACCATAATCAAGCTTACAGTAATTTCTGACTGATAGCAAAGCTGTTCGAATCCCTCACCTGTGGCTAAAGGGGATCTGCCAGAGGGTTAATTTAACTAGCTACTCTGCAGATGAATTTTGACTCCCCCTTTCCTCCAAAGTCTTCTACAACTTGGGTGTTCACAAATTTTGCTCTAATACTGTTCCCTTCATCATATTAGGATTCTGTTATTGTCATTTCTGGATCACACAGATACATAGGCTTGGGTTCTCCATCCGTGTGGACTCAGTTGATACCTTACTTAGATCACTGCATGTTTCCATCACTTCATATCCATGTGGAAATTGAATTAAAAGGAGCTGAAAAATAATCAGTTCATTTGTATTATGATTTTGAAAAAGAATAATGAAAGTACTCTGGACTTCCAAAAGAACAAAATAATCTGTGTGGAAGGCAGACAGCCAGAATGGTCCATGAAATGGAGGATGACAAGGCTTTGTCTCCAGGGTTTTGGGTATGTTCGCAGGATGATAGACCAGTTCCAGGAAAAGGACATCCTGCTTGTTGGAGTGGAAGGGCAGTGAAAAAGAGGGAGGTTTTCGAGGAGCTGGATTGACCCAGTGGCTACAACAACAGGATAACACATAGCAATGATTGTGAGGATGGCACAGGGCCAGGTCACGCTTTGTTCTGTTGTCCATAGGCTCGATGGATTTGAACCCATTTGTCAGCTCTTAACAACCACACGTATTCTGTTTATGACTCTTAGCTCCTCTTTATTCTGTCTTTTATTAACTCATCACTATCTATACCTTTATTATTCAAATTCCCTTTTTTCCTTTCCCTAGGCATAAGCCTTGAAAGAGAATTAAACTATTTCACCCAGCACTGCTTTCCTCAGCACCCACTACTGATCATGCCCTCTCCCCATACATTCCCTAGAAGTCAGGAGAGACATGTTCCAGCTGTTTGATGGGATTTCCCTCTGCTCTTCCAATAGTTCTTAGACTCCAATCTCCTCTTCCTCCTTAGGCCACTGCTCTACGTTCTTCTGATTTCTGTATAAAACCACTTTATCTTCTGAAGCTTCCTATTATAGATTTTCTAATATTAGTAGACAATGATGTGAAAGGTGAAGGCATTCTATTGATGGTCTCATAGCTAATAATCATATGTCCTCTAGGTAAGAGTTTTCTTATACAAAGTCTTCTCTTGTGCCTTAAAGGACAAATGGAATGAGTTGAAATAATTATTTGGGAGCTCTCTATACCTTAAGAGAAACAGCTGCTTCTGGTAATGAAGTATGATTTTGATTTTATTCAGAACTGTGTTGTCGTTAATCATTTTTCTTAGATAAGACTTGACTCTATTTGGCCTATGTAGAGAGAGACAGTGAGCACGGCCCTTCCTTTGGGAATGTATAAGAGAGTTAACTCATTGGGTACAGAGGAACTTAATTAATCAACTGAAGTCTCTGAATTGTGACCCATCCAATGGAGCAATGTGTTTCTCTAATAATGACAAATCTGTCTGACTTATGTTTCTAGTGCGCCCAATATTAGGCATTTGCTGAAGCATCAAAATGCACACTTATTGCCATCAAATTGATTTGACGCGCAGTGATCGGTCTTCGGAGTTACACAGCAGAATTGCTCCATGAGGGATTCTGGGCTGTCCCTTCGAGGGAGCAGACTAGACTGTCAGGTCTTTCTGCTTGCGGTCACTCCATAGACTCAAACCATCATATTTTAGGCTCCTAACCCAAAGCAGATCTTTTCCACTATAAAAAAGACCTGTGTCTGCAAATAAGTTAAAATGATGAGGGAGCATGTTTGTCAAACAGTTCCAACCTGGGTTAATTATTTAGCTATTTAATAAAAGTGTTTTTACTATTCCAAGAAAATGCTTCCTGCACTTCATTTGACTGGGAATAACGATGTGTATGGGTCAATGCCAGGCAGTCAGCATTCTGCTGCAGCAGAGAGTGGACCTGTGAGGATGGCTGCAGATGCTGTTCTCTTACTAGTCGGACCCAAGTGCCTTAGCAGGAAATCTTAACTTGGAGTCACTTGTCACATGCCAGCTACTTTCCAACATAATTCGTGCTTCTGTATTGGTGGAACTGCTGCGGTCTCAAATTGCTCACTCAACAACATTAAGTCAGTTTCTAGGATGTTAGTCCTTAATACTTTTCTTAGCTTCTGCAAAGATATAAAGCAAAGGAAAAGCCTGGGATTAAAGTGTATGTGCACTGCCACTGAAGGCCCCTAGAGTAGAAAATTAGCTTTGATAAGGAATACAGAAATTCCACTGGGACACACTGACACTCCTTTCAGTTGAGAACAGCATGTGAAATGAGGAACATCTTGACTGATGTCAGATGAATACTAGTTGGAAGAATAGGACACTAGACAGAGGAAGATGTGGCCTTCTCCTCCTGTCTAGCGACAGTCTTGGAAACGCAGGACCAGTTCCGTGTCCTACAGAGTTGCTAGGAGTCAGAATCAACTCGATGACAGTGAGTTTGTGAGATTGAAGATATTCTCAAAACTCGTCAACACTATGGATATGGCCACAGTGGGGTAAGTAGGCAAGATCCCTCCCTCACACCATTGATGTCCTCGTTGTTATTGTTGATGTTAGGGAGCAGAAGGCAAAATCTGTGCACCTAAGTCTTCTCCTGCCGTGTAAGCACTGCCCCTCTCCACAGAAAGGGCGACGAGACTTCATCTGACAACTCTCTGACTCGTGGGCTGTGAACACAATCAATGTGCTCTCCTTTTGTGTCAAAATATTGCATTTT
Organism: Tenrec ecaudatus; assembly: GCF_050624435.1. Classification (NCBI taxonomy): domain Eukaryota; kingdom Metazoa; phylum Chordata; class Mammalia; order Afrosoricida; family Tenrecidae; genus Tenrec; species Tenrec ecaudatus. Next base: position 151,964,488 of record NC_134531.1, on the reverse strand, counting down.
CAGTTTCAGAGCCATTTTCCTATCCTGTATTTTCTTCCTGAAAGAATATGTGTTACAATGAAGATGCTATTAATGGTCTCAATCACCATGTCTTCTCCTACAGAATAGTGGTCCTACACAGTTATAAAACCAACATAACAAAATTCACTGCCACTGTAACTGTTGACAGGAGAAGAAAGCCTGGCCTTCCTTTGGAGGAGCTGCTGGTGGTTTCAAACTGCTTACCATGGGATCACAGCCCAAAGCATAACCACTACACCACAAGGCTACGTATAATGCTATGCAAACCCATAATTCACCCGTATGAAAACCTATAATGACCACATAAGCACATATGAACCCATCTGTAGGCAACTGTATGTTTCTTTGGTGCTACACTGCACCCCGACTGGCTCATCGCCTCCCTGAGACCCTTCTGTAATGGAATGTCCAGTTGCCTACATAAGATTCCTCCCCTCACTATCATGATACCAATTCTACCTTACAAATCTGCCTAGACCAGAGCATGTGCACTGGTACAGATAAGAACTGGAAACACAGGGAATCCAGGACAGATAAAGCCCTCAGGACCAATAATGAGAGTAGCGATACCAGGGGGTAAAGGGAAGGTGAGGGAGAAAGGGAGAACCAATCACAGTGATCTACATATAACCTACTCCCTAAGGGACAGGGAACAGAAAAGTGGATGAAAGCAGACATCGGACAGTGAAAGACATGAAAAATTAATAATAATTTATAAATTATCAAGGGGGAAGGAGGGAGGATGGGAGAGAAATGGGAGGGGGGCAGATGAGGAGTGGAGACCAAGGGCTCAAGTCGAAAGAAAATGTTTTGAGAATGATAATGGCAACAAATGTGCTTGACACAAAAGATGGATGGATGCATTGTGATATGAGTTGTATGCGCCCCCAGTAAAATGATTAAAAAAATAAAAGATAAGAAGGAAATCTGAAAAAGGATCGATGTGCTTGAATTGTAGAGTTCATGAAGAATGCCGAAAGTACCATGGCGTGCCATGAGGACCAACCTATCTGTCTTGGAAGAAGTGTGGCCAGAGTGTTCCATAGAGACAAGGATGGTGAGACTTTCCTTACATACTTTGGACATGTTGTGAGAAGAGGCCAGTCCTTGGAGAAGGACATCACTCTGGATAAAATGGAGAGGCAGCAACAAAAATAAAAGGAAGACACTCAGGAGAGAGATGGCCACCATGGCTTCAACAATGAGCTCAGGGATAGGAACGATTTGAGGATGGCACAGGTCCGGGCAGTGCTTCCTTCTGCTGTGCATCGGATCCCTATGGGTCTGACCTGACTTGACGGCACCTCACAACAACCACATCATTTACTGTGCATGATGGAGAAACAATCATTATATCCAATCAGAAATATTTTAAGAATAATTTTGATATCTCCCCTAACTAGTATAATGCTTTAGATGTGGATTTTATGATATATTCCTGTTTTAAAAAAATAATCTCATATCAAGTCAGCCTATAAAGGCATTCATAAGTGTTTTCTCAACTACATTGAGGCTGCATAATGATATTAATACATGTATCTTTGGATCTTGAGTATGTGTAATACACAGACAAAGCATATCAAAAAATGATTAGAAGTCAGATTTTGATTCATATGTGTCATTAGTCATTTCTCATACATTCTCACATTTTGAAACATCACAAGGCAAAAATTATAAGAGGTAAAATGTTAAAAATATAACAATAACTCAGGGCACTGAGATCAGAGAAAAAAGAACAGGAACCATATTAATTGACATTTTTAATAGAAAATTGGGCCATAGAGAAAAATAGTGAATCCAGTTCTTTTGCAGTCGAATGAATGACTCTCCACAATGTATTTTTCTGTGCTTTTTAACATTGCACTTTGAATGTCCCAGAAAAATAAGCACCCATCTGTCAGCCGGGGAGATTACTCTGTTGTGAACAGTGTTCTTTTTCAGCTGTTTCCCAAGATATTTTCTCCATCATTTTTTCTTGATTCCTAATAATTTATCACTATAGACTTCTGCAAAATTGCGAGTACTAATTCTTAGGTGATACCATGCTTTTAAAATGTTTTATTACGTTAACTTTCAGCATCATACAACCATTAGTTATATATATAACTAATGACCTATCCTTAGCAGATCCCAATGGAAAAATTTTATTGTTGTAAAATGAATAAAATTTCCATAATTGCCTGCCAGATCCTTTTCAATAGGATATTGCTTTGGAGGGCTGTGGCTGTCAGTCCATGACTATATGTGTATTACACTGGGTTCTCTAGAAAGGCACAATCAATGGAACTTATATACAGAGAGAAATTTATATCAAGATAAACAATCCACACAGTTGCAGGAGAACGCAAGTCTACGCTGACTCCTATCCCTGGGCCAAATGTTAACTAGGAGGCTCTTTGCGAAGCAAGGAGCAGTTGGGTCAATGGAGTAGGGAACAGGCTGGTGGATATCAGCAGATCAGCCTTTTGGTTAGCAAAGTCAAATGGATATAAGGTGGGCAGGCTCTGGTGGCTCCAGGGTCAGCAGCTCCAAATATGAATAGGCAATTTTGGTTTATGAACTCAAGATTTATGTGACAGGTACGGGATCCAGGCCTGTAAGAAGGTCAAAGTTCTCCATAGCTCTCAACTTAAATATCAAGTAGGCCACACAGTGGGGGAGTTATCATCATGTCTATGGCTTGAGTAACTGCTTGGTACATAGTAGATATCATCGTGGAGTTCAATGTCTTATGTAAGATCATGTGGTGGTTAGATTTTGTGTCCACTTGCACTTGTGTGAGAGTGGAGTCCAACTTGTCAATCCAACTTGTCCAACTGTCAAGCCTGACCATTCGTCTTTGGAGGTGTGACCTTTTCGATGGGAGAAACTGGAACATCTCCCTATCTCTCTGACCCTTTGCTTCCCTGCTTGCTGGGCCTCTCGACCTGCCTCCAGGGGAAACACCATAAACTGCCTGACCCTGAGAGCTGCCGGTGCCCTGACATGTTCCCACTGACCATAGGGCCACACTGCAGCCACAAACCTGTGATCTTCCTGCACCTCACTTCACCTTTCTGCATCATCAGTCCGCAGCTATGCGAGTCTCAAGAGAGCTCAAGCTAACACAGACCCATGGACTTAAATTGGACAAGGCTAGCATATATTTTTGTCTTACGATTACTTCTTGATATAAAACCCTTTCTTATAGCTGTACCAGTGTCATTGGTTTAGTTTCTGTAGACAACCCACCCTAACAGAGATCACACCAAGTGGGAGGCCTCAACTGTGAGAATGTTTAAAATCCTGGCCCAGTTAAGTTGACACAAAATCTAACTTTCACAATAGGGAACTTGTTTCATTTGCTATTGTATCTCCAAGAACCACCATAATGCTTTTGCCTAATACCTATTCAATAAAATTTACTCTGTGTTAGTGTATTCTTCAAGTGTCCTTAACTTGCATATAATTTGCATAAATTATTTTGTAAAGTATCAATTAATATTATAAATTAATTTTTAAAGGTTAATGAATTCATATTTCAGTTAGAAATCCATTGTCAATAGTTTGTTTTTGATACATTAGCTCTGTTTAAAAGATAAATTAATATAATTTTTATGTTCCCCTGAAATTTAGCATATCTTACTTTTATGTAGGTTAATTATCATATTTTTATAGTTTTTATTAACGTTTTTTGTATACTGATAACAATGTCTAGATTATCTATTGGTTTGCTTTCATTGACTGTTTCTCTTTATTATATTCAAATTTTCTTCTACCTGGAAATTTGTTATTGCTTAGAGGACATTGTCAATGATATATGTATGCTAGATTCTTTCATAAATAATATGGAGTTTTATTCCTGAAATTTATAGCTGAATCAAATTTATACTTTAGAACTGGATACTGCATGATATTAGTTCATATCTCTTTTGGATTTGTCCTTAGTTCCAGAGCATAGAGAGTTTTTAATTCTGCTACAGAGTTTTTAATTCTAAGACATGGCCTTTTTAAGATTTCATTCAAAAGACCAATATATTTGTCAATTTTGGAGTTTTGATCCTCTCTCACCTTTATACTTTATTAAATTCTTGCATCTTGCAGGGGTAAAGCAAAATTAAACGTGCATTCCAACTAGCACCTTTACTTTTTTCCTCCTCCACAGTTTTATATTCTCATTTTCTGTCTGCTTCGGTTCATCCCTTGTGCTTTCAAATAACTTTGTATCTTGTTCAAAATTTATAATGGTTAATAATTGAAATATTAATGATTTGAAATATACTTTCTGACTATCCCAAATAGAAAGTGTCTAAATAAACACATAAAGCAAATGCCTAAAATGTAATATATGGAGATAAAATATAAGATATATCACAAATGAAAAGGTCCTATATCCAGCCAAGTCTATATATCTATTTTCAAGATAACAGTGAAAATAAGTGTAAGAGAAACTAAACCATGAAGAAATAAAGTACAATAAGCAATGTTGTACAAAGCAGATGACATAGTCTCCAATATATAAGTGGCATTAAAATGAGATGAGGGCTTATATTATAATACAGATTAAGAATGTATAATAACTGAATATTATGTTTGCATCTCGCTTATATTTTGATGACAAAAAGAAGTCACTGAGGAAATGAAATGGGGACCATGTCTGACATCTTTTGGCTAAAAAGTGTGAAGGAGAATCCACTCCCTATCTGCCCAAAGAAAATTATTTCCCCGCCCCCAGCCAGTCCTGGGGCTTTGGGGCTTGGCTCAAGGGGAGTCCTTCTGGGACATGAGGGTACAGTGATGGTATGACTCTTTTCTCGGCATGCCTACCCAGTAGGGTATGCTGGGCCCCCTAAGGTTTCCCGTATGGGCTCCAATATATTTCTTCCCTTTTGCTTAAAAAGAAAAGAAAATTCTTATGAGGCAAAGGGTAAACATGCCTCCACCCTCTGTCCTTCTTTATCATATTCTGACCCCTATCATCCTTCTCACAACCTCCTACTTCTCTTTTAGGATTGATAATCCATTGTAATATTCACCCAGAATTAATTGACAGTACTTATGATTTTATGTTTTTTAAAGGATGCTAAAAGATTGCAAGATGTTAATAATATAGATCTTTGGTCCATGGTGTGTCTTTTTTTCTGTCATGCTGGCAAGCATGTCTCTCTCTGGTCTTTGGTTTCTCCCTTGCTTGGGCAAGTGTTTCAGAATCCCTTTACTGTTGGGAAATGCCCAAAGGACAACCCAGATTGCAATGCAGACTTCTGCTGGGAGACACACTGCTTTCTTTGCTCTGTGGACTGGGAAACCAGCCACTGTGTCTCATGATCTCAGTACAGCGCCTCCACTCTGTCATAGTCTGGGTGTTGCTGTGGCTGGCATCTCTCTACCTCTGTCACGTCAGACAGAAATTTCACTCATGCTCTACTGTTGATTCTTCTTTTTTGATAATCTCATGATTTGTCTGCTCCTGCTTCTCATATGGCTTGTTCTTCTGTACACCCAGTGGAATGTCAACATTAACCAATCCCTGAGTTAAGAATCTGTTGTAATTTAAGTGCGTGCATCTACCCAGGGCTTTGGTGGGAATTACAAAGACTATGGATCAAAGAGCAATTCAACTTCATCACATTGTTTAAGGATATAATAATCAGAGAAATTTTAGCATAGATTAGGAATTGACAATAGTAGGGATTATTTTATTTTTATTGACAAAAGTCACATGGTGGTGATATTAAAATAACTTTATCGGTTTAGATGTGCTCTGAAATATACACAAGTAAATGATAAAACACCTAAGTTTGCTTTAAAATTTAACTGGAAATATAGGTGGGGAGTAAATAGATGAAATAGCGTTTTCAATATTAAAGTTTCGTTATACCCACGCCAAATCCACTGCCATTGAGTTCATTCTGAATCCTAGCACTCATAATACTATGAGGAAGGGTAGAACTGCCTCTCTCCCTTTCTAAGACTTTCAAGCTTTCTGGAGCAATCAGACAGTGTTATTGCTTTCTCATGAGACAACTGGTGGATCCAAACCACTGACAGTGTAGTCACCCAATCAACGCATCACCCCCTGTGCTCCCTAAAAATTTATTTCACATGATTTCATTCATGAACATTTCATGATTTCATTCATGAACATTTTCATAATATACACAGTTAAAAATATTTGAACTTCATAAAAATAATTTCCTAAAATATTTCATAAAATAATTTATGAAATAATAATTGTTTCATAAAAGAATTTCAATATGTTTATATAAGCCAGGAATGTGCCATGGTAGTGAAGTGGGTTAAACATTGTGCTGTCACCCCAAAAGCTCAGGATTTCAAAGCGACCAGCAACTCCATGGGAGGAAATTTGGTTGCTGACTTCCATAATGGTCTAGAGCAGTGTTTCTCAGCCTGTGGGTTGTGACCCCTTTGGTGGTCAAACGACCCTTTCACAGGGGTTGCCTGATGCATAACAGTAGAAAAATTACAGTTATGAAGTAGCAACAAAAATAGCTTTATGGTTGGGCGGTCACCGCAACATGAGGAACTGTATTAAAGGGTAGTGGCATTAGTAAGTTTGAGAAGCACGATCTAGAGGCTAAGAAACCTCTCGGTAGTTTTATCCTTAGGATTTTCTGAGTTAGAATAAATTCCATGGCAGTGGACTAGGTATGCCACCACTTCTGCCATTGGAAAACATTGTTAAGTAGTTATTTTTCTCTATCACTTGAAGCTAGTCTGAAATACAAAGCGTTCCTGAATGTTTCTTCCTTCCAAATTTCTCCCTAATTTTCCTATTAAACTTTCAATGTGTATACCCTATGGTCCATTGAGAGAAGGGAGTCGTGAAAGGCATTACTAGAATTACCCAAATTACATTTTCTTCATCTGGTCCCTCACAAGACAGTACTTTCCAGTCACCTTCTGTTTAGATCCCTGGTGGGTTGTTAGTTAAGTCTCGGGCTGTTAACTGCGGGAGTGACAGTTCGAACTCACCGGGAGTTCTGGTGGATGAGAAATGAGACTGTCTCTTCCCATGCAGATTTAGAGCCTCAGAAACCCTGCATTGGGTCACAACGAGGCAGTATCAACTTGATGGTAGTTGTTTTGGTTCTTATTAGTATGGTTTTGTGGCTAGATTATTATTTATTTGTCAAGACAAGATAATTTTATTTCTGCGTGGCATTATGGAGGACAGTTGGCCTAGAAAATTGCTTGGACTCACGAAAGACTGGATGAAAAATAAATCGTATTTTGTTGTGTTAAACCACTAATATTTCAAGCTTTGTTGTTTTGTCGTTACTAATAGTTCAAAGCGTCGATCCACTTGACTAATGTGGCCTTGAAGTCTTAGGCATCTTGGAGCCAGTTCCCACTCCTAACAGCACGATGTACAACAGAACAAAACACCTGGTGCTATTGCATGCTCACGATTGTTTTCATGTTTGAGCCCATTGTTGCAGCCACTGTGTCAATCCATCTCATTGAGGGCCTGCTTCTTGCCCATTGCCCCTCCTCTTTACCACACATACTGTTCTTCTCTGAGCACAGCTATCTGCAGATATGTCAAAACTAAGTTAGACAAAAATCTCCCCATTCTTGCCTCTAAGGAGTATTTTGGGTGTACTTCTCCCAAGACAAATCTGTTTGTCCTTTTGGCCGTCCATGGCACTTTCAATATACTTAGTCAACATCAATTTCAAATGCAGGGTTTATTTTTCTTTGATCTTTCTTATTCAAAGTCCAATTTTACATACATACGAAGTCAATGAAAATATCATGATTTCAAGAAGGTGCACTTTAGTCCTCAAAATAACAGCCTTGCTTTTCAACACTTTAATGAAGTTTTGTGCAGTAACCTGGTCAGTAAGTCACCTGATCTCTTTGGTGGCTGCTTCCATGAGCATTGATTGTGGATTCAAGCAAGATGAAATCTTTGACAACTTCAATCATTTCTCTACTTAACATGATGCTATCTGTTGGTTCATTTGTGAGGACGTTGTTTTTCTCTATATTTATTTGTAATCCATACTGAAACTGCAACCTTTAATCTTTATCAGCAAATACTTCATCTTCCTCACTCGCAGCAAGCCAAGGTTCTGGCACCTGCATAAGTTGCTACTAAGCCTGCTTCCAATCCAGATGCCACATTCTTCTGCATGTCTTTCAGCTGGCTGATTATTTGCTCAGCATTCAGATTGAATAGGATGGTAAGAGGAAACAACCCAGATGCACAACTTCCCTGATTTTACAACCAGGCAGTATTCCCTTGTCCTGTCAGAATGACTATCTCATGGTGCATTACAGGTTCTGCATGATCCATATTGTTAAATGACTGCACAATCATTTAAATACAAATAAACATCTTTGTCATATTCTCTTTTTCCAGCAAAGATCTGTATGACATCAGCAAAAATAACCCTTGTTATACATCCTCTTATGAATCTAGCCTGAACCTATGGAAGCACCTTATTAATGGACCTCTACAAATATTACTGGATGATCTTCAGCAAATATTTTCTTGCATGTGATATAAGTGAGCATTCCGTTGGATCACCTTTCTTTGTAATGGGTACAAATACTGATCTCTTCCAGACAGTTGGCTAAATAGTTGTCTTCCAAGTTTCCTGGTATAAGCAAGTGAGTGCTTTTAGGGCTTCGTCAGCTACTTGAAACATTCCATTCAGTATTCCATCAATTCCCGGAGCTTAGATTTTGCCTGATGCTTTCAGTTAATCTTAGCTTTCTTCTTTCAGTTCCATTGCGTCTTGCTCATACACTACCTCTTGGAATGGTTGAAGGTTGACTAGCTCTTTTGGATACAGACTCTGTGTATTCTTTCAATCTTCTTTTGTTGTTTCCTTCATCATTCTACATTTTGTCCATAGAATCTTTCAATTATTGCAACTCCACTGGTATTTAAAATACCAGTGACATAACTTTCCGCATCAAATCAACACAAAAGGCACCACAACACTAACAGACAGATGGTAGACTTGATTTATATTAGGGTAGAAATAGAGAAATCCATTTTAAGCATGGAACAATAAAATGGAATGTTTTAAAATTTTATATTATAGCATATTTTAGTAGTAACAATAACTAATATCAATTCTTATTATATGTTAGGTGCTCTGCTTCATACTTTACTAGAATTATTTTCTATTCATTAAATGGATTACATTCATAATAACTTATAAGAGAGCTTTTCATTTTACAGACAAGAAAATTGGATCTCAGGGTTGCTAAATAATTCTCTCAGTCTGATTTGGAAACAATGAAGCCACAATTTGAAACTTGGTCTATGTGATTCTGAAATACATACTTTTAGCACTTACAATAGGTTATTTGATAGTAGATACTGGCTATGTAATTTGGTTGTATCCCCCAATATACATGGGAAAATACTAAGGTCATAATTTATTTACATGAGTTGAATGAAAATATTTTAAAATCATTTTATTGGGGACTTGTATGTACAACTCTTATCACAATACATATATACATATATTCTGTCAAGCACATTTGTCCTTTTGTTACCATCATCATTTTCAAAACATTTGCTTCTGCTTGAGCCCTTACTATCAGCTCCTCATTTTCCTCTCCCTCCCTGTTCCCCTGTCCCTCATGAACCCTTGATAACTTATAAATTATTATTATTTTGTCATATCTTACACTGTCCAATGTCTCCCTTCACCCACTTTTCTGCTGTCCATCCCCTAGGGAGGAGGTGATACATAGATCCTTGTAATTGGTTTCCCCTTTCCACCCACCCGCCTTCCACCCTCCTGGTATTGACACTCTCACAACAAGGGATCATCTATCCTGGATTCCCTGTGTTTCCAGTTCCTATCTGTACCAGTGTACATCCTCTGGTCTAGCCAAGTTTGTAAGGTAGAATTGGGATCATTATAGTGATGGGATGGGTGGTGGGGAGAACTAAGCATATAGAAACTAGAGGAAAGTTGTATATTTCATTGTTGCTACACTGCGCCCTGACTGGCTTGCCTCCTCCCTGCAACCCTTCTGTAAGGGGATGTCAAGGTACCTACAGATGGGTCTTGGGACCCCAATGTGCACTCCTCCTCATTCACAATATATATATATATATATATATATATATATATATATATATATATATATATATATATATATATATATATATATATATATTTTGTTCTTTGATGCCTGATAACTGATACCTTTGACACCTTGTGATCACACAGGCTGGTGTGCTTCTACCATGTGGGCTTTGTTGCTTCTCAGCTAGATGGCCGCTTGTTTACTTTCAAGCCTTTAAGACCCCAGATACTATATCTTTTGATAGCCGGGCACCATCAGCTTTCTTCACCATATTTGCCTTCATAGATTATATTGGGATAGTGAGCACACAAAGATGTGATTTTTTTTTGTTCTTTGATGTCTGATACCTGACATCACTTTTGACACCTCATGATCACAGTTTGGTGTGCTTCCTCCTTGGGGGCTTTGTTGCTTCTGAGCAAGATGGCTGCTTACTTACCTTCAAGTCTTTAAGACCGTAAATGCTATATCTTTTGAAAGATGGGCTCCATCAGCTTTCTTCACCACATTTGCTTATGTACCCACTTTGTCTTCAGCAATCGTGTCAGGAATGTGAGCATCGTGGAATGCCAGTTTAATAGAACAAAGTATTCTTGCATTGAGGGAGTACTTGATTAGAGGCCCAATGTCCATCTGCTACCTTAATACTAAACCTGTAAATATATGCACATAGATCTATTTCCCCATCCTCATCTATAAATAAATTTACATATGTGCATTACTTTATTTAGACCTCTATAAATGCCCTTTGCTTCCTAGTTCTTTCATATGTTTCCTTTTACTTTTCGTTTGTACCACTATCATACACAGTCTATATTTGAGTTTCAGTAATTTCTCTCAGAATTACATTACCCTTGATCAAGCCCTACCAGGCCTCCCAACCTCTCCTCACCAATGATTTGGATCACTTGTTGTTCCCTTGCCCCTGGGTTTGTTAACACCACTTCCTTTACCCCAACCTTCCCCTCTCCCATGTCCCCCCAGAATCATTGGTCCATTTAATGTAGGATGTGAAGAAAACAGTTTAAGGAGGTAGATTGAGTCAAGGGAATTCCACAAGTTGAAAGCTAGTGGTATCCCTTTACTTTTCTTCATTTTACATAGTTTATTTTTATTTTTTTTAAAAGATAACTTTATTGGGCCTCATACAACTCTAATCACAATCCATACATATACCCATTGTGTCAAGTATATTTGTACATTTGTTGCCATCATCATACTCAAAACACTTTCTTTCTACTTGAGTCTTGGTATCATCTCCTCATTTTTGTCCCTGTCCCCCTTGCCCTCCCTTCCTCCTGAACCCTTCATACTTTATAAATTATTATTATTGTTTCATGTTTTACACTGTCTGTTGTCTCTTTTCACCCATGTCCATCCCCTGGAGGGGCACATAGATCCTTTTATATAATTCATTTTATTTTCATAAGATAATTTGCCGTTTAAATGTGTATGTATGAAACAATGAGTATTGGAAGGTAAAAAGATAATTGTGAATATTAAGAATAGAGTCTTTACTCATAACTCTATTACCTATGTTGTTTGAAAACATCTTTGAATATGACAAATATGATCAATATTTACAGACAACTTCCTCATGATTAAGCCAGTTGCAGGACTTCTCATTCATTAGCTCACTTAAAACTCAAACAACACTATACTAGAACATTGAGAGGCCTTCTAAAAGTTTGTGGAAATATTCCATTATTTTTTCATAAACTTTTAAAAGACCTTTTATAAGCTGCAGATGAGAAAATGAGGTTCACAGATGTGAATGAGTTGGACAAGATTGTGGATGGATTATATTTTCAAATGTTGTCCTTCCTGCTTCATCTTTCCATTTAAATTGAAGAAAAAATGTTTTCTTTAAAAAAGAAAGTTTTTAAGCCGAAGTTGTTAGGATAGTGAAAAACATGAAAATTCTTTATTTAGTTCTGTTTAGAAAGGCATCTTTATTTTCATATGGGAAAAAGGCACTCCTTGGCTTTTTCCACTTAGTCCACATTTGTGTCTCCTGAAATTTTAAAAACTCATATCTGAATTTCTAGGAAGAACTCAAAGGGGATGATAAAAGTTCTACTAATGAAGGTCTCTTCATGACCTCAAGCACTTGGAGTCTTTTTACAATGGAGATAGAATGATTAAAACCGAAATTAGCAGTGGCATTGTCTTCCCACTAGACTTGTCTTTTTTTTTAAGTCTATGGTTCAATTTTGAACTTTAGAAAGCATAGTTAGAAGCAGGACTAAAAAATATAACTGTAATATCAATGAATCATAATGTTTGGAAGACATTGTGTGGTTGTGAACATGTGCCCCTCTGCTCATTACAACTCATAATAATCCGATAGGACACAGCAGAACAGTCATAGAGGGTTTCCTAAGCTCACTATGTATGACAGAACGTCATCATGTCTTTTTTTAAAAAAATAACTTCATTGAATTATACTTAACCTATCATGCAATTCAGTAGTTCAGTTTGAGTCAATCAATGTTGGAATATTGTCTTCCTTGTTATGCCCATTGCATTTGACTTCCCATTTTCCCCAACCTTCGTTCTGGCCCCCAGGTGATGGTTACTCTAGTTTGCATCTGTGGAATTCAGACTACCTGCTGAGTCCTGCCAACCAGCAGCTGCCTGTTTTAACCTTTGTACCAAGATTTTGAAGACACTTTAGGCGCTCCTTATTTTACATGTGACAAATCTTAATGGAAGGTTTTTGCCATCAAAATCCAGGATGCAAATTAACAATATATTTTTTTCTCTCTCACATAATCTAACATATTTTTTCTACCTCAACTCAAGGGAAGGGTATGGTAGACACCTAAGTCCCAATTCAGGGTGCTAGCTGAAGAGGAAACCTTTCTATTTCTGATTGTTCAGGAAGAAGGTTCTAGTTTCTTTGAATTTCTGTTCCTGGACAATCTTCATGAGTCTTGGCATCTCGCTTCCCCTCATCACTGCTTCTCTGGCTTGTTAAATCTTTTGTATATCTCAAAAGTGATAACCTCAGCACATTCTCTATACTAATCCTACCTCATTAACACAGCAAAGTCATAAATGGAAACCAAATTCACTGCCATGGAGTCGATGCTGACTCATAGTGACCCCTGTGTATGTCCAGGCTGTAACTGTTTACAGGGGTAGAAACCCCAGTCTGTCACCCTGATAGCTGCTGGGCGTTTCCAACTGCTGACCACTCAGACAGCAGCCCGACCCATAACCACTACGCCACTGGGGTTACTAGCAAGCAAAGCCATAGAAGTTAGGATTGACCACACATATTTGAAGCTGCTGTTAGGAGCTGTCATGTCCATTCAGGCTCATAGTGACCCTGTGTCCAGCAGAACAAATGAACACAGGGCCCTTTGCCAGCCTCAGAAGGGTTCAGCTATGTGAGCCTATTGTTTCAACACTGTCAAATCCATGTCCTTGACTTCCTTCTTTGTCATTGCCCCTCCACTTTAACCAAGCATGCTGTCCTTCACCAGGGTCTGGTCTCTCCTGACAATATGTCCAAAATATGTGAGATAAAGTCTCACCATCCTTGCCTCAGAGGAACATTCGGGCTGAAGCACTTCCAAGACTGATCTGTTTGTTCTTTTAGAATTCCATGGTACTTACAATATTCTCTGCCAACAGCACAGTTCAAGTGCATAGATTTTTCTTTCACTTTCCAGATCCATTGTCCAATTTTCACATGCATATGAGGTGATTGAAAATACCATGACCTGGGTCAGTGTACCTTGAGCCACAAAGTAACACCATAGCTTGTCAGCAATTTACAGAGGTCTTCTGCAGCAGATTTACCTACTGCAGTGCCTGCTTGGAAGTGGGGGATTCAATTCATAACAATAGCAATTCAGCATACCTTAATAGCTTTAACAAATGCTTATTAAATGCTTTTAATCTGTCAGATTACTTAGGTTTAAAGCAAAGAGAAGACTGAAAATATGCCTGTATTCATGAAGCTTATATTTTAATGAAAGTGAATGATAATTTTTTAAATATATTATTTTAAAATATATGCGATATGTTATGAAGGAAAAAATAATGCTTGATAAACAGCTAAATAACGATCTATATTTGTCCTCATGATTCATTTAATGCTGGCATCCTATCCTAGTCTTTCAATTTTTCTAATAACTGCTTACAGTTTCTAAGACTTTCTTTTTTCCCCTCTTAATTTTTCAGACCTTTTATATGGAAGTCCATCAGGCCCAACCTCAATTCTCTAAAGACATTCTAATGTTTTAATAACCATGAGAGGTATTATCTACACACATTTTAATTCCAGTGCTTCTATACTGATAAATCTGATTTCTGACACAGGCAAAGAGCCAAGATATCCATGTGTGTAAACAGATGGAAAGGAAATATCTAATACACTACCCCCTGAAAGCCTCTTCAGTAATTACCTGGCTACTATACCCAAGAGACAATGGGGATAAGAATGTCATTGCTATGTTGATAGAACACACTGATTAGCATGGCTACAGTGCATTATTAAAGTATGTCAGCTTTGATTTTATAATCTGACAGGTATTTAACTATCACACAAGGGTCTGTCATGTTATAGAGATATCTTAGTTATCCAGTGCTGCTATGACGGAAATACCACAAATGGATTTCATTAACAAACAAATTTATTCTCTCGCTGTTTAGGAGGCAAGTCTGTACTCAAGGAGTCACCTATAGGGGAAGGTTTACTCTGTTGTCTTATTTGTTTCTTTTCAGTATCAGTGGCCCAGTGTTCCTTACAAATCTCTGTATGTCTTGGCATCAAACTTTCTCTGGGTCTAGAAGTTTCTGAGCACAAGTTTCTTGGATCTGGAGGACATGCTCCACTCCCAGGTCTTTTTCCATGGTGATAGTGGGGTCCCTTACCTCTCTTCTAGATAATGTAGTGGTTATACATCGGGTTGCTAACCACAAAGTCAAAAGTTTAAAAACACCAGCCAATCATTGGGAAAGGATGAGGTTTTGTACTCTCACAAAGAGTTACAGTCTTCGGAATCCACAAGAACAGCTCTGCTAGGTCCTATAGGGTTGCTATGACTTAGAATGGACTTGATGGTAATGTTTTCTATTTTTATTTTGTCTCTTATAGCTGGTGAGATAAAAGAGAAAACTAAAGCAAGAGTGTGAATGAGTAAGATTGCCTCATTAGCATATAGAGTTGAAAATTTACAACATACAAACGTAGAAGACAGGAACAGGCATGCGCGCTTCCATGTTCATTTCAGCACAGTTGACAAGAACAAGACGCTGGAAGCATCTTAAATCCCCATCAGCAGAAAAATGGATGAAAAATCTTTGCTATACACACAAATTGGAGAACTACCCATCCTTAAAAAACAGCGACGAAACCATGAAACTCCTCATGACATGGAGGGATCTGGAAAACGTGATGTTGCATGAAGTTAGTCAATCACAAAAGGCCAAATGCTGTCTGAGTCCAGTGCTATAGGGCCTCTAGGTATATCTCTTGAAGCACACTTTGGTGAAGGGGTTTTCACATCACCTGGCACCAGATTGTCAAAGGAAAGGGAGGGGAGGATGGCCTCTTAGTGGCTGCCATGCAAACTTATGACAACATCCCTCCAGACTGGCAGGGTTTCCTATCAGATGAATGAGAGATACTGATGGCAAAGTCAAGTCCAGATGGGGGAAAGGGAGCAGACATTTCTCAAAGAAGACAAGTGCATGTCTAATGGTAGAAAAGAGGAAAATGAACTTTCAAATTGGGAACAATTACTAGCAATACTTTTAAGGACCCTAGAGGTCCTGTTTATTATTATTCCTAGTAGTATGCACCTAATAAGCTACATTGGTCTGAGTTTCTGTATATTCTCTGGGACCTCAGCTAAGCACCATAGAAAAATAGGGCCTTGAATCCTGGATCTTCCATGTATACAACATGCTCTAAAGTCCATACATGAGGATCCTTTGTGGAAACTCCACTAGATGAACTAGACTCCACTCAAACCCATTTGTAATCTGAAGATTTAAGAGTGAAATTACATCTTGTGTGAAGATATGAGAAGACAGCTATACCAAGAGTATTGAACTGTTGTGTAGGGACCAAAATTGACTTAGTCCATCAATGCCCTACTTGCTTTTTTAGGGTATGTAGTATTTGGGCAGACCTCTGATGGAAATTGTCAGTGAATATTATTGTAAATTTTTCCAGACAACCAACTTTCCTTATTTGTTTAAATAGCCTTCCAGCTAAGTAAGGATTTAGTCTGTACAAGTGAATAATCTAGGTTTTGTGATATGTAGTTAGCCTACACTTGTTCAATCTCCATTTTTCAATCGTGTTTTAAAATTAGCACTATGGGCTAATCAATGACACTATTACCAGAAGATCTTTATAAGCAAGGGAGATGAACTATAAGATTCACTACAACAAATTAACAGTAGGTCTCTAAGGGGACCCAGAGGCAGACACAAATCATAGATCCAGGAATAAATGTACAGCTTGTACTTAATCCTAGCTCCAATCTAAGAACAATTAGTTCTTAAAACATGTCCTTGCCCAGTGTTTGCCCTCATGAATGAAGCACTGAAGATGCATGTGCTATACCAAAATGTGGCTAAGAAATTAGATGGTGCCTGGTGATCAGATAAAATAGGGTCTGGGGTCTTAAAAGCTTGTTTGCAAATAAGCATCCATCTAAGTGAGATGACAACGAGTCCACATGGAAGAAGCACATTAACATCTGTTACCCAAAGGTTGCAAATTAGATAACCCAAAGTTGAAGGAAGAAGTAGTATGAGAGCTTACATTTTGAGATCTGGTTTACAAAAAGCTATGGATGACAGAGTGTTAGGGTAGCCCCCTCCTAATAAATCATCACTGTACCGTTAGGCACAATTGTACAGCGATAATAAGTAAAGAATATAGTAAAGTCGTAGAGAATAAGAGATAGAAGAGAGATTGAAATAATGGAGTCAGACACATTTCCTGGTAGCCTACAGACCTCAACCCCGCTCAGTGGTCCACGTGAGGATGTGGAAGGTGGGAATTGCAGGAGCGAGTGAAAGGGAACAGAGGACTTCTTTATTGCTAACCAAAGCTTTTATATCTTTGGGGGGGCGTGTACAAGCCTCCTAATTACAAGAAAAGATATATGTCACCGGAAGGGGTTGTGCTATAGGTAGCACAGTAATAAGAGGGGGGCGATCTAGGGGTATACACACAATAAGAAGGGGAGGGGTTGGGGGCACACATGTGACAAAATGGGTGGATCCCAGATTCATGGAGGCAGTCTAATTTTGGATGTCACCACAGGTTTGACCTGTTCTCTGGATCACTATTGAAACTATTAACAATAGGGTGTGAACCCCATATACAGAGACCAGACTGATGGCAGAGAGCCTTCAGTGAAGGGTAATCCATTAACAGTAGGGAGTGGGCCCCTCTTGAGGTGGGACACAACAGTAGTCTGGAGGCTGAATGCTTCTGACCTCCCACCATGTGCTGGCAAATAGCCTCTAATGTTTGGCATTTCTTTGGGGGAGACAACTTGGGAGAACTATTTCTGTTTCCCACAACAGGGAAAGCCCCATTGCAAGCTCTACATAGGAAATGCCTGTGCTGATGTCCTTCTAATCATAATTGAGAGTGCAAACAAACTGAACACCAAGCACAGATGACTATCATAGATCAAATGAGAAACCTGACTTGAATCGTTAAAAAATCCCTGTCACTTGCTCTTCCATCTAATACATTTTGGGCTAGATCTGGTTGTTATTTTCAGTTTGTTTGTTTTTCAATTGGGCTTCATCTCTGATGTATTTTGCCATTGTGTGTAGCCTTCTTGAATTTTTGTTGTGTTTGTCTTTATTTCCATATATGAAACCCAGGATTGATGAACTTAGAGACAACAACTAGAATAAGTGTTTCTGGGGGGTCTGGTGCAAGAGGTGTGGAGAGAAATGGGAATTGCTATCAAGGACTTCCAGAAGGAAGACAATGCTTTGAAACTGATTGAGCTATGGAATGGTATGCTGTCTGGATTAGCTCCTAATAAATTGGTTTGGGGAGGAAAAAAACAAACATAGGAGAATTATGTAAGATCACAAAATGAAAGGCAACCACACAACACTGAAGATTGCTCCTGATTAAGTAGACACATATTTGGGGGAAACACAATTCAATATATTATAAGAGATTATAAGTAAAAACTGAAAATATGACTCAACCCTATTATCAAGATTATATATCTATATAATTGTTTTACTACAAGAGTTAATAACTAGTTTAATATTCATAATCTTTTATTTTTAAACTGAGCAACTATATTAATTTCAATAAAACATATTATGAATTATTATTTATTTAATATTATCCTCTAAATGGTAAATTCAATAGGAATAGGCACAGATCTGCCTTATAATATCATAGTATCAATGAACATATTTCATAGTAAGTAACATTTAGTAAGTAGGTACCAATCAATTCTTTTTGGATCTGTGAATGAAGATATTGAAGTATACTTCTTTGTGTCACAATATGGAATCTTTTGGATTTGGTGGAAGAGGCAAGACACAGCTTATAATATAGTTAGGAAATGGTATTCATTCATTCAGCAGATATTTTGAGTAGCTATTATAGTCCAAGCAATTTTCCAGGGATAAATTAGTGAGCAAAATCAGAAAATGTCTCTGCTTCTACTGAACTGACACTTTGGTTGTGGACTCATAGGCAAATAACTGAGGCAAAAAAAAATCTAAATTTCTGTGAAGTTGCAAGAGCGTGGCTCATGTAGGTGTCCAGGCGCCAGCAGGAGAATGCCAATGGAAAAGTGCAAACAGTCACCCACAATCTGGCAGACACAGCTTCGAATTGCCTTTGTACCATGGAGAGCCTAAAGGTCCATGGGTGATGACAAAATGTAGGTCTTAACTATTCATCAAAAAGCAGTTTAAGTTCACCCAGTGACCTTCACCAAGAAGGAAGACTTGGAAATCTTCTTCCATAAAGGTTAATGCCAATAAAACTCTACGAAGCTCAGTTCTTCTTTATAACACATGGCGTTGTGATGAGTCAGAACGAACTTGAAGAAGGGGTTTCTTAATAGCTTTCTTTCTGTCCAGGCCCTCAGGAAACCGAAAATAACACTATCTCTCAGCAATGGACATGCCTTCTAGGCACATCTCATAATTTTGTACTTTCTTCTGATTTTTATCCATCTGTCTCACTGCTTGGTTCTGTCTCTTCACTTGGTCCTAATGGTATTACCCTTGGACACTGCCTGGCATTCAATTTTAGTTGGACTTGATGTCTTGATACTCTTCTCTCAGTTCTTGCTTACAGCTGTGCGAACAGGTTTCTATCTATCCCAGTACCCAACTGATAGCTCAGAACACCGTGCCCAGACTTGCCCTTGCTTTGGAGAGAAGTCGCGATGATGTCACATGTTTTCTTGCCTTTTCACTTTTATGTGCTCTTCTGCTCTTTGGAAGGACACTTGTCAATCTTCTTAGACATTCTAAATTAAAAGCAGATACTCAGTTTACTTATTTCTGGTCTCTAATCACTCCACTATCACTGTGCATTGCATTTTTGTTATTGGTAGTTCACTCAGCAGTGAAAATGATTTTTCTAACATGCAAACCACTTCATTTGACTGCTTGCTTAACATTCTCTAGTGGCTTCACTTTTTCTCCAAAATAAAGCCAGTATCTCCTATAGTAACTTCCTCTAAGGCCTTGCTTTATCTACCTTTGCAGTCCTTCAAACAGCACTCAGTACCACGTCGTCACACCCACTTATTACTAAGCTTCTCACAGTGTTTCTTTGGGTTCTTGAAATACATCAAAATTATTTTCATCCAATGGCTCTAACACTTGTTCCTTTTTCTGAAAAACCTTCTCAGTCTCCGGATCATTGTCCTTCTGCCTCCCTCCTGCCTATGAACTGTACCCTGGTCTTAGAGGCCTCTTTTCCCTGGACTTTTACACTAAGCTTGCTTCCACCTTACCCTAGTAAATCTCTATTAAATTACCGTAATTTAATTTCTTTATGGCTTTATCAATCTATCACTGAGCCCTGGCGGTGTACTAAGTTATGTGTTGTGTTGCTAACCACTGTGGTTAGAGTTCAAAGCCACCATCCACTCTTCAGGGGCAAGGCGAGGCTTTCTACTCTCATAAGTAATCATAGGCTCAGAAACCTAGAGGAACAGCCCTACACTGTCCTAGGGAGTGGTTATGAGTTAGAATTGACTCGATAGCAGTGATTTTTGTCCATCTATCAAGTTATTTGCTTACTTAATCAGTGTGGTTGTTAGATACATTTATGTCAACTTGATGTATGATAGCGTAGGGGTGGTATCTGACCTGTCGATCATGTCATAGCTAATGTCCCTCCTTGTGATCCGGCCATCTCATAAGGATGACCCTGGGAACAGCCTCTTTTCTCTGCTACAGACCCTGAGAGCTGCTGGAACCTACCATGTTTCCACCAACCTTGGATCCATGAGACTGTGCACCCACCAGACTGGGATCGTCCTGCATTCTGAATCTTTGCTTGTGACTGTGTGAGTCTGAAGAGAGTCAGATATACTACTACCACTTTGATGGACTGGCGTTGGACTGAGCTGGGCTGTTTTCTTGATATAGCATTACTTCTTGATACAATGCTCTTTGTAACACACATATGAATGTCAGTGGTTTGGTTTCTAGTCAACCTAGACTAACACAATCAGTATAAAAGGACCTGCTAATCCATACCTAAAATATCCACTCAATTTTGATTTGTGACAAAGACAAATATATTTCTATTCCAGCTGATTGCTTGCCCTTCCCCAGACATATATATACAGCAATATGTTAAGCTTATTCCGTTGAGGTCTGCTAGCCTCTCTTCCAGTCCAGTTGCAGCGGTTGTTAGGAGCTATGAGGAGTCCCATCTCACAGAGATCCTATCCGCACAGGAAAGAGTGTGTGAACCATCAACATAATTGTTATGTTCAGACCATTGTAGCTACTGTGGTAAAACATCTCGCTGGTGGCCATCCTCTTTTCACTGACCTCTACTTTATCAGACAATCTCTTTTCCAGGGACTGGTCTCTCCTGATATGATGTGAAATACAGCAGTCTCACAGTTCACTTCTCTAAGGAACTGTACTTGTCCCAAGACTGATGTGTTCGCTGTCGTGGCATTCCATGGCAATGTTAATATTCTTCCCAACACCATAATTCAAATGTATCGTTTTGATTCCTGTCTTCATTGTGGATTGTCCAGATTTCACATTGAAATGAGGCAAAAGACATGAAAAATAATAATTTATCAATTATCAAGGATTCATGAGGGAGGGGGGACGAGCTGCTATGAAGGGCTCAAGTGGGAAGCAAATGTTTTGAAAATGATGATGTAACATATGTACAACTGTGCTTGACACAATGGCTAGATGTATGGATTGTGATAAAAATTGTAAGAGCCCCCAATGAAATGATTTGAAAAAAAAGAAAGAACGAAATGAGGCAAGTGAGAATATGCTGTGTCATGCACACCATCTTAAACTTTCCTCCATGTATTATGAGTTGTTTACTTACATTGAGTTATAAACCATAATGAAGGCTATATCCTTTGGTCTTCAACGGGAAATGCTTCACATCCTCTTTGCTTTCAGTAAGCAGATTGCTAATGGGCCTTGTTCTTATCCCGATGTGACGGTGCTCTTCACAGAGTCCAGCTTCCTAGGTTCCCTACTCAGCAAACAGATGGCAGAAAGATGGTAAAAGGATACAGCCCTGAAGCACAACTTTTCTGATTTTAAACCAAGCTATATCCCTCAAGTCTGTTTGAACTGGGCCTCCTGGGGCATGTATAGATTCCATCTGAGCACAATGAACTGCTCGTGAATCCCCATACGACACCAAAGTATTCATAATTTGCTGTCTTCCACAAAATCAAATACTTTTTTTAATAGCCACAAACAAGCAAGTAAATATTTTTCTGGTATTCTGACATCTGACATCAGCAGCGATATGCATCATTCCATTTTCTCTTCTAAAAGTGCCAGGAATTTCTGACAATTTCCTGTTGATGAATTGCTACAAATACGTTCGGAGTATCTTAAGCAATAATTTATTTGTGTGTGATATTAATGGTACTGTTTGATACTTTTTGCAACCTGTTGGATCACTTTTTTAGAACAGGAACAAATAACACTTTCCTGAATTGGTTGACCAGGTAGCTGTCTTCCAAAGTTCTTGTCATAGATGAGCTAGAGCTTCCAAAGTTACTTCTGTTATAAACCTCATTTGGTGTTTCATCACTTTCTGGAGCCTTGCTTTGGACTAATGCTGTCAATGAAACTTGGACGTCTTCCTTCCGTACCATCTTCATCATACACTCCTTTCTGAAGAGGTTGAATATTGATCAGCTCTTTTGGGCATAGGGCGCTTTTAGTCCTCTCATCTGCGCTTGGTGCTTCCTGTGCTGTCCAATACTTTGCCCAGAAACCCTTCAATACTGTAGCTGAAGTCTTGAATGTGGTTTTCTGTTCTTTAGCTTGTGGTTTCCTATTTCGAGGTCTGTGCACATTTCTTTTTTTAATGAATATTTGTGTTGGCATATAATTCACAAATCATACAATTCAATTGTTGAATTTTATCAAGATGAGTTGTGCAGTCATCACCACAATCAACTCTAGAACGCATTCTTCTTTCTCATAATCATTGTTGTTACTCCCCATTTCCCCCCAACTTCCTTTGCCATGGTCCTAGATTTACCTTACCATTTACCTTACCATGTTCTTCATAAATTTACTTATCCTAGATTTCCTATGCAGAAAATCATACAAAACAAAACCAAGGAACAAATGAACAACAAAAACCACGAACAGCAAAACAGAGAATAGACTCGGTTGAAAATAAACCATACAATATTAAAAATGGGAACAACTCTTAAATGGGCCAAAATGGAGATCAAGAGATAAGGTGTTACATTTTAGCCTAACTGCATCATCCACAATGGTATGATAGTGGCAAAATTTCATGTCAACTTGAATATGAAAGTGTGTCAACTTGAATATGAATATGTGACCTGTCAGTCAGGTCACAGCCTAAGGGCGCCTCCTGGTGGATATGGCTTTATCATGAGGAGGATCCAGGAAACCTCCCCTCTTGTCTCTGCCTTCACCTTCCTGCTGGCAGGCAACTCTGAGACCTGACAGAGCTCTGTGATTAACTGCATCATTGCAGCCACATGCCTTTGTCCCCACCGGCCTGTGATATTCCTACATGCTGCATCAGTGTATGTGACTGCATGAGTCTGAGCAGGCACTCATAGACTGTTATGAGACTTAGGGGCTGGAGTTGGACTGGGATGTTCTCCATGTATAATTACTTCTCGATATAAAGTTCTCTCATACACATATGAGTATCTTTGGATTTGTTTCTCCGGTCAACCCGGCCTGACACAGATAGCTAGGTTTTTCACATCTCTAGACGTTGATCAGAGGGAATTCATCATTCTTTGTCTATCTGCTGATCCTGCAAATGGACTTTGGGTTTCCAGTGCCATCCACAAACTTCTGTACACCAGGTGTTCTGAATTTACTTTCTCATACTGTTTCCTCTTTTTGATTTGAATTTTATTATTTATAATCTTTGGATCACGCAGGCTGGTCAATGTTTCCTCCATGTGAACTTAGTGGATGCCTCACGTACATGGCAGCTTGTTTTAAGATAAGGCTTTAAGACCCAAGGTAATATGGTTTCTGATACCTGGGCTCCATCTGAGTTCTTCAACACATTTTGATATACCACCATATGTTTAGTGATCTCCCTATGAAGGTGACTGTTGCTATGGTAGTTACATAATTTTATGTCAAAGTGAAGATATATAAACATGCAATGATGGTATTAAATCTGTCAATCAGATCCCAGCCTGATGGTGACTCCTTGTGGGCATGGATTTCCCATAAAGAAGGCCCTACACATTTATAGAGGTCTAAATACAGGCATGTACATATGTAAATATATTTATTTATGATGATGGGGAAATAGATCTATGTACATATATTTATAGGCTTAGTATTAAGGAAGCAGATGGATATTTGTCCTCTCTCAAGTACTTCCTCAATGAAAAAACACTTTGCTCTATTAACTTGGCATTCCATGATGCTCACCTTCCCTACACAATCACTGAAGGCAAAGCAGGTGCATAAGCAAATGTAGGGAAGAAAGCTGATGGTGCCCGGCTATCAAAAGATATAGTGTCTGGGGTTTTAAAGTCTTAAAGATAAAAAAGTGGCCAGCTAGCTTAGAAGCAAAAAAAAGCCCACATGGAAAAAGTACACCAGCCTGTGTGATCATGAGGTGTTGATGGGATCAGGTATCAGGAATCAAAGACCCTGAAAAAATTCCTATCATTCTGAATGAGGAGGAGTGCTGAGTGGAGACCCAAAACCCATCTGTAGGCAATGGGACATCCCCTTACAGAAGAGTCACAAAGAAGAATCAAGGAGTGTAGTATAGCACTGATGAAACATACAATTATCCTCTAGTTCTTTACTGTATTCTTCCCCCCACTACCAGGACCTGAATTCTACCTTAAAATCTGGCTATCCCAGAGCATGTACACAGGTACAGATAAGAGCTGGAAACACATGCAATCCAGGACAGATAAACTCCTCGGGACCAATATTGAGAGTAGCGATGCCAAGAGGGGAAGGGGAAGGTCTTGGGAGAAAGGGGGAAAAGATCACAATGATCTATCTAAAGTCCCCTCCCAGGGGGATGGACAATGAAAAAGCGGGTGATGGGAGTCATTGGTCAGTGGAAGACATGAAAAAGAATTACAAATTATCAAGGGTCCTTGAGGGAGGGAAAGAGGGTGAGTGGGGGAATTAAGCTGATATCAAGGGCTCAAATAGAAAGAAAATGTTTTGAAAATGATGATGGCAACAAATGTACAAATATGCTTGACACAATGGATATATGTATGTATAGATTGTGATGAGAGTTGTACAAGCCCCCAATAAAATGATTTAAAAGATAATAAGCAAAATTTACAATAAAATCTGTAATTTGTTTTTTTAAAGAAGGCCCTAGGAAATTCACCTTCAACTTCCTGCTGGCAGACCCTGGTTGCTGCCAGAGCCCGGGGGCTGTGTCCACCACCACTCGATCCATGGGACTTTGCACCCACCAGCCTGTGCTATTCCTGTATTCTACATCAGTGCTTGTGGATTTGTGAGTCTAAAGAGGGCCTTATGGACTAGTATCAGACTTATGGACTTGAGCTAGACTGGGATGACATGTTTCCTTGACATACAATTACTTCTTGATATAAAGCTATTATATATATATATCACTGGATTTGTTTATCTAGTCAACCTGACCTAACACAATCATGTAGTACCATGCCTTAAGAACTAATTGTTATTAATTGAAGAATATGATTAAGTAAAAGCCCACAATCTATTCATATATGTGTGTCTGGTTCACTTTAGAGACATCATTATCACTTTATAATAGAGAACATTACAAATCATTCCCATGGGGCATAAGGTAATTTTGTTGAGGTTATGATTAATTTAGTCAATGGTATAGAAAACACTATTAATGGAAGGAATATCTGTTGAGGCTTTTCGGATCAGAATGTGCAAATTGTTGGCTTGTATAGATTAAAAACTTAAATGATTGGACACTATTTACACAAACAGTGTTAGTGATAAGGAAGTTTTCAATTGCACTCATTCACATAAGCAGAGCCATGCTTTCTAGATTAATACATCTCATAATAAGCCAAAGAGAGTATTAAAATGGTAAACATACAATAGTGCCAATCCACCATTATTTGAGCCCACAAAAACCCAGGAAATCCCCTCACAGAGGGGTCTAGGGGAGGAGATGAGTCAGTCAGGGCATGATGTAGCACCGATGAAGGATACAGCTTTCCTCCAGTTCCCAACCAAATGCTTCCTCCCCCCGCACCCTCCACTACCATGATCATAATTCTACCTTGCAAGTCTGGATAAAGCAGAGGTTGTACACTGGTGCAGAGAGGAGCTGGAGGCACAGGGAATCTAGGGTGGATGATACCCTCAGGACCAGGGGTGTGAAGGGCGATACTGGGAGGGTAGAGGGTGAGTGGGTTGGAAAGAGGGAACCAATTACAAGGATCTACATGTGACCTCCTCCTGGGGGATGGACAACAGAAAAGGGGGTGAAGGGAGCCGCCGGATAGGGCAAGAGATGACAAAATAATAATTTATAAATTATCAAGGGCTCATCAGGGAGGGGGGAAATGGGAAGGGAGGGGAAAAAAAGAGGACCTGATGCAAAGGGCTTAAGTGTAGAGCAAATGCTTTGAAAATAATTAGGGCAAAGAAAGTACAGATGTGCTTTATACAATTGATGTATGTGTATGTATGGATTGTGATAAGAGTTGTATGAGCCCCTAATAAAATGTTAAATAAAAATACCCAGGAAATCCAAACCAAAGTCCATCAACCTCCAATTCCATAACCTTCACATAGCAATTGCTCAGATAGCAATCATCTGCTTATTGTCACATAAGGATGTTTCAGCCTTCAGTCCAAAGTAATATGTCAGTTCCTTAGGTCTGCTACAGGTGAATCTGAGGTAAAGCCCAGTATGCTTAGTGGGATTTCCCCCATGGAATCCTCCTGCTTTGCCTATGATGAATGTTGTACATCTTGAAAAGACAAACTCCATAGAGTTCAAGTAGCCTATAATGCACAGTCTGGCTTAACAAGCACTGGATAGAAAGTAGGTCAAAAGTGTCCCTTTAGGAAGATAGTATTGGGCATATCCTCCCTTTTTTATATATAAGTATTGTTAAGCATTCTTCCATTTGACAGATCCCCCCAACCTGGCTTATCCACCAATAGAAGTATAATTTTCTCATCCAAAACCCCATCTCTTTGTCTTGACTTGAATCTCCAGTAAGGTTTACTAATCACTCCTGTAAGAATATCTGTTGGTTTGAAGTGACCTCAGAACAATGTTATATGACAACAACTGATTTGTCTTCTTCTTCCCCCCTTTCCTGAAAAGCTGATAGGGGTTTTTAAGGTGTACAAATAAAGTAGGTGATACATGGTTCATGGACTTAGAAGACCAGAGGATTACATGGCCCAAAAGCCGAAGTCAGCCTTCATCTTGGTCTTCTTTCTTTAATATGAGACCCATCCAGCATTTGACCTTTGGTTTCCAGGTCCATCTGTGGCATGAGGTGCTTCATGGCTTCATCCCTATTTTTAGTGATGCATATTTTATAGTGTGTACCTATTGAACAATTCTTCTATTGGTGGGCATTTTGATTGCTTACAACATTTTGGTATTGTGAACTGTGTTGCAATAAATATTTCTCTTTGTGTTCTGTCTCCTACTTCTTTGAGGTGCACGCCCAAGAGAGGTATTGCTGGGTGGCAAGGCATTTCTCTTATCAATTGTTTTGGGTAGTGGCATGCTACTGTGTACAATGGTTGCACAGGTTTACATGCCCACTGAAAGTGCATTCAAATTCCAGTCTCTCCACGTCTTCTCCAGCATTTGTTTTCTCTGTGTTTTTGTTAAATTTGGCTATTAAATCATTGTTTTGATTTGAATCACCCAATAGATAAGTGATCATGAGCACTCCTTCATGTGCTTATAATCCATTGAGGTGTAGTCCCTGGTAAATTGTCTATTTGTCCATATTGTAATTGGATTATTGGCTTTTCCTTATTAAGGCATTTTAGAATTCTATAGATTTCAGTAATCAGTCCCTTGTCCCTTGTATTATTGCTAAATATTTTTTCCCTAATCTATGGGCTCTTTTTTTCATTCTTGAAAAAAGCCTTTAGATGTGCATACGTTTTTTTTATTTTAATAGATCCTGGTCATCTATTTTGTCTTTCACTGTGTGTCCTTTATTTATTCCTCTTGCTCGTCTGTGTATTCCTTACAAAAGGGCACATAAGTTTGTGATGGTTTTCTCCTAGATCATTCTTATAAGTCTGGAGTTTACATTTAGATCTCTAATTCAATTTGTATTGCAAAAGGGCCCATGTATGATCCTATTTTATGTTTCTGAAGAATGGTATCCCTCTCTCATTTAACATTTTTGGATCTTTGCTAAAAATCAGTTGTTTTACAGGAAGGCTTTATTTCTGGGTGTTCTATTGTGCTCCATTGGACTATGTTTCTACCATTGTGCCAGTGTTGGGATGCTTTCAATACTGTGTCTGTGTAATGGGATTTGAGTTGGGGTTGTTGAAGGCCTCCTGTTTTGTTCTTTTTGAGGAGTTCTTTGCTTATCTTGGGTTTTTGTGTATAGTAAGTTGGTAATTAGGCTTTTCAATTTCTTTAAAGAATGAAGTTGGGATTTGGATCAGAATTTGATTGTATTTGCAGATTGCTTTAAGTAGTATTGGTATTTTCATGATATTTCCCTATGAGCATGGCATATTCTTCTATTTGTATAATTTTAAAAATTTTCTTGTAATAGTGTTCTGTATTTTCTTTGGAACAATCTATTGTTTTTGTTATTCCTAAGTATTTCTTCTTTTGTATGGTTATTATAAATGATACTAATTTCTTGATTCATTTTTTTCCAGAAGTTTCTTCAATTGATTTCTGGTTGTTAATTGTATATATGCTACTTTACCAAACCACTAAACTGTTTCTAACAGTATTTTTTTTTCGGGGGGGGGAGGAATCTTTCAGGTTCACTCGCTATAAAATCATATCATCTGCAAATTGAGAGTTTCCCTGCTTCAATACTCAATTAAATTCCCATATTTTCTTTCTATTATCTAATGCTCCCAGTTAAGATTTCCAACATGAAGTTGAATAAGAATGGAGATAGCAAGCATCCTTGTCTAATTACTATTCTCAAGGAAAATGTTTTTGCTTTTTCTTCAATGAGCATGACGTTGGCTGTTCGATTTTCCTATGTGGCCTTTATTTTGGTGAGTGATTTCCCTTATAGTACTATTTTACTGAGTCTTTTAATCAGAAATGGGTTTTGGGATATTGTCAAATATTTTTACCCACATCTAATGATATGATCATGTGGTTCTCGTTATTTGTTTTATTTAAAGGATGGAATGTGGTGTTTGTTTTTCAACCATTGAACCATCTTTCCATTCCTTGTATAAATCCCACTTGGTATGATGAGTTATTTTGAATTCATGTTTTGAGGAATTCCATTGGCTAGATTTTATTGAGAATTTGTATGTCTATGTTCATGAGGGATATTGGTCTTTAATTTTCTGTGTTCATGAGGTTTTGGTATCAGAATTATGCTTATTTCTTGGAATGAAATTGTGAGTTTTCTGTCATTTACTATATTCTGGAATAATCTGTGTAGAATTGTTGACAGCTCATCTTGTCTGCATTAATTTTGGTGGTGTATTTTAAGGTATTTGTCCACTTCTTCTAGATTATCAATCAAGTCCCATCTTTGGTAATAATGCATTATTATGCTTTTTATTTCATTTGCATTGTCATGATGTTGCCCTTTTTCATGTCTATTTCTAGATATTTACATTTTCTATTTATTTTCCTTCTTTAAGTTTGATAGAAATTTGTCAATTTTGTTCATCTATTCAAAGAACTAACTAGTTGTGTTGTTCTTCCTCCACCCCACCATATCGTTTCTGTTTTCCTGTTAACTTATTTCAGCTCAATTCTTTAAGTTTATATTTTCCTTGCTTTGCTTTTAAATGGTTTATATCTTTGCCTTTGCTCTGTTTTTTGGAAATGTTACATCAAAGTGTTGATTTAGGATTTATCCTCTTTTTTCCAATTTATGCATTGCTTGCTAGAAATTGCCTTCTGATGAATGTTTTTAACTGTGGCCAAAAGGTTTTGGTATGTTGTGTTATCATTCTCACTTATTTCAAGGAATTTCTTCAGGTCACCCCTTATTTGATCTGTCACTCAGTTGTTTTTATGTACTATTTTGTGCAGTCTATTTTTTGTTTTGTTTATTTGTTTTTTATGTTTCTTTCTTTGACAATGTATTATTGGATCTCAATGTATTTTAATTTTTTGAGGTTTGGTTTGTGGCACAGCCAGTGATCTATTCTAGAGTACATACCATGTACACTGGGGAAAAAGTGTAGTGTGTTCTTGCCCAATTCCGTGCTCTCTATATATCAAATAAGTCAAGCCAGTTGACTGGGTTCTTTAGCTCTTTCCTCCCTCCCTTGAGTTTCGTTCCCGATGATCTGACTTATTTTCAGAGTTGTGGTTGAAGTCTCCCACGATGATCATCAAGCTGTTAATCTCTGTTTCCAGCTCTGTGATTGGTATATTTCCAGAATCTGTCATTTGGTATGCATATTTTATTATGGTTGTATTGTTCCTTTAATTATTATGTACTGTTCATTTTTGTCTTTCACTGTGTTATTTTCTTTGAAGTATATTTTATCAGAGATTCTCTCCTGCCTATTTATGGTTGTCATTGGCTTGGTAGATTTTCTTCCATCCTTTGATTTTTCAGTCTATTTTTATCTTTGAGTTAATATGTATCTCTTGTAGGCAGTATAGACATGTGTCTGGTTTTCCAATCCAATCTGTTATTCACTTCTTTGGTTTAAATTTCACCCATTGAAATTCGGTGACATTTTTTTATATATGGATTTGGTTTGGTTATTTTCATTTTTCTGTGTTTGTATTTGGTGTCTTTTTTCTGTTTGTTTGTTTGTTTGTTTGTTTTTGGTGTCTTTGTTCTGCCTCTATTTCAGTTTTGAGTGTGTGATAGGTAGGTTTATTTTTCCAATCTGGCCAATAGGAATATGTGGAATTAATAAGGTTGCAGTTTGATTGGAGGGCAAAGAGATAATTGGTTCAGCAAGTCCTGCCTCTCTCTCTTGTTCTCTGGTGATGAGACCAGTATGTGACTGCTAGTTCTGTCTCAACTTGTGAGCTACACTACTTGTGTGACTGCCAACCAGTGATCCTGTTGTTAGAGCTTGAGGTTCCTTCCAGACTTGCTTTGCCACGCTACTTGTGTATAAATTGCTTGAGCTCGGGACTGTCTGATCTTATCATCTTACTGATTGTTGGTGACCTATTCTGCTGTTTTCTGCCTGTGGCCAGACTACTTGTTTGACTAAGGGAAGACTCAGCTGTCCTTGACGTTGGATGCAGTGGCCCTCCAGAGTTGAAGAAATGCCAGTGTATTAAGTGTTCCAAGGAAGTGATATGAACTGAGTCCTCTGTACTGCTCTGTGAACTAATTAGCTGTTATAATCCTTTGTGCTGTATATAACCCCTTATAATCATAAGTGTCCTGGTCTTGTTTCTCTAGAGAACTTTGTCTAACACTGTGTTACTTTCATTGTATTGGTTTCTGGGTAGTATTGTGCTGTGTGATGCTATCATTCTTTGCTGGTGTTGCTGTTGACTCTCGGCCATAGCAATCTGTAATTTTTTTGTAATACTGGTCTTGTTTTTATGGATTCTTTCATATTTTACTTGTCTAAAGTTACATTTACTTCTCTTTAATTTGAGGAACAATTTTTTTGGAGTTCTTGGTTTAGCCTTTATTTTCTTTTAGAAACATATGTCTCTATAGTCTTCATGTCTACATAATGTCTGCTGAGAAGTCAGGGCTTATTATTGGTTTTACTTTTCAGGTGATTGTTCTTTCACCTTTTGCAATCTCCCCCACCCCTCCAGCTCCCTCAGGATTCTCAGATTCTCGGATTCTCTCCTATTTCTTTCAAATGGAAATTTCACTATGATATACCTTGGACCTGTTGTCAGGAGGTACCGGCCTCTGGAGCAAGTCACCTTGCTTTATAAAATAGTGGGTCAGTGAGAAAGAGAAAGGCCATTTAAGGATGGAATTGCACAGTGGGTACACCAATGGGCTCAAGCATAAGAACAATTGTGAAGATGGTGCAGGACCAGGTGGTGGTTTGTCCTGTTATCCAGAAGATGACTTGGAGTCAGAATTGACTCAGCAACAACTTCGTTTGGGTCAGGACTATACTAGTCTTGGTACAATGCAGATATATAGTCACATTTACTTGTGGTTGAACTCACTTGTGGTGAGAAATATAGATATTGCTCCTGCTCTTGTATTTTTTGCTTGCTCTCTATTGGTATATCTACATAATTTATTACTATTTAGGCTTTATCCTCACTTTAGAAGTAAGGAGAGTGCAGCATTGCTCAGGATTCGTTCATTTGGATGGGAGGCTTAAAACAAGCAAATTCAAACATTTTAAAGATGAATCCATAATATAAGTTGTGACCTGGAAAGCATGCTCAACTTATGCTATGCTTTCAAGTATTCATATATAGGGAGTATAGTAACTGTTGCTTTGTTTTATAGTTGTATAATTTAATGAAGTAATGCTTTAAAATATTCTATATAATGAATGACATATAGGATCCTCCGTTAACTATAACTTAATATTTTCACTTTTAGACACCCCTTTTTGACATACAGCTATCAAATGATACTATCTTCCTTTTCCCAGGTTTCTAAATGAAAATTTTCACTTAAGGTGACTCTGAGCATTTTCTGAATAATTCACATGGTAGTCTGCCTGATTTCAGTTCATTTCTATGCAGGATTCCCAGGCCTGAGAAGCCCTAGAAAGAACCCAAATCTTCTTTGTCAAAGTTTCTCCAGAACTTAATAGAGATGGGTGCCCCATGCAGCAGCTGGGAGTAGAGTCAAATGAGTACAAATTTACCTGAGGGAACCCACTAGCAAATTGCAACTGCTCTGCTTCAAGTGGAAACAGCTACCTGGCAGGCAAACTCCAAGAACCTGCAAAGGGAAGTTGAGTCTGTCCCCTCTCCCCACAAGGCCATGTAAAAGTCCATACAGAGGGGGATGATCTGGGGTCCCCAAAGAGCTGACAAACAGCTGACCTTGTTTCAAAGGAGCTGGTTGTGACAGGCATTCATACCCTGGCCAAATAGGAGGACCAATTAAGCAAGCCACCAAGTATGGTTCAGGAAGGATCACTGAGGTAAACCAGCAAGGGTTTCAAGATCTGCTTCCACGAGGTCTCACTGTGCATGCTGCTCTGTCAGCTCCTGCTAGTTGAAAGTAATTGAAGCAGGTGCTGCATTAATATTAATCATTCCTCCCTTAAACAGCATTTGATCTGTGAATTGCCATGCACAGAAATTTTCCCACGAGCCTCTTCTCCAGTGTCCTACTTCTCTCAGCAAAACTCGCTACCTATCTGGAGGCTGGGATTTCCAGTTAATTAGCAGAAGACTTGTAAGTCCTGAGCTACCATGGTGTTACAGATGAAACGGTCTTTATTATTAGGTTAGCGTATAGTTCGTTCCTATTGGATCATATCGTTATTTGTGCCAATTTACATATAGGTAGTGAACAATTTCACATTGTTTCACTACATCAAAGACTCTGAAAATTGATATGGCTGGAATCTGTCTCTCTCACTGACAGCAACTTCCAAAAGAATCGAAGCCTCTATTCAGATTTACTCCTTTGTGCTGTATATATCCACTGATAATCATAAGTGGCCTGGTCTTGTTTCTCAAGAGAAACGTGTCTAACAGGACACTTTGTAGGACCAAATAATCAAGGTAAGCATTTGCTTGTGCTTACTTACTAATCTTTAGTGAACACTTTCCCATGTTTATTTACTAATCTGCATTTCCCTATAGAATATAAAAGAAACCCTAACAAACCCATGCTTACCTCACATATTGGGTAATCTGCCCCAAATAGGGCCTGGAGTGTTAGAAGACATAAAGAAGGGGATTGGGCAGAATTTTACACCAAAGCAAGCCCAGAGCTCCCAAGTCAATCCATCCCAATGTGTGTCTTTAAGCTAAATGCATAAAGGAAACTGGCTCACATGGTTCTCATTTAGCCATATTTGCAAGAAAGGACTTAAAGACCACCAGTGATTTAAAGTCTGCAGCTGCTGCAATTTAAGGTGTTAGTGATAAAGAATTTTTGTGAGTTGAGATTGGTTCAAAGAGCTGTGATGGCAGAGTGGTTGCTAACTCAACCCATCAAGATTTATAGCCATGGAACTCAAAGAGACAGTTCTTATTCTATGTGACCACTATGTTGAAATTGACTTCTTATAGTTTGGGAGTTGGGTTTGGGTTTGGGTTTGTGTGAGTCGGAATCCACTCCATTGGGTAGGAGTGGGTTTAGTTTGGGTTGGTTCCATTGAGAGGGATTAGTTCAATTAATTCAAACTGAAGAAAATTTACATACTATTAAAGGACAAACAGGAGTTATTTATAGGTCAGATGTTCATAAACTAGATACTAACTTTACTTTGGGCAACAAGGATATTTCTTTTAGAAGTTTCCTTTTAGCCGAGCTAGAAGAAAGGGCTACTTGCTCAACATGACACTTTGTTTGGTTTCTTGTCAGCCACTTCCATGAGGTGGACAACATGTAAAATGAAATCCATAATGATAATCCGTGTTCAATTATCTTCAGCAAAATTTTACTTGTATGTGAGAACAATGATATTGTTCAGTAATCTCTGCATTTTGTTGGGTCATTTTCCTTTTGGTTGGCATAAGTATGAATCTTTGCTTGTCAGTTGGCCAGGCAGCTGTCTGACAAATTTCTCAGCATAGAAAAAGAGCAGTGCTATATTAATTTTCTGAAACATTTCAATTGTCATTGCATATTATCCATGAGCCGTGTTTTTGCTGATTCTGTCCATGCAACTTGGACTTTTTTACAGTATTCTTGGTTATTAATTTTATTATACCCCATACAGTAATAGAACTAGGAGGGGTTAATCAAAGTGAATTGTTAGAGTGGATCTATGTTCTTTTGCCCTCTTTTGCTGTTTCCTACATCATTAAATATGTGTCCAGAGAATCATTGGATATTTCAATTCATTCTTTCAGTGTGAGAAATTCGGAGCCTTTTCTTCTACCTCAGGGTCTTTGTACACGTCATTATAAGACTTTTCTTTATCTTTTGCAGCTGCCCTCTAAAAGTTTCTGTTCAGCTCTTTTACTTCATTGCTTACATTAGCTTTAATGACTATATGAGGCAATACTCCCCCAAAAAGAATTTTTAAGAATATGTACAAAACAGCCTTCAATGTTCTCTCAATTTCACTTAAACATTTGACAAATATGTGATTCCATTCTTGGAAACATTTTTTTCAAACTCATCTGTTTGGATGACTGATGGCACCTCCCTCAATTTTTTTTCATAACCTCTTATAATTTGTCAGATTGTTGTCCTGTCATGTCCCTCTTCATTCACAGAAACAAAAAGAAGTCACGCAGATGAGTAAGGCATGGAGCACGAGAGACATGCTGGGTTTTTTGTCAAAAATTGGCACACTGATGTGGTTGTGTGAACAGGTATATTTTCGTGGTGGCCAAACCAGCTCCTTATCTTCCACAATCAGGCCTTTTTTTGTTGCAAACTCTTATGCAATCTTTTCAGGACCTCTAAATAGAAGGTCCTGGTGGAATTAACTATCTCTCTCACATCAAAAAGAACCAAATGAGAATCATCTCAATCTTTGATTCCACTGTGGAGTTTTTATGGGGAGGTGACCATGATGTTTGCATTGGAGGTCATAAGAAGAGCACCATGTTTTGTCACCAGTATGACCTTGGGGAGGGGGAAATCCGCGTCACACCAAAGCTGTTCTTTCAAAGCACAACATGTTTCTAATTTCTGATCTTTATCCTGGTCAGTCAGAAGCTGGGGTACAAATTTTGCTGTACCCCTTCTCATTCTCCAATCTTCTGCTAAAATTTGCTGAACTGAGCTCCAAGATGGTCCAGAGAACTTCCCCATCTCTTCAATTATCTGTCATTGTTCCTTGAACATAGTGCAAGGATTCTGTCAACATTTTCTTCCATTTTGGAAAGTGACAGAAATCTGGAACAAAATTTTTCATTAATCAAAATTTCATCTTTTTTAAAACAAGAAAACCACTTGTACGGTTCAGTTTTCCCCATACTACTGTCCTTGTAAGTTGTATTCAACATCACAACAGCTTCTGTGACATTTTTCCTGAACAACAAACAAAATTTCTCAACCACACACTGTTCTCTTAAGTCACCCATCCCAAAAAATGAGGTTCAAGTGAAACTGCTCTTATAAAAAAATTCACTGTGACCAGAGAGAACCTTACCAGGCATTGCCACTGGGTACACGAGCTCAGAGACAGTTTCCGGATGTTTGCTTAGTAGGAAAAATTTGCACTAAGAAAGCTCCGCCCACCAGAGCTTTTCCTTTCTTTAGTACCCCCTTATATATTTGTGGTATATACATATTTTCATAACAACATGAATAGACACAAAAATGTAGGGGTGGTATTCAATCTGTCAATCAGGTCACATCCCGATGGAGGTGGTTTTCTCATGAGGGACCCATGCCCCACCCCCTCTCCCTTCTGCCTTCACCTTCCTGCTGGCTGACTCTGATTGCTGCCAGAGCCACCACCATTAGATCCACAAGACTTTGCACACACAGGTCTGTGATCATCCTGCATTCTATATCATGGCATGTGGTTGCATGAGACTGAAGAGGGATTTATGGACTAGAATCGGATTTATGGATTTGAATTGGGTTGGGTTGTTTTCCTTTTATATAACCACTTCTTGTTATAAATCTCTTTTTTACACACACATGTTACTGGATTTGTTTCTGTAGACAACCCAGCCTAACACAATGTTTAAGAGCAACTTTCAGAGTCTCTCTTGAGATGTCAATGTTCTTACAGCGTTGTATTATGTAATCTCTAGCATTTATCTATCATAAAATCCATATTTTCCTTATATTGTATTTCTTATATAATTTTTGTATTCAATTACTAGTATTGTCAATGTATTTTAATTGCATGTTTCATTGATATCAGATTGAAGAAGCTGGTAGAATCCTTCAATATTTCATCATTGAATTTAGCAGTTGCTGTGTGAATTTGAATAATCTTTATATTAAATGCTCTTCCTTATATAGGTATTATTATATCTATAGTACAGTATGGTACTGTACTTCAAGATAGATCTTGAAACATTCTTTTGTTAACAACAAATGTATCACTACTCCTTTCTTGTCATAGTAAATAAGGTGATTGCCTAATTGAAAATTAACAACTCCAGCTCATTTCAGCTTATTGAGATGTCTTACGCATTGATACTTATGCATCCCTCTTTTTGGTGACTTCCAACTTTCATACTTGATACATTCAGTTTCATGATCATTAATGGATGTCTACAGCTGTTCTTCATTTTGAGTTGTGTTTCATCAGCAAAATACAAAACTGTCATTTGTGTCATCTCTGCCCCTAAGGCCGACTCTCCTTTCTGATGCAGACCTCCCTTCATCATGCTGAGTACCTTCCGGCCTGAGAAGGCCATCTGCTGGCACTCTGGCTGATGATGCCCCCGGCTGTCAGTGAGAAGTGCTATGACTTGTCCCTCACAAGTAGGGATGACATCCCCTTTCGTAGTTTATATCTGGACACTTCACTGAACCTTGTCCACCATGGGTGAGGCTGCTAGCATATCCTCTAGCATATTAGCAATACCCAAACAACCACAGTGCAACAAACTGACAGAGGATTGGTGGAATATACTCTGGATTTCAAAGTAGGTTCGAATAGGAAAACCAAACATACTCTAGGGATCAGGAAATATCTTCACAACAAAATGACGGCTAAGCTGATATCTAAAGAGGAATTACCCTCACAGTTTAAAAAGGGAAACAATGTTGCCAGCATAAAGATCAATGCTTGTGACTTTTCAGAAGTTCAAAAGAACATGCCAACTAAGAACAGCAGAATGTATAGGAACTGTAGTTAATGGGTAAGGAGTAGAAATGGGCTATGGGCTGCTAATGGCTTGGCTAGTTAATGGGTTCATTAAATTGTAGAGAACAATTTCACATTTTTAATTACAAGGAAGCCATGCTTATGTTGCTTACTGGGATTCAGTCCTTGGTGTTGTTGTTTTTGTTGTTGTTTGGTGCCATTGAGTCAGTTCTGACTCATAGCAACCCAGTGCACAACAGAACTCAACACTGCCCAGTACCAAGCTATCTTCAAAATTCTTCCTACGCCTGAGCCCTTTGTTGTAGTCACTGTGTCAATCCATCTCCTCAAGGGCCTTCCTTTGGCTGCCCCTCCACTTTATCAAGAGCAACACCCTTCTTCAGGGACTGGTCTCTCCTGACAACGTGACCCCAGTATGTAAGACAAAGTCTCACCATCCTTGCCATCCTGCACTCTGGCCATCCTTCTTCCAAAACCAATCGTATTGTCTTTATTTTGTCAGTCCATGGTATTTTCAATGTTCTTCTCCAGCTCCACAGTTCGAATACACCTTTTCTTCTTCAGGC
This sequence comes from Tenrec ecaudatus, assembly GCF_050624435.1. Classification (NCBI taxonomy): domain Eukaryota; kingdom Metazoa; phylum Chordata; class Mammalia; order Afrosoricida; family Tenrecidae; genus Tenrec; species Tenrec ecaudatus. The sequence continues at coordinate 151,926,083 of NC_134531.1, read as the reverse complement.
TTTCTTATTCAATGTACAACTTTCATACCATATGAAAACAACTGAAAACACCATGGCTTGAGTCAGGCACACCTTAGTCCTCAATGTAATAGCCTTGCTTTCCAATTCTCTAAGTATCCTGTGTAAGAGATTTACCCAATGCAACCTGACACTTGATCTCTTGACTGCTCTTCCTTAAGCATTGATTTGGATCCAAGACAGACAAAATCCTTGACAACTTCAAAGTTTTCATGTTGTTAACTCTTGGTCCAGCTGAGAAGACTTGGGTCTTCTTTGAATGAATTGTAATCAATCCTGAAGGCTGTAATCCTAGATCTTCATCAGCAAGTACTTCAAGCTCTGGCTCACTTTTAGAAGCAAGGTGTGTCACTTGTGTATTACAAGTTATTGATAAGCCTTCCTCCAAGCCTCTGGCCGTATTTTTCTTCATGTCATCCAGCTTCTCTGACCATTTGCTCGACTTAAAGATTGAACAATTATGATGGGAGAATACATCCCTGATGCACACCATTCCTGATTTTAGACAATCAGTATTCCCTTGTTCTGTTCCCACAACTGCCTCTTGATTCACGCACATGTTGCATATGAGCACAATGAAGTGTTTCGTAATTCACATTCTTCTCAAAGTTATCTATAGCTTGTCATGATCCTTTCAAATGAATGATTTTACATAGTGAATAAAGCACAACTAAACATCTTTCTGAAATTCTCTGTTTTCAGTCAAGATCCATCTAATATAAACAATGGTATCCCTTGTTCCACAACTTCTAGTGAATCCGGGCTGAACCTCTGCCAGCTCCCTGAAGGTGCTGTTGTTGGATAATCTTAAGCAAATTTTACTTGCATGTGATACCAGTGACATCCTTCTAAAATTCGAGCCATGTGTTGGGTCACTGTTCTTTGCAATGGGTACCGGTCTGGCAATCTTCTGTCAGTTGGCCTAGCAGCTGTGCTACAAGGTTCCTGGCAAAGCCAAGTCCGTGCTTCCAGGGCTTCATCCACTTGTTGAAACATTTCAGGTGACATTCCGTCACTTCCTGGAGCCTTGTTCTTGACTAATGCATTCAGTGAGGCTTGAACTTCTTTCAGCATCATTGACTCTTGCTCATATATTGCCTCCTGAAATGGTGGAATGTTGATGGGCACATGTTCTGGTACCGTGACGATACATTAGTTCCATCTTCTTTTGATGCTTCCGGCATGATTCAATATTTTCCCTATTGAATCTTTCAATATTGCACCTGGAGGCTTGATTTTTTTTTAGTTCTTTCTGTTATATGCTGAGCCTTTTCTTCCCTTTTGGTTTTCCAATTCTAGATCTTTGCACATTTAATCATAATATTTGACTTTGTCTTCTTGAACTACCATTTGGAAATTTCTATTCAGCAATTTGACTTTATCCTTTCTTCAGTTTTCTACTCTATGTTTGCTGCTCTCTGATTAAGGGCACGTTTCAGTCTCTGCGACATTCACTTTGTTCTTTTCTTTTCTCCTGTCTTCATGAGTGATGTACCCAAAAGCTTCACTCCCACCGGCCCCGCTTCCTTCATACCACTAGGATACCTGTATTCTGAGAAAGCAGTTCCTTTGCAGTCACACCTGGAGTGCCTTCTGGGCCCACTGTCTCTGAAAATTCTGTGCTTCCCTTCATGAGGCCTTTCATATCTGACAGTGTTTCAAAGCTATGCATAACATTTTCAGTGGCTCCTTCCTCTGAAATGGGCAACGGATTCCCTCCTCCTTGTCTTTTCTTGGTCTGGAAACTCCTCTGACACTGTTCTACTTTAGATGACCCTGCTGGCATTTGAAAACCGGTGACATAGCTTCCAGCATTGCAGCAACACACAACACCATAGTTCAAAGGAATGGCACACAAGGAGCGGCAATCGCTGGTAGGTATTATGAATTTGTAAAGAAACATTTATTATTTAGGACGCTACTGTCAGGTTGGGCGGGGAGAGATTACAGCCACATCTCAAAGTAAATAGTTGATATAGGGAAAAGGCGAGAGCTTGTTCCAGGTAGAGTAGTTAGTAAACACAAGTAATCCCAAGCTTTCCTTGTTAGGCAATCTCCCCAGGCTATCTAAGCACACAATTAATAAACAGTCAGTACCTGCATTGTCCTAAGTTTGATGGGAAGAAGTGACTTCAAAATCGAGTATGTAACCAAAAAGGAAAAAGAAAGAGAAAATAAAAATGACCTAGTGCCACTGAGTCAATTCCAACTCGTAGTGTCCCTGTTTGGGCTTACCAAAACCAAATGTGTACTGCAGCCCGAAGCTGCTTCTTTGCCCTGCAGCGCGAGTGATGGGTTTGAACTACACAATTTGTGGTTAACAGCCGAGTGCATAATCCAAAGCACCGAAAGGACTTCTCAAGCAGCTGCCCCAATATCCAGCTGCTGTAGAAAAATATAGCTTGGTGTAAGACAGCAATTTGTTTGTTGCCCTTAAAGTCCCACATTCCCTGCTCGGGGAAACCATGAGGTCAAATCTCTTTCCTGATATTGCCGACGCACTCCTTTCCCTTTCCAACGGGTTGGCTTTGGACGTTTGTATTGTTTACTCATCCACATGGGAAAGAAACCCAAATCAATGACGTGTATTTTTTCTTAAACTTTTACCAATTATTAATTATCCTAAATCTCAGTGTTGAACATCTATCTTTTTATGTTCTGTGTAACGAAACAGGGGCTACTCATGCAGTCGCCCTGTTATGTCCCAAAATATGATCACTGCCATGAGCAATGCTACTTGAGTTGTGAGCTCAACTACATTTTTTTGTATGTGTGTGTAGTATAAACTCGGGTTTTTGGAATTCTCACAGGATTTCTTTGTGAGATTAAGACAAATTTATAACTGATAGATTATAGCAGCATGTTTATTTCTGTATTTCTTGCATGTATAACCTAGAATCCTAGTGGCAATGCTTTTTATGTGCTCGTGTTTGTGTGTGTGTGTACACTCATTATGTCCATCTAATTGTATAAAATGTCAAAAATCTTTTTTTTTCATTAATTATTTCCCAGGTGATGCTGAGATACTGATACTTTTGGTCAGGGATCATATTTTGAGACTTACTAGCCTAGGGATATAATCATGATCCCTTTATGGCTTATACAGTCACATGTTTGGAGTCTCACACAATTGTCTTGCACTAGTGCGTACTTACAATTTTGAGACTTACTCTTGCGTAAGTGTTCATTATGTGCCTCTTATTGTGTAAAATGTCAAGGATCTTCTTTGTGAGTATTCAGTAGTCCCCAGGTGACTGAGATACAGAGGCTGTTGGTCAAGGATCATATTTTAAGACTTACTGACCTATGAGCCTAACGATAATCCCTTATATGGCTTATAGTGTAGTATGTTCTGATTCTCATGCAACTGCCTCGCACTGGTAACTCTTGACAATTTTGAGACTGTCCAGGTGGTGTGCTTTGAATAACTGTTTGTTAAAAGGAGAGCAGTAGCATGAGTAATCCACTGCTTTGGATAATCCAAAGTCATTGCAGCTTGGAGTTGGAAGATGTTCAAGTAGGATTTTAATTTTGCAGCAGTACTGAATTTGTCTTCATAAATAGGTTTAGCTGAAGCCAATGTTAAAATTGAGTAGCTGCTTCCTGGCTAAACAAATTCTCTCCATGGATGCTGGCGTTGGAGACACACCTCACACTCATATTTCAGAAGTAAACATCTTCCCTGAAGGATAATTGAAAACTGAGTACACATTGAGCATTTAAACAATTGTAGTTCCTAAGAATATGCAAAGCAGTTGGGAAGATTTTGGAAACTCATCAGTTTTTCTTTCTGTACAATCCCAAACTCAATTTAAATTGTAGAGATCATGGTATGCAAACTATTTTCCTTCTACCCTGCCCAGAACGCCTTTAAACAACCTGTGTGTGCGTGTGCGTGCGTGTATGTGTGTGTGCGTGCGTGCGTGTATGTGCGTGTGTGCGTGTGTGTGTGCGTGTGCGTGTGTGTGTGCGTGCATGTGTGCGTGCGTGCGTGCGTGTGTGTGTGAGTAGGATTTTGTCCTAGGAAAGCTACTAAAGGAATGACCCTGAAGCTAACAAATCCCATCGGTGTGAATGATATTTGCATGAAGGTTGGTAGTTAGATGTAGCTACAGTCAACAAAAGTCTCTCTGAAATGTTGATTTGTTGATAGGTTAGATCAGAATAACCTTAGAACTTAAGAAATAGAAATCCTTCCCCCAGCTAGAACCGAGTCTCCATAGGTATCTTTATTTGTCCTCCTCTTGCAGCCTTGTGAGGATCCTGGTGGGCGGGGTGGCATTTGTTTTACACATGGTTGCTATGAGTCAGAATTGACTTCACAGCACCTAACAGCATCGACTCTTGACCTTGATTTTCCTCTTCAATTATATTTTATGACCAATAACATAGACATAGTCAGCCAGCCTATTGATTTTTGAAAGAAAATCAATTTAGGGACTCAGTAAATATGACAACCGGCTGATCCATCCATGTTTTGTTTCAATGTGCATTGGATTACTATGAGTCTGGCCCTGCGCGATGGTAGTTAGCAACAGTGGCAATTTGAATCTTGTCTGCACCAAAATATAAACTAACTCTCAATTTACAGAAATCTGCCATATAACCAATGGATTTCAAGCATCTATCACTGTGTTAAATACACAAGAGTCATTTTATCCTTACAAAAACCGATGAGGTGTGTACTGTTATTAACCTCATGTATGGGTGGAAAACCAGTTCAAAGTGGCATAGACGGGCTCTGAATCCTTCTTTGGCATGTTAAACACTGCTCATCTACTATTCATTTAGTGGTTAAAACAATTATTTTAACTAATTGTGCCTCCTAAATAAGCATGCGCTAGTTATCTGCTTAAGAAAAAATGCCTCCTTGCAAATTATCTACAGGGGCTTCAAAAAGTTCATATGGAAATTCTATTATCATGTAATGCCATTTTCCCACAAACTATTTGAAGCCTCCTCCTATACAAAGCCTCACATATATCATTTTGATCATCTTGGTCTCACTGGTGTGTAGTCAATTTTCCCAGCCGAAGCTCTCCATGGCTAACTCCAGCTGTCTTCCCACGGCTACACCCGGCAGCAGCACGCTTCATGTTTGATCCTTCCATTTGATACAGAAGAGACAGATACTGCTCGAACTGTAAGAAGTCCGGTCCCATGGGAAAAGTATATGTACGTGTCACTTCTTCCCCACTAGGATGGACCATACCAAGAAGCACTCATTCGCAACTTCTCTGAACACAGCCTCCCAAGACGGAGCTGTCACACCTATCAAATACCAGTCAGTTGCCAAATTGGTTGCATGTGTTCGTAGTGACCTGTTGGCTCTCACCTTCTCCCAAATCACTCTGATTTTTCTTAGTCGTGTGCCATAGAAATCTGTTCTTTCATAAAATGATAGCACAAAAGTCTTTGTCTCAGATTCTAGGGTTTTTTTTTTTTTGTTTGTTTTGATGTGGTTTGTTAATTCAGTTTAAGAAAATTCAGAATTTTACGTAATAGAATGAGAAGGACTGTAGAATTGTGTTTTGAGTTGTCTAATTTATGCATATTTCTGGACGGGAGCATTTCCGCACAGACTTGGTCGGGTATCTGCAAGCACTGGAGGGAACACTTGCCAAGAAGCAGATACCTGTGGCTTGCCTGTATATTTGCTTGCACTGCAGTTCTTAGTCCCGGTCTGCCTCCAGGCTCCCAAAGACCTTCCTCTCAGGAGACAATCCTCTTACAAGGTACCTTGTTCAAGACCTCCCCAATGAAAGGAGAGGGCTGAGTCTACTGAACCCAACGGCAGGAAGTGACATAATCCTCTCAGGACCAGTTCCAGGTGAGATTGAGCTACCGTGGCTGTATCCTCAGAAGTGACGATGTCTGGGGAAAGAAGGACCTGGATCCAGTGCTGACGAGGAGCAGGAGTGTCTCAGAACCCAGGTCCAGTACCTTCCCTCAGTGAACCACACTAACATGTGTTTTCCTTCTCCCCCATCCTGGGAAAACAGGGCCAAGGCAGGCAGAAACAAAAAGCTATCGAACATGGAAAAATAAATAATAACCGCTCAGAAATTCTTAAAAGCTTGCATCCGTACGTGCAGAATGAGATGGAGAGTTAGTACATGTGCCTAAATAACCCAAGCCCCAAATATACTGGCCTTGAGTAAGTTTTCAGATGAAGGCACTAGATAATTGTGATCTTTATTGTATATATCTATGCTGAATGCATTTTATATGATATGCAAATTTACCAACATTCTACAAAATGATAATGATGTTCAGTGTTGCATAATAGATTAAATAAATGAAAGTTTCTAAAATGGTTAGGCAAGGAAGAGAGAATGCAAAGCAAAGGGACACTGTGTGTATTTGTATAGAAATGCAATACATATTTTAGGAATGAATCTGTAATAGGTTTAGAAGTACACCAGGAACTATTATATTATAATCAGAAAACACATTATGTTTGGGCCACATCCTGTGTTAGGATTCTTTTTGCTTTGGTTTGTTTTAAGCGTGTATTATTTCCTTAAGGGACCACTGTAACACAGCGGTCATGTGCTCAGCTGCCAGCTGAAATGTCAGCGGTTCGACCCACCGGCTGCTATGTGGCAGAACGACAAGGCAGTCTGCTTCGTGGATTTTACAGCCTTGCAAACCTTATGGGGCCAACAAGTTGCCTTGACTCAACAGCAGCAGGTAGTGTTTCTTTCTTACAGAAGCAAGACAGTGTTTGATGGCGTACACGTAGAATTTTCAAAACACACTTTAAAATTCACACTAAAAATGCATTTTCTATATTTTATTTGCTATATTAAAAAATCCCAAGATTCTTGGTAGTAACACTGTGCTATATGTATTATTTTGTAGACCATTGTTCTTCTCTCACCCTGCCATGATATGTTAAAATATTATTGTTTTGTCTGTTAGCCTCCAATTCATGGTGATCCCATGTATAATGGAATGAAATCCAGAAGAAAAATAACTAATCAGTTCCATTCCTTGAATGGTATGCACGTTGTACCAGAGAAATAAAGGGAGTCAGGGTTTTTCATTTCTCAGGACCAAAGTCAGAGAAATAAAAATTCAGAAGTTATTTAAATCATTCTTCTTCTCTTGGAAGAGAACCTGTCTGCAATGAGAGAGACTAAAAACAATTCCCACGAAAGAAAATGATTCCTGATGTCAAGAGCCAGGTTAGATTTGATAGCATTTGAGTTTCTGGATCCATTTGTTTCTGAAGCCCAAATGTTTATCTTTTTCCTAGTGATGTGTTTGTACCAACCTTTCGTTGGACTCTGATTTAATAAATTCCTTTCTTGACTCAAATTGAAGTCAAGCATTGTTTCTCCCTCCTATATCCCACATACCTCTTCCTGAGACAGGTTTCATTGATAAAAGTCATTTAAAACCAAACAAAAAGTCACTTAACACACCTCAAGTCTTTGATGGGAATATCTGACTATTTTCGGAGCCCTGGGAGCAGAGCAGTTACCTGTTAGGCGGTTAAATGAAAAGTCAGCAGTTTGAAAGCTCCGGCATCTCTAAGACAGTAAGGCTTTCTCCTTCGGTGGAGTTACAGACTCAGAAACATGTAGGGGCAGTTCTATGCAGTCCTACAGATGAAGTTGCTATGAGTCTAAATGGATTCAATGGTAGCAAGTATATGGTATGGTTCTATTAATGGGGCTCTTTTTTATCAAATTGAACCCTGAAAGCTGACTCACAAGGTTTCAGCCTTGTCCATCCAGCAAAGCTCGTGTGTGTGTGTGTGTGTGCGCACACATGCATGAGATGGCACGCCATCAGTCTTTGTAGGACTGCACTCTCTGATCCCATTTCCAATCTCTTCAAGATGCATTTTCTGGGTCGAATTGTTCTGGATTGAGAAAAAGGATTTCTGATGTGCTTCTCTGATACATACTGTTATCACTGGCTGACCACATCCTGGGAAATCATAGACATAGATTTTGGAGAGAGAACCATTCTTCCTGAAATACTCATCCTAGATAGGTAATTTTATGCTTGGGGCCTAAGAGCAGGATTATCTTTTGTTTGATACACTAGACAAAAGCCTAAAATAAAGAACTGAGGCCACAGGATTTATGGGAAAGAACTTTCTTAGACATTTCCATAGATCTTCTCAGATCAGGCTCAACTGCTTTGATTGCAACTTTGCTATTCATTAAAGTCATTGAGTCACCATGCTTCCTTGGACTACATTGTACCCCTGTGATCTCTGAAATTCTAGAAATTTTCTGAACATGATGGGAACCCTAAATGAGAAGGATTGTCACAGTAGACAATAGTGACAGCAGACATAAACGTACCAATGATTATTTAGGTGGTCTGAGATAAGGTAACAATAAATAGAGCTGAACTACTGACCACTAACCACAATAAATGATTGCTTTTTAGGATGCCATATCGAGTAGGTTCCAACCCATTGCCACATGGTGCACAACACACTGAGACACCGCCCAGTCCTGAGTCAGTCTCACAGTTATTCCTATGCTTGAGCCCATTGTTGCAGCCACTGTGTCAGGCCATCCGCTGGAGGGTCTTGCCATCTTTAGCTGTCCCTGTATTTGGTCTATCCTGCTAACATATTCGAAGTGTGTAAAACAAGTCTTGCCATCCTTGCCTCTAAGGAGCACTCTGGCCATACTTCTTCCAAGACAGACCAGTTTCTCCTTTAAGAAGTCTAGGTTACTTTCAATATCCTTCTCCTGCACCATAATTCAAAATCATTCGTTCTTCTTTATTCAATGTCCAACGTTTACATGTATGTGAGACAGCAGACTATATCATGGCTTCAGTAAGGAGCACCTTAGTCCTCAAAGTAATATACTTGCTTTTCATCAATATTCTAATGAGGTCTTTGCAGCAGATTTCCTTAAGGAAATTCATATTGTGATCTCTTGACTGCTGCTTCCAAGAGTATTGGTTGTAGATCCAAGCAAGACAAAATCCTTGACGTCAGTCTTTTCTCCGTGTGTCATGATGGTCTTCTTTACATTGAGTTGTAACCCAGGAGGAAGGCTGCAGTTGTTGATCTTCATCAGCAAGGACTTCAAGTCCTCCGCACTTTTAACAAGCAAAGCTGTGTCATTGGCATATCACATGTTGTGAATAAGCTTTCCTCCATCCAAATGCTGCATTTTCTTCAATAATTAGCTTCTATAATTATTCACTCAGTGATACAGATTGAACAAGTATGGTGAAGGATAGAAACCTGACTCAATAAATGATTGCTGCTGCTAAATATCTTAGTTCTGTACCATGTCTCATACTCCCAATCCCAGTCTACAAAAGAGACCTTCTCAGTGACCTTGATGTTGGTGATGTTCTTATCGATGCCTTTTGTATTATCATCGTAAATAGTGTCCTGGGATCCTCTAAATGGTTTAATCAGCGGATCAGTTTTGACTCTCTTGTGAGTATATTAGACCAATTCTAGCATGCTGCTTGTGTGGATCCTCTCATAATTCCTCCACAGTCTGCCATTGCAGACTGCCATCTATAGAGATGTGGGTCTTTGCATGTGGGTCACCATTTAATCCAAGCTTCTAAGGCTCACCCGAACAACATAGCTTTCTCCTGTAGAGCTGCTGGTAGGATTGAACTGCCCACTTTTAGGCTTGCAGTCCAAGGCTTACCTGACAGTCCCACCTGGGCTGTTTCACCTGGGTGAATGCCGCCATATTAACATGCTTTCTATTATTTAACATTCTGTTTAGCTCACAAGAATCCTTCACAGCAGAATCCATTTGCATCTACTCTTCGAATTACAGTTACTCTGTGATATCCAGGGCTTGTGGCCCTTTAGGCATAGACCGCATAAACTCATTTATAAGCCAAGTTTTTCAGCACATTTTTAAATGTAGTTTTGTGCTTCAGCTGATATTTGGATCAACTTATTGAGTATATATGGTACTTACTCCCTGATCTTAGCAGGCTCACCACTTGACACCATTTAGGCCATGTCGTTGGTTTGATGACCAGCAGAGGAAGTGGAAGCAGATCTTGAGGAAGGCCAGGATTATAAATTATAAAGTGCCTGCCTCATGTGAAGTCTCCCCATAATCTGAACCTAGGGGAAAGGAGCTCTATAATCCAACAAGGTAGAGTGTACAACTTCTCTTGACTCAGGAAGATCAAGGAGATACGAAGCTCAAGTTTTTCGCGTATGTTAACACACATATACCATCACGATGAGGTCCCCACGCCTTCTCTATCAGGCCGTGGCTTGAGGTAGAGGAGTTGCCTAGGATGAGGATTTCAGTGTGTTTTGAAGTGCGGCTGCTTTTCCAAGCACACTGCGTGCACAGTCCACAGCTTCTCAGCTGTAGGAGCTGAGGTCTCTTTAAATACTGTGTAGGAATTTCTGTGACTATTAAATTTTACTTTAAATTGGTTACTCATTTTATCTCTTAAAAGCATTAGTAATGTTCAAGAGGATATCAGGATTATAATTCTCCTGCACATTTCAAATTCTAGAGATGAGTGAGAGAATGCCTTTCACCTGCATTCTGTACTACTCCACCAATGGGAAAATGTTAGCCAGTCCACGGCTGCTTCGTGGCAGAGAATACCATTCTTCCATCCACCATCAATGACAGTAACCTTTTGTCAATCCGATGATGGATGCTGCAACCTATAATCCCAGCCGATGGATTGACGCCTAGAGGCACTCCCACTACCATCCCTTTGGGAGATGCAAGCCAGCATGACCAGGACCAGCGTTCCAGCGATGTATGAAGAGAGCTCTCTCCCCTTCGCTGGCTTCAGAATCACATAGTTCCATATTGGTGCTCTCTCCATTTATATAACTTCACCCCCACTCCATTTTCTTATCCTTTTCCCTTCTGTTTGGCATCGTTTTAAATACGCACTTCCTCTACTCCTATGTGTACATAGCCAAGAACGATAGTGTAACATGAGGGTGAATCTCCTTGCTTCAAATAGCAAGCAGTCTTTTTAGCATCTCTGATTTCTAATTATAAAAGCTCTAATGATAAAAATCTTTGATAGACCTAGCTGTAATGAGAGCCAATCTGCTATGGCCCATGGAGAGAGAGAAGGCAAATTAGTACAGTAAAAAAGAAAGCCCTGCTTCTTAGTTCTAGATATGTGGTGAGTAGATACTTATCAGAGAGTAGGATGATAAGTTGAGCAAAAACTTTAAACTTTTCTATTAGAGCCCATTTGTTTAGAAATAGACCAGCCAGCCTGCTCATATGAGAGTTAGAATAATTTGTAAACAATAAAATATTCCATTAGTCTCTGGGAAATTATCCCTGTAATTGGCATTATAGATGAATGGCAATATGGTCTAGTGTAAAGGCTAGAGGAATGGATCCTATATGCAGGAGAATCTTTGCTTATTGTGTTCAGTAATATTTCCCCACTTCTTATAGAACCAAAGAGGCATTTTTAGTAAGTTTCTAGAATGAATGAATGACTAAATGCCACATGTCAGAAAGATATACTTTTTTTTTTATTCCTAGATCCACAGATTGAATTCTATCTTAGGTTTCTCATCTCTAAAATGGGGTAATAATAGAACTTGTTTTACTAGGTTATTGTGAGAATTAAATGAATAATGACCCAATTTATTATCCATAATTCAAGCACACAGTAAGTATTCAGAAAATTATAGCTATCATTAAGTCAGAGAGATGCCAGAACACAATATGAAATCTTGGCAATGGATGCTAGAATGAAAAAAAAATCCATAGGATATAAGGTAAATAGCACTTTCCTCAGAGGAAACACAATTTCTCTTTTAGGAGAATGTGGATAAGAATGCAGATGAGTAATTAGAGTAGAACAAAATGCAGTCATCACTGTGAAAACAGATTCTACCAGTTGGTGAAGAAATTATGTAATAACCAGAAACAGCAATAGCAGCAGCAGGAACAAAATCAGTGGCATAAAGTCTCTTCGACTGTGCTGCCTTTGGAGAAACAGCCGTGTTTGTCTTGTCTTCTCCACAAAACCTGTTCTATGTTCAGGTGGAAATGCTTTGAAGAAAGTAAACCATGTCTGTCCTGTGGGGTGAGAGGTCTCCAGACTGCAGGCCAGAAAGAGAGATGTTAATTGTGAGCTACTAGTAATTCCATAAAGACTGTGTCCAAGTCCCTTCCACCTGCTTTTTACCCCATTTTCCCGCCGCTCGCAAAAAGCACAGATGGGGAGAAGAGCAGCAGACGATTCAAACGGGTACATTACGTGGGCACAAACAAGTTAGGGAAAAACATCTTTGCATGGTGAGAAAAATTCCACTCCTTTCTTGGACAATTTCTGAAGTATTGGAAACCATGGCAACTAATATAAATGTAGCCAATGCATTGTACATTCGCAGTCTGAAACAATGAAAAACAAACTTAATCTGTTAAAGTAAAAAACAAGTAATATGGACAACAGATTTTAACTCATGAAAACTTGGGCAAATTGAGTATTTTAAATATACAAAGCTATTTATATTTATGTTATTTGAATATGAACACATATATAAAATGCATGGGCTACATTACACAAGAAGCTTCAAAAAGTGTGTGGACCATTATTTGAAGACAAAGGAAATTTCCATCAACTTAAAAAATTAGTTTGTGTATTAAATTATGGATGTGTGTATATATATATATATAACACGTATCTATAAACCACACTCAACTAGACCCACTAACATGAGGTCAATTTTGATACATAGAAATGTTAGGTCATTTTTCTGAAGCTGTATATCATTACAAAAGCAGGATTGTTTCATTTTTCTCTCACTGTGAGACTTGTGGGTTTGAACCAAAGACTTTGTGACTATCAGTCTATTGCTGATCCAGCACAACCATCAATGCCAAAGTATTTTCCTGGAAAAGAGTCTTCTTCATAATAATAATAATTGTATATTTGAAGTCCCTTTGTATGTTGTCATCACAATTCAACAACATCATATTGGGGGTAAACTCAGCAATCAGAATTTAATGATTCAAAGAAAAATCTGGTTCTCACATGCTGGAGCATATAGACTAGCAGGGGATGCAGACATTAGTCACACAATCTGTGAAATTACGATGTAAATACAAACGGCTCTCAGTTCAATGAAGATAAAGTGAACAATATCAGGGTAAGTATGTCAGGGTATTGAATCTATATGGGAGTGCTTTACATAGAAATACAAGATACTAGTATTTGACTGCATGAATAGCCACTGTATATATTGCTTTAGATATGCTTTGCTGAAAAAGAAATTCACTTAAAAGATTGAGAAGACAGATTGATCACTGGTGGACCCTCATTAGAGAAGGGAAGCATAGGGATCAATGGTTTATATATGGGGTAGGAGAATATTTCTATGAAATGTCTACAGCCGCATGGAAATCTCTGCTCAAATCCTCAGAAAACACCATCAGAAGCATTTGACAAGGGAGCAAGTGACGATGGCATCATCACCTCAGAGGAGGCCAGAAACAGGGATAGGAATAAAAGGTATTTGCAGAAATGATTTCTTTTTGCCTCAGATCACAATAAGTGACTTCATTAAATGCTGTTCCCAGATGTCCATGTGCTAACTAACTGAACTACCACTTTGTAAATACATATTAGTTTATATATATTTAGTAAAAATAGATGTAACACATATTTAGTTAAATATATATATATATATATATATATATATATATAATTTGAATCACAAAATCCAATATACACTTCCATCAGAATTCGCTTTCTTTAGAGGGTGTTATTAAATGCATTTAGAAAACAAAATCATGATTTTATATGATTCATTCAATAGTTTTCTTGATGGGCTCAGTGATAGAGTTCATGTATTTGGACCTTTGTGTATTAACTATAATCATGGACCCTGCCTACATTGGAAGCTGAAAACTTAATGCTGGCTTGAGAAATAAAAGTAGCAACTAAAGCATACACATGAGAAATTATCCTCAGATTACGTTGAGTTTTCCACATCCTGAAATCGCCTGTTTTCTACCTTTAATAAGTTTGAGTTTGCTGTGCTCAGCATAATTGGACACAGCTGCCTGAAATTTCTGCCAGGGTGTAAGGAAAAATGGAGTTATTATTAGAACTTGATATAGCAACCTGCCTGGCCAATGCAAATCTTCAGATTCAATTGTTTATTGGCTGTGAATTTTCTATTGTAAGGGCACTCGGGGAGTCTTTCCACTAATAGGGTTCTGGAGAAGAAGTCTGAAAAGCACTCAGTCTCCAATCAGAAAATTAATTGGTTGACCCGCCCATAATGTCAGAGCCAACAATAGAGACATCAGACCACACAAAATTGGACTGTCCTCAAAATGAGTAACTGCAGGAAGCAATTTCCAGGACTTGTTAGAGAAACTCATGATGGTTTAAGTTAGAGGCCTTTGTAAGTGAAGTACTTCCATGGAGGAGGAAGTCTGAAATCAATATTGGCTAAAGTTCCCTAGAAACACACTGGGAGAGAAGGATTGGGGTCCAGGTTTATCTGGGTGGCGTGGGAACTCCAGCAGGGAAGAGGAGAAAGAGAGTGAAAGAGAGGCAACTGGATGAGCTCAAGTCCATTGCCCCAATAAGAAAATGGTCTGGTGTCTCTATTGTTGCCTCTGAAATTCTGGAGTTATCAAACTATTTATTTTCTGATTGGAGAATGTCTTTATCCTTGTGGGGAAAATTCACCAGGATTTTGTTAAAGATATGCTTCTGATTATCTTACCCATGGGGTAAGAAGCTGGAGTATTTATACAACAGCTCCTGAGGGCTGCTCCTAGCTGGGCTAATTTATCACTATTTTTGTTGAGCATAAAAAAAATTAGATCTGTCTTTGGTGAATTTGGAGAAATACTTGGTTCAAAGAATGAAGATATTGGCAATAAAAGTGAGCTAGAACACTAAAAGTTTAGAAGGACATGATTGGGAAATAAGACAGACTGCTCAAAAAAATCTTCTGAGTTGAGGGTATGCACCACAATGAAACTTTGGGGGAGAAAACACCAGCTCTATTATCATGATGACAACTTTGAGCCAGATAGAGAAGTCTCCATGATCTAATAAAGGGGATTGCCAGAGACCAGATAATACCAGCAGACTTTGAAGTTGATTCCTTCCTAATGGTATCTTTTAGGACCTAAGAGAATTGCCCCACAGGGCTTCCAAGGCTGTAGTCTCTCCAGAAGCGGATTACCATGTTGCTATTGTTGTGTATATTTTCCCCTGCAGAGCAGCTGGTGTGTTTGAACTGCAGACCTATTGATTAACCACACAGTACTGAACAACTATGCCGCCCAGGATATTAATTTTGATCCAGGGTCAGCAAACACTTTCTGTGAATGGCCAGGCACTAAATATTTTAGAGGTGACAAGCAAGAAATGGGCACGGTTACCTTTTCTTATTTCTTTTGTTTATCATTCTAAATATTCTTTAAACATGTAGAAAGAGGTTCTTAGTCTCTGAGTTATACAAAAGCAGGCTAGGAAATGGATTTGGTCCATAGGTCATTGGATGCCAACCCCTGATCTATAGAAAAATGATTCCTAGCCTTCTCTTTTTTTAGGATACTTTTTATTGCTAATATTGATTTTAAACGCTTGTTATAAAATACTATGTGCTTTCTTTCCATTCTTTAAAACATTTTACATTAAAACAACAGTTTAAAGTGTAGATGTGGGATATTAGAAACTGAGGTTGTTTCTCCACTCTGCCTTTTTTTTTTGCATGCATGCATAATGGAAACTACTTACATAGCCTGAGACAACAGAAGAGAAAATTGAGACCAAAAGAGAAAAATAGGATTTTCTCAAGATGATGTGCTTAGTGGTCCATTAACCTAATACAATTGAGTAGGGCATATGCATCTTATCATCCAGAACACATAGGACTACGAATATAAATAAATACATAAATAGACAAACCAAAAGCCTGTAACATATAAGTTTCAATTCTCAAAGAATCTGGAAAGAGAGTAAATATAAGTTGAAATAATAAAGGCTTAATGATAAAGAAGAGCCCTGATAGGACAGTAGTTAAAATGCTTGACTACTAATTATAGGGTGGCAGTTCACGCCCACCAGCCACTCCCATTCAAGTAAGATGTGGCCTTTGCTTTGGTAAAGATTTACAGTCTCAGAACCCGGTGAGACAGTCTACTCTGCTGTATGTGGTCACTGTGTGATTGAACAACAGTGATGTTGGCTCATTTAAAAGACATTCTAAAGAAACTGAGAGATAGCTTTCATTCTATATTCATTCAACACATAGGAATTAAAGTAAATCATGTCCGATATGTGGCTGGAAAGAGGTACAGGCTTCCAGGACATGGGTACTATAGAAACATAAGCCAAAGATAAATTACTCTGGTATGTTTCTGGTATGGATATGCTAATTAAGACAATATAATATTTGGGGGTCTATGCTATGTTCTAGACATATCAGCAAAGTAGACAATGTGCAACACAAAGGAAACCTAAAAGTAGTAAGAAGCAGAATAATGCCAGAGAGCAGTGGTGGGAAGGACATTGAAGAAAAATGAGCTACTCAAGCTCTTGATGTCAGATGGCAAAGATATTAAGGCTGCACTGAATCTTATTGAAATGTTTCTTACTGAGAGAAACGTTGAAAGTGGGGTTTTTGCAGACATGTGAAGAAGACGGCTGGAGCGCAAGAATGAGACAATATCTGCAGGCAGAAAAGTGCAACTGAGGTTTAACTCCTTCTTTGTCGAGCTCCTTTGGGAAAATTACTACCAGTGCTTCTGTCTTCTAAAAATGATGACTATACTAGTGTCCACTTTGTGAGAGTTTACTTAAGTCATAGTACCATATCTGGTGTATATTATATATTCAAAGATGTCTAAATTTACAAATCAAAGTTTCAAATATTATATAAATGACATATTTTCCATATAATTCTTACCAAAGACTTTGCATTGGATAAAGATTTATTTGTTATTTAACATAATTATGCTGTATATGTATGCATTTGTGACTTATAAACTGACATAATTATATATTGTATGCTATGTGTGTTACTAAATAACACGTAATGTGGCATAAAGACTGATATGGTAAGTATTAATGAAATGAAATAGACTGGTATTGGTAATTTTGAACCATATAATCCTATATTTTACTGTGTCTGGAATGACAAATTCAAGAGGAATATTATTGCATTCATCATTACAAAGAACATTTTAAAGTATCTTTAAATACAATGATGTATGTGAAGTGACCTTATCAATACACATACAAAGAAAACAAGTCAATGCAATTATTAGTCAAACATGCTAATTGTTAAAACCAACGTGGATGAATTTGAAGAATTCTATTACCTTTTTGGTGTGAAAGTTAGCAAACATGCAATCAAGTTGCACTGATAATTACTGGTGATTAGAATGTGAAAAATGGAAACAACAATCAGTAATTGAAAAGTATGGGTGGGTGATTGAAACAATGCTGAATATCTCATGATAGAATTTTGCAATAAAAGGATTTTTCAAGGCAACTAGACTGTTCAACTGTATGAATGCTGACTATTCATGTGAACTACCCTAAATGGAATATACATGAATTGAGTTGACTACAACTCTGGGAAACCATGTTGAAGAAGCTCAATATTATCACCCAAAAGAAGGCCAGGTATCAGTAGTAGAGTACATAATCCATTGTTCACATGTAAGTTCAGGTTAAATAAGAAGAAAATTAAAACAAGACCATGAAAGCCAAAACTCACCCTTGACTATATCCCATATAAATTTAGAGAACACCATAAGAATAGATTTATAGCATTGAACATTAATGACAGAAGACTAAGTGAATTGTTGGGTGACATCAAGAACATCATACATGAAGAAAGCAAAAGATACTTCCAAAGACAATGAAGAAGAAACATAAAACGTGGAAGTCTGAAGAAACCCTGAAACTTGCTCTTGAACATAAGTAGCTAAAGCAAATGGAAGTAGTTGTGAAGTAAAAGAGCTGAACAGAAATGTTCAGAAGACAACTATAAAACTCAAAGCAAAGCATTATAATAGAATGTGAAAAGACCTAGACCTAGAAAAACACAAAGAACATATCCATCATATCTCAAGCTGAAAGAACAGAAGAGAAAATCCAAGCCTTGAGTTGCAAAATTGAATGTTAAATGGGCATAATCTTGAACGATGTAGGAAATACCAAAAGAAGATGCAAGGAATACACCGAGTCACTCTATGAAAAAGGATCCATCAGCATTCAACCAATTTGAGATGTAATATATTGAACATAGCTGATGTATGGTAGTAGGGGAGGCATTCAAGATGGTGCACAGGTAGGCAGCCCATGCTGAGAGTTCTGAGGCGAACAGTGCGCCAGGTGGCCAGGAGGATGAAAGGGAGATACTGGTAAGTGAAAGGATCCACATGACAACCCGGAGCGCTTCCTCTATGTGGGAGGTGACACCCCTTACCACACCCACGCATCCCCAGCACATCAGCCTTTCTCCAAGGCACCACAGAACTGAGAACTGATCCAGGACAGCCGTGCTGCTTTGGTGCACCATTGCTGCCACTACCAACCAATAGTGTCCCTCTCATTGTTCACCTGAGCCCCAGTGGCAGACTGCAGGTTCCCCACACCACCACTACCGGAGACCCCTTCACTCCTGTGGTACCCACATCTGCATAACCCACAGTGCACGGAGCCCGCCACTACCCTAGCAGAGTGATTTGGCGGTGCGCAGCACATTTTGGCAATACATGGCACCCAGGTCCGCAGCCCAGTGGCCCAGCCTGTGGCTCTGTGAACCCTGGCAAAGTGGTGATATGCTGCACGGCTCCTCAACACTTCCCCAGTCCCTCCTGGCCCACAAGGAACAGTGGAGGTTACATTCCTGGTCCAGAAGGCATCCCTTCCTTACTTTTATCCTAGCTTCAGAAACCAGGGGATCAGTGGCCTGGCCCTGGGGCTCCCTGGCCTATGCTGGCCACCTTACTTCCGTCCCCAACTTGGCCACCACCCACTAACTGGTCCCATCAGCCTATCACTGCACCTGAAGTTTCTGCCCTCCCGCCACCCACAAGAGAACCAACCTGTTTCACGTCCATGTGCAGCAGTGACAGCAGCCCTCTCCAGTGCTAGGCATTTGAACCCTATGATGCTTTCCCCTGCATTTCCACCAGCCCCAGTGGGGTTGTTCTTTCCCTTGCTTAGCCTCCCCCAATGTTGTCTTCTATTATGTGCCTTTTAAAAATAAGAATAAATGAAGCAGCAAATTATAGCCTGGTAGCCCAAACCAACCCAACCCAGGTGCAAAAGGTCACCAGCCTCACTCAAGTCTCTGAGGCCCCTCACTGCCGTTGCTTATAGAGTTGCCATGGAACACTGATTACACAGTAGTCCAACTCACCACCATAGTAGGCCACAGTCAACCCTCAAAAACACCCCTACCAGTCACACAGAGAAAGAGCTCAGGGCTCCTTGGACTTCCAAAATCATGGCACCCACCTCTACAACATTGTCAAGTAAACAGCAGCATATGCAACAGTCTTAACAAAAAATAAGAAAAACAAAGCACAACATCAGAGTTAATGACACTCATAGAAGAATCAGAAGTGGATCTTCCACAAAAAGAAATTTTCAGAAGGCTGCCGGAATAATCCAGGAGATGAAGGAAGCAACGCAGGATAAGGATGCAATGATAGAGGAAATTAAGTCCACTATAGAGGGGATGAAGTCCACGCACCAAAGGGAAATACAGGAGCAAACGGATGAGGGAACATAGGATCACAGATCTCACAAACACACTAGAGGAAGCAGAGAACATATCAGTGATCTCAAAGACAACCAGGCAGAATTCAGCAAATGAGAAAAACAGTCAAACACAATAATAAAAGAGTTGGAAGAAAACCTGAGATCAGTGACAGATAGTGTGAAAAGGAACAGTATTGGAATAATACATATGTGAGAACAAGACACAAGGATGAAATTGACAGCTAAATTAGTGAGGGAATTTCTGGAAGCAAAATTTCCCACCTTAATGAATGAGAATCAGATACTCATATAGGAAGCAGAGAGAACACCAAGTAGACTAAACCATAAAATGAACTCACCAACAGGTGTAATAGTCACACTATGCAACTTTGAGTGATCAGGTAAGACTATGCTCAGACCTATCAGCAGAACTAACATATCCCAAAAGCTGAAAGAAAGATAAAAACACTTGCCTAAGAATCTGCTACCCTGACAAATTATCTATTAAGATAACAGGAGAGAAAAAGCGTCTTTCAGGACAAGGAACAACTCAAATACGTCATAAGACTCCCAAGCCTGTGGAAGATCCTCACCAACTCAATATGGTCAGAAGACCAACATCTACCAAGCACAACTAGGAGACTACCATATAACCCAACTCCACCCAGAAGCCAATATGCTGACAACAATTACCAAGTCAACGTGGCCTCGGAGAAAAAAGAAGGAAAGAATGAAGCCCCCCACACAAACACATTACACTGATATTAAGGGAGATAGGAAAACACACAAAATACAAGGCACGAATGACAGCAATGAAGCCACAGATTGTGATAACTCTGAATATCAATTGTCTCAATTTATACATCAAAAGAAAAAGGCTAGCAGACTGAATCAGAAATCATAGCCCATCATACTGTTGCCTGCAAGAGACTTGTCTTAAGGTCACAAACAATAATAGACTGAGAATAAAAGGCAGGCAGAAAATATATCAGGCCAACACCAACTTAAAAAAAAACAGGGGTCACAATCCCAATATCCAACCAAATTGACTTTAAGGTTGAAACCATAAAAAGAGACAGGGAGGGACACTACATAATGCTCAAAAGTTGAACTCATGATCATAATAAACATATACTCGTGATCATAATAAATAAATGAGAACAACAAAATTTGTCAAGCTATTCAAAAATTTTTGAATAAATCACAGAGTCAACAATGATAGTAAGAGATTTTGATACACCACTATCAGAAAAAAGATAGATCACTGGGAAAGAAGCTCAGCAAGGAGGCGACAGAGCTAAACACCACAATTAGGCAACTGGACCTGACAGACATACAGAGAGCTCTCCATCCAAACACACGCAAACTTTCCCATTGTTTTCAAGCACTCACGGCTTCCTTTGGAAAATAGACCACACTCTGGGACACAAGTAAAACCTGTGTAAATTCAAACACATAGAGATGACTCAGAGGTCCTCTTCAGATGACCAAGTCATAAAACTGGAGATGAATACATAGACAACCAGAAAAACAAGAGCAAACAATTGGAGAATGAATTTCCATGTTCTGTGCCATAAATGGCTATGGCCAACATTAGAGGGGAGTTTAGAAAGTTTCTAGAAACTAATGACAATGAGAACACACGGAGAATTCATCAAAACTTATGTGATACCAAAGGAGTTATCAGATGTAGCTTCATAGCAATAGAAGAATATATGAAAAATGATGAAAGACTTCTGATTGATATACTATCACAAAACCTGCAGCAACTAGACTAGAGTCTACTGAACAACCCCTCCAATAGCAATTAAAAAGGATGAATAAACATCATGGAAGAATTAAATCAGTGGGAAAATTTTATTTAAATTAAATTAAATTTAAAAATTAAAAATATAATTAAATCAGTGGGAAGACAAAGAATGACAAAAAAAGATAAATGCAGCAAAACGCTGGTTCTATGAATGGATCATTAGGATTGACAGATCACTGGATAACCTCAACAAGGAAAGGAAGGAGCAAACATCAAAAGCTAGGATGAGGGATTAAACAGGGAAATCACAACAGACCCCAATGACATTAAGATTGGGAAATATAGCTATGTGTATATATTTGTAGGATTAGTATTAAGCTAGCAGATGGACATTGGGCCTCCACTCAAGTACTCCCTCAATGCAAGAATACTTTGTTCTATTAAACTGGCATTCCATGATGTTCACCTTCATAACATAATCACTGAAGACAAATGGGTGCATAAGCAAATGTGGTGAAGAAAGCTGATGGTGCCAGGCTATCAAGAGATAGAGTGTCTGGGGTCTTAAAGGCTTGAATGTAAATAAGTGGCCATCTAGCTCAGAAACAACAAAGCCCACATGGAAGAAGCACACCAGTCTGTGTGATCACGAGGTGTCGAAGGGATCAGTTATCAGGCATCAAAGAACAAAATATCATATCATTGTGAATGAGGAGGAGTGCAAAGTGGGGACCCAAAGCCCTTCTGTAGGCAACTGGACATCCCCTTATAGAAGGGTCATGGGGAGAAGATGAGCCAGTCAGGGTACAGTGTAGCAACAATGAAACATACAACTTTCCTCTAGTTCTTAAATGCTTCCTCCTCTCCCACTATCATGATCCCAATTCTACCTTTAAAATCTGGCTAGACCAGAGAATATATAGTGGTAGATATAAACTGGAAACACAGAGAATCTAGGACAGATGACCCCTCCAGGACTAGTGCTGAGAGTGGTGATACCAGGTGGGTTTAGGGAGAGTGGGTTGGAAAGGGGGAACCGATTACAAGGATCTATATATAACCTCCTCCCTGAGGGATGAACAACAGAAAAGTGGGTGAAGGGAGATGTCGGACAGTGTAAGATATGACAAAATAATAATAATTTATAAATTATCAAGGGATCATGAGGGCAGGGGAGCAGGAGGGAGGGTGGGGGAAATGAAGAGTTCATACCAAGGGCTTAAGCAGAAAGAAAATGTTTTGAGAATGATGATGGCAACAAATGTGCAAATATATTTGATACAATGTATGTATGTATGGATTATAATAAAAGTTGTATGAGCCCCCAACAAAATGATTTTTTAAAAAAGAGGGCAATCACATTCCTATGAACATCTGTAGTTTAATGAATTCAACAATGTGGAAGACATGGAAAATTACTGTTAAAAAGACTCCTCTAAATTATCCCAAATAGAGGTCAAGAACCTCCAAAGACCCATAGCAAGAAGCTACCAACTAAGAGTTTTCCAGATCAGAAAGCTTAACAGGAGAATTCTACCAACCATTCAGGGAAGAACTGACACCTATCCAACACAAATTATTCCAGGATGTAGAAAAGGATGGCAAACTCCCAAACTCATTCTATGAAGCCAGCATGACTTTGATCTCCAAACAGGACAAAAACCCTAGAGGAATTGAGAACTACAGGCCAATATCACTAATGAACATACATGGAAAATTTCTTAACAAGATATTGGCCAATTGAATACAAAAGTATATAAAATATGTCATCCACCATGATCTTGTAGGAATCATTCCAGGGATGCTAGGATGATTTTACATCTGAAAATCCATCAATATTTTACACCACATCAATAAGAAAAAGTATAAGAATCACATGATCATATTGATGGATGCAGAAAAAGCATTTGGCAACATTTAACAATCATTCCTAATTAAGACACTCAAGAAGATAGGAATAGGAGGAAAATTCATCAAGCTAATACAAGCTATCTATGAAAAGCCAACAGCCAGCAGCATAGTAAGTGGAGAAAAGATGAAAAACATTCAACTGAAAAAGGAGACCAGTCAAGGCTTCCACTTATCCCCACTTCTAATTAATATCATATCTAACAGCATAGGACAGCAGAAGGACTTTAAAGTTATCCAACTGGGTGAAGAAGAGGTGAAACTATCACTCTTTGCCAACGATATGATTCTGTACATTGAAAATCCCCAAAGCTCCACAAGAGGAGTATTGGCAGTAATAGAAGAATATGGAAGAGTGGCTGGATACAAGATCAACAAACAAGTCTGTCATATATATATATATATATATATATATATATATATATATATAGATATATATAGATATAGATAGATATAGATATATATATATAGATATATATATATATAGATATATATATATCAAGATCATAGAAGAGGAGATCAAGAAGGCAATACCCTTCACAGTAGCCAAGAAAACATTGAAATATCTAGGAACATATTTATACAAAAAAAACCCCAAAAGACTAATACAAGGAAAATTATGAGACCCTACCATGGGAAACCAAAAGCAACTTCACAAATGGAAGAATATTCCATGCTTATGGATTGGAAGACATAAAATAGTAAAGATGCCAATCTTACCCAAAGCACTTTATAAGTTTAACACTATCCTGAAACTTCTTCAAACAATTGGAAAAGCTGACCACCAGTTTTAGATGGAGAGGGAAGAAGCTCAGAATTAGCAGAGAACTCCTCAAGAAGAAGGACACAGTCATAGGGCTCGCTTTATCTGACTTTAATATCTACTACACAGCCACAGTGGTCAAAACAGCATGGTATTGGCATAATGATGGTACTTAGGCCAATGAAAAAGAAAAGAAACCCCAGAAATTAAACCATCAGCATATAGAAAGCTGATCTTTGACAAGGACCCACCCCAAAAGTATCAAGTGGGAGGCAGATGCCCTATTTAACAAGTGATGCTGGAAATAATGAATACCCACATATAGGAAAATGAAACAAGATGTATATCTAATCCCATTCACAAAAACAAACTGAAGATGGATAAAGGATTTAAAAAGTGAGATCCCAAACCATCAGGATCACCAAGGTAGGAATCAGGATAAACCTTGGCCCTAGGGAATCTATAGAGCAACTACAATAAGCAAGGGTATACACACAGGTGAACCTGAAATCGACAAGTGGGATCCACACACCTGTGTGGATCAAAAGATTTCACCAAGAGGGTAACAAGGAAACACACAGACTGGGAAAGGACTTTTAGCAATGACACAACAAACCGAGTGCTTATTACTAAAATCTATAATACCCTCATGGCCTGCAAAATGAGGAAAACAGTTAACTCCCTGAGGGAGTGGGCAAAGGAACTGAAAAAAAAAGTTTTACTAGGAAGGAGACCCATATGGTCAATAAACAAATGAGAACATGCTCCTGATCATTAGATATCAGAGAGATGCAAATTAAAACAACCATGAGATACCATCTAACAGTCTTGAGGTTAGCCAAACTCAGAAAATCAGAGAGCAATAAATGTTGGAGGGGATTGGGCAAGACTGGAATTCTCTTCCACCACATGCACAACCTCTATGGAAAGCGATCTGGTGATATTAAAAAAATGGAAATTGATCTACCATATGACCCAGCTACACCTCTACTGGGCATATACTCGGAAGAGGTAAGAAATAGACCACAACTAATCATCTGTACTTTAATGTTTATTGTGGCACACTGCACAAACACAAAGAGTTGGAAACAATTTAAATTTCCATCAATAGATGAGGGGATTAGTAACCTCTGGCACACACACACAATGGAGTACTGCACATCACGAAAAGCATAATGATCACATGAAACACGTAGTTTCATGGGAGGAATTGGAGGAAATTATGCTAAGCAAAGTTAAGCCAATCACAAAAGGCCAAGAATAACATGAGTCCCCTGAGGTAGGTATAACCAGCACAGTAGGTATAGAAGAAAAGACATTTATCTCACAATATATGGATTGAGGTACAGGTAGCCAGGTGGAGGTCAGACCTAACCCAAAGAGGTACGTGTTAATCCAACACAAAGAACAGGAAAGGAGCAAAGGGAGAGAGAAAAGGTGGAGGTGAGAGTGAGATGATGGCATGCGGGGAGCAGGCACTAACTCACCCAGTGGGAGAGTATTGGTTATGTCTCCACAGAATTGGGAGTGTGCATACAGACCCCACCATGGTGCACCAAACCCTGAGGGCAATGTAACCATGAGGAGGAATGCATGAAAAGATTGGGCTACAGGGCTGGCCCCAACCAGAGCCAAATTTATCCCCTTCCTAGAAGGACATGTGACAGAGAACAACACTAAGCTTAAAGGTTGAGGTGAGGGGCTAGCATATTATGCCCACACGAAAGCAAACCAACAGGAAAATGATAAAAAGATGGTCAGTCTAGACCCCATATTGGCACACTAAGCCTGGAGGATGACCCCCTTACATGAAACTGCTAAGGCCGAGAGGACTGTGGGACTGACAATGGATCATGACATGTTTTCCCCCTACTGGAGCACACAGGGCAGAGTGGAAGTGCTGTCTGAACCCACGCAGTAGGCCACGCCACGAAGGGAACATAACTGATCAGCAACAGGAGCACAGCAAAGCCACAAAACACCTAAGAGCCCACAAAATAGACTTCAGGCTAGGAGGTGCAGCTCCCGAATTCCCCCAGGATCAGCTGGGAGATAGTCGTAGAGGACAGTGGACAGTCATGGAATTACATGTTTTCCTCTTGTTTTTTTCCTTTTCTTTTTTAGAATCATTTGTTTTCTATTTGATTGTTCTATGTCACTGTGGGTATGCCTACTTACGTAAGACAGGCATGGGAAGAAAGCTTGAGGAGAAAGCAACAGGACCAAAGGTCCTGGAGAGACTTGTGGGGAGGAGCAAGTGGGGGAAGAGTGCAGTGAGCAAACACTGCCATAGACAGGGAATTAATATCAACAAGGACGAAATAGAGATCCTGGGAGTGTTGGAGCAACAGCACTCTAGCTGAGAGGAAGTACTATGAGGGCGAGCATGATAGTGGGGCACAAGGAAGGCTAAAGGAAACAGGAATGATCTAGGAATCAAAGCTATCGGTAGAGTATAAGCATAGGTGTGTCCATATGTAAATACATTAATCCATAATAATAGAGCTTTGGGCCTATGTGCATATATTGATATGGCAATACACTGAGGTTGTGGATGGACTTTGAGCCCTTGCTCATACCTTCCCTCAATACAAGAACGCTTTGTTATAATAAACTGTTATTCTGTGATGCGCACCCTCCTGATAAAACTGCTGAAGACAAAATGGGTGCATAACAAATGTGGTTAGGAAGGCGCATAGTGTCTGGCTATTAAAAGACATAGCATCTCAGGTCTTAAAGGCTTTAAGTGAAACAAATGGCCAAGCAGCAGAGAAGCAAGAAGTCCACATGGAAGAAGCACACCAGCCGGTGCAATCATGAGGTGTCATCTGAAATGGGTAACAGGCATCAGAAGGCCCTCAACAGACAAAGGTAAACATATGGCTGAGAATAAAAGGGACCCAAAGCCCATCTGTAGACAATGAAACAACCCCCACAGAGAGGCAACCAGGGTGCAGTAAAGCACCAGTGAAATACAATATTCTTCTGGTTCCTTGAGACTTTCTCACCCCCCACTATCATGAGCCTAGTGATACCTCTCCCTTCAGACTAGACCGGATCATGTACACAGATAAAGATAAGAGACAAGAACTCACAACACACACAATCCAGGAGCAGGAATGAGAATAGCAATAACAGAAGGGTAGGGAGAAGGGGGGAGGGCAGTAAGGGTAAGAAGAGGGAACTGATCATAATGCTCGACACACAACCACACATCCCTCTGGGGGGAAGAACAACAGAAGCCATGGGGGAAGGGAGACACCCGTCAGTATGAAATATGAAAATAATAATTTATAATCTGTCAGAGGTCATGGGGGGGATTGAGTGTGAAAAATGAACTGATACCAACAGCTCAATAGAAAGTAATTGTCTAGTAAAGAATGATGGCAACATATGTATAAATGTGCCTGATATAGTTGATATATGGATTGCAATAAGAGTTGTAAGGACCCCCAAAAAAGTGATCTTTAAAAAATGA
Source organism: Tenrec ecaudatus (assembly GCF_050624435.1). Taxonomy (NCBI): domain Eukaryota; kingdom Metazoa; phylum Chordata; class Mammalia; order Afrosoricida; family Tenrecidae; genus Tenrec; species Tenrec ecaudatus. The sequence continues at coordinate 151,898,447 of NC_134531.1, read as the reverse complement.
GACTTATGAGTGAAGGGGTGGAGTTTAACCTGTCATTCAGGTCTCAACTCGATGACCTCATTTCGAGGTTCTGAGATAAATAGCTTGCTGGAGGCGAGGCACACACTTACTCCCCGAGAGGCTTTCTACTACAAGACACATGGAACTGTACTGATGACAGCCGGAGTCTGGGACCTGGAGAAGCCATGTGGAAACCCACACCGGGATTGGGATGCTTCCACCATCACAGGGTCCACAAAACGATCTACCCACTGGCCTGTGATCTTCCTGCGTTTGGCATCATTGCATATGTTTTGTGAGTCTGAAGAGGAACGTATAGATTGGTACCAGACATATGGGCTAATATAAGACTTATGGACACGATCTGGACTGGGCTGGGATGTTTTCCCCATATTCAATTGCTCTTGAATATTAAGTTCTTTCTTATCCACATATGCATTTGCTTATGGATTGGTCTCTCCAATCCACCCAGACTAACACATGATGGTGCTGAAGGAAAAGCCCAAGGTGCACTGCAGGTATTAGCACATAACAAGGCTCCAGAAACTGACAGAATACCAATTGAAACGTTCTAATAAATTGATTCAGTGTCGGGAGCACTAATGAATCCTAACCCCCCAAATATTGGAAGACAGCTACTTGCCAACCAACTGCAGGAGATATTTATCTGTGCTCATTCCAATAAAAGAATCCATAAACGAAGTTCTGGGAATTGATGGAATACCCATTGAAATGTTTCAGCAAGCTGAAGAAGCACTGAAAATGCTCAATTGTCCACCTCAGGAAATTTGGAAGACAGTTACTTGTGCAACTGACTTGAAGAGATCCATATCTGTGCTTATTCCAATGAAAGATGACCAAGCAGAATGTTCTAACTATAGAATGATATCACTGATATCACATGCAAGTAAAATGTTGGTTAAGATGATCCTAATTTGGCTGCAACAGCACATTGAGAGGTTATTGCCAGAAGTTCAGGCTGGATTCAGAAAAGAGCATTGGAACAGGAATATCATTGCTGATGTCAGATGGATCTTGGGTTAAAGCAGAACATGTCAGGAAGAAGTTAACTTGTGTTTTGTTAACTATGCAAAGGTTTTTGACTGTGTGGGCCATAATCAACTGCGATAACCTTGAAGAGAATAAGAGTTCTGTTGTGCTCATACAGAACTTGAACACACATGAAGGGGCAGGTGTGCAAACAGAACAAGGGAATAAAGCATGGTTTAAAACCATGTGTGTCACGGCTGTATCCCATCACCATATTTATTCAATTTGTAAACGGAGCAAATCATAAGAGAAGATGGATTATATGAAAAAGAGTGCAGCATCAAGTTTGGAGCAAGGCTTATTAACAACCTGTGAGTTGCAGATGAAACAGCCTTGCTTGCTGAAAGGGACAGGGAATTACAGCCCTTGCTCATGAAAATCAAGGATTATAGCCTTCGGTATGAATTACAACTCAATGTAAAGAAGACCCAAATCTTCACAACTGGATCAATAGGTAACATCACAATAAACGGAGAAAAGATTGAAGTGGCAAAGGATTTTGTTTTGTTTAGATCCACCATAAATGCTCATGGAAACAGCAGTCAAGAAATTAAAAGATACATTGCATTAGGTAAGTCTTCCACACAATAATTCTTTAGAATTTTTAAGAGCAAATATATTACTTTGAGAACTAAGGTGTGCCTGATCTCAGCCAGCCATAATACTTTCCATTGTCTCATATGCATGTTAAACTTGGACATTGAATAAGGAAGACACTAGAAGAACTCATGCCTTTGAACCGTGGTGCTGGAGAAGATTATTGAAAGTACCATGGTTCCTAAAAAGACAAACCTATCTGTTCTGGAAAAAAATGTAAGGTCAGAGTGCTCCTTAAAAGCAAGGAATGAAAAGGATTTGTCTTATGTATTTTGGACATGCTCTCAGGAGAGATCAGCCCCTGGAAATGGCACCATGTTTGGTAAGTGAAAGGGCAGTGAAAAAGAGTAAGGTCCTGAAGAAAACGGATTGACACAGCGGCTGCATCAGTGAACTCAGGCATAGGAACAATTCTAAGGATGTCAAGTATTGGGCAATGTTTCCTTCTGATGTCCATAGGGTCACAGTGGATGATAGTCAATTAGATGGCACCTATAAACAACATTCCAAAGAAAAAATATTCAGCATTATCAAACAATGTCATTATTATCAGTTGAAAATAAGATTTTGCTGAATGTTATTTTAAAACTCTTGCAGTAGCACCTTGCCAGGAAGCTACACAAAATTATAGGTGGATTTAGAAAAGGACATGGGACAAGGCATATAACAGTGAATGTCAGAGTAAATTGTCACTGAAAGATGTTGTATTCTGTTAATGATGAAAAGGCATTCGACTGTGTGAACCATAACTTCTATAGATAACATTTTCAACAACACTTTATTACACTCATGAGAACATATGCTCTTTGACCAAGAGTCAGATACTCAAACAGAACAAGGGAATAAATACTGCATGGTTTAAAATCAGGAAAGATGTGCATCTGGCTAGTACCTTACTTGTTCAATTTATGTTGTTTGTTGTTGTTAAGCATTGTTAAGCATATGTTCAATCAATGCATTAAAGAAATAATCCCAGAAGCTGGACTATCTGAACAATGATGCATCTCGATTGAAAAAAGGGTCACTAACAACCTATGCTATGAAAAGAAACAAGTTTGCTTGCTGTAAATCAAAGATACTTGAATCACTTTCTAATAAATATTAAAGACAGCAGCCTTCAAAATGGATTGCAATTCAATGTAAAGAAAAATCTTCTTAATTGTATGATTAAACAATATCATGATAAATAAATTATGATGACAAGAATTTTATTTTACATGGATCCACAGTCAAGCCTCATGGTTCCAGAAGTTAATAAATCAAGGATATTGTATCAGAAAACTCTAGTACACAAGATCTCCTTAAAGTGTTTGTGTTAAGCAGGGTTCTCTAGTGAAACAAAACTAGAACACTTAAAATTATATTATTTTACATTATATAGATATAGATATATACAGCAAGAAGGAAAATAACAACTAATTAGTCCACACAGCAGTACATAGGACTCAGTTGAACTCAATTTTATGGAACAGTTAATATGCTGAAAGCCCTTCAACTCATGGAGGGACCTTTAGTATAAGGTTAAGGAAGCAGACAGCAGAGTTTTCCCTCAGACAAAACAGGCACCATCTGCCCTCATGTAGTAGACAGCAGGGTGGGTCAGCAACAGTCAGCAGTAGTGTGGGAGTTTAGCAAAGCAGGTCCAGATGGGATATCAAAATCAAGCAATGCAAGTCAAAAGGATCCACTAGGCCCAAGGTCAAGCAATATTCACACCAGCAGTGTGGCGAAAGCAATGATTCATGGGTTGGCTTGACCCACAGGGAGTGCAGCTCACAGGATGAGGAACGGAACTAGCTAAAGCAGCAGCATGCTTGTCAGATCACTAGAGAACAAGAGAGACTAGGCATGCCTTGCAGAGTTATTTATCTCTTTGCCCTCTAATCAAACTGCAACCTTTTATTATCTCCGCCCACATGTTCCTATTGGACATGCTGACACAATACACCTAACTACCACAGTTTTGTGAACTAAAGTGGACCTGGCCCAAGCCATGGTATTTTTAATCTACACACACACACACACACACACACACACACACACACACACACACACTTTACAGGTAACTGAGAAGACCAGAGATTAATTGATGCATTTGAATTATGGTGGCAGTGAATTATATTGAAAGTGCTCTCTCTCTCTCTCTCTCTCTCTCTCTCTCTCTCTCTCTCTCTCTCTCTCTCTCTCTCTCTCCTTCCCTCCCTCCCTCCCTCCCTCCCTCCCTCCCTTCCCAGGAGTTGATGCCAAACCGTAGAGATGCTTTAGGACAGGGTAGAACTGTCCCTATCTTGGATTTCTGAGACATTAACTCTTTACAGTAGTAGAAAGACCCATCTTTCTCTGATGAGGTGAATGGTTTGAACTGCTGACCTTTTGAACTTCAGTCCAGTGTGAAACCATTGCACCATAGATTTTCAGAAGAAAAAAAATATCCTTCTGTGAGGAAATATTGCTAGAAGGCTTCTTAAAAGTAAGAATGGCAAGAATTCATTCAGTACTATGGGCATATTATCAAGAGTGGTCAGTCCCTGGAATAGAGATCTGTAGAGGGTCAGTGAAAAAGCATAAACTCCTTGAGTAGAAAGATTGACACTGTGGCAGTAACAATGTCTCAAACGACAATTTTGCAGATTGCACAAAGTGGATAGTGTGTAATTCTGTTATACATAAGGTGTTCTGAGTTGGAATCAACTTGACTCCCCCTAAGAGGGACAATACATTATAATAATGAATTATTACTATGTATATTACCATGTTGTATATGTTTTATACACATTTGTGTATGTATATATGCAGATACTTATATACACATACACCTATATAAATATAAATGAATTATATATGTGGATCCCTTGTTGCCCTGTGGGTTGGGTATTCAAGGTTGGTCATTCAAATCAACCAGCCATGCTGTCCAAAAAAGATGGGGCTGTCTGCTTCAGTAAGGGTACAATGGATTATAATTGACTCAATGGGAATGGGTTTGGTTTATTTGGGAGAGACAAAGAGGTAGGAGATATGCACATATAATATTAAATCCCAAGAACAATATAATCTATACATATCACATGTCTGTGAAAATGCATTCCAATTTTCATTTTCCAGATAATTTGTGTGAAAATTTCCCCCTACTAATTTATAGGTATGAGATCTTGTCTTCCCTGTTTACTTTTGATTTGTCAGTATGTAGCAAAGTATTTGGTAACTATATTTTGATAAATACTTTTCTTTTCTTTCCTTGAAAGAAATTTTAAAAACATTTTATTGAGGGCTATTACAGCTCTTGTAACAATCCATACATAAGTTGTATCAATCATATTTGTATATATGTTGCCATCATTATTTTCTTGACATTTGTTTTCTTTTTTTAAATCATTTTATTAGGGACTCATACAACTCTTATCACAAGCCATACATATATTAATTGTTTAAAGCACACTTGTACATTCATTGCCCTTATCATTCTCAAAATATTTGTTCTCTACTTAAGCCCCTGGTTTCAGCTCCTCATTTTCCCCCCTTTCTCCCCACTTCCCCCTCCCTCATGAACCCTTGATAATTTATAAATTATTATTTTGTCATATTTTACACTATCTGACATCTCCCTCCACCCACTTTTCTGCTGTCCATTCCCCAGGGATGAGGTTATATGTAGATCCTTGTAATCAGTTCCCCCTTTCCACCCCACAGTTTGGTTCATTGAATACATCAGAGCTGCAGCTAAGCACATGAATTAACAGCAACATCTTTTATGTTTTTATGTGTCGAGATCTGTTTTTAGTGATGCTTATAACATGGAGGGCAAGTTGATGTCCTCAATATGTAATATAGCAAATAGCATAATATAAAATGTATTATGTCTCAAGAAGAGTCTGAGCTAACATTAGTTATTCTTGATTTTGTGGAACCCCCCCCCCAAATCTTGGGGTAGACAGAGACATATAGACAATAAAGTGAGCTAGTGTATCCAGTGATGTAGAAAATAAAACCACAGTGCATTTCAAACCCAGTTGCTAATAATCAGGGAGGGAAGTGATATGGTTGCCAAGGATTGTTGGGCAAGAATCCAAGAACAAATATGCAACCCACTGAGCTCAGCAGACTATAAACAAGAGATTCCATATTCCCATGGCTTTTCTGGAAGCAAGGAACTCTCCAACAGAACAAACCCTTTAAGCCCATCAGTCAGCTTAAAGTGCAGCACCCTCTGGTGTGGTGTGTGTGATGGATGGCATATTTGATTGGTCTGCAGAAACAGCCCTGGAGTGTTCTTATTATGTGTACTCAGAAAACAAGTGGCCTCTGGAGATAGGCAGGGTAGTGGTAGTTATTTTAATATGACAAAATAAATGTATTTTCCTGATTATTTTAATTGTGCACTACAACGATTTTTTATGAGCTCAGATTCAGCCATTTGTATTCTTTAAAAATACAAACAGGCACCGTGGGGATGATTTTTCTCTGCTGCACAGTGCTTGGATTCTCACTTGGGAACACTAAAATGCCTGGCGTCACTTGAACACCTAGTTTTGAAATCATATGAAGACCTTTACATTTACGTCTGCATCCTGCCTATCTTGTATAGATAAATTCATAGTAGTTTTAATGCAGTGTATGCCTGTATATAAAAAAGCTTTAACATACTGAAAACCCACTGTTTTCCAACATTTATAGAACATTTGCCAAAACTGGCTATGTTCTGTGTGATAATAAAATTTGCATAAATTTTTAAAAGCTAAAATTTTATACCACCTTTTCCAATCACAGTCCAGCTGAGGGAGACTTAAATAATGAAAATATATTTTGAAAACCATCAATAGAAATGTTTTTAAAAAGAGAATGCCAAAACTATAATTTTATGCTATATAAAAGTAATGACAATAAGATTACTATAATACAAAAAATCGCAAAATCTGTAAAAAGAAATGCAGGCCTTTGAATTAGATCAATATTTCAAGAGAAAGAAAATGAAATAAACTTCAAACTTTAAGATTTAGAAAAAAAGATTTGAAACCCAATGTATGAAAATAATTAAAACTTAATTAATTGGAAAGGGCAATCCAAACAAAGTAAATTATTCCTTTTTCTTATAAATAGTTTTATTGGGATACATTTCAAATATCATACAATTCAATATTCAGTCATCAAGAAGTGTACAATCATTACCACAATTAATTTTGGAACATATCGTTTCCCCTCTATTCCTTTTTATTGGCTCCCCATTCCTCTCACCCTCCTCTTGCAAATCCTCCACTCTAGTCCCTCTACTTCCACCAATGAGCCATTAGTCCAGGCACTGTCTCTATATAGTCATCTATCTTGGATTTTATATACCGCAAAACATACAAATAACAAAACAAAGAGTCAAAAGGCTAACAACAATAAAATAGAATACAGAAAAAAACCCGTTGAGAGGAAAACAGAAAATATTAAAAACTAGAACTAGGTATCTTTTAAAATGGGTCAAAAGGAAGATAAAATTAAAAGGTGCTAAGTTTTAAAGTAGTTGTGTCTGTCATCTCCCACTTTCCAATGCCTCCTGCATATAGCAAGGTTATTCACATCTCTGGTCCAAGTTCAACGGGAACTGACCAGAGAAGGCTTTGTCCATATGTATTTCCCCTTCCTTTTTTTAAAGTGGTTAGAAATTTTAGATGTGTCAAAAAAAGGGATCAAATGTTATATTACATTTTAATTATTCAAATCAGTTGTTACGTTCAATCTCCTGTAGCCATCTATACAATATTCTCTTGTCTGATAACCACACAAATCATCGGAGGCTTAATCTACGTGTCAATCCTGCAGATGGATTTTGGACTTCCACTGTCATCCATAGCCCTCTGCAAGGCAGGATTTCACAATTTAAACTCTTAGATGTGAATTATATTATTTACAATCTGTGGATCACACAGGCTGGGGCACTTCTTCCGTGTAGACTTTGTTGATGCCTCACTTACATTGTTGTTGATACCTCACTACTTGTTCGAAGACAAGGATATAAGACCCCAGAGCCTATTCTTTCTGATAGCCGGGAACCATCTAGTTTCTTCACCACACTTTGCTATAGCACTCATATTTTCAATGCTCCAGGGAGATGACTGATAATGCTCTTTAACATAAAAGACAATTATTTCTCTAAGGGGCAAGCTACTCGTTTTTGAGCCTAAGAGCAGGTTAAGTAGTGTACTGAGGGATCTTAAAATCCATAATGAAACAATTAGTGTTCACTTGATTCCAATACATCACAACCTCACAAGACAGAGTAGAACTGCTCCATAGGTTTAAAAAAGGCTGTGCATCTTTTTGTGGAAGCAAAATGCCACGTCTTTCCTCCACAAAGTAGTTATTAGGTTCAAATCATGACCATTTGCTTTGCACTGAGCATGTAACCTTTGTCCAGCAAGGCTCTCTGGAGGGTAGTGTTCCTAGTAGAAAGAAGAGTAGAGCATGAAGAAATTAGCAGAAAGTGTGTTGAAGCTACTGAGGATGCATAAATATGTTACATAGATCAAGATGTAAATACTTAGTAGTCTATGTATGTTCATGTTTTATTTGTACAAGAGGGCTTCAAAAAGTTAAGGAACTATGACTTTTCAAAGATAATGGCCTTTCCATGAATTTTTTGTATATATATATATATGACAAATGAATATGTATATGTCAACTCATCTGTAAAATTGTTATACTGTCTTAATTTGTGTCTTAGTGTCTGGAATCTATGCCACTATTATTTTGATTGCCACTAGTCACCCATGGTAGATGGATTTCACAGGACCTCCAATACTAACTCAAACTAGGAAGAAAGACTTGGAAATCTATTTAAAAATGGAAACCCAATGAGCAAAATGATACTTTATTTAATAGTTTGCTGGAAGAGAAACCCCTCACATTGGGAGAATTGACTGTCCACTACTGAGGAATTAGACAGCAAAACCTTATAAATAGCAGGGTAACATTAAGAGTTATCAGATATAGTACCAACATAGAAACTATGTTGTCTGCTATGCCAGGAAAGACAAATTGAGGAGAAATAATATTACATCAATCATTGATTTAGTGTATTGTGCCAACCTCACCGATAAACACAGGTGAGGTTAATTGAAGGGCAGAGAGATAAATGGCTCCATGAGCCTCACCTTTCTAGTTCTTGAGTCTCGTGCTTTGTGATTGTTGGACCAGGGTGCAGCTGCCTTAGCAGTTCCCAGCTTCAGCTGGCAAGGCTCACTTCCTGCAAGACATCCCTGAGGAGAAGCCACATGGACCTACCCCGATGCAGCCCTGGGTGCTGGAGCACCCGTGTGGTGACCCCTGCCAGTGCTAAGATGCTTACACATTCACTGACTCAGCTTTCCTCCTGCAATTGGCATCATTGAGTGGCTTTGTGAGATGGAGGAGGACTTTCTGGATTGGTGGGTTAATGGGTTAATTTCTGGGTTAATGGGTTAATGTTGGACTTGTGGGCTTGGGAAGCACTGGATTGGGATGTTTTCTTGGTGTGCGCTTAACCTTTATATAAAACTCTCCCTTATACATGAGTTTCTGTAGATTTGTTTCTCTAAAGTACCCAGACTAACACAATCATCAAAAAGAATGTTTCAGGAACTAACTTGAGATACAATACTACCAGTAGAGAGTTAATAGATTACAATTGTGCCTGATTCAAAGAATGGTGACTCAACAGTTACAGCAACTACCTAACAAAACCATGAATAGCACACACAAGCACATTTTTGCTGTGGATAATTCAAAATATTACAGTAAAATAATGGGCTAGGAATGTCAGAAATGTAAGACAAAATCAGAAGAATATATGAAACAAGGGCTATTGTTGCTGATGTAAGATGGATTTTAGCTCTAAGCACAGAGTACCCGAAAGATGTTTCCTTGATTTTTATTGACTATGCATAGGAACTCAACTTTGTGATTCAAAAAATTATGGATTACATTTCAAAGAATGGAAATCCAGGGCATTTAATTATACTCATGAAGAGCTTTGACAGAGATCATAAGGTAGTCTTTTGAATAGAACAAGGAGATATGGTTTTGTCAAAAATCACAAAAGTTATCTATTCTGTGGTAATTATTGTTTTGAAAAAAAACTAAAGCTAAAGTAGTCCCCAAGAGTTGGAGATTAGTGATGTCCGAAATAGTCCACTCTTCCCTGATGCTCTTCTAGCCCATTACCCCCTCCTCCCTTTCCTGCGTATACTCATCGTGTCCCTGAATTCTACAATTTGATGAACATCCCATAAAAATTCATGAAATGTTGAGGAAATGTCTCATGTGGTGGTGGGTGATAGTCAGTCCCAAATCTGAAGGCCAGACAGAGGAGAGCCAAATGTAGGGTTCAGAAGCACAAGCCAAAAATGTCCAAAAATCATTGCAGGTCTCCTTGTTTTATCAAAGCCCATATAGGAAATGAGGGTTTGGCTTTCTAGGTGAGCTGAAGGGCATTACTCACTCAATTTACTTACATTGAGTCAATGTTGACTCAGAGTGAACCCATGTGGGTTTCTGAGACTATAATTTTTATAGAAGTAGAAAGCCGTCTTCCTCCCAGAGCTTCTGATGGTTTTGAACTGCTGATCATGAGGATTATAGCCTATCACACAACCACTACACAAAAGGACTACCTAGAACTAGTATTTATACCCCACAAATGATTGTGTCCTAAGTCAAGGTACTTCCAAGGAAACAAAGGCGTAGCTTGTTTCACACCCCTTACTAAGGTGGGGTCTTTAAGACACCCCCTCCCCAAAAATTACAGAGTGTGGCTTGGTTCACACCCTCTACTCAGGTCAGGCTTAATTCTACCCGATTTCAATACATTTGTAGACTAGAGAATTCCCTCCCAAATAGAACAATAGTCATAGGTTTATAAAGTCCATAATACAATCTATAAGAAATTATGGCTAAGGGATCTATTAATTGACTATAACTTATATTCTTTCACCATACTTATTCAATCTGTACTAAGCCAGAGTCCAGAAAGCTGGACTATCTGAAGAACCCAGATCAAAGACAACAGCTTTAGTGTAGATTGCTACACCAATATTAAGAACACAAAACCCTCATAAACTCTTAATCAATAAATAATAGTTTAAGCGTAGTGGGTTTATGAAAATACCTTAGGGAGAACACACCCTTGGCAAAAACAAAAAGAAAAATACCTATAACATGTATAGTGTTATAACTATGATGTGAGTATGCCTGGTTTAAAAGTTGGCTTAAGCACTTATACTAGTTTTGTGTATGTAACTAACTTAATATCAATACATCTCCATTTTCTCAACTTTAAAATATCAACAGCATATATATGCCCTCATATAATTGGATGAAAATCATGAAGGACAACACATAAGGAACACTCGGGACTCTATACTGAATGTATTTTGTCAGACACCCAATAAGCATAACATTTGTTATTTTATTGTTAGCTTATCAAATCTATATATCTGAGGACTAGAAAGAATATTAAATATTAAATGTGTTTTAACACTTTGAATTGATAGATCAAAAGATAAAAGTTATATGAACATTATAATATATTCCAAAAGAGCATTCATACTATTTAGTTTTATTCACAGACACAAAGTCCCAAAGATGAGAGATGTATTGACAACATTTGACAGATTTAAAATTCATGAGGGCAAATAAAAGTCAATGATAATGCTTCATAATCAGTTTTATCTTTGAAAATGGAGTCATTAAGATAACATGCTAGTTATTCTCTTCCATAAATTACCTAAAAGCAACAAAGAGAATGCGTGCATTCCATTTATAGCCAAGTAGACCGTTAAAATTTTATTTAACAAGACAGTCCAAAGTCATGGGGATAAAGCAGGAAATTGTGCAAGGAAACATCTTAATCCCGTCAACTGATCAAAAAAGCATCCTGAAAGAAGAGGTGGGAAGGTTTTCATGATGGTAGAGAATGTGAAACCATGATCTTCAATGGTATAAAAAGACGCTATGTAGGATCCAAGGTTTCCTTTAGGAAGAATCAACTCAATGAGTCAGAGAAGGAAGTGATACATATAGACTCATCAAATGAATGAGCTAAGATTCTAGGAGTTATTCTATTTACGTAGAAGGAAAGAAACATGATGAACTTTTAGTCAATTGTACCCTTATATCTATGCCATGAAAGATGAAAGAAAGGGATGTCAGCAAAGCCCCAGACCACGGGAAGACGCCTAGCCAATGTGTATGTGGTGTAGGTCCTTCTTAAATAGAAAGTCTAACAACGAGCCTGTCCAGGACAAATGCACTTGGTGCAAAAAATGAATAATCAAAAAGGAGCCACCCTAAAATCTTGTGGAAAGCCTTTGCAAAACTAGGGGGAAAAGAAAAGAAAGGCATTGGAGTGAAAAAGGCACAACATGAGAATAAAATAGAAAATAACTTGTTTGGAGAATCTGCCCCACAAATTGACAAAACAAATAGTACACTTCTAAAACTAATAAGCAATTGCAACTAGATTGTAGGATTCCGAGTATACAAAAGCCAGCTGTTTCTTTACTTACAGTAATGCACTATTGAATGTGCCATAAAAAGGCCACCTGTATTGACATATGCAAGGATAGTGATGTTGCTGCTGGTGCTGACGTGTGCCCTTGAGTCTGTTCCAACCTGCAGAGACCCACGAACCATTGCCCAAGTCTGAGCCATCTTTAAACTTGTTCCTAAGCTTGAGCCCAATGTTGCAGCCACTCTGTCCATCTGCCTTACTAGGGCCATCTTCTATTTCTTGCTGTTATTATTTGTTGGCACCAAATTGGTTCTAACCTATAATAACTTTATGCTCAACAGAATTAAACACCGTCTGGTCCTTTGCTGTCCTCCCAATTGTTCCCGAGCTCGAGTTAATTGTTGTAGCTACAGAGTAAATCCATCTTCTTGAGAGCCTTCCACTTTTTTGATGGCCCTCTACTTTACCAAACACAATGTCCTTCAAGACGGGTCTTTCCAAATCATGTAAACAGAAGCCTCAGCATTCTTGCCTCTAAAGAGCATTCTACACATATTCCTTCCAAGACAGATTTGTTTATTCTTTTGGCAGTCCATATTGCTTTCAGTATTCTTTTCTAACTCCATGGTCCAAATACATCAATCTTTCTTTAGCCTTCCTTATTCAATGTCCAACTTTCACATGTATATGAGTCAACGGAAAATACTATGGCTTGAGACGGGCCAGTTAAGTCCTCAAAGTAACATACTTGCTTTTCAACATTCTAAAGAGGTCTTGTGCAGCAGATTTACCAAATGCAACATGTATTTTGATCTCTTGACTTCTGTTTCCATGAATATTGATTGTGGATCCAAGAAAGACAACATTCTTGACAACTTTAACCTTTTCTCTATTTATCATGATGTTACCTATTGTGTTAGATTAGGGTAAAGATTTTGTGTCTTCTTTTTATTGAGTTGTAAACCATACTGAAGACTGCAATCCTTGATCTTCATCAGCAAATACTTCAAGTCATCTTTACTTTAGCAATAAAGGTAGTGTCATCTGAATATGTCATGTAGTTAATATGCTTTCTTCCAATCTTGCTGCCATGACCTTCCTCATAAGTCAGCTTCTCTAAAGATTTCCTCAGGAAACATTGCCTAACTATGGTGAGAGGATACAACCCTGTCACACATATTTACTGATTTTTAAACTATGCAATGTTCCCTTGTTCTATTCACAAAACTGCTTTTCCCAACTCATAGTTAGTACTCCTGTATTCAACAAAAATTCAACAAAATAAATCACTTCCTGATCGTGTGCCATCCTAACAACTGTGATGTTCCAGTCTAGTGTGGCCAATACGTCAGTTCATCTCATCAAGGGCCTTCTCTCTTGTTGACTGACTTTCTGCTTTATCTATCTATAGATTCAATATTAAGATATCAGTTAATGTGTTTGTTAGTCTGGGTACTTTAGAGAAAAAAATCCACAGAAATTCATGTATAAGAGAGAGTTTTATATAAAATTTAAGTGCACATCAAGAAAGCAGCCCAACCCAGTGCTGCCCAAGCCCTCAAGTCCAACTTTAACCCATATGTCCGACAGCAATCCAGAAAATCCTCCATCTCACAAAACAGATGCAAAGATGCCAACAGCAAGAAGAAAGCCGTGTCAGTGAATGTGTAAACATTTCAGTGCTGGCAGGGGTCTCCACATGGCTGCTCCAGCACCCAGGGCTGCATTGGGGTAGGTCCATGTGGCTTGGGATGCCTTGCAGGAAGTGAGCCTTGCCAGCTGAAGCAGGGTTCTAAGGCAACTGCACCCTGGTCCAACCCTCACAAAGCAAGAGACCCGAGAACTTGAAAGGTGAGACTCACTGAGCCATTTATCTCTCCACCCTTCAGTAACCCCACATGTGTTTATTGACCAGGTTGGCACAATAAACTTTAACTATCTCAGTTCATAACAACTTGATGTAAAAATCCAGTATAATCGCACTCAAAACCTTAGCAAGTCATTCTGTAGTTACTGATAAATTGATTATAAACTTATAGGAAAAGGCAAATGATCCAGAGTAGTTATAAATCTTATAAAGTTACATTAACCCAAAGCTACATTAATCCAGTTACATTAATCCAAACCATGTGATATTGGTGAAAAATATAGACAAATAAATCAATGAAACAAAATAAAGAACACCAAAATAGACTCACAAAAATACAAAAGGGCTTAAAAATTTTGTGACAAAATTGTATTCTCTATCAATTTTATTTTCCACAAACTATTTGAAGACCCCTCCAATAGAATAAAGTTCCATTTTGACATATGAGCAAAGTAACCCAACAGAGAAAATACAGTCTGTCAAGTAAATAATCATATGATGGAACGTATGCAAACATATAATAATACATGTGAGCTGTAATTTAAACTAAGAACATCAACTCATAATAGTGTATCACTACTGGTCATCAATTATTACAAATGTCTCCCAGAATTTATTTCAGAGGACAGCACTGTATCTACAGCTCTGGGAGAGAGACATGTCTCATCAGAACACATGAGAGCAAATAAAGTGGGAGGAAGAGAGAGTGGAGCACATCCTGGCCCACCAAGACTTGATGAAGAGATTGTGGCTCAGAGAAGCCAACCCACAGAGAAGACCATATGGCCAGCCCCTCTATGAGACATGACATCCCTCACTGACCCATAGCCCTACAGGGGACAACACTGGAGACACAGTTTGGGGATTTCACCCAATCTGATCCCTCCACACTGAGGCAAAACACTAAAGGCATGGAAGAGAACAGCAAGGGGAACAGAGCAACAAAGTCCCCAGGGAATACCAAAAGTAGACTTTGGGGCCAGGGCTTGGGACCCCATCAGACTCTACTGGAAAACACTCCTAAAGGTCAACAAACAGTCCTTGAACTAACTACAAGCCTTTCTTTCTTGTTGTTGTGTTTTGTTTTGTTTTTGTCATTGGATTGTTGTTGTTTGTTTTGTTTTGTTGCTTGGTTTTGCTCTGTCTTATTTTTGTGTATGTTATTATCTCTGCAGGTCTGTCTCAATAAGACAGGCTGAATGAACATTCTGGAGAAGAAAACAATGGGACCGAGATTTCCCGGGGGTGGGGGGGGGGGAGGTGGGGAAAAGGTAGTGGTGTAAATAAACCCAGGGACAAGGGAACAACAAATGATCCAAGATCGGTGGTGAGGAGGGTGAAGGAGGTCTGGTAGGGCATGACCAAAAGTAATGTAACCAAGAGGAATTACTGAAATCCTAATGAAGGCTGATCATGATAATAGAAAAAAGGAAAGTAAAAGGAAATAGAGGAAAGAGCTAGGAGGTAAAGGGCATTTGTAGAGGTCTAAATACAGGCATGTATATATGTACATATATTTATATATGAGGATGTGGAAATAGATTTATGTGCATATATGTATACATTTAGTATTAAGGTAGCATATGGACATTGTGTCTCCCACTCAAATACTCCCTCAAAGAAAGAACACTTTGTTCTATTAAACTAGCATTCCATGATGCTCACCTTCCTGACACAATCACTGAAGACAAAGCGGTGCAAAAAGTGGCAAAGAAAGCTGATGGTGACTGGCTATCAAAAGATATAGCGCCTGGGGTCTTAAAGGCTTGAAGGTAAAAATGCGGCCATCTAGCTCAGAAGAAACAAAGCCCACATGAAGAAGCACACCAGCCTGTGCGATCACGAGGTGTCAAAGTGATGAGGTATCAGGCATCATCAGAACAAAAAATCATATCATTGTGAATGACGGGAAGTGCAGAGTGAAGACCTAAAGCCCATCGGTAGGCAATTGGACCTCACTTTACAGAAGAGTTGCAGGGAAGAGATGAGCCAGTCAGGGTTCAGGGAAGCAACAATGAAACATATAACTTTCATCTAGTTCCTAAAGACTTCCTCCCCCCATCCCACTATCATGATCCTAATTCTACTTTACAAATATGGCTAGACCAGAGGATGTACACTGGTACAGATAGGAACTGGAAACACAGATAATCCAGTGCAGATGATCTCTTCAGGACCAGTGGTGAGAGTGGTGATACTGGAGGGTGGAGCGAAGGAAGGTTGGAAAGGGGGAACCAATTACAAGGATCTACATATAACCTCCCCCCTAGGGCATGGACAACAGAAAAGTGGGTGAAGGGAGACATTGGATAGTACAAGATATGACAAAATAATAATTTATAAATTATCAAGGCTTTATGAGGAAGTGGAGAGGGATGGAAAAAAATGAGGAGCTGATGCCAGGAGCTTAAGTGGAGAGCAACTCTTTTGAGAATGATGAGGGCAATGAATGTACAAATGTGCTTTACATAATTGATGTATCTATGGACTGTGATAAGAGTTGTGCGAGCCCCTAAAAATGATTTTTTAAATTATAACAAACGTACTACACCCATGCAAATTATTACTAATAAGGGTATCTGTTGGCAGGAAAGACACTCCTGTGGTGTAAAGGGTAATGAATGGGACTGATGCCACACGATATCCTTTTCAAACCCACCAGCCGCTCCAGTGGAGAAGGATCAGTCTTTCTACGCCCTCAAAAAGCTCATCTTGGCAGTATACAGGGGCAGTTCTACTCTGTCATATGGGGTCACTTTGAGTTGGAATCCACTTGATGGCAATGACTTTGGTTTGGAGAGTTGGAGTGGGTGATGGGGAATATTTGGGAACTTTGTATTTACTGCTTATGTATTATTTCAAACTAAAGGTACTCTAAAATAAATTCTATTAATTAAAGCTCCTAAAACAGAAATTAAAGAGTTAAAATGGACTCAAGAAAGATCCAATTTTCAGAAATGCCTGGTTCAGTTATTCAAAGCAATGCGTTCTTCAAGACCCCCCACTGAAATGATCTGAATGTGGAAGATGAAAAGCAGATTAAAATAAAACACTTCAAAATATTAACAATTCAAAAAGGCAATGGGAACTCAAAAACCAGTTTTTGAAAGAAACAGGTAAATGAGATACCAGTGTCCAAACTGCTTCTGTTTAAAATGCATCTTTTTATAACCCAAACAGTTGTGTGTCAGCTCTGCTTGGGTGGTCTTATGGATGCGAAGGCCCAGGACCCACCGAGTCTTTCAATACTGAAAGGGGCCTCTACAGCCATTTCAAATAAGAGGAAAGCTGACCTGGATTTCCTGCTCCCTTCGTTTGTGTGCAACCAGCCATCAAGGTCAGGATTATCGAAAGAGCTGACTTGGTACCTAGAAGAGAGAGGAAGCAAAACATAAGAGAAAAGATAGTGAAGTTGTCCCTCACCTACAGAGAGCATTGGTGAACCAGGGACTCCAAACTCTTGAATCTATTTTGAAGCAATCTGGATTGGGATTGCCCTGCACATGTAATGGGAATCAAATATAGCTTTTTTTTTTTGCAAGAGATATGTCTGTTCGACACCTCAGAAAATCATCCACTAACATATTTCCAAGACAATGATAAGGAAGAAGTTGAAAGTTTCTAACATAAAAGATAGTAAAGTGATGTAACTTTAAACCTGAACTAACAGAAACCATATATGACAGAAATCACTTTTCTTGATCCAAATTAAACTACTCCTGGGTGAAACTTATTGCTAGGAAGAGCAAGAGAGAAAAATGCAAAAACTAGTTTATCTGACATGTCTTCTCCCAAAAGCACCTGATTCAAAAATATTTAAAGGAAGTCTTATCAAACATGTAATTTAAAAGTTTGTCTATAATCATTTACAATGTTTACAATTCTAAATAAAATATTAGTTTCCAGAATAGTGTAATACATTGAAATAATTATACACCCTCACCAAGTGAAGTTTATTTGGAAAGGTAAATTTAGTTAGGCTATTAAAATATAAAAAATATCATAAACATTACAATCATATTTATCTATGTAGCTGCTGAAATAATTTAATAAAATTTCAAATTAGTCTTAATAAAACATCTTTTGTAGAACGATAAATTACTACTACTTAACTTGATAAAATATCTCATTTTTAACCCCAAAGTCAATCGTTCACATAGTGATGAAGCACTTGAAACATTTTCAGTTCATTTAAGGAATTCATGGAAATACCATGACCACCACAATCATTTAACAAATGCTGATGGATTGTAAGCACTATTTAGAAATAGAAATTTAAAAGGAACAAACAAATAAAAGAAACTTCAGTGATACAAACAACTAGAAAGAAAAAATATATCATTTTCAGAGAATATTATGAGTGATAATTACATAATCATGTGTTAACTTGAGGATATTATGAGTGAAGAGGTGAAGTCTCACCATTCAATCACTCATAGCCAATGATGCCTTGTGGGGTATGACCTTCTCATGAGGACTCTGGAAACTTCCTCTTTTTCCTCCCTGGAGGGGCCACACTCTCTCTCTGCTTCACATTCCTGATGACAAGTCACATGGAGCCATGCTGATGGCAGCCAAAGCCTTGGAAATACTTCCTCCACCACTGGACCCATAAGTCTTTACACCAACAGGTCTGTGGTCTTTCGGCATTCAGCATCATTGTATGTGTTACATGAGTCTAGAAAGGAATTTATGAACTAGTATCAGACATATGGGCTAACACAGACTTATGGACTTGATCTGGATTGGGTTGGAATGTTTTCTCAATATCCAATTGCTCTTTGATACCAAGCTCTCTCTTACACCTTTATGAGTGTCTATGAATTTGTTTCTCTCGTCTACCTGGACTAACATATTACGGAAAACAAATTAGAAATAAATTAACTGAAAACCAATCACAAGTAATTAGCTAATATTACAAGGAGGTCACATATGCAAATAATGAAAGCAATCAATAGGCTTCATATAAGCAAATAGGGAAACAAATTTCTTCCCCACCCCCGTATAAAAGATATAACACCCAAGAAAAAACTTAATTACAACTGTGGAAGACATGTAAGAAATACTTTTAAAGTTTCTTTTTAGAAGATGCAAGAGAAGACATAAACAAATTTGAAAGGTTTGCCTGGTTCTTTGATAGGGAGACTCACTGTCATATAATGTTTTTTCTAAATCACCTGATAAATAGAGTTAAATCCAATAACAACATAAGATAAAATCTGAAAATAAGAGTGTACTCTAAATAGCACAATGCTTAAGCATTTGGCTACTGATCAAAACATCAGCCTTCAATTCCAATAGTTGTTCGATGGGAGGAAGGTATGAGAGTTGGCTTGTGTAAAGATTGAAAACAATGGGCCGTCTTTCTTTGCTCTATAGGGTATCAATGAGTCAGAATTAACTCAGTTATAATGAGTTTGGTTTGATTTTTGAAAACTTAAAAAAAGGAACAATAATGGTATCATTTCACAATATCACAACATGCAAACAAAGTAATAAAATGCGCAATTATCAGAATTCAAAAAAGTACATATATATTAATCTCAGATTTGTTTAAATATATTATGTTTGTGCAGAACAGAAAAGTAACAGGATATTGAAAAAATTCTCAATCTCACTTGAATTTTTTTCTTTCTACTTTTTAGATATCTCACTTTCTACAAAGAACTTTGATTCATTTTCGTAATAGAAAGTAATACCTGTTAAAGAAAAAAAAATCCCTGAAATAGAGCACTTGATTTCAAATCCTGGCTTCTTCGTTTATTAGCTATTTGATCAGGGACCTAATTTTTTAATCTATTTTCTGCACCTGAAAAATGGTCATGATAAGGCATTCTTCACATCTCAAGATTATTGTTAGAATTGCTCAAGATAATACATGTAGAATTATTTATAACTCCTAAAGCTAAGTACTAGCTGAAACTCTGTATCTGAAATATTTGGGACTATATATCTTTCAGAATTTAGATATTTTTTTCTATTTGAGAAGCATGATAATAACGTAATTAAGGAATGATCCAAAGTAGGTTTGGGGTAACACTCCTTAATCATGTTTCCTCTTTGGTGAAATATTAATTTTACCATTAAGAGAAATAAGTAAAACCATAAACAGCCCAGGTGAGCTAGGGATAAGCTATTAAAGACAAAGGAGGTATAAAAACATTAAAATATTACTATCATATGAATCACAAGTACATGTTTGATTCCAGGCCAATGCTTCCCATGAATAAATACCACACCTGTCTGATGTTGAAGGATTTCATGTTTCTCTGACGTTAACCAACTTTCAGGAGACTTCACCATGATGAACTAGAAAGAAAAAAACTGGCCATCTATTTCTGAAAACAAGCAATGAAAACCCTATGAATCACAATGGTGACAACTAATTATAAAACCATTAAATTATCAAAAAAATTTCTTATATGATAATTGCAGGTAAGATTGACACAAATGGTCCTAGTGTGTCCTGAATAGCATCATGGTTAAGCATTTGGCTATTAATCAAACCACTGGCCGTTCAAACCCAATGGCTTCTATGGAGAAAGTATAAGAGTCTGCTTTTGTAAAGACTGGAATCTCTCCAGGGCAGATCACCTTAATGTCTTTACATCAATTTTCCTAGCAACAAACCATAACCCAGAGTTTTAAGAACCCTGAGAATTTAGATTATTTAACATCACAAGCTGGAAAATTACATTGGGCAGAAGTTGAAGGGGTTAAAAATATGAGTGATAACAGAAGTTCCCGCTGAGGAGAGAGACTGGCTACCCTAGGTAAGAAAAGCCTGATAGCCTTGAGGTAGACCTGAAGGTCGTACTGAAGGAGGAATTTCAGAGTTTCAAGTTGTGAATGGGCATTGGAATAATGACAGTCCATTTCAGGCTGGTCACTGTATCCACATTCACAAGATCTCTCAGCCATGCTTAATTGTGTGCTTTTCTTCCCCAAAGTGAATCCTGGCTTTTTCTGTTATGGGATGTTGTCAACTGTCACAGCTGCCAAGGCAACAGATGGTGTGGGCTTGTGACACCAGCAGTTTCCCAATGTAAAAATATAATAGTCATTTAGATGTTTTCTGTGTACACCCATTTCCTCATTAATCTTCTAAATGCAGCTGCAAATGGATAATTTCCATGTGTAACACGGCGACATTCTGGTCACCGACCTTCGCGTGTTTCCGGACCACCTGCCATGTGCTGAGTGGTACGATGCTAGCACTGGAGGTGTGAGGTATTTTCCTCTGATTATTCAGTGAAGCAATGTTTTATTTCTCATCTTACTAAACTCTTTTGAGGAAAAGGGCAACTGCTTTTAAAAATCCTAGTGAACACAGATCTGGTGGTTTAGTGGTGATGACTGGAGCTGGGATGTGCGAGGTCCGCAGTTAGAAACCGCCACTAGGGGTGGAAGGCTGGGCTGGCTACTCTGGTAAACAGTTACTGGCTTGTAAACCCACAGGGGGTCGCTATGAATTGCATTGACTTGACGGCAGCAAGAGTCAACAAAGAACCATTTTTTGTCACACCAGGTTTATTGAGTATTCTTAAATGGAATTTTTAATCAAAACTAATTACCAGAAGTACCCACTTCCTCAGCCTCCCAAAAAAGACAAATCCTTACACAAAACAAAAATGAAATCAAAGTGCAGGATGATTCTACAAGTCGTAAAGCTAAATATAAATGGTTATTGGATTGTTCCCTGCTTTTGTTTTGTAATCATTATCAGAAAGAACAGTTGACCATTATTGTTAATCTGTCAATTACCTCCCACCTTGGAGCTAGCAAGTCTCTCAAATTAGAATCTATTGCTACTAGTATGTCCCTACTCCAATTCATTTGAAAAGTTCTGACCAAATTAATCTCCCTAAAGCACCTATGCAATTTCTTCAAATTAAAATTATAAAGACATTCTATTATCTGCAGAAAAAAATCCAGAAATGGTTGATGCATCAGTTTTCCATATGTTGGTCCCATACTGCTCTTCCAACTTCATCTCGTTAGTCTTCCAACAAATCCCTGGGCACCAGTCCAGAAGAAGTTGATCAATTCTATGGAGACAGTCACATTTTTTTTCTGAGAACATATTCTTCGTTCATGCTGTCCATCTTGCCAATTTTCTTCATCTCTGAAGACAGTCCATCAGCTCCATGGGAAAGCAAACAAATCCAGCACAGCAAAGCAGAAAACTCTTTCTGCATGGCAGTGGTCATTGGGTCAATAATTGACACATAACCCGGAAATGACTTTCCACGGGGACTTGTGGGGAAAAGACACTTTTCACAGACATTTTTTTCCTAAAGGTCATGCAAGCCAACAGCAGATGGTGTCTGTCTTTGTCTACAAAGCACCCAATGATTAAGTATTTTCACAACTTTACGATTGTAACCTGTGCATAAAACTCTTGCTGAAGTGAAACAATTTGGGAAAAGATGGTGAGGACAGTTTGCATAAGTTGAAGAATGTAATACGTTCTTCAATGGTGCATATAGCTATTATTTAATTTGTATATGTTATGCTATATATATTTTTCAACTACAAAATTAAATTTAAGACAAATAAGGATTTTCCCTTAAATTGTTTGCCTAAGTATTAAGTCAATTTTGGTGAAGTTAAAATACAAGTATGAAAGCAAAGCCAACATCATTCGATGCCTCTTGAATGGGTCAGAATTAACTCGATGACAAGGAGTTCTGTTTTATGGAAATCATCTACATACCTAGACTTTCCTCTAAATCAAGGCAGTGATCTCCATTGCTAAATTTATTTTAGTCATGTTATTTATGTTTGTGCTTACTTAGTTTGATTTTAATTAGATTTAGTTTATGTACACCAAGAGGCTCCTAACTAACACAGTGATCATCATTGGCATAAATTCGGAAATAGAGATGCATACTTTGGATATTTAGGATCTGAGAAGAGTCACAAGAGTTCCAAAGCATCATACCTCAATTTAAAAATTAATAATAATAACTAATACTATTAAATTTTATAGCATATTCCAGACATCAATCTAAATATCTTACATTACTGACATATAGCTCTATGTTTCACATTAATATTGTCCCTGTGGTAATGATCGCTTTTAAAAGGAATAATACCAGACTAGTCACAATGAGTTAGGGATTGACAAACTCCAAATGTCCAACTTTTCCATGATGCTATTGAGATCCATTTTTGCCCTCCTCCCTCCTCCCTTTCATATATCCCTTCAAGTTTATTGGCTCTGTGAATCACTTCAATGTCCCACAGAAACTAACAAAAATTTGAGGATTTTTTTCATGTGGTGGTACATGCTGTTCAGCCTACAATCCGAGTGATGCCCAGTCTAGAGGACATACTCCGCTCCTGATGAGATCACACCCTTTGCTTTTCAGAGGGCTCATAATTTTGTATGTAACAGGTTGGCAATGCAGAGAATTCTGTTCACAATTACTCCCAGGTGAGTCCTATCACTGTCTCACCCCACCTTCTTACCAGACGCATGCAGGGAGTATGAGGTAGTTTGTTGGGGATACATTGAAAATCAAGAGTGCAATCAGATTAAAATACAACCCTTTACCTTTATAGTAATATTCACATATAGTATACTATTCTCCACTCCTGAATTGTATCTTATTTCTACACATGTTGCCTGGGGACTCTGCAGGATGGTTTCCGTAGTCCTTGGCTTCCAGCTAATCATCAGTCAAGATTTTGTTTCCCCCAGCCACTCCAGAAGCAGCTTTTCTCCTAGTAGCATATCCTTCCTTGCATCCATTGTAAGTAACAGTAACCAAGGTAATCATTAAACAAAGGGTGTGTCCTGATTCACACTCTTCATGTTTTAATTCCATACTATTCCAATTCATTAGCACATAAGGCCCTCCAAATCTAGAATTTCAATGTATCACATAAGGGATTATGGTTGGAGGGGCCATGTTAACTGACTGTAAACTCAGTCCCCACTTTGCACAGGGCAATCTGAACCTCACAAGAAGTTGAATAATCTTCTCAAACTTGTACAGAGAGTTACTAATGTACTAATGTGAACACAATAATTTAACTTAAGTTTCTCTGTTATTATTTTATGACTATTATAGCAAAACAAAAGAGCCACTGACTCTTAGTCTTTCTTAGGTCTGAGTAATTAGATGCCACTTAGGTATTAGATATGTTTATTTTTTAAAAAGTCTAACCTTATCTTTATCTTTTTGGTAATTTAAATATTTTAATTAATCCCTTTTGAGTGCTACCATTTAGAAATTTCTAATTGAATAGCTAATCAAAGCATATGAAAAAATAATGAATGTGGACACTTGGAAACCAAATTATACATCTTAACATGCCCACTGGCAGTTTAATGAATTATCTGTAATTAATTGTGCTGGAAAAACTAGACCATTAAATACACAATTCTGAAATTAGACCAGTACACTTACTAGCTAATCCTGTATTATGACAACAGAATTACCTAAAACTGTTGGCTAATTTAGAAATCCTACCTCCCACCTCCCATCAACCATGTGTATTTTTCTCTACTTTGAACAGCTTGACTACCTTACAAAAATAAATAAATGGTTTATGCAACAATGGCAAGAAAAAACTTACTGATATTGCTGGATTACTAGGAACTTTGGAATAATGTTCTCTGTTTTACTTTCTGTACCAGTTACTTGGCTAATTGACTGAAAGAGATGCACATACCTAACAGAATGCTCAAATTATAGAAAAATATCCTTGATATCACATGCAAGTAAAATTTGCTGAAAAACATCCAACAATGATTGAAGTACAAATATAGGGAGCTGCCCAAGGTTTAGGCCACAGCCAGAAGAGGACTTGGAGCAAGGGATATGGTTGCTGATGTCAGATGGATCTTGGCTCAAAGCAGAGAATAACAGAAAGGTATTTTTGTGTGTTTTATTGACTATACAAAAGGCATTGACTGTGTGGGTCATAATAAACTCTGGCTAGCCTTGAGGAGAATGAGGATTCCAGAAAAGTTCATTGTGTTTATGTGGAACATGTACATGGATCAAGAGGCAGCTGTGCACACAAAAGGAAATACTAAATGATCTAAACTCATAAAAGGTGCGCATCAAGGTTGAACATAATTATTCCATCTGAATACTGAGCAAATCATCAGAGAAGCTGGATTACCTGAAGAAGAATGTGGCATCAGCATTTGGGGAAGGCTTATTAACAACCTGCGATATGCAGATGACACAATTTTCCTTGCTGAAAGTGAGAAGGATTTGAAACATTTGATGAAGATTAAGGATTGTAGCCTTCAGAATAGATTGCAATTCAATATAAAGAAGATGAAATTCCTCACAACGGAACCTCACATTAGGTAACAGCATGATAAGTGGGGAAAAGTTGTGTGTTAGTCTGGGTAGATTAGAAAAACAATTAGTAGACACTCATATGTGTATAAGAAAGAAATTTCTATACAAGAGCAATTGTATATTGAGAAGACATACTACCCCAAATCCAAATCAAGTGCATAAATCCAATATTAGTCTAATACCAATCTATAAAGTCCTCTTCAGATTCATGAAACACATGCAACAATGCCGAATGCAGGAAGATCACAGGCCACTGGGTAGAAAATCTTGTGAATCCAGTGGTGGTAGAGAGATCTCAGCACTGGCAGGGGTCTCCACGTGGCTCCCTCAGTGCTAGGGCTCTAGCATAGCTCCATGTGTCTTGTCAGCAAGCATGTCTTGCAGGGCGTGAGTGTGTCTCCTGACTAGAGAGAGCTATTTATTTCTTAGCATCTCCAAATGAGGTCATCAAACTGTGACCAGACTGACAGGCTAAACCCCACCCCATCACTCTAAGTCTCCAATTGACATCAGAGGATGTAGCTATCAGAAGTTCTCAAGGAGTTTGTTGTTCTTTGATCTATATTCAATACTCATATTTGCAGCAGTCAAGAGATCACACAACACATTTCATTGGGTAAATTTTCTACACAACATATTTTTAGAGTATTGAAAAGTAAGGATGTCACTCTAAAGACTAAGGTGTTTCTGACCCAAGTCATGGTATTTTCAGTTAGCTCCTATTCACGTGAAAGTTGACCGTTGACTAAATCAATGCACTTGAACTATGGACATGGCAAGAACTTTTGAAAGTCATGTGGAACAGATATGTTGGGGAAGAAAGACAACCAGAATACTTCCTAGAGGGAAGAATGGTGAGACTTCATGTCACGTACTGTGGACTTGCAATCAGGAGAGACCAGTCCCTGGGGAAGGACATCGTGCTGACTACAGTTAAGGGGAAGCACAAGAGGGTAAGGCCCTTAAGAAGCAATTGCACGAGCGGCTGCAGCAATGGGCGAAGCATAAGCATAATCGTGAGGTTGACGGCGCAGCACTGGGTGATGTTTGCTTGGCTGTGCACACGGCCGCTCTGAGCTGAAACCAGCTTGACGGCCCCAACAGCAACAACACCAGCAAGGCAGGTCTAAGTAATAAAACAGGTGATTTCATGTACCTTCCCTAATTTCCTTTAGATTGTAATATTTTACAGAGCTATAATAGAATAGAAACGAATGCTAGCGATGCAGGAGTTACGTATTTAACTATTAACCAAAAGGTCAGCAGTTAAATACTGTGGCTCTGTGGGAGAAAGATCTGGCAATCTTTTCTCATTAAAAACAAAATCCCATCAACCTAGGAAACCACTTGAGGCATTATCGCGTTGTGAGTTGAAATTCAGTCAGTGGGAAACAACAATAATGGACCACAATGAAGAAATTGCCACTGCTACTGTTTTTCACCCTTGTTCAGAATGGTGCCTTCTATTTTGTGTGCACATTTAGCTCTGAGCTATGTAAATGTTCATCACCAGTCACATGAAGGCAGAGTTCTAGCACAGGGATTGCTTGTGCTACCTCTTTCTAGATACAGCTTTTCTGATTCTTCTCATCCCAAACACCTGACAGCATATAAGCTGTCTTCCCAAATCTATTTTTTTAATTTTAAGAATTGTAAAGAGCTTACAGTATAATAAACTTTTGAGAGGAACTTTTTATCTCAGTGTATACTCCTTGAAATTTCCCCAAGTTGTTACATAATCAATAGCTTATTCCTTTTATTATCATATTCCATGCTTTATTTGTGCATATAATGCAATATAAATATTCACTGCAGAGAACATTTGAGTGCTGACTGTTTGGGGAAGTTATAAACAAAACTGCTTTGAACATTCATGTATAGGATTTTGTTGAATAGAAGGTTTCATTTCTTTGAGGCAAACATCTCAGAGTGTGACAACGCAGTCATGTAGACAGCATGTGCCTAGTTTTGTAAGAAACCATGCAATATACTTTCAGATTAGCTGTACTATTTCGCATTCTCATTTGCAGTGTAAATGATCAATTTACTCACCTCAATGCCAGCATCTGGGATGAGCATCATTTTGATGTTAACAATCTAACAGTTGTGTGGTTACAGCTGAATATAGTATTGCACTTTCCTGCTAGCCAATCCTGTTGTACTTCTTTACAGGTGTTTATTCACCAGCTGTGTCACCCTCAGTGACATTTCCATCGATCATAACTTTTATCATTTTCTGGTATTTTTTTTGTTGTTGTTTGTTGGTTTGTCTTCTTTTTTCCTCCTGTTGTTGAGTTTTCAGAGTTCTTTATATATTCCAGATATAAGTCCTGTGTTGAATACATGATTTCCAATTTTTTTCCAATCTATAATTTGCCTTTTCATTATTTTACAGGTTTTATTAAAACAATGTTTCAAATTATTATAAAACATAATTACATTTTCTTGTTATAAAATTAGATTTTCTTTAAAATGTAAAAACCAGACCTAAATCTTTAAGATTTTAGTCCATATTCTTTACTAAAATTTTAATATTTTGTGCTTTATTTTTTAGTCTTTGATCTTAGTTAATGCTTGCCTAAGATTTTAGAATAAGCCAATGTTTGTGTTTTTGTTTGTGTCTGTTCAGTTGCTCTAGCATGATTTATTGAAAAGACTAAACTTTCTCAATAATATCGTTATTGGCACCTCTGTCAAAATTCAGTTGTGCATATTTTGTGGAACAAGTTTCCAGTTATCTAAGTATCTACCCCTCTAACAATTCCATATTTCATTTATTAGTAGGGTGATATAGAAAAAATGATTCATTTGAATTGTGGTGCTGGTGAAGACAAAGAAATCTGTGTTAGAAGTACAGCCGTAGTGTTCTCTAGAGGCAAGGATGGTAAGTGTTTGTCTTACATGTCTTTGGACATGTTGTTAGAGAGACCAGTCCCTGGAAAAGACATCATTTGCTAAAGTATTGGGGCAGTGACAGGGATGAAGTCCTTCAATGAGATGGACTGACAAAGTGGCAACACCAATGGGCTCAATCATAGGCAGAACTGTGAGGATGGCAGAGGACTTGCAAGTGTTTTGTCCTGCTGTTCATGGGCTTGCTGTGCATGGGAATCAACTTCTTCCCACCCAACAACAATAACATCGACAAAGGAGGAAGCCCCCCACAAGGGAAAACCAGCTCTGCTGGGTAGAGCTTTCATAGTATGCAGTTTTCCCAGTAGGAGAGCACCAAGCAACTCTCTCTGAGTTAGTGCAGCCAATGGTGATACCTGGGAAGTTTCTGGCCACAGAGAATTTTTTTGTGAACAAGGTTTCACTAGAACCTCGTTTGTTTATGGCTGATATAAGAGAACTGCGTGCACTGTGAAATGTTGTTTCATGTTCAGGAAAACTGCCGCAGAAGCGGTTGTGATGTTGTACACACCTTACAAGGACAGTGTCATGGGAAAAACTCAAGTGTATGAGTCTCTGTCTCCTTTTGGAAAAGGTGAAATGATGATTGATGATAAACCTCATTCTGCATGTCTGTCAACTTCTCAAATGGATATGAAATCATAGTTCATTTAGAGTTCATTTTACCAGGTCAGACTGTTAATTAAGTTTTCTATTTCGAGGGTTTTAAAAGATAGCATAACAGTGTGTGACAAAAAGGCCTAATTTATGGCAGATGGGAGACTGGTTTTGCCACCATGACAATGGACCAGCTCATGCAGCCATCTCAGTGCTCCAGTTTTGGGCAAAAAACAGCATGTGTCTCTTGCCCCACACACCTTACCTGACCTTTCTCCATGTGACTTTATTTTGTTTACATGAGTGAAAAGGGGCATGAAAGGACAGTGGTTTGAAGATGTAGAAGAGATGAATAAAAAAACAATGGCACTGTTGTCAGCCATCCAAAGAGATGAGTTTGAAAAAATATTTCCACAAGTGGAATCTCAGAGTTGAAAAATGTATTAAATGTAATTGAGAGTACTTTGAAGGTGATAAGGCTGTTTTGTAAAATAATTTAAATATGTAGCTTTAAAAATATCCGGAGGTTTTTTTGAGGAGGGGGTTAACCCCTTGTAATAAGATTTAACAACATGTAAAGTAATTATTTTAATTTTATCATTCTGTTGAAATAGTTTTAGCTATTCTAAATTCTTGCCAGTCTATACATGTTTAAGGTTATTATTTCCTGTGTCTATGGATCAAGAGACAGTAGAGCAAGCAGAACAAGGGAATGCCTCATGGTCAAAATCAGGGAAGATGTGCATCCGAGTTGCATCCTCTTTCTATACTTACCCAGTCTTTACACTGAGCAAATAATCTGAGAATATGGATTATATCTACAACCTGTGATACAATGTGACACAACATTGCTTGCTGATGCTGAGGATTTCAAATTCTTGCTTATGAAGTTCAAATATTCGCAGCCTTCATTAAGGATTACAAATCAATGTAAAGAAAGTCAAAATCCACAAAAGTAAACCAATAGGTCACATTGTGATGAACAGATAAAAGATAAAGCCTACCCAGCACCCTCTCCCCACGGGAGAATTCACTTCAGAGGACAACACTGAATATACAACTCAGGAAGAGGGATATGTCTGATCAGAGCACACAGGAACAAATTAAGGGAGAGGAAAACAAAGTAGAGCATACCATGGCCCACCCAGCCCTGAGGAAGATATCACAGCTCAGAGCAGCCAAAGCACAGAGAGGACTACAGGGCCGACCCCACTATGAGACATGATGTCCCTCACTGACCCATGACGCTGCAGGTGGACATTGGGCCTCCACTCAAGTACTACCTCAATGCAAGAATACTTTGTTCTATTAAACTGGAATTCCATGATGTTCACCTTCACAACACAATCGCTGAAGACAAATGGGTGCATAAGTAACAATGAAACATACAACTTTTTTCTAGTTCTTTAATGCTCCCTCCCCCACTATCTTGATCCTAATTTTACCTTACAAATCTGCCTAGACCAGAGGATGTACACTGGTACAGATAAGATCTGGAAACACAGGGAAACCAGGGCAGATAAACCTCTCAGGACCAATAATGAGAGTAAAGATACCAAGCAGATAAGGGGAAGGTAGGGCAGGAAGGGGGAACCAATCACAAGAATTTACATATAACCCCCTCCCTGGCGGATGGACAACAGAAATATGGGTGAAGGGAGACATCAGACAGTATAAGATATGAAAAACATTATAAATTATCAAGAGTTTGAGAGGGTCGAAGGGTTGGGGAGGGAGGGGATAAATGAGCTGATACCAAGGGCTCAAGTAGAAGGAAAATGTTTTGAGAATGATGATGGCAACAAATGTACAAATGTGCTGGACAAAATGGATGAATGTATGGATTGTGGTAAGATTTGCATGAGCCCCCAATATAATGATTAAAAATAAATCGATCCTACCAATGCTTTCATGTTGTTTGGATCCACAGTTAATACTTATGGAAACAACAGTCGAGCGATTAGAAATCACATTGCTTTGGTATGTTCCCTAAGACCTCTTTCATATGGTGAAAAGCAAAGGTGTTACTGTGAGGACTAAAGTGCACCTAACATAAGCCATGATATTTTCAATGACTTTATATGCATGTGAAAGTTGGTTATTCAATAAGAAAGGCTGGAGAATTGATGCAGTTGAATTATGGTGCTAGTGAAGAACATTGAAAATAAGTACCATGGACTGCCCAAAGAACTGACAATTCTGTTTGGGAAGAAGCACAGCCAGAATACTCCTTACAAGCAAGGATGGTGAGAATGTGTCTTCTGTACTGTGGACATCATATTATGAGAGATCATTCTCCAGAAAAGGACATCATTGCTAGTAAAGAGTTAAGAGGGGGCAAGGAAGACCCTTCATGAGATGGATTGATACAGTGGCTGCAACAATGTGTTCAAACATCAGAACAATTTTGAGAATGCTGTGTTTTATTCTGTAAGCCATAAGTTACCATGAGTTAGAACTTATTTTTCTCCACCCAATAATCGTAATAACAACAGCAACAACAAAACTTGGTGGGGTTTTGGTAAAAATCGCATAAAAACAATGAATCATTTTGGGAACAATGGGTATCTTTACTACTTTGAGGATTTAATTATATTTAGAAAACTTACTGTGCATCTACCATCCATAATGAGTGCTAACAGCCTCTTCTGGTTAGTTGCACTGAAGTTGTCATTGCGCACCTAGCAACCCTGTGCGGTCCGAGGAGAGCGGCTTCAGAGAGTTATAAATCTCTTTCAGAAGCAGAACATTAGTTCAGTTTTTCAAATTCTTCAGCGTGGATTTAAGCCATCAACTACACGGTGTTTAACTGTGTGTGTTTGCCAGAGACACTACATCCCAACCTGTTAAAACATAGAACTGTCATCATACTATTATGATGAATTTCACCCAAACAGAGAAACACAGAAGAAAATCAAATTTATTATAGTTAACCAATAAGAAGTTGTATGGAACATCATAGTCTTGGGACTATTTCACCAAATCAC
The DNA here is from genome assembly GCF_050624435.1 of Tenrec ecaudatus. NCBI lineage: Eukaryota > Metazoa > Chordata > Mammalia > Afrosoricida > Tenrecidae > Tenrec > Tenrec ecaudatus. The sequence continues at coordinate 151,866,641 of NC_134531.1, read as the reverse complement.
CCTTATGAAAACAAAAACTAATTAAATATATCATTAAAAATATAACATGAGGGAATTTGGGGGAAAGTAGAGCTAAGGGACCAGCATATAATTATTTTTCTACTATACTTTATATACCAAGGGCTAAAAAGGAAAGAAATTACTAATATAAAATCTTAATTATTTTTCAGACAAGAAAAAAATAATTTTCTGCTTCTACTCCAATAAAAGACAAGGCATTTTTAAAATGTCATGTTTTCAACACCTTAGGGGAAATGCTTTAAAATATTTACTATCATGTGTACACATTGATATTTTTTCACACAAAGACCTCTTCTCAACTAAATATCTCATGATATGCCCAACTGTATTTTTCCCTTTGTGATTGTTTTTATCAAAAAAACAATTGAGATTGAGTCAATAAACTGAAGGCTCAAAAAGGAAGAATACAGAATATTAAGCCAAAGATATGACTGTAAGGAACAACTGAAAGTAATACTAAGGATTTGCTGAACTGGCCATGACAAGTGGTGATCTAAGGAAACTCTTGTTAGGCATCAACAAGTCTGTTACATCTCACAGCAAAACCACAACCAAACAAAACACTGCTGAGTTCTGCACCATCTTCACAATCGGTTTCACGTTTGAGTGCAGGAAACTGGTTTGATGCTATTTGGATAGATACATAAACAAACACCCAAATGTCAGTCACAGTTACCAAGTATAAATTCCAAACTAGAGATGAGGGGCTCATATTCTGAATATTTTTGTGTATTTATTCATACAGAGACCTCAAATTTAAAACAGTCCAAATACACTCCATGTGATTACAAGTACATGTATAAGCCTCTTTACTCCTTGTTTCCTATTTTAGTTGCTGAAATAAAAATTCAAACAGTTACCTCAGACAGAAATTGCCAATCATTCTTCACTAACTCTGCAGATCCAAACTCAAGGTCATAAACTTTGAGTTCATGACCCATATTCGTTGGGTGATGAGGTTTTGACTCACAGATTTGTTAGCCCACACGGTGTTCCAATGTTTTAAATTCAAGATTTTTGTCATCTTTATCTAGGTTTCCAGCTTCTCTTTAAAAAATTAGATTTGACAACACTGTCCCATTTCACACAAGGCAATACTTGGCTATTAAAAAAATTTACATACTTTAAGCAAGGCAGAATGCTCCTTTAACCTCAGGATAATAATCTTATGCCCACATCCATTTAAACATTTCCCTAAAGCCTGTAGGCTAAGAGTAAGGGGAGTCTGAGAGCTCTGTTAGAAGTATTTCTTTCGTTCTCAGCTATTTTCTAAGTGATCTTCCTATTCCTAGTCATTCTCCCATCCTTCATATGTCACACTGGTTTATATAGGGGATTGCCTATGCTTTCTACTGTAATTTTGAGAGTTTTAACTTTGAAATTTAGATACACAATCCATCTAAATATTTTAATTTCATATTGAGTAATTATTGGAAAGTGTTCTGTTTTTTAGTCAAATATGAAAAGAAAATTTATAAGAAAACTACCTAGTCAACCTACGGGAAGGGATACTTGATATTCCCATTCTCCCAAAATCGCAACCCAACAGAATGAAGAAACCATTACATATCATTAATATCACAGGCAAATACATTTTTGCTGAAATTAAATTGAAAATGTTCGCAGCTGTACATACATACATAAGGATATTCCAGAAACTCAACTGGACAATGATTAAGGAGGATGAGGAAGTAGTACTGCATTTGAATTATTACTTGGGGAAAGAACATTGAAATTACTGTGAGTGGCAGGAAGAAGACACAACTAAGCCCTGAATTTAATACAGCCTGATTGTTTCTTAGAAGTATGTTGCGACTTTGTGTCAAGTGCTTTGAGCATATCAGAAGGAATCAGCCTTGGATAAAGACTTTATGTATGGCAAAGCAGAATATCGGTGAAAACTAGGAACAGCATCACGGAGATATAGTTACATAATGGCTACAAAATGGGCTACAACAATAGTGACAATGACGCAGGAGCTGGCAGTGTTTTGGTCAGTTTTATACAGAATTACCATAAGTCAGAATTGACTAAGAATCTAACAACCCTCTAGAACCAGGGTAGATTCTTATAATGATGAAAATTATGATATAACATAAAAATTTCAATCTTAGGATAAAATAGACTCAATCATGATATTAATCCTGTTACACACTGCTGGATTTAGTTTACTAATATTTTGTTATGAAAATTTGTCTTTATGTTTATGAGGGATATTGGCCTTTGTTTTCAGACAATGTGTCTGATTTTTGCAATCTTGTATGATACCCGCAAAGAATGAAATGGGAAGTTTTCCTTCTTCTAGTTTTGAAATTAGTTGCATATTATTTCTTCATTACATTTTTGAAAGAATAATCAAACATTCTTGTCAGCAGATTTGATTACAAATTACTATCCTTTACAAGTAAAGAATCACATGACTTTTAGAGAAATATGACTGGATAAGAAGTGGCTTTCTGACCCAGAACAAAACCATGGGTGAATTGGGGGCGGGACATGGAGTGGAGACTCACTGCCCATCTGTAGACAATTGGACATCCCCTCAGAGAGGGATCACAGGGAAGAGATGAGCTAGTCAGGGTGCGGTATAGCACTGATGAAACATACAACTTTCCTCTAGCTCTTTGTTGCTTCCTTCTCCCAACAATCATGACCTCAATTCTACCTTACAAATTGGATTAGACCAGAGCATGCACACTGCTACAGATAAGAACCTGCAACACAGGGAATCCAGGATAGATAAATCCCTCAAGTCCAATGAGGAGAGTAAACATACCCGGAGGATTAGGGAGGGGTGGGGGGAGGAAGGGGGAATTGATCACAAGGATCAATCTATAACCCCCTCCCAGGGGGACAAAACAATGGAAAAATGGGTGAGGAGCGAAAGAGCATGATATAAGATGTGGAAATAATAAAGGGTTTGTGAGGGAGGATGAGCGGGGATGGGAGGCTCAAGTGGGAAGACAATACTATGAATATGGTGATGGTGGCATATGTGCAAATGTACTTGACACACTGGATGAGTGCATGGATTGTGATGAGATGTATGAGCTCCCAATAAAAATATTTAAAAAAAGAAGTAGCTGTCTTTTTTGTACATGTATATTTATGGGAAGAACACATTCAGCATATCACACACTGAAAGAACTCAAGAAAGAATTCACACCTTCAGCTGCAGCATTGAAAGATTCTATAGAAAAATATTGGTCAAAGT